>NC_057816.1:6111854-7333725 GCF_910594005.1 Cervus elaphus
GGAGCGAGGCAAGACGCTGCACATTAAAGCCTTGGCCATAAGTGACCTCAACCGGGCGGGCCAGAGGCAGGTCTTCTTCGAGCTCAACGGGCAGCTGCGGTCCATCCTGGTCAAGGACACCCAGGCCATGAAGGTACAGCTGCCCCGGGCCAGCTGGGCGGTGGGGACGGGCAGGGCTGGGGCCTCACACGCTGTCCGCCCTGCCTGCAGGAGATGCACTTCCACCCCAAGGCCCTGAAGGACGTCAAGGGCCAGATTGGGGCGCCCATGCCCGGGAAGGTGATAGACATCAAGGTGGCGGCAGGGGCCAAGGTGACCAAGGGCCAGCCCCTGTGTGTGCTCAGCGCCATGAAGATGGAGACTGTAGTGACCTCACCCATGGAGGGCACTGTCCGCAAGGTCCACGTGACTACGGACATGACGCTGGAGGGTGACGACCTCATCCTGGAGATCGAGTGACTGCGCTGAGACCGGCAGCCTGACCATCCCTGCCCCTGCCTTCAGGACACTGCGCTGCCAGGGCAGGCCCAGGCCGGCCAGTGCCCGAGGCCAGGAAGGCCTGGCCCTGGAGCTCCTGTCCGCGGCTCTTCACGGCAGGAGAGACTGCCTATGGTGGTCCATTCCCATCTCCCACCATCTGTCCGTTCCCTGCGGTGGACAGTCTCTCACGTATTCATCCCTTGCCAAATAATTCATTCTTGCTGGAGACTGCAGGTGGGCGTGCAGGTGGGCCTAGGGCCCATGGGAGCAGACTTAGGGGTGCTACCTCCTGCAGGGGAGAGGAGACCTGAGGCCCAGGTCTCAGAACTTTGCTCAATAAAACTGGCTTTCCCCTGCCCTCCACTCTGGGTCCTAGTGCCACTCAGCACAGGCGACAGGGCTGCCCCTGGGTGGGAGTGGGGGGGTGCTGTACCCTCCTAGGAGGGCAGTGAGGACATCAGTTGGGACTGTCAGTTACTCAGTCATGTCTAACTCTCTGACCCCACAGACCGTAGCCCACCAGGCTCCTCTGTCCATGGGATTCTCCAGGCAAGAATACTGGAGTGGGTACCCATTCCCTTGTCCAGGGGATCTTCCCGACCCAGGGATTGAACCCTGGTCTCCTGCATTGCAGGAGGATTCTTAAGTGTCTGTTGTATACACACCCCAAATAGAGTTAGCTAGTTACTAAGAGCCTGGCCTGGGGAAGGGGTTGTTCTACATACTTAACACCTATTAACTCAAGGAATCAACCTTTGCCCATTTTATAGACGCAGAAATGGAATCAGAGGCAGGTTAAATAACTTGTCCAGGACAGCACAGCTGGTAAAAGGCAAGAGTTCAAGCCCAGGTTGTTGGCAGACTTGCTTCTCAACTACACACTGCTTTATTTTCTAGGCAGGGACTAACCTCCCACCCAATTGAGAATTAGATGCAGATACCACCTTCTAGAGACAGATAAGACCCTCGGGTGTGGGACGCTCAGGTGGGAGGTCAGGAGCACTGGATTGAGCCCCAGGGTCGAACCCTGTCCACACACCCCCCAACCAGGCCTCAGGAGACCCCAAGCCCATCCCGCAGTGCCCTCACCTGTGGGGTGGCACGGCAGCCCTGCCCGCCTGGGTCACTGGTGTGCCCCCTGCAGGGAGGTCAGGAAGGCGAGTAAAGAGGTGGGGTGGGGCCCGGGCAGTTCCTGGGCAGGCATGGAAGGATGCGGAGGGACAGCCCCAGCTACTGGCCTAGTGCTCAGGGCCACACCAAGGCTCTGGGGTGGGCCTGGACTGCCTGTTCTGGGCTCTGAGCTCCCAATCATGCCCTCTGAAACCCGCCTGTGCACGATTCCTTGGCTTCCTGGACAGTTGTTACACAGGCTTGGGGAGAGAGAAATTCACCAGCGAGGTCGGTTCCCGCCTGTCACAGGCCCGTTCAGAGCCAGCATAGTTTAGTCACAGTCAACCTGGGGGCACCCTGGGGATGATGGACATCCGAATCCTTTTCTTCAACCGCCAGCCTCAGGGAAGGGGACTCACACAACCTCAAGTCTAGAATGGGACCTAAAGGGGTAATACTCTTTGACGAATGTTTTTAGAAAGTGTGTGGCGGGGCGAGGTGTCCAGAGGCAGGGGAATGAGAAAACATAAGGACCACTCTAAAAACAAGAGGAAGAGCAAATAAAACACTGCCAAGTTCTAGAAAGAACCCTGAGTTACACCGGTGCTTGGCAGGGCTGCACATGCTCTCTGGGCCTTTGCTCTGGGTTCCTCCAGGGGCTAAACAGGGAGCACAGCCCGTGGCAGAGTGGGGTGGAGAGCGCCAGAATGGCTGCCCCTCCCCGGTGCCTGGGCTGGCTCCTCTTCAGGTTAGACTTGCTTCCTCTGTGGCGTGAGGCTGGCAGACGCCGGGAGGTCCTGGTGGAAGGCCCACAACAGACTCTCCACCCTCTCAGAGGCTGGAGGCTCCATCGCTGGGGGCAGGGCACGGGCCCTACTCTGACCCGAGTAGAAGACAAGGGCCCAGGTGAGTGAGCCTGCACCTGACACCTAGTCCCACCTGGGTGAGGACCTGGGGCCCGGCTCAGGAAGGAACTGCAGACTCAGGGCAGCCAGAGGCCCCCATCCTGCCCAGTGCTTCAGGGACCTGCGCACGGGTGGACCTGCCTACAGGTTAGTGTTCAAGGCAGCCAGGACAGGTTGGGGGCAGGAGGCATATTCCCAAAACCCCAGACTAATCCCCAAAGGTCCAAGGCCATGTTACCCAAGTTAAATCTCTTTAATATCCCAATACAAAGTCCTGATGCAAAAAAGACAATGAGAAAACCCTGGGAAGTTGGGGGGTTTCTGTAAATTCCACCCCCCCGAGCAGCTTTTCAGAGGCAGGGGGGACAGAGCAGCTCAGGGAAGCAGCAGTCCCAGGTGAGGCAGGAGTGCTCGGCTCCGGGGCCCGGCCCCGCGTCCCCTCACTCCCGGCTGCTCCTCGACCCTTTCAGGAGCGGCCACATCCTGGGATGTCTGCTCCTTTCTCTTGGTCCCTGGGATTCAACTAGCTCTGGCTTCAATCCCCTACAAAAATTCCTGAGTTCTCGGGGCCTCCGCCAGCTCCTCCCCTGTAGTACCCCTTGACGGGGAGGGGCTGGGAAGCCCATGAGAGTTCATAGGAGTGTGTACGGAGCATGGGTCAGGAGCACAGGGGAGCCTCTGAGTCCCCAGCCCGCTCCAAAAGCACACAGAGGGGAAGGCTGCCGTAGAGCTTAGGGTCCGTGAGGGGCTGGAGCAGAAGCAGGAAGAGTCCCACACCTAGGGCATAGCCTGCCAGCAGGGGCCGCCTCTGCGGATGCTCCAGGGCTGCACACACGGCAGGAAAGCCCATGTAATTGCAGAAGGAGTGGCAGAGAACCGGCCCGATCAGGTGTCCTGGGGAGGGGAGACAGAGAAGCTCATGGAGCAGGCCTGCCAGGGCTAAGACCCTCATCCCCCGAAACAGGAGATCAATGGCCACCCATCCACCCTCACACACAGCCTCTGCTTCCTTCCACCTCTCAAACCGCACCAGGCAGAGGACCCTGGCTCAGCCTGTCTCAAGGACTGCGGGAGAAGAAACTTGTTGCTCCTAGAACAAACACAGATTCCCATTTCCCCACCCACTCCTGTGGGCCCCTGAGCCCCAGGGGACCCGTGAAAGACTGAGGACCAACCTGTGCGGATGAAGAGGAAAGCAGTGTAGGCACCGAAGACAGCTGTGTAGGAGAACTGGAACGCTGGAGACGGGGAGGCCTCGAGTGACCACACCTGCATGCCCTTCCTGCCCCAGCACTGCACACCCATCAGCCAGAGACACCCCCTTCCCCTGGCTGCCCCAGCACCTAGGCTATTCTTTACACCCCAAGCCCGTGGTCAGCAGCCCCTCCGATACTAGAGCCCTCACTTCCCAACTCTTCCTCCAGAGTGACTATCAAGGACACCCTCACGCACCCAACCCAGGACTGCCCCAGGCCAGCTCTTTAGGACTCACCTGCAGACAGAAAGATGCTCCCCACACTGCTCTGGCGGAAACGAAGCTGCTCAAAAATGTGGTGAAAATGGGCTGAGAGGAAGATGAGAACCAGGTCACAGTCCTCCCAGCCTGCGGGATAGGCCCTCCCCTGGCCCCCATTTCCCATTCTTGGTTCCCTGCTAGGAACATCTCAACAGGACCAGGCAGGACAAACTCACCAACTCCAAAGAAGAGTGGGCAGGTGAACACAGCAGGGCCCAGGCCCGTGCACGGTGCTAACATGGGCAGCATGCAGGCCCGGAACACCAGCTCCTCTGTCAGGGGGGCGATCACTTGGTTTCGCAGCCAACGCATGTCTGTGAGGCAGCGGGCCCAGGAGCGAGGGGCTAGGGAGGGGATTCAAGACAAGCCATGAGAGATTAGCTGTTGAACAAAGTGACCCAGAGGCCTCAAGGGCCCCTCTCCCACAACCTCCCCTGGCCATAAATACTTGGGAGAACAGGTTAAGAGTCAAGCTTTATCAGACCTTGTATAAAACAATATCTCAAGGGGACCAAAAGGGAAAATAGCTGAGGCAAAGTATCCTGACAGTAAATTCTGGAAACATCAAAATTTGCCCAGGACCAGCTCTCTTTTAGGAAACCGAGGTCAAGGGAAGCAACAGACAAGCTTTCTTATCCACCCCAAGTACTGCTAGGGGTACCTACAGACTTCACTGGACACTAAGAACTAACTCCTAGAGGCCACCCGATATGTGTTCCCATTTTGCTGCTGAAAAACAGAACATCTCAGGTCCCACCATAGCACACTGATCCCTTCTCCTCATTATCCTGGACGGCCTACTTTTTCCCTTGACCCTAAAGACTCACCTAAGACAACCTTCAGGCCATCTGCCAGGTCACAGGGGCAATCCATGGAAAGCTGCATCAGTGGGCCCAAGAAAAGGATCTGAGGACAGAAAAACAAGAGCGATCAAAGGAAAGGCTCATAATCCACTGCCCTTGCACAGCCCCAGGAGATTTCAAGCTTCCTGTTTTCTGCCAGGATTTCCCACCTATGCATACCCGAGGGCCTTGGGCCATCTCACAATTCTTGTCTCTCATCAGTCAACAGCTAGGCACAATCAGGATTAGGAAAAAAAAAGGAGGGTCTCACTAACAAGGAAGAGCAGAGAAGGCAAGATACAGCAGGGGCACTCACCATGGTCAGCAGCAGGGGCAGCAGTGCTGCTGGGAAAATGCCCTCCAGCCTGAATCCCATCAGTGTGAGCAGGGATGTGCCTGGCTGAGCCACAGGAAAGGGGGCATCAGTCTCGCTCCCTCACCTAGAGAGTCCTGAGATCACTCGCCCGCCGCCCTCTGCCCCGCCTCCTTCGCACCTGGATGCCCGTAAGTTCCCTCCAGAGTAGCACGCAGAGGGGCGAGAGACTTGACACCACCAGGACACTGGTGAAGCGCCGCTTTATCACTGCAGGATGGTCCCTAAGGAGGAGGCAGTAAGTTCAGGGGGCCCACGGCCACCCCTGAGGGCGCCCACGGCCACCTCTGAGGGCTCGGCCCCGCCCTCTGTTCGCCAAGTCCCGCCCACAGCCCCGCCCCGCGGAGGCGCGGGTTCCGGCCGCGCGCGCAGCCCCCGCACCTGGGCAGCTCGCTCTTCCAGACGTAGAGGCTGCCCACGTAGGAGCAGGCGAGGCTGAGACAAGAGAACACAGACACCCAGCAGCACAGCCCGGGGCCTGGGCCGCCCAGAGCCGCCGACTCGGGCTGCCGCTCTGGCCGCGACACCGACAGCAGGCGAAGCCCATCCCCGCCCAGCGCCGCCATCGCGCCTGGACCCGCGGCGCGCCCCAGTGACGCGATCCCGCTGCCGCCCGGCCCGCGCCTGCCGGAAGCGTGGCTGACGTCATCCGACGGCGCGGTCTCCGGCCCCGCCCTCGACTCCGCCCCGACACTGAAGCAGAAGCTGCGCGCGCGTAGCAGGTTTATTGAAAAACAGAGAACCCGCGACCCCGGTGGCGGCTGGGTGGGCGTGGAAGCGCGGGGAAGGGGGCCAGGTTCAGGGCCCAGGCCCAGAACTCAGCCACTCGGACAGATTGGAAATTTCCTGCAGCCATAGCGTGTCCTGCGGGAGGAAAGGGGACCCGGGATGAGGACCCCTCGGCCGTGGCCGGGTCCCTGCCCTCCTGACGCGGCCTTGGCTTGCTTACCTCCAGGCCGCTCCCGGGGCCCGTCCTGCTTCTGCTAGAGGTCAGCAGTGCGGCGGTGGGCTCCGCGCGGCGCGAGGCGGCCTCTGACGGGCTCAGGGCCCCAGCAGAGCGGAAGGCCCGCGTCTCCTCCACGCCTTGGCTGCCTCTCTTGAGCCTCTTGTTTTCTGTTTGCTCGCCGGTCCCTACGAGAAAACAGGTCCGCTCATCTTACTCCCCTGTCCTGTGCTGGAAAGACCCTTGGGGAAAACCTGGGAGAAAGGGAAGAGTTAAGAGTCAAGACTCTCTTAGCCCTCCCACCTCAGAGCTCTTTGAGCTGGTCCTGTCCGCATTAAAACCCGGCAGCACTGGGTCTACAGGATCAGGCTGAGGCTGCACATTGGCTTCGGGGTCTCCCTGTCCCCACAGAGCTGGGCCTGGGAAGACATCTGGGATTGAACCAAGCCCTTATTTGGGGCTCGCGTCAAGTCGGTCTCTTGACACTCCTCCTGGAGTCTGCACCATCCAGCTCCTCCCTACCTGCCGTAAAGCCTGGCCTCACCTCTCTCCCTCTTTGTTGCTCAGGCTTCAGTAGGCAGTGCAAACTTTAAGTTTGGATCTATAGCTTCTTCCTGAGCAGGTCCTGGGAATGCATATCAACAAGCTGTTCCCTAGGTGTAGCTCACAGGTACTAGGAAGGGTGCAGTAGTGTGTACAAAGTCCAGGGGGTAAAACAGAAAGAAGCTGTTAAGGATCTCTGTAAGTGAAGAATGGTTTTCTTGAGGAGATGTCTGAGCTGGGTTTTGAAGGATGAAGAGAAATACGCTGGACTGACAAGGTAGAGGAAGGGAGTTCCAGGCTGAAAGAGTTAGGCAGACACATAAAGGCATTAAGTGGTATCCTACATAAAATGCAAGATGGGGATTCAAGGAGATGAATCTGAATGGGTTAGTGGGAATCAGGGCAGGCTAAGAAATGGATTTTTACCTATAGGAAACCGGCAGGCAGTGAAGACTTTTAAACATGAGGTAGACTGTTAATTTTGTATTTCAGAATGATCATTCGTCAAACATGTGGCTTAGAGTCAAGTTAAAGGAGGGAAGACCTCAAGAGCCCAGAAGTGAAGGCAGTGAAGATGGAGGGGTCAGGAGTATTCATAAGGCCGAATCGACAGGCCTTGGTGGTAGACTGAATGTGAAACATTAGAATGAGGGACATCTCACATGAATCTCGGGATTCTGATGTGAAAAACTGGATATGTCGACTGTGGTGCTATTAATCCCGACACAGACTAAAGAAAGAAGAGCTGATCTTGGGTGTGTGTGCAGAGGGCAAGGTACCAGGAGAGAGGAAGTTGACCATATGGGCCCACCATATGGAGCAACCTAGTGAGCAGACAGGTCTCCATCTAAGGCTCCGGAGAGACCTGGACTCATCATACCAACTGAGGAGTCTCATTCTCAGAGGCAGGGGTCAGTGCCTGGGATGGAAGAGAGCAGCTAGGGAGGGGGTGTGGTGTGAGCACTGTTTGGGGGTGGCCAGAGGAAGCTAGTCGGAGAGAGAAGGTAAGAGATGAGGAGAACCTGGTGCATCACGGTCTCACAGTGCCAAGTGCTGCAAATAGTCCAGGTATGATACAGATAAATGCACAATCAATCTGATAATTAGGAGGCCTTCCCAAACAAGAGATGTGCAGTTCAGAGGCACAGGAAAAGCAGTGCCCTGGATTAGAGAGGGGATGAAAGAAAGAGATGGGAACAGAGTGCAGCTTGCTTCTTGGAGAATCCTGACTGAGGTGTGACGGAGATAAGGGGAAGAAGTCCAAGATCATGGGGGATTGTCCTTCTGAAGATGGACCTCCTGACGGAAAGAACTCAGAAAAGGAGTTGAAGGTGCAGAAGGAATAACTGATGGCACCGAGAAAACAGAAGGAGTAATGCCCCCTGGAGGGATGGGTCCCTTGCTGATAAGGGTCTGGCAGTGGGCAGAGTACAAGTTGGGTGAGTTTATGGGGAAAAAAAGAGATTAGTAAGTGAAATAGGAGGCTAAATCAGGAGGTTGGGTAGAGGGTGGGTAGATTTTTTAAAGAATGGAGTAGCCACTGAGGAGAAAGTCAGGAAGACTGGGGAGAACTGACAGACTGAAGGCTCTTCGGGGAATGGACCTGTAGCATCACACACTTGATTTTCTCCAGCACAGCTGCCAGTGTGGGACACGGGACTGACAGCAACCAGAGCGCGGCTTTGCAAGGCACAGCAGCTCAAACACTCTTCTGGGAGGTCCACCCGATCATAGACACTCAGTAGAGAAAGCATGGGCTTTAAGGGCAGCGGGCTGAAATTCAGATCTTCCTCTTGCTACGTACACCAGTGTTCCCCACCCCAAAGCGTCACTGTGAAAGACTGGTCACTAAAAGCTTAGCATCTCCCTGGGTTAACAGAAGGTGCTGAATTAAATGTTAATTTCTTTCTTCTAAAGAAAGTGAAAGGGTCACTCAGTCGTGTCCCAATCTGCAACCCCATGGACTGTAGCCGGCCAGCTTCCTCTGTCCATGGGATTCTCCAGGCAAGAGTACTGCAGTGAGTTGCCATTTCCTCCTCCAGGGGATCTTCCTGACCCAGGGATCGAACCCAGGTCTCCCAAATTGCAGGCAGATTCTTTACCATCTGAGCCACCAGGGAAGGCCTTTTTCTTCTAAGGAAAGTACTTACTCTTTTATCTTTTCACTGCACAAATACTGAATTGTGTGTGGTGAATACTGAATTGTGTTTGCTGAATACTGAATTGTGTTTGCTGATACACTTCCATTCTTTTAAATCTCCAAATCTAAATTTATACAAGCCTTCACTGCAGGGTTCTTTTCAGGAGGAACAGCCCCCACAACATTTAAAATATAATTCAATAGAATGACTCAGAAACACATCTTAGACCTTAGTATAGACACCATGCAGCACGTAGCTGTTAGCCCAGAAAGAGTTTCACCAACAAAGCATGATGCTGAAATCAGTCCCCCAGTTCCCTCAAGCCTAGGCACTGTATTGTCTGACAGTACATCCCCACTGGTCTGGCTCTGTTAGCCAGACCAGGCTGCCTGGGTTCGAGTTCTGGCTCTGTCATTTACGAGCTGTGCGAACTCAGGTAGGTTTACTGACATCTCTGGGCCTGTTTCCTCATCTGTAAAACAAGGATAATGATAGTACCATAGTATCGTTTTGAGAATTAAGAGCATTACTATATATAATACTTTCGGAATTCAGACTAGTGCCTGGCTCCTGCACCATACAGGTTCAGGCACCAGTGGCTATGATTCTTTTCACACACACCTGCTGCTGCTGGCCCTGAAGGCGGTTTAAGTGTTGGAGGGAGGGGGTAAAGACAGTAGAATCACTGCTACATCACACACACTCTCACCTCCCCCATAACGTTCATGGAGGTGGAGGGGGTGTCTGCACCCAGGAGCAGATTCCATAGCCCCACACAGAGTAGTGACCTAAGCCAGGGAGAGCCACAGTATCAACACGAATGACTGAGAAAAGATACAGAAGAACTGACTGAATTGAGGGCCTCACCCCATCGTGTGCAGCTATCTGTAACTATACAAACAGAAATTTCTAGCTGCTGCCCCAGAATACCCTACTTATGGTGGGAGCCAGCCAGATCCTGGAAGGACATCGCTGTGGTATAAGGCGCAGTCTGAAATTCTGAAGTCAGGTTTTTTACTTCCCAGCTTTGATCCAGGGCTCACCTGAAAAGCTGAAATCCTACCTGCAAGGAGCTCCAGGCTGCTGTTCTCATGTGCCTCCTCTGTGTTCTGCTCTGCTTCATTTTTCTCTGGAAGCAACTGCTTAAAAAATTAGAAGTCCTAAGTGAGTTCCGCAGAAGCATGAACAAGCCCCAGTGAGATCACGTGCCTGGTGGCTTTGTGGACCCCATGGGGCTTTCCTCCCTCACCTGGAACCCTCTCTTCCTCCTGGGTCATGTGAACCCCCTCCCCAGCTCCCACCATCAAGGCTTCCTTCTTCCTTTGGAGCCTTTGCAGCTGACTCCAGGCATTTCCTTCCTCTCTGAGGTCCAGTCACTCATCTACTATCTGCTCTACTCCTTGGGCTCTGAAATAGGCACTGCATGCCCCTTTTCATCACTTTATGTGTTTATGTCCATTTTCTACATCTTAAATTCCTTGAAAAGTAAGGAAGTGGCAATCCACTCCAGTATTCTTGCCTGGAGAATCCCATGGACGGACGAGCCTGGTAGGCTACAGTCCATGGGGTCTCAAAGAGTTGGACACGACTAAGCGACTTCACTTTCATCATGTCTGTAGCTCTTTTAAAGCTAGCATAGTAAAAAAAAAAAAAAAAAAAAGCTAGCATAGTGCCTTGCACAGGGTAAGTGCTAAAAGAATGACTGAGGTCAAACGTGGGAAGCCACAGGGCACATTTATAGTCTTGTATAGCCTTTCAGAGCCCTGCTATTTGGTTCAATTTGGACAGAGAAACAAAGGTCAGAACCCAATCCTCTGAGCTACTTGTTTTTCAATACAAGTATATAAAAACAGGTATCCTCTGCATCAAAATTAAAAACTTTTGTGCTTCAAGGGACACTTAAAGGGAAGTGAAAAGTCAAAGCACAAGAATGGGAGAAGATAATTTGAAGATCCTATCTGATAAGGGACTTGTATTCAGAATAAAGAACTGTAAAATAACAACCTAATTAAAAAATGGGTTTGACAAAGTTTGAATAGACATTTCTCCAAAGAGAGGTAAATGGCCAATAAGCACATGAAAAGATGCTCAACATTATTGTTCTTTAGGGATATGCAGATCAAAGCCACTATGAGGTACCACTTCATGCCCAGTGTGATGGTAGTAGTAGTAGTAGTAATAATAATTATTGATAAGGATGTGGAAAAATTGGAACCATTATACAGTGCTGGTGGGAAAGTAAAATAATGCAGCCAGTTTGGAAAACAGTTTTGAGTTATCATGAAAAAGTGAAAAAAGTGTTAGTTGCTCAGTCGTGTCTTGACTCTTTGCAACTGCATGAACTGTAGCCCTCCAGGCTCCTTGGTCCATGGAATTCTCCAGGCAAGAATACTGGAGTGGGTAGCCATTTCCTTCTCCAGGGGATCTTTCTGACCAGGTATCAAACCCACGTCTCCTGCACTGCAGGCAGATTCTTTATTGTCGAGCCACCAGGTTATATCATATGACCCAGCAATTCTCCTAGCTATCCGCTAAACAGTTATAAACATATGTCTACTACACACAAAAAATGTTTATGGCAGCATTATTCATAATAGCCAAAAAGTGGAAATAACATGTCCATCAACTGATGAGTGGATTTTAAAATGTGGTATGGACTATTACTAAAATGAGTAATGGACTATTACTCAACTGTAAAAAGGAATAAGTACTGTACCTGTTATAACATGGATGATGAGCCTTGAAAACATTACACTAAGTGAAAAAAGCCAGACACAAAAATCCACTCATTGTACCATTCCATTTATATGAAATACCCAGTATAGGCAAATCCATTGAGAGAAATGTAAATTAGTGGTTGCCAGGGGACAAGAGATAGGAGAACTGAGACTGACTACAAATTAGGTATAGTTTGTTTTTTTTTTTTTTTTGGTATGATGGAGATGTTCTGGAATTTAGTGGTGATGGTTGGAAAACACAGTGCATATACTTAAAACCACTGAACCACTGAATTTGTATAAATGGCAAATTTTATAGTATGTGAATTATAACTCAATAAAAATGCGTTCCATCATATATTGTTTTCTAAAGCAAGTTTTAGTTTTTAAGTAATATATACTCCAAGGAACATAGAAGAGTTGAAGATGGCCTTAAAGGTGTGAAAAAAGAAATAGTATTGGGAAAATTTCCAAACATTTTTTTCCTTCTTTGAAAGAAAGCTTATTCTACTTCACTCCAGCCTAGAAAATCTCATGTAATAGACAAATCTTTATCTTATCTTGAAACTAGTCACACCAAAGAAATATCTAAATTCAGATATAAATCTCAGAGTTCCAGGGGAATGTTGCACACATCCCCATTCATCATCAGTTCCCCAGGTGAGACAGCCCTTTCCACAGGATAGACCTCCTTGAATTTAACACTCTATCAGACATTATTCTAATCTACCACCAGGAAATACCTTTCCTTAGAAAGTTCTTCCTGCTACTGCTCCTACTTATTCTGGATTCAAGTTTTTAGTCCCCACACTCAAATGTGACAGTTAGCCCAAGATTACTGTTTTGTCTCATGGCCTACTGTCCTCTGTTCCAACACCAAGGCTTAAAATCTCCACTCCTGGAGTGACCTTTCCACAAATATCTTCTGTAAAACTCTAAATATTCTTTCATTTCTTCCATTTATCCATAAACTATACAATAGCCATAGATGGTTTTATTCTATATTACTCAAGAGGTCAGCTATTCTACTCCACCTGCTTAGAAGTGGAAACTGAGGGACTGGTTCTGAGGTAAGAGACTTGGACCTAGCATCGTTGTTCTTGTAGTTTTAGCTATAGCCACTAGGTGCCACTCGTGTGCCAGTGACAAGCTGTCACTAAAGGGCCATTATCAGAAGGAGCTGGTAATGATCTTGAGGAAAGAAGTATGGATTCTACTTGATGCCTTTGGTCACTGTTCATCTCCCAGGGCCTGTGATCCAGTTCTACATGGTAAAAATGTTACTAGGCTTCAGATCTAGGAGCCCTCATTATAAATCCTAGACTTGCCATTTACTGACTGTGTGATTCTGGGCAAATTAGAAAAGTTGTCTAACCAGTTTCTTCATCTATAAAATGGGAAAACTACATACAACCTACCTCATAGGATTTTTGTGGAGACTAAAGTCGAAATCTTGGCACAGATTAGGGATTCAATAAATGTTCCCTCCTTCCAAGACCGATGACTACTGTGTAAGACTAGCCATCTGCCAAGTTTATTGGGCTATGAAGGGCCCTGAGGCTATGAGCCATCACTATAGCAACACAAAGGGGCAAAGGAGGTCAGATCATCTCCTCTTCAGGTCTCACGGGGTTATCCGAGAGGCCTGAGCAAAAGGACTTCCCAGGCTGGAACACTTTCAGATCCTGCCCATTTCCCAGGTCCCCTGATAATGCCACACGCCTTACCCTAACCTGTGCCTAGAAACCTGAGGCTGTGGATGGATGTAGTGAATTGAGTAGTGGCTCCCCCAAAGATATGTTCAAGTCTTGACCACCAGTACTTGTGAATGTGACCTTATTTGGAAAAAGGGTCTTTGACATAATTAAGGATCTCAAGATAAGATCATTGTGGATTAACAGAGGGCCCCGAGTCCAATGACAGGTGTCCTTATCAGAGAAAGGCAGAGGGACATTTCAAAGACAAAGAGGAACAGCCGTATGGAGTTATGTGACCACAAGTCAAGGAACAGCTGGGGCCACCAGGGCTGGAAGGGGTAAGGAAGGATTCTCCCCTAGAGCCAATGGAGGAAGTATGGTCCTGCCAACACCTTGTTTCAGACTTCTGGACTCCAGAACTGAGAGATAATAAATTCCTTTTGTTTTTAAGTTACCAAATTTATGGTAATTTGTTACAGTATCCATGGGAAACTGATACAGTGGGTAATAGCCCTTATTTGCTCAAGTTGTGGGCAGCAGTTTCCCAAGTTGTAGGGAAATCAGAAAGAGTATTTGCAGTGAGCCGGCTGATGCTTTCCTAGGAAGGTGCTTCCTAGCTGGGATGTACAGCCAAGAAAACACAGTGTGGTGAAGGCAGCACTTATAGGGGCTTCCCTGTTACAAAGCAGAGGAAGACGGGCAAATCCATGAGATGCTGTGGTCTCTGGGTGCCCAGGTGTCTAAACCTCCCCATCCGATCAAGCAAACAGAAGTAGGAGAGGGAGAGAAGCAGAAGAGGTGTTACTCTCTCAGAAACAGTGTCTGTAATTTTTTTTACAGCAACTTCACTGAGATATAAGTTGCATACAAGTAATAAATCGCATCTTTATAAAATACAATTGGATAAGTTCTGGCATATGTATTAATACATGTGAAACATCACTATATCAAGATAATGAGCATATACATCACCCTGAAAAGTTTCTTCTGCCCTTCATAACTCCTCACTCCCTCCAACTCCTATACCTCCCATCTTTAAACAATCACTGGTCTGTAACTATACAGTAACTAGCATTTTATAGAATTGTATATAAATTCAGTCAAGCACTATGTACTCTTGTATTTTCAGGTTTTTTCATTCAGCATGGCTGTTTAGAGATTCATCCAACCTACTGTGTATCAAACGTTCATTCCTTTTATTGCTGAGTAGTATTCCTTTGAATGGATATGCCACAGTTTATTCGTTTACCTGTTAACACTGGGTTGTTCCCAGTTTGGGGCTATTACAGATATGGTAGATGTGCCATAAACACTGGTGCAGGCATCTCTGTGTGGACATATGCTTTCATTTCTCTGGGGTAAACACGTAGAAGTAGAATGGCTAGGTTGTGTGGTAAATGTATATATACCTTTTTAAGAAACTGCCAAACTGTTCTTCAAAGTGGCGGTATCATTTTTCATTCCTACAATGAGGGTGTAACAGTTCCAGTTCCTGCACATCCTTGCCAGCACCTGGTATGGTTAGTCGTCTTATTCTAAGTACATGTGAAATGTTACTTGACTGTGGTTTTGATTTGCACTTCCCTAATGACTAATAATGTTGAGCATATTTTTGTATGTTTATTTGCTATTGTATATCTTCTTTTGTAAAATGTGTGTTCAAATATTTTGCCAATTAAACAAACTGGGTTGTTTATTTTCTTACTATTGAGCTTTGAGAGTTTTAAAATAATCTCAATATGATGGTAAGATTTTTAACTAAAAATTCAACTTCTTTAATAGTATAAAGCCACTCAAGCTATTTCTTGAGTGAACTTTGGTAATTTATGTCTTTCAAGGAAATTTCCATTTAATCTAAATTGTCAAATTTAGTGCAGTATCCATAATATTCCCTGATAATTCTTCTAATACTTGATGCCACCTCTCTAATTTCTGATATTAGTGGCAATTTGTGTCTTCTCTCTTATTAATCATCTTTCTCAGTGAATCACCTTTATGTTTCATTGATTTTTTTGTCTATTGTTTTTCTATTTCACTGACTTCCACTCTAATCTTTATTATTTCATACTTCTCTTTATGTTTAATTTGCTCTTCTTATTCTAGTTGAAGTTGGAAGCTTCACTGTATGTCATTGTGTCCTTATTTCATACTTGTTTTTAAGGACACTTTTGTTGGGTAAAGAATCCTAGGTTGACAGGTTATTTTTTTCAGTATTATAACTCCATTTTCTTCTAGCTTATACAGTTTATGATAAGAAACTTGCTGTAGCCCTTATCTTTGTAACAAAAGAAGGGTTTTGGTGTTTTGTTCTTGTTGGGGTTTTTCTGGTGTCTGTTTTTAAGATTTTCTTTTTACCACTGGTTTTAACCAATTTAATTATGATGTACCTTGGTGTAGTTTTCCTTGTTTCTTGGGCTTGGTTTAAGATTCTTGGATCTGTATAATTTATACATTTCATTGAATTTGGAAACATTTCCACCATTATTTCTTCAAATATATTTTCTGCCTCTGCTGCTTCTTCAGATTCTCTAATTATACATGGTTAGGCTATGTAAAGTTATCCTGTAACTCACAGATGCTTAATGCTCAATTATTATTATCTTAACCTCTGTGTTCAGTTTCAGGTTCTACTGCTGTATGTGTTTCCTTAAGTAATGTGCCATTGATGCTAGTGGTGTGGTCAGTATAATTTTCACCTTGGAGACATCAGCTTTCACTTTAGAATTTGTTTGGGGCCTTTTTATACCATTCATATCTCTAACTAATATGTTCAACCTTTTCTCTAGCTTCTTGAACATATGGAATACAATTATAAGAATAACTGGTTTTTTTTTTACTAATGTTATCTTGCATGTCAGTTCTGGATCCATTTTGACTGACTGATCAATCAACTGAGTTTTCTCTTCATTGTGGGCTGTATTTTCCAGTTTCATAGCATGCTTTTTTTTAATTAGGTTGAAGGTGGTATGAATATTATCTTGGTGGGTGCTAGATGTTTTTGTATTCTTATATTCTTTCTTTAAAAATATATTTCTTTGGCTGCATGGGGTCTTAGTTGCAGCATGTGGGATCTTCCTGTGGTACATGGACTCTCTCAGTAGTTGTGACGCATGGGCTCCAGGGCACACGGGCCTCAGCAGTTGTGGCATTTGTGCTCTCTAGTTGTGGCACACAGGCTCTGGAGCACACATGGGCTTGGTAGCTGCAGCAGGGAGGGTTATTTGCTCCGTGGCATGAGGGTTCCGAGTTCCCTGACCAGGGATTGAACCCATGTCCCCTGCATTGCAAGGCAGATTCTTAACCACTGGACCATCAGGGAAGTCCCCCTTATAAATATTTTTTAACTTTTCTCTGAAATGCCATTGAATTAGTTAGAAACCACTTGATCCTTTTAGGTCGTGCTTCTGCTTTTGAGCTTTGTTAGGCAGAACCAAGGAGTGTTTACTGTAGATGTAACTTCTCTCCATTTCTGAGGCAAGACTATTCTCAGCGTTTTACCTCTGTGTGCTCTGTGCTAAGTCACTTCAGTCGTGTCCGAGTCTTTGCGACCCATGGACTGTGGCCCGCCAGGCTCCTCTGTCCATGGGATTTCCCAGGCAAGAACACTGGAGTGGGTTGCCACGCCCTTCTCCAGGGGACTTTCCCAATCCAGCAGTCTCCTGTGAGAGAACCCACATCTTCTGCATCTCCTGCACTGCAGGCAGTTTCTTTACCACTGAGCCACCAGGGAAGCCCAGGATCTTACCTGGTGCTCCATAAATTATAAGACTTTCCTCCCTGGTTGATGGGAATAGGCACTATTCCTAGCCCTGTGTAAGCTCTGCTTATTGTTCCCTCTAGTCCTGAGTGGTTCTTTACCTGGACAGTTTTTCACATGAGTGAACTGATCAGTACTCAACTGAATATTAAAGAGAGGAGCCTCAGTGAGCTCTCTCTTCTCTGCTACTCTGCCCTGAACACTTGAGCTGCCTTGGCATCCCTGGATTCCCAGCTTCATCTTCTCAACTCAGGGAGACCACTGGGCTCTGCCTGGATTCCTTCTCCCTGTTCCATGGCCTCTGTACTTTCTCTAGGTGGTGTGTGAGGGCAATCATAAAGTTCAATTCATTTGCTTTCCATCTCTCAAGAATGACTATCCCATCTATTTTCTGAGGTCCAGTGTCTTCAGAACCATTGTTTCACATGTTGTATTTTTTTGTTACTGTCCAGATTTTTGGTTGTTTCAGGCAAGGGGGTAGATCTGGTCCCTGTTGCTCTATCTTGGCCAAATGCCACAGCATAATAATTTCCTCCTTAATCTCTTTTATTTACTCATCTTATACTTCAATTCCAAAAAAGTCAATACTGCTGAGTATTGCCAAGAAAGTCAGAAAGGTAGGCTTCAGCTTGAACACTACTACTACTTACACCTAGAATCAAGAAACATATAAAATATCCCAGCTATGATTTCTCTTCAACTCATTAGAGAAGCCTGTAACTATTTGACCCCCATGAGGGCAGAGATGCCAACTAATATAATTCTATATCTCTGGTATCCAAAAAGGTGAACAGATAAAAGTATGCTTTTCATTTGGCAAAACTAAACATAAGAATTCCATCATATCATCATCATCATAAAAGTAGCTATGTGCTAGTAGCTCACATAATTCTCTTATTCAGACCTTACAACAATCATTTTGGGTATACATCATTTCTATTTTACTGCTACAGAAACTGAGAGTTGGAATAAACAGCTTCTATAATAATACCATGCAACTAGGTAGTGGCAGAAATGGAATTCAAATGACATTGCTAATCATGCTCTTAACCTCTATGTAATACTATGTTCTATAAAATTTTTCTAAACCACAGACTTCTTTGCTGAAAGGCTACCCTCAGATTGTGCAGTCTAAAGCAGTATATCTAACCCCTGTGTATTCAGGTTTCTCATATACCAATATGGGAGATTTTCATCAAAGTACTGATTATTACTTTACACTTACCTGCTTCACCTCATGTGAGCAGTGGTAAAGAAATCGGTGCTGGGTGACCTCATGAAATGATTTATGCAGTTTGGTCCCAAATTCCTGTGTGTCAGCTGCCTAAAAAGGGCCAGAGATAGAACATGTTGAGTTCCAGTACTGGCAACCAAAGGGTGAGTACCCACAGGAAGTTTATATGGGGAGAGGACAAGACAAAGAAAGGCAAACCAATGACACCCTTCATGTTGTGTTAGAAGTTTCCTTAGTTCCTATGCACACGGGGTAAGCAGAAAGAAGGTCTGGGATACTTGACATGAGATAGGCAGTTGTGGCTCCTATATTTCTTCCAATTTCTGTTACCTAAGTGAGAACGATCACACAAGGTCTTTGTTCTCCTATCTCTATAGGAGATTATATATCCCAGAGAGCTATCTGTTTGTGAAGAAGTTATATAAACTGCTTTCCTCTAAAACAAGTTCCAAGAGAGCAGAGGTATCTACTGAACAACTAAGGCTGATATAGGAAATTTTTCCCCAGATAAATCTTTCAGGGAGGAAAGGAACAGTAATATAGTTTGCATCTATAAGGAATGTGTAACAGCCTCAATTTTAGTATAGAATTGTAGGATATTAGAGTTAAAGGGGACCTGAGTAGTCACCTAATACAACACACTAATGCTACAGATGAAAAAACTGAAATTCAAACAGGAAAGGTGACCTACCTAAGATCTCACAGCCAGTTAGTATGAAAGTTAGGGTTAACTTTAGGATTGCTAGTATAGTGTTCTTCTCAATACCCTGTGCTACCCACATGACCCAGAAAGTTGAAGCTGTGAGAAGATGCACTAGATTATAAAGGTGTTATACACTTTGACCCATTAACCCCATTTATAGAAATTTTTTCTAGGAAATGATTCAAAAGAAGCAAGATATCACATATAGGTATTAACTGAACTATTTATTGGCAGAAAGAATGTAAACAAATATCTGTCAGTAGGGAAATGGTTTTTTAAATTATATTAAACCAACACAGTGGAATATTGGTTAACCAGTATTTTAAGACTGTTGAAACAAGGGAAAAGGTCAAATTATATATTAATATAGAATACTTTGGCTATAATTATGTAATATATATGAGATAAATATGCAAAAATTAAGTGATAGTTTATTAATTATTTAAAATTTTGTGTATATTACACTATTTTCTCAAGAAAAAAGGTACAAATGAAGCAACTGACATGGAATGAATGTGTTACCCCACTGATAATACCAGTTGGTCAACACATTGGAAGGGAAGAAAGAAACCAACATTTATTAAATAATCTACCATGTGTTACACACATTCACATTTAGCCCTCAACTTCATAATAGCCCTGTGACATACTACTATTTTTTCTAATTTGTAGATGAACCACAGAAAAGCTCAGTACAGGCCTAAGTCCACATAGCTAGTAAGTAAACAAGTCAAGATTTGAACTCAGGCCTCTGATTCCAAACCTTGTTACACTATTCCAAACTGCCAAACATATGTCACGTTTATGGTGGCTCAGTTATTTCCAATGTATTCTGTCACTATGATGTAATAGAACACTCTTCAGTAAGAAATTGGGACTCATGACCTAATCCTAGCTCTGCTTATAACTATCTGTATGACCTAAAAGAAACAGAAATCTTAAATAACTTGTTTTCTCATTTATAAAATAGTACATACATCACTCTCTATTCAATGAACACATCATAAAACACTTACGTAGAATCATAGTAGGATCAAATTAAATGATGTTTCTAAGAGTACTGCACGTATTCCTAAGAGAGGCAGCAGAATGTCATTAAAACCCCACACCTTTAAGCATTTCCAATCCTTACCAACCTGAAGCGTCTGGAGGCAGGTGTTCCGGAAGCTGCTGTTTGTGCTTCCAGTCATAATACTCATGATGGAACTCACAGCCACTGACAGTGAGGCCTGTAGTCTCTGACGAGCCTAGGGAACAAAACAAGGGAGGGGGAGACCACAGTTTATAATAATCCTGAACTGCTGGTTCAGAGTCCCTAAAGGGACCAAATATTTGAGTCAGAGCAGGATTTCAACAATGGCTCCCTTTCCACCAACAATACTTACTGAGATCGTGACACATAAAGGACACTTAAGGAATTTAAATACATTAAAAATGTTATCTCCTTTCACAGAGGTGACTTATTGACACAGATACATTCAGAAAAGACAAGCAGTAAGACACTGGGCAATAAAGCAGATATACTTACCATTAAAAAACAAAAAGCTTCAAGCTTTACTCTTAGTGTGGTTGTTTTTTGCTTGAAAAGGAGGCCATATTAAGTAATAAATGTGTTACCAAAAGTATACAAGATGGAGGAATTCAGAAAGCCAGATATGA
Source organism: Cervus elaphus (assembly GCF_910594005.1). Taxonomy (NCBI): domain Eukaryota; kingdom Metazoa; phylum Chordata; class Mammalia; order Artiodactyla; family Cervidae; genus Cervus; species Cervus elaphus. The sequence goes on from NC_057816.1 coordinate 6,132,475, forward strand.
AGGCAAAGTGATGCTATAAAGGATTAGCAAATGGAGGGAGAATTTAAGATTTACTGAAACAGTAGCTCTAGAAGCATGTGTGAGAAGCGGAAATCTATAAGAGAGAGGTGCACTGATGTAAGCTTTTATGTATAGAATAGATAAATAACGAGGTCCCACTGTATAACCCAGAGAACTCTATTCAATATCCTTTGATAAACCATAATGGAATAGAATTGTTCTTTAAAAAAGGATGTATATGTACATATAACTGAATCATTCTCCTGAACAGCAGTAATTAATACAACCTTATAAATTAACTATGCTTCAATTAAAACATTTCAGGCTAAGTGCATGCATGTGCTATCAATTTATCTAGAACTTATAGTTAGAATGATAAGGCACTTTGGTATGTGAAAGAGAGAAGACATTAATGGCACTCTAAATTAATATACAATGATAGTTCAATGTGTAGAACTACCTAGAATATTCTAGGGCTTCCCTGGTGGTTCAGACAGTAAAGAATCTGCCTTCAATGCAGGAGACTTGGGTTCAATCCCTGGGTTGGGAAGATCTCCTGGAGAAGGAAATGGCAACCCACTCCAGTATTCTTGCCTGGAGAATTCCATGGACAGAGGAGCCTGGCAGGCTACAGTCCTTGGGGTCACAGAGAGTTGGACACGACTGAGTGACTTTCACTTCACTGTGGTTAGAATAATAAAGCCCTTCAGTGTGTGAAAGAGAGAAGACATTAGTGGCACTGTAAGTTAATATACAAGGACAGTTCAATGTGTGAAGCTACCTAGAAAGGTACAGAGTCCTGGGTTCTGTGTGTACTGTTCTTTTATAAATGTTTTCCTGTCTCCGGTATATGGGAGTGGTGAAAACCAACTGACAGGCAGGCAGAACCAAGCCCATTCTGCTTGGGAAAAAATACAATGACCGTCAGTCACATGTTCCAAAAAGAAAATAAAATTTGCTCTCAAAAAAAAAAAAAAGGCTTATTATCAGTCATTCTCCCCGTCTATTATTTTGCCCCTCTTTACTCAAACTCACCTACAAGGAGGTAAGACTAAGCAAGTGGTTACAGTGACCCGTCTAGGCTAAAGCCTGAGTTCCGAGGCTAGAGGCAGTTTATAAGATCAGCCCAGGTGATGAAAGAGAAGAGGAAGAAAGATGCATTAAGGGAGGAAGGGATCTCAGCCCCCATCTGTCAGATACTCTATCTTTCCCTGAGAGACAGAAGGAGAAAGGGAGCTGTGAATTTCTTATTACCTTGACAGCCTGGTGATGCTGCTCCAAGGCCCGGTCCACAGCGGCCTGGATGCAATCTTGCACCACGCTGTGGCTCTCCCTGAGGATGGCACTGAGATGAGTTGAGAGAAAAGTGTGGACTCCTAAAGAGAGGGAGAATGTTGGTAACCTTGAGTGAGAATGACCACTTCAAGACTGCCGTTGATGTGCTCTGAATCAGGGCTGAGGATGGGAAAGAGGCCTCTTAACAGAAGAGGCCGCTTCCACCCATCCACAAATAATTGCTTTTTTAGACAAAAAAAAACCCCACAACTTACAAACCTACCCAATTTCCACTCACAAAGGACAGAAAGCTCACTAAAAGTGCAGAATATTATGTTTGAAGAATCAAATAAAGGATCCTCTTTAATTCACATCGGAAACAGAAATATACACCACATACTCTAAACAGTGATACCAGTGACTCCGAAAGGAAAGGAAAAGCCTCCTGGAGAGTATGTCTATTTAGTGTCACTGTTTGGTGAGCGCCACTGTTACTGTCAGGGTATCGATCCTTTTAGATGTGTTGTGGTATAGAAAAAGTTAAAACTCACAAAGATGACTCTGAGCACTTCCAGGATAGTCTTTTCACTGATTTGTATTTATCTGTTTTGAGCCCCACTGGGTCATCACTGATGCACTGGTTTTTCTCTAGCTGTGGTGAGTGGGGGCCACTCTTCACTGCGGTGCACCAGCTCTAGGCACAGGCCTCAGCAGTTGCAGCACATGGGCTCAGCAGCTGTGGCTCCCAGGCTCTAGGGCACAGGCTCGGTAGTCGTGGTACATGGGCTCAGCCGCTCCACAGCAAGTGGGATCTTCCCCAACCAGGGATCAAACCTGTGTCCCCTGCATTGGCAGGCAGATTTTTAACCACTGGACCACCAGGGAAGTTCTGGTATAGTCTTTTTAAATGGGGAATTATCTCTGATAAAGTAACCACAGGCACCACTGCTCAGCATCCTTCAGAAAAGCTAACACGTGAGACTGATGGGCAAAATACGTCATTAAACAATACGTTAGCATTGATGATCCGGATACAACCAATAGAGGAAGACAAATTTACTTTTCAGGGTACCTGGAGAAAATGCTTCTTAATCTTTCTTTTTCGGTGCTTTTCTACTCTCTGGATGGTCTGTTCAAAGGTAAGGCTGGCATGCTTTTCTCAGGGCTGTATTTAAAATGGAAGTCAGAAGGAACATTTTCTACCACAAGGCACCACTATGCTTTCCTGGAGGGAAAGTAATATGTGCTCTGCTCAAAAGGGGTCTGGAACTGGAGTCAAGAGAACATAGATTCCAGGGTCGATTCTACTACCAACTAATAGTGACCATGTCACTTCAAACGTTTCTCATTTTATTGCAGAAAGTGGCTTTTACCACTTGCTATCATGGGTATTTTGTGCAGATAAACTGGGATAATATATAGGAAGTGTTTTGCGATGTACATTGCAATACTCAGAAAATATCACTATTGCTATGATATCATTTGGATTACTATTTTCTATAGTTTGGTCCTAAGAATAGCCTTAAGAAATCAGTCAGACCTCCTTTGAAAGCAGTCATTTAATTGAAAGCTATAGTTTCATTCCTAAAACTGCTTATACCACCAGATGCCTGTAACACTGTGGCAAAATAATGAGTTAATCATAGAAAAGTTACCATGACAAGGTAGGCAGAAGGCCAATTCAGTGATTTTTTTAAGACACATGGAAACAGACTGTAGTTCTGCACAATCTGTTTCCTAAAAGGAGCTCTGGGGAAAGCTTTCAAGGATATGAGAAAGAAGAGGGGGAAAAGAAAATAAAATCACTACATAATCTATAAAATTACTACATGTGTCTATATCTACCTACCCTTACAGTGCATCTTCTTCAAAAGCTAGTCCTAAACTCTCAGATGTCTAAGGAAATTTTATTTATTTTTTAAAATTTATTTATTTTTTGCTGCACCTCATGGCATGCAGAACTTCCATGACCAGGGATTGAACCCCAACCCACTGTAGTGGAAGCACAGAATCTGAACCACTGGACCACCAGGGACGCCCCAGAAATCTTAAGATAATAACTGCTCTGTTTACTGATTCAGTGATGAATTTCAATTTAATCTAATACTTAGTACAGCTGCCTGAGATGCTGCAGGCCTTCAGAGTCAAGCTAAACAGAGGTGTGCAAACTAGTACAGTTCTAGAAGAATGATAGGTAACCCTGGTTTCTGAGGAAGTATGTTTAATAGGATTCAGAATGGGGAACCAGACTTTATGTCATCCTAGGGAAGACTGAACATAGCAGATCTAAAAAAAAAAAGCCTAAAAATAGTAGATCTTACATCTTAAGAGGGTCTTTAGACTTGGAAGGGCTTTGATAGCATCTTGTCCAACAATCTCATGTTAAATATATGAAAAGGAAGGATCAGATAATTCCTGTGACTTGCTTCCCAAAAGTCATTAAGGAATTTGATAGCAGAACTAAAAATTTACCCCAGATCTCTTGACTGTACCCTGAAGTCCTTTCCACCATACTAAGCTGCTTCTTTTAAGAGCCTCTGTCCAGGCGAGCAGAGGCAGGAAACAAACAGCCCTAGGCATTTTCACCTTTGACCTCCTAGTTGGAAGCCTCACAGATTGTCTCTCTTCTACGTTCCCATTCCAGCATCTTAATGAATGGAACAGTGGGGCACCAGGGGACACCAGCTCTTTAAAGAGCTGCAAGCCAGAATCCAGGAAAGCAGTGCTTCTCTCCTAAAGAACAGATACATGGTGGGGAAAAGTAGGAGAGGCATGGAAGGCTGGCAGCAGTAAGAATCCCACAGGTTCAACAAATAACTGGCACCAGTCAATGTCAGCTCTTTTGATCTGGGGTTATAAGCTCTCATTTCTCTTATGACTCAATGGGAACAGGGCCACACCAAACAGCACTGGAATGCCTAGAGAGTAAAGTCTCAAGAAAAAACTTTGGCCCACAAAGGAAGAATAACACAGAAACATGTCAGGAGCCCCAAAAGGGAGACTTATGAACATTTCCCCAGACATTTAGAAGCTCCACTTCTTGCTACTTCCTTCAGTTTCAGAGGGCACTGAGAAACACTTAAATTTATGTCTCAGACTTTATTGGATTAAACTGCATAAGCCACTCTTATTTGTTCAGTCACTAAGTCATGTCCGACTCTTTGCAATCCCATGGACTACAGCACGCCAGGTTTCTCTGTCCTTCACTATCTCCCAGAGTTTGCTCAAATTCATGTCCACTGAGTTAGTGATGCCATCCAATCACCTCACCCTCTGTCGTCCCCTTCGCCTCCTGCCCTCAATCTTTCCCAGCATCAGGGTCTTTTCCAATGAGCTGGCTCTTCACACCAGGTGGCCAAAGTACTGGAGCTTCAGCTTCAGCATCAGCCCTTCCAATGAGTATTCAGGGTTGATTTCCTTTAGGATTGACTGGTTTGATCTCCTTGCAGCCCAAGGGACTCTCAAGAGTCTTCTTCAGCACCATAATTCAAAAGCATCAACTCTTATATTCAGTGGTTTTCAAATTGTACCATGTTTAGGAATCACCTGAGAAGTTTGTTAAAAATGCATATTCCTGAGCCATACAGATATTTACATTAGCAAAACTGAGTAAATCCTTGCCCAGGAAGCTGCACATTTTCAAATACTCCAGGTGATTCTGATGCACATGTTTCATGGAGCACAAAACAGGTTGTAAGTCACAGCTTTAACAGAGGAAACTTCTGATAGCAGGTTATTACCTATCTGTTAGATAAATGCCAAAGGCATCTGTATGCCTGAACAAGGACTCTTTGTCCTGTTCCAGAAGCTGATGTGGCAATCCCACAAAGCCATTCATACCAATGCACTCCCACACCTCCTTGTGTTGAACTTGAGATGTTGCGTTAAGGCCAAGTAAGACTGATAGCTTTTCTTGATTGCACTTGGAAAAGCAGGAGGATGGTGAATAGTACTCCAACCTAAGAAGCTTTAAAAACATACTGATACCTGAGGCCCACTTCAGTCCAAGGAAATCCAAATCTCTAGGGGTGAGGTGTGGGCATTTTTTAGAAGCTCCTCAAGTCATATATTGTGCAGCTGAGGTTGAGAACTACCCATCTAAGGTAATATACCCTGTAGGGACCAACAGGAAGTGATTTCTGGTGTACCAAATCTGGGATTGTCATCATCTAAGTGATGCTTCAAGATATAGATCTTTCTCACATAGCATATAGTTTAACTTACTTAAGCAAGGGTTTTCACTGAAATGTGTTATTCTACAGGAGCACATCTATTCAGATTTATGCATCATGTAAAGTTTCCTTTCTTTTAAAAATATTTTTTTTTATTTATTTGACTGCACCAGGTCTTAGTTGCAGCACATGGAATCTCTGATCTTTGTTGTGGGATCTTTAGTCGTAGCATGTGAACTCTTAATTGCCACATGTGGGATCTAGTTCCCCAACCAGGGACTGAAACTCGGTGATTTCATTGGAGAGTTTAGGAGCATGGAGTCTTAGCCACTGGACCACCATGGAAGTCCCCAAGTCTCTTTTCTTTATTCTCTTAACATTTAAGCACATCCAAGCTGGCAGCCCCATTCTTCTATACCTACCCCAGAGTTCCATTTTCTGGACTGGAAATCCTCTGTGGAAATCCACAAAGAGAAAAAGCAGCAGAGTTTGTCCCTGAGGATCCATATTCTGAGACTGTTCTTCTCCCTCACCAGATTCCACCTGATAACTCACATCTGGAAGCACCGAACCTAGAGGATGAGATATTACAGAATAAGATAAGTAAAGCCCTCAAAAAGCTAAGTGAATAAACAACCTATGCTTCAAACAAAGAGGGACCTGAGATAGATCTAAATTTGAACACTCCCTTCTCCTCCTGAATCTTTCTCTACCCACATGATGGAAGCAAATAATAGTGACTCACAGGAAGAACATCAGAATAACAACTGGGTATGTAAAATGCAAACCAAACAGCATTCCTTAGAATTTACTGAGAAGCATTATACAATAAATTCATTCATTCCTCAAGTTACTTTCTAAGGTAGGTATCAGCAGTAAGAGACTAGTAAGATGTGGGTATCACTAGTAGAAGAGTAACGATCATGATAAGAGCTAACTTGTATTGAATGCTGACTACATGCCATGTACCACATGAAATTCTTTGCGTGGACTATCTCAACATTTAGATTTCACCACACTATGGTATGGGACCTAGTCTTAGGCTCTTTTACGGACAAGAAAAGAGGCACAGATAGGTTAAATACATTGCCCAACATGAGACAGTAGGTGATGGAACTGTTTTAGACTAACCCCAAAATCTGTGCTCTTAACCACAATGCTATCTGATATTTGTATTCCCATGTAATCTGATCCCTACAGTCACTTTCTAGCACCTTAATCTTTTAAAGTACAATCCATGTGGTCCAGTTCAGTTTAAACAAGAACATTAATAGACAATAATACATGTCATTCATTCATTGCCTCACTTTCAGAGGAACATGAATCACCATTCAAGTTACTAAGACCCCCTAACAAGGGTCAAAGCCAGGAAAATAAAATGGAATTTGGACTCAGGTACCAAGACAGCAGAGAAAACACTTCACCCCCACTGATGGCCTTACGTAAGTGCTGCCAGAGGTCTGAGTGGCTAGTCACAGAGGCCATCATTGACATTTCTTGGCCAGTTAAACATAATGTCTTCCTCAATGCCTGGGCACCTAACCTTCACCTCCACTGTTAGCTCAGTGTCTGTGGCCTTTCTTAATATAAAAAACAAGAGCCAGCCCACAGCTGTGGTCACAGCCTTATTAAGACCAAACATTCTTTCCTAACAAAACCACTTACCTATAGGAGTCCCAAGGATACCTCCTTTCATCTCACCCTCTGGAAAAACTACCAACTCAAGAAAAAAAAGGCTCACCATGAGGCCTTCTTCCTAGATGAAGATTCTTTCTCTCAGAGATACATCCCTATACCAGGAGGCTTCAATCTTCTCAAACCAGTTACAACTCTAGAATACCTCCTCCCTGGCTACCTCCTCCCTACTGGTGAACTTCCTCAGGATCCAGTTAAATAGACTACCTTTTAAATATCAAACGATTCTGGCTAACAACAGTCAAGTTCAAGACTATAAAGCTCCTAGACATCAGCTTATGGTTGCATATTCCTATTTCTCAGTTTCATTTGTTGGCCCAACTATTAAGCATCCAATTTTCAGCATGATTCACCCAAAGCCAATGTGGTTAGGCTCTATATGAATAGCACAGTCAGTTTACCAGGTTTATTACTATATGGTTGATACTTCTGCCTTGCTTTTATGTAGTATTATATTTTTTCTAAGTAATTTTATATGGATTTTCTCATTTCATTGGGAAATGTTTCTCTTCTACAATAGGTCAAAGATGTGACTGCAACTTTAACAACCTTTTTAAAATTCCAGAGTTGATAGATTAAGGTACAACAGAAACCTTCTGAACAAATCCTTAGAAAGTAAAGGTCCAATGACTACTTCCAGGAGACCAGGAATAGAGGAGGCAGTAGAAATGAGAAGGGAACCAGCATTAATACATAATACCAAAACAGTTAGGCTCTGGTGGGGCCTTGCCTGTTGACACCTGTATGACTCACTTCACGTGGACTCTCAGACTTAGCCAGACTCCTACCTGTACCCTCAACCTAAGCCATCAGATCACTAGGTCCTGTTCTTATATATATTTGCTATTTATATTTTCTTGCATTTCTCTAATATTTTACAGAGTTCTTTATTCCTATGTAAACAGAGAGAGACAGAGATTTACCTCTGTCTAAACTGAGATCCAAACTGGGCACCATACACAAGCGGCACTTCTTCCCGTCAATGAAATAAGAGGTGTCTTTGAAGACAGCAGTAGTTGGCTGCTCTGAATTTGGAAACATTAGAGGCAGACCTGAAGGTCCATACAGAAATATGTATAGTGGCTAAAGAAAACTCCAAAACGTTAGTTTTTGTGATTATGTATTCATTTGCATAAAACAAATACAACATTGACCTGGTTCACACTCTCAGAAATAAACTAGCATGCCAGGCAGTTACATATTAAGCCCTTTCCACATTAAGGACAGGTGTGAGTCACCAGAGATTGAACCGCTAGAATCTTCAGAAATCTACTCCACGTTTAACGAGTGTGAGCTACCAGGATAGTATTGGGACAATTTGTTCATTTACTGATCCTACTCATTAAATCATAGGTTTCAATGGTATTAATAACACAGGCTAAACACTATACTGCACTAAATTCTGTGGATACAAACATGAATATACAGATTTAATACCTACCTTCAAGTTAGATTTACAATATGGGAGATACACATAAAAACCAATAAACTGTAATACTATGTGATGCATGCTAAATTAAAAACATATACCAAAGAATATTTTCCAGTGAGTATGAGTATGTTCAGATTGAGAAGGAAATGCTTCACCTTCTCCAACCTACTCTTTAACCAGGACTAAGAAAGACAGGCCCCTAGAGTGGTTTCCTCCCCTTGACCTTCCAGTCCCACCCACACCCTCCCTATAAGCCAGGTTATATATAAGCCAGTGTTTCTCGACCTCGGCACACTGACACTCTGGGCCAGATACCTCTTTACGGTGGGGCTGTCCCGTGCACCACAGGATGCTAAAGCAGCACCCCTGGCTTCTACCCACTCCCACTAGATGCCAGTATCACCTCTGCCTCCAGTCGTAAGGATCAAAACGTCTCCAGACATTGCCAGATGTCCTCTGAGGGCAAAAGTACCCAGTTAAGAACCACTGCATAAGCTTTTTTTTGTCCCCCTGAACCAAAGCTAATAAGCCCAGAATAGATATTTTCCTTCATCTTTCTGTTTTCATCCTCTTTTTAATAAGGTAAACAGGAGGCAGTAAGTGTGACGATTAAAATCCAGTGGGCACAGGGACATTACTGAAAGTCACAACAGAGCAAAGGGAGGCAGTGTCTATAAGTGAAGTCTCCATCACAAACTCAAGAAGGCGTTAACGCATGAACTGAGGCCAACACATTTGCTGTTTAGAGCCAGGGAGCTTTGAGGTGCTGCAAACTCAGAATAAGAGTCGTGTATCTGAAGAGTCAGGACATGTGAATGTCTTTTAATTAATTGGGTTGTTTAAACTATTTACATTTAATATGAATTTTGTTATGGTTGCATTTAAATCTATCATCTCGTTACATATTTTCTGTTTGTTCCCTGTATTTTATTTCCTTTTTCTTCTTTCCTATTTTTGGATGCTATTTTGGATTGGGTATTTTTAATAATTCCATCTTATCCCCCTTTTTGACTTACTAGTTATAACTCTCGTGGTATTAACTTAGGGATTGCTTTAGGTTTTATAGTATACAAATATACCTTATCCAGTCTGCCTTCAAGGAAAAGGAAATAAAATACAAGGAACAAACAGAAAACAGATAAGGAGGAGATGGATTTAAACTCAACCATAACAGTATTCATATTCACTTAAAGTTCACACACATATTGTGTGAGAATCCTTCAAACAATATACTAGTTTACTCCTGTGTCATATTCTAGCCATAGCATATAGTATACCATACTCACTCACCTATGGAAAAAACACTGAGGCTCTAAAACCTATGTCTCTAAAAATCTGACCACTTCCAAATTCCAGTCCAAAATTTCTATATGGCTATTTTTAAAACATGTTCTGCGGGCAACATAAATGCAACATATGTAAAGCTAAACTAATCTTCTTTACTCCTCAGATCTGCTATTTATAATTTTCATCTTGTTGCCAGTATCATTATTCTGTCAGCCATCCATGGAAATCTTTTCCAACAGCTTTACTGAGATTTAATTTACGTATCATACAAATCACCCATTTAAAGTGTACAATTAAATTGGTTTCAGTATATTCAAAAAGTTGTGCAAGCATCACCACCATCAGTTTTAGGATATTTTTTATCACCCCCAAAAGAATCCTTCCCCACCTATTTTATGGCTCCATGTATGTATATGTCCATATATCTATATATCAACCCTGTATCTTCTGCATATAGGGCTGTTGACAACAACTTCCGGTACTTCTTGCCCCTAATCTCTCCCTCACCCAACAGTGAACTGGTTACCTGGTTTTGTTGATTCCTCCCAGTGATCTCTCTCCTTTCCACGCTCACCACACCTTTAATTCATGTACTTAGTGTCTCTCACCCAGCTCACTTACTTTTGTACTTAGTGATTACTGACTTTTCTCTCCCACCCACCCTGTACAAGGCTGCTGGCGATTCCTAAAACACTCAATGGTTTCCCATTATGCACACAATAAAATTCACATTACTTAGTGTGGCACTCAAGATCCAAAATATTCAACTCCAAACTACTTTTCCAGCCTCACTGCTCCTACTTGCATCAATCACTCCTGCTCCAGTCACACTGGACCATATGAAAACCAGGTGGCACATGGGTCATATTTTATAGTTTTCAGTTTCTTGAACAAATTTGCAAGCTTAGCTTTCATATTGGATTTTGTTTTTATAACAAATCATACCAGCTTCTACATACAGAGTTTATATGCTAGTGGCTTTCTTAGGATTGAAATATAAAAATCCATTTTCAAAGACAAGGAATTTGAAAATTTTGATGGACTCTGTCATCAAAAGGATATGGAAACGGAAGAGATCCTATTCAGCTGGTTGGAAAAGACCTTCAGGCAAGGACACAGGGCCACGGCTGGAGTCAGTGTCAGCTCTCCCAACAAGCCCATTCCCACCACATCGTCAGGGAGGGACAGCATTACTGGGTGTCCCAGCACAGGATGGATTCTGCTGCAGGGTAATTCAGTTGCGTCAAATTTTGGTGTACTGTCCAAAAAAAAGCAGGTAAGACAAATTTAGCCTTTTTCCCTCTTAAGAAATTATTTTAAAGGGAATTCAAGATTCTTTTTATAACCTCTAGCATATGCATAACCATATAATCCACCACATAAATTTTGCTGGAATAAGTAAGCTGTGTCCCACTCAGTGAATCAGAGGCAATGGAAAAAGTAGACAAATTGGCATTTCAGGAATTGTAGCACGGCTCCTGCTTTTGCTGCCACTAATGGCAGTTTTATATTCTCAAAAGTCTATTTCCTCTACTAAAACTACTCTGTGGTTCTGAGCAGAAGTTTCCAAGATCATTCAGAGATCAGCATGGTGGAGGTGGGGTAGGGGTCAGCAGTCCCTGAATCACAAATGGCCTAAAACTGGCCTTGTGATTCTTAGATGTCTGCTTTTACATATGCTGCACTTTCCCCTGAAGAAGTCTGAGGTTACTATTTGGTAGGAGTGATGAGAAAAAACTGGAACATCTTCCACTCCTAGAAAGAATCTTGTGAAAAAATCTGGTATTTGCTTACTTTCTGAGAGCTCTTTTGTAAACAGAAAAGAAATATTAATAAACCTTCCCCCCTTTCTCTAAACTAATCAGGTCACCCGGGGAAATATATCCACAAACACTGGCTTAGAGGCTTAAACTCTTTCAGTAAATCTATGATAGCAAGCTGTCTACCTGCAGGGATTGTATGATGCTAGAAGATTACTAAAGAAAGATATGGAATGAGGGTTTTATTTCCTGCAAATATTAAAGAATAAACATATTCTAGTTGGAGAGGTAATTTTGAGCAAGAGTAAGAAAACAGATTGAGAAACCACAGGCAGCCTCTTCAAGCCTTAAGATCCTATGGCTACCAGTATTGATTCAGGACATATAAGTAGAGGCAGAAACTACTGAAGAAAGAATAAATTAGTTGGACTTAAACCTAAGTCAGGCTTTGTCTTGCTATAATTCATGTTCACTTTGGATTCTGCAGTAATTGGATAGCACAGGAAGACAAAGCACAGGGCTCTATTCCATTTATTTTCCACCTCCTCCATGGATTTTTTTTTTTTTTTTTGTAGTCTGAAAAAGGTGGAGGTGGGAAGAAAGATGATTTCTAAGCCTATGTAAAATGCTAATACACAAACAATAATATACAAAGAATTTCTTTGTGTCATAGTATCTCTCTACCTAAGAGTGCAAGTAACCTTTTAAAGTCATTTCTCTCTTCTCATGCCTAAATGGAATTGGAATTAGCAGAGTTTGTTTTGATTCATTCACAGAAGAAACTAAGGCATGGAGAGAAGAAGGAACATGCATGCCCTCAGGTAAACACGAATACATTCAAGGAGCCAGGAATAATAATAGCTTTCAATACAGATAGGTTAAATTTTTTTACTCTCACTTTTCTTACAGAGAATCTGACACTTGGCACTAAGAATTGACAACTGAAACCATTTTCAATTTCTGCCCATATTCATACTCATAATAAGAGTAAAACATGGAATGGGACAAGGCTTTCCCCTTCACCTCAGGTAATGCTGACAGTTTACGAGAAGAGCAATTCCATTCGACAGGTTCAAAGTAGGTTCATTCTCTGCCCTGCAAAGTAAAGAAAAGCTAAGCCATATCTTAAAGACTCTAAGACCAATTTCTGCCTGATACAAATTTTGGCCCATTAGTACGAACTCCAGAGATGACTGGAATTTGGTAACCAATTAACCAAGGGGAAGGGGCTTCTGTGATAGCTCAGTTGGTAAAGAATCTGCCTGCAATGCAGGAGACCCCGGTTCGATTCCTGGGTCAGGAAGATCCCCTGGAGAAGGGATAGGCTACCCACTCCAGGATTCCTGGGCTTCCCTTATGGCTCAACTGGTAAAGAATCCACCCGCAATGCAAGAGACCTGGGTTCAATCCCTGGGTTGGGAAGATTCCCCTGGAGAAGGGAAAGGCTGCCCATCTCAGTATTCTGGCCTAGAGAATTCCATGGACTGCATAGTCCATGGGGTTGCAAAGAGCTGGACACTACTGAGCGACTTTCACTTCACTAACCAAGGGAATGGCGCAGTGGTAAAGAATCTGCCTGCCAAGGCAGGAGGCTCAAGAGATACAGGTTTGATCCCTGGGTCAGGAAGATCCCCTGGAATAGGAAATGGCAACCCACTCCAGTATTCTCGCCTGGGAAATTCCATGTACAAAGAAGTCTGGCTGGCTACAGTCCATGAGGTCACAAAGAGTTGGACACAACTGAGTGACTGAGCACACACAACCAAGAGAAAAATGGTTATTTTTAAGTTTACTCATTCCAGTGAAAGGGAAAGGCATGAAAGGTTTAATCTACTTACTCATTAAAAAGCTAATCTAGAATAAGAAAATGTGGGGGTCTTGGAAAATAAGTTTTAAAGTGACTTGGAGTCAAGAAATCAAACTGTGAACCCACTGGAAATAGGACAATAATGACAGAAAAAATGTACAACCATTGCATAAACTTAAGTCAGGGATTAAGGACTTACCCAAAGATCTCCATGGAGAGGATTCCATTCACCTTTACACTGAAATTAAATCTAATCTGCAAAATAAATGGGGTGTGATATTTAACATGTACCAGAACAAGGATTAAAAGCTCCCATACTCAATTCCTAAAGAAGATATTCTTCATATCACCTTTGTCCCCCACTGCAATTTCCCTAAACATAATTAATACCTGTCTGTGTTCAAATTCTGAATCTTAAATACACTGAGTTCTACCTTAGAGTTCTAATTAGTCACAGATTATGTACATCATGCAAAATGCTGGGCTGCATGAAGCACAAGCTGGAATCAAGATTGCTGGGAGAAGTATCAGTAACCTCAGATATGCAGATGACACCACCCTTATGGCAGAAAGCGAAGAAGAACTAAAGAGCCTCTTGATGAAAGTGAAAGAGGAGAGTGAAAAAGTTGGCTTAAAACTTAACATTCAGAAAACTAAGATCATGGCATCTGGCCCCATTACTTTATGGCAAAGAGATGGGGAAACAACGGGAACAGTGAGAAATTTTATTTTTGGGGGCTCCAAAATCACTGCAGATGGTGACTGTAGCCATGAAATTAAAAGACACTTGCTCCTTGGAAGAAAAGCTATGACCAACCTAGACAGCATATTAAAAAACAGAGACATTACTTTGCCAACAAAGGTCCGTCTAGTCAAAGCTATGGTTTTTCCAGTTGTCATGTATGGATGTGAGAGTTGGACTATAAAAAAAGCTGAGAGCCGAAGAATTGATGCTTTTGAACTGTGGTGTTGGAGAAGACTCTGGAGAGTCCCTTGGACTGCAAGGAGATCCAACCAGTCCATCCTAAAGGAAATCAGTTCTGAATATTCACTGGAGGGACTGATGCTGAAGCTGAAACTCCAAACTTTGGCCACCTGATGCAAAGAGCTGCCTCATTTGAAAAGACCCTGATGCTGGGAAAGACTGAAAGCGGGAGGAGAAGGGGACGATAGAGGATGAGATGGTTGGATGGCATCACTGACTCGATGGACATGAGTTTGAGTAAGCTCCAGGAGTTGGTGATGGACAGGGAAGCCTGGCATGCTGCAGTCCATGGGGTCGCAAAGAGTCGAACATTATTGAACAATAGAACTCAACTGATGAGGAAATATTACCCTTTGTCCTCTGCTGTTCTCCTAATGGATCTCTTCTCGCTTTCTTAAAGAACTATCCATTTCTCTCTCTACTGCTTCCACTGTTTTCATATATGGAAATTCCAAGCTTTTTTCTTTGTTTTTTCTTCTCCTATCCCCATTGGACTCTTATGTTCTCCCTCCAGTTTACTTCACTGTTGTAATTATTTTCTACTTTCAACCTATATTTTTTTCTTTCTACATAATATCATGGGTAATAAGGGACTCGAGAGCCCAGACTGTCTCCTTTCACATCGTGGCTCTGCAAGTTATTTAACTTCCGCACCACAGTTTCCTTGGCTGTAAAATGAGGATGATGATGACAAAATCTACTTCACAAGGGGTACTGGGAGAGCTGAATGAGCAAATATGTGGTGAACACTTGGAATAGAGATTGGCTAACAATAAATACTGAGTGCTTAAGACAGAAAAAGTAGGAAACCTGCAAGAAAAACAGGGGAAGTTATACAGCATACTTAATTGCTGTGACTTTATGAACATTTCTAACTACAGGTAATAATAAAAATTTTAGCTCTCCTGAGTTTAAAGTCAGAATTTCCTTATTTACTCTTATAGTCACTTTAGAAAAGAAGGAGATAATCAGCAGTTTATTATCCAGGTTTAAAAGAAAAAAGAAGCACAGAGGAGGGAAACGAGGTATTCAAAGTGATACAATAAAACAGTAAGGTAGTGAAAATATGAATCTAAAACAAAGTTCTCTCTATATCCACAGGCTCTCAACGATGTCACATGGCCAATACCAAGCCTGCCTTAGAAATACAGGAACCAAACCAATTCAATATTAAAACTTTTAATCACTGTCATAAAAAGAAAGAGAACCAATCAGATCCTCCCATGACCTACAGAGTAGAGGTCTTTTAAAAACACATGACTTAAACAAGAGAATCATTATTGTGCAAAATGAACAGCTTACCTTGGGGAGCACAGAGATGATTTTGCGTAAAAAATTCTTTATAACCAGACTATCTGTCATCAAAGTCCTGGGGTTTACATCAGCCTATAACAAAAACATCCACCACATAAGCACAAACTCAAGAGCACAAATGAATTAAATTATGGTATTTCTTCTTATAAAAATAACTACACCTCAGAAAGCTTTTCAGACATCCAGGGGGAAAAAAGTAATTTAGACTGGAGCTGAGAAGAGTAACCCTAGCTTAACTCTACTATCCTAGTGAGGGTTACTCTGCATTAAGAACTTCAGTGGGGCTTTCCTGGAGGCTCAGTGGTGAAGAATCTGCCTGCCAATGCAGAAGACACGGGTTCCATCCCTGATCCGGGAATATCCCACATGCCATGGAACAAATAAGCCTGTGCACAACTACTGAGCCTGTGCTCTAGAGCCCAGGCACCCCCACTACTGAAGCTCATGTGCTTTAGAGCCTGTGCTCCTCACCAACAGAAGTCACTGCAATTAGCCCACGCGCCACAACTAGAGAGCAGCCCCTGCTTGCCGCTACTAGAGAAAAGCCCATGTCAGCAATGAAGACTCAGCACAGCCAAAAATAAATAAATAAAATTTAAAAAGCCAAAGAATCTCAATGGAGTCAAAGGAGCAGACATTAAAAAGAACCTAATTTTAAACCTTAATCTGTTCATCCAAACATTTATTTTTAAGGAAAAGCTGTAAAGCAGAAACTCAAAAGTCAGAAGGTTTGTGCTCAGAAAGTGAATGAAAGTGGGATTGAACCCAGGTCTCCCATGCATAAAAGATGGATTCTTTACCAGCTGAGCCACAAGGGAAGCCCTCCATAATTTAAAAAAAAAAAAAAAAAAAAGTTCAAAGAGGTTAAACAACCTTGCCAAGGTCTTGCTCATCTGGCTCTAAAGCTTTAGCTTTAACCACTTTCCTATACTACACCCCAGTGATCGAATTCGGGTCTCCCACATTGCAGGTGGATTCTTTACCAGCTGAGCCACAAGGGAAGCCCAAGAATACTGGAGAGGGTAGCCTATCCCGTCTCCAGAAGATCTTCCTGACCCAGGAATTGAACTGGGGTCTCCTGTATTGCAGGCAGGTTCTTTACCAACTGAGCTATCAGGGAAGCTCTTTACATTTAATATAATGTACCTAAAAACCATAGTTAGAAGGTGTCTCCTAGAAACTAGAGAAGTTAATGAAGAGGAAATAGAGTCAGAAATCAGTAAGTTTTTATTAGTGGCTCAGAGAATACAGAGTCATGAACTAGGTACTTATTAAAGGAGAAAAAAGGTCCCAGATTTCAAAATCTCAACACAATAAAGAAAAAACATGTAAATATCTAATAGAGAAGAATAAACTATTGTAATACTTTTTTATAAGTTCACTGAAAAAAGATCAATAACTGTACAATGAGTGGGGATGATTAGAATAACTATCATAAAAATACTTGACAATATTAGAAAAATGTATCGGGATTATTAGAAAATCTGGAAACAAATCTAGGATTATTAACATGTATAAGTAGCAGTAATTAAACACTAACTGTAGCATACATACCACAGTCATATCCTTATTTTTAAAATGTTTATTATAAAGTGTTCAAATGCAGAAAAGCAATGGTCTCTTTAAAGCATTTTCCATACTTAACACTTCAAAAATAACTTCTTGGAACAGTTTCAAACTTCTGTAACCTTAGTGATTATAGGGTGTATCATATAAAGGGCTTAATTATATCCAGCAGTAAGGCAACCAAACAAGTGAAAGTTCCTTGAAAAGCTACCAGGAAGGTTCTACAATTAATAATGATGGGAACTATCATTTACGGAACACCTGCTACATGCCAAGCAGTTTACATACAAGCAGAAGATATTCCCATTTTATGGGTGAGGCTAATGAAACTAAAGAAGCTAATTAAGTTGTCCAAGGTCACACATAGCTAATTAACTGGCAGAATTGGGATTCAAACCTAGATCTGAGTAACTCCAAAGCCCACCTTTCACTATACAGGCTACCTCTCCAAGAAAGCTCATTTTTTGTACATATAGCTATCTGAATCAGATATTATGTAATCTATTATTATTTCTTATGGAACCTTATGGGCAATGCTTACATATGATTACTGAATATGTATATGTATTTATTCATTGATAAAACACTTAATGTTGTTTATTATGTGCCTAGGCTTACAGAGATAAGTAAAACCAGCTCTAAATTTGAAGAGGTTACACTTAACAAGAGAAAGAGGAAATAAATAACTTATAAGATAATGTGAAGAAGCTTTATGATTTAAACATGTTAGAGAAGCTAAAGAAATACACAGGAATGATTGGCACCTAATCCAGCCTGAGAATATAAAGTGAAATAACGTCAGGTCAGCAGAGGATAGTTAACACAAAACAAATAGCTCCTTTTAAAACCGACTCATAAATTATTGAGAGAAAGAGAGAGATGGGGGGAGGGAGGAAGAGACACTACACAGTCTTTTACAGCCAATACCCCAGGCCTAATGTACCTTCAGAAACAGTGAACTTATACGTTGCCAGGAAAAAAATATGCTGCCGTTCCTGGGCAGCAGAAATTACCACTGAATCATATGTTTCAGTCGTTACCTTTAGATATAAGTCTAATCACATGATAGATTATGGGAGGTATTTTATATTTTTAAATATAAACTTATGCAGTTATGGCCTCTATATGACTTTGTAAGAGAATGTCAGTGTCTCTTTCTTTGCTTAAATAGGTAAGTACCCCAGTGATCGATAATAAGAGAAACACAGAGATAGATGTTTTTATGGCTACATGTATATCTCCAGTCATTGTATCATTTACTGTTATAACAAAAATGAATACAAAAATGGATAAATCTGTCAAGATCTAGCAAAATCAAATTGTTTTTGGAAGGACATATTACCCAGCCTAATGGACTCCAAGGTGCAGGACTGAGCATAAACACAAAACCCAGCAACCTTTCCTTTTTTTGGCCACCTGGCGCCACATGTGGGATCTCAGTTTCCAAACCAGGGATTCAATGCATGCCCCCTGCAGTAGGAGCACTGGAAGTGCAGAGTTTTAACCACTGGACCACTAGGGAAGTCCCACCAGCATCTCTCTCTTTTTTTTTTTTTTTCTTTTATAACTGAGATTTTATTGGTTGTTTTGAGGATCACTACACAGACATTTCAATTTGTACACAATTCTTCACATACGTACCAGAAATCTAAAATATCATGTAGTTGTGATTCTTAACAGTTATTCCAGTGACTTTCCAGCTTAAAATTTGGAGCAACTTTCCTTAACAGGATATCAAGTACCAATATCTTCAAATATTGATATGTTGTTACATCATAAGTCCCACTGATTCACAATTTAATATCATATACACTACATACCCAAACTGTCAATCGTTCACAGCACATTAACCAAGTTACTAGGAAAACTGGACTACCACGACCAAAGATGTTATAGTATAGTGCACAAAATTCTGACCAGGAGAGCCAAGATCAAAAAGTGGTTTGCTGTAGGAAATAATTCTACCAAAACAAAATGGGAAGAGAAGTAATTTAAAGTGTTCAAGACATTAAATGCACAACTGACTCCAAACTGCCATTTAGTATGCTTTTGTATTATAGGATATAAAAGCTACCCCCCATCTATGGAATGTTAAGCTGACACCCAAGACAATCAAAGCCTCCCATATCCAATATCCCACTATTTTCTGGTTGTACCAAAAAATAAACAACCAGCAAATGATTTCACCTCTTAAAAAAAAGCATTTACACTTAAAAAATGGGATGAGGTGGGATTCCCTCCTTTTTAAAAATGTTTCTAGAGCTACTAAAAAACTTGCATTTACAAAATAGTTGATAAAAATATTCCTCTGGATTGTACAAGAAGGGAAACAGGGACCACTGACAGGACTGAGTGTGTGGTTATTAATCAGACTTGGCTTCTTTCTCTTCTGCTTCATCAGAGGCTGGGCTCTCCTCGTTTTTAGTCTCTCCATTTTCTGCAGGCAAGTCTTCTTTAGTCTCTTGGTTGGCCACTTCCGCCTGTTTTCCCTTTGCTCCTCTTTTCCCTTTTGTTTGCACTTTTTTGTCTGAAGATTTATCCTTTCCCGCCGCCTTTTTTGGCTTCGTTTCCACTTTTGCAGGAGCCGGTTTTGCTGACAACCTCGCCGATCTCCTCTTGGGCTCCTCCTTCGCCGCCCCCTCGGCGGAGCTGACCTTCCTCTTGGGCATCGTGGCGGCGGGGCGGGCGAGAGCCAGGTGCCTGAGGGCCGCGGCGCGCCGAGAGCCTTCGCGAAGCTGAGTAGCCTGACCGCTGCCGCTCCTCCCGCCGCCCGAGCTGCTGGGACCCGCCCAGCATCTCTCTTAAATGAAGTTTTCCCTCAGTCTTCCCTGGAATTAGCTTTCCCCACATGCCCAAAGCAGTGGATCACTTATTATCACCTTTTCACGGATGTCTCCATTCATCAGCCTTTGCTATAAACCTTGTTACCTGACCCTTCTCCCCACTTGAAGTATACATGTATGATGAAATCTTTTCACAACCTCCCCTTTTCCTCTTCTCATTCTCTTCATTCAAATATCTGTTTAAAGGCTGCACAGTATCAAAGACAATGAGATATAACAGAACAAATGCTTTCAGGAAGTCCTTGTTCCTCTGAGGTTATACTACTCTTACCTCTGCCCACCGATCACCAACTGATTAACTGGCACCAAGTTCAGTCGTCCTCTGTACTCTAAGTCCTGTCATCATCTTGGTTGACTTCCACATCCAAGCAGATGACCAGTCTAGGTGAGAACTTAGTCCCAAAATTCTCTGACCTCCCGAGCTCCAATGACCTTGACCTCTACTTATTTCCAATCACCAATTCCCACAGCCATAGACTGGAGGTGTACTGTTCTGGAAACCTTAAACTGAAACAGCCCACTCTTATGTGAGAAAATATGAACCCAGACATGCACCTTGATTAAGTCAAATTACCTGTGCTCTCAATGTACACTTTGACTTTCTTGAGAGAAACACTGCTTTTGCAATAGGGAAAAAAAGAGAAATTTTATCACTCTGATGATAATTTTTTATTATTTCATCTCTGAACTCCTTATACCCAGAGAAAAATGTCTATTACACTGTATTGTAATTATTTGTTTACTTATCTATCATTTCCTTGATATTCCTAGATTGCAAGTTCCTTGGGATCAAGTAATATCTTGGGACTCTTTCTAGGACAGTGAAGCTATCATCAACAAACACAGGTACCTAACGGAATGAATAAATATTGAAACAGCACTGATCAATATGAGTAAGACTCTGATTCAGATTCTGTCACTTAACTATGGAATGACCTTGGGAAAGTCAGTCAAATTCTCTGAAATTCTTGTCCTAGCCACTTCATAGAGTTGTCAGGAGGCTTAAATAATACATATGTTAGGTATAAGAGTTATCACTTTTTGTTCAGACTGAGTAAAATACATGATTTCCTTTTCTAGCACTGTTTTCCATGGTTCACTGGAATCAAGTGGCTTTTTGTTTGTTTGTTTTGTTTTTGCTACCTGACAAGAATAGTTTTATAACTATTCTTCTTCTTCTTCAGTTGCTAAGTCCTCTCCGACTCTTTGCAACCCCGTGGACTGCATCATGCCAGGCTCCTCTGTCCTCCAC
Organism: Cervus elaphus; assembly: GCF_910594005.1. Lineage (NCBI taxonomy): Eukaryota > Metazoa > Chordata > Mammalia > Artiodactyla > Cervidae > Cervus > Cervus elaphus. The sequence continues at coordinate 6,153,863 of NC_057816.1, forward strand.
TATCTCCGAGAATTTGCTCAGATTCAAGAAATGCAATAAGGCAAAGTGGTTTTCTGAGGAGGCCTTACAAATAGCTGAGAAAAGAAGAGAATTGAAATGCAAAGGAGAAAGGGAAAGATATACTCATCTGAATGTAGAGTTGCAAAGAATGGCAAGGAGAGATAAAAAGCCTTCTTAAGTGAACAATGCAAAGAAATAGAGGAAAACAATAGAATGGGAAAGACTAGAGATCTCTTCAAGAAAATTACAGATACCAAGGGAACATTTCATGCAAATATGGGCACAAAAAAGGATAGAAACATCAAGGACCTAACAGAAGCAGAAGATATTAAGAAGAGGTGGCAAGAAAACACAGAAGAACGGTACAAAAAAGGTCTTAATGACCTGGATGACTACAATAGTGTGGCCATTCACCTGCAGTGTGAGGTCAAGTAGGCCTTAGGAAGCATTACTACAAACAAAGCTAGTGGAGGTGATGGAATTCCAGCTGAGCTATTTCAAATCCTAAAATATGACACTGTTAAAGTGCTGCACTCAATATGCTAGCAAGTTTGGAAAACTAAGCAGTGACCACTGGACTATAAAGGTCGGTTTTCATTCCACTCCCAAAGAAGGACAATGCCAAAGAATGTTCAAGTGAAAGTGAAAGTCCCTGACTCTTTGTGACCCCATGGACTATACAGTCCATGGAATTCTCCAGGCCAGAGTACTGAAGCGGTAGCCTTTACCTTCTCCAGGGAATTGTCCCAACCCAGGGATTGAACCCAGGTCGCCCGCATTGCAGGCGGATTCTTCACCAGCTGAGTCACAAGGGAAACCCAAGAATGTTTGAACTATGGTACAATTGTGCTCATTTCACATGCTAGCAAGGCAATGTTCAAAATCCTTCAAGCTAGGCTTCAACAGTACATGAACTGAGAACTTCTAGATGTACAAGCTGGATTTAGAAAAGGCAGAGGAATCAGAGATCAAATTGCCAACATCTGTTGGATCATGGAAAAAAGCAAGGGAATTTCAGAAAAACATCTACTTCTGCTCCACTGACTATGCTAAAGACGATGCTAAATCACAACAAACTGTGGGAAATTCTTAAAGAGATGAGAATACCAGACCACCTTACCTGTCTCCTGAGAAACCTGTTTTTGGGTCAAGAAGCAATAGTTCGAACCAGATATGGAACAATGGACTGGTTCAAATTGGGAAAGGAGTATGTCAAGACTGTATATTGTCACCCTGCTTATTTAACTTATATGCAGAGGATATCACATGAAATGTGGGGCTGGATGAATCACAAGCTGGAATCAAGATTGCCAGGAAAAATACCAACAATCTCAGGTATGCAGATAACACCACCCTAATGGCAGAAAGTGAAAAGGAACTAAAGAGCCTCTTGATGAACGTGAAAGAGGAGAGTGAAAAAGGTGGCTTAAAACTCAACATTCAGGAAATCAAGATCATGGCTTCTGGTCCCATCACTTCATGGCAAATAGATGGGGAAACAATGGAAACAGTGATAGACATTATTTTCTTGGGCTCCAAAATCACTGCAGATGGTGACTGCAGCCCTGAAATTAAAAGGAATTAAAAGCTCCTTGGAAGAAGAGCTATGACAAATCTATACAGTGTACTAAAAAGCAAAGACATCACTTTGCCAATAAAGGTCCATATAGGCAAAGCAATGGTTTTTCCAATAGTCATGTATGTATGTGAGAGTTGGACCATAAAAAAGGCTGAGCTGATGCTTTTGAACTGTGGTGCTGAAGAAGACTCTTGACAGTCCCTTGGACAGCAAGGAGATCAAGCCAGTCAATCCTAAAGGAAATCAAGCCTGAATATGCACTGGAAGGACTGATGCTGAAGGTCCAATACTTTGGCCACCTGATGGGAAGAACTGACTCACTGAAAAAGACCCTGATGCTGGGAAAGACTGAAAGCAGGAGAAGAAGGGGATGACAGAGGATGAGATGGTTGGATGGCATCACTGACTCAATGGACATGAGTTTGAGCAAACTCCAGGAGGTAGTGAAGGAAAGAGAAGCTTGGAATGCTGCAGTCCATGGGGTTGCAAAGAGTTGGACACAACTGAGGGACTGGACAACAACATGTCCACTGAGTCGGTGATGCTAGTCAATCATCTCATCCTCTGCTGCCCCCTTCTCCTTTTGCCTCTGTTTGGCTAACCATTAACTGCTCCAAATTATTTACCCTTCATTCCCCTAAACAAGATATGGCACAGCCAGGGATATCTATTGTCCTGATACCATGTTCATTTCCTTTTAGAAGAAGGATATAATTGTTCCAACATGGAGAACAGCCTCCCAAGTGCTTTTTGGGAGAGTGTTTAACATAGTCTATGTCTCCACCAGTTCAGAGAAAGGAAAGATCAGAGAATTGATAATGGGAATGGAGGACTCAATTGTCACTCTCACAAATCTGGGCTACAAATAAATCAATAAAAATCTTTAAACCAACCTAATAAAAATATTTAAATAGGATCTGCACTGGGCATCCATTTTTGCTTTCTTCTTCAGGAGATCCAAAATCAAATAATGGTTTATTTCAGTGGTTCTCAAATTCACTTGCACTTTAGGAATTATCTGGGATTCTAAAAATATTCCAAAGCCCAGGCCACACCTCTTACAGACTGGACTGTTCCCCAAAATTCATCTGTTGCAGCCTTAGCCACTGTTTTGACTTACTTGGAGACAGGGCCTTAGGGATGTCATAAGGTTAAATGAGGTCATAAGTGTGGCCCTCTAATCTGATAGGACTGTCCATGTAAGAAGAGGAAGAGACACCAGAAAGCTCTCTCTCCACATATGTACAGAGGAAAGATCATGTGAGCAAATGGTGACAAGATACCTTGAACTTGGACTTGTAACTTCATGAAGAAGCATGAGAAAATAAGTTTCTGTTGTTTAAGCCACCCAACATGTGGTATTTTTTTTTATGGCAGCCCAAGCAGACTAATCCAACACCCAAGACCAATTAAATCATAACCTCTTAGAGTAGAACACAAACATCACTATTTTCAAAGTTTCCAAGTGATTTAAAATCTGTTAGGGAAGTCTGGGAACCAATGCCTTATTTCAACTTTGTTCTATAAAGGACCTAAGCTTTTCTTTCCTGTTATTACATTTGTAGAAAAATAAGAATCAAAACACCATTAATTTATAGAACCATAGCAAAACTTGCCTCAAAAATCACCTGGAAGGGTCTTAGCCCTGATGTATCCTGAGAATGGCTGGCCTCCTCTGAAGTCCAATTCAGGTTTGCAAAGAATCCAGGCAGTATGGATTGCATATCTGTGTGAGAAGAAATGGCAACAACAGAGAACAAGCAGTTTGGATAAGCACCATAGTTTCTGCAGTTGTCCATTAAACTGATGAGTCAAGAAGGCTTTTCCCTGATGAAAAGATTATCTGCAGAATTTTAAATACAACTGGAAATGGCTATGAATCAGCAAACTGATTGAACATTTAGAATTACTTTATGGGGTTAAGATATTTAATCTCATGTTTTCAATTTTACACAAATTGAAAAATCACTAAATCAATTTGTATTTTCAATTCATTTCCACAAGGTCATATCCAATGCCAGAAATCTTCTGAGTTGCTAGTTCTAACTGATATTCTTATACTTTTTAATAAATCAATTCACTGTTTAATAATACAAATCCAGTAAGTGAGCTAACTTAGAACTTGAAGCAGAAAAATTCAAGAATGACCCTCTCAGGCATTGACCTAATACTGCATGGTCTGTCCTTTAAGAGATAGTCTTTAATAAAGAAAAGCAAACTTTTGCTAATTTAATTGTCAATTAACTACTTGGTATATTTATATACATCAATTTAGAACTCTTTACACAAAGTATCAGTGTGTCCTGGATCATATTCAACAAACAGAACTTCAAAGTATGCACTATCTTTCCTACTTTCTGTACTCTGGCAGTAATATTATAAAGGGAAAAAAAAACAAATTTCTAATTTTATAAAATGCATCTCTTAGTCCCCCTCTACAATAGTGTTAAATGGAAAATTAAATATGAATAAAGATACATCCATCTCTACAAGTTCTACCTTATAAATGAGGCTGACAATGTTGATACTACATAAGAATTCAACTTTAAAATTTTAATAATAAAAGATATCCTATAATAATGACAACTTTTTTCTAAAGCATTCATACTATGTACCTAATAAAGCTTTAACCATCTCAGAAAGTATAAACTTTACCAAGATCAAGTTCTAGCTACCAATCTTAACAGGTACTATTTTTCTTGCCATTAGTTTGTTTTTCAAGCACAATTCGATCACAAAGCCCAAGATAATATGGCAGCAAGGTTACGCTGCACTGAAGTTTAATGAAATTGGCACTAAACCAGGATGACTTGCATCAGTACTTGGTTTTACCACTGACTTTCTCACCTAGGACAACGCCCTTTTTTTCCCTGTGATTCAATTACCTTTCTGTGAAATAAGAAAAAATTGTTCCTGAATCCTATAAAGTAGTAATACAATATAGAATGGGGAAAACAAATGTAGATACACGAGAAAAAGTTTTGTCAATAATTCTCATTATTGTCAATTATTTGTCAATAATTCAAATTTGTCAATAATTTGGAATTCTCTAGAAATCTTAAGAATTTCCTTAAAGGATGAGAAGTTATTTGGGCAGAAATCAATTTTAATTAGTCAAACCAGTCAATCCTCAAGGATATCAGTCCTGAATTTTCATGGCTGCAGTCACCATCTGCAGTGATTTGGGAGCCCAAGAAAATAAAATCTGTCACTGTTTCCACTGTTTCCCCATCTATTTGCCATGAAGTGATGGGACTGGATGCCATGATCTTAGTTTTTAAAATGCTGAGTTTTAAGCCAGCCTTTCACTCTCCTCTTTCACCTTCATCAAGAGGCTCTTCAGTTCCTCTTCACTTTCTGCCATTAGGGTGGTGTCATCTGCATATCTGAGGTTATTGATATTTCTCCTGGCAATCTTGATTCCAGCTTGTGATTCATCCAGCCTGGCATTTCACATGATGTACTCTGCATATAAGTTAAATAAGCAGGGTAACAATATACAGCCTTGACATACTCTTTTCCCAATTTGAACCAGCCCGTTGTTCCATGCCCAGTTCTAACTGTTGCTTCTTGACCCAAATACAGGTTTCTCAGGAGACAGGAAAGGTGGTCTGGTATTCTCATCACTTTAAGAATTTTCTACAGTTTGTTGTGGTCCACACAGTCCAAGGCTTTAGCATAGTTAATAAAGCAGAAGTAGATGTTTTTTCTGGAATTCCCTTGCTTTTTCTATGATCCAATGGATGTTGGCAATTTGATCTCTGGTTCCTCTGCTTTTTCTAAATCCAGCTTGAACATCTGAAAGTTCTCAGTTCACGTACTGTTGAAGCCTGGTTTGGAGAATTTTGAGCATTACTTTGTTAGCATGTGAAATATGCACAATTGTACGGTAGTTTGAAAATTCTTTGGCATTGTCCTTCTTTGGAAGTGGAATGAAAACACCTTTTCCAGTCCCATGGCCACTGCTGAGTTTTCCAAACTTGCTGGTATATTGAGTGCAGCACTTTAAGAGCATCATCTTTTAGGATTTGAAATAGCTCAGCAGGAATTCCATCACTTGAACTAGCTTTGTTTGTAGTAATGCTTCCTAAGGCCCACTTGACTTCACGCTCCAAGATGTCTGGCTCTAGGTGAGTGATCACATCACTGTGGTTATCCAGGTCATTAACATCTTTTCTGTATAGTTCTTTGTATCCTATCCACCTCTTCTTAATCTCTTCTGTTTCTATTAGGTCCATACCATTTCTGTTCTTAATTGTGCCCATCTTTGCAAGAAATGTTCCCTTGGTATCTTTAATTTTCTTGAAGAGATCTCTAGTCTTTCCTCTATTTCTCTGCACTGTTCACTTAGGAAGGCTTTCTTCTCTCCTTGCTATTGTTTGGAATGCTGCATTCAGATGGGTATATCTTTCCTTTTCTCCTTTCCCTTTAGTTTCTCTTCTTTTCTCAGCTATTTGTAAGGCCTCCTCAGACAACCATTTTGCCTTGTTGCATTTCTTTTTCGTGGGGATGGTTTGATCATTGCCTCTTGTGTAAAGTTACAAACCTCCATACACAGTTCTTCAAGCACTCTGCCTATCAGATCTAATCCCTTGAATCTATTTGTCACTTCCACTATATAATCATAAGGGATTTGATTTAGGTCATACCTGAATGGCCTAGTGGTTTTCCATACTTTCTTCAATTTATGTCTGAATTTTGCAATAAGGAATTCATGATCTGAGCCACAGTCAGCTCCCGGTCTTGTTTTTGCTGACCATATAGAGCTTCTCCATCTTTGGCTACAACGAATAGAATCAATCTGGTTTTGATACTGACCATCTGGTGATGTCCATATGTAGAGCCGTCTCTTATGTTGTTGGAAGAGGGTGTTTGCTATGACCAGTGTATTCTCTTCGCAAAACTGTTAGCCTTTGCCCTGCTTCATTTTGTATTCCAAGGTATACATTTGTATTTCATTTTGTACTCCATTTTGTATTCTTCCCTGATCTTCAGAAATGAAAAAGAGAGAGTCCACAGTGGTAGTAAGGATAAGAGATGTCCCATGTTTGGGGCATGGACTGGAATAAAAACATGGGGCCAATATTGCAACACCAACAGGTTTAAAACCAAGAGCCACAGAGGCCACAGACAGAACAAAACATGAACAAAAGCCAAAGATTTGGTACCTGTCTACCTGAGGGTTGGTTACAAGTCAAGTGATGCTAGCAGCAGCATTAGTGATGCAGGATAAGGGCCTTAGAGCCATGGAATGTAATGCAGATGAGACTCGGAACAGTATATTCTATTAAGATACAAGAGTGTTTTTACCTTGCCACTTAAGCAAAGTTTTAGTTCAAGATATAGGCCCTGCCGACAAGGGCTCAGCAATCCAGAGAACCTCCTACTGGAATGCTGCAATGCAGGATGTGTTCAGGACAAAGGGATCATGGACAATCAGCTCTTAACTAAAAATTACCAACCAACAAAGACCAATAACATGAAAAATATGACACATATCAACCAACAGAGTGTATACCAGAGGAAACAGAATTAATAAAACAACCTGAAAGGAACTTTAAACTAAGTGCTGTAGGACTTGCCTGATGGTATAGTGGATAGGAGTTCGTCTGCCATTGCAGGGGACATAGGTTTGATCCCTTGTCCAAGAAGATTCCACTTGTTGCAGAGCAAGTAAGCCCATGAGCCACAACAACTGAGTCCCTGGAGTCCACGACTTTTTGTTAAAAGTAGCCCTCGCGTGGGATGATTTGAGAAAACAGCATTGAAACATGTATATTATCATATGTGAAATAGAGTGCCAGTCCAGGTTCAATGCATGAGACACGGTAGGGTGCTCAGGGCTGGTGCACTGGGATGACCCTAAGGGATGGGATGGGAAGGGAGGTGGGAGGGGGATTCAGGATGGGGAACACATGTAAACCCATGGCTGATTCATGTGAATGTACGGCAAAAGCCACCACAATATTGTAAAGTAATTAGCCTCCCATTAAAATTAAAAAAAAAGTAGCACTCACTCACTACAATTAGAGAAAGTCCATGCGCAGCAACAAAGACCCAGCATGCCAAAAATAAATATATTTTTTTAAATAGCTGCTCTATATTTTATATCCTCAAATATAAAAAGAAGTCATGAAATAAGAATACACTGCCATTGATTAAACAGAAAGCAATGGCAAAAAACTCTATTAGAAATCTTGGAAATTAAAGATAGTGTTTGAAATGAAAGCCCTATGGATAGCAGATACTCTAAAAGAGCATATTTAAAAGGTAGTAGGTGAAACTTCATAGAAGCATGACTCATAATAGGAAAAAGTGGAAACAACCCAAATGTCCAACAAATGATGAAGAGGTTAACAAAACATGGAATATTATTCAGCCATAGGAAGAAATGAAGTACTGTTACATACTACATACTAACATAAATGAATCTTGAAAACGTTATGCTTCATTAAGCCAGACACAAAAGGCCGCATATCATATTATTTTGTTTATATGAAATATCTAGAATAGGCAAATCCATAAAGACAGAAAGTAGATTAGTATTTGCCAAAGGACAGGGGGTAGGGATAAGAGGAATGACTGCTAATGGGTACAGGATTTCTTTTGGGGATGATGAAAGTCTATTGTTATGAATAGCAATGATAGTTGTACAACTTTGTGAATATACTTAAAACCTCTGAATTGTACACTTTAAAATGGTATATTTTATGACATGGGAATTATATATCAATTAAAAGAGGAAAAAGATAAAAGACAATAATAGATTTTTAAAAGACAAAAACACTAAAAAATTTAAAATTAAAAAAATTTCAGAATAAATAATGACTGAACCACACAGCTAAACATATCACAATGAAACCCAGAATAACAAGGATAAAGAGGAAATCCTAAAAGCTACAAAAGAGAATCAAATTAGCCAAAAGAAACATGAGTTAGACTTCTCATCAACAATGCCAGATGCCAGAGGATAACTGAGTACTATTTTCAAACATCTGAAGGAAATTGACTTTGAATCTGGACTTCTAGAGAGCCAAACTACCATTAAAGAATGAGAAACTTAAAATTTTTCTATTCCATAAGCCTTTGCTTAAAGAACTACTAAATAAACCAGCATGCCCTTTGAAAAAATGAGTTTACATTTGTACCACTTTGCTAAGATGGGGTGGACACAGGGGGGAAAGAATGACATAATCATTAGTATCAAACTACCTCTTGATATAGCTGTTCAATTATTAAAGAAAAAGTAGATATAATAATTTCAATCTTGTGGCACTGTGAACATATATCAAAATCATATATTGGGACTTCTTCCAATGATAAAGTAACAGTACCAAATAAGTCCTCCCACCAAAAACTACTATAAAACTGGAGGAAATATACTAGGCACTGGACAATAAATAGCACAGGACTGTGACCCTTGAGAGAAGGGAAACTCATGAGATGAACCTCTGGATGTCTGTCAAGGGAAATTTTCCTCCTCATGGAGGACAGACCTGGAGCCCAGGCAGAGTACAGTGGTTTCATGAAGCTGAGGAGACAGGGAATAGAGTTCAGGGTTGTGAGAGTACTTAAAATCTGCAAGGCAGGGCACTGGAGAGGAAGAAGCTACATAGAATTGGGTACCAAAAGTTGGTGTGGAAGTTCCCCGTGTTCTCCATGAGCCCTTGACCAAGGGCTGGGCTATGCATGTGCAAGTGACCACAATGGGGTGGTCAGTTAGCTTCAGTCAGACATCCTAGAGTGTGAAGTGGGCCTTAGGAAGCATTACTACAAACCAAGTTAGTGGAGGTGATGGAATTCCAGCTGGGCTGTTTCAAGTCCTAAAAGATGATGCTCTTAAAGTGCTGCACTCAATATGCCAGCAAATCTGGAAAACTCAGCAGTGACCACAGGACTGGAAAAGGTCAGTTTTCATTCCAATCCCAAAGAAGGGTGATGCCAAAGAATGTTCAAACTACCATACAATTGTGCTCATTTCACATGTCTGCAAGGTTATGCTCAAAATCCTTCAAGCTAGGCTTCAGCAATGTGAACTGAGAACCTGCAGATGTACAAGCTGGGTTTAGAAAAGGCAGAGGAACCAGAGATCAAATTGCCAACACTTGCTGGATCATAGAGAAAGCATGGGAAATCCAGAAAAACATCTGCTTCATTGACTATGCTAAAGCCTTTGACTGTGGATCACAACAAACTGTGGAAAATTCTTAAAGAGATGAGAATACCAGACCACCTTACCTGTCTCTGGAGAAACCTGTATTTGGGTCAAAAAGCAACAGTTAGAACCAGACACGCAACAACGGGGTGGTTCAAACTGGGGAAAGAGTATGTCAAGGCTGTATATTGTCACCCTGCTTATTTAACATATATGCAGAGTATATCATGTGAAATGCCAGGCTGGATGAATCACAAGCTGAAATCAAGACTGCCAGGGGAAATATCAACAATATCAATATGCAGATGACACCACCCTAATGGCAGAAAGTGAAAAGGAACTAGAGAGCCTCTTGATAAAAGTGAAAGAAGAGAGTGAAAAAGGTGGCTTAAAACTCAACACTCAATAAACTAAGATCATGGCATCAGGTCCCATCACTTCATGGCAAATAGACGGGGAAACAATGGAAATAGTTACAGACTTTATTTTCTTGGGCTTCAAAATCACTGCAGATGGTGACTGCAGCCATGAAATTAAAAGATGCTTGCTCCTTGGAAGAAAAGCTATGACAAACCCAGACAGGGTATTAAAAAGCAGAGACATCACTTTGCCAACAAAGGTCCATATAGCCAAAGCTATGGTTTTTCCAGTAGTCATGCATGGATGTGAGAGTTGGACCATAAAGAAGGCTGAGTGCCAAAGAATAGATGCTTTTGAACTGTGGTGTTAGAGAAGACTCTTGAGAGTCCCCTGCACAGCAAGGAGATCAACCAGTCAATCCTAAAGGAAATAAACCCTAAATATTCATTGGAAGGACTGATGCTGATGCTGAAGTGCCAATACTTTGGCCACCTGATGCAAAAAGCCGACTCATTGGAAAAGTTGGGAAAGATTAAGGACAGGAGGAGAAAGGGGCAACAGAGTATGAGATGGTTGGATGCATCACCAAATCAATGGACATGAGTTTGAGCAACTTCCAGGAGACAGTGACAGACAGGGAAACCTGGTGTGCTGCAGTCCGTGGGGTCACAAAGAATTAGACAGGACTAAGCAACTGAACAACAACAAAACCATTCTCCCTAAATTGACCTATGGAGTCAACACAATCATAATATTAGGAGACTTTTCGTAGATATTAGCAAACTGGTTAAAAAAATTTATATGAACTAATAAGCAGTTATAGCAAACTTGCAGGATACAAGGTTAATACACAGAAGTCAATTGGTTTCCTGTATGCAAGCAATGAACAAGAGGAATTTTAAATTAGAAACACATTACCATTTACATTAGCACTGTAAAAACCAAAATATTAATACTTAGATCTAAGGCAAAAAAAATCCAAAACAAAACAACCCAAAACCTATGTGTAAGAGCTATATGAGGAAAACTATAAAGCTCTGATGAAAGACAGCAGAACTGAATGGAGAGATGTTCCATGTCATGGATAGGAAGATTAAATAAATGTTGTCAAGATGTTAGTCCTTCCCAACTTGATCTTTAGATCCAGTACAATCCAAATAAAAATTCCAGCAAGTTATTTTGTGAATATCAACAAGCTGACTCTGAAGTTTATGTGGAGCGGCAGAAGAACCAAAGTAGCCAATTCCATATTACAGAAGAAGAACAAAGTCAGAAGACTGACACTACTTGACGTCAAGACTTATAAATCTACAGTAACCAGGACAGTGTGCTGTTGGTGAAAAAATAGAGAAATAGATCAATGGAACAGAATAACATGTTAGCTAGAACATCAAAGGCATGATCCATGAAAGAAATCATTGATAAACTGGGCCTCATTAAAATTAAAAAGTTCTGCTCTATGGAAGACAATCTCAAAGCAAGTCAGAGTGGAAATATTTGCAAAAGATGTATCTGATAAAGGACTTATCTAAAATATACAAAGAGCTCTTAAAATTTAACACCCTAATAAGAAAACACTCCAGTTTTTAAAAAAATGAGTAGAAGACTTGAACAGACACCTCACCAAAGAAGATATACAGAGGGCAAGTAAGTATATGAAAAAATGCTTCACGTTATTATGTCATTAGAGACACTCAAGTTAAAACAACAAGGTACCACTGCACATCTATCAGAATGGCCAAAACCCATTGATGACATTGACAACAAATGCTGACAAAAATGTGGAGCAATAGGAACTCTCATTCATTGCTGCAACCACTATGGAAAACAGTTTTGCATTTTTATATGAAAATATATGATCCAATAATCATGCTTCTTGGTACTTACCCAAATGAATTGAAAACTTAAGTCCAAAAATGGGAATATGGGCTTATGAGAATTCCTTGTACTTCCCCTCAATTTTCCCCTCAAATCACTTTAGAAAATAATGGTTATTTTTTAAAAAATAGGAAAATATATGGAAATGAGGAGTCAGAAATAGGTTTACATTTATATGGTCATTTGTAATAAATGTAATAACTTTGTATGGTAATACTGTAATACCTTTGTATGGTAACAGAATATTAGTAGACTTATTGTGATCAATTTGTAATGTATATAAATTCAAATCACTATGTTGTATGCCTAAAACTAATAACTGTATGTCAACTATCCTTCAATGAAATAATAATGAAAATAGCAAAGGCTGACAAGTATGTGGTGAAACTGGAACCTCTGAACATTGTTGATGGGAATGTAAAATAATGGAGAAAAGTTTGAGAGTTCCTCAAAAAGCTAAACATAGAACTGCCTTACAACAATTTCATTTCTACAGATATGCTAAAGGAGTTGAAAGCAGAGATTTAAAATAGATACTTGTACACCAATTTTCACTGCAGCATTATTCACAATAATACAACGGTAGAAGCAACCCAGTGTCCATCAACTTATGAATAAATAAACTGGGATATGTCTGTTCAGCTGCTTCAGTCACTTCCGACTCTGTGACACCATGGACTGACTGTAGCCCACCAGGCTCCTGTCCATGGGGTTTGCCCGGCAAGAATACTAGAGTGAGATGCCATGCCCTCCTCCAGGGCATATTCTGACCCAGGGATCAAACTTACATCTCCTGTATTGCAGGTGGACTCTTTATTGATGAGCCACCAGAGAAGCCCATGATATATATGTGAATATTATTCAGCTACGAAAAGGAATGAAGTTCTGACATGTGTTATAACGTGGATCAACCTTGAAAACATTATGCTAAGTGAAATATGCCATATAAAGGACAAATATTATATGATTCTACAAATATGAACTATCTAGACTAGGCAAGTTCATAGCAACAGAAAGTGGATTAGCGGTTACCAGAGAATGGCTGCAGAGTTTCCGTCTGGAATGATGAAGAGTTTTAGAAATAATGGTGTTGGTTGTACAACCTTGTGAGTATAATTAGTGACGCTGAATTGTATACTTTAAGATAGTTAAAGTGGCAATTTTTATGTCAGATGTGTATTTTACAACTTAAAAACTAATAATATGCCCCCAAACCACTGAATTGTGTATTTTAAATGAATAAATGTGTATGAAACGTGAATTGGATTTCCATAAAGCTATTTTTTTCTTAGTGGGCCAAAGACCTGAATAGATACTTCACAAAAGAAGATATCTGAGTGGCCATTAAGCACATGAAGAAGTGCTTAATATTATCAGTCACCAGAGAATGTAAATTAAATTCACAATCCACCAGAAGAGCTAGAATTAAAAAACACCAGATGTTAGCTAGCAAAGATACAGAACAATCAGAGCTCTGATATAATGCTGGTGGGAGTGTAAAATGGTACAACCACTTTGGAAAACTGACAGCTTCTTATGAAACTGTCGTAAGAAACCCACAACATAGGTCATACCTATGCCATGACCTACCAATTTCATTTCTAGGTATTTACCCAAGAGAAATGAAAGTATGTGTCCAAAACAAGATTAACAACAGCTGCTCGTAGCAGCTTTATTAAAAATAGGCAAAAACTGGAAAAATTCAAACGTCCAACAACAGAATGGATAAGATGAGTGTATACATGTAATAGAATGCTAGTCAGATATAAAAAGAAATGAATTACAGGCATACCTTGGATATTTTGCAAGTTTGGTTTCAGAAGACGCCAGTAAGAAAAATCTCAATAAGTGAGTCACACAAATTTTTTGCCTTCCCAGGGCATATAAAAATTCTATTTACACTAAGTGTTAGTCACTCAGTCACGTCTGACTCTTCACGACCCCATGGACTCTACAGCCTGCCAGGCTCCTGTGTCCATGGAATTCTCCAGGCAAGAATACTGGAGTAGATAGCCATTCCCTTATCCAGGGGATCTTCCTGATCCACGGATTGAACCTGGGTCTTTGACACTGCAGGTGGATTATTTACTATCTGAGCCACCAGTTGTTATTGTTGTTCAGTCGCTCAGTTGTGTCTGATTCTTTGTGACCTCATGGACTGCAGCACACCTGGCTTCCCTGCCCTTCACGATCTCCCGGAGTTTGCTCAAACTCATTTCCATTGAGTCGATGATGCCATCCAGCATCTCATACTCTGTCGCCCCCTTCTCCTCCTGCCTTCAATCTTTTCCAGCATCAGTTATTGTTTGGTCGTTCAGCCATGTCTAACTCTTTGTGACCCCGTGGACTGAAGACCAATAGGCTCCTCTGTCCATGGAATTCTCCAGGCAAGAATACTGAAGTGGGTTGCCATTTCCTTCTCCAGGGGATCTTCGGGACCCAGGGATTGAACCCGTGTCTCTTATGAGTCCTGCATTGGCAGGCAGATTATTTACCCACTGAGCCACCTGGGAAGCTCTGCATGAGGGTCTTTTCCAATGAGTTGGCTCTTCACATCAGGTGGCCAAAGTATTAGAGCTTCAGCTTCAACATCAGTCCTTCCAATGCACATTCAAGGTTGATTTCCTTTAGGAGTGACTAGTTGATCTCCTTGCTGTGCAAGGGACACTCAAGTGTCTTCTCCAGCACCACAGTTCAAAAGGATCAATTTTTCGGTGCTCAGCCTTCTTTATGGTCCAACTCTTACATCTGTGCATGCTGCTGCTGCTAAGTTGCTTCAGTTGTGTCCGACTCTGTGCGACCCCACAGACGGCAGCCCACCAGGCTCCTCTGTCCCCGGGATTCTCTAGGCAAGAACACTGGAGTGGGTTGCCATTTTCTTCTCCAATGCATGAAAGTGAAAAGTGAAAGTGAAGTCGCTCAGTTGTGTCCAACTCTTCGCAACCCCAGGGACTGTAGCCTACCAGGCTCCTCCATCCATGGGATTTTCTAGGCAAGAGTACTGGAGTGGGTTGCCATTTCCTTCTCCACATCTGTGCATGACTACTGGAAAACCCATAGCTTTGAACGGACATTTGTCAGCAAAGTGATGTCTCTGCTTTTTAATACCCTGTCTAGGTTTGTCATAATTTGTCTTCCAAGGAGCAAGCATCTTTTAATTTCATGGCTGCAGTTATACCGTCTGCACTGATTTTGGAGTCCAAGAAAATAAAATCTGTCACTGTTTCCATTTTTTCCCCAAGTCACTGTTTCCATTTTTTCCATTTTCCATGAAGTGATGGGACCAGATGCCATGATTTTCATTTTTTGAATGTTGAGTTTTAAGCCAGTTTTTTCATTCTCCTCTTTCACCTTTATCAAGGCTCTTTCATTTCTCATTGCTTTGCCATAAGGGTGGTGTCATCTGCGTATCTGAGGTTATCGATATTTCCCTTGGCAATCTTGATTCCCACTTGTGATTCATCCAGTCTGGCATTTTGCATGATGTACTCTGAGTATAAGTTAAATAAGCAGAGTGACAGTATACAGCCTTGACATATTCTTTCCAGTTTTGAACCAGTCCAGTGTTTCACATCCGGTTCTAACTGCTGCTTCTTGACCCGCATACAGGTTTCTCAGGAGGCAGGTAAGGTGGTCTGGTACTCCCATCTCTTTAAGAATTTTCTAGTTTGTTGAGATCTTTAGCATAGTCAATGAAGCAAATGTTTTTCTGGAATTCTCTTGCTTTTTCTATGATCCAACGGATGCTGACAATTTAATTTCTGGTTCCTCTGCCTTTTCTAAATCCAGTTTGTACATCTGGAAGTTCTCAGTTCATGTACTGTTGAAGCCTAGCTTGAAGGATTTTGAGCATTATCTTGCTAGCATGTGAAATGAGCACAACGGTATGGTAGTTTGAACATTCTCTGGCACTGCTCTTCTTTGGGATTGAAATGAAAACTGACCTTTTCCACTCCTGTGGCCACTGCTGAGTTTTCCACATTCACTAGCATATTGAGAGCAGTTTTAAAGCCAATCATCTTTTTGGATCTGAAATAGCTCAGCTGGAATTCCATCACCTTCATTAGCTTTGTTCGTAGTAAGGCCCACTTGACTTCACACTCCAGGATGTCTGGCTCTAGGTAAGTGACCACATCATCGTAGTTAATCAAGTCATTAAGACCTTTTTTGTACAGTTCTGTGTATTCTTGCCACCTCTTCTGAATCTCTTCTGCTTCTGTTAGGTCCTTAATGTTTCTGTCCTTTATTGTGCCTATCTTTGCATGAAATGTTCCCTTGGTATCTTTAATTTTCATGAAGAGATCTCTAGTCTTTCCCATTCTATTGTTTTCCTCTATTTCTTTTGCATTGTTCACTTAAGGCAGAAGGTTTTCTGTCTCCTTGCTATTCTTTGGAACTCTGCATTCAACTGGGTATATCTTTCCCTTTCTCCTTTGCCTGACATCTTAGCAATATTGAACTTTCCAATCTATAAACATGATATACCTCTCCAAATACTGTTTCTCTTGCAGTGTTTTACAGTTCTCAGCAAAGATCTTTTACTTTTTATGTTAAAACTACCCCTATGTGTTTCATGTATTTTGATGCTATTACAAACAGAACTATTTTAAATAGTGTGTAAAAGTTGAGATTTAAGAATAGGGCTGGCTGACTCTAAAGCTTTTGTTTTTAATCACTATATATATGCCTATTTAAGGGAATTAAATTCTATGAATATTATATGTAGAGAGAGACATTCAGTATATATGTATAGACAGTTTTCATTTGGAAAAGAACATCATCAAACAAATAGCTGTTATTTAAAGCAGGGGTCCCCAACCTCAAGGATCTAATGTCTGATGATCTGAGGTGGCACTGAAATAATAATAAGAGAAATAAAGTACATAATAAAGGTAATGCACTTGAATCATCCTGAAACCATCTCCCCGCCCCTGGTCCATGGAAAAATTGTCTTTCATGAAACCAGTCCCTGATGCCAAAAAGGCTGGGGACCACTGATTTAAAGGACATTTTCAGATAATATTCCAATTCTTCAAGAACATCCACAGTGATATTCATGTATCAGTAAAGTATTAGAAGAAAATGAGATTTAGGAAATCATTACATTAGCTCTATCATTCCATAGCCAACTGTGCAAAATGGCATTATAATAGTGAATCTGAATGATTTGTACAGTATGGTGTCAAGCCTAACAATACAACTTACACAGTATCTTATTCCATTTAGGCTGCTATAACGAAATACCACAGACTGAATGGCTTATAGACAACAGAAATTTATTTCTCACAGTTCTGGGGTCTAGAAGTCCAAGATCATAGTGCCAGCATGGCCAGGTTCTGGGCTCTCTTTTTTGGATTGCAGACTTCTCATTGTATTCCTATATGGCAGAAGAACCTAGGGAATTCTATCAAGTCTTTTTTCTAAGTGCACTAATCCCATTTGTGAGGGCTCCACTCTCATGACTTAAGCTACTCCCGGTAGGTCCCATCTCCTAATACCATCACACTGGCCATTAGGATTTCAACAAATGAATTTAAGGGGGACACAAACATTCAAACTGTAGCACACAGATAATGACTGAATTTATTTTAAACTAGAAGTTTTTCCCTAAAAATATGGGAGAAGTTCAGAAAAAAAGAAAGAATAAATAGTAAACACATAAAAAGTTTCCAAAAATATATAAATTAAAACTATAGGGATTTTTCTGATGGTCCAGTAGCTAAGACTCTGCGCTCTCAATGCAGGGGGCCTGTGTTCAATCCCTGGTCAGGGAACTATATCCCACATGCCCCAACTAAAAGATCCCGCATGCCTCAACTAAGATGTGGCACAGTCAAATAAATATTTTACAAAAACTATATACTTGTTCATTAACTAGTAAACTGGCTAAAATAGTTATAAGTCATTGAAATTTCTAATGCTAGCAAAGTACAGGAAGTTAATATCTCATATTGTTGTTGTTTAGTTGCTAAGTCGTGTTGGATTCTTTTGTGACCTATGAACTGTAGCTCACCAAGCTCCTCTGTCCATGGAATTTCCCAGGCAAGAATACTGGAGTGGGTTGCCAATTCCTCCTCTAGGAAATCTTCCCAACCCAGGGATCAAACCCATGTCTCCTGCATTACAGGCAGATTCTTTACTACTGAGATACTGGGGGAGCCAGTATTTACAAATGCTATTACACGATGCAACCCTTTTAAAAGCCATTTCAAGAGCCATAAAAATATAGACTTTGATCAAGTTAAATCTATTTCGGGAAATTAATCCTAAATTTTTCAATTAAGCAAAAAGCTGTATGCATTAAGATACTTATCCCAGGGACATTAACATTAATTATCACTTATTGAAAACTATGTACTCAGAATAATCACTATGCTACATGCATTATGTGTATTATCTTATGTAATCCTCAAAACAGCTTTATGAGGTAGGTACTTTCAAAGATCAAATAACTTGTTCAAGGTCATACAGAATCAGTTCTTAATCACTACAATATACAGATATTCATAGTAATGGTAAAAAAGAAAGAACAACCCTAAAACTTTAAGAGTATAAAATGGTTAATAAATTTTTGATTTATCTTCTTATGGACAACTTATCCATCAAAAATAATTACTAGGAGACTGTCATAACATGAAAAATGCTTACGTATTAAGTGGAAAAAAGTAGTAGGACAAAATTGTGTATGTATTGTGATGACAGCTATATTAAAAACGCATACGATGGAAGTTTATGAGAAGTTTTTACCTTTTCCCTATTTTCCCCTAATTTTCTAAAATAGGCTATATTGCTCTGTAACAAAAAGTTCCACTTAAAAATAATTTCTCTGATGATGGCAAAAGTTAAGATTTGGTTGTTTACCATAGTTATTTCCCAAGAGACTCAGCAGATGCGTAACTATTTGGTTTTCTTGCCTTTAACCCAGTGAACAGAGTAGCAATACCAAACATTTTAAAGAAATGAGGTGAATTAAGCCAAAAGATGAAAAGTTCTTTTGTTGGCTCTGTGGCTTGTTGTCTTTATTTAAATTGGCTAATTATTTCCACATTGGGAAACAATTCAAGACATGCTTTAGAGAAGGAAATAGAAAGCAGGGCATTTTAACAGAGAATCAGCAAACTTTCAGAAACAGTGTCAAATCTTCATTAACTCCCTCAAAAAGCAGAGATGAAGAGCTGTTGCTGCATATCCTGTTGGCTCACCAGCGGGAGCCAGTCAACAAGGATGTGATCACTCAAACCAGTCAACAAGGATGTGATCACTCAAGTCCCTAACAAAGGAATATGCACCTAAGCCTCACACTACTCCAAACAAAAAGATGCAGACTGAAAACGAGAGGAAAACATGATTATTCTTCCAAGCTTACGTGTGCCTCTTCACATAACCTCGAGAACTCAACCACCAAATACAACCCAAGCTATAGATTTCTTCAAGTGGTATGAAAATGAAGTGAGAAGTTGTCAAAGGAAAGAAGAAATTAATATCTAATCATTTGTTGAGCATAAATAAAGATTGATTACCTGAAAAGCTAATACAGTAGTCAAACTTCTAGCAAAACAATATACTGTAGAATAGACCAAAATACTATGGAACAGTGCCTAAGGCAAAGGCTCTGGACCCAGTCTGTCTAGGCTCATATATCCCACTCAATCACTTACTAGATTTGTGACTTTGAACAGGTCTTGAAATATTTGCTATTAGTGTTATATTACCACCATCAAGAGAAAGAGAAGGCAAAAAAAAAAAAAGATAAGAACCCCAAAGAGATGAGTACAAATATTTTTAAATTGAAAATTAAGATGAAATGCCTAACACATAGCAGGTGCTCAATAAATATGTACTGGATGAATGAGTGGATAATGAATGAAAAGAATAAAATATGTGTGTGCAAGAAGCATGCATTTTTTAAAAGAAATATATATACAGTTGATCCTTGAACAACATGCATTTGAACTGTGTGGGCCCACTTACACACCTATTTTTTTTCAATAACTACAGTATCTGCATTTTCATTTTACAGGTCTTTACTTAAGTGTGGGGAAAAGTCTGCATCTGATTAGCAACTGCAATATGTGGAATCAAAAGAACTAGGGTTTGAGTCCTAATTCTATATAAACTGCTTCAGCTTCCTGCCCTTGGATGAGTCATTTATCAATTCATCTGTTTCTGAAGCAGAGATAATAGTATGAAGATTTTCAACTGTGTGGGGGGTTGGCACCACAACCTCCACGTTGTTCAAGGATCAACTATACCTCCAAAATTGACTCTGGGAGAAACAGGAAACTTAACATGAAAACTTGAGGAGGCAATGGCAACCCACTCCAGTACTCTTGCCTGGAAAACCACATGGACAGAGGAGCCTGGTCCATGGGGTCGCTACAAGTCAGACACAACTGATCGACTTCACTTTCACTTTCAAGCATTGGAGAAGGAAATGGCAACCCACTCCAGTGTTCTTTTTTTTTTTTTTTTCTACTCCAGTGTTCTTATCTGGAGAATTCCAGGGACAGAGGAGCCTGTGGGCTGCTGTCTCTGGGGTGGCACAGAGTCGGACACGACTGAAGCGACTTAGCAGCAACATGAAAACAAGTTCGTTATCAAAAAGAATTCCTTTTTCGCCTCTTCCCACCCCCAAAATAGCAGGTTCAATTTTTTTTTTTTACAGGGTAGTTTTAACAAATTTTCACAAAACAGATATAAAAGGTTTGAGAAAAGAAATGGATAAATCTATCCAACTCACTTTCCAAAGCTAGTATAATCTTGATACCAAAATAGGACAAGGACAGTATAAACCAATCTCACCAGGAATACAAATACAAAAGCTAAATCCAGGATAGGTAATAATTAAATGATAAAACTGTTATACAACCCACAAGACTTTTTTATCAGAAAGTCTATCACCATAATTCATCATAATTAGTAGAATAAAGATTTAAAATACCATATCATAATCCCAAAAGATGTAGAAAAAGCACTTTAAAAATACAATGCTTATTTCTAACAAACACTGTTGACAAATTAAGAAGATAAATTCCTTAACCTGACAAGGAGCAAATACCAAGAAACTATATAAAATCATACCTAATAATAGAATTTTAAGTAATCTCATTAAGGAAAGGCAAGACACAGATGCCTAACATCACCTGTGCTCTTCTACCCAGTACTAATATTGTTGTATCTAATGCAACAAGATAAGAAAAAGAAATAAGTTATACAAGAAGTTAAAATGAAAAAGAAAACACAGTAAGAATTTAGAAATGCATTGATTGTCCTTGCAGAAAATCCAAGAGAACCTACAGATAAATTATCAATATTTGTAACAGTTGAAGTCAGCAATACTGAAAAAATGAATAGCACTTACAATAGCAACAAAAACTATAAGACATTAGGAATAAATACAACAAAAGATGCCTAGGACTTATGAAAAGAATTACAAAATGTTAACATAAAAGTGATGTGTTAGTCGCTCCTGTCCAACTCTTTGTGACTTCATGGACTGTAGCCTGCCAGCCTCCTCTGTCCTTGGAATTCTCCAGGCAAGAATACTGAAGTGGGTAGTCATTCCCTTCTCCAGGGGCTCTTCCCCACCCAGGGATTAACCCAAGTCTCCTGAACTGCAAGTGGATTCTTTACTGTCTGAGCCACCAGGGAAGTTAACATAAAAAAAGATCTAAATAGGAGTGACATCCGCAAGATGGCAGAAGAGCATGTCTCAGGCTCTCACTCCTGACTGAAGATACCAAACTTAACAATATCAAATCACCTTTTTGAGAACTCTAGATACTAATTAAGAGGTTGCAGCACACCAGGCAAAACAAAAAGGAGTCACCCTAAAGCAGGATCCAGGCTAAAGAAGCACCTTCCACTGTAGACATCCTAGCCTCACAGCGGAAGAAAAGGCTCTTAAACCTTCTCCCAGGAAGTGGTACACATTACTTTCACTCACATTTCACTGGCCCACGCAAGTTACATGGCCCAGCTTTATATCAATGGGGCAAGAAGTGTAATTCTTTCATTGGGAAAGCAGAAAAATATTTTAAGCAAATAACAACATCTAGCAAAATGGCCTCTGAAATTGGGTAGGCTTAGGCTTTACTAGCCAGGTGCTCCTGGGAAAGTCCCTTATTCTCCTATAGAACCTATATACTGGAGATGACAGCGCCTACCTCCCAGCTGTGACAAAGTTAAATAACGTATTTTTTTTAAAAAGAAGGTCTAAATAAGTGACAAGGTATACCAACTCAGATAGAAACACTTAGTACTATAAAAATGCTAACTGCTACCAAATTAACCTAAAAATTCAGAATATGTGTGTGTGTGCTAAGTCACTTCAGTCACATCTGACTCTGTGATCTATGGACTGTAGCTCACCAGGCTCCTGTTCGTGGGATTCTCCAGGAAAGAAAACTGCAATGGGCTGTCATGCCCTCCTCCATGGGATCTTCCTGACCCAGTCATTGAACCCGCATCTCTTATTCTCCTGCATTGGCAGGGGGTTCTTTACCATTAGCACCACCTGGGAAGCCCAAAAATTCAGAATAATAACAATCAAGATCACAATAAGACTTTTCATAAAACTTAATTTTAAAGTTCACAGGCAAGATAATGGTTTTAAAAAACAAAGACAATTCTGGAGAAGAACAAGGACAGTGCTCTGTGACAACCTAGAGGGACAAGATGGGGAGGGGGTGGGAGGGAAGTTCAAGAGGAAGGAGACATGTATACTTATGGCTGATTCACGTAGTGTGTGGCAGAAACCAACACAACACTGTAAAGCAACTCTCCTCCAATTAAAAATTTTAAAAAAGAATAGAAGTAAAAAAAGAACAAGGAGGGGGGATTTGCTCTACCATAGAACAAGATTAATTCTAAAGCTTTAGGAAATAAGGATTCTATGATACTGGCCTAGGGACAGACATAAACCCTAAAGCACCCAGAAACAAATCCAAGCATATATAGAACCCTGGTTTATGACAGAAAAATAACACAAATTATTGGGGAAAGGAAAATATTTAAATTAGATTCCTAACTTGTATCATAAATAAAAATAAACTCCAGATTAATCATCATCATAATAAATACAATTTTAAAACTTTGGAACTATTTAAAAGAGTATCATGACTTCAGTGTAAAAAACAATTGTCTCAAATCAATGATTACAGCTTCCACTTTAAAAAACTAGCAACAGAAAAGCAAAAGAAATCCAAAACAAGCAGAAGAAAGATAAGAATAAAAGATCAGAGTGAAAATCAATGAAACAGAGCACAACAGAAAGAATACAGTTCTAGCCAGACTGGCTAAGGAAAGAGAAAGCGAAGAAGAGAGAGAACAAACATAAAATACCAACACCAGGAGTAAGAGAGGTGATAGCCTACAAGTGTTAGAAGGATAGAAGGATAATAAGGGTATATCATGAACAATTTTATGCCAATAAATATAACAACTTAGATGAAATGAACAAATTCCTTAAAAGGAAAACACTACCCACACTGACTCAAAATGAATAAATAAATAACCTCCACAGACCTGGAATTATCTAAGAAATTGAATTTGTAGTTAAAAATGTTTCCCACAAGGGAAAAATCAAGCTCAGATAGCTTCATTTGATGAACTGCACCAAATATTTAAGGAAGAAATAATACCTTCCACACAAATTCTTCTAGAAAATTGAAGACCAGAGAATAAATCTCAACTGACTCCATGAAGTCATTATTACTCTGATACCAAAATAAGACAAAGTCATTACAAGAAGACTACAAGTATCTCTTATGAACACAGATGGAAAAATTATTTTAAAAATGTCAGCAAATCAAATCCAACAATACATAAAAAGGATACATAATGCATCATGGCCAAGTGGGATGTATCCCAGAAATGCAAAGTTGGTTTAACATTTGAAAATCAACGTAATTCATCATATTAACACTCTAGAAGAAAAATCATATGATCTTCTCAATAAATGCATAAAAATATTTGATAAAGGCCCACATCCATTCCTAATAAAAACTCAGCAAGCTAGGACTAAAAGACAACTTCCTCAAGCCAATTAAAAGGCATATTTAAATGTTAAAGAAACAAGAGAAATTCATTTATTTTAACTTCCTTTGATCTTCAATCTTCTCTTTATAAAATCTTGCCATGTGTTATGTAAACTTAGCATCAAGAGACTATTTAGAATGTATCAAAAACTTGCAGATTAAGTGTGAACTCACAGGATAAACAATGACTTAAGTCCACAAACCCTTCCCTGACTTCTGAACTTAGTATCAGAGACTGAGGTAAGTCGCAGTTTCCTCATCTCTGAAACAGAAATGGTGACAACTTATGTCTGACCTGTCTCTCGAGAATGAAGTCATGTCTACAGAACACATATGTGGGAGAAAAAGTGTTAGATAAGTAGTGAGATTTAGAGCTGTTGATCTTGTAAGATATAAAATTATAATAAACTTTAAATTTTTGAATATGAGAATCTTGGATTTTAAAAATATATATTGAGCCAGACATTTAAGAGTTCACCACTGAGTTTCTCACTCAACATTGAGCAAGCCTGAACACATCAGTCTCTCTAATGTATGAAAAGCACAACTCCTCACCTCCATTCCCAACAAATTAACAAAAGACGACAAAACTGAAGTCTTCTCCCTGATGCCCAAATGGTGGAACACAGGAAAGAGTCAAAAGCTGAACTATCGTAACCATATAACCATCTTCCCTGCTTTCAAGGGCTGGTATTCCCATCTAGTCTTTTGAAGGGAAAGGAAAAAAAAAACAGCTGTAAATTTTCTTATTTGGTAAAAATATATGAACTTTTTTAAAAAATAACTGGCCAAACTATATTTTAGCAAAGAGCTAAATTATGTCCATAAACATGAGAGTGATGAAATATTTAAAATAAGATTAAAAAACAAGTAAAAATAATATGCTTAGAAGAGAGTGAAATAAACACCTTTATATATGGCTTTTTTCATATTCCTCCACCTCATCTCTTTCTTCTTTTCCTTCTTTTTTTCACTAAGGACATGTTATGAAGTAGTTTCTAGATCTGGGCAAGAATGAGTTAAAACTATCATGTTTCACAAAATAGATACTTATGATAGAATTAGTTCTACATACATGCATAAGTATACTCATAAAGGAATATGTAAATGATTTCTACATAAATGGGTAACTATGAAGAAAAGTAAGTAGTACATATATTGATATGAAAGGATATGAATTTTTAAACACGTAAGAATTTATCTTAATGAGCATCATCCTTCAAAGTACAGAAGATTATTCTAATTGACAGAGAACCTCAAATAGAGTCCGAGGTGTTTTATTTTAATAAGCAATTGGGAGTCATTAAGCAAAGAACATGGGATTTCCCTGATGGCTCAGCAGTGAAGAATCTGTCTACAATGCAGAAGACACAGGAGATGTGGGTTCGATCCCTGGGTTGGGAAGATCCCCTGGAAGAGGAAATGGCTACCCACTCCAGTATTCTTTCCTGAAAAATCCCACGGACAGAGGAGCCTGGCAAGCTACAGTCCAAAGGATCGTAAAGACATGACTGAGCAACTGAGCACAGAGCAGCACAGGGAGGGACATAAAGCTATGTTTAAATTAATATATAATTTAATAAATAATGCTACACTGTAAAAGCAGAATTAACCAAAAATTCAATTATGTTAGATAATGGACAAAAGAAAAGGAGTAGCCTCCCCCTCCCCTCAAAAACAAAAAGCTGAAAATTTTAAGCCTGGAGAATCATGAAAATGTTAGTATCACTGGAGATACTAACGTCAGTGGAGATTACACAGCAAGTTAAAGAAAATGAACCCTGTTTTAGATACGCTGCATATGATATTTCAGAGGAACCCTCAAACAGAATAATTTAATTGACAATCAAAGCTGGAAACACATTAGAGACAGAAAAAATAAGCCTCGTCAACACAGAAATGACAGTTAAAGCCTTAAAAGTAGAAGATATCTGAAGTAAATGTAGAATAATGATGAAGAATAATAAAGGGAAGAAAGGCATATTGGTGACTAAACTTTAGGGAATATCCTCTGTTACCAAAGAAGCACTACATAGTACTTACCACACAGTATTTTATTTTCACACTGTATTTTATTATAATGTCCTTGTGGCAAGGCAGAGGTTCAATAAAGCTTTACTGGACAAAAGTACAGATAATTAGGGACAGAGAAGAAAGAAAATTTTTAAAGAACATAAACCATTAGAGATTATCCATTCCCTGGTAGGAAACCAGGGAGATTATCTTGGTCATTGTTTATTGCTGTTGCTGTTGTTCAGTTACTAAGTTGTGTCCGATTCTTTGCAACCCCATGGATTGCAGCACATTAGGCTCCTCTGTCTTCCATTATCTCCTGGAGCTTGCTCAAATTCATGTCCATTGAGTCAGTGATGCTATCTAATCATCTCATCTGTCATTAATCCAGCATAAAGAAAACACCCAGAAATATGAGCCTGTTTGTATAGGAATTGATCTGAAGTATTCAAGAACCAGAGAAAAAGTTCCCCTAGAAAGAGGAGAGACCTTATTTTGGACACTGAAAGAAATCATCTGAGCAATGAAAAGGATTTAACAGCTAACAAACTGAATTCAGAGGCATACTATTAATTTTGTACAGATATGTGATTCTTTATCACCAGGATATTTGGTGGTTAATCCATCAGCCACCAGAGACATACTGATGAAGTTAATTAATAGTGAAAAGCTTTGCAAAAGGACCAATTTAAAGCAGTTTGCTAATGTTATAGGAATGCTAAATAACAATAGTAATAAAGGCATAATTAATGGTACATAAACCAGAGAGCTAAGGGATTCAAATCTTAATCTTGGACAATTTTCTCTGTGAGCTTCACTGAGTTATTTTTGTTACTAATTAGCAAGAATAAATAGCATTATTGAGTGAAAGCTAATATGAGGCCTAATAGCTAGAGAGAAGACAGGCTAAAGTTGGCTACTAAATGTGACCGACGATGAGCAAATGACTCAACTTTTATTGTGTACTTCATATGCAGTACTTCCTCTTTATACAAATGTTAGCCACCTCAACTTTATCACAAGGATATGAAAATAGTTTAAACAAATATGCACAAAATTTGTTAAAATAACAAATTAAGTCAAAAAGACACAAATTGTCTAAAGTTTGTATTAGCATAATAAATAGATGGTTATTCCATAAACTATACTCAACACCTGACCTCCCTAGTGTTAACAATTACCATAAAACCATTTCCTTGTACTTAGTTGGCTTTTCACTTTTTTCAAAGCACTTTCACAAATATTAGTCAAAGATTAGTCAAAGATCATACATTATGTATGATCTAACCACTCATTGTGCCATACAGGTTTATGTTGCAGGAAACAGTCTTTCTCCTCCCTGGTGTTAATGACATATTCTCTTTTATTTTTATGAATTTTCATTTCTTTCAAAGCACTTTCACACACTTAAATGGAGCAGCAGCATTAAGAATGATCTTTCCAAAAAAAAAAAAAGAATGATCTTTCCACTCTGCATCATCTCAATGGCATAATCCAAAAAAGCAGAGAACTAAAAGATTGATAAATGGACTGGATGATTTTGAGGCAGTCAATTCATGATTCTTAAAGTTGAATTCAGATTTCCTGAAAGTCTTAGAATTGCAGCAAACTCTCCAGGACAGTAAGCCAATTCTTTCTTTCTTACAGGCATTGGCTTTGGGAGGCAGTATAATTAAATAATTAAGATATCTTAAATGTGGGATTAAGGGGAGAAACCAAATATATCATGTTTACCAGTGTAACCCCTCTGTGTCAAGCACAAAGCTAAGTAAACAGTAAATACTCAATAAATCATCATTTTGATTGTCACCACAGGGAGAAAATTCTACCCAAGCTCCCACAGAATTTATCTCCTACAGAGTGAAGAACAAAAATCTCAATTTATTTTTTGTTTTATTACACTTCCTTAATAATTACTGCTTTTAAATGTGTGCACACCAAGCAGAATATAAACAAATTAAAACCACAGAGCAAAAAGCTGAAGTCTATTAGGGATCCAGGGTACAGACAGCTGGAAGGTATCCATAGATTCAGAGGGCCAAGAAAATTTGAAAGGCAAATGGGAATACACCTGATGACCCTTAAATTAACAAGCAAGCACTTTTAAATCCCCATGGTTAAACTAAAAACTACTTCAAAAAAGAAGTTTCAAAAGGCAGAACTGCTTCCTATATGTTTATGTCTTTAGTCTTTCATATTGTGAGTTGCAAAAAATACATATGGTTTTTTTTTTTTCTTTGATATGACCAAGATAAAGGCAGGTACTTTGGTTTTAGGCAATTGAATTGCTGGAAATCTGGGTATAAATTAAAATTTTAAATTGATTGTATTTTAAAAAGCATTAAGAAACCATGCCATTTTAAAAAGTCCAATGGAAAAAAAATAAATAAAAAATCCAATGGCGATACATTTCACCATTTATTTTATAACATAATACCCTTCTAATGTAGCTTTTTGGTTGTTTCTATATTTAATACATGGCGTATTTTCTTAAAGAATGACAACATAAGTTCAAAAAACACTACAATCTACTTATATTTCAGATTTAATTGGGAAAAGTTTCTTTTAACAAATTATTTTGTAAAAGTTGTAAATTTAGCACTCATTAGGAAAAGACAGGCCCACTGGACAATAGTTACAAATCACACACCCATAAAAGATAAAAAGGAAAGCACAGTGGTTCTCAAATCCTTCGGTTTCCTTAAACAAATGTATGTCCTTTGGTTGTAGATTATTCTCAAATCAAAGGAAAAAAAAACTTCTAAAATCAAGGTCACTGAAAACGCCTAAACCATACCAACTTTGACATGTGTAAAACAGTGTTAAAACTAGCCAGAGTGATTTATAGTAAAAGTATTTTTCCATACACTATTTCTCTGAGATAGATGGGAACAAATATTTTACTAAAGATTGTATTTCACATCTGGGAAAACTTTGCTTGAGGTTGTACGGAACGTATTCAGAGAACAGTGACCTAGGTATCTTGCCTTAGGCCTAGACAATTTTTTTCCTGTATCTATACAATTTTATAGATCATCTTTCAGTAGGATTCTAGATAAACTAGAGGATAAACTATTGCATAAAACACATGTATACCCAAAAGGTATTCACTGTTTATCTGAAATTCCAATTTAAGTGGGAGGCATAGTTTTATTTGCTGTATCTGATAACCCTATCTTTCAGTATATATTGTTTCAGAAAATACCAAATTTATTGACTGGAAGAGACTTAATCTTGTGGAAGCTGGGTATAATTCTTTACCTTTAAGGAACTTCTTGAGGACCAAACCACCATAAATGCTTCCTGTAGCAGCAACTGTAAGAAACAGAACACAAAGAAGTATCACAAATGAAGCAATTAAATGGATTTTATCTAAAGAATCATATGGGAGCCTGAAATCACTGTTGATAGATACAGAATATTTAAAAGATGGTCACTAATAATGACCATCACAGAGATCATAGAGAAAGCAAGGGAATTTCATGAATCCCAGAGAAAGCAAGGGAATTCCCAAAAAACATCTACTTCTGCTTCACTGACTACACTACAGCCTTTGACTGTGTGAATCACAACTAAATGGAAAATTCTTAAAAGACACAGGACTATCAGACCATCTTATCTGTCTCCTGAGAAACTAATATTTGGGCCAAGAAGCAACAGTTAGAACAGGACATGGAACAACTGACTGGTTC
Source organism: Cervus elaphus (assembly GCF_910594005.1). Lineage (NCBI taxonomy): Eukaryota > Metazoa > Chordata > Mammalia > Artiodactyla > Cervidae > Cervus > Cervus elaphus. Next base: position 6,183,578 of record NC_057816.1, read on the forward strand.
AAAATTGAGAAAGGAGTACGTCAAGGCTGTATATTGTCACCCTGCTTATTTAACTTCTTTGCAGAGTACATCATGCAAAATGCTGGCCTGGATGACTCACAAGCTAGAATCAAGATTGCCGGGAGAAATATCAACAACCTCAGATATGCAGATGATACCACTCTAATGACAGGAAGTGAAGAGAAACTAAAGAGCCTCTTGATGAGGGTGAAACAGGAGTGAAAAAGCTGGTTAAAACTGAATATTCAAAAAACTAAGATCCCAGCATCAGGTCCTGTCTTGCTGTATCTCACTGTTCGCTGAGGCATGAGCCGGGAAGCTGCAAGAAAACACAAGGAGCCACAGGAACGGCAGACATGTTTATTCTCTCCTGACTGGCATGGCAGCCACAGCAGCAGCAGGCATGTCTCTCATGGATGACCCAGCGGACACACCATAACCCGGCCACAACACAGCCATAATGAGGACGCAATGGCGTTTCAGGTGGAGCTTATATATGTTTACAGAACAAAAGTGGCCTGTGGCCAAGCCGATACACTGTGGCGTGCATGCGCAGAGCTCTTGCAAGTGATCTCAGCTGTTACATAACCATGTATTCACAGAACGTGGGGCGAGAGCATGAGAGGCCATGGGGCGAGAGAGCTTGACCATCACTATCTTGGCTAATTTGCTCTTTCCCTACAGGTCCCACCATTTCATGGCAAATAGAAGGGGAAAAGTGGAAACGGTGACAGATTTTATTTTCTTGGGCTCCAAAGTCATTGCAGACGATGACTGTAGCCGTGAAATTAAAAGACGCTTGCTCCTTGCAAGAAAAGCTGTAACAAACCTAGACAGTGTATTAAAAAGCAAAAATATCACTTCATTGACAAAGGTCCATATAGTCAAAGCTATAGTTTTTCCAGTAGTCAAGTACGGATGTGAGAATTGGACCAAAAGAAGACTTGAATGCCAAAGAACTGATGCTTTCAAATTGTGGTGCTGGAGAAGACTCTTGAGGGTCCCTAGGACTGCAAGGAAATCAAACTAGTCAATCCGAAAGGAAATCAATCCTGAATATTCATTGGAAGGGCTGAAGCTGAAGCTCCAATACTCTGGTCACCTGAGGCCAAGAGCTGACTCATTGGAAAAGACCCTGATACTGGGAAAAATTGAAGGCAAAAGGAGAAGAGGGCAGCAGAGGATGAGATGGTTGGATGGCATCACCGACTCAACAGACAAGAATCTGAGCAAACTTTGGGAGATGGTGAAGGACAGGGAAGCCTGGCATGCTGCAGTCCATGGGGTCACAAAGAGTTGGACACAACTTAGTGACTGAACAACTAACAAAAAGCACCAAAGAAGTTACTGGAGGCTACAACTGTTCAGGGGCAGAATAACTTCTTAGAGATGAGAACCAAATAGCAACTCCTTTACCCATATTAAATACCAGGGCTGCCTCTTGGATATTACTATTCCTGATAGAAAAAAAATCACAGGAAGACTGCAAAGTATGGCTAATAACCAGAGTATCTCATGCCAATAAGTCATATTCCAGTATAAGATTCAATTAACATTTTTGGTCTTTAACCAATTCAGTCTTTAGTAAATTTACTCTTTACCAGACTATCAGGTAAGAATTTTCTTACCCAGAGTTCTAAATCAGAACATTAGAACACCTAGAACAATTTCAGGGAAAGAGGGTAAGTGAGGGAACAGGCCCCTAAGAGGGTGGGGAAGATCAGAACCACCTGGAGGCTTTTTTCCCCAAATAGAACATGCCTTCCCCCAGAGAGATTTGACCCCATAGTTAAGAATCTAAGAATCACTGCCGTAAGAACCAATGGAAATGTGTCTATACCTCAAGAAATATGTATTCTTCTGGCAGGGAAAAAAGGTTGAGAATCACTGATCTATAGTAAGAGGCAGTATCATTCTCCAAATGTGTGCTGTCCAATACAGCAGCTGTGCGTGCATGCATGCTAAGTCACTCAGTCATGTTCAACTCTTTGCAACCCTATGGACTGAAGCCCGCCAGGTTCCTCTGTCCATGAGATTCTCCAGGCAAGAATACTGGAGTGGGTTTCTTTGCCCTCCTCCAAAGGATCTTCTCAACCCAAGGATCAAACCCAGTGGCTTAAGTCTCCTGCTAGTTTTTTACCACTAGCGCCACCTGGGAAGCCCAATACAGTAGCTACTAGCTATTAATACATGAGGCTATTTCAATTTAGCTAAATTAAATGAAAAATTCCTTTAACAAAAATTTAACAATTTTTTTAATTTAACAAAAAGCATTTTTAAACTTAGTGTTCTTCACAGGCATACTCTAGTTCTGACCTAAAGGAGTGGGTGACTGCCACTGTGACAGGGATTGGGAAGCTGCTGGCAGGCTGACACTAGTGATCAGTGAGGAGCTAGAACGTTAACAAAAAACAATCCACACCTGTATGTCTCACAGTGTGTCCACGATGCTTCTCAACTGCATATCTCACAGTTTCCTCTAACATCCTTCCTTAGTTTTAACAAGTATCCTATCAACAAATTGTTAGAAATAGATCACCTGGGGTGAACACGTGCAGGGAGAACAATCATCCTGCCCGCTCCACAGATTTTCAGCTATGCTTCCAATCTTTCTGTACTAAAGCAATAAAACGCTATCCTTCAAATGCAAAGATGACAGAACAGGTATTTTTAAGCAACAACATTGTCCCAAATTCTCTTTATAAAACAGAAGATGACTTAAGGGCTTCCCTGGTGGTTCAGTGGTAAAGAATCCACCTACCAATGCAGAAAACACAGGTTCAATCCCTGATCTGGGAAGATCCCACCTGGCTCGGAGCAACTAAGCCTATGCACCACACCTATTAAGCCTATGCTCTAGAGCCCGGCAGCTGCAACTGCTGAGCTCACTGCTGAAGCCTGCACACCCTAGAGCCCATGCTCCACAACAAAAGAAGCCACTGCAATGAGAAGCCCGTGTACTGCAACTGGAGAGTAGCCGCTGCTTTCTGCAACTAGAGAAAAGCCCATGCAGCAATGAAGACCCAGAACATCGAAAAATTAAATAAAGAAAACTTTTTAAAAGTCAGGTTATAAAAACAAACAAAAAAAAGATGATTAAAAAAAAACTACAAGGTTACATATGTTTGGGAAATGCTACATACTAGAGCCCATTTTTAAAGATTCACAGTCCATGCTGGCATATTAAAGGTTCTGAGATCTAAAATAACAAAATTCATTTGTAACCAGCACTCCCCAAGTTTAGATGACTGCATAACTCCTTTCTCAAAATTCATATAAACATCTTGTAACACACATTTTGGGAAACACTGGAATTGTTAAAGTCTTGAACAATGATAGGAAAAAACTATATATAGTCATTTCTCAGCTTCTCATAGATGGATCATTCCAGCAATAAAATTTTCTGATTTGTTGTGAATTGCATTATGTGCCTCTGAAAGAGATTTTGAAGACTAAAGCCCAACACTTGTGAATACGACCTTATTTGGAAATAGGGTCTTCATAGACGTTATCAAGTTAAGATGAAGTCATACTGGATTAGGGTGGCTCTAAATCCAACTGGTGTGTCCTTATAAGAAGGCCATGTGAAGAGAGAGAACGTTACATGAAGACAGAGACTGGAGCAATACGTCTGCAAGTCAAGGAACACCAAGGGCTTGCTGGCAACTACCAGAAGGTAGGAGACAGCTAAGGAATCGATTTCTCCCTCAGAGCCTCCAGAAGGAACCAACCCTACTGACATCTTGATTGTGGACTTCTGGCCTTCATAACTGTAAGAGAATAAATTTACTTTGTTTTAAGCCACCCAGTTTGTGGTACTTTGTTACAGCAACACTAGGTAATGAATATGTCATTCTTCATCATCAGAGATTGCAGGCCAATGACATCACTCACTTTCAGATAAAGATGGCAGATTGAACATACATATCTACTTTCACTCTCTCCTGAAATCTCAATACAATAGAAAAGGAATATTTTTAGAAGCAATAAACCCACAAAGATACAGAATAAGAGAGATGACTTTAATAAAATTGTATTAGGTTGGTGCAAAAGCAATGGCAGGTTTGCATTGTTGCCATTTGCCATGTAATATTGGAAAGGAAAAAAAAGTGAAAATGTTAGTTACTCAGTCATGTCCAACAACCCTTTGCGACTCCACGGATAGCCCACCAGGCTCCCCTGTCCATGGAATTTTCCAGGCAAGAATACTGGTTTGGTAGCTATTCCCTTCTCCAGAGAATCTTCTGGACCCAGGAATCAAACCTGGGTCTTCTGCATTGCAGGCAGATTCTTTACCGTCTGATATTGGGATACATTTTTAAATAAATGAAGTTATGTTATACATTGTTTTAATGCTCATTCTTGGTTTGGTTTTTCCCTAATGACATTACTTGCTGTTTATTTTATATTTATTTGAGACTATGGAAATAATGTTAGACAAAAAGCAAATTCAAGCGATTTTCTTGAGTTCAAATGGATCATAAAGCAATGAAGACAACGCACGACATCAACAATGCATGTGGCCCAGGAACTGCAAACGAATGGACAGTGCAGTGGTGGTTCAAGAAGTTTTGCAAAGGAGACAAGAGCCTTGAAGAAAAGGAGTATAGTGGTTGGCCATCAGAAGTTGACAACAACCAATTGAGAGTCATCATCAAAGCTGTTCCTCTTACAACTAGAGAAGTTGCCAAAGAACTCAATGTCATCCATTCTATGACTGCTTGGCATTTGAAGCAAATTGGAAAAATGAAAAAGCTTGATAAGTGGGTGCTTCATGAGCTGACCAAAAATCAAAAAAATTGTCATTTTGAAGGGTCATCTTCTCTTATTCTATGCAACAATGAATCATTTCTCAATCAGATTGTGATGTGCAACGAAAAATGGATTTTATATGACAATCAACTCAGTGTCTGAACTAAGAAGCTCCAAAGCACTTCCCAAAGCTAAACATGCAACAAAAAAAGGTCGCGGTCATTGGTGGTCTGCTGCTGGTCTGATCCACTGCAGCTATCTTGGGGCCTCCCAGGTGGTGCTAGTGATAAAGAATCTGCCTGCCAATGAAGGAGACGTTAAGAGACATTGGTTTGATCCCTGGGTTGGGACAATCCCTTCTGAACCCCAGCAAAACCATTACATCTGAGAAGTATGCTCAGCAAGTCGATGAGATGCACTGAAAACTGCAACACCTGCAGCCCGCATTGGTCAACAGAAAGGGCCCGATTCTTCTCCATGACAATGCCCAACTACACGTCACACAACAAATGCTTCAAAAGGTGAATGAACTGGACCACCACATTTTGCCTCATCCGCCATATTCACTTGACCTCTGGCCAATCAACTACCACTTCTTCAAGCATCTTGAACAACTTTTTGCAGGGAAAATGCTTCCACAACCGGCAGAAGGAAGAAAATGCTTTCCAAGAGTTCATTGAATCCCGAAGCACAGATTTTTACACTATAGGAATAAACAAACTTATTTCTCATTTGGCAAAAATCTGTTGATTATAATGGTTCTGATATCTATTAAAAAAAGATGTGTTTGAGCCTAGTTGTAAGGATTTAAAATTCATGGTCCAAAACTTCAATTACATTTGCACCAACCTAATAGAAACAGAAAGGAGAAGGAAATGGCTGGATAGTAGGTTAGGTGCTACAAGACATTTCACACTTGAACTGAATGACCTGTCTTCTCTTTGTGTACCTAGCAGTAAACTTCAAGACGGGTATGATAGTTTGGGTTGCTGTTAACTCTGCGTGAACTCCATTCTGGCTGAACAGAGTTCCCACCATTCCTGAGAGAGGTAGTGAGCTACACGGCAAGAGTGATGTTTTTCTGCATATGGTTGTATTAGCTTGTGCACTGATCATGATCCAATAAACTGTGGTCCGAGTGGAACACTGGAGTGAGTAGCCTTTCCCTTTTCCAGGGATCTTCCCAACCCGGGGATCAAACCCAGGTCTCCCGTACTGTGGGCGGATTCTTTACCAACTGAGCCACAAGGGAAGCCCAAGAATACTGGAGTGGGTAGCCTATCCCTTCTCCAGTGGATCTTCCCAACCCAGGAATCGAACTGGAGTCTCCTGCATTGCAGGTGGATTCTTTACCAACTGAGCTATGAGGGAAGCCCCCGTCCACAGTATATGTTTCTACAATGTTTCATGACAAGCACATATCACCTTTCCTCCTGCCAAGAATAAAAATATAAAGATCAGAGACAATAAACAGAAAAGAAATGCTCCTTATACTAGATGGACTGAAGTGGTCCATTAGGCTCAAAATGTCTATGTAATTCAGTTTCTTGCCAAAAGCTGTTGTGACTCAAGTCCTTTGCTTGGAGTGAAATCACCCTGCCACTCTGACCACAGTTTATTAGATCATGATCAGTGGACAAGCTAATACAACCATATGCAGAAAAACATCACTCTTGCCGTGTAGCTCACTACCTCTCTCAGGAATGGTGGGAACTCTGTTCAGCCAGAATGGAGTTCATGCAGAGTTAACAGCAACCCAAACTATCATACCCCTCTTGAAGTTTACTGCTAGGTACACAAAGAGAAGACAGGTCATTCAGTTCAAGCGTGAAATGTCTTGTAGCACCTAACCTACTATCCAGCCTCAACTGGGACTCAGGGTGACTCCTCTCAGGCTGACAGGACAACTTCATTCCAAAATATCCTTCAATAAACCTATACACACACATCAAAAAAGCAAGACAAAAAAGTTTTCACTTCACAAATTCAAGAAAATTAGCTATCAGGGCCACTCAATGCATCAGCTTTCCAAGAATACAGGCAAAAAATGATGAAATAATAAGAGCCAAATGGAAGAAACATATATTTTCAAATTAACTGCAAATTAGGATTATCAAAGTATGCACCATTCATCATTTCATTTCTTTTCATTTTTCGGCTCTTTTCCAACCAGCAAAGGCTGGGTATGAAAGAGATAAAATTCAATGTGATGTAATTTAGTTGTGAAAAAGGAAGTTAAAACCAAGAGCAAGAGTTAGATGGTTTTTGAGTAATCTGAATTTAAACCAGTAAAATAAATAATCTTCTGCTAAGTCATTCTACTCACCTTTCCTGTATGACAGATTTGTAAATCTATCACCAGATACCTATTTCATAATCATTTAAGTTTAATTATGGAACAATTTAAGTTTAATCATGGAACAATTCTGGAGCTGATAAAAGATAAAACACTAATTGAAATTTTTAAATAAAATATAACATAAAACATGATAAAACAGATTGAAATTAATATCTTTTCTTCCTCCACTTACTAGTTGTTACACAGTGAAGAGTATTTGCTTGGTGCTTAGAATTTAATGCTTCTATGGAAATCACTAGCTGTCCTTCTAGCAATGCTCCCTTTGATACTCCTGCTGTTTCACACCTCTGGTGAATTATTAAATATTTCAAAATCTGGAAAGGGCACAATTCAAAGAAACCACAATCTTCTTTAAAAATCATGGTAACAATAAACTTGTATGATAGTTAATAATTCTCATTTCCAAAAAATAATATTCTTGCTTGCAAAATGTCAGATTTACACTTGTTAAGGAACAAAGCATTGTGTCTAAACAGAGGAAATAGCTAGGTGAGTGACATAAAAGGGAGACAGTGAAATTCAACACAATGTCCAAAACAGGAAATGAAGACAACAAACTGTTTTATTCAAAGGATAAATTCATCTGGAAATAATAAGTTGGAAAAATTAAGTGGGAGTTTGTTTTTCCTGTTTCTTTTTTTCTTTCCAAACAGAAGTCAACATGAAGATTATGAATAATAATGGCATCTGCTTGTGAATCTTTACTTTTCATTATATCAACATTTCCCAAGGTCAAAATACTAGTTAAGAGCACTGACTTTGGAAGCAGATTACCAGGGTTTGAAACCCTGATGAGTCAAATACTAGCATGTGACCTTGTGCAAGTTACTTCTCTGTAACACTGCTTCCTCACTTGTAAAAATGAGGACAAATCTACTACATATAGTGGCTGCCAAACGTAAGCAAAACAATATGTTCAAAATGTTTAACACAGTGCCTGGCAGATAGTAAATGCTTAATAAATATTAGCTATTATTTCTAATAAAGTCATCTGCACACAATATTCTAACTTGAACAGGTCTCGAAGGTATCTTGGTAAAACATTCAATCTTGATAATTTTAAAATAAAATATATTGTATTAAATTTCCATGATTATTTATGAAAGTAGACTCTCTCTTCCACACTGAGGTACCTGTAGCAAAAATTATTACCCTGCCCCCCTTTTTTTTAAAGGCAGAAAGATCTCAGCATGAGAACATGGGAACTAAGATCCTAATTTGTACCAGTTTGTAAGGATGGTTTTCAGGCTTTTCTACAGTCTAACACTTTCCCTCACACATCCTCTGACTTACTGTGCTCCCTCTGTTCAGATTTTCCCGCAGTTTATCCATAATGAGAGAGCAGTTGGGAAAAGAACACTAGCCTGTGAGTCAGAAGCTCTGGGTTCTATCCTAGGTTCTGTTATCTGCAAAACCTCCAACTTTCTTTGACAACAAAGGCGGCAGGAAGATTGGGAAAGCTCGAGGTGCCTTCAGGTCAACCTCTTGTAGACTATGGTTCTATTTAATCTGTCTCTGTGGTAAAGAATCTGCCTGCCAATGCAGGAGACCTGGTTCCACCCCTGGGTCAGGAAGATCCCCTGAAGGAAGACATGGCAACCCACTTCAGTATTCTTGCCTGGGAAATTCCATGGACAGAGGAGCCTGGCCGGCTACAGTCCATAGACGGGTCGCAAGAGAGTCCGACATGACTCAGTGATTAAACAACAAACAATTAAGTACTAGCTAGTTCTAGAGGTCTTCCCAATCTTCCTGCCTTCTTTGTTGTCAAAGAAAGTTGGAGGTTTAGATTTTACAGATGACAGAACCTAGGATAGAACCCAGAGCTTATGGGTTCTGCTTCGACGAAAAACTGACCCATTGGAAAAGACCCTGATGCTGGGAAAGAGCGAAGGCAGGAGAAGGGGACAACAGAGGATGAGATGGTTGGATGGCATCACCGACTAAATGAACCTAAGTTTCAGCAAGCTCCGGGAGTTGGTGATGGACGGGGAGGCCTGGCGTGCTGCAGTCCATAGGTCGCAGAGTCGGACACGACTGAGCGACTGAACTGAATGACTAGTAATTAATCCGTCTACGGTTTACAGTTAACTACGAGGTCAGTAAAGAATTCAATCAGGTAAGGCTGTGAAAACTCTGTCACGAATGAATGAAAGCGGCCACTCTGTGCTCGGTGTTCAGTCCCACCCTCCAGAGCATCTCAGGTCCATGGTGGTCTGAGCTGGGTGACTGAGGCGTCCGAACCTCAGGTTCTCATCACCCCGCTGTCCGGGCCCTGACCCAGGAATCCCCTCCAAAACTCTGGTGATCCGCGGACCTGACCCGGCCTTCCCTCGCCCCCACTTCAGCACAAGTTGGCCTCGACTCCCCCCGACGCCGTCCCCCCTCATCCCTGCTGTCCGCGCGCTCTCCCGGCACGGGCTGCCATCCGAGCTCGAGCCCTAGCGTCCGCTGAGGTGTGGCAAAACCCTTGAGCTTCCTGAGTAGCTTTCTTAGGCGTCAGGTGGCGGCGGGGGGGGGGGGGGGGGGAACACCCGCGCTCAGCGGACGACCATGCCCCTCCCCACACACACTGACTAAATACTTCTGAGCGCCCCCCGCGCCGGGTTTGACTGCCCAGGCGCTCCTACGCCTTGCGTCTCATCTGCTCCTCACAACCCCGCGAGGGACAGGCTGACTTGAACCGAATCCTACCATTCCCGAACCTTCCTTCTCCCTCAGGCAACGCCAGACCCCTCTGCCCAAACTTCTCGGCCTCCTCACAAGACCCGTCTCCTCAGAGTGTCCTCCTTTGCTTTCTCTCCCTTCCCGGCATCACCTCGCAAACTGCCACCGCCGGCCCCTCCATTCCGCGCCGGGAGCAGCAACCGCACCCAGTGGCGGGGCGCCCGCGGGGGCTACGACCTCCGCCCGCGCCAGTGCCCACGCCCACGCCCTCGTCTGGCCGCCCGACGCCGTCCCTTCCCCTTCCCCCGCCCCCGCGCGCTCCACCCACCGGCCCGCCGCGCCTGCGCATTCGGCGCCCCTCCCCCTCCCAGACGCGGAGTGCCGCCGGGACCTGCCTGGCGTGGCCAGGAGGGCCCGGTAGTGGCGGCGGCGGCGGGTGGGCGGATGGCTGGGCGCGCGGCGGCGATGGGGAGAGCCTGCGGGTGGCAGCCGAGGCTGTGGGCGAGCAGGAATGAGGCCAGGCCACGACTCCTCCTTCCTCCCGAAAGAACTTTCCCACGGTCCCGCCGTGAGGTGCAGCCCTCAGCCCTTGGCCTCTCGCCTGGAGAGGGGCTGAAGTGCCGGATGCGGGATTCCCAAGCCGGTGCCTGACCTCCGAACAGTCTCACCTCCTGGAGGGGCTGCTCCAGGTGCCCCACGCCAGCCTCTGGTTCCCAGACTTTAGCAAATAAAAAAGAGTTACATGTTAATTTCAGGTTTTAAAAATATTTTAATCGTACCTGTATCCTATGCAACATTTGGGACATATATGTACTAAAAAAAAAAAAAAAATTGGTTCATCTGAAATTCAAAACTGGACTTTTGAAATTCAAGACTTGTATTTTATCTGGCAACCTGTCCCGAGCAGGTCCCCAGCTTAATCCTCGGGTGCCCAGCCAGCGATAGTTAGGATCTGGAAAGGAACAAACTCCCCACGTTTGTGCATTAAATATGCCAATGACAGGACCAGGGTTTCTTAGTCTCTGGCTCACAGGAGAAGCTCCGGGAGAGCATTCCCAGCTGATGGGAAAGAAGGTAGTCCTCCAGACTCTGGCTGGTGAGCTCAGGGCTGGTCAGGGAGGGGCAGGTAAGAGGGGCTTGAGCCCAAACTGATAATTTGGCAGCTGGTTCCTCAGGCATCCAAAAGAAAACTAGTGAGAGAGAGTCCTGCCTGGCAGAGTTGCCCAAGGAGGAGGGTGGGGCAGGGTGTTGGCTGCTTTCCTTCAGGGAAAATTCTTCCACCCCAGCTCCAAGAAGCCAGGACTGGGCAAAACAGGCAGGGGAGCTGGCAGAGTGCCTGTCCCGAACACAGCTTTGGTGCTGCTCCATAGTATATGTGTACTGAGACCTGGATCATAGCCTTCTTCATCTTTGTTCAGTGCTGTGGACCACCCTCCCCACCTCTGTTGCTCACAGGTAGACCTACTGGAGAAAAATGGCTTTTATTATATTTATGGAAAGTTCATCATAATACCATCTGGGACTTGCTAAGATAGCTAACATTTGGGAAATCATTGGCACCTTCCTCTCCCTCACTCTCTTCTCTCTCAGGTGTCTGCTTTAGGAAGGTGATTGCAAAGGGAAGGGAGCTAAGATTGACTGACAGCCTGTTGTCAGGTAGCACTGGCTCTTTACATACATTTTTTTTTTTTTAACTCTCACAAGTACCTTGTGCGATCGTTGATGAGTGAGAAACCAAGATGCTGAAGATGGCTATTTAAAATACTTCCTATGGCAAGTGTTGGCTCAGCAGAAAATGCCCCACCTTGAGAATGACACTGGGATTCTCAGGAAGGGTGGAGAAACAGTGCCAGTGTAGAAGTACTTCAGATGAGTTGGTCTTCAAGCCCTTGTCCTTGGAGTGAACTTCAGGGATGAACAGGCACTGGGACATCCAACATCATCCTAGAGTTAACGAATGCCTAACAGAGATAGCCAGGGACCAGACATAGGCAGAAGTGATAAAGGGAGCCTGTGATCTGAGGGCCTGCCATCAGGATCGCTGCCATATAAACCATTGTAGTCAGCAAAGTTTGATGGGGACTTGCTGTTCTAAGTGGCCTTCACCTTTCGTTTATCTTAAGTAGTCCTCCCAACCTTCTAAGGGAGGTATTGTTATCGTTGTTTTACAAATGATGAAACTGAGGTTCCAAGAGAAGGTTGTATGACACTGAGTTTGTAAATGGCAGAGCCAGAATCTGAAATAATAACCTCTTTATTTATTCGCTGCATTGGGTCTTAGTTGCATCATCCATGGCATGTGGAATCTTAGCTCCCCAACCAGGGATTGCACCTGCATCCCCTGCATTGCAGAGCAGATTCTTAACCACTGGACCACCAGGGAAGCCCCTGAAATAAAAATCTCTTAACCACTCTTTCCACTTTCCTACAGCTATGCAGTGCATCTCCCACATGGATGTGACCTGCCTGTTTGTCTCAGGGTTCCGCAGTATAGGGACATCAACGTGACCAGGAGAAGCCAGCCCCTCCGTGCAAAAGCTAAGACAATGACCTCAGATACATTCACCTCCCTACAAACTAAGGCTTGAATGAGCCACAGCTTCACCCTTATTTCACCTGTGAGTGTGTGCCCCCATTCTGTTTGGGGTCTAGAACCTTACATACTACTGGAGTGACTCCACATTATTAAAACTGTATTTACTCAGAGACCATCCTCAAAGTAGTGGAATGTTAGAGCCAGAAAGGATTATAGAGGTTATCAGTGATACCCAGTAGATGAAAAAATTGAGGCCCAAAGAAATGAAATGATCTGTGTGAGGTTAAGTTCATTTTAGTCAACCAGGTCAACGAAAGAGCTTTCGGATGCTGCTCTGAACATGTTCAGAGTCTTAACGAGCAATGTCTTCAGGGGGTCGGTTCTCCCCAGTCCTTAGTTGTTGTTGTCTTTAAGTTGCTAAGTCGTGTCCAACTATTTGCAAGCCCATGGCCTGCAGCACACCAGGCTCCTCTGTCCTTCACCATCTCCTGGGGTTTGCTCAAATTCATGTCCATTGAGTAGGTGATGCCATCCAACCATCTCATCTTCTGCCCACCCGTCTTCTTTTGGCTTCAGTCTTCCCCAGCATCAGGGTCTTTTCCAATGAGTCAGCTCTTTGCATCAGATGACCAAAGTATTGGTCCTTTTAATGAATATTCAGGATTGATTTCCTTTAGGATTGACTGATTTGATCTCCTTGCAGTTCAAGGGACTCTCAAGAGTCTTCGTCAGCACAATTTGAAAGCATCGATTCTTCAGCACTCAGCCTTCTTTATGGTCCAACAACAACCAGTGCTTAGACTTAGTGGCATATTGACTGCCTGCATTCATCTACTTACCTCAGGATTTGGATCACTGGTGCATGCCCACTTTACACATGCTGTTTATTCTGAGAAGAAAGCCCCAGTCTGGCCAAAGAGACCCCATCTGAAGAGCCCCGGATTGATTCTGACCCAAACCCAAGGGTTTGAGTAGAACCAGAACATCTGAGGAAATGCTACCAGGTCAACAGTGGTATTTCAGGAACCGTGGAGCTGCCTTTCTGTTTGAGTGTGCCCTCTCTGGGTATATCATTACTGGATACTTAGGAACTAACTTGTTCCCACCCTCTTGGATAGCATCACCAACTCAATGGACATGAGTCTGAGCAAACTCCAGGAGATAGCAAAGGACAGGGAAGGCTCGCGTGCTGAAGTCCACAGGGTCGCAAAGAATCAGATGTGACTTATGGACTGAACAGCAACCACCTTGTTCCCAGGCTCCCCTAGAGTGTTCAAAGGCCCTGAAGGAATGACGCTGGGCGCTTAAGTGCAAAATATCCCTGAGGTCCTCTTTCTCAGGCTGTTGCAAAACTAAACCCCCTTGAGCAGTTTCTTTCCCCCAGGGAAATGGTTAAGAGAGCCTGTTTCTCATGCAGGCAATAGAGAAGGGTTAACTGCTTCTCTCGGGTCCTGAGTCAAGTCTGTGCCCCACCAGTTCCCATAACCGGGTTTCCTGAAATGGAGCAGGTCCCAGGTGCCTCTCCACTAATCACTTCCTTGGAAATGGGGCCAGGAAGCTCAGATTAGCTCATCCCTTCACCTTCTTGAGGCCTTCTCCACCCGGAGCACAGAATCTGGGGCAGCTTCACGACTCACCTCCCTCTGCTTCCCTCTCAGGGGTCACACAGGGATGTTCTTGCAGAGGCAGGTTAGGTTATGGAGGGCACTGGAGGCCATAGGCGTGCTGACTTCTGTGCCAATTCTTGGACTACAGCAAAGGAAAGATTCTCCCCCCAAGACAGTATCAGTGTTTGTAAAACTAGAGTATTTCTTCACCCCCACCCCTATGTTTTCTTCCTCTCCTTCTTAGAATGACTGACTGTGATATTAGGTAGCTTCCTGCTTTTCCTGGCTGACAATCACCCTTTGCACTGATTTCTCATTTACTAGTAGCAGCTTTTGTAGCCAGCCCAGGAGGTAGCATTCCTTTCCTGTTAGTGTCCAGTTTCTCCACTTCCTAGGTAACCAATGAAATCTATGTCACAAAGTAGTTCTCCTCTCCTGACTGGCTTTTTACCTTCTCTCTAGGCAGGGCTGCCTTTGTCCTGCCAGCTGGTGTCCACCACAAGGGATGTAGTCTTTGTATAACAGAAGACTTGGGAATGGAAACAGCTGTGTGATCTGGTCATGTATGGCCAAAGTAAACTTGTTGGTTCAAAGGCCAGATGATCAGCTTTATTTGAAAGACATGTAGGTTGACTGGGTCAAAGATTCTTCTTCTAGTTGCTTCATTAAAGGAGGACACTGATTCCATATGTTCAGTCTTGGTTTAGCTGTATGATCACAGTTGTTGTTCAGTTGCTCAGTCGTGTTCGACTCTTTGCAACCCCATGGACTGCACATCTGTACATGACTACTGCAAAAACTATGGCTTTGACTATATGGCCCTTTGTCAGCAAAGTGACATCTCTGCTTTTTAATGTGCTGTCTAGGTTGGTCATAGCTTTTCTTCCAAGGAGCAAGTGTCTTTTAATTTCATGGCTGCAGTCCCCATCTGCAGTGAGTTTGGAGCCCAAGAAAATAAAGTCTGTCGCTGTTTCCATTTTTGCCCCGTATGTTGCCACGAAGTGATGGGACCAGATGCCACGATCTTAATTTTTTGAATGTTGAGTTTTCAGCCAGCTTTTTCACTGTCCTCATTCACCTTCATCAAGAGGCTCTTTAGTTCCTCTTCAATGTCTGCCATAACGGTGGTATCATCTGCCTACCCAAGGTTATTGCTATTTCCCCTGGCAATCTTGATTCCAGCTTGTGCTTCATCCAGCCCAGCATTTCACATGATGTTCTCTGTATATAAGTTAAATAAACAGGGTGATAACGTACAGCCTTGATATACTCCTTTCCTGATTTTGAACCAGTCCATTGTTTTATGTCTGGTTCTACCTGTTGCTTCTTGACCTGCATACAGATTTCTTAAGAGCCAGGTAAGATGGTCTGGTAGTCCCATCTTTTTAAGAATTTTTCACTGTTTGTTGTGATCCACACAGTCAAAGGCTTTAGCGTAGTAAATGAAATAGAAGTAGATACTTTTCTGGAATTCTCTTGCTTTTTCTATGATCCAACAGATGTTGGCAATTTGATCTCTGGTTCCTCTGCCTTTTCCAAACTCAGCTTGTACATCTAGACACACTCAGTTCACACACTGCTGCTGAAGCCCAGCTTGAAGGATTTTGAGCATAACCTTGCGGACATGTGAAATGAGCACAATTGTATAGTAGTTTGAACATTCTTTGGCATCGCCCTTCTTTGGGATTGGAATGAAAACTGATCTTTTCCAGTCCTGTGACCACTGCTGAGTTTTGCAAATTTATTGACCTATTGAATGCAGTACTTTAACAGCATGATCTTTTAGGATTTGAAATAGCTCAGCTGGAATTACATCACCTCTACTAGTTTTGTTCCTAGGTGGCTCAGTTGGTAAAGCAGTCGCCTGCCAGTGCAAGAGACACGGGTTCAATCCCTGGGGCAGGAAGATCCCCTGGAGAAGGAAATGGCAACCCACTCTGGTAATCTTGCCTGGGAAATCCCATGGACAGAGGAGCCTGGTGGGCTACAGTCCTATGGGGATCACAACGAGTCGGACACGACTTGGCGACTGAACAACAGCAATGCTTAAGGCCCTCTGGACTTCACACTCCAGGATGTCTGGCTCTAGGTGAGTGACTATACCAACATGTTTTTCCAGGTCATTAAGACTTTTTTGTACAGTTCTTCTGTGTATTCTTGCCACCTCTTCTTAATCTCCTCTGCTTCTGTGAGGTGCTTGCCATTTCTGTTCTTTGTTGTGCATATTTTTGCATCAGATGTTCTCTTGGTATCTCCAGTTTTCTTGAGGAACTCTCTGGTCTTTACCATTCTATTGTTTTCCTCTGTTTCTTTGCATTGTTCACTTAAGAAGGTTGATTACAGTACTCTGAAGTATTTTTCCAGGAATGGTGCTATACAAAGTCTTTAAAGCTAGTAATATGGAAACTTGATTAAGCTTATTTTTCACTGAGCTCCAAAGTTGACTTGATTTTCACCCTTTCTAGCTTTAAGACCACTTCTATCTTCTGTTTCCCCAACTCTCATTCTCACAGCTGAGAAGAGGCTGTGGGATCAAAAATAAAAAAGATCAGGATGTCTCCATTCTTTTCCCATTTTACCACTTACTTTAGGTGTTATGTTCTAGTTTTCCACAACTAAAATAGGAAAATTCTCCCAGGAATATGATTGAAATAGCATCTGTGAAACAATCTGGGGGCTTCCCAGGTGGCGCCAGTGGTAAAAATCCACCTGCTAGTGCAGGAAACACAAGAGTCTCGGGTTCGATCCCTGGGTCAGGAAGATCCCCTGGAGGAGGAAATGGCAACCTACTCCAGTATTCTTGACTGGAAAATTCCATGGACAGAGAAGCCTGGCGGGCTACAGTCCACAGGGCCACAGAGAATCAGACATGACTGAGCCATGAACAGTAAGCATCAGTGAAACAATTTGAGAGTTTCAAAATCTTTAAATTAGAAGAAATCTCAGAAGTCCTTTAATCTCGTACTTCCAAACCAGAGGAGCAATATTTTCTTCCAGCTCATTTCCTTTATCTCCACCCCTCCTCCCAAACAGCCTCTCTCTACCTCCTTCCTCAACCTATTCCTGGTATTCAAGGCAGAGAGTCGATCTATTAATAGTTGCATATTTTAAGAGTTTAGGATTAGGAAACACCTCCCTAATATCATGCAATAGTCATTCCAACTGTCCTGACAAGTTAATATCTAGTTTTTACTTGAAATGTTGAATTTACTTGAACAGAAGAATTTACATGAATTGTTGGAAATATGCCACCTCAGAGACAATCCATTCGGTTTTGGACAGCAGTGGTTTGGTAGAGTTTTCCTATATACTGAAATGAAATCTGCCTTGCTGTGTCTTCCATCCATTGTTCCCAGCTTTGCCCTTTGAAATCACTGAGAATTCATCTAATCCTTTTATAAAGGGTAGAGAGAAATACCCACGACTGTTATTGTTAACTTGTCATAGTGGTTCAGACCTGCCCTGAGTGATTGTATATTACAGATGTCCTTTGCCTTATACACTGTGTTCCTCAAATGTATAAAGCCTGTTTTGTGTGAATCAAATCATTTTAAACATACTGGGACGGGATGGGGGGGGGAGGAACTGAGAGGGTCGCACTGACATATATACACTACCGTGTGTAAAATGGATCGTTAGTGGGTACCTGCTCTATAGCACAGGGGATTCAGCTCAGAGCCCTGCGATGACCTAGTGAATGGGATGAGGAGTGGTGGGAGGGAGGCTCAAGAGGGAAGAGATATATGTGTACGTGTGGCTGATTCACTTTGTTATACCGCAGAAACTAACACAACATTGTAAAGCAATTAGACTCCAATAAAAATAAATAAAAATATTTTTTAAATGTTAAAAAGATAAACATACTGGGAAATGGACTGCCTGAAAGAAATCCTGTTATCAGTTCCTTCATTAACTGAAGAATCCTTTTGCAATGCAAACAACCCCATTTCACCTTTTTTGCAAATCTAAATTTTCATACATTATGTTTTACTTAAGGCAAGATTTGCCTACATACAAAGCAAGTAAAATAATAATCTCAGCAATAGCTAACATTTATTAAGTCCTTATCCGGGCACCAGCTATCACGAACCTGACATGCATTGTTTAATTTCTCACCACAACTTCACTTACAGGTATCCCCTATTTTCAGGGGAATCTAGGCTTAGAGAAATTAAATAACTTGTCCAAGGTCACACAATTAGAAAGTGATGGCCTAGAATTTCAACAAGGTCACAAGACTCCAGGACCTTGTGTCCTAATCACCAGAAAGTTTCAGATGGCAATAATAGTTGAACTGACTAGTTCCTAGCTATCTGCCACAGCACAGGTAAATCAGGCTACAATATAGAAAACTAACCTGAGATCTATAACTTCAAAGATGGATGCAGAATCTCCCCTTTTTGAGTCTGGCACTGTCAGTTTCCCAGCACAACTCACATTTTCCAGTGCAATTTGCTCAAGGAACCCCAAAGATATCCCTTCAGTTATTAGCACTAAGCAAATGCTGCAAATTTTATTTCAGGTATACAGGTATCATCAGACTTTTTTTTCACCATGTATTACCAGGGGTTTGTGGCATAAGCTTTTTAGAAGAAAAAGGTAGTTCGTTATTGACAAGTAAGTGTTTCCCAGGTGGCTCAGTGATAAAGAATCTACCTGGCAGTGCAGAAAACATAGGAGACTCAAGTTTGATACCTGGGTTGGGAAGATTCCCTGGAGGAGGAAGATTCCCTGGAAGAAATCCCTGCCCCAGTATTCTTGCCTGGAAGATCCCATGGACAGAGGAGCCCAGAAGACTACAGTCCATGGGGTTGCAAAGAGTCAAACATGACTGGGCACTCACGCACCATATATACTGAGAGGTAAGATAAAAAATATTGAGAATCATGGTTGATCCCAGCCTGTTCCTACGTGAGCTGGAATCATTCAAATGTGTTTTTAGGCCCAGTTTTTAATGGTGCTTACGTTTGCAAGTTAAAAATAGTTTGGGACGGATGGTCCATAAATAAGTACTGTTTTGAATCCAAACTGGACAAAGATAAATGGATGTAATACTTCTGTGTCCTCAAATCAGGTCCAGTTTCTCCAGTTTAGTCAGCAACAGCGTGCCCTTAGGGCATTGCTCAGCTCAGAGCACATCCTGTGATGCTCCTGGAACCCCAGACTTTTCCACACTGTAGAAGGGAGCTCCAGGTAGGGCTCCACACCCCTCCTCTACCCACAACCATCAGATGCCCTATTTGACTTTATCTTGGCTCATCGGCAGACTTTTGCTTTCAACTACATGATCTTTGCAAATGATGTCTGAATTGGTATTACAACTCTGAGTTGGCCTCCTCGTAGTCTCGAGAAATCAGGTCATTCCTTGGAAGGTGCTGGAGCTCCCCTCACAGGCCCACCATTCTGACATTTCCTGGTATAGCAGGCTTGTTTACAACCTCAGGTCACAGACTTAGGTGAGGAAATACATAATTTTCTTGATTTCTCAACCTGGCTCTTCAGCCTCCATTTCTACTAAAGGCAGATAAATAATAAACCATGCCAATTCAAGACAGCTCAATCATAGTTTGAAACTAAATCAAGTTTTAAACTCAGTCTCTTAGGATTCTCCTCCCAGTCTTCTTCTCACGGTGTTCTGTGTTGAGGTTTCTGTATTATTCTGATACCAGGGAAGGGGCTTCAAGGTCAAGTGTCATCTTCTGTCTCTCTTGCCTAACTGCCAACTTGGTTTTAGCCATTGGGCACTGTGGCTACTGCAGAGTTACTGTTCTCTGGCAGGTGGAAGCTGTGGTCTTGGTGTAAACGGAAAGCAGTGATTGCTTCGTAGGAAGTTCAGTGGCTCCCACTTCAGCTCTTCCTGGTACATCTGAGCCCCCAGTGGGTCCCTGAGTTGGGTCACATACGCCTCAGCCTCTACCACTGTGGGGTTCTCACCACCCCCCCCAAAGCAGTCCCCGAAGGCACCCAGTTCTCAGCTGGCTCCCACACGCCTCTCAGGGGCTGGGCACCAAGGAACTTTCCTGAGTCCCTGCAAAGTCAAGGAGCCAAGAAGACTTGGGCTTAGGGAATGAGAAGGCTGGGGGTGGTGAGGAGATGAAGTTGATATCAGGCCTACTTTGCCTACACAGGTGACGGTGCCACTTCTACTCTGACAATTGTTCTTGTTAGCACAGGGGCTTAGATTTTATTTATTCTTGGCCATGCTAGGTCTTGGCTGCTGTGAAGGGCTTTTCTCTAGTTGCGCTGAGTGGGGGCCACTCTCTAGTTGCGATGCTCGGGCTTCTCATCGCAGTGGCTTCCCTTGTTGCAGAGCATGGGCTCTCGGGTGCGAGGACGTCAGTAGTTGCAGCACATGGGCTCAATGAGTTGCGGTTTCCCGGCTCTAGAGCACAGGCTCAATAGTTGCGGCAATCGGTCTTAGTTGCCTCAAGGCATGTGGGATCTTCCCCAATCAGGGATCAAGCCCGTGTCTTGCATTGGCAGGCAGATTCTTGACCACTGAGCCACCAGGGAAGCCCCAGCACCGGGTGCTTTGAAAGGCTGTGTCTTCTCAGAGTTCCAGTAATGAAGTGGATTATGAGCCTCTTCCATCCCCTGTTGTTTGATGGTGGGAACAGAAAACAAAGTCCCACAGTTGCATCTGAACTCTCTTGCTCTCTTTCCCAATCTGTTTCAGTTTTGCTCCAAGCTCAAAAAGGATTGTATCTTCTGTGTGGAAGGAAAATTCACATGTGCTTTCCAATTAGACAGTTGATGGCATAAACTCCAAACTTTAGGTTCACTGGGTTCTGTCTCCTGAGATTTAAGAGGAAGAAAAAAAACCCGAAAACGAAAAAAGAAATCCCTGTCAAGAATCTGGTTCTCACAATGTTTTTAAAAGACTGCAGCTTTCAAAAACATCTTCTCTGCAACAGATTTGAAAAGATCTAATTAAGAGTCAAAAACCAAGACTTTCATCTTCTGTATCATTTTTCTGCAGAGGACAGTATCCAGGAAGCACTTGCTGTTACTTAAGTGATGGGAGATAGATCAGGGGTAAAATAAATTAAACACACATTGTTTGGTATGAAAACATCTTAGTTGCTTCTGTTTATAACAAGGAATCACCTTCTCCCTCAAGGTCTTTTCTGTTATTCACTAATTTATTGCACAGATATCTACATGTCTGCTCTGCTGGGGATACAACTATGAACTGGACTTCCAGTGGCTAAGACTCCATGCTTCCACTACAGAAGGTGTGGGTTCAATCCCTGGTCAGGGAACTAAGATCCCGTATGCCACCACAAGCTATGGGCAGTGAGAGGCCAGTGATGCTAGAAGGGCCCTGTCCCAGATTTGGAGCCCAGGAAAGGCCTTGTGTAGGAAGAACAGCAGGAACTTTAGGCTTTATCCCAAAGATGTTGGGGAGCCATAGAAGGGCTTTCAGCAAAGTGATCTGTCAGATTGTTGTGTTTAAAAAAAAAAAAAAAGCCACTCTAGGGATTTCCCTGGTGCCTCAGTGGTGAAGAATCTGCCTGCCAATGCAGGAGACATGAGTTCTATCCCTGGTCCAGGAAGATCCCACTTGCCACAGAGCAACTAAACCACCGCACCATAACTATGTAGCCTGTACCCTAGAGCCCAGGAGCTGCAACTACTGAAGCCCTTGGGCCCCAGAGCCCATGCTCAGCAGCAAGAGAAGCCACTGCAATAAGAAGCTTGCACATCACAACTAGAGAGTAGCCCCTGTTCTCTGCAACTAGAGAAAAGCACGCAGGCAGCCAAGAAGACCCAGCAGAGCCAAAAATAAATAAATAAGGGGAAAAAATTAAAAGACCATGCTGGCTGCAGCGTGGTAGATGAAATGGCCCAGGAAGAATGAGGAAAGGGCCCAGAACAAAACACCATCACCAACAATAACAACAAAATTATCTGACAAACAGAAAGGAACTCACAAAAGAAACAAAGGAGGGACCGCAAGGGTTGAAGGAAAAGCAGGAAAGGGTGGCAACCCTAAACCGAAGGAAGAATGCTTCAAGAAGCAGGTACAATTAGACTCCAGTGCCGCCAAGAGAAATAGTAAGATAGCAATTGGAAGCTGACACTGTATTTAACAGTAGGATTATTGACAACCCGGTTGAAAGCAGCTTTAGAGGAGCAGAAGTTGTGTCTATATTAGATTAAATCAGTTGCACCAATGCTTATCTGTCCCCTGCACTTATTGCCTGTCCCTACACTAATTTCTTCCAAACGCACGTCTTCAGTCTAGACCTCCTCTTTGAGCTCCACACCCAGATACAGTTGATGACTCAATATCTCCAAGACCAGCACTCTCTTCGCCCAAACCTCAGCTCAGCAAATGGTACCTCCCTCCCTTCCTCCAGTTGCACAGTCCATCCATAGCAAACCTTTCTTCCTCGCCACCGCCCCTGTGTCTAACCCATCACCCCATCTTCTCAGTCCTTTATACCTATGTGTTCCTCTATCTCCATTGCCAAGTTCAGGCTACCATCTTCTCTCTCAACTGAACCACGGTGGTAGGCTTCTAACCGGTTCTCACATCAAATTGAATACCCCCTCCAATGTGTTCCCCACACAGCAGCTGGGATAATCTTTAAAAAAAAAATAATTTAAAGCTGCCGTGTCTTAGTTGGAGCACCTGGGATCTTCGATCTTTGATGGGGCATGTGGGATCTAGTTCCCTGACCAGGGATTGAACCTGGGCCCCCCCGCATTGGGAATGCAGAGTCTTGGCCACTGGATCACCAGGAAAGTCCCCTGGAGTAATCTTTTAAAAATACAAAGTTGATCACTTCACTTCCTTGTTTCAAATCCTTCAGTAACTGCCAGGATTCTAAAGGTAGAAACCAAATTCTTTCAATGACCTCATAAGCCCTGTGTGGTCTAACAGTTGCCTCTCCTCCCAGTCACAATTCACCACATGTTTCCTCTGTTTTCCCTCTGGACTTCTCTCTGCTTCTCACATGCACCATGCAGCCTGCAGCATCAGGCCAGCTGTCCACACACTCTGTGTCACTGTAGCCAAGACCTTGGGCAAGGCACTGCATCTCTCAATGCTTCCATTTCCACTTCTGTAAACTGGGGTTAATACGTACCTCCAGATTTGTTACAGAATTAAATGAAATGTTATGCATAAAGAATACAAACAGGGAACTCCCTGGCGGTCCAGTGGTTAGGACTCTACCCTTTCACTGTCAGAGCCCCAGGTTTGATACCTGGTCAGGGAACTAAGATCCCACAAGCAAACCACCTTGGCATTGCCAAATAAATGAATATAGAAATATAGTCCCCAATTAACATTGGTAACTGCTAATATTATTCCCTATTCTCTGCCTGGTTAACGTTTCTCATATTTCAGATTTCAGCTCAAATTATTTGAGGGACATCTCCCTTGACTCCCCACCCCCCCAACTCCCTAACCATGCTATGATTCTTAAATTCTCACAGAGCATCCTGAACTTTTCATTCATTCTACAGTTCTTTGTTTTTATATATCTGAGGGTTATTTTATTAATGTCTGTCAACCCCACCAGCCTGTAAGCTCTAAGAGGACAGAGACAGTGTTCATTCTACTCGTTATTAGATCCCCAGATCCTAGCACGGCACCTGGCATATAAACCAGGTTGGTTTTGAATGAAAGTTTGATTGAAAAGGAGGCAAAGAAGTGGAGCCAATGAGTTTGGATGACTCAAGAAGACCGTCCTTGTAAAGATTAAGGGCAAGACATGGAGGAGGATCCAGGTTTCTCACTTGTTTTTTTAAGCTGGCAGATACTTGAGCATGTTTAAATATTGATGGGAAGGAGCCAGAAGAGAGGGAACTCACCAGAAGGAATGAGAGTCATGGGGCTGCGTGCGGGAGGGAATGGGACTTAGGGCAGGTGCCAGGAGACTCAGTCTCAGACAGAGGAGGGACGTTTTCCATGGCACAGGAACAAAAGCTGAGACTTCAGTCATGTCTGTAGGTTTGGTGGCAGGAAGTCATACCAAGACCTTTCAGGAATCTTGGTAACATGAAGTCGCAGATCTGGGTTCTCCAAGAAGCTCAGCATATGTGGTAGGCATCATTCCATTCACTTGCACCACTCATGTAAAAAGGAAGCAGGCATTTTCTTCATCATTGACTGTACTGACGCACTGCAGAGCAAAATAGCAAGTTTCCAAAGCAACTCAGTAACAGAGCTGAGACCAGCGATCTCGGTGTTCTCTTTATTGAACATGCTTCCTCCCCAAATTGGGAAACAGTATGGTAAAAATGACAATACAGTAAAATAATAGCTGGCACTGGTTGAGTGCTTACTATGCACGGAGCACTGTTCTAGTACTTCATCTCCAATAACTCATTTGATCCCCACATTATGATATATTTTAAGATAGGAAACTGAATTCCAGGGAGGTTAAGTAGTTTGCCCAAGGTAGAGGTGGCTAAACTAGATTTTAAGCCCAGAAGTCTGACTCCAAAACTGATGCTTTTTAAATATATATATATTTTTATTGACGTATAGTTGATTTTCAATGTTGTGTTAAGTTCTGAAGTACAGGAAAGTGATTCAGTTATACATATATATTCTTTCTCATTTTCCTTTCCATTACGGTTTATTACAGGATGTTAAATATAGTTCTCCGTGTTATACAGAAGGACCTTGTTGTTTATCCATTCTACATATAATATTTTGTATCTGTTAATCCCAAACTTAAAAAAAAAAAAGTCTTTATTGAACTTGTTACAGCGCTGCTTCTGTTTTGGTTTGGTTTCTTGGCCCCAAGCCTGTGAGATCTTAGCTGCCCGACCAGGGATCAAACCTGTACCCTCTGGGTTGGAAAGTGAAATCTTAACCACTGGACCACCAGGGAAGTCCCCTCAAACTGATGCTTTTAAACCACTCTTCTGTATTCCTGCTCTAGCAGAGGAGAAAGAACATACACGGAATCAGAAGACTTGCTGTCTCTATCATGAACTGACTCTATGTGCTTGGCATTCGCTTAGGTGTCTAAACATCAGTTTGCTCATCATTAAAATGAGAATGAGAATGTTTACTTATGAGGCTTTTAAAAGAATGATGAAATGTTGAAAAGGGGAAATCACTATACATGTGGGTGCTAAGTTGCTTCACTCATCTCTGACTCTCTGTGACCGTATGGTCTGTAACCCTCCATGCTTCTCTGTCCATGGAATTCTCCAGGCAAGAATACTGGAGTTATTGGTTGCCATTTCCTTCTCCAGGAGATCTTCCCGACCCAGGGATCAAGCCTGCATCTCATTCTGTTGCCTACATTAGCAGGCAAGTTCTTTACCACTAGCACCACCTGGGAAACCCAAATCACTATATACAAGATATTATTGTCTTGCTTATTGGTTCAGTTCCTGGGTGGGGAAGATCGACTGGAGAAGGGATAGGCTACCCACTCCAGTATTCTTGGGCTTCCCCTCCTGGCTCAGCTGGTAAAGAATCCGCCTGCAATGCGGGAGACCTGGGTTCGATACCTGGGTTGAGAAGATCCTCTGGAGAAGGGAAAGGCTACCCACTCCAGTCTTCTGGCCTGGAGAATTCCATGAACTGTACAGTCTGTGGGGTTGCAAAGAGTCGAACACAACTTAGCCACAGCTAAGACCGACACAGTCAAATTAAAAAAAAAAAAAAAAGCCTGAAATTACAGCTAATGGTGAAGTATACCCCAGAAGGCCAAGTTACAGTTTGGTGGTAGAATAATGATTCCAGTTTACTAATGGAATCTGACTATCAGAGCTGGGAGAGAACTTCAAGATCTTCTTTTAGTGCAACTCACACACTAAGCCCTCTCCCAACCCATTTGATAGTCTAGGAAGACTGAGGCCAAGTAGGTGAGATGACACAACTAGTTTGGATTAGTAGCAGGGCTTTTTTTTTTAAACCTTGAAATTGTTTTCAAGCGGGTTTAACACAAACGATTTCACTTTATCAAAACCTTATCTGGAAAGTACCTCAATTACTTACACATTTGTTTCACTATGTATACCTTTACCTAAAGGAGCAAAATCCTAAAATGCCATTACCCATAAATAAACAAAGCCTTAAACCAATAATTCATGCAAAGCTCATTCTTCACATTGCCCTTATTTGGCCATTTTAGGCATATCCCAGGTAGAGACAGGCCCACATGTGCAGGGGCAATAAAATTGAATGGTTATATCCAGACTGCTCCGTGCAAAGTTCAACTGTTACCAGTTTATCTCTGAGCTTAGATTTCAAGTCAGAAATCTTAGAAATCTAAGAAATCTACCTACCTCTTAGAGCTGGGGAGGGGGTGGCGGTTGGGGAGGGAATCACCCGATAAAATGCACTTTTAGCACCTACCTGGCACTCTTTAACTTTACTATTTGGGTATAATTCTTTTCTCTCTTAAGGAGATAGCAGTTCACCTTGGTTAATGACCTCAGACCGTTAGACCACTCCGATGCTACCAAACCAAGGAGAAACCCAGCTGTGCCAGGCCTAGAAATGTCCGTCCCCACCCCCATTCCCTTTTAAGACAGTGAGTAGGCCGGAATTCTGGTTGATAAATGAGAGGAGCTTAGAAGGAGCTGAGAGGAGCTGCAGTGATGACTGTTCTGAGAATCTGATCGGCGAGGAGACGAATCTCCACCACATGGTACCATGGAGATGCTTTGGGAAAGAGAGCCGGCCTCCCTGACCGAAGGAGGACCAGAGAGGGAAGGGATGGATGAAAGAAATGCTTAAAGGGAGATGGACTGACCGGAGGTGCCCAAAGAGGAAAAAATCGGGACGGAAAAGAGGCTGAATACCGGGAAACCTTCTGGGCGGTGAGTGTCATTAAAGGAAAGATCGCATGTTCCGGGGATGTAGATTTTGTGCGAAAAGCGGAGCAGGGACAAAGGTGGGGTACTCAAACTGCGGAGACAGTCCCGCAAGCGGTGGGGGGTACCCAGACGGCCCGAGGGTGACCAGGGCCGGCGAGGAACGGAAGGCGGGGCTCTGGGGGCACTCACGGGGTAGGCGGTGGGGGGTCGGGAGCCGGCGGAGGAGCCGACGCCGCGTTCGCCCCGGGGAAGGTCAGCGACCCCGGGCCGGGGAGCTGAGCAGAGACCCGAGAGGGGCCGTGGTTGCCATGGCGCCGGGCGGGGAGGGGGTGACTCGGGCCCCGCCCCGAGCCCCGCGGGGCCGCCGGCTCCAGATGGTCCCCGGCCTCCCGCGGGAGCCGGCGGCCTGCGGCAGGGGGAGGCTATTGTCCTCCTTCCGCGGCGCCGCAGTCCCGCCGCTCGCGCCCGCGCACCTCCACGCGCCCCGCCACCGCCGGCCCCGCGCGCCCCCCGCGCGGCTCGCGCCCCGTGACAGCGCCCGCCCGCTGCCTGCCGTGCGCCCGGCCGCCGCCCGCAACCGCCCCACGCGGCCGGGCTGCGGGCGCCGCGACTCCCGGTGCGCCCCCGCCGGCCGCGCTCCCGCCTGTCCGGCCAGCGCTCCGCACCGAGGTAGGTGCCGGCGCCCGGGCGCGCTTTGTCCTGGCCGGCAGGGCGGTGCGCTTTGTGCAGACGTGCGCGGGCGGCGGGGTCGGGGTCGGGGTCGGGACGGGTCGGGGGAGCAGGGGCGGGAGAATGCGGCCCCGGGTGCCCGCTCCCTCTGGGTCCCGGGGACAGGATGGAGAGTCAAGCGCCAGCCACCCAGGTACCCGTGTGCGGCCGGTGGGGATCGAGGCGTGCGGGACGCGGGCCTTTCCCGAGCCCAGAGAAGAGTCTGGAAGAGTTGGGGCTGACAAACGCGTTAGGGGAGCGGGTCGCCGGGCTCTGCGCGTGTGTGACAGCGCCAGCTGTTCGCGTCGCGGAGGCGGGCCGGCCGGCGCCGGTCCAGGCGCTGCGGGCGCGCTCGGCGGTCCCTGCCCCGAGGCTGCGAGCGCCCGACTCCCTCTCGCGAGCCGGCTGGGGGCTCCCTCTGGAGCCGGGTGGGCTTCTCCTCGCCTCTTTGGTAGCTAGCTCCACGCTCTCCTTTATGCTCCCCCATAGTGTGTGAGAGAAGGGGACACGGTTGGTCGTGGTGAGCGGAACGCTGGCAGAGGAAGAAGGGAGAATGAAACCCCTGCGGGTGGCGGGGAAGAGACCGCGAAAGGTGTCCCTGTGGCCGAGATGTGTGCGGCCGGCTTGGAGTCCGCGGGCGCAGAGCTAGCGGGCAAGGCCTCCTTCTGGGGTGTTCCAACGCCAGCGCCACGATCGGGCCTTTGCCATCCCCTCTGGCTCGGAACGACTTCAGCCCATTAACCCCGTGGCATTGCATGCTTGTCTGAGCCGCAGGCTTGCTCCGGTCCTAACCTGCTACATGCTGTCTCCGTGGGTTGTTTCTCAGCGGCCCTCCTTCCCTCCGAGGGCAGCTACAATTCCAGCGCTGGTCGGTTCAGGCACCGGCAGGGTATCTACAAACCAGTTTTCCTTGAGGGTGAAGGGGGCAGAGTGAGTCCCAAATCTGTGTCTCAGCTTGAGGTGCGGGGCAACCTCTTGGCATATTCAGAAGAGCAAAGGAGTAAGGAGGAAAAAGCTAATAGGGATCTTAGATTTGTTCCTTAGAGAAACTGATGTAACCCATGGGTTACAGACTTGGGGGAGGGGCGTAGCAAGGGAGTGAAAAGTCGTCTGAATAATTCTGCCCTGAGTGGAGGATTCTAAAGGACAAGATGAAGCAAAAATCCAGTCCCACTCTCCAGCGCAGTTCCTAAGTTCCTTGGAGGAGAATTCCCGGTGCTTTATCAAGAACACAGCCTTGAGGGAATAGGCTGGGGTTTTGTCTCTTTGATTGTCTTGTCTCCCTGCGTGCATCTTCCTTCTGCTATCCTAGCAGCCCTGAGTTTGTGATTTCTTTCTCCTTTTATCTCTTTGCTCGTCCATTCATACTTTGAGTCCAAAAAGATTTTTACTTTGCCAAAGTCCCCACTCCTTCTCATCTGTTATCCATCCTGCTGTCATTGGTTCAACTCCGCCTCCCAGCCACGTCTCCAGCCATATCGCCCTCCTTCCGGGGCGTCTGATTCGCCTGTGTCCAGCCATCAGCTCTGTTTGTCTCATTAGATCTGGAACCCACTCCATCTTCATTTTCCTCTCTCCTTGCCTGAGGCTTCTGGCTCTTTGTGGGTCTTGGGGTTTCTCGGGGGAAGTTGTATTTGAGTTTAGCATGGGATAGAGCCTAAACAGATCCAGAAGCTAACCTCAGGTCACACTCACCCCTGAAACTTTGTGTCTTCCTCTGCTCTTGTAGCTTTTCTAATTCTAACTGCTCCTCATCTTTGGACAGCAGTGGCCCTCAAACTGTGGTCCCCGGACCAGTAGATTTAGTGTCACCTGGGAACAGTTTAGAAATGCAAATTCCCAGGCCCCAGCCCTGGAAGCTCTGGGGAACAGAGCCCACTGGTCTGTGTTTTAACAGCCCTCCAAGTAATTGTTATTCATGCAAATTTGAGAATAATCCTGAACTTTAGAGATGAGGAGCAGAGACTCTTCTCTGATGCCATTTTCATGCTTTCCTTGCGTTTTTTCTCTAGACCTAAAAAAAGATATGCATTTGATGAGAGTGGGGAGGAATGCTAGCCCATTCGTTCAATATCCCTTTATTGAATAGCTATCGTACTAGGAAAATACAAACATGAGTAAGACCCAACCCTTGTCCTCAATGGGTTAAAAGGGGAGCAGGCAGAGAGACACATAAACAACGAACTGTAATACAATGTGATAAGCGTAATAATAGCAGCATCCTGAAGTGCTGTGGGAGCACAGAGGAGGGAATGATCAACTGTCTCTGAGGGCGGTAGAGAATTAATCAGGAGGAGGATGTGGCGAGAGAAGGAATTAGGGTACAAGACAGACTCTAGCCAGAGGGATTGGATTTCTAGCTTTACATGCCAGCAAAACGGAGGAAAGGAGGAGGGGGGCAGCTACCCTGGAGGATCGGCACTAGGCTGAGCAGAGCCTGGAGGATCGGCACTAGGCTGAGCAGAGTCCACATCCAGCAGTGCCTGGACGTAGAACCTAGCAGGACCCCAAGCTTGCAGCTGGCGGGAGTTGGCTTTCTCGTAGCATGAACAATGTAAGCTACTCAGGCCTGGCCTCCAGGTCAGCGGCTAAGAATAAGGTGTTGGTGAAACTGTAATCTGGATTAGCTGCTGTTGCCAGAGTCCAGGAATCCATGGAGAACAATCAGGTAGACGATTCTTCAGCAAAGAGAGAGACGTAGGTGAGCATGAGGCTAGGGGTACAGGCTGACTAAGGAAATAAGTACGGAGACCCAGATAAAGCAAGGAATGATAAATCAGAGAAAAGAAACCAGGGTGGGATCTATCTAAAGAAACAGAAAACTATAGGACTCCGAAGATGGTAGCAGGGAACACAGCATATTGTCCAAAAGGCCAGGGGGCTCCAGAGCCCAAATGCTTGGAAACCAAAACTCAGGGGCCCTCAGAACTGCTGTGCTTAAGGACACCAGAAAGCATGACTTACTATGGGAATTAACTCCTCGGAGTCCCAACATGGTGGCCCTGTGGGGACCTGTGATCTAAGGACACCAGGGCCATGTTGGTTGCTTATCTATACAATGGCAGGCATCCCTGGAAACTCAGGATGAAGAGCATGTATGTCTTGAATTGGATTTGGCCCAAGGGCCGTTTTATCTGGGAGAAGGGGAGGCTCCAGCTTCATATTTTCTCCCCCAAGTTACAGGAGCGGCTCTAACAACTGGACCTCACTGAGAGGTCTGGATCCACGCCTCAGTCCCGTCAGGGGGACCAAGTTGGATTACCAAACAGAAGCCAAAACAATACATGTTTGGTTTTGTGCAGCTTCCAGGGGTCCTGGGGACACACAGTCTGGAAATGGGGTCAGACATTTCTTTACGTGTCTGCTTTCTGTGGAGTACAAAGACATAAAGCAGGGTTTGAAAACCTCAGAGGCCTTCAGGGACCAAGTAGGTAATAAAAATGTGTGACAAGGCTGGGAAGGACCCAACAGGGAGTGGTGGGGTCTGAAGAGAAATGGCAAGCATAGGCCCACCTGAAGAATCCCAAATTAGTGGGTTTTTTTTTTTTTTTTTTTGGTCGCACCACACAACTTGCAGGAACTTACCCCCACCAGGGATTGAACCTGGGTCATGGCAGCGAAAGCCCAGAATCCTAACCACTAGGCCACCAGGGAGCTCCCCCAAATTAGTTCTTTTACAACAGCTCATTGGCCATACCCCTGGAGACTGGTTTTAGGAGGTTTGTGATTTCTGATATAAGGGAAAAGGGTCACAGAATAAAAGAGGGGCATTGTATATAGCAAGGGTCCCCAACTTTCAGGATCTAATGCCTGATGATCTGAGGTGGAACTGGTGTAATAATAATAGAAATAAAATGTACAATAAATGCTTGAATCATCCCCAAACCATCCCCTCCACCCCCAATCCATGGAAAAATTGTCTTCCACAAAACTGGTTCCTGGTGCCCAAAAGGTTGGGGACTTCTGGTATATAGGGATTTTTGCCAGCAGGTCTATGCAGGGAGGGGCTTCCCAGGAGGCGCTGGTGGTAAAAAACCCACCTGCCAATGCAGGAGCCATTAGAGACTTGGGTTCAATCCCTGGGAGGGGAAGATCCCCTAGAGGAGAGCATGGCAACCCACTCCAGTATTCTTGCCTAGAAAATCCCATGGACAGAGGAGCCTGGTGGGCTGCAATCCAAGGGGTTGCAAAGAGCTGTAGACGACGGAAGCAACTTAGCATGGTCGCATGCCCTATGCAGAGAGAGCGGGAGTGCGGGGAGTGTCCATCCCAGAGATAAGTGTGTGCATGACTGCTGGTGGGGAAGCCCTAACCTGAGGGGCCCAGAGAAACGGAATTCGAACTGGTCCTGGGGTTTGGACTGCTCCGCTGTCTGGTGGTTGAGAGTGTTGGGGGACTCTAGCTCAGGTCACACCTTGCCTACAGCATTCTCTGCTCAGGATGCCCTGACTCTGCCCTAGAATTTATTTTTATATAAATATTTACAGAGCAAATTGAAAGATTCTGCTGGGGATTAGGGGAAACGATGGATTTTAAATGAGAAAGGAGTCTTGAGCCTAGTGGAAATGAAGCTCTCTTTCCTATCGGTGGTGGTTTAGTCGCTAAGTCATGTCCCACTCTTGTGACCCCATGGACTGTAGCCCGCCAGGGTCCTCTGTCCATGGGATTCTCCAGGCAAGAATACTGGAGTGGGTTGCTAGTGCCTTCTTCAGGGGATCTTCCCAATGCAGGAATCGAATGGGGGTCTCCTGCATTTACTGACTGAGCTATGAGGGAAGCCCCTCTTTCCTATTACAGGGAATGAAAAGCCCAAATCTAGGAAACTGAGGCCTGAGCTCCTAGAGAAATCCTTGCATGTTTTCTCTTTGGGAGAAAGGGGAGGGGTAGGCAGTCCTGGCCTCACGTGCCTCAGGTTCCGCTTCGTGGAACCACTTAATGACAGAAGCCAAGTTCCGCCCTGTGCTCCCATGGGAACACCTCTCGCTCACCACCCACATCTCACCACCCATTCTTTCTTCCGTCCCCCCAAACCACACAAGAGGTACGGTACTTCCTTTCCAGAAGCAGAGACTGCCAAGGTCATAGCCTCAACCCTTGGAAGTGGCGCTAAGGATGAAAATATCTTTGTATTTGAGAGGCACTAGGAAAATGAGACATGCAGAATTTGGGGTTCAGTTACAGAGCCAGCCCCCTCCGTGCTCTTGAATGAGTGCCGAATTACTCAAGAACTTTGAACTGTAGAGTTTTGTTTTTTAAAAAAAATCCCTAGAAACTAATCTGAAGCTCATTTGTTAATTTTGAGACGGACAGGGTTGTTTGTGTAACACAGAGCCGTGAGTTGTGCTGGCGAGCATCCACGGTCCCAGTTTCCCCAGCCTGGGCCCTGGAAGGGAGCAATGGCTGTTGCTCTCTCTCAGGGAGCTCTGACGGGCTCCAGGAAGTTGGAGGAACATGTAAATATTGTGATTAACAGCTTGTCCTCCAGGGACATCCTTGGTGGTCCAGTGGTTAAGGCTCTGCACTTCCAATGCAGGGGTGTGCAGGTTCTATCCCTGGTTGGGGAAGTAGCATCCCACATGCTGCCCAGGGAGGCGAAGAAAAAAAAAGCTTGTCCTCCAGAATCTTGCTTCAAAATCTAGCTCTACTCCTTCCAGTGACCTTGAACCCTGGTTTAACTTTTATGGAGCAACCTCCTCATCAATGAAATAGGGATGATAGTGGTCCCTCACCCCAGAGGGTTGCAGTGAGGTGATGCATGTAAGTGGCGAGGACACATATCACAACGGATATTCATCGAGCCCCTATTAAGGATTCTCTGTCCCAAACGAAAGAAAGAAACCGGGGGACAGAACAATACTGTGTCCTCCGTCAAAACCCTGGCCTCTGTATCCATACTTGTTAGCAGTACGTCAGGCTTCCTGGTGTGTCATAGACGCCTCTCGGCCTGAGAGCAGGATCTGGGTCTTTCCATCTTAAATCTGTTCCAGAGTACAGGAAGCCACCTTGTGGGAGGCAGTAGCGGAGGTGCGGGGCTCTGAACAGTTTGTGGAACCAGGAATGAAAGAACTCTGGTTAGTACTCACTATTGCCCATGGGGTCCCAGGCCTGTTTCTCGCATTGCCCTGGCGTTCCCACACCGCTGTCCAGAGCCACCCCAATGGCCATCGCCACCTTCAGCTGCCTGCCTCCTGCCCCTCTCTGGCCTGAGGCTCTGGAGCCCTTGTCTCCACTATGTTGCTCTGAGACACCGCTGCCTTCCGACCTCACTCCATGTGGGTCTGTTGTGTTCCTGTCTCTCAGCTTCTCCACCATGGTTTCTCCTCTCCCACCGGGGGATGACTTCCACTGGCAAAGAAAGCAACCACAGTCGCTGGTCATCAGTAGAGCAGAGCAGATCTAGGGCAGGAGGAGAGGAGGACATGGTGAGTGGTGGGCTCCATGGCTTCAAGATGCCCCTCACCAGCCCCGTTTCCCCTTGCAGGAGCAGGAGGCCACCCACCACCATGAGCAGCACCCTGTCGCCCACAGACTTTGACAGCTTGGAGATCCAGGGCCAGTACAGTGACATCAACAACCGCTGGGACCTGCCTGACTCGGACTGGGACAATGACAGCAGCTCGGCCCGCCTCTTTGAGAGGTCCCGAATTAAGGCCCTGGCAGGTGAGGTCAGGGGAGGGCTGGGGGAGATGTTGAGGATGCTGGGGAGCGAAGCTTGTCTTGAAGAGTCCTTCAACTTCATGGGAAGACCGACGCTCTTTCTAAGCTGCCGCACTAGAGTGGGAAATCCAGATCACCCTACCAAGCCCTAGTCCCCAATGCCAGCCTCAAGAACAAACCACGTGCAATCCACAAAGTGCCCCAGCTTCCTTCCCCCCAACAGGGAGAAGCCGTGCTGACGCTGAGACTCAGCCATGTTCCGCTGTGCGCTCAGCTGACTGCCTGGCCTCTGTCCCTGAGTCATGTTCCTTAATTCTTTTGCATTCTTAGTCTTGCTGTTCTACTTCCACCCACCTCTCCCTTCCTTTCATCCTCTGCTGTCTTCCTTGATTCTCACTGTCATCTCTCACACCTGCTCTCCCTCTCAGTTCAGTAGCCGCTCCTCTCCCTTCCCACCTGTTCCTTCCACCTGCCTGCCGCCTGTTCCTCCCATTAGTTCATCTACCTGTTCCCTGAAGCAGGTTCCCTCCACCCACCGCTGGTTTCCACCGCCCATCCTCCTGGGTTGCTCTCCACTCGCATCAGCCCCTGCCTTCCCCTATGGCCTGGGTTCTCCCCTTCAAGCTCCTCTGAGCACCAGCAAACCCGTTCGACGGGCCTCCCTGCGTTCTGGGGAGGAGTTGCCGTGGCAACAAGAGTGCAGCTGCCACCTGACACCACCGCGGCTGGCGTGGGGCTGAGTCACCCACACACCCCAAGGCCACCCACCCTGTTTGATTCCCTCCTCCACGCCACCCTCATCTTTTCCACTGACCTGCTGGCCTCCCAGCCCAGTGCCGTGGAAGAGGTCATAGCTACTCCCCGAGAGGCAGTGCTCCCAGCGTGGGTGGGGTGGCCTCCTGGATGAAGGGAGACATTGGGGGGGGCGGTTTCCCAACCTCGGCCGCACCTTTGACAGGATCACTCAGGGCTATTTCACAAATACAGGTTCTCAAACCCCTTTCTGGACACAATGAATCAGAGTCTTTGGACCTATGGTCCAGAAATCGGGGTTTCAAGCTCTTTGGGTAATTCTTTTCAGCCAGCCCAGCATCAGTCTGAGGAACCCCCACGTCATGGCCATTACTTCCGGGAATCCCTCGTCAGTTTCTCCTGTGCCCCCCTGTCCTTCTGGCTAGGTCTACACGCAGGCTTGTGAAACACTCACAGCACTGTTTCTATCGCTGAGCAAAGGCAGAAGACATGGGTCATAGAGAATGCTACGTCTTTGGGGAAAGGTTTCTCTGGTACCCTGATTTTGGGTAAGAGTAGCCTCTAGAAGGTCATGACAGCTGTGTGCACGTGACATGTGATACCCAGGACTGTTTCGATGTGTGCTCAACACATGCCAACCCAGGCTGTCAGTAGGTGTTTATCTGCACCACTAAACTGGGCTCTTCCGAGGAGGCCTCGCTGTACGGGCTTCACCCAGCCCTGTGCCTTGCACCAACAGGTGCCAGAAAATACTGAATGAAGGAGGATGAAAGGGGACAGGAGTGGGCTGTAAGTGACAAGGGCTGAAGCCCATAGAAAGGTGGGACGGGAAGGCGTCCCTGGTGGTCCAGTGGCTAAGACTCTGCTCTCCCAACGGGTAGAACCAGGGAGAACCAGGAAGAACCTGGCTCTCCCAAGGGAGAGTCAGGGGGCCTGGGTTCAATCTCTCATCAGGGAACAAGATCCCCATGTCACAACTCAAGATCCCACTGCAGAAACTAAGACCCAGAGCAGCCAAATATATATATAGTTCAATATATATATAAATATATATATAGTTCTATATATATATATAGATAGATAGATAGATTTAAGTGGGAAGGGAGTCAGGTAGATGTGCCCAGCTGTGGGTGTACTGGGGGCCTGGGATGGCCTGGCCCCAGGACGGCCTGATGGGCCCCAGGGCAGGGAAGGATCTGGAACTGGAGGTGAGAATGACAAACCAGGGAGGAAGATAACACCATCCATTACAATTAAAGGAATGTAAGCAAACAGTATAGCCCCCGTGCCTGGCTAGTACTGAGCTGGCTTGGCCCTTTCCAGGATTTCTCTTTCTCAGGGCTCTCGGAGCTGGGGATCAAAGCCCATGTCCTGAACGGGACCTCCCAGACTCACAGCCAGGGGGCATCCTCTACACACCTGCAAACCTTCGGAAGCAGGACTTGACCTGGGGCCGGGGGCGGGGGTAGGGGGTGGCGCGAGGGATGCGGGGGGGACCGGTCCTCTCGGGTCTGGTGCACTCCGAGGCAACTCCGGGCCAGACCGGCAGTCTCGAGGGCGCTG
Organism: Cervus elaphus; assembly: GCF_910594005.1. Classification (NCBI taxonomy): domain Eukaryota; kingdom Metazoa; phylum Chordata; class Mammalia; order Artiodactyla; family Cervidae; genus Cervus; species Cervus elaphus. The sequence continues at coordinate 6,219,978 of NC_057816.1, forward strand.
GCGGGTCCCTCCTCCGGCCCGGGGGCCCGGCCCTGCCCCCGCCGGCCGGCTCCGCCCCGCCCCTCCCCCGTCACTGTCCGACCTGTTTGTCTGGAGCTGCCTCGGTCTCCAGGTGTGCTCTGCCGACGGGTGCCGGAGCGCTCGGGGGCTCAGACCTCCCGCTGCTCCTTTTTCACCCAACTCCTCGAATCTTCCACCGCCCTCGGGCCACACGGCCTGCCAGCCGGGACCCCCGGCTCGCGGGGGAGCGGACTCTCGGCGCCCCGCCCCGGCGCGGGCAGAGCATGGACTCTGGGCCGCGGGCGATCCAGGGGCAGCGGCACCATGAATGGGCACGGGGTGGGCAGGGCGCCCGGGTACGGCCTGAACGGGGCCGGTGAGTTTTACTGTGAGGCTATGGAGGGGGCTCAGAACCCCGGGGGGTTCCTGCTCTCGCCCGCTGCCTTCATCAACCCGGCTCAGTACGCCAGCGTGCTGGAGGGACGCTTCAAGCAGCTTCAAGGTGGGCTCCGGGGGTGGGGTGGTGGTGGTGGTGGGCTCCGAGAGGAGGGCTCGGGGGGCGAGGGGGACGGCTGGAGCCGCGCGGAGGTGGGGGCCCCGCGGAGAGAGCGGCTGGGGGCGTGGGAGAGGAGCCGGAGCCAGGCCCCCGGGGTGGGGGAAGCATCTTCTGTGACTCAGACGGTTTGTGTTGGGAGACAAAGTGTCGGGGGAATAATTACAAGTGGCCGGGAAATCCGCGGATGCTGACAGAGCCGGGAGAGGCTTGGACCCGCTGGAGGGGTGGCGGGGCCCCGCTGGGCGTGTGTCCCAGGGGGCGCGGAGCTCGGAGGCCCGGCCGGGTCTCCCTGAGACTCTCGGGGGTTTGGGGAGGACGGTCCTGCCGGGGTGGTCAGGGAAGGAGGCAGGGGACTGAACCAGCAGGCGAGGGGCCCAGGGCGTTTGTGCTGCCCTGGATTTCTGAATGGGTGTCTAAGTGTGTGGAAACCGGGGAGTGTGTCAAAGGGATCTGGCGCAGACGGGCTCGGGTATGGGTCTGAGGCGGCTGTGTTAACTCTAGCACACAGGCCAGTGTGTTTCTTTTGGGAGCCACGGCATTCTGCGTGCCTGTGGATGTTGTGGACACCTGGTTAAGTTACACTCTGTCTCTGGTGGTCGGCTCTGCACATTTTTTTTCCCTAGCTGCCCCCTGATTCCTCATCTTCCCCCTTTTATGCTACCTATGAGCCAAAATGGCCTCACCCTCCTGTGTCTGGCATGAGGGCAGACTCCCTGGATCCAGTCATGGCTGGTGATCCAGGTGGTCCCCGGCTCCCGCAGGGCCTATGGATCCTGAGAGGAGGCCCACAGAGCATCAGGCCGTCTGAGCACTTGTTAGGACCCTGAGTTGTCCCAGGTCCGGGGTTGGAGGTAAGAAAGACAGGAACAGACATGGGTGTGTCGCTGTGTTTTATGGGTGAGGTGCATAGGAATGTGAGATTAAGGGGTGAGTCTTTTTGGTTTCTGAGATCCTGGTGCTAAGGAAAGACAAGTGACTCTTCAGCCCTGGCCACTTGGGTTGGGTCCTTGCACTGGGCCTCTCTGGGGGGAACACGAAGAAATCCCAGTGGCCAGAGCAACTTCCAGTGGGCTGAACCTCTTCCCTCACTTTGTCATTTGTATTTTTTCTTTTTTTAACTGGAAGAAATTAATTTATCGATCGTGGATATTGCCATAAATAATGAGGCAAGAGTAGAATGTCCTCATATACTGAAACCCAGGCTATAAAAATGTCAGGCCCAAGGCTTAATGCTCTTGTCTAATTCAACAAATCTTTGTAAATGTCTCCAATGTGTCAGGGTCAGTGGTGTTCTCTATGTCACTTATAATAATTTCAATTTTTCTTTCTCTGGGAAATGTAACAGCATCCCGTCTCTCAGCAGCAGCTCCCCCTGTGGACAGGCAGTGGGCATCTCGTCACTTTTTGTGAAATTGGCACTGAACTCTGCCTGGCTTTCCCCTGCCCCACCCTGTGTTTCCCGGGTTCACTTTTTACCTGTTTCCAACTTCCACGATGATATATTCCCTCTTGACTTTGGAATGTTCGTGTCCTGGGACAGAATCCCCTTGCAACCAGTTGAATGAACCAGCCCAGAAATAGAGGAGCCTGTCTTTTCTTTAAATTATCCCAGGAGGGCAAGCTGACTCAGGAGGCCTGCAGGCTCTATAATGTCACATCCATCTAATGACCACTTGGAAGAGCCGCTGCTGTAATTTAAGTCCATACCCTCTCCTTTGCCCACTACCAAACGGGAACAGCCATAGCTCCTGCTGGACCGACCTGAGCAACTCCTACTCCTTCCTCGGGTTAGATCATGTCTGAATAACAGTAACTCATCCAGGAGCCATTTCGTGCGATCTTACACGCGGTGACTCAGTCAACACTGTGACTTGTTGAAAGAGAAAGTAATGTACCCATTTTACAGATGAGGAAAGTGAGGCCTTGATGGATGGAACAACAGCGTTTCACCACTGTTACACAGCAGAGTGCTGATCCCAGGCCTTCCCTGCATGTCCCTTGCTGTAATTTCTTTCATCCTTCCTTCTCAAAGCCTGTTTTCTGTCTCTCTGTCTCTCATTTTTGTTCTTGACCCTGCTCATGAACTCATTCCAATTTCTTTATTTCCCGATTTTTCAAGTTATGGGTTTTCTCCTCGGCCATCTTCCTTCCCTTCCTCCTCCCCAGACCTCACTTCCCCACCCCCACCAACTGGTGTTTAGAAGCAGGCGCCCGGTTCTTGAAGGGCAGAAATGACCCCATGTTGCCGCCATAGATGAGCGAGAAGCTGTGCAGAAGAAAACCTTCACCAAGTGGGTCAACTCGCACCTGGCCAGGGTGACATGCCGGGTGGGAGACCTGTACAGCGACCTCCGGGACGGACGGAACCTCCTGAGGCTCCTCGAGGTGCTCTCAGGGGAGACACTGGTGAGCTGGGGTCACCGGGGAGGAGGTGGCCTGAGAGACAGTGGCCAGGGGGACAGGCCCTGGCGGTGGCCCTGAGCAAGAAGAGCGACACCACGGAACAGAAAGCAGTGGCTGCCTTCTGCTCAGAGGATGGTTTCAGTTTGAGAGGCTTTGCTGCGTGGATTAAACCAGGAACATTGCTTCATGGAGACAGGAACAGTGGCCCCATTGAAAACATTTTTTTTCCCCACTCACTCTGGGTGCAGTTAATTCCCTTGGGAATCTTAATCTGCCCCAAGCCTCATCTGCAACTCAGCTTTAACTTCCCCGGGCAGTGCCTGTGTTCCTGAGGGAGGTCATGGGGAAGCCGTAGGAAGCAGGGCCCCGGGAAAGCTAGGAGGGAAGGAGGAGGAGGAGGCCCACAGGCCCACGGCTTTGTGTCCCCTCCCTCCACAGCCAAAGCCCACGAAGGGCCGCATGCGGATCCACTGCCTGGAGAACGTGGACAAGGCGCTGCAGTTCCTGAAGGAGCAGAAAGTGCACTTGGAAAACATGGGCTCGCATGACATCGTGGACGGGAACCACCGCCTGACCCTCGGGCTGGTGTGGACCATCATCCTTCGATTTCAGGTACCGGCACGGTGGCACCCGGCGTGTGCCCCACGCATCGGTGCAGCAGCCCCCACGGTCACAGCACACATGGGCGGCCCAGAACCTCACACCCTGGGGCAGGGGACTCCTGTCATTAAACAGGACAGAGGCCAGCGTGGGTGTTGTCAAACTCCTGTGGCAAATTCCCTGTGGCCTGGTCTGCTAGAGGACCACATTTGGGGGCACAAAGGACTGGAAATTTTACAGATGGGTACTTCACCACAGAGAGTGTTAGAACTGCATTTGGGGTCTGGTCACCGGTCCACTCCTCTACCCCAAACTCTGCTTGCCTCCCTCAAAAGAACAGCCACCCAGCTCCTCCTTATGTTCTGAGCATCGCCAGTCCAGAGTCCTAATGCCATCACAGCTCTCCTGATTGCCCTGCTTACACCCCGGGTGTAACTCCCCTGCTCCTTCCAGCCCTAAGCAGAGCTCCGTCAGCTTCACCTTTGAAGCCCAGCTCTCAGGAAAAGGTCACTTTTCCACCTGTAGTTTCCCCCCACAGCAGGAACCAGCATCTTTGCCTTCAAGGCACTTCCTCTTCTGAACTCCCACCCCTTTCTGCTGTCTCAAATCCTTTTGACCTGGAGTTCTGTGGTCATTAGTCCAAGAAGAAATGACCCAGGCTCTATCCCTAGGCCCCTAATTGAGGAGTCTAAGGAGCAGCTTCCGAGCATCTCTGATAACTCCAGGACATCTCTGATAACCCTGAGCATCTCTGATAACTCCAGGAGCCCCTGTTCAGGAAGTGAGGGCTTTCTTTCCTTCCTCCCTTCTTAGATCCAAGACATAAGTGTGGAAACAGAAGACAACAAGGAGAAGAAGTCAGCCAAGGATGCCTTGCTGCTCTGGTGCCAGATGAAGACCGCCGGGTGAGGCTGCCAGAGAGCATGGCCTTGGAGGGCTGGATGCATCAAGGCTGTGCAGTAGGAAGGAAGGATGGGGGCCCAGGAACCATGAGCTGGGGATCCATCCTTGAGGCCTACTCACTGTCTATCCTGGCCTCTGTTTATAGGTACCCCAATGTCAACGTGCACAACTTCACCACCAGCTGGAGAGATGGGCTGGCCTTCAACGCCATCGTGCATAAACACCGGTGAGAAGACGGGGGTTGGCCAGCCTGTCTGAGCTGCTGGATGGGTTGATGACCCAGGGGCCCGCACACACAGGTAGACAAAGCAGTGAGACAAGCTGAGCCCCACGGCAGTCAGGAGGCGTGAATGTTCAGAGAAGAGCCCAGAATGTGGGGGCGCTTCCTGCACAGAGGGCTTGCGATGGGAAGTCGAGGCGGGGAGGTGCAGTGGGGGCTGGGGGCTTGGGAACTTAGGGATCAAGATGGGGTGGCTTTCCTTTTCCTCTTTAGGCTCTCGCATGCCCTTGATTCCTTCTCTATTTCCTCCCTACCCAGGCCAGACCTGCTGGATTTTGAGTCCCTGAAGAAGTGTAATGCACACTACAATCTGCAGAATGCCTTCAATCTGGCTGAGAAGGAGCTGGGACTTACGAAGCTGCTGGATCCTGAAGGTGGGGCAGAGCTATTTGAAAGAGTGGCTGTGGGCTAGAGACAGAAGGTGGATGACGGCTGCCAGGAGCTGAGGGCGGGGAGGACGGAAGTCACTGCCAGTGGTTTACCTGGTTTCCTTGGGGGGTGATGGAAGTGTTCTGGAATTAGATCATGGTGACGGTTGCACAACCCTGTGAATATACAAAAACCCACGGAACAGTATACTTTAAAAGGGTGAATTTTATGTCATGAAAATTCTATTTCAGTGTAGGAAGAAAGGCAGCCCCGTGTGGAGGATGGTTCTATCCCAGCCCTCCACGAAACAGCTCCGTGACATGGGGCTGGTTGCTTGGCCTCTCTGTGGGTCAGTTTCCTCAACTCTAAAATGAGAAGATTTTTTTTTAAAAAAAAAGAAGAAGGACTTCCCTGGCAGTCCAGCAGTTAAGACTCCACACTCCCAATGCAAGGGGCATGAAGAATTAAGATCCTGCAGTGCCGCATGGGATGGCCAAAACATTAAAACAATAAAAAGTAAAATGAGATTAGTCTACAAGGTTTCTAAGGGCCCCCAAATTATAGGGTTCTAAATTGAGCTCTGTGACCTTGAGATCTCACCAAACACTGGCCTTACCAGTGAGATCTCACCAAACACCGCACCGTGGAGAAGCCACCCAAGTAGGTGTCCCTGGGCCTCACCAAGCCTCGGCTGGCCTGCCCTGAGCTGTGCCCACACACAGGAAGCCTAAATTAGGGAGGCCTTTTGGGAGGGAAATATGGCAGCACAGAAATTCAGTGATGCTCATTCCCCCAGCTCAGAGTGCCAGGAGCAGCACCAAAGCAATTAAAAAAATAATAATAATGATTATCCATTACATGAAATCAGTTGACCCTGCTGGTTGGTCCCTATGATTCTGATCTAATGCCCATGAGACCAGGAATAACCGCTGGGCTTTGTTTTGTACCTGGCATTGCTTTTGCATGCTAAGCTGCTTCAGGCGTGTCCGACTCTTTGCGACCCTATGGACTGTAGCCCACCAGGCTCTTCTGTCCATGGGGATTCTCCAGGCAAGAATACTGGAGTGGGTTGCCATTTCCTCCTCCAGGGGATCTTCCTGACCCAGGAATTGAACCCAGGAATCTTGCACCTCCCACATCGGCAGGCGTGTTCTTTACCGCTAGTGCCACCTACTTGACATGGTCTAACTGACTTAATTCTCACAATACCCCACTTTGAAATCAGTTTCATCATTACGCTCCATTTATGGAAGAGAAGACAGGGTTCTGTAAAGGTCACACTGTTAGAGGAGCTGAGATTTGAATTCAGGCAGCCTGGCCCTAGAGCCTGTTTCCTCAGCTGCCTCCTTGGGAGAGCAGAGAGCAGTCTTGGTGCAGAAAAGAGCAGGACAGAAGGTGCAGAAGAAGCAGCCAAGCAACTTCCTTGCTGGAAATGCGCCTTCTGAAGTTCCCTGGGCAGATTTGGGACTTGGTTGTTTTCTCCGTGTTTTCCATCCCACCAGTAGCCCCTTTTCCCATGCCTTCTTACCAAGCAACTCCTTTTGGTCTCCATTGGGAAAACTGGGTAAGAGCCTTTTGGGGCATCTGGGTTTTATTCTCTGCTTGTTTCTTGGAGAAAAAAGTTAGCTTTTCATGCCCTTTTAGTCCAGATGGTTAAGGGAGCTGGAGAGAGAACCTCGTGGACCTAGGAGGGGAATAAGTGATTGGGATTGGGACTGGAGTAAGTGATACAGATTGTGGGCCTACTTCTGGGAAGCAGGTTTCTAATCTCGGCCTGACCTGAGTGGTCCTTTTTCTCAGATGTGAATGTGGACCAACCAGATGAGAAATCAATTATTACCTATGTGGCTACTTACTACCACTACTTCTCCAAGATGAAAGCCCTGGCCGTGGAAGGCAAAAGAATTGGCAAGGTACACTCCAGCACGGGGTTGGTGGGCGTACAGGCCAGAGGAGGCCTGGCCTGGGGTCCTGCTCCCCAGAAGCAGGAGCAGGGGAGGACTGGGCCAGGGACCCCACATCATGGTCTCACAGGTGCTGGACCATGCCATGGAGGCAGAGCGCCTGGTGGAGAAGTATGAATCCCTGGCCTCCGAGCTGCTCCAGTGGATCGAGCAGACCATCGTGACCCTCAATGACCGGCAGCTGGCCAACTCCCTGAGCGGAGTCCAGAACCAGCTCCAGTCCTTCAATTCCTACCGCACCGTGGAGAAGCCACCCAAGTAGGTGTCCCTGGGCCTCACCAAGCCTCGGCTGGCCTGCCCTGAGCTGTGCCCACACACAGGAAGCCTAAATTAGGGAGGCCTTTTGGGAGGGAAATTTGGCAGCACAGAAATTCAGTGATGCTCATTCCCCCAGCTCAGAGTGCCAGGAGCAGCACCAAAGCAATTAAAAAAATAATAATAATGATTATCCATTACATGAAATCATGCTATGGAAATGATTGCTGTGGTACATAGAGCCGGTACAGTCCACTCAGATAAGATTGTTCTGGGTGTTGCAACAACCCAATCCTAGCTTAAGGATGGGGCGTTGGACCTGACAGGTGGTCACTGCTGGCAACACAGATATGTGGCTGGTCACTTGCACGCTGCACAGGTTCTTACCACTTGTATTCTAGCAGTTGACTGTTGAAGTGTGGCTTGACTGTTGGGCGATTCTACACAGAACATGCTAAAATTTCTATTTTTTTATTTGTGACCTCTTTTGGAGTTAACATGTTTTGGCTCCAAAATTAGTGTTATTCCAGAAACACCCCTTTCTGTGCTTTCCAGGGAATGACTTGAGGTGTGCCCTTTGACCCAGAAAGTCCTGTTCTGGGCACAAAGGTGACCTTTGTAAAAGAAAAATAAGTCATGGGACAGCCACTGAAAACAATATTGAAGAACTGCGTTTATTGACCTGAAAAGACGTTCATGAAACATAAGTGTTAGGAGACAGCAGAGAGTAGTGTTAAGTGACCAAGGTTCAGAGTACCTGAGTTCAAATCTTAGCTCTGCCATCTAGCCCTGGTGAGCATTGGGCATCTTATTTAGCCCGTCTGTGCCTCAGTTTTCTCATTGGGAAAATGAGGGTATGAGAGCGTGTAGTGAGAACTAAACGAGTTAATGTGTGCAAAGCCCTGAAAGCAGGGCCTGGCGGTCAGTGAGTGAGTCCTCAACAAATGTTAGTCACGGTTCTGATACGATTCCATCTGCAGACTTGCGTGCCTAAGGGTGACGGTGCTTGTGTCTGTGTAGTTTTCAGTTGTTTTAAAATTAGGTTCTTGGGATTTCCCTTTTGGTCCTAGGACTTCGCAGTCCCAATGCTGGGGGCCTAGTTCTATCCCTGGTCAGGGAACTGGATCCCAGATGCCACAACTAAGAGTTTGAATACCGCAGCTAAAGAACTGGAGTCCAGCACAGTCCAATAAATTAACTAGTTAAAGTAAATACTTAAAAAATAATAAATAAAATTAGGTTCTTTTTAAACGAGGATTTTGCCAGGATTTTCTGGCTTTCCCACAAAGCTTTTAGGAGATGAAAAGCAACATGAGACACTTCATTTTGAAACATAAAGAGACCCCGGGCCCCTCAAGGGCTTTGCTTCTGACCCGACGTGGCCTCCTGCCTCAGGTTCACCGAGAAAGGGAACTTGGAAGTGCTGCTCTTCACCATCCAGAGCAAGCTGCGGGCCAACAACCAGAAGGTGTACACGCCCCGCGAGGGCCGGCTCATCTCTGACATCAACAAGGTCCACAGCCTCCCTTCCGTGTCCCGGGCGACCCACCCTCAGCCCCAGCCCCTCCTGTCCCTGCCTGAACCCCTCAGCCCGCTGCATCCCTGCCCTCCAACCATCCCAGGGCAGGTGGAACTCCCATGACCTCTCCCGGGGCCCGCACATCTTCCCCTGCACCTCCGTCTATCTCTCCATGACAATTACATCCCAGTGCCTTATCCTGCTCAGCACATCGCCAGCTCTCTGGCCCTACTTTTATTTCATGGTTTTTTTTTTTTTTTCCCACAAACAACATAAGATTAACAGAAGTAATAAGGTTCACCCCCCAGTCCCACCACTGCAGACAAGTCCAGCGATTTCCACTTGTTCCCACCCGCCTTCTGTCTCAGTCCACAGCAGACGTGTTTCTCACGTGGCTCCGTGGCACCGCCGCCGCCCGCCCGGCTCCTCACACTTCCCTGCACAGGCATCTGATCGCATTCCACAGACCCACTGGACCGAGCTGCCCTGGGACCCACCCTGTGCACCGCCCCCCAGCCTCGTGAGCCCTCCCCACGCTCACTTCCTGAGCCCCGGCCCCTCGGCGCTAACCCGGTCCCCACCTTGCAGGCCTGGGAGCGGCTGGAGAAAGCCGAGCACGAGCGTGAGCTGGCCCTGCGCACAGAGCTCATCCGCCAGGAGAAGCTGGAGCAGCTGGCCGCCCGCTTCGACCGCAAGGCCGCCATGCGGGAGACCTGGCTCAGTGAGAACCAGCGCCTGGTGTCCCAGGTAGGACGCAGGGGGCTCCTGGCCCGCCCAGGCAGGTCTGGAGACTCGAGGAGTGAGAGAGACAGAGGTGGATAAGGAGCCCTGCCGCGTGGGGAGCTAATGAAATAAGAACTCCATGGCTCAGATGAGCAGACCAAGAACCTGGGGACTGAAGGCTTGAACGGGAGAAGGGCTGATGAGCCAGGATGGGGTGGGACAGACGGGACGCCTAGAACCACCCCCCTGGAGCTGGCATCTTGCAGCAGAAGTGCTCTGGGGGGTGGGGGGCAGGGGGTGAGCAGAATGGTGGTCCCCGCCCCAGGACAACTTCGGCCTGGAGCTGGCCGCCGTGGAGGCAGCGGTGCGGAAGCACGAAGCCATCGAGACGGACATCGTGGCCTACAGTGGCCGGGTGCAGGCGGTGGACGCCGTGGCCGCAGAGCTGGCCGCCGAGCGCTACCACGACATCAAGCGCATCGCCGCACGGCAACACAACGTGGCACGGCTCTGGGACTTCCTGCGGCAGATGGTGGCCGCCCGGCGGGAGCGGCTCCTCCTCAACCTGGAGCTGCAGAAGGTGTTCCAGGACCTGCTCTACCTCATGGACTGGATGGAAGAGATGAAGGTACCCACGGATGCTGCGGTCGGGCCGAGGTGGTCGGGACCGTGTGGGGGGTGGGCAGCGATGAGCAGGTTCCCTCAGCTGCTCAGCCAGGTCTTTGCAGGGCGTGCACCAGTCCGGGGCCCTGTCCTTGGTTCAGATGGACAGAGCAGACGGCTCCCTGTCCTCCTGGGGCTCACGTTCCAGGGGGAGGAGACTGATGATAAAACCCTTGGCCCGTCTCCATAAACAACATAGCAGCTGGGCGTGAAACCTATGAGAAAAACGGCAACAGGCCGTGTGATGGAGTGGTCCAGGAAGGCCTGCCTGAAAAATGCCATTTAAACTGAGAGCAGAGTGTCCCAAGGAGCCAGCACAGGGAGCTCTGAGGAAAGAATGTCCCAGGCCAAAGGAACACAAAGGCCCTGGGCCTGCTCATGTGTGGCACGTTCCAATAAGAAAGGAGGCCCACGGGGACTGTAAGAACAGGGGCGGGGGGACAGGGGATGAGGCCAGAGAGGAAGTAGCCAGCTCACTTAGGGCGCACAGGCCTGGTCAAGGAGTTTGCTCAGTGTAACATGGAGCACTGAAGGTGCTTAGAAGGTTTTGAAAATGGGGAGAGACGTGATTCTGCATTTTCACATTTTTTAAAATGTCACTTTGACTGCTATTTGAAGAAGGGCTGTGGGCAGCCAGAGTGGGAGCCGAGAGACCAGTCCGAGGCTGTTGCGTTGATCCAGGCGAGAGATGGGGATGCGGATAGGCCTGGAGAGACAATGACGATCGCTGGGGGGGCCAGGGATGGAGCCAGATTGTAGGAGGGCGGGGATAATTCTGGGGCCGAGAAAATGAGTCAGCGCAGAGATTCCTGGGGCAGGATTTAGTAAGAAAGTCGTTCCGCAGGAGGGGAGTTGAGTGCAGAGGCCAGGGTGCCAGGACAGCGCTCAGGGATCACTGTGTGAGTGAGGGCTGACGGACGGAAGCAGGCGTGCTCACGTGGGTGCGATCAAGTTGAGCCACTCAAAGAGTCAGGTTGTGGTTGATCCTTGGAAGACAGGGCGAGGTGAGCGTACTTGTGTGTGTGTGTGTGCGCGTGCGTGGCTGGGCAAGAGCCTCGGCTAGGAGGGAACCGGGCGGCTCTCAAACGGGCATCGACATGCCCGGCGTGCCCCGCAGGGCCGGCTGCAGTCCCAGGACCTAGGCAAACACCTGACGGGAGTGGAGGACCTGCTGCAGCTGCATGAGCTGGTGGAAGCTGACATTGCCGTGCAGGCCGAGAGGGTGCGGGCGGTCAGCGCCTCCGCGCTGCGCTTCTGCGACCCCGGGAAAGGTGACAACGGGGGAGGGGCTGGGAAAGGGAGGGGCTGGGAAGGAGGACAGTAAGAGCTGAAGCAGCAAGACGGGAAAAACCTGGGGACAGGAAAGGTGATGGGTGGTTGGTGGGTGACAGAGTGAGAAGTGTGGGGCGGGAGGGGTTTGGAACTGGGGGTACACACGGGGCGGCAGAGGGCTGGGTCACAGCTCTTGGGCCTCTGGTGTGACCTTTGCAGAGTACAAACCCTGCGACCCCCAGCTGGTGTCGGAGCGGGTGGCCACCTTGGAGAAGAGCTATGAGTCGCTGTGCAAACTGGCAGCAGCTCGCAGGGCCCGGCTGGAGGAGTCTCGGCGGCTCTGGCGCTTCCTCTGGGAGGTGGGCGAGGCCGAGGCCTGGGTGCGGGAACAGCAGCACCTCCTGGCCTCGGCGGAAACCGGCCGGGACCTGACCGGCGTCCTCCGCCTGCTCAACAAGCACACCGCCCTGCGGGGCGAGATGAGCGGCCGCCTGGGGCCCCTGAAGCTCACCCTGGAGCAGGGCCAGCAGTTAGTGGCCGAGGGCCACCCTGGGGCCAGCCAGGCGTCCGCCCGCGCCGCTGAGCTCCAAGCCCAGTGGGAGCGGCTGGAAACCCTGGCGGAGGAGCGGGCCCAGCGGCTCGCCCAGGCCGCCAGCCTCTACCAGTTCCAGGCGGACGCCAACGACATGGAGGCCTGGCTGGTGGACGCGCTGCGCCTGGTGTCCAGCCCTGAGCTGGGGCACGACGAGTTCTCCACGCAGGCCCTGGCCCGGCAGCACCGGGCCCTGGAGGAAGAGATCCGGGGCCACCGGCCCACCCTGGACGCGCTGAGGGAGCAGGCGGCGGCCCTGCCTCCCGCGCTGAGCCGCGCGCCCGAGGTGCAGGGCCGCGTGCCCACCCTGCAGCGGCATTATGAGGAGCTGCGGGCCCGGGCGGGCGAGCGTGCCCGCGCCCTGGAGGCCGCCCTGGCGCTCTACACCATGCTCAGCGAGGCCGGGGCCTGCGGGCTCTGGGTGGAGGAAAAGGAGCAGTGGCTCAATGGGCTGACCCTGCCCGAGCGCCTGGAGGACCTGGAGGTCGTGCAGCAGAGGTAGGCCCCTGCCCGCCCGCCCCCCCCCCACCCCTGCCTCCAGACTGGCCTTGTGAGTTGGGGGCCAGCGTGTAGGGTGATGTCCCGCCATAACCTGCCTGCTCCTGCTACCCCACTTTGAGTCTTAGCAGGTGTCTGTTTTTGGTTTTAATGAAAAATGTTAAACATACTCAGAAATAGAAACCTTATTCAACAGACTCAGCCAGATTCAATAATCATCAGCATCATGCTCTGTAAGACTGATTCTCCTTTTCAAAAGCAAATCCCCAATGGGAACGTTTCACCTCTGTACTTTCCAGGAGCGTAGAAGTTTGCGATATGAGTAAATTGTTTTATCCCTGTATGTACAGACTTAAAATAGCTAAGGCTTTGAAGTTATAAGCCTTTTAGACAGAGACACGGATTAATCTCTCATAAAGTAGCTTTATTCACAGAATAAGAAATCTTAAAATTTAGAAAGCATGTTTTTGTCATAGAACCACCCACAATACCGTTATCAGATAAAACAAAATTAGGAATTCCTTGATGTCATTTACTACTCAAACTATAGTCAGATTTTCTGGTGGTTTTTAAAATATAATGAAAGATTTTTTTTCTTGTTGTTTTCAAGATATCCCATTATAGGAATCAGGAAAGTTACCACCCCTGTGTCAAATCGAGCCTCTGCCTGTTTTTGTAAATAAAACTTTATCTGAACATGGTCATACCCATTCATTTACATATTTCCCTGTGTCTGCCTTAGCATTAAAACAGCCTGGCTGAATACATGTGAGAAAGATCAAATGGTTCACCAAACCTAACATATTTACTTCCTGACCCAGGGATCAAAGCTGGGTCTCCCACACTGCAGGCAGATTCTTTACCATCTGAGCCACCAGGAAAGCCCCAAAATATTTACTATCTGGCCCATTTGCAGAATCTGCTCTAGGGAAATATGAAATGTTTCTGGGGAAAGATAATGCTTCACATATTTATCACTTAAATTTTTTTTAGTCGTCAGTTCATCTTTTAACACATATTGGTAAGGTGGGACCCAGGTAGGCAGCTAAGGGGTAAGTCCCAGGAGGAATAAGGGATCTTGTGCTGAAGGGTGAGGTCTGCTGCTAGGGATTAGTTTGACTTGTCCAGCTGTTCCTGACCTTTAATTTTCACCACGTTTTTGAGCAGCTCTAGAGGTGACAGTTTTTCTAGTTGATTAGCGGGAGTGGGGGGCTCCCCCTTGATCCACAGATGCTGTGAACCATGTAGGGAAGAGATGCAGAGGCCCCTATAAATAAGCCTCATGTTGACAGAGAGGAGTTCTCTTGGGCACCTAAGGGAGGCGGCCCAGTGCACCATTGCCTCCTGCCGCTTACCTCCAGCTCTTCCACCCATCAGGTTTGAGACCCTGGAGCCCGAAATGAACGCACTTGCTGCGCGAATTACTGCCGTGAATGACATCGCAGAACAGTTGCTGAAGGCCAACCCGCCAGGGAAGGACAGCATTGTCAATACCCAGAAGCAGCTCAACCACAGGTGGGGTGAGAAAGGATGTGACAGAGAGGATGGCAGCCAGAAGGGAGTTCTGTAGGGATGAGATGGAGGCTAAAGATGAGGAGAGAAAGCCATCTGGAATATGTCCAGGGGAAGGGGGCTGGTGATGAAAGACATGGAAATGGGTTAAAAGTTGCCTGGGGCTTCCCTGGCGGCTCAGTGGTAAAAAATCCACCTGCCAATACAGGAGATAGGGGTTTGATCCCTGGGTCAGGAAGACCCCTGGAGAAGGAAATGTCAACCCACTCCGGTATCCTTGCCCGGGAAGTCCCATGGGCTGGGGGAGCCTGGCAGGCTACAGTCCATGGCGTCACAAAGAGCCAGACATGACTTAGCGATTAAACAGCAACAACAAGAAAAGGTCATCTGAAGAGGCTTGGGCCTGGACTGGGGGCAGACAAGGAGTTGAAGGCAGGTGAGTGGGGAGCAGCCTCTGCAAACAGCAGGTGGTAGCATAAATCATGGAAGAGAGAAGCAGGAAGAGGCTGCAGAATATACCTGGACAGGGCAGGGAAGCCAAGCAACCCCAGACTCCCCCTCGGCACTCAGGTGGCAGCAGTTTCGGTCCCTGGCGGACGGCAAGAAGGCAGCCCTGACGTCAGCCCTGAGCATCCAGAACTACCACTTAGAGTGCACGGAGACACAAGCTTGGATGAGAGAAAAGACCAAGGTCATCGAGTCCACCCAGGGCCTGGGCAACGACCTGGCCGGCGTGCTGGCGCTGCAGCGCAAGCTGGCTGGCACCGAGAGGGACCTGGAGGCCATCGCCGCCCGGGTGGGCGAACTGACCCGAGAGGCAAATGCCCTGGCTGCTGGCCACCCCGCCCAAGCCCCTGCCATCAACGCCCGACTTGGAGAGGTGCAGGCCGGCTGGGAGGACCTCAGGGCCACCATGCGGCGGCGAGAGGAGTCGCTGGGCGAGGCGCGGCGGCTGCAGGACTTCCTGCGCAGCTTGGATGACTTCCAGGCCTGGCTCGGCCGCACGCAGACCTCCGTGGCCTCTGAAGAAGGGCCGGCCACCCTGCCTGAAGCCGAGGCCCTCCTGGCCCAACACGCAGCCCTGCGGGGAGAGGTGGAGCGGGCCCGGAGCGAGTACAGCCGGCTGCGGGCCGTGGGTGAGGAAGTGACCCGGGACCAGGCCGATCCCCAGTGCCTCTTCCTGCGGCAGCGACTGGAAGCTCTGGGAACCGGCTGGGAGGAGCTGGGCCGCATGTGGGAGAGCCGGCAAGGCCGCCTGGCCCAGGCCCACGGCTTCCAGGGCTTCCTGCGGGATGCTCGCCAGGCTGAAGGCGTGCTCAGCAGCCAGGTAAGAGTCCGGGGGGGCAATGTCCCAACCAGGAAGAAGAAGTGGGAAATAGGGGTCAGGGGAATGTGAAGGAGTGATGGATGGGGACAGAAATGGCAGCAGGTGGGATAGCTGAGCAAACAGGATGGGCAGGGGGAACACGGCCAAAAGGGTGAGGGACTTCCCTGGCAATTCAGTGGTTGAGACTCTGCATTTTTGCTGCAAGGGGCACAGGTTTGATCGTTGGTCAGAAAAGTTCCACATGCCATGAGGTGTGGGCCCCCCAAAAAAAAATCGAGTGGAAAAAAAAAGAGATGTAAATGTAACTTAACCAAACTGATATAAGAAGAAGTAGAAAACCTAGCTTGTCATAACTATTAAGGAAATGCAAACAGCAGCTATAAATAAGATGGGGCAGGATTTGGAGTATTAAAGGCACTCCAGTCCAGCTCCCTTTGAACCTTCTGAGACTTCCACATAATCAGCACCATCCCTCTGTCTCTGAGCCAGAGTCTCCTGCCCGCCCCGGGCGGCGTCCGTGTCTTGGATGGCCGCCCTTCGGAGGTTCCTTCTGAGCAGCTGGGCAGTGAGTTCAGTGTCTCCCTTCCCACAGGAATATGTCTTGTCTCACACGGAGATGCCAGGGACCCTCCAGGCAGCCGACGCCACCATTAAAAAACTGGAAGACTTCATAAGCACTATGGATGCCAACGGTGAGCGGATCCGTGGTCTTCTGGAAGCCGGACGCCAGCTGGTGTCGGAAGGCAATGTCCATGCCGAGAAGATCCAGGAGAAGGCAGACTCGGTGGAGAGGAGGTAGGGTGAGGATGATGGGCAGGTGGGGGGCCCTAAAGGGAACCAAGTGAAAACGGGATGAACACGGCACTCAGATCCACAGATGGGGGTCAGGAGCTGACCAAACCTAGAGAAGGCAGAACCAAGTGGTTGGAGAGCCTGGGCAGAGAAGTTCTGCCTCCCTGACACTGGGGTGAAATGAAGCCCCCTAGGGTAGCTAGACACTGGACCTCAGGATTCCTGGGTTGTCACGTGAATCTCCTGGAAGGTATTGTCCCCATAGGAGGAGGACCGAGAGCCTCTAGGTTAGATAGAGCAGGGGTTCCTAACCTCCAGGATCTCATGCCTCATCATCTGAGGTGCAGCAGGGTAATTATAATAGAAATAAAGTGCACAATAAATGTAATATGTTTAAATCATCCCAAAACCATCCCTTGCCCCCACCCTGGTCCGTGGGAAAAAATCGTCTTTCACAAAACCAATCTCTGGTGCCAAAAAAGGTTGGGGACTGCTGAATTAGAGGGTCATAACCCTTTCTGAGCAAGTTCAAGGGCTCCACAAAGGCCTGTCATTGCAGACACAAGAAGAATCAAGAAGCAGTGCAGCAGCTTTTGGGCCGGCTTCGGGACAACCGAGAGCAGCAGCACTTCTTACAAGACTGTCACGAGGTGAGGCGCCCAGCCCGCCACGTCCCCTCTGACACTCCCTGGCCACCCCTTTCCCACAGCATCCTCGCTCTCTGAGCCTAGAATGAGGCCCCTGCGGCCTCAGCTGAGCAAGTGAACCCCTGCCCGGCTTCTCCCCGCGTCCCCCAGTTCCCCCGACGCACCCTGACCCCTCCCGGCCTCACGCTTCCCTCCCTCTGAAATGCTCTCCGCCCTCCTCCATCCCCGCTCGCCGCCCTGTCCAGCTGAAACTCTGGATCGACGAGAAGATGCTGACGGCGCAGGACGTGTCCTACGACGAGGCCCGCAACCTTCACACCAAGTGGCAGAAGCACCAGGCGTTCATGGCCGAGCTGGCCGCCAACAAAGACTGGCTGGACAAGGTGGACAAGGTGAGCGAGGGGACAGCGGCGGCAGGAAGGGAGCATCCGGGGCCTCCTCCCATCAGCATCCCAGCCGCCGTGCAGGGGAGGGTCCCGGCTTCGGGATTGGGCTTAGAGATCATGGAGCCCTAGGAGCCAAACCTCCCGGGTCTGGAGGACAAATGTCTTAGGGCTGTGGGCCAGTGACCCCAACACTTTGAAAAAGGACAAATCAGCAGGGAGCCAGCCTGCAGCTTGGGCTTCCCAGGTGGTACTAGTCGTAAAGAACCCACCTGCCAATGCAAGAGACATAAGAGACACGGGATCCATCCCTGGGTCAGCAAGATCCCCTGGAGGAGGGCACAGCAACCCACTCCAGTAGTCTTGCCTGGAGAATCCCATGGACAGTGGAGCCTGGTGGCCTGTGGTCCATAGGATCACAAAGCGTCGAACACTAACTACTAAGCAACTTAGCACACACGCGGCCTGCAGCTTTGGGTCAGCGTGATATCTATTCTTGGTCCAGAACAGGATGATACTCTTCAGCAGGGTCCGCAAACTTCTGTAAAAGGAGCAGGCGGTACATATTTTAGGTTGTGTGGGCCACACAGTTTCTGCTGCAACTACTTGACTCTGCCAGTGTCACAAAGCAGCCAAAGAGAATACATAGATGAATGAGTGCAGCTGAGTTCCAATAAAACTTTATTTATAAAAAAAAAAAAAGAAAACTTTATTTATAAAAACAGGTGGTGGGCCAGATTTGGCCCTTGGGCCACAGTTTGTCAACTGTGCTTTAGAGTCTTGCTTTCCTGGCACTTGGTCTCCACACGCAGCTCTTCCTCAAGAGCTGAGCACAGGTAAAACTTAACTCCTACTCAGCAAGTATTCCTGGACAACATCTTGTGTGCTCAGCGCTCTGCTAGGTATTGCAAGGTACATAAAAAGATGCTTTCCTTCCCTCAAGGGCGTGACGGTTGGGAAGAGGAAGAGACCAGTGTGGATCTAGTTTCTTCATTTGTTCAGCAAATATTTACTTGGTGCTAGGCCTGGTGTTAGCCACTGAATGGGGAACAAAGGTGATTCCACTGCATGCTCCACCCTCAAGGAATGATGCTAGAGCCAGGATCTGAGACATGTACATAAACTGCTAAATTCAACCCAAAGCAGAACATAGTGAATGTAATCAGAGAGAGCCCAGTAAGCTAAGGAGAGAGGAGATGTGGGAATCCTAGAAGCAGGAGCCTGCAGGGAAGTTCATGAAGGATGGGTAGAATTTGTACAGGCAGAGATGTTGGGGGAAAGATGTTTCTTGGTAGAGAAACCGGAAACCAGGGGTGTGGACGTGGGGTGCCTGTGAAGGGGCAAGAGTGCAAGTCCTTCTGTCAGTAGCACAGGATGTGTGAGGGGCTATGGAGGCAGAAGTGGGCTGGGACATGAAAAACCCCATCACCACATAAGGACTGCGCACAAGAGCGTTGTGCCGAGGGTTTGTGAAGTTACCCAGCAGAGCTTGGCTCTGGCGCTCTTCATCCTGGCAGCATATGGCAAACGGCCTGAAGACAGTGTCTAGGTTCTGTTTACCTAGTAGCAAGGCTTCCAGCGCAAGCCGCTTCTGTGGGAGGTGATCCAGGGGGTGGGGAGACGAGGTGGAGAAGGGAAGGTGGTCAGCGAAGGGTCCACTACCACGCCAGTGACCCCAGGGGGGCACCTGGCGCTCAGTCCTCATGGGACACCTGGGAGACCATGTGAAACAGACATCAGTTATCCCAGCCAAAGCAAGCACGCCCGGTATTCATCCACCAATTTCCTGTCACTGGTTGAGGGCCACTGTGGGGGGCAGTAACTCCCTGGCACATCCAGGCCACCTGGCATGCAGATCACGCCCTCACCTTCCCAGAAACCAAAGCCCTCAAGCAGAAAAGCTGGGAGTGGGGAAACCAAGCGAGACTCACTTGGCAAAGGGTGATGAGCTGAGAAACATGAAATGATGGCCAATGACACATGACCGTGTGCAATATGCTGCTGGGAACCACAAGCACCATGAGACACTGGAACTCACAATAAGGAGAGAGTGCAGTAGTCTCTGACCAAGACCAGGTCTGACCTTGAAGAAGGCAGGAGGGTTTACTCAGCAGCGAGGGTAGGGAAGTTTAGGAAGCTGGGAGAACACCCGAGAACTTGGTGTGGTTGCCCTCACTTCAGGTCTCTGCTGTCCTTTGGATCTCCTTCTGCTATTGGCCTGTGAAGTTCAGTGGCGTCTAATTCTGACACTGACCCCTCCCTTGTCGCACACCCAGGAAGGGCGGGAGCTGACTCTGGAAAAGCCAGAGCTGAAAGCTCTGGTGTGGGAGAAGCTGGAGGACCTGCACCGGCGCTGGGACGAGCTGGAGACCACCACCCAGGCCAAAGCCCGCAGCCTCTTTGATGCCAACCGAGCTGAGCTATTTGCCCAGAGCTGCTCTGCCCTGGAGAGCTGGCTGGAGAGCCTGCAGGCCCAGCTGCACTCGGACGACTACGGCAAGGACCTCACCAGCGTCAACATCCTGCTCAAGAAGCAGCAGGTACGCCGCAGGCCTTTGGTGGGGCTGGTGAACGGCAAAAGAGGAGATGGGAGTCAGTAGCTCTTGGGATTCACAAGGCCGTTCCCGGGCCTCACAGACAACATCTTTACTGGCATTTCTCAAAGCGATTTCCATGGGTCACCAGTGTTGGAATCTCTAGGAATGTGTGTCAGTCCGAGTAAAGTTGGGAGACAGATGGCACACTCTAACTTGAACAAGGCAACTTTAGGGGAAAGAACTCTTAATTAATAAAAGGTGGTTATCTGCCAATGGGGTAAAGAGAATGCCGAAGCAAGTGTCAGAAAAAACTTTTTGTAAATAGCCAAATGATATTGGGTTGGCTAAAAAGTTCACTCCACTTTCTCTAAGATGTGGAGAAATCCAAACAAATCCAGTATTTTGAGTTTGAGGGTCATACAGTCTCTGTTGGATAAAATGGTTAGATAGCATCACCAACTCAATGGACATGAACTTGAGCAAACCCCGGAGATGGTGAAGGACAGGGAAGCCTGGCGTGCTGCAGTCCATGGGGTCACAAAGAGTCAGACACGACTTAGTGATTGAACAACAGCACCAACAGTCTCTGTCATAACTGTTCAACTCTGTCCTTGTAGGGTAAAAGCAGCCACAGATGATGTGTAAAAGAATAGTGTGGTGTGTGCCAATAAAACTTTATTTACAAAAACAGGCAGGGAACAGGGTTTGCTAACCTCATGAATATAGGAATAGCAAATGTAGGGAAGAGCTATGTCCTTCGGACTCGGGAGGGGATCCCCAGGAAGGACTGAGATGCCCTCCCCCTACCCCAAGGCTGAGTTTCAGACCTCGTTGGAGAAGGCAGAGGCCTGCTGGATACTGTAGAAATTTGCTGGGGTATCACAAACCAGAGGGGTCTGAAGCTGGCAGGCCAAGGCTGGACAGCATGCCACTGGGATGCCAGCAAAACTTGCTGTAGGCTGAGAGCCACCAGGTCCCTTATACTTCACGCTGAAGGAGCTAGAAGAGAAACAGGCTGGAACCATAAATAGAAGCCCATGCCTGCCTTTGCATAGTGGTGTCCCTCCAGCGCCCTCTATGGACAAGTCCTAGTATTGCACCAGCTGACCAAGGAAAAATCTTTACAGCGTCAGGTTCCAGGACTCAAAATGGGCAAAGGTGTACTTGAAACTGAGATGGCTGGGAGAAGAGTGAGAGACCATAAATTGATTACTGGCAGAGATATCACACCACCTGGATTCTTAGAGATATTGAAGTTTGAGATCCATTGATGTAGGCCAGGAAGAGATACTCTCCCTAGGTTGAGCTGTACAGATAAGAATTCATGATCAGCTCGATATAGACTAGTGTCTCCGCTGACTTTGGAGGTGGAAGCACGGTGCTAACATCTGCTTCCTCTTCCGGTCGGCAGATGCTGGAAAGGGAGATGGCTGTGCGAGAGAAGGAGGTGGAGGCAATCCAGGCGCAGGCAAAAGCGCTGGCCCAGGAAGACCAGGGTGCGGGGGAGGTGGAGAGGACCTCGAGGGCAGTGGAAGAGAAGTTCAGGGCCCTGTGCCAGCCCATGGAGGAGCGCTGCCGGCGCCTGCAGGCCTCCCGCGAGCAGCACCAGTTCCACCGGGACGTGGAGGATGAGATCGTGAGTCTCCAGGACCTGGGACAGGGTTAGAGTCTCCATCGGGGTAAACGGCCCCTGCCTTTGGCTCTCTGTCTCCTTCCTGGGTGCTGGGGGTGGATGCCAGCAGGGCTTTGTTGTCTCTTCCCTTGGGCATTAGAAGTCAACCCTCTAGCGACACCCAAGGATACCCTCTAGGCCCCTTGCCCCCAGAATCAGAGCCCTGGAAAACCTTCCACCGGGAACCCCTTCCCAGCCAACCCCTGGCTCTTACTTTGCCCTCCGGACCTCAACGGACAACCCCCACCCCTTTCTCATCCAGTTGTGGGTGACGGAGCGGCTACCCATGGCTAGCTCCATGGAACATGGCAAGGATCTGCCCAGTGTCCAGCTCCTCATGAAGAAGAACCAGGTGAGGCAGAGCCTAAAGGGAAAAGAAGGGGTCCCAAGAGCCTCCCCAGACTTGAAAGTTGTTTTTTTTTTTTTTTTTTTGCTTCCCTGGGTCTTAATTGCGGCACGAGGGATCTTTTAACTTTTAGTTGCAGTATGTGGGATCTAGTTCCCTGACCAGGGACTGAACCCAGGTGCCCTGCATTAGGAGCACTGAGGCTGAGTCACTGGACCACCAGGGAAGTCCCGAAAGTTTGTTGTCTTGAGACCTGGGGTTTCTCTGGCTGTCCCTGATGCTGGGCATAATCTGAGACTTCAGTGGTTCCCTTTCCTCACCTCAGGAGGGTGGGTTCCCCTAGTAGCAGATCCTGTGGATTACAAGGGCACCTTTGTCACATTCTGGGGCCAGAAAAGAGGGGACGTGAAGGACTCGGGATGGACGAGAAGCAGAAGTGTGAAGAGGGGCTTGGGTGGAGTAAGTGTTGGGCGAGGGGGTTCCCTCAGCAAGCCTTTCATCATCTCCTCCTCTGTTGCTGTGGACAGACACTGCAGAAGGAGATCCAGGGCCACGAGCCCCGGATCGCAGACCTGACGGAGCGGCAGCGCACCCTGGGCGCGGCGGCAGCAGGCCCCGAGCTGGCGGAGCTCCAGGAAATGTGGAAGCGCCTGGGCCACGAGCTGGAGCTGCGAGGGAAGCGACTGGAGGAGGCCCTGCGGGCCCAGCAGTTCTACCGTGACGCCGCAGAGGCCGAGGCCTGGATGGGCGAGCAGGAGTTACACATGATGGGCCAGGAGAAGGCCAAGGTGAGAGCCGGGGCGGAGCTCAGGCTGCATCTCTCCTCCCCTGACCCTTACCCCCTGCTGCCCCTGTCCCCTTCCCCAGGACGAGCTGAGCGCCCAGGCGGAGGTGAAGAAGCATCAAGTGTTGGAACAAGCCCTGGCCGACTATGCCCAGACCATCCACCAGCTGGCAGCCAGCAGCCAAGACATGATTGACCACGAGCATCCAGAGAGGCAAGTACACAGGCAGCAAGGGGGCCAGCCCCGGGGGGCTGTGGGTGGGGAGGGGTGGGGAGTAGCGGGGGGAGGGAGGGGGCAGCCAGATCGAGGAAGGCCTGGAGACTGCAGAGCCTTCTGACCTGTGTGTGTACAGAACCATCTAGGAATCTGGGGAAGTGGGGATGTACCAAGATGTTGGGGGGCCAAGAGGGCCAGGACTCCGCAGGCTCGGCCCGGGGTCAGAGCAGCAGCCTCTCCATGTCCCACAGCACCCGGCTGTCGATCCGCCAAGCCCAGGTGGACAAGCTGTACGCCGGCCTGAAGGAGCTGGCGGGTGAGCGGCGGGAGCGTCTGCAGGAGCACCTCCGGCTGTGCCAACTGCGCCGGGAGCTGGACGACCTGGAGCAGTGGATCCAGGAGCGCGAGGTGGTGGCCGCCTCGCACGAGCTGGGCCAGGACTATGAGCACGTGACTGTGAGTGTGGGGAGGACGGTGGCCACACGTGGGCTTCCAGGGCGAGGACCAGCACCTCATCCTGGGTGGAGCACCAAGGGGCAGGGGCGCAAGACCAGTGCAAACACTATTCGTTGAGTTTAGAGGTATTTTGTTGAAAGAATTGTGCAGAAAGGAGGAGCCGGGACTGCACATAGACGTGGGCAAAAGGAGAGTGACCAGTCACTCTTTTCCCACAGAACTCAGCAGTATGGGGGCGTGAGGTTCCTCTCCGTGGTTTTGAGGGGGCAGTTTGGACCCTCACTGGTGCAGAAACATAGACTGTACTTAGGGTTTCCTTGTTGGAAGACTAAAGGTTCCAAGCACCCCTTTACTGGGAGCTGGAGGTTGGGGGTGTCCGTCAAATGCAGGGTCAGTGGGTACCAGTTGCTTTTGCTCACCAACTTGGCCCTGCTGAAGTGGCCCAGGAAGAGAAGTGGGTTCTCCGTGTGAAAGGACTTGCCCCCCGCCACCCCCGAGGTAGGTACCACACGCTTCAGCCTCACAGCGTTGTCTGGGCTACGGCTTCCTCCACCAGATGCTCCGGGACAAATTCCGTGAGTTCTCGCGGGACACGAGCACCATCGGCCAGGAGCGCGTGGATGGTGCCAATGCGCTGGCCAACGGGCTCATCGCCGGGGGCCACGCCGCCCGGGCCACGGTGGCCGAGTGGAAGGACAGCCTCAACGAGGCCTGGGCTGACCTGCTGGAGCTGCTGGACACGCGGGGCCAGGTGCTGGCGGCCGCACACGAGCTGCAGCGCTTCCTGCACGGGGCGCGCCAAGCCCTGGCGCGCGTGCAGCACAAGCAGCAGCAGCTTCCCGACGGGACCGGCCGGGACCTCAATGCCGCCGAGGCCCTGCAGCGCCGACACTGTGCCTTCGAGCACGACATCCAGGCCCTCAGCGCTCAGGTCTGACCCAAGCGTGGGTGGGGGCAACGGTGTCTTAGAGGACACTGGGTGGGGAATGCGGGGGAGGGACTGGAGGGTGGGCATGCCCTGCAGGGCCATGTAGGGATGCACTTAGAATGATTCGGGGGAACCATCTCTGGCCAGGGGACATCTAGCCACCGTTTCCATACCCGGAATGACAAGGCTCTTTGAGGGCCCGTGACATTTTCTTTTTTTTTTACATTTCTTTTTATTTTTGGTTGCACTGGGTCTTTGTTGCTGCGTGCGGGCTTTCTCTAGTTGTACCGAATAGGGGCTGCTCTTCATTGCAGCGCACGGCATATGGGATATTCCCGGACCAGGGGTGGAACCCAGGTCCCCTGCATTGGCAGGTGGATTCTTAACCACCAGGGAAGTCCGGCCCCATGACATTTTCAAATGGTTCCGGGAGCTAGAAGATTCTTCCCTTTGTACTCAAATCCATCTGTTGCCCCACTCAGGTGTTAGCCCTACAAAAAATAAGCATAGATCCTTTCTCCAGACATTTAAACCCAGGAGGCTCCTCCCACCCAAGTCCCTTCTTCAGGCTAAAAATCTTGTAGCAATCTCTGAGGTCCCCCACGTGCTGTACAGGCTTCTGAAAGCTCAACCAGCTAGTGGCCCTTTTAAAGCGTTGACCCCCCGGCTAAGCCCGGGCCCCCCAGTAGGGCTCCACAGGGCAGCGTGTGACAGGGCTGACTCTAAGCACCAGTCCTCATCTTTCCCAGTGGCCCCCTCACCCCACCCCACTCCTCCTGCTTCCCTGCAGGAAGAAGGAGGGCAGGAGGTGGAGAGCAGAGGCCAGGACTGAGGTGGGGTGCAGCCCCTCGGAGTCTCCCGGCTCACCTTAACTTTGACCCGGGCCCCTGCAGGTCCAGCAGGTGCAGGACGATGGCCACCGGCTCCAGAAGGCCTACGCCGGCGACAAGGCCGAGGAGATCGGCCGCCACATGCAGGCCGTGGCCGAGGCCTGGGCGCAGCTTCAGGGGAGCTCTGCTGCTCGCCGCCAGCTGCTGCTGGACACCACAGACAAGTTCCGCTTCTTCAAGGCTGTCCGGGAGCTGATGCTGTGGATGGACGGGGTGAACCTGCAGATGGATGCCCAGGAGCGGCCCCGGTGAGACCCACAGTGCCTGGTGGCCTCCAGGGGCTACATGTTCGTGGCTGGAAGAGGGTGGTGGGCAGTGGGTGATGCGGTCTCTGTGCCCCCAGGGACGTGTCTTCCGCAGACCTGGTCATCAAGAACCACCAAGGCATCAAGGCCGAGATTGAGGCCAGGGCCGACCGCTTCTCCTCCTGTGTCGACATGGGGCAGGGGCTGCTGGCCAGGAGCCACTACGCAGCAGAGGAGGTGGGCGAGGCCTGGGCAAAGCCGGTCACCCTCACCGGGGAGGCCTGAATGCTGGCTTCTCCTCGGAGTCTGCCTGCTCATTCTCATTCTTTCTGTGCTGAAACCTTTCACCATCCCCTCAGGGTTGTTCAGGGATTTCCCCATTTTATTTTTCTGTCTGCCTCTTGAAATTAAAAAAATGGCTAGTGAGGACTTACTATACAGCACATGTAATTCTGGTCAATGTTGTGTGGTGGCCTGGATGGGAGGAGGATTGGAGGGAGAATGGATACATGTGTATGTATGGCTGAGTCCCTTCCCTATTCACCTGAAACTGTCACAACACTGTTCATCAGCTATACCCTGATACAAAATAAACAGTTTAAAAAAAAAAAGATATCATTAGTAGACCCCCAGGGGCCCTGCAAAGGCCTCACTGAGTGCTAATTTGCATCTCTGCCTCCCCAGATCTCAGAGAAGCTGTCTCAGCTTCAGGCACGGCGCCAAGAGACAGCTGACAAGTGGCAGGAGAAGATGGACTGGCTGCAGCTTGGTGAGCTGCTGTAGAAAACCAGCTGAGGGCTCCAGGCCCTGGGCGGGGGGGTGCGCCTGGGGGTGGCCCGGGCACTGCCTGGCTCTGCCCTGAGCTCCTGCTCTGGGGCAGTGTCCTTCTCGGTGTTCCCGTTCCCAAAGCTGCTGTGGCCACAGTGCCCTGCCGTTGCCCACTCTGACTTGCCACCTCTCTGCAACCCGCCCCCCCTGCAGTTTTGGAGGTGCTGGTGTTCGGGAGAGACGCAGGTGTGGCGGAGGCCTGGCTATGTAGTCAGGAACCGCTGGTGCGAAGTGCCGAGCTGGGCTGCACGGTCGATGAAGTTGAGAGCCTCATCAAGCGGCACGAGGCCTTCCAGAAGTCCGCGGTGGCCTGGGAGGAGCGGTTCAGCGCGCTGGAGAAGCTCACGGCGGTGAGGGCAACAGGACCCCAGGAACACTGGCCCCCTCCCTCTGCCCCAGGCCCCGCACACTCTCCTGCTTGAAGAGGACATTTCTCCTCTTCCCATTGCCCCAGGCTCTCCCAGATGTGAGCCAAAGTTACCCTGTGGTCACCTCACCTCTGGGAGCCATCATTTTCCCTGTGTGGCACTAAAAGACAGCATCTTCCCCATGGCTCCTCATCCCCACCTTCTTCTGGAATTCTCGTCTCCATCCTTCCTGTTCTGTCAGACCAGAACTGAGACACTTCAGTTTTCCCCAACGCCCCGGACCTTCTATGCTCTGACCTCAGAATTTCTTGGCAGCTGGAGGAACAGGAGAAGGAGCGGAAAAGAAAGAGGGAGGAAGAGGAACGGAGAAAGCTGCCCCCTCCTCCAGAACCCCCAGCCAGCCTGCCCGAAGGGCACCTGGTGGACAGCCACACGGCCCCTGCCGCTGCCCGGGACGGGTGAGAGCTGGGACACCTGGGGGAGGAAAAGAGGGCTGAGCCAGAGCAACCCCACCACTTAGCGTTCTCTGTCGCCCCTGCTGTTCCAGAGCGCACCCCCGCCTGCCGGCATCCTCGCAGCCGGCCAGTGTGAACGGCGTCTGCACAGATGCAGAGGGCCCCCAGGTGAGTCCTCCCGCCCGAGCACTCTGTCAGAATCTTAGCCCCTCCCCTTGCACATCTGCTTAACAGCGTCTTATCCTTGCAGCCCCTGATGGAACAGCAGAGACTTGAGCAGGGCAGCCTCCCAGAAGGGCCTGTGAGTTACTCCTGGGCATGTGGGTGTTGATAACTAGGAGATAAGGGACGCAAAGGGGTGTGAGCCGGGAGGTGGGAACACTGGGGTCAGGAGAGGGCAGAGACTCAGGTGGGAGTGGGAAGACCCGCTCCTGTACTTCAAGCTTCACACCCTTCAAGTCAGATGTCTCCCGCCTCACCTTTTGTGACACACGCACCACTGTCTTCACAGGGGTCCGGTGCTGGGGACGAGGCCAACGGGCCACGGGGAGAGAAACAGGCCCGGACACGAGGCCCAACCCCACCAATAATGCCCCAGAGCAGGTCGTCTGAGTCCGCCCGGGTCGCCACCTTGCCCACTCGAGGCCCGGAGCTCTCCGCCCAGGAACAGATGGAGGGCCTGCTGTGCCGCAAACAGGAGATGGAGGCCTTTGGCAAGAAGGCCGCCAACAGGTACTGGGTCTGGCAACACGGCACGGAGACCCCTCCGGCTCCTGGTTCTGGACAGGCTTACCCAGAACCTCTTCCTACACTGGGGGAAGGGGTAGGACTCAGGAGCAGGGTGGGGCCTCGGTGGGGGCCCAAGGGCCGGGAAACTATAAACAAGATGGGCCTAAGGTGGCACTAGTGTTAAAGAACCTGCCTGCCAATGCAGGAGACATAAGAGAGGTGGATTCAATCCCTGGGTCAGGAAGATCCCCTGGAGGAGGGCATGGCAACCCACTCCAGTATTCTTGCCTGGAGGATCCCCTTGGATAGAGGAGCCTGGTGGGCTACAGTCCATAGGGTTGCAAAGAGTCAGACACGACTGAAGCGACTTAGCAATGACAGGAGTGGCCCTGGGAGTCCTGGAACCATCAGGCTGTTCCCAGGGTGGCTGGCCCCTCAAAGGCCGGTCAGGCACTGGCGTCTCCTCCTCACCACGTTACCCCTCCCCCAGGTCGTGGCAGAACGTGTACTGTGTCCTGCGGCGCGGGAGCCTTGGCTTTTACAAGGATGCGAAGGCAGCCAGTGCAGGAGTGCCGTACCACGGAGAAGTGCCTGTCAGCCTGGCCAGGGCCCAGGGCAGCGTGGCCTTTGATTATCGAAAGCGCAAGCATGTCTTCAAGCTGGGGTAGGAATGGACCGGAGGGAGGCGTGATACAGACGCGAGGGCACGGGGCCAGGCATTTGGGGACAGAAACATCGACGAGGGAGAGGCGGGGGCTCTGGCTATGCTCACACGCAGGGTAGCGGGAGCACCGCGGCGCAGACCTGTCAAGCTGAGCAGTTATCCTGCAGGGGAGAGTTGTCGGCAGGTTAAGGGCATTCCCCTGTCTCCAGGGCCCGCCGCTGCCTGTCAGGCGGCCGCCAGAGCAGGAGGCGGGGCCTGGGGCGGAAGTGAGCGTGCCCTCGTCCTCGGCAGCCAATCAGAAAGGAGCTGCTTTGGCCCCACCCCCGGTCCTGAGAATCGGAAGAAGGTTCAGAGAGGGTCTGGAGAGCCGGCTATGAGCACCCGGGGTCCGTTCTCCCGTCTGGTCTCTGGGCGATAAGGCGCTCTCGCCAGCCCTGAGCTGGCCGGTCAGAGTCTCAGCTCTGCCCTGAGTTTTCTCTCTTTCCCAACAGCTTGCAAGATGGGAAGGAATATCTGTTCCAGGCCAAGGATGAGGTGAGCTGTCCCTTTACCCCCGTGTCCCCTTCCTTCCGTGCTGCCTGAGAGCCCTCCAGATATACTCTTTACTTCCTCACCTCTCTCTCGTTTTGCTTGTCTGAAGTGTCTCCTTCTTGGATATCGGACAACCCACGTTGTGCCAACTAGATGTTTGTGAAGGCCACACCAAACATGTTCCCTCCCTTAAAAGGGTCTTTTTAAGGGAGGGAACATGGGGCAGGCATCTCTGCCTCCTTTCTTACCCTTCCCCGCTGAGCGCGAGCCACAGCCGCCAGTAGCACAGCCTCCAAGTGACCAGGTGTCTTTCCGCGCCCCTTGCAGGCAGAGATGAGCTCGTGGCTGAGGGTGGTGAATGCAGCCATTGCCACCGCGTCCTCCGCCTCCGGAGAGCCTGAAGAGCCAGCGGTTCCCAGTGCCACGCGGGGCATGACCCGGGCTATGACCATGCCTCCGGTGTCACCGGCCGGGGCTGAGGCACCTGTCGTGCTTCGCAGCAAGGATGGCAGAGAACGAGAGCGAGAAAAGCGCTTCAGCTTCTTCAAGAAGAACAAGTAGTTGGGGGCGAGACTCCCAGGCCAGCTCCCTCCCTCTGTCCAGGAAACTGCCAGGGACCGTCGACAGAGGTCACCCTCTTGTCAGGACAACTGCCTGCTGCTAGGGTCTGTTGCCAAGGTCAACCCATCACCAGGAACTGTCTCTGGGGACAAGTCAGTGTTCCCAAAGGCAACCCTTCTCTTCTGCTATTTAATTCTAGACTGGTGGTGGGGCCCAGGCAACCCCCAATTCCACTCCTCCCCTCTCCCCTCTTTCCCCAGCCTTATGCCTCTGTCCCCACCACGGGCGCAGGCAGCGCCACACCCTCTACGAGGCCATGTGGGGAATGGCTCCCCTGCCCAGGGTCCTTCTCCCACCACAGCTAGGGCACGCCATCCAGTCCTCGCCCCTGGGGACCAGCCAGGAACCTCTCAGAGCGGAAGCAGGACCTGGGGGCTAGATTGCCAGATGACGGGTCAGAAACACCGAAGCTGCCCCTTCCCATCCTCCCTCGTCCTCTGACTCAAGCAGCCCCTCCATCTCCGGCAACTCTCGACAGCTTCCAAGTGTGAGTTGTTTGGGGCCAACCACAGCCTTGAGTCTGGCCAAGGAGGTGATTAAACAGCTCAGCTTCTCTTACTGCCTCTGGGTGTCTTTGATTTCCTGACCACAAACCTCTCTAGCTGTGCCCTAGTTCTTCCCTCTGGCCCTGATCTCCTGTGTGTGAGGTGTCCACCAGCATCCGAGCCCATCAAGAACCACATTCTGTGAGCCTCCCTCCCATGGTCTCATTTCCCCATGATAATAACCTCCACTTTGCTGGGTTCACCTATGTCAAGCCTCTTTTTAGCCCAGAGAAGTTCCCCATGACGTTAACAAGCAGTATTCATGTTAGAAGGCAGTGAAGGACTGTGGTGCACAACTTCCTTCACTCATGATTCTCCCAAGTGTGTTAAAAAACCGAAGGCGGGGGACTGACCTAGTGGTTCAGTGGTGAAGATGACACGTCCCCCATGCATGGGGCCTGGGTTCAATCCCTGATCAGGGAACTACATCCCACATGCTGCAACAGAGACTGAATATCCCACGTGTCACAACTAAGAGGAGCCAAATAAGTAAATACTAAAAAAATAGAAGGCAGTAGAACCCTGCCACAACCTAGTGTCAGCCACAGCTCAGCCTGACAGTGGGAAGTGGAGCATACAGGCAGTGATTACTGACCCCACCTTCTGTCTCAATGGAGAGGACCCCAACAAGGGATCAGGGGAATTCAGGTTCTCAATCCACCGACCAGTAGAACGACAGCACCCTGGGAAGCCATGAGGCACATCTAAGTGCATAAACAAACACACAGGAGAATGTATTCTAGATCTACTGAGTTATTAAAACAGGTGACTTTCCCCCTTGTCTCTGGCTCGGCCACTGAAAGTTTTAGGGCAATAGTATTTGCCTCGGGACCCTCCTATAGGAAAAGTTTTGCTCTTTCATTGTTTCCCATCCATACACAAACAACCATTTTGGGGGCTCAGAGATCTTTCCAGGAAAGCAGCCCCATCGTTAGCACAGTAGGCCAAGGGCCCTAGCTGAGCAGACCCTCCCATCAGCCATAATAAAGACGGGGTCAGGTGTGTGCAGGCCCAGAAAGTTCCCAAACATGAGCTGTAGTAGATCAGACAGCTCACAGAATAATTACCACTTTCTTTCAAGAGAAGCAGACTCAGTACTTCAAAGCAGACATGTGATAACATAACTGGAACGATCTGTCAGGAGACGTCAGTACCGCACAGACACCTTTTGTTCTCCAGGTCTAACAGATCTCCACTGTAGGAAGAGAGAGCCACACACTGGGGTGCCCAGGGAGTCTGGGGAGATGCACTCCTTGGTGGCAAGCCTGGGCATTGGGAGAGAAAGCAGTAATTGGAGATTTTAGAAGGAAAAAAATGTGTATTAGGGTGAGAAAACAATGGAGAAATTAGCGTTTTAACTCGTAAACAGGGCAGCCAAGTGAAGCAGTCCGACATTGTGCAGAATGCAGTCAGACATTGTGAATGGAGGTGGAATAAAAATATGGTTTGAGCATTTACATGGTAGCTAAAGCTGCCCGAGTCCACAAATCCTTAAGGACAGGACGTGGAAGAGGATAAGCATAAAGCCAGGAAGTTAAGTCTTGTAAGGGAGACACCTTCGGAAACGAGTGGACGAAAGTTCAAGGAAGGATGAGAGACTGGGATGGAGCAGTGATGGATATGAGGCAGATTAGAGCACAAAAATACAATAATGCAGGCTCCACGAATCAATGGGGAAACAGGGACAGACAAAAATGGATTAATTATTTAGAGGAAAATGTTTGCATTCTTACCTAACCCCACTTTCAAGGGCGAACTCGAGATCTGTGCTGACCGGTGTGGCAGCCACGAGTCATGTGCAGCCACTGAGCATGTGAAATCTGGCTAGTCCGACTGGGGTGTGCTGTAAGTGTAAAATGCTTTCTGGATTTTGAAGACTGAAAAGGAAAAAAAGAATTTAAAATATCTCAATAATTTGTATTTGATAATACATTACAATATTTTAGCTATATTGGATCTCAACAATATTAAAGTCAATTTTAACGGTTTCTTTTTATTTCTTAAATGTGTTTACTAGAAAATTTTGTATATGTTTCTCACATTATGCTTCTATTTGGATAGCACTGCTCTAAATGGACTACAGACCTGAATGTGAAAGGTAAAAACATTAATGTTAATAGGAAAAAAATGTAGGAGAATATACTTATGACCCAAGGGGACAGAAAAGGCCATTCTGTACAAAACTTCAAAAGCACACACTTTAAGGCAAAAATTGATTGTCAGTCACATTAACAAATTAAGGGTTTCTCTTCAATGAAGAACTCCATGGACAAAATAATTTGGTGGGATGAGAGAAGATACTTGAAACTGACCTCTGAAGAAAAAAAAAAAAGAAACTGACCTCTGGTGACCTCAGCCTGCAGCAGCTTGGAGTGGGGCTTGGGTTCCCAGCCAGAGACTGAGGCTGGGTCGCAGCAGTGAGAGCACCAAATCCTAGCCACTAGACCAATGGTCAGTAGAAAAGAATTCCCACAAAGACTGAAAGTAATGAAAAAGGTAAAGTGTTTCTATTAGAAGGAAAAGGAGTACAATACATGGCAGAAAGCGAAGAAGAACCAAAGAGCCTCTTGATGAAAGTGAAAGAGGAGAGTGAAAAAGTTGGCTTAAAACTCAATATTCAAAAAACGAAGATCATGGCATCCGGTTCCATCACTTCATGGCAAAGAGATGGGGAAACAATGGAAACAGTGATAGACTTTATTTTCTTGGGCTCCAAAATCACTGCAGATGATGACTGCAGCCATAAAATTAAAAGACGCTTGCTGCTTGGAAGAAAAGCTATGACCAACCTAGACAGCATATTAAAAAGCAGAGACATTACTTTGCCAACAAAGGTCTGTCTAGTCAAAGCTATGGTTTTTCCAGTAGTCATGTGTGGATGTGAGAGTTGGACTATAAAGAAAGCTGAGTGCCAAAGAATTGATCCTTTTGAACTGTGGTGTTGGAGAAGACTCTTGAGAGTCCCTTGGACTGCAAGGAGATCTAACCAGTCCATCCTAAAGGAAATCAGTTCTGAATACTCATTGGAAGGACTGATGCTGAAGCTGAAGCTCCAATACTTTGGCCACCTGATGCGAAGAACTGACTCATTTGAAAAGACCCTGATGCTGGGAAAGATTGAAGGCGGGAGGAGAAGAGGATGACAGAGGGTGAGATGGTTGGATGGCATCACCGACTCGATGGGCATGAGTTGAGTAAGTTCCATAACTCAAGTAACCCTAACTGAGTAAGTTGGTGACAGACAGGGAAGCCTGGTGTGCTACAGTCCATGGAGTCACAAAGAATCAGACACAACTGAGCAACTGAACTGACTGACATGTCCACACAAGTGGACTCAGAGAGCATGTTGCTGAGTTGCATCCTTGTGGCAGTTTGAATTACTTTTATGGGGCATTTCTTTCAGATTTCCTTTGGCCAATCATTCTGATTTGCCTGGTTCACAGTTCATATTTTGTACATCTCAGGATCCTCCTAAGGATGCTACCGCAAAGGCCTGTGGGTAGAGTGTCCCTTGACATCACTCCCCTTTGACCTCCAAGGAGCCTTTCTGTGCGTGTGTGGTCATAGAGGTCTCCTGACTTCGAGAATGAGAAACATGTGGTCTGGGCAGGGCCCAGCCTTCTCCCTTAATTGTCCTGCTGTTCTCGTCTTGAAGTTTCAGTCCACAGGGAATGAATCCCCTATCCCTTTACTATGGAGAGATCCATCTACCTCCTGCCTCAAAACCAACAAGAGATTAATGAATAGACAAGAAAATCCTGCAAATCAGCAACAAAAAAAGAGACTGTAACCTGACAAGAATCATGGGGGAAAGATATAAACAGGAAAGTTACAGAAGAGTAAACCTCCCAAACTTAAGAGAAACAAGAGATGTTTAGAATCATTAGTAATGAGAGAAATGCAAATTAAAGCAACAATGATATACCATTTTATACCTGGAAAAAATTAGAAAACTGGATAATGTCAAACACTGGCAGAGACACTGAGATGCAGGCTCCCTGGAGTGGGAGGTAGACTGGTTTCCAGAGGACAGCCTGACACTACTTGGTCAAGTTGGTTCTGAGACAGTCCTGGGATCTGGGACCTTTTGCTGCAGTGCTACAATGCTTGTGCCTGGACACAACTCTCCTCAGATGACACTAAAAATAACTGTGTGCATGTACAATTTGGGCAAATTCTGGACCAAAAAGATACAAAGAGACCAAAAAACCCAACTGCCACTTTTGCGGTGCCTGAAGCAAAAAGCAAAAGCAGGATACTGCGCATGCTCCCTACACTCACCACCACCTAAGGAGGGGGAGCAGAACACCTAAGCCATCCCTCCAACCCAACCGCTGGACACACCCCTACCCTCACCTCATATAAAGAACAAGCTTGCGCCCCCTTGCTGCAACAGGGGCCCTAGTAAAGTCTTGCCTGAATTTTTTGTCTGGTCTCTAATCAATTAATATTGACTGGAGAAAGCCAAGAACCCTGGTTGGTAACAGTTTAATGTATACCCTATGACTCAGCAACCCAGAAATTCCATCCCAGTCCTAACTCCCCT
Source organism: Cervus elaphus (assembly GCF_910594005.1). Taxonomy (NCBI): domain Eukaryota; kingdom Metazoa; phylum Chordata; class Mammalia; order Artiodactyla; family Cervidae; genus Cervus; species Cervus elaphus. The sequence continues at coordinate 6,254,598 of NC_057816.1, forward strand.
CAAATTTTCACACCAGTCTATTAGGGTACACATAATTAACATACGATGTCAACTGCAAGCTTATTTGTAACAAGAATAAGGAGTTAGAGGCAACCTGAGTGTCCTATGCTGGGAGAGAGACAGATAAAATATGCTGGCTGCACACTGTGGAGTATTGCTCAGTAGTTAGATACCCACAATAACACAGGGCTTCCCTGATGGCTCAGTGGTAGAGAATCTGCCTGCCAATGAAGGAGATGTGGGTTTGATCCCTCAGGTGGGAAGATCCCCTTGGAGAAGGAAGTGGTAACCTGCTCCAGTATTCTTGCCTGGAAAATCCCACGTACAGAGGAGCTTGGCGGGCTACAGTCCATGGGGTTGCAAAAGAGTCAGACACATGACTTACTGAGTAAACAAGAACAACATAGTGCTTAGTGAAAAAAGCAAGAAACAATGAGCTATACAACACAATTTACATAAACATTTGCATAAATTAATTTACCCAAGTAAAATCTCCCCAAATGAAGAATGGGTGGACTTTGTTTAGATCCATATTAGGAGAAACCAAATGTAAAAACAGATCCTTGGGACAATCCAGTGGAAATGTAAATATAAATATCAGATGATATTAGCATAGCATAGAGCTGATTTTTTAGAGGCAGTTAGTGAAAACCTTATAGATGAAACGACATTATGACTGGAATTTGCCTTAAAAAAAAACTCCAGCCCACCTGCCCCCAACACACACACACACGAAGCAAAGGGGCTACATGAAATAAGATGAGCAAATGTTGATAATTGTCAAAGCTGAGTAAGGGGCCCAGAAGATTTCATAACATTCTCTATTTGTGCCTTTTTGAAAATGTCCACAATGAAACATTTTTTGTAATGGAAAAAGCAAATGTGCATTAAAAAGACATGTCTTACAGAAAACAAACTTATGGTTACCAAAGAGGAAGGTAGGGGAGGGAAAATTAGGAGTTTGGGAATAGCAGATGCAAACTACTATATATAAAATAGACAACAAGGTTCTAAGGTATAGCACAGGTGACTATATTCAATATCTTGTAGGGACTTTCCTGGAGAAGGCAATGGCACCCCACTCCAGTGTTCTTGCCTGGAGAATCCCAGGGACGGGGGAGCCTGGTGGGCTGCCGTCTATGGGGTCACACAGAGTCAGACACGACTGAGGTGACTTAGCAGCAGCAGCAGCAGGGACTTTGCTGGATGGTCCAGTGATAAAGATTCTGAGCTTCCAATGAGAGGGCCTGGGTTCCATTCCTGGTCAGGGAACTAGATTCAACATGCTGCAACTAAACGTTTCCATGCCCCAACTAAAAAGATCCTTCATGCCAAAACTAAGACAAATAAATAGTTTGTAACCCATGATGGAAAAGAATATGAAAATGAGTATATATATATATACACATACATGTACAACTTTGTACACTTTGCTGTACACCAGAAACTAACATGACATGGTAAATATACTTCATTTTTTAAGAAAATATATCTTGCAAGAACACAAAATAATACATTCTAAATTCACTTAACGGTTGCCTATGAGGGTTTCCCTTGTGGCTCAGCTGTAAAGAATCTGCCTGCGATGCGGAAGACCTGGATTCGATCCCTGGGTTGGGAAGATCCCCTGAAGAAGGGAACGGCTACCCACTTCAGTATTCTGGCCTGGAGAATTCCATGGACTGTATAGTCCATGGGGCTGCAAAGAGTCGGACACAACTGAGCGACTTTCACTTTCAAAAAATGAGGGAAAGGGAAGGGGAGGTAAAAGGGAATAGATAAGAATAGGGAAATAGATGGGGGAGAAGATGGAATGATATGGTCAGAGCTATGAGGAGAAACAGTATAAAAACACAGGAGAAAAGGATGGTGAATGAATGAAAAATTTTAGAGGGGTGCAAGCTGTTAAAAGGATATTAGTTTTGGTAACCTCAGAAAACTTGGGGAATTGGAGAGGAAGACAGAACCCAAAACACAGGCATGAAGGTGGGCAACAGCAGGTTAACAGTTTGCAAAAATCCATCCTGAAACACTGGGAAGAAACCCAAGTTAGAAAACATTAATAGCAAAGATGAGTAAAAACTATTTCAGAAATGGGCAAAGGGGTCCCTCGCTGGTGTTTCAAAAGTCTGACTATAGAGAGAAACTGGAAATGACCAAGAGAAAAAGGGAAGGGGAGGGTTAAATAGAAATGGGTGGGAGGTAAGCATGAGTATTATCAGAATTGGAAGGACAGTGCCTCTGCTGACATTGGTGGAAAACAAAGAATTCAGTAAAAGAAATGTAACCGAGTAGCTTGAGAGAGAGGACACCGTGCAGAGTTTGTGCCTGATAGTATCAGAAAAGATACCAAGGAGGAATGACGACGGACAAACATCCTGGCATCCTCTACTTGGAGATAAGCTAAATCCATCTATCTCCAGAAACGTCTCTTCTTTGTCCAAAGGTGACCGTGAGTAATCCCCCTTAGTGACTTCCTTTTGGCCAGCAGGAGGTGCCCTTGGACCACAGTTGAATTCTGAAAGCTGGACCATGCCCCGGTCAGTTGCCTTGTCCAGCAGCTTGGTCTGGAGGTGGAGACCCTGGCCTATCCCCCAAACAAGAAACCTCTCTGGTCCTCTATACCAAGCATTCGTTGGTGTGCTCACCACGAATCAGGAACTGTTGAGGACACATAATTAGAGCTTAATTCTCTAGCTAGGAAGAGAAAACCAGCCTTCGTGTATATGTGACAAACAAAACCCAACTGATTTGAGTGTAGCCTGGATAGAATGCCTCTACGAGCTATCTCAGCTCTGCCATCTTCGGTTCTGTTTCTTCACCAGTGAAGTACGTTTGCAATTAAAAATTTCTGAATTATGTTTTAAAGCTCTACCAAAAAAAAAAAAAAGTCAGGTTTCCTTGAAATGTGGTGCGCCTGTATTCCTAAAATGTTGTCCCAAGCTACCATAGAGGCTGGCCGATCGCTAAGAAAACCCGCTTTTAGGGGACTCAGTGAGATAACCCTTTGTCATCTGCAGCGGCAGTCCTTCCCTACCTCCGCCCCCCGACACGGTCCAATAGCACGATCCATTGTGAATGGATCCATTGTGATCCACTGTGACTCCGGGCTTCTGATTTCACCAAGGCAGTGGTTGCGCCCAGAGCCTTCTGACGCGTGAGCGCCGACCCCCACCCACACCACCGTCCAAGGTGTTGATTGGCTAGCCGGGCCAGGGGGCGGGCTGACCTCCGCTCCGCCGCGCCGACAACAGCGGGCCCCGCCCCCTATCGGGGCGACTGGGAGCCGAGCCCGGGGCAGCTATTTGTACGCGGCCGCGGGATTGGTCGCCTGGCTCCCGCGAGGGTGAGGAGGGGGTGGGCAGTGCGCACTCGCGCGTGCGTCAGGTGGCGCGCGAGAAAGGCCCGGTCGCGCCGAGGTTTGAGCGGCCGTCGCCATTTTGTAGGGTTCTCTCTGACGCGGGAGCCGCCGCCAGCGCTGCTGCCACCCGGAGGTGCGCAAGGTTCTTGTGGGTGTGGGGGGAGCCTGAGAGCCGGGCCGGCCGGGCCTCTGGCGGACGGGGAGGGCCCAGAGTTTGGGTTTTTTTCTCTTGGTGCGGGAGGTCCGGGGAAGACAACGGGAGGAGGCGGGGCCGGGTCTCCGGAGGGGGCGGGGCAGGGGTCGAGTCGAGTCTTTGTTGGGGAGAAGGCACGGGAGTTGGGTCGCCGGCGCGGGGGTGGGGGTTCCCAGTTGGGGCAAAGGGGGCCTTTTTATTCTTAAAAGTATTTTGAACGGTGATGCCTCCCGGAAGAGAGGTACACAGATTTCCCTCCAAAACCTTGTTACCAGGGACGGTTAGATGTATGCCTCTTTCCCCCCATTTGGATTCTTCTCTTACCTGCCCCCCAACAGGAGTATTTCAAGCTAACCCTGTTACTTAAAATGCGCCTTATTTCACGAGGGACTATGCAATGCATGCTGACGACCGACCCGTTCGCGTGTTACACACAGCTCACACCACTCCTTAAGAGCTAACCTTCCTCCCGCTACTGAAAAAAGAGGGAACGTCTATGTGAGCATCTTGAAGGTGCCAAGAACTTGGGAGGATTAATCCAAAATGCAGTGCATTGAAACTTTCGCCTCTAATTTCTGAAAATCTTTCTTCTCTTTCAGGCTCTTGTCAGGATGGTGAAGCTGTTCATCGGAAACCTGCCTCGGGAGGCCACAGAGCAGGAGATCCGCTCACTCTTCGAGCAGTATGGGAAGGTGCTGGAATGTGACATCATTAAGAACTACGGCTTTGTGCACATAGAGGACAAGACGGCGGCCGAGGATGCCATCCGCAACCTGCACCACTACAAGCTGCACGGGGTGAACATCAACGTGGAAGCCAGCAAGAATAAGAGCAAAGCTTCAACCAAGTTGCATGTAGGCAACATCAGTCCTACTTGTACCAACCAAGAGCTCCGGGCCAAGTTTGAGGAGTACGGTCCTGTCATCGAATGTGACATCGTGAAAGATTATGCCTTTGTACACATGGAGCGGGCTGAGGATGCAGTGGAGGCCATCAGGGGCCTTGACAACACAGAGTTTCAAGGTGAACTGCTCTGGGGCCTGGGTGGCAAAACCGAGTGGGGTCTAGGTCTAGACAGAGGCAAGAACACAGGACCATGGGGCCGGCAGGGTGGTGTCTTCCATTCTACTTTAGCTGGAAATAGTAGAACGATTGTATGTTTACCATGCTTAAACACAACTTAACTCTTGGAGAAGCAAACACTTCTCCTTTTCAGATTTGCCAAGATGTTTCTCAATGTAGAATCACAAACGGTAGGTCACTTTTTCCTGCAAGCGTCATTCATTTGGGTGCTGTTGGAAGTTTAATCTGCAAATGGGAGAAGAAGATAAAGGTCTGTGGCTTGCTTCTTTTGTTATGATGAGGAAGCCTTATATATTTGAGAGTTTAAATGCATAGGGCTTATATTCCTTACTGCCCTGGGCAATGGGCCATGGTGGGGGGAAAAAAAGACAGGAAAAAAAGACATCTTTAAAAATCTTTGTATTATAAATCTGGGTGGTGAATCTGATTTTGGGGGGTTATCTTTTGAGTACTCAAATTTGCTCAGTATGTGATGAACTATATAAGCAGAGCCAAAAACCGTGCTATGTATTCTGCTCCACATACTATTATTTACTCCTAAAGGGAAAAAACGACATTTCTAAAAATGTTAGGTTGAATGGGAATTATGGTTCTGCTTCTGAGGAGATTCCGATTAGAGTGGCATATTGAATTATTTACATCATTAATAAAAGTACGGACGTTGTCATTAGTACTACAGGAGGTTGCAGATTCTCTGGAACTGTGCTGATATGGTAGCCACTAGCCCCATATGGCTATTAAATTGAAATTAAATAAATTTTAAAGTTCAGTTTCTCAGTTGTCTGCACACATTTCAAGCACTCAGAAGTCATCCAGGCTAGTGGTGACTGTATCAGTGCAGATACAGAACATTTACATCATCACAGGAAGTTCTCTTGTACAGCACTGTTCTACAAGCTTTTTGTTGATAGTGTCATCTTAGACCACATGTTTACATCCACTTCTCAGGTTTATAAATTAAGATCATTTTTTTCTCTGAGTACCATTAAAAGGGTTGTAAAGACGTACTAAAGGGTCCTCTACTAAACCTAGACAACAGAAAAGAAATGGAGAAGAGGAAAAGTTGACCAGAAAAGGGTAAGAAAGTTTGCAGATAGTAGAGATTGCAAATAGTGCATCAGATATTTCTGGCTTCAGCCAGTGGTGTCCTGACTTTTAGTTGCTCTTTAAAGCACAGGGCAAAAATTGTAGATACTTGCTACCATTTACTTGTCATATGATCTTGGACAAGTGTTTTAACCTCTTTGTGCTTCATTTTCCCCACTTATAAAATAGAGTTATAATGATCCCTGCTGTACCTCCCTCACAGGATGGTAGTGAGGCTAGAATGAGGTAATAGATGTGAAAGTGCTTTGACAGTAAAAGCACTGTATGATAAAAGGTGAGTGGTGTTCGCAACAACAAATGTTTCTATGCTGGTTAGAAACTTCTTTAAAATGTAATACCTTTCCTCATTTATATTTGGTTTTCTTTTATTATTTTGGAAAGCTGTTGCACTTCAGATACCTTTAAAAAATACCCTGAATTATTTTCATTGGATGAAGGAGGGCATCATGAATGGACAGTGTTGGAGGAAATGGGAGTTCTCTCTTGATAGGTAACAAGCAAAATGTGAAATAATGCAGTTAAAGTCTGGTACAAACTGCAGCAATGTTCTAGTATAATACTGCTTGTCTTTACCTTTTTAATATGCAAGTGAGTAAAAGGATAGGATCAGAAATAGGTATATGGATGTCAGTTAATTGAGGGGGGGTTAGCTTGAAAGAAATGTGTTTTAATACAGTGGGTTTCATTCAGGATGTAATAACACAATGATCCATGAAATTTTTTTAAACGTCATTATTGGGGAAAAAAGGATCTTTTATTTGGTTTTCATGTTCTTAGCCTGGGCCCTCTGGAGAAAGCGCTTAACTTTTCGTTATGTTTTACATACAGACATTTTTATAACCAGCTCTGTTTTTTTTCCAGATGACAAGAGAAAGTTTAGCATTGGATAGTAAGTTGCAGTCTTACAGAAAATATAATCTAGATACCAATTTGTCACAGTTTTTTCATAAAGCCTTTTTATTCATCTCCTAATAAAGGGGACCTCTTAAGAATGCCACTTTGGTCATCTTTTGAACCTTTATATGTTAATGGCTGCTACTGAGGCTTCCTGACTGTAAGACTAACAAAAGAAAGCAGCAGAATCTGAGTTTACCCGAGTCTCTGAGGATCTGTTTCCTCCCCATAAACAGCAGTGAGCTGAACCGCTACTGACTTAGCAAGCAGTTTGCACTGAAAGACCGTGAAGAAGCTGTTCCCAAGTAATAACTCAGGCAGCTGAACTGGGAATGATATATGAGTTTGTGTGTTTTGTTTTTCACCAGTATGTAAAACAAACATTAAATTGGAGTACAGTTGTATATCAAGCTATATCCCTAATCTCTGGGTCCTGTTACTTGGCAGGAGCTCAGCAGTGAGGACCTCAGGTTCCCCACCTCTTTCTTTCAAAAGAAAACACTTGTGGGAGGTGGAGGCTGGTTTTCTGGGAAATGTTGGCAACATACCTCAGTAATTTTTTGGAGATTTCAGAAAATTTTTAAGCTTTTGGCTTCTCCAAGTGTGGTAGAGTAGTAGAATTTAATCTTCCTCCAGTTTTCTTTGCATTGGTTCCTCAAAGTAATAGAGAAGCACAGTATATTTCAATTACCATAAGAATTTTAGGAGATTTAAATGCCTGGTTACAACCTTTAGAAAGATTATGTGAAAAAAAGTATCACTTCTGTTGTAGATCTTTTAGTTCTAGATTTAAAAAGTTGTTTACCTGATTCCTTTTTACAGTTACTACAGATGTTTATAAACTTCTCAGTTCCACTCTAAAAGCAGTGGTGGAGAGTGTATGTAGTAATAGAAACATCAAGGGGAAAAAAGTCACTGGGTTTTGTTTCTCAAAAAAAAAATGGACCCATAATCTGTAAAGGATTAAATTACATATTTTCCTTGAAAATGTACTTGTAGGCCTCTGGACTGGCTGCTTTTTAGATTGGCATGGTTACACTGACTTCAGAATTGAAACACTGTTTGTGTCTATCACACGCGTTTAATGTCACCATGTATGTTTGAAAGGCAAGTAGCTTGTAATCCCTCCAGTCCAAATTACAGGGAATTCTACATTTGGGATATAAATTGGGGCAAAAATCCGTGTGTTTCTGTTCTAAGCACAGTTAGCATTTGTCCTGTAATAACGTCTAAGAATGGGTAAGAATGGGAGTATCTGTATCTCTGAAAATAACGGGATGGCTCAGTGCTGCTTTCATGTTAAATTGCTGTCTGATACCTGTTGACACTATCAGTGTTGATGGTGGATGCTGCCTCTCTACTCGCAGCTGGAAGTAAAAACCTGACCTCCTTTGTTTCTGCTAAAGAAAAGGTTTTAAGTTTGAGGCAGCAGCTACTAGAAGCTGGGGTGGTAGGAATGTTGGACGTTGGGCAGAACTGAGTTTGACTAAAGTGATATTACTGCACTAACCCGCTCCCCTCTCAGGGTCAGTGCATGGCGCTGTTCTGGCTGCCGTCCTGAATCGGGCTGTTTCCAACAGGATGGTGGAGCACGAGGCCTCCTACCGCATAGCTGCATCCAGAACAAGGTCTGTTACAGAGAGAGCAACTTGCTGATCGCGGAGGGGGGATTTGTCCTGAGCAGCCCTTTAGAGTGATGCAAAGCCCCAGTTCTCTACAACTGTACTGGCTGCTTTTGGCTATGATCTGTAAAGCAATGACTTGATCTCCAAAGTCTTAGGCAGTTTGGCACCAAATGCTGCCAAGAATATGCCTTTTCTCAAACTGCTTTTAAAGACCTTGGATGCTTTCATTAGCAAGGCTCCCTGGGCTTGGTTGTTCACAAGCCCAGGGCAAAGATTGTTTCTTCTCTTCGCTCCTCGTGCTGGTCATTTCTTGCAAGTATGGATGTGGCTTGTTTGTACGGGTGCCCTGAAGCCTTTAGGCCAATGCTGCATTTTTCTAACAAGTAGACAATTCCCTGTAAAGAATTGTTTACAGGTTTATGTCGTTTACTGCATAACAGGATGAAATGCCAATCATTCCATTATATGAAAACACACTGTCCCTAAGAAACCAGTACTGCTTCAAGAACCATTTCTTGCTGTTGAGAGACTTAGGTCAGGTAGCTTTCTTTTCCACAGCAGGCGTGGATTCACCTTTGCTTAAAAAAAAAATGTGGGGGTGGGGTTAAAGTCTGGAAGCTCTTATATCGAACTCTTAAGGGGTCCTGGAGTTTAGGCAGATGATGCGCCAGGTATGATTTGTGTGCCCAACATAGCCTTCTGGTGACACTTGCAAAAATGGCTGGAAGAAACAAGATGGACAGCACATGCTGTGGCTTTTTAAGCTACAGTACATGCTTAGGCCTTATGTGGCCCTGAGTAAATCAATGAGAGGTTGGTAAGATGCTTTACTATGCAGAGCATAACTGAGGTGTTACTGTATATTTGATTTGGAAAAATTGTCAGGTTTTGCTAATAGTATTGAAAAGTGGAAACTTTGGAAAAGTGGAAACTCAATTTCTATGTTGGGGAGAAGAAAGTCGTGGAGACGGAAGTAGGAGGGAATCCCGGTCTACTGTGTAAGTAGAAAGTATTGACTGGTTTCTGAGGATTCAGATTTTCTAAGTCTCATCTGTTAAAACTTCAGCTGCTTTTTTGGAGGGGATTGTTGAAATAGGGTTGTAGGAATGTGTGTTTGTATGTTTGTGTGTCTTTTGCCAACTAGTTGATTTTGGGGAAGACATAGAAGGTTAATGAGTTATAATAAATCTTCTTAAATCTATTTCCTAAAGGCAAACGAATGCACGTGCAGTTGTCTACCAGCCGGCTTCGGACTGCCCCTGGGATGGGAGACCAGAGTGGCTGCTATCGGTGTGGGAAAGAGGGCCACTGGTCCAAAGAGTGTCCAGTAGACCGTTCAGGCCGCGTGGCGGACTTTACTGAGCAGTATAATGAACAGTATGGAGCGGTGCGCACACCTTATACCATGGGCTACGGGGAGTCCATGTATTACAACGACGCATATGGAGCACTTGACTACTATAAGCGTTACCGAGTCCGCTCTTACGAGGCAGTGGCAGCAGCAGCAGCAGCTTCCGCGTACAACTATGCAGAGCAGACCATGTCTCATCTGCCTCAAGTCCAGAACACGGCTGTGACCAGTCACCTCAGCTCCACGTCCGTTGACCCCTACGACAGACACCTGTTGCCAAACTCGGGCGCTGCTGCCACCTCAGCTGCTATGGCTGCTGCCGCTGCCACCACTTCCTCCTATTACGGAAGGGACAGGAGCCCCCTGCGTCGTGGTGCAGCGGTGCTCCCCGCAGTTGGAGAGGGCTACGGTTATGGGCCAGAGAGTGAGCTATCTCAGGCTTCAGCAGCTGCACGGAATTCTCTGTATGACATGGCCCGGTATGAACGGGAGCAGTATGTGGACCGAGCACGGTACTCAGCCTTTTAAAAACTGGAGGTGAGAGTGGGGTGGGTGTGGTTAAGAGATTCCATTGAGTTCCCCAGAAAGGAGACCTTGCCACATAGAGGAGGCTAAAGCCACCTGTTTGCTGTCAGGACACTATCCAAAAGGTAGTCACTGCATTTTAGTCTTAAATATTTCTCTGGGCCAGAGCTTCATTTGACCTCTTGAGGTCTTTGTTTACAGCTCCAACCAACTTGTCCATCCTGGGAAAACAACAACTCAGTTTATTAGTCAGGATATTGTTCTTTAATCAAATGTAAGCAGATCTGGGTTACAAGAAACATAGTTGAAGAGAACTAACACTTGTTGAGTACTCTCTTTGTACATACATTTAATGATACAGCGAGGTTTTAAGATATTTTCTCTTACGGAGAAAGGAACCTAAGGCTCAGAGAGGTTAAGTACTTTGTCTAATGTCATCTGGTGATTGAGAGTTCCAGAATTCAGGTAGGACTCAGGCCTACCTGAGTCCAAAACTACTTTCTCTTCCCACCACAAAAGTCATTGTGATGTATGTTGAAGAGTGTAGGTTCAGAAGTTAATAATTAATGTCACCAGTGAGGATTTAAACTAACTTCAGATTTCCAATTTGCTAATAAAACTATTACTTGGCTCATAGGCCTTTATCAGAGAAAACTCTTCTAATATATAAGCCAAATAAAATCCTCTGAATTTTAGGCATTTAGTTCCAAGACACTTGCTGGAAAGCAATGTTTTAATGCCAGTGTCTGCCCTGGATTCCGTGGAGTTCCTTCTTTATTAGTAATCCAGAGCATCTTGTTCTCCGTGGGCACTTAGCTGCATTTCTGCATGGCTTATGATGCTACTTTCTAGAGCCTGACACTTCCCATTGCTTCCAGCAAATTTTGGGGTTTTTTTGTTTGAGAACATTTAAAGAGCTAGATTAAACAAGTAATTTTCTGAAGTGTATGAAATTCCATTGATGGTAACCCTGGCAGTTTAATTTTTCCTTTTTCAGGTAATGTAAACAAAGATATTGGAATGTTAAGGCTAACTAGAGTATCTAGAAATTGATACCCAGTACCTTGAAATTGAGCATCAGCAGAACTGGAGGCCTAGCAGGAAAGTTAAACTGAGTTACCACCGAGTTTCCAGGGTTCTTAACATACCTCTTTGATGTATGAGTAGAAGAAAACCAAGTGACAGGAGTTTTCCCTTTTACATGGTGAGAAGCAAATATATGAACCTGTGATGTTATATCCTGTGTGACTATGATAAGACAGGGATCTGCTGTGACTACTGTGTAGCAGTGAGTGTTCATTTGCATGAAGTAGATCTTAACAACTAGTGTAGTCTGCCATTAATCTTTTACTTTTAATGCTGCTGGTCTGCCATGAAGTTAGGATATGCCTCTAAAGTAAGGTGGTGTCTCCCAGATAACTGTACCTTTCTCTCAAGTATGTTCCAAAGTTAAACATTAAATAGTACATATTGTGGTCTTTAAGGGTATTACTAAGGTATGTGTACGTGGTTTTTGACTGCTAGCAGTGGTTGTTCAACTAACCTCTTTTTAGTGATGACTGTTAAAGAAACTTACCTTCCAGGTATGAACCTCATATGGACTGAATAACCCTGAGTTGGTTGCAGTCCCAGGAGCCTGATGTTAATGAGGCTGCCAGGATGAAATACTCCAGAACTGTTGGGGATCCAAATTCGGGTCTCACCCTAGCAGAACTGATTCAAGAACGTCACAACTTTTGAAGTCGATTGGCACAGATCAAGACCAAGATTTGGCCCTTTGTCTGTAATAAGTAGAGGAACTTGGTGTGAGTTAACTTTTTTTTTCCCCCAGCCATTGGTGTCTGGAGTTCCCATCACCAATGGAAGAATTAGAGAATTTAGGATTTCTTCTCTTGTTTTGGTAAGGGAGATTTGGTCAATTAAAGGAGCTACTGTAACTGTGACTCTAAATCTGTGACAGTATGATAGCGCAGGTATGTTGGAGGATGAATGAACCACTCCTTGATACCCTTTATGATTGTCATTTCTGAAAACGTGTTTATATGAAAGATTAAAATGAGACATATTTAGAATAATGTAATTGGCCATATTTGAGACCTAGCATCTTCTGATTTTTTAGAAACCAAAAATTAAATTATGGTTCTTGATATCTGTATGCCCTTTGTTTCAGTGACAGTAGCCTTGTATCACAGAAGTAGTCTTACCTAAAGGATGGGTGAGAAAATGAGAAAGATATATTTATCACCAATACAGCAGTCTTCCAGACAGATTGCTTTTTGTTGTATATATATAAGTAGATTCCTATATATAGCCATAGTAGAAAGGTAATTACATGAGATGTAACTTTGATCCGATCTGACTTGGTTTTGTTTTGTTCTGTTCTTTTTCCCCCTGGAATACAGGACGGGACCAGGGCCCTTGTACTCGGAGCCACGCTGCTCTCCAGGCATTGTGTAAGCCTCTTGTGTTGTGCTCTCTTTCAGGTAGGATAATTGCGGACTGAACCCTCGGGCTGCGGTCATATATGAGAACTTGCTCCGCGCGGTCCCCTTTGCCGGGATGTTTCCATTGCTTCATGTTTCAGTAAACAAAGGAGTTTGTGACCAACTATGTTTTCTTTCTTAATTTAATTCTTCTAAGTTGACTTTTCTCTCCTCCTGGCACTAGTCTCTGTAGCCTTTCTGTTCCTTGTGTTCTCAGCCTCTGAGCAGCCCTAGGTAAGGATTTTGCTGGCATCCCCTTTCTCCTGTACAGTGGAATCCCTCTTACCTTGCTTTCCTTAGGCGTTGAACCCTTCTCCCTGCCTACCTGCAACATCTCCTTTCCCTTTAAAATGACCACGTAGAGGCAAGCAACCTTTACTCTTCTCTGTTAGCTCTGGACTCTTGACACTGAAGCTAATCTTCTGAAATTGCTAAGACCATTGGGGTTTTGGTGGTTTTGTTTGTTTTGCTTTGTTTTATGTCTGACCTGTGATCGTGGTACAGCAGTAGCTGAAATTTAGCCTTGTTTTACTCCACTTCTCCCACTTTTTTTTTATATATATTTTGACAAATAAACGTTTCTAACACTTAAGTATCTTTTTGTATGTGTATGACTTAATTTACCACAAATGTCTTCTGGTTCTTTCTCAGTTGTGGTCAAACTACAGACTTCAGTGGAAGAACAGATACCTGAAATTTACATGTAAAGGATTTAGTGAGATAAGTACTACGGCCTCAGCACTGAGTGGAGATAAATTAGCCAGCATCTTGAGACACTAAAAAGTATGCTACACGTAGTGGTCAGGCTCCTTCTCTGTAAATAACCAGAGCTACTTTTTCCTGTTTATACACCAGCAAACCCAGGTTGGTAGTGATAGAAGTCAGCCCCACAGAAAGGGGGCTGTGTCAGGAAAAGGTTGAGTCAGAACAAGGACCTGTCATATTGACTCAGTTTGACTTCACAGTATATGTTCATTTACATTCACAATTTAAACTAGAATTAGACTTTGGCTAAAATGAATAAAATAGTTATGATGATGTGGGGATATGTCAGTATTTTGAGCAGAAAAGCAACTAGGGTATTCATAAGTGGCAGTGATAATCTTGTGCAATAAAATGCGTCCTCTAGAAAAATTTTAAAAAGATTTATGGACATGATATTTAGTTATCATTTAGGTCCTCATAAAACAAATTTAATGATGGACTCTACTTAAACTTTATTGTATCCTATATTACATGGTGATGTAAATTCTGTGAACCTTTAAAAACTGCATTTTCCCCACATATTTTGTACTTAAAATATATCTGTCTGACATAAGTGAAGCAAAATTTCTCCCTGATTTTTGGGGGTAGTATACAACAATATAGAGAGGTTCCCTGCTCCATGTACACACTCCCAACTAGAGCTGATGTACGCAAAGCCCAGATTAGCCCCAGTATTCCCCAAGGAGGCAGAATTGTCCTAGTCGGTTTTTTTAAGGGCAGAGACACAGATTTCATTGTGATTGATCTGCAAGGCATCATGCAGAGCAAATAAATATGTACAGATTTTGTTAGCCTCACTAAAATCTCTGGTCCTGCTCTGTGCTAAGTTAATGTTGCATTTGTAAAAAATATTTATTTGACTGTGTTGGGTCTTAGTTGTGGCATGTGAAATGTAGTTCCCTGACCAGGGATTGAACCCGGGCCACCTGCGTTGAGAGCGTGGTGTCTTAACCAGTGGGACACTAAGGAAGTCCCAACATAACAATTTAACATATCTTGATTTCCGTTATCACTGGTAGAAAAAGCTAGAAAAAAAATTGGATTTGGTTAACATTTCTACATCAGCACTGCCTAGTAAAACTTCCTGCATTGTTGAACATGTTCTATAGCCGTGGTCCACTCTATAGCTACTAGATACGTGTGGCTATTAAAAGTACTTGAAATGTGCCCAGTGAAGCTGGGAAACAGAAGTTTTTAATTAGCTTCATGTGGCTAGTGGTTACTGTATTGCACAGCACAGTTTAAATGTGAAGGACGGACTTCCCTAGTGGTCCAGTGGTTAAGCTGCCATGCCTGTACTGCAGGGGACTCAGGTTTGATCCCTGGTTGGGGAACTAAGATACTGCATGCTGCATGTTGTAGCCAAAAAAAAAAAAAAAGGTAAAGGAGAAAAAGCCTCGAAGAATCATATAAAATACTTTTCCCTTAGAAAATCCTTTCACTCTGCCCAAAACAGATGAGACTGGAAAGGGGTTAGTTTTCAGACAACGTAAGAGGACTGTTGAAACAAACAGGTGTATTTCTAAACCTCAGTTTAGAAACTCCATGTGGGGGTACATAATTCCTTTTATCTACCAAGACCAAATTCTCATTATAGACCATTTTAAAGTGCCACAAGGCCTCTCACACTAAAAGTTCCTGAATTGATTCATCAGTGATTTGAATTCCAAACCAGGATTTTGATGATGAATGAGATGTGATTCCTAGTTGAGAAGCAAACTCGCTATGTATGCTTGCTGTAAGCACTGCGCAGGGATGAGTACAGGGCGCTTTGGAAACATGTGAATAGCGGCTGACTTTAGGGGCTGGGTGGAGGGGGGCGATCGCTATTCAAGTTGAGGAAACCACATATGTGAAGGCCCCTGATCAGGAAAAGCGTGGTGACCATTAGGAAGCAAAGTCTGTATAACAGAAATCTGAAGAGGTAAGTCCAGCACAGTTATGAGAGCCTTGTGGGCTATGTTAAGGAATTTCATCTTTAACTGGTAACTGGAGAAGGAAATAGCGACTGAATCCAGTATTCTTGCCTGGGAAATCCAAAGACAGAGGAGCCTGATGGGCTACAGTCCATAGGGCCACAAAAAAGACGTAGTGACTAAAGAATAACAACAATGACTAATGATATTGAGCACCTTTTCTTATACTTATTGACCATTTGTATATTTTCTTTGATGAAGTGTCTGGTTCAAGTCTGCATATTTTTAAAAACTGAGTTGTGAAAACCATCCAAATATTTGTCAACTGATGAATAAGTACAATGTGATATATCCATATAATGGAATATCATCTAATAACAGAATGAAGTACTAATATATGCTACAACATGGATGATGCTGAAAACATGCTAATTGAAAGACACCAGACACAAAAAGACCACATGCTATATGATGCTGTGCATGTGAGATACCCAAAATATGTAAATCTACAGGATAGTGAAAGTCGCTCAGTCACCTCTGACTTTTTGCAACCCCATGGACTTATATGGTCCATGGAATTCTCCAGGCCAGATTACTGGAATGGGTAGCCTTTCCCTTCTCTAGGAGATCTTCTCAACCCAGGGATCAAACCCAGGTCTCCCACATTGGGGGCAAATTCTTTACCAACTGAGCCACAAGGGAAGCCCAAGAATACTGGAGTGGGTAGCCTTTCCCTGCAGAGGATCTTCCTGACCCAGGAATCAAACTGGGGTCTCCTGTATTGCAGGCAGATTCTTTACCAACTGAGCTATCAGGGAAGCCCACTCATCTTACTATCACAGGGATAGTAAGTAGATGAGTGGTTGCCTAGGCCTAGAGAAGGGTGTGTGTTGCGGGGGGGGGGGGGGGGGGCGCAAAGGGGGGATGGGGGTGGACAACCAAAATGAGCAAGATTTCTTTGTGGAGTAATGTGCATGTGCTCTAGAATAAATTATGAGGATGGATGTACAGCTTTGTGAATATACTAAGAGCCACTGAATTATTATTAAATGGGTGAATTGGGGACTTCAGAGGATATGGGTTCGATCCCTGGTCAGGGAACTAAGATTCCCCCAAGTCCTGGAGCAACTAAGCTCATGGTGCTGCAACTGCTGAGCCCGCTCACCACTACTAGAAAGTGTACGCACCACAATGAAAGCCCCTGCATGATGCAACGAAGATCTGGCACGCTGCAACTAAGACCTGACGAAGCCAAATAAATGCTTTTTAAATGGGTAAATTGTACAGCATGTAGAATTACATCTCAATAAAGCTGTTAGACATGAAAAAAAAAATTGTGTATAGTCATAGTTGCAAACATTCAAATAATAAAGTCTGGCTAAAGGGGGGAAAAACTAACTGGAAGCTATAAAAGGGCTTTAAGTTTGAGCATAACAGGATCAGATTCATTTTTCATGAAAGATCACTATGATTGGACAGGAATAAAAGGGAATAGCATTATACTTCAGTGTTCACAACAGCATTATGTACAGTTATACCAAGGGATGGAAGCAACCTGTGTCCATCAACAGATGAATGGACAAAGATGATGTGTGGATTGTGTGTATAGGTAGATGGTGGTATTCCTATACTACTACTCAGCCATAAAAAAGAACAGATTTTGCCATTTGCAGCAACACAGATGAACTTTATACTATGTGAGGCCTTCCCTAGTGGCTCAGAAAATGAATCTGCCTGCAATGCAGGGAACCCAGGTTAGATCCCTGGATCAGGAGGAAGATCCCCTGGAGAAAGGAATGGCTACCCACTCCAGTATTCTTGCCTGGAGAATTCCATGGACAGAGGAGCCTGTTGGGCTATAGTCCATGGGGTTGTAGAGTCAGACACAACAGTGACTAACACTTTCACTTCACTGTCATGCTAAGTGAAATAAGTCAGAAAACAAATACTGTATGATATCACTTACATGTTGAATCTAAAACTACAACTGATGACTAAAACAAACAAGAAACGCTGACAGATATAGAGAAGCCAACTGGTGGTTACCAGTGGAGAGGCAGAAGCGGGAGGGGCAGCATAGGGGTGGGGGGAAAAAGTTACAGTATTATATGAAATTGTGTGAATCTTTTGAAAACTGTAAAGCACTAAAGAATTTAAAGAATCATCCAAATTTTAAAATATTTTTTAAAATTTTAAAAGAGAATGGCGAGATTTGCCTGGTACATGATAGAG
Organism: Cervus elaphus; assembly: GCF_910594005.1. NCBI lineage: Eukaryota > Metazoa > Chordata > Mammalia > Artiodactyla > Cervidae > Cervus > Cervus elaphus. Next base: position 6,272,133 of record NC_057816.1, read on the forward strand.
ATCTCTCACCAAATCATGAAGCCAACAGAGTTCATGTTTTGTTTTAAAGGAAGAAAAACTACCTCACAGAAAAATAACCACTCGTACACAATTCCAGGGCACAGGGTTTAAATCCCTGAGGATGACTGATAAGCGTTTACCATGGATGGGCTGTGCCTCTCCCACTCTGCCACCACTGAGCACCTGCTGCAGGCCAGGCCCTACCTAAAGGTTTTACACCACTGAGTGCTGAGGGGCAAGGGAGATGAGGTCAGTCTCAGAGACCTTAAGAGAGAAGAAAGTATGACTACAACGGTAATTGCTATAAGAAATGTAACAGCATTGTAAGAGTTCAGAGAAGAATTATTTGTGCGATTCTACTAACAAAACTCTGACTCATCTCACACGCTAGCAAAGTAATGCTCAAAATTCTCCCAGTGAGACTTCAACAGAACGTGAACCAAGAACTTCCAGATGTTCAAGCTGGGTTTAGAAAAGGCAGAGGAACCAGAGATCAAATTGCCAGCATCCATTGGATCATTGAAAAATCAAGAGAGTTCCAGAAAAACATCTACTTTCTGCTTTATTGACTCTGCCAAAGCCTTTGACTGTGTGAATCACAACAAACTGTGGAGAATTCTTCAAGAGATGGGAGTACCAGACTACCTTACCTGCCTACTGAGAAATTTGTATGCAGGTCAAGAAGCAACAAACCAGACATGGAACAACAGACTGGTTCCAAATTGGGAAAGGAATACGTCAAGGTTGTATACTGTCACCCAGCTTATTTATTTATTTGCTTATTGAACTTATATGCAGAGTACATCATGTGAAATGCTGGGCTGGATGAAGCACAAGTTGGAATCAAGATTGCCGGGAGAAATATCAATTACCTCAGATATGCAGATGACACCACCTTATGGCAGAAAGGGAAGAGGAACTAAAGAGTGTCTTGATGAGAGTGAAAAAGCTGGCTTAAAACTCAACATTAAAAAAACTAAGATCAAGACATCCAGTCCCATCACTTCATGGCAAATAGATGGGGAAACAATAGAAACAGTGATAGACTATTTTCTTAGGCTCCAAAATCACTGCAGAAAACTGCAGCCATGAAATTAAAAGATGATTGCTTCTTAGAAAAAAGCTATGACCAACCTAGACAGTATATTCAAAAGCTGAGACATTACTTTGCTGACAAATGCCATCTAGTCAAAGCTATGGTTTTTCCAGTGGTCACGTATGTATGTGAGAGTTGGACCACAAAGAAAGCTGAGCACCAAAGAATTGATGCTTTTGAACTGTGGTGTTGGAGAAGACTCTTGAGAGTCCCTTGGACTGCAAAGGGATCAAACCAGTCCTAAAGGAAATCAGTCCTGAATATTCATTGGAAGGACTGATGATGAAGCTGAAGCTCTAATACTTTGGTCACCTGATGTGAAGAACTGACTCATTGAAAAAGACCCTGATGCTGGGAAAGATTGAAGGCAGGAGAAGGGGACGACAGAGGATGAGACAGCTGGATGGCATCACCGACTCAACAGACATGACTTTGAGCAAGCTCCAGGAGTTGGTGATGGACAGGGAAGCCTGGCATGCTGCAGTCCTTGGGGTTGCAAACAGTTGGACATAACTGAGCAACTGAACTGACTGACCAAAACTCTATAGCCTATTCTTTGTGTTTTAAGACTTTAAGAATATTTCTTTCCTTTGAAATGAAAATATACTCATCAGGAGTCCACAAAGCAAGTGAAATGTTTGTGAGGGATGAAGGCCAAGAACACATCCCTAGCCCAGTTTGGAGAAAAGAAAAAGGAAGGATCGTACCCAAGGCCTTCCGTTTCCATAAACTTCTTCCTGAGCAGTCAGCTATCTGAGGCGGAGGTTCTGGGCGCCACTCAAGCACAGCCCAGCCATAACAGCAGCACCTTGCAGTACTTCAAGTACAAGGCAAAAGAAACCCCAGCCTAACCGAAATACTACAGCTGGAGAAAAGCATGCAGATTCCCCTCAGATGGTGTCTCGGAACCCCCTGGGTTTTATTCCTAGGGTGGTGGGGGAGATAAACTATTGAGCCACAGCTCCAACTTGGCAAAAGCCTAGACTACTGCAGCCCAAGCCCCGCCTTTCATGCCTGGGGCAGACTCAGATCTACCCTTTCCTCTAACTTCCGGCCACACAATGAAGCTAGACAGTGTGGCAGAAAAGATATAAGGCCCTCTGGGCACTCAATGCACTGCTCAGAGATTGTCCAAGGGCAGGAAAAGTTTTCCTGGCTGCAAAGTAGCTCAGAAAAGGGAAGCAACTAGCCTAAAGATTGGCCTCATGGCCTTTGGCTCACAAATTGGCCTCAGAGATGAAGTGTTTCTGGGACATCTGGGAGGAAGAAGACAAAAATACATTCATAGAAAGAGTTGTCAGTTTTGTCAGAAGAATCCATCTCAAGGCTTTCTTAAGATCAGGGTTAAAAAAAAAAAAATCAGGGTTATTTCTATTACCAAGAGAACTGAAGAGCAAGAAATTACAGTCCCATGAACCCACAAAGGAAGAGGGAAAGGTCTGGCAGGATGATTTCAAATAGTAGTATCTGAGATTTGCAGGTCCTTTGAGGATCCAGGCCAAATTTAAACTGCAGTGGCCCAGGTTTAATGACTCATCCATCATCTCTGCTAATCCACAAGAACCCAATGAGGTAGTAGTTAAAGCAAGTCCAGTTTTAAAAGGGGCTTCTTCAGTGGCTCAGTGGTGGAGAATCTGCCTGTAAGGCAAGAACCACAGGAGATGTGGGTTCAATCCTTGGGTCAGAAAGATCCCCTGGAGGAGGGCATGGCAACCCACTCCAGTATTCCTGCCTGGAGAATTCTACGGACAGCGGAGATTGGCAGGTCACAGTCCGTAGTGTCGCAAAGAGTCGGACACAACTGAAGTGACTTAGCACACACACCATGTATGCATGGTTTAAAAAGGTTAAATAGGACTTTCCTGGTGGTCCAGTGGGTAACAGTCCTTCTGCCAATGTAGGAGACATGGGTTTGTTTGATCCCTGGTCGGGGAAGATCCCACATGCTGAGGGGCAACCAACCTGTGCACCACAACTACCAAAGCCCAGGTGCCCCAGAGCCTGTGTTCCCCAACAAGAGAAGCCACCACAGTGAGGAAGCCTGAGCACCACAAGATAGCAGCCCCCACTTGCTGCAACTAGAGAAAGCCCTCACACAGCAGCAAAGACCTAGTGCAACCAAAACTCAATAAAATAAAAAACACCCTCCCCACAGACTCACAACAGTGAGGAAAAGAGACCCCCAATACCTATTGCTTGTTCACCACAGCAGAAAGCCAAAGAAACTACTGAAATGAAGAGGAACAGCTGGCAAAGGCACCAGCAGCCCTAGGGCTAGACTCAGATCTACCCTACATGGAAGGGGGTGTGGTGAGGGGGACAGTTCCCTCTGCCCTGGGCAAGGTGAACTAGACGTCCAGTGACCGTGGCCCTGCCCCCCTTGGCTCTGGTATCCTAGAGGAAGGACAGTGGCTATGAGAATTAGGAAAATGAGTGGTTAGGGGAAAAGACCCTCCCACCCTAAGTACCATTATATTTCCTCCAAGTTGGGGCACAGGCAGTAGTACGCTTCAGTGGCCGTGTTTGTGAATCATGTGTCCACGTTTGTGCCTTTCCATAGGGACACAATGAGGCATTTGCGCCAACATCCTTAAGCAGAGCAACTGGCCAACAATCTAGAGACCAGGCCACTGCTGCCATATGCGCCCCCCTCCACCCCTCACCAGGAACCATACCATACTGGACAAGGTGAACCAAGTTCAGGACAGGCAGGCGCAGGGCTGGCTGGAAGAGGCTCAAAGGTCTGGAACGCCCCAGGGAAGACAGAACCCTGAGTGCGCCTGAGAAAGGAGCTCACACTGCCACAGGTCTCAGGACGCTCTGATGAGACTTAACGGTTGAAATTCAGGGTCCAGAGCTGGATTGCCAGAACTTAAATCCAAGCTCTTTCTATAGTCCTAGGCTTGCTACTTAACCTTCTCTGAGACTGTTGCCTTATAATAAGCTTCCTCTTAAGAGTTGTTTGGAGTAAATGCAAAGCACTCAATTGGTTATTATCACAGAGAACTGTGATGTGTGCAAGCAAAAGAGACATTCCACCCTATCCATGAAGGGAACTAGAGGGAGAGCAGTCATCACTTCCTCTTCAGTCTTTAGGGATTCCAGCTCCCCCTTTCTTGTCCAGCTGTGGGACCCAGACGTGGAACCCAGACACTAACCTGCTCAAGCTCTGCCCTGAGGGTTCATCGGCTCTCAAAGCTAAAGGGCTTTCTTAAGTTATCAGTTTCACCATTTCTGTCTTTGCTGACTTATGGGATGGGGCATACCACCAACCCTGACAGGGGCCATCCAGCAATCCTCTGGTCCTGCCCGAGTCTGGTCCGATGCTGGCACTCAGTTTCTTGAATGACTGGTGACTGCTAAGGCAATGAATGAATGGGGACAAGAGCAGAGGACAGTGTATTCCCAAGAGGACCACATCATTCAAATGCAAGCTTATACATATACAGGTCTGAGTGTGTGCTCAGTCACATCCAACTCTTTGCAACCCCATGGACTGCAGCCCACCAGACTCCTCTGTTCATAGGAATTTTCCAGGTAGAATACCGGAGTGGGTGGCCATTTCCTCCTCCAGGGATCATCTCAATCCAGGAATCAAACCTGCATCTCCTGTGTCTTCTGCATTTGCAGGCAGATTCTTTATCACTGAGCCACCTGGGAAGCCCACACATACACATTTATTATTAACTGCTTGTTTACATGTCAGGCACTGTTGCCAGGAACCAGGGCAGTTTCCTATCCCCCTAACTTACCATTCTGTGAGGCAAATATTCAATAAATGAGTAAGCAAAGAAACTGAGATAACTACTGCAAAATATACAAACTGGGCACAATGGTAGGGAAGAACAGGGTCGGGGAGGGCCCTCTAATGCTTGATCCTGAACCTAAGACCTGAAGGTAAGAAATTAGCCCTAAAGTGGTCAAGGGGAAGGTCCTTCCAGGTAGAAAGAAGGCCGAGAGGCAGGAAAGTCTTCGGTGAACAGGATCTGAAAGAAGGGCCCATGTGGGAAGCAACCTAGATGCCCATCAGCAGATGAATGGATAAGGAAGCTGTGGTACATATACACCATGGAATATTACTCAGCCGTTAAAAAGAATTCATTTGAACCAGTTCTAATGAGATGGATGAAACTGGAGCCCATTATACAGAGTGAAGTAAGCCAGAAAGATAAAGAACATTACAGCATACTAACACATATATATGGAATTTAGAAAGATGGTAACGACAACCCTATATGCAAAACAGAAAAAGAGACACAGAAATACAGAACAGACTTTTGAACGCTGTGGGAGAAGGTGAGGGTGGGATGTTGGGAAAGAACAGCATGTATATTATCTATGGTGAAACAGGTCACCAGCCCAGGTGGGATGCATGAGACAAGTGCTCGGGCCTGGTGCACTGGGAAGACCCAGAGGAATCGGGTGGAGAGGGAGGTGGGAGGGGGGATCGGGATGGGGAATACGTGTAAATCTATTGCTGATTCATGTCAATGTATGACAAAACCCACTGAAAAAATAAATAAATAAATTAAAAAAAAAAAAAAAAAAAGGGCCCATGTGGTTAGAAAAATGTGGATAAGGGGAAAGGGCCTGAGATGGGGAGCGCATTGAGCTGAGTTGTGATGGTGTCTGATTTCCATTTTATTTTTTATTTTTATTTAGTTCTACCACTTTATTGCTACCAACCCATTTCCCTCCACCCGCGTGCACACATGCTCAGTCATGTAATCCCATGGACTGCAGCCCGCCAGGCTCCTCTGTCCATGGACTTTTCCAGGCAAGAATACTGGAGTGGGTTGCCATTTCCTTCTCCAGGGTGATTTCCATTTTAAAAGGCTCAATCTGGCTGTTTTATTAACTAGATGGTAGAAGGAGGCACATTATTTAGTAAAGAACTTAGGAAATCCAGGTGAGGGATGATGGATGCTGACTCTGACTCAAGAGTACTACTGGGGATTCTAAGAAGTAGACCCAAGACTGATAGACTGAATGCGGGTAGAACCATCATTACAACCATTTTCAGCCAGGTGCATCACATCATGATACTCCTCTGCTTAAGAACAATGCAAGACTACTTCATTTAGAGTAAAGGCCAAAAGGACCCCTCAGATGATCCTTTAACTGTCTCACCTTTTCTACCTCCCCCGCCCTCCCCCACCACTCTTGCCTCTGGCCTCCTTACTGTTACAATCTGACCTTGAGGCCCTTGCTCAAGCTGTTCTCTTTACTTGGAATACAGGAGGACGGTCTGGCCAACTTCCGCCTCATTCAAGATTTAAATCTTGCTTAAATCTTAAAAATTGCTTAAATCTCAATTTCTCAGTATTCTGCTCACATACAGGTTGCTCTAGCTCTCCCAATCCTCCTTACTCAACCCCACCCTTTTTAATACAAAGCTCTTATTTCCTAACATACTATTTGCTTATTTACTATGTTTACTCTCTCAGGCTGGAGTGGAAGTTCCAGAATGTGGAGCCTCCATTAGCTTGGGTGATGAGATGAGACTAACAAAGAGGAGAAACCAGCACACAACCATAATGGACAAGTAGCAGAGCCTTGACCTTTTAAGTTAAAAAAAATCATTTTGGAAAAAAGTAAATATTATTTCTTCAGTCAAAAAAAAAAATCCTTTCATGATTTAGCATGAAATCACTAGTAACATTCCTATGGAACAGTAGGGGTGAAAGCCTGATTAAAAGTTTAAGAGGAAATGAAAAGCAATCATTACATAGGGACAGAAACCATATAAAACATTTTTGAGTTTTGTACAAAAGGAAGTGAAGAAATAAAGTGATGATAACCAGCAGGGAAAACAAAGCTAAGATATTTTTTATTTTTTTTTTTGTAGAGGAGATGAGGATTGAAGACATGTTAAAAATGAGAGGGATGGGATGGAGAGGGAGGTGGGAGGGGGGATCGGGATGGGAAACACATGTAAATCCATGGCTGATTCATGTCAATGTATGGCAAAACCACTACAATATTGTAAAGTAACTAGCCTCCAACTAATAAAATGAAAAAAAAAAAAAATGAGAATAACAGAATGTTTGTAATGCAAATAGGATTGACTTAATAAGGAAAAATGGATGACCTAAGAGGAAAAGAACTACAAGAGCAAGAGGATGGGCCCTGATGCATACATAGAGCAACCAACCTTAGATAAATGCAGTTAATTGGGATGCTGGAAGGTGGGTAGGTGTGCTAATTAATTCTCTTCGGACTGCTTCAGTTTCTTCTGCAAGGTATGAAACAGGTCATTCATCAGAATAAGCAAGGGAGGAGAGGAACTGAATGGGAAGGCAAATGGACCAAGGACCTATTTTCCAATTCTGCTTGGCAGAATTGGAATTATGGGTCTACACAAGATACAAGGTTTGTAATAATTTATTTAAAATGAGAGCAGTCACTGAGATTGTTTTTCTCCAGTAACCTTCAGCCTCATCAGTCAGACAAATGAATAGATGAACTGTATTTAACCTGGGAAGTTTAGCCAAGTATAATAAAGCCTTGGGGCTTGCAAGAAAAATGGTGCAGCAAAGAAGTGAGAGTGACTGGCACAGTTTTCAAGTTGCATAAGGAAGTGAAACAGTAGAGGGTGAAGGACACTGAAAAGTAAAATCAATAGATTGTTAAATTCCAATGAGTCAAAAGGGTTGGCATAGTAAAGAAAGAAATCTGGACAGACAGAAGATGGCTGAGTTGACGATAATAAATAAATAAATTACAAAAGATTAAAAGGATGGCATTTTTGAAGGGCTGTCTCCAAACCAAAACAAACCCCCTCCCCACACTTCCATTTCAACTGGTGTTTTAGTACACCATGGAGGTGCTTTACCCATTCCCCCTTGGTGAAAACACTACCAGTCAGATTTCTTATCCATGTTATCTTAAGAGACATTCAACAATAAAACCTAAAGAAATTTGCTTAAATTGTTTTATGACTAATCTATGACTGGCTTTTGAGGATGCCCAGGTACTATTTATATTTCATTCTTTACTTTGGTAAAGCAAATCAGTATGGTTCTAAACAAGGCTCAAAATCCAAAGTTATAGTAACTACCTAAGAGTTAATCTCTGATGAAAAACTGGACCAAACAGTAGAAATGCCTGTCTACATATACCAAGCCAAATAGTGAAATCAGGGGTTTAAAAAAAAAAAAAAACAAACGTATAGCTTGACCTACACAACCATCATAGAAAACCAGTTGGGTTCAGGTTCAGCAAGTCTTCCATCCAGCAGGAAACATGGGGACGATCTCTGCTCAGGCCAACACAGTGGCCCCATAACATGGTAAGTCTAAGGTATGTCCTGCAGCCAGAGAACTTACATATTCTTGGCCACTGGACCACCAGGGAGTCCCTCCCATAGTAAGCTTTAAACTCAGTCTGAGTCATTCCATTCTAGAACTGAACCTTCTCCTGCTTCAACCTAGAGTACTGTTCTCCAAACCCAAGTAGAAAAGCAGTGCTGGGAATTCCCATTACCATTGTTTCTGGGAATTCCATTTGTCCTAGCACAAGACCACATGGAGAATTCTAGTACTAAGTAACCTTTAGGAATTTGCACCAGAATGTAATACCACAATGCAAATGGTCAACCTCTCATGATTCCATCCCCCTAGAGTCTAACTTATTGCTGACATCACTCTGGAATAAGGAACCCGGTTTAATTAAGCATTCACCCAATTCAACCCCAATTTTGAGGGTGCCGGGAAGACTTTTAAGTCAAAGTTAAGAAGTCTGACACCAAATCAACATCCTGAAAACTGCATTCCTAAGTCCTCTGACCTCCAGAATCAGGCTGGGTCAGATGTGTGGCAACAGAAGTGTAGCCACTTCCATCTCCACCTAACTCACAATGATGTACAAGTTATTTGCACACCCAAATTGCAAAGGCAGAAAGCTGCCTGTGGAGGTGAACTTAGGACAGGCACCCATTCATCTTTGTATTCTCCACATGGTACTTACACATAGTAGGCAACCAGTGAGTACATCACGAAGTGCAAAGCAAACTCTCAGGTGAATGCTAAGCAGTTTACTGAACAGGATAAAAAGTGGAAGACTACATGGGAGCTCCCCAGCGGTCCAGTGGTTAGGACTTGGTGCTTTCACCCCTGAGGGCCCAGGTTCAATTCCTGGGCAGGAGATAAAAATCCCACAAGATACAAGGCACAGCCCCCCCCCCCCCCCCCCCCCCCCCAAAAAAGCGAAAGGCTACAGAAAGCCAGTGTAAAAAAAACTATTGTACAACTACTGAGGCTAAGTGATGACAGTGTAACTTTGTTATTTACACAGAGCAGATTATGTGGCCTCAACTCAGATACACTTGATTGAAAGTTTACACAAAAATAATTTCAAACAATGTAATGCTGAAATATCAGCAAGTTAAACTCAATCATTTCAAAAGACAAGGTTTCAGAACTTGGGTCTTTTCCCACTGTTTTTTTTCTTCCCTTTAACAGTGGTTTAAAAAAAAACAAAAACCACTGTAGGAATACAGCAGTAAACCAGCCCAGATTCAGTCATGAAAAACTACTTGTCTGTTATAGGGAGACAGTGCTCTCAAATGGAGAAAGACTCCCTTTGCAAGTTTAACCAGACAGCATGCTTTATAATGCAAAACTGTATCACCCCCTATACTCCACTGTGACTTCACCATCTTCACTAACCATTCCCACATAAATAAAATTCCCTACTTGACACTCTTAGAACACAAGCTCCAGAACTACACCTAGAACAGTACCTTTCAGAGTATCACCCAAAATGTTTTATTTGTTGAATCAACAAAGTTAGCTTCCACCTTTTGAAGTTTGCGACCCCACCCATCAGACCAAGAGGTATGTTTGAAAAAAACAGCAGACCAAAGCAGGCAAACCCTCCAAGAAGTGGCAGAAATCCAACCCAACCAGGGAAGATAAAAAGACAAATAAGGACCTAGCCTACATGCAATAATCTTTGTTGGTCACTTATCTGTAGGAGCTAATAGCTTTAATCCCAACTCCATCAAGTTTTCCTGAAACTGCTGTCTTTTCTTCTCACCAGAGACAACTTCCATATTCAATAAAATGGTGGCTGGGAGACACACACAGAGAACACCTCTCACAGGGTTTCAGTGAGCAAATAACCAGTAAGTTACAAGTTGTACTTATAGCTATTCCCATCTCAGCCTCCTATGAATTAGAAACTAGTAGGAAAATCTGAGGTTATAAAAAATTAGCTCATTTTCTTACCTCCCAGTACAATTCACTTTTCCTAAAACCGTTAACGACTGGCATAGAGTGAATTATGTGTCACTTAGTCATACCCAGCTCTGAGACCCCCATGGACTGTAGCCTGCCAGGTTTCTGTCCATGAAATGATCTGGAGAACTATACTGGAATGGGTAGCCATTCCCTTCTCCAGGGGATCTTCCCCATCTAGGGATTGAACTGGGGTCCTCAGAGTTGCAGGCTTTACCAACTAAGCCACCAGGGAAGCCAATAATGCTTGGCACGGTTAGGTGCTCATGATTCTTCAAATGATGCTAGGAAATGCCCTAACCAGACACAACCCCACTATATTTATGCTAAAACTGGAGCAAGAAGGTATAGACAAAAAATATCTTCAAGACAATTATGATAGATGCACAGAAGAGGCAGTGGCTCTTCCTTGTACCCTGCCCCCTCTACCCATCCTTGTTAAATAATCTAAAGCTCACTTCTGGGTCCTTCTGTGCCTATCATTCTAAAAATAATGAGCTGGAGAAGGAAATGGCAACCCACTCCAATATTCTTGCCTGGAAAAGTCCATGGACAGAGGAGCCTGGCAGGCTGCAGTCCATGGGGTTCCATGACTGAGCACGTGTGCACGAGGGTGGAGGGAGATGGGTTGGTAGCAATAAAGTGGTAGAACTAAAAAAATAAAGACAATGAGGTACTAGTGGGACCACTGAGGTATTCTTTGGATTCCAGCAGAACTATACAAATATATTTTTGTGCTTCTCTGGCAGCTCAAATGGTAAAGAATCCGTCCACAAGGCAGGAGGATCTGGGTTCAATTACTGGATTGGGAAGATCCCCTGAAGAAGGGAATGGCTACCCACTCAGGTATTCTGGCCTGGAGAATTCCATGGACAGGGAAGTCTGGTGGGCAATAGCCCATGTGGTTACAAAAAGTCAGACACGACTGAGTGACTAAGCACACACATACAGACGGTGAAAGGCATCAAAAAGCTTTACTTGCTGACCTACAAAATAAGCAGAATGCTTTTGGAGCCACAACTTAATTTTCCACGTCATGAAGTGAAAGCTGACCTCCTGGTCCCTCAAACCCTTCCTTTTCCTAGACCTATCCCTTGGAAAATAAGTCAAGCTAGATGCAGTGACTGGGCGGTTTGAATGGTAGTACTAAGGGGTGGATGAGGATTGTTTCTCAAGTATGGAGAAGTCCCACATTTCAAAATTGCTAGTAGGTCCTTGGTTTTATAACAAAGGTGTGATCAAGTGAAGAAGTCTTTAAAGGAGTAAGGCTGCCTGCCTGGGTTCTTCTACATAACCCCTCTCTTTCCTTTGCCACCTATAAATTCTCTCTATAATAAAGAAAGTTAATGGCAGTGATGTTCACCCAAAACTGAATGTCAGACTACCCACTCCCCTTCTCTTCTAGGGACAAATAAAGAACCCAGACACAAGTCTAAGTAAGAATTCTCTCAAAGCACACATTTCCTAAGTTGAAAAACCATTTATTTCACCGGAAAGAAAAAAGTGATTCAACTCTATGTGTCTACCCGCCACAAGCCTTTGGGTCGAAAAGACTCAGGAGCGGTGACACTCTCAAAACACCCACTGGAAGCAGGAGGTGGGGTGACAGCACAACCCCCACCCGTTTCTGCACACAATGAGGCCTGCTGGGAGAAAAGAACATAATGGGAAACTATAGAAGTATTGAAGGACAGAAAGAAATGGGAAATGGGCAGGAGAGAGGAAAGGAAGAGGTGGTCTGAACTTTACAAGATAAATTTTAAGGTCCACGTTTCCTGAGGGACTGAACGCACAGAGCCGTCCCGGAGATGGGGTACCACGAAGGGTGTATTCTCATGCACAACCGCAGCTCGGAATTTCAGCCCACACACATCCCACCTGAAAGAGAGCAAAATACAGGGGCTTTACAGCAAAGCTCACAAGGGCGTTTCCACTTAACCCTTCAAAGAACATCTTGACACACTTTTTAAATTTACTTATATCCATCCACAGTATCACAGTAATCTCTTAAAGTGAAAAAGAGCCCGAAGGCCAGAGTAACTGAGAAGGTCAAGTAACCCCAGAATGGGCTCTTTTCTCTCAATTAAAAGGCAAATTTTCTTTCATGACAGTGGATAAGACACAGCATTTCTCTTGATGTTAATATATCAGCATCCCTCAAAGAAAGCAATTTCCACATTTACAAACTGTCATTGGAGGGCAGGAAAAAGGAAAAGGTTCCAATTAACTCTCTGGAAAAAAAAAAATGTTTGCATCTTGGGGCTGCAAGTTAAAAACCATTTAAAGTCTAGGAAAAAGTAACATCAATTTGAATAAGTTGTAAGACCTGAGGGCATCCAACTCTGCCTAGGGAATAAAAGAATGTACTGGAGAGCATGTGTAAGCCAAACATCAAGTCTCTCAAGTTTCTTTTCCACTAGTTATTTCCTATTCCAAAACCCTGGGCAAGTCACATACCTTCTGACCTACTGGAAAAAGGTGGCAGTACCACCCATCCTGTTACCTCAGGATCATGGATCAATGGGAATGTCTGGGCCACAATGAGAGCTACTCAAGACAAAGGGTGTTGTGAAACACCCCTAAATACAACAGCAATCTCATACACCTAGAGCCCAAAGCTGGCAAGCGTCAGAAGAGAATACAGTCAAGTAGAGCCAAATGGATCATGAGGCTCAAGCTGTATAGGAAAAAGCCAGAGGACTCAAGGTACAGCTGGTAGTTCAAGAGTGGTAACTGCCCAAACCTGGTGGTTAGATGAAGGGAGTGATCTGCTTAAGGCAAAGCTCCCAACCTTGGGATTTCAACATTACTGAAGAGTAGAACTGGCAGGGGTACATACACTATTTACATTATTATGTATCTTAAAGAGATGGAGAGGATGTCAAGTCTAACACTGTGGGGACAGTGGGGGGTGGGGGGAAACACTTAAAAAACTAGAGACAGTAAACAGGCTCTCACAGAACAAATTCAAAGATAAAGCAATGGAGTGGGCATCCTATTCAGCTCAGAGAATAAATGTGAACTGAGCAGATAAGTTGAATTTGAGTCTATGCCCCAGACTCCGTGTTGAAATTAACTTCATAAATTGAAAGATCTTTTTCTACTCCTCTCTACCCCAACTTACCATCAAGTAAGTTTTTTCTCTAAAGCTCACAGGGGATAACTTCAGAAATGTCAGAAACACACTGCTTCAAGATTAAGATGATACCATTGGGGTAGTCTTCATAGTAAGTGGAACTTGAGCAGTGATGACCAATTAACTACAATTACAGATTTTAACTGTGCAGGTCCTAGCAGACCTTTCACATAGCATGAAGCAGAAGAGGAATCCTACAAACATTAATAATGTCACACACCTAGGAATTCCAACAAAGGCTCTGAGAAACGACACACCTTGGTCTGATGTCCGGGTTCCAGGTTCAGTTCAATTACAGCACACAGGTGTGACCCGAGATTCATCACGTCACACTGTTTGCTTTTTCAGACACAAATGGAATCAGGTTGACTCCTGGGACTAGGAGTCCTGGAAAAACAGCCTTGACGGCTAAAGATGTTTGTCTATTTCAGAAAAATTAAATAATTAGGACTTCTCCCTATCCCCTGAACCATTAGCAACCTTACCCTAACCCTGCAAAAGCAAGCAAGCAGGGCAGCCTAATTGGAGACTTTAGGCTGCAGGAGGGACGGCAAAACCAGAACCAGGGACACCCCACCGCTCTCACCTCAAGCTTTAAAAGGCTGAATACCGCGCCCGATCCGCATACTGCTCCCGCTCATACCGGGCCATGTCGTACAGGGAATTCCGCGCAGCCGACGAACCTTGGGACAACTCACTCTCATGCCCGTAACCGTAGCCCTCTCCAACAGTAGGGACTGGGCCTGTAGCGCGACGCAGGGGGCTCCGATCCCGCCCGTAATATGAAGAGGAAGCTGCAGTAACAGCAGCAGCAGCTGCTGCAGCAGCAGCAGCAGCAGCTCCCGAGGTCGGCAACAGGTGTCTATCATAGGGATCGAGAGAGGTGGAGGTGAGGTGACTGGCCATGGCTGTGTTCTGGACTTGTGGCAGCTGGGACAAGGTCTGCTCTGCGTAATTATACGCAGAGGCAGCTGCAGCAGCCACCGCCTCATAGGACCGGGCAGCACGGCAGCGCTTGTAGTAGGCATCGAGCGCTCCGTACGCGTTGTTGTAATACAATGAATCCCCGTAGCCCATGGTGTAAGGTGTACGCACTGCTCCGTATTGCTCATTATATTGCTCGGTAAAGTCTGCCACGCGGCCCGAACGATCTACTGGACACTCTTTGGACCAGTGCCCCTCTTTCCCGCACCGATAGCAGCCGCTCTGGTCTCCCATCCCGGGCGCAGTCCTAAGCCGGCTGGTGGACAACTGCACGTGCATTCTTTTGCCTTGAAGAAACAGACGCAAGAAGGGTTGCTATCACTCTTAGTCATAGCCCCAGCCCCTACCCCAGACACTGGTCATAGCTGGCTTTACCTAGACAACTCAGGACTCACTGCCATTTTAAAATGTTTTTTTAAAGGTCCAGTATAAATTCAGTATGATGACCTGACTTCAGGCAAGGATAAATGAAGAAATGTTTCTGCTCAAACATCAGTCTAATGCTTAAGAAAAACTACTCTCATTCAAAAATAGGCATTTCATTCTTTGCCAAGTAACTGTGGACACAAACTGCTCTGAACAGTGGCCCAATGTCAGAAGACACCACAATTAAGAGTGCTCTACAACTTTCTGACACCGCCAATCTTCACTCTTAAGACTCCTGAATTCATTACGCAGGAAAATGCAAAGGTCAGTCCTCCACATCACCCCAAAATCAAAGAGACTAGAGCAAGACACTGAAGTTACCACTGACAGTGATCCAGACTTGATCCCTGGCTGAGTGCTGTAGGTAAGTTTCAAGATTTTTTTGGGAAAAAAAAAACTCAAGAATGTGTGAAGAGGGGCAAAATACAAGTTGAAGGGCTGCCTTATCCTTAACTGGGTCCTTTAAATTGCTAGTTCTGATATTATAACAAGGGTTCTTTAAAATCTTCAGTGACCTCTTAAAGTAGGGGATCAAAGAAAACAGGGTAGGCAGCTCACAAGATGGCTGAATTTTCAAAAAGGGTATTATGAAAAATGTGGAAGAAAGGGGGAAGGATGAGAAAAGTGGAGAATGACTACTTATGTTAGTGGATCAAACTGTTCATTTCAGCAAGATTAAAGTACTTTTCCTCGATAAACCCAAGATCCTAACAACATGTACTTAACACTATTTTTTTTTTTACTGAAAATTAGAACTTGTATTCTGGAAATGGAAAAATATTACTTCTGAAAACCTAACAAAAGGAACATTTCTTAAAAAGTTTAAGTTTTAAACCTTCTCACAGAAGCAGTTTCCACCTAACATGATCTACCATTTTAACAGTAAGCAAAATTCCAGCAAAACCTTTCCAATACAATTGGTTATCATGCCCCCAAGCATGCAGATGGCAAAGAACAGTGGCCCCATGCTTAAAAATGCTTAATCAGGGGGGTAAACAGAGAAGTAGGGTCATCTATGCACCTAACATTACAGAAAGTGGTACATATACAATTTCACCTACAAAATTCAAGGTAGATTCTGGAAGACGAAAAAAGGGATAGGGGATGGAAGGATCAAACTATCAAAAAAAAAAAGTCTTGGTTTAAACAAACTTTCTGGTAGGTACAAGTTGCCAGTTAAGAGAGAGGATATGCAATTAAGTACTTTCAAGTGCTAACCCACGTTCCTTGCATTTGCCCAAGTGGCCACTTTGGCACCTAACAAAACCAGAGAAAACAAGGGCAACTGAGGAACCAATCATGTACCTTCAAGGCATGAAGATCATTAATAAATGTCCTGATCTAAAGATTTGCCAGGAAAAAAAAAAAACAACTCTGCAAAAGTAACAAGTATCAAAGAGCCTACAGTTCAGAAGCCAAGAGTCATGGTCCAAGGATTTGTCCTGTATTAGCTCACTGTCCTTCCCTTACATGTGGTATGAAGACACCAAGGAGACACCACCACCTCTTCTATGACTTGGTTAAAGTGTAGAAGAGTATTAAAAAATTAGATACCATAAACCCTCCACAAGAGCAGCGTTTGCGCCCAATTACACTGTTGACACAAGGTAATTCTCAACTTACCAATTAAAAAAGGAAAATGAGACCTGAGAGGCCTGTGACATTTGTCTTTAATAATGCACAGCAATACCCACGACACAAGGCACCCATTAACTTAGGGGAATGATGACCAGACTTCCGGTCTAAGAAAGTGCAATCTGTGTAAACATCAAAGACAGCCAAAATGATTCTTAAGGGGAGTGCTCAGGAGAAGCAGCAGCCACTACACTGTTTGGCTGAAAAAGTTGGAATATAGGTTAAAAATGTAGCAAGGAGTTATGGGAATAACCTATAATTTAGAAGTAGCTACACCAAAGGGGAAAGGCTCATTACTGACTTCCATACTGGGAACCCAAAGCAGATGGGAGAAGACTAAGGTTAGCAACTCACCATGGTTACCATCCCCTTCATGACTGCTACTCTTGCCACAGGAGCTCAGATCATAAACCAACAAAAATATATTCCAAATAAACTGTTATCCACAGCATGCTGCCTTCCAGGCACACTATTACTCTAATCAAGGTTCCAAGATAACACCCATCTAAGTGGTCTTTTCAACAAAGATGTTAGAGCCCATTCCTCAAACCAGCAAAATTCATCAACTTTATTGCCCCCTCCCTGACGAAACCCCCTCCCCCGCAAATCCCCATAGCTTCTCCTCAGACACTCCTGAAACTATCCTTTAATCCTACAGTGCCCTCATCCTCCAAACAGAACCTCTGGTGCATGCACAATAAAAAAGCAGTAAGAGCTAAAGCCCTTTAAACACACTAGCTCTCTAAAGGCTTGTTTAACAATATTTACTAAGAAGCTACGAGTTGGGATGAGGTTGGGAAGCTTAACTGGTATTTTGCTCCTGAACGGGTGCCTTAAGCCAGCTTTTGCCAGGTCCTTCATATGCAAAATAGTGTGCAACATGGTGTGCTGAGGCAATAAATTTCAGAGTGAAATACCGTTCTGTGCTTTACTACTACCATTACTACTACTGCAAAAAAAAAAAAAAAAAGACGAAATAAACAAAGAAATCTTCAGTGGAAAGATTTCTGCACTAATAGATAAAAATGCCTAGGGGTTCCAAACTAAAGCCAAGTGATTTTTCTCCCACCCTTGATTTGCCTGAGGTAAAGCCTCTAAATCCCATGCAGTCTCCATTTAAGTTCATCATCCACTCTTAATCCTCACCATCCATCAGCCAACCAACAGCTGTCTCTACCCATGACCCCTCCCTTCTACTTATCCAATCTATTCTCTACACAAAGCCTTGTGTTCAGCCCTCTTTCCCAAAAAGGATGGTTCACCTTGAAACTCTGTGTTGTCAAGGCCCCTGATGGCCTCCACTGCATCCTCAGCCCGCTCCATGTGTACAAAGGCATAATCTTTCACGATGTCACATTCGATGACAGGACCGTACTCCTCAAACTTGGCTCGGAGCTCTTTGTTGGTACAAGTAGGGCTGATGTTGCCTACATGCAACTTTGTAGAGGTTTTGCTCTTATTCTTGCTGGCTTCCACGTTGATGTTCACCCCGTGCAGCTTGTAGTGGTGCAGGTTGCGGATGGCATCCTCGGCCGCCGTCTTGTCCTCTATGTGCACAAAGCCGTAGTTCTTAATGATGTCACATTCCAGCACCTTCCCATACTGCTCGAAGAGTGAGCGGATCTCCTGCTCTGTGGCCTCCCGGGGCAGATTTCCGATGAACAGCTTCACCATCTCGGACACAGCCTGGGCGAAAAGAAAACAAAATTTCTAACAAAAGATCTCAAGCCCACATCAGCTTAAAAAAAAAAAATCAACACCGCCACCTCTTTTCTGTCTGGCAAATATTTCCAGTTTTCTCTCACGTCCCACACTCACACTTCCACACAATAATCGAAGGGAATCGGGAATAAGGCGGCCCGCTACAGAACCAACAGATACAAGAAACCATCTGTAATAAAAATCCTTGGTAGACACAAATGGTTTGGTAAGACTTGAATAGTTTTAATCGGTAATGGAAATGAAACCGAGGGCATAAATGTAGCCCTGAGGATAGCGGACTTTTTAACTACTATAAAGACAGTCAGGGGACTTCCTTGGCTTTCCAGTGGTTAAGACTCCACGCTTGAACTGCAGAGAGCTCAGATTCAATCCCTGGTCGGGAACCAAGACCCGCAAGACGTGCGGCACAGCCGCAAAAAAATTTTTTATAAAGAAAATAAAAGTCTAACTGGATTGACCGTCTGAAACTATGCACTGTCTCTTTCTCTCGTAACCGAAGAATGAGCCACCATTTCCGGAAAGGTGGACCTTATAACTACGTTTTAGGGTTTCCTTTAGAAGCAATGAACCGGAGACTTAGGCCGGAGAGCCAGGCGTTCCAAGAGTACATAAGTGTTAGAGCTGGGAACGCCTCTTTCGGGGTACCGTCCTACGAATTCCTGGAGAATTGAAGAAATGCATGGTTGGAAAAGGGGGCTTGAACCTCATCGGCCTGACAACCAAGTCTCGGGGCCTGAGAAATCCTTAAAAAGCGGCTAATGCCTAAATCTAACGGAAGCGCGGTTACTCGATGGAAACCTCGAGGCAGTAGGCCGAGCCTAGTCGGGCAGAGGGCAGAGTAGGGAGAAAGTATGATATTCTCAGGGAAGATTGTGGGGGAAGGGCTGCTTCAGGATTACCGCGCAACGCCGAGCACAGAGGTCGGCTCTTAGTGACGGGTGTGGAGGCCACTACCCCACAAGGATACTCTTGAAGCCCAAGGAATGAGATTTAACAGGACAAAAGAAACCGTGAAAAAGCTCGGAGTCTCTCACCCGCACGAAAAGCAGCAGATGCTCTTCCTCGCGGCGCGGACGCTTCTGACAAAACGCTAAAATGGCGACGGCCGCAGTAGTGACTCTGGGTAGAGAGGGGGAGGTGAACCTACCACCGGATTGGCCGTTCAACAAAATAAAAGGCAGGCGTTCCTGTAGATGCTCTTCCTGATTGGTTACCACGAATGCCAATTACCTGAGGCCGGGAAGAGGTGGAAACGTCAGTAACCTCGGAGCGTTTATGCGAAAGCCAATGAGCAACACCCTCGAGAAACCGAGATCATTGATTGGGTAGGAGGTCGGCATGAGGGCGGACCTACCAACGTAAGCTTCGCAGGCGGGGTTCCGCCCGCCATTAGGCGGAGCGAGTTAGGACTCTGGTGTGCGGTCGGTGTTTAGCGTCATGGCGCCAACTTTCGTTAAGTTTCCACTTCTCTCCAATCCACGTGCGTTCCACTTTGCCTTCTACTCCGAATTTCTCCCTCTAAATTCCCAAACGCCACCCCTTCGCAGCTCGGATGCTGCGGACGGAAGCTTACGCAGACCCAGAAGCCAGGTAAGAAAAACAGCGAAGCGTCCCATCTGAAGAAACCAACCTCCTCCTTCGGCCGAGTCCTCAGTGGCGCCCTGGGAGTCCCAGAGCTACCCTCCAATTGAAACTGCTTTCATAGGTGGTGAAAGGACTCTCAAAACGGTTAATGAGCTCAGCTTCAATTAGGCTATAAAGGTCCCCGAAGTCGACTCGGTTGAGGGGTGCATTACAAGTTCCCTCAAGAAACCAGCCTCCTGGGATTCAAGATGAGGAAAAGGTTTCTCTGTGGAGGTTGAGAAAACACCCCCACCCTGCCCTGAGAAAAAAACTAGAGCAGCGAAGTTTTTTGTTTTATTTTATTGGGGGCCATCAGTCAGAGATGTTAGGTTTAAACTAGAACCGACCTTAGAGGGAATAAAGAACCTAACAAATCACAACCAGCCAAATAAGCAAAATACAATTCAAAACAGCGTCCTCCAGGGCGTCCATTTGGCTTTTTAAAAAATCATCCTTTGGTTTCTTCACATTAATCCCATATTATGAATATGACCCTTTTGCAAGGCAGTTCTTGAAGAGGGAGTTTAAAGGGGAGAATGGAAGAACTTAAAACATGATAAAAGCAGTGGTTTGAGGAAAGGGATCCTCAGGAGTGGAAATGATACAACTAGAACACAGCATGGTTCAAAGCAGCACACCCCCACCCCCACCCCCACCCTCTGCCAAAAGGGGTGGGGATCATAGCGAGAAAAGTGAAGTCAAAGTAGAAACATTTTTAAAACCTGACGACTCAGAAATCAAACGGTGGTCAAGAATTTATTCTAGGGTTCAGTTCTGTCATGTCCTACTCTTTGCGACTCCATAGGCTGCAGCACACCAGGCTTATTCTAGGGTGGTAAGATAATCTAAAAAATGTGGAAATGTTGTATTTACAGATGTGATCACTAATCTTGGTCCATTTTCATTGTGCATCCTGATGCTGACACTCCAGCTGTGAGTAAAGGGCAAAGGATCAATGATGAAAAAAACCAACTGCATGTTAGTCTGCTGCAAGTTGGAGACAGTCACAACTCCATTTGGGTAGGGAAACACATTTGGTCTAGAAATCCTTTAAGCTCCTTTGTTTGATCTTCCAAAATTTTTGTCCTGAGTGGCCTTGGAGATAAACCTTCTTCCAAAATACCAAAGCATATGAGGTCAGCTTACTCTACTAGGAATCTCTCCAAGTCCAAAGGTGAAAAACTGGGAATATAAATCTTCTCAGGATCACAGTTCAGGCCAGTTTGCAGACCACCAACCACACCCACTCCCTAATCTAATCTGATTTTCCTTTTGAAAGCCCTCTTGATTGAGCTGTATTTGATTTTGCCCCAACTGAGCAAACCACATTACATCATTTAATCAAATCCATTAAATCATGGGTTTTAAATTAAAACCCATGGCAACTGGAAAAGCTTCAATTCACACTACCTAATCCGGTTGTTCCCAAAATCTCTATATACATACCCCACACCCCACCCCAACTAGGCTCCTGCACACTAGCCTGTGTCCCAAGCTCATTCAGGCTGAATGAAATGTTCTCTCTCTCCAGGTCCTAAGCTGGTCACCCCATCCAGACATCACCCCACTCCAACCCTACATACACCTTGGAATTCTGCCCCATGAACTCCGCGGTATTTTTCCAAATACTTACCACCACTTGAAATCCTATTTGTTCATTCATTTTCTCACTTCCTCCTACCCCCTGCCCCCAGCAAATACTTGTTCTACAAGGGCAAGGACCTTTTCTTATTGCCTACTATTGTTTAGTTGCTAACCATGTCCGACTCTTTTGCAACCCCATGGTAGCTGGCCATGCTCCTCTATCCATGGGATTTTCCAGGCAAGATTACTGAAGAAGGCTGTCATTCCCTTCTCCAGGGGATCTTCCCGACCCAGGGATTAAACCCAGGTCTCCTGCTTTGCAGGCAGATTTTTTACCATCTGAGCCTAAATCTCATCAAAGAAAAATGAGTTTTAGAAACATGTGTGCCCTTTTGCACTAGGCATTTTAAGAGAATGGGTATGCAGATATTTCTCCTTCCTAATATATTTATCCTGTGTTAAAACTGCACCTGGTACATGGCAAGCACTCAAGTATTTGTTAACAAACGGATAAATGAACGCATGAATTAAATTCTTGATAACCAAGAGGAAAGAAGTAACTTTGGATTTTTAGTCAATATCAGCTTGAAAACATGGACACTTAGTACTAAAAACAGACAGATGCTCAAAAGCCAGGGGGAAACTTATTCTCTGGGGGTGTTCAGAGGGAGCCACTAGACCTCCAACACCATTGCCAGCTACACCCTCTTGTTTCAGTTCAGTTGCTCGGTCGTGTCCGACTCCTTGCAACCCCATGAAGTGCAGCACGCCAGGCCTCCCGGTTCCATCACCAACTCCCAGAGTTTACTCAAACTCATGTCCATTCAGTCGGTGATGCCCTCTAAGCCTCCCATTAATGTCTGGGGAGGTCCTCTATCTTCATGGTTCCCAACCTTTATGGCACCAGGGACCAGTTTCATGGAAGACAGTTTTTCCACAGACCACGGCTTGGGGGTGGATTTGGATTCAGGATGATTCAAGTGCAGTACACTCACTGTGCACTTTTTTCCTCTTATTACATCAGCTCCACTTCAGATCATCAGACATTAGATCCTGGAGGTTGGGAACCTCTCCCCTATCCCATACCTTTCTCCTCCATACCTAGAAGAATCTGTTCCCCAGGATACAACAGTGTTGTCTGAAATCAGAGGTGACCAAAACTGGTATGGTCCAGTGGCCTACATCACACTTAGGTACCACTTACTACAGAAATTTCCTTCCTTCACTGTTACTCATACATGGTGCACTCACACCCATATCCAAAGTCCTTTCCTCAGCTGTGTGCTTCCAGTAGGCCATCCCAATCTCCCCAAAATGTTCTAACTCCTTGTTTCTGAGATGGCTAGCAGTGACTATATATGAAGCCCTATACCTGATACATGTATTTGCTCCTTCCAACAGTAGTATTATAAGCAAAATCCTGGATGGCTCAAAATGGCTGATTCAATTCCTTGATCCACTACTTTTCAGCCTTGTGAAGTTACTTAACCTACACCCTCAATTTCCCAATTAATCAAAGTTTTATAAGTACCTAATTACATTTTAGTTGCAATAAAGTCATGTTCAGTAGATGTGAGCTATTATCCCCATTTTATAGATGAAAATACTGAGGCAGAATTCCTGACATGTCCAAGACCACATCGATACGTGGCAGAACTAAGATCCAAACTCAGGAAGTCTGATTTTTTAAAAATATTTATTTGGCTGTGTTGAGTTGCACGGGCTCTCTAGTTGGGGCATGCGGGCTTAGTTGTCCCACAGCATGTGGGATTTTACTTTCCCAACTATCAATCAAACCCACGTCCCCTGCATTTCAAGACAGACTCTTAACTCCTGGACCACCAGTGAAGTCCCAGGAAGTCTGACTTTAGAGCCAGCACCCTCAGTAATTCTCTCTGTGCCAAGTCAGTTTCAAAGCAAACAAATTCTAGCTCACCAGTTCTCTAGTGGGACTGCACCATCCTCTCTCCTCCTTTACCTATGACCCCCCTGGCATTAGTTTTTCTTCTGCCTCATTAAGACATATGGGATCTTAGTTCCCCCACCCCTCTGCAGCAGAAGCGCAGTGTAAACCACTGGACTGCCAGGGAAGTCCCTGGCATTGCTTACTAACTGTATGTAACTAGTTCATCGAGGTAGGTCCTGCCTCCCCTGGGCTACCCATTCCCCAAGATCAGCCCAAGGGTGATCACTGTATTTCACCTCAGCTGCCTGAAAACTATTTCCAGCACTACAGACACACTATTTCTAATGATTTACAGACTTGAAATCATTTTAAGAACTTTTTTCCTGGAAAACTAGATTCTACCCTTAATGATCTTTTAAAGGCATCTATATAAAGAATTAAGGTAAGAATTTTCCACCTATCCTATCCATCTTTATTACCCAAACCTCCTATTAAATATATTACATACTTGTCCATAAATCTAGGAAATTTATTTTCAACTTACTTGGCTTAATAGGACAAAATGACTGGAACCAACAGTCTGTGCACAGACTCTGGCAGAGCTTAACTAAGGGACAATGACTAGAAAGGCAGCGTACCTATAGAGGCTGACCACTCAGTGAGTTCCGTTACCTCCAGTACAAGGGTAGCAGCTCCAGGCCGACCCCAGACAATCTGAAACAAGGTCCAAACCTCAGAGAACAGACTGATGAGGTGAGAAAACTTTAGTCTTGTTCCAGGAATAAATCATTTAAAACTTCTCCAATGAAGGTCAAGTTAGAGCTGACAGATCAGAAGTGCAAAGACCTGAAGGATATTGTGAGCCCATATTCCCACCCCCTTTTCCCAAAACACATTAAATGTCTATCCTCCCATTCACTCAACCCAACCGTCTTCAAGTTATAGGACCCTGGAAATCAGAAATCCACAAAAAGCAAAGTAGGAGAAGCGGGCTATAGGATTAACACAGGTAGCATAATTTAAATAAAAAAGGGGAAAAGAATTTTAAAACAATCTTCGAGGAAGAGGAAAATGACAAGTGATTTGGCTTTAGAGCTTCTCAAAGCTTAAACCAGAAGCCTGCCAGCAGAGGCAGCAAGGGTATCAGTACCTAGAGATGACAAGTTGAGTGATCATCTCGGCCAGGTCGCTCTGAAGAACTTAAGCTGTAATAAAGAAATATCAACACTGGCCCTGAGAGCACATTAGGCTATTTTTCACACGAACTGTGGGACTGGGACAGTGGCTGAACGCTCACTGGAGAGAAAGATGACAGAAAGTCATGCTGACAAAGAAGTAATTTCAAATACACAGGCCACAATCACAGCACTACAATTAAACAACCCTTGATTTTCCAGGGAAATAACCAGAGCTAAGTTTGTTAGGTTGGCCCTGTGATAACCCCACTCACTGCAGAAAAGTGACAAGAAGCCTATTAGATTCCCCCTCCTCCCAGTCCTTAAAAGAAATGGAAAGGAGCAGCAAAGCAATGAGCAGAAAGAAAAGGAAGAGAGCCATGGCCTCAGCACCCCTGAGATTATTCCAGTTTGTGTCCACAAGTAGTTCATGCTTAACACAAAGCATGTGCTTTCTGCCTACTGGGCAGAGGGAAGCGAACACCTGGGGCAAACTATTGTGTACATCAAGTTCACAAGAAACCAGTGGAGGCAGAAGAGAACCAACCTGAACTCCACTTGACACACACCTCCCCAAAATCACCTTGCCCAAAAAGACTCCCAAATCAAATCTCTAAAGCCCCCTTCCCAAAGGCATGTTAGGTTTCCTGTTACCACCCTACCCAGCCAGTCTTCCATTCACCCATCAGAAAGCCCAAGCTTCCATCCTGTCATGGCTAGAATCATCTTATTTTGTGCCCAGGTCCTCTGAACCCCTAGTCCCAGAATAAAAGTATAGAATCAATTCCTTACCCTATCCCAGCACCTACTTAGTTATGCTTGCACCTTGCCCCCTTCCCATGGTCTACCGTAACACCTTCAAATATAAACCCAGCCAGAAAACATCTGGAAACCCTAACAGATGGAGAGAAGGAATTTGCAGTCGCCGATGACTATGATGGCAGGGGTTGGCAGGACGCAGGCAGGACGCTCCAGGATGATGTTCAACAGGCAAAATACCAGGTCTATGGCCAGAACCCCCCCATACTGGCTTCCAAATGTCCCAACCACAGAGACACTGCCACACAGTTAACGTGACCCCCCCAAACCCAACTGACCCCTTTCCAGGTCCCAGCCCCAGTACTCACTGGAGCCCACTGCCTGAAGGCCCTACTAGTCTTCTAAGCACCAAAGCAGCCCATTCCCCACTTCTCACTTGAGAAGTCAAACCCCAGAACCACCCTGCTGGAGCCTAGGTTGTTTCTGAACTGGAGACAAGTCAAGGAAAACAGCCAAGCATGGGCGAGGAAAACGGGCAATAAATTTGCTGCATTTTGGTGTGATTAACCCAAGTCGAAGCAACTTTGTCCAGATTCTCCAGTCCTTAAGATGGCAGACTAGCAGAGAAACGAGGCGTTAAATCCCTCTGGCAGCAGGGGAATCATTCTAATTCCCACATTCAGACCCCTTTCCTCATCTGCCCTGGGTCCTCTGGTCACCTTCCCTTTGGCTGTCATGTATTCCTGGATGTCAAACTGGCTTCTCTGAAACTGAGTGCAATCAAGACAATGACAACCAGGTTTCCAAACTGCAAATCGCCCCAAGTTTTATTTGTAGTCCATACAAAAGGGAAAAAAAATTAAGGTTTTCTAACACCACCTACTTGGGGAGATGGGGAAGTGCTCTGTGCCGCACAGCATCAGCTAGAACGTCAGGGGTCAGTAGGGACTGGACATGTACCAACCGCCTGTCCCAACAGGAACTCAGTCTCAACACAGTCTGTAGAGGGACACAGTCAGGGCCCCCTGGACACCTGGCACAGCGTGGCGCAGAGGAAATGGTTAAGCTGACCCTTTCCTGGCCTCCCTCACATCTAAAAAGAAAAAGGCGCCGCCGACCTCAGCTGCAGGTTGCTTCCCCATCCAGACGACCTTAAATATCGCGCACAAAAATAAAAGGGAGCCAGGAAAAAAATCAAAACATAAAAGAGATTCCCATCCTAGGGAGATGGGGCAGGGGAGAGGGGAACCGCAGATCTAGAGCCAGTAGCAAGATTTGCTGCTGAGGCGAAGGAATAAAGTAGGTTACTGCCGAACACTCAAAAGGCCCACATGGTAGGGGGGATGAAAAACCGCCAACGGGAGAGGTGTGGGCCAGCGGTTTTAACCTGGGTCTGCACCCACCCCATCTCTCCTCTCATTCCCTCCCCGTGGTGCCCCATCCCAGGACAGCCCTACATGCGGCGCTGGTAGCCAGAGTGCATCTGAGCTGCCCGCAGGTAATCATTATAGGAGCCCGAATAGCGTGCGTAATCGGAATGGGCATCGGGCAGGCGACGGTAATCCAGCGAGGACTTTGTCGGCGAGCGGCGGAACGAAAGCTGCGACTCTGATAAACGGCGGTAATCAGAGAGCTCGGCTAAACGCCGGTCGGAACCATACCTAGTCGAGAGAAGAAGACAGTTGGTGAATGAGACAATCGAGGGGAGGGCTCCAGGTGGGCACTGGGGAAATGCCAATGGGGGCAGGGAGGGCGTAATCAGACTGGTCTCCAACAAACAAGATTTTTCAGAAGGCTCATCACCTTATCCAGGGCAAGAAATCAAGCCTGGTCCAACTGTGGGAAACCAAGCCCAACACTGAAGCCCTCCCTTCTGAACTGGCCAAGGTGGACGCTGGCCTACATTCCCAAACCACAGACAAATTATCCCCACCCCTGGGCCCTGCAGAGAAAAGACCTTGGTTGTTTACCAACAGAACGGCGGACGAAAGCAAGGTCCCCAATTTCCCAAAGAGTGGACGCACCACATACACCCTGCCTTCAGCCAGTGAGTGCCAAAGGGACTACTCTTTCAAACCCACCCCCACCAAAGGCCAGGACAACCACGTAACAGGCTTAAGGATCCTTGAGACAGTGGGAGAGGCTATGGGCCACAATCTTGCAGGCCATAGCTCCAATAGCACTTGGGCTAGCCTAGACAGGTGACACTTCTCCCAGCCTGACTAGCTGGTACCACCCCAGGCTGAGCACGAAGCTCCACCTGAACCCTGGTGACCAGGAAGTTCACAGACATCACCCACTTCGGCCTCTGGACATCCCACAGGAGTAGAGAAGGCCAAGGGAGGGACCGATGGCTCCAGTTTCCCTCCCATGCCAACCTCAGCCCCTTGCCCTGAGCCCCAGCTGGGGGCAGAGGCGGGGGGGCATACAGTACCTTTTCGACATGGCGACAGCCTTTTTGTACGGATCGTCGTAGCTGGCCCGGGGTGGGGAGAGGCGGGTACGCTCATAGGGCGGCGGGGTGCTGTTGGCGTTGGCAACGGCCCCCTGGGACATGGACAGGTAGGCTGCAGACGGCTGACCTGTCCCATCGTAGGCACTGCCCGGCTGGCCACGGTAGGAGGCGGCAGCCTGAGGATGCTGCTGTGCAGCATAGGAAGCAGCCAATGAGGCTGACGACTGAGTGCGGTAAGGAGCTGCCAGGGTGGCAGAGGGCTGGGCCCCGTAGGCAGCTGCAGCGCCATAGGAGCCGGTGGCCGCAGCAGCTGACTGAGCCCCATAGGAGCCTGACAGGCCCATCGATGCTTGGGCCCCGTAACTATTCAGCTGGGTCTGAACAACTGGCTGGGCCCCATAGGACCCAGCCATCGGGGTGGTGGCTTGTGCGGCATAGGCAGCTGGCTGGCTCGCGTAAGCAGCAGCTGTAGCTGGTTGTGCCACATAGGCAGCAGGTTGGGAAGAATAGGAAGCAGCCTGCTGTGCAGCATATGGGGCAGACTGGGCATTATAAGAGGCTGAAGGCTGGGCATTGTAAGAGGCTGCCTGGGCCCCATAAGCTAGTGATGAAGCTGCAGACTGGGCCCCATAGGAGGCTGCCTGGGCCCCATAGGAGCCTAGGGAGTTAGCTGCTCCCTGGGTGTTGTAGGAGGAGGCAGCTGCACGAACCCCGTAGGAAGAAGCAGCCTGCGCCCCGTAAGAGGATGGTTGGTTACCATAGGAGGCAAGGGAGGAGCCCTGAGCCCCATAGGAGTTGAGCGAAGAAGCCGCAGCTGGCTGACCCCCATAAGAGGAGAGGGCCGAGGCCGAGGGCTGGGCTCCACCGTATGGGCCAAGCGAGGAAGCTGCGGCCGACTGGGAGCTAGGGCTAGCCAGCTGGCCCCTGTATGGGGCCCCAAGGGAAACAGAGGGCTGAGCGCGGTAAGAGGCTGCCTGGGCTGTCATGGGCTGAGTCCGATAGCCGACACCCAAAGAGGCAGAAGGCTGGGCCCTGTAGGCAGCGCCCAGTGACACTGAGGGCTGGGCGCGGTAGGTGGCTGGCTGGGCCGTCAGAGGAGCCACATACGAGGCTCGGGGAGGTGAACGGCGCAGGGGGCTGCGGTCGCGACCAAAGAAGGGTGGTGTGGGCTGACGGGCTTGCCCATCAAAGCCACCAGTGCTGTTGCCAAAAGCCTGCTGGTAGTCGAAGGTGGCAGAGAAGCCACCAGTTCCAGGGAATGCCGTATCCCCAGCCCCTGGTTTCTTGGTCTTGTCCCCAGACTGGATAGCCAGGCCAGGCCCCTTCTTCTGACCCTTGGTTGAGAGTTCCACGTTGATGCGCTTGCCCTTCACTTCTTTGCCGTTGAGCTGCGCGATGGCGGCTTTGGCATCTGCTTCCTTCTCCATGTGAACAAACGCGTAGTCTGATAAAGCAGCAGACAGAGGGTTAGCAATTAGGGGGGCAGGGCATGCTACCTGATGGGTCCCAAACTGGACACACCAACAGCACCCAGCTGTTGCCAGCTACCTCCAGGCCTCCAAACCCTTCTCTCCAGGAGTAGGTCATAAAATGTGATTCCCATATAACAAAGCTTCTAACTGTCCCAAATAGTCAGCTTTGGCTATGTCTTTCTTCCTGTTCTCCCCATTTCCCCTGCCACCTCACCCAACTGCCTGCTCAGAGAAGAAAGAGCAAAGATAAACTGCAACAGAGGATAAAAATCTTCACATCTCCTATAAAGTACAAATCCGCAGACAAAAATGCAGAAAGCATTCCTGGATCACTCAATTATTCAGTATTCTCTAACCTAAGATCACCAAACACTTCTGTTCACCTCTGAGGCTTAACTCTCAAAACACTGGAAATGACCATTTATGTCTGGACGTGACCCATGTCTCAGCCCAGGGTTCAGTTAAGGCACAACAGCTACACAGCAATATACAATCTATGACAGTCCTCCAATACGATCTCCCTTTTCCCTCAGTACCTCCCAATTCTCAAAGCATTTCCATGCACAAGATCCCATCTGGGCCTCACAACAATCCCAGGAGGCAGGCAGAGCAAAGGATCATTATCCCCATTTACAGGTGGGCAAACACACTCGAGAATTTACATGGCTTGCCCCAAATCCACTTGTGACAGACAGAAACAGAATCTCAGCTCTCCACGCCTCTTCATGACACCAGTATACCCCTAAGAAGTCAGTGTGCAAGGCAGGATTGTGTATTAAGACTAGACACTTAAGCTGAGAAGGGGAGACAATGGACCCCCTGTAAGCCAATGAAATGTGGGAATGGAAACTGAGCTGCCTAGCCCAAGCCAGGCCCTACTCAGTTCAGGCCCAAGCTATCCCCCACTCCTAGGCCACATTACCTTCTCCACTGATACTCATCAAGAGACATCCCTTACCCCTTGGGCTTCTGTTCGGAGAAAAGATTTATTTAGTTTCTCAGCTTCATGGCAAGAAGCTGCAATTCCTGCAGCTAGCAGGCTCTGCTAAGAGGTTATCCCTCAGGCCCTCAATCAGGATCCGAATGAGCTGTGGGAGGACAGACTCTAAGACAGGATGTTGATCTCAAAGTCCTACTCATCTACTACACAGAACAGGAAACCTTCGAGAAAGGAACAGGAAGAAATTCTTGTCCAAATCCAATCTCACAAATCACAATAGTGCAAGCAGAATCTGATAACAATGAGATCATGCCCGTGGTAACACGGGTCATGTACTTACCACCACCTGGACCTGAGGCTACTTTTAAAGTTCAAGTATCAGAACCCCATCTTTCTCACATCACTTTAGGAAATGAAAAATTACCTA
Source organism: Cervus elaphus (assembly GCF_910594005.1). Taxonomy (NCBI): domain Eukaryota; kingdom Metazoa; phylum Chordata; class Mammalia; order Artiodactyla; family Cervidae; genus Cervus; species Cervus elaphus. The sequence goes on from NC_057816.1 coordinate 6,302,712, forward strand.
CATGAAATTACTAAGGTTCCATTCTTGATAAAAAAAAATTCTGTTAAATGTCCTCTAAACAAGTGTCTTAATTTTCAGAAATTTTCACACTGGGACTGGCTCTCTAGCTACTCCTATAAAGCAAGTCATTTTCCTGGATGTAATGCAATGTGACTGAAGTGACTCTTACACAAGTGAGAATAAAGATATAATCAACAGGTAGAAGTCAGAAGTGTGGTATGGCAAATGGATTCTTGGAACTAGCTGCTAAAATTTAGCCTCAGTTGAAGATTCAGATCACTTACTTGCTATTACGTTCTTACAGAACTTAAAATTTATTTCTCCCGACAATCTGTCCTATCCACCTCAGAGTTACAAGATTCAACATATGTGCTTAGGCACTCAGTCATGTCCAACTCTTTGCGACCCCATGGACTGCAGCCTGCCAGGATCCTCTCTGTTCATGGAATTCTACAGGCAAGAATACTGGAGTGGGTTGCCATTTCCTTCTCCAGGCAAGAATACTGGAGTGGGTTGCCATTTCCTTCTCCAGGGGATCTTCCTGACCCAGGGATTGAACCCAGGTCTCTTGCATTACAGGTGGATTCTTTACCATCTGAGCCACCAGGCAAGCCCAAATGATTCAAATGAGATGATAAAAATGCCTTATAAAGTATAAATATGGAGAAGGAAATGGCAACCCACTCCAGTTTTCTTGCCTGGAAAATCCCACAGACAGAAGAGCCTGGGGGTACAACCCACAGGGGTCACAAAGAGTCAGACACAACTTAGTGATTGAACAACAACAGCTAAAAGTATAAATAGCTCTATGATAAAAATCATGATAATTATTCAAGCCTAGGAAAAACCATAGACTTATTTCCTTACAGGATATGATCCTTCATTTCTAATAAAACACAAGAGACACAATGCTATTTGTAAACGCAATTTTGGAACTTGCCAGAGATGATAAACAAAATGAACTATCACAACTGTCTTCACTCTCTCAGGGCCCGAACCTGATTCTTCATCTACCAATTGTGAAAAGTAAAAGTGTTCCTTTAGACCTCGCCACAGGGCACTAAAACTGTCCTCTGATCTCTCACCTCCACTCTGGGTACTACTGCTACTGCTGTCACTCCAGTCGTGTCCAACTCTGTGCGACCCCGTCCCTGGGATTCTCCAGGCAAGAACACTGGAGTGGGTTGCCATTTCCTTCTCCAGTGCATAAAAGTGGAAAGTGAAAAGTGAAAGTGAAGTCGTTTAGCCATGTCCAACTCTCCGCAACCCTATGGGCTGCAGCCTACCAGGCTCCTCCATCCATGGGATTTTCCAGGCAAGAGTACTGGAGTGGGGTGCTACTGCCTTCTCCCCACTCTGGGTACAGTGAGCTAAAAACCAATGCTGGTGGTCCCAGATCTCTTCAAAAGGAAAGACTGAGTTGAGCCTATCACCAGGAGAATGCAATGGTAAGGAGAAAGCAAGTTTGTAGGCAGATTAAAGGGAATTACCAAAAAAAAAAAAAAAAAAAGGCCTTCAGGCATTACAAAGGAATCATACTATGTTCCTGGTTAACCTATCCACAAATTCCTAGGACTATATTAAGCTAGGGAAAAAAAACCCCAACAAAAATGTTTCAATGGGTTTACAAGAGCAATAGGACATCACATTGTCTATTCCCTACTTAGCTAGGTTTTATTTAGAGACCAATTTCTGAAACTTGAAACTGAAATTTCATAGGTAACAATTCAACTGACCACACAGATGAACTATGTAACTGACAAAAAGAAAGCCATGAGATACAATTATAACCAATTTATATCACGAAGTCTCTAAGCCTGATACTGGAAGGAAGTGTGAACAGGTTGTCCAGCTGACTCAAACACATGAGGGCTAGCCAACCCTGAGCAGCTAAACCCAGGCCTAGCCCTATCAAAGACACAGGAACCCAACTACTCTTAGGATGATTAAAAAAAAAAAAAAAAAAAAAAAACCCAAAGAACTAGCAAACTCCAGGGACTCAGCGGCCTGAACTGAGTTAGTTCAAGGAAACCGACCTCTGAAGGTATTCATCTCATTTAAAGGGACTACCAGGCAATGATGTACAGAGATCGCCTAATGATCCGGCATCACAATTCCTCCACTATCCAATTTAAGAGAATCTGGAAACATGAGTTTTCCTATTCTCAGAAGAGTAAAACTTCTAATGTGAAACTACAGAGCTATACATAGAAGTAAAGAATGGCCACCCACAACATAAGAAACAGTTTCCTCTTCTGCCTTTCAGACTTCTGAAATTTGACTCGTTCCTAAAGCTGTCAGCAACTCTTGATACTTCATCCTTTAACACCCAATAGAATTTAACTGTGGAGAGTGGTTACAATCTGCTGTTGCTATGGAGATTTTCACTCTCCAAATCAAATCATATCTAAGCTGCTGGAACCAAGCAACTAAGCTTTTCCCCTGTGAAATAAAACAGAACTGGCTGTCCTGTGCAATGCCAAGCTTCTGTGCTTTTCAAAGACCTGACAATCAACGTTAAGACACCTCAATCAAGTGTCCTTTCCCAGACCAAGAAATAAGTAAGCTATTTATAGAGCCAAAGCCAGTCTCTACTACATTCCTAACTTAAAAACCTCATTTTCCTTCACTCCAAATAGAAAGGCATTTGGGGGGGGGGGGGGAATACAATCCTCAAACCTTTCCCAGAGTCCTTTGTATCAAAGTATTATCAGGAGCTTACATACCAGCATAACTACAAATAACAGCTAACCGCCACTCCCTGAGAAGTCAAAGCACTTTGGCAAATCAAATGTTTACAAAGGGACAAAATGCACAAAACTTTCACAAGGAAACATAATTTCTAAAAACCAGACCCAGTTACAAAGTTCACCCCACTCCACCCCCACATCCCCTGTCACTTGGTGTCAGTCCCAAGCAATTCAAGCAAATTTTCAGCTTTCTCTACCACCCCAAAGGAGGCTCCTTGACCAATGAGTTCCACAGACAGTCCCCTCAGATGCAAGTTTCAAGACTCTCAATTAGTAGACAGCCTGCTTAAAAAACTACACAAAAAAATGTAGTAGGTCAAACATAGAACTCTCATATACCCCTATCCATTTTCTGGCCAGGAGCCCAATCTGAGGCCTTTCCCATTCTTTCACTCTAAATAAAAGCAAAAATCCATGCACCATACAGCCTGCCTCATCAGAGCACCCAGTAGGAAAGCCTGATTTTGGATAGTCATGAACTTGCACAGCCCAAGTTGAGGAAAATAGTATGCAGTATTAATGCAGAAGAAGGAATTACTCCTAGTGGTGACTACCAACCTTTACACTTCCCCCAGTTACAGAAAGGATAAGGAATGACCCAAAAGATGCGCCTTTCGAGGACTGCAAATGATGTATCTTGGAGGAAATGAATAAAGCACCTGCTCCCAAATTTATTTACTATCCTCACAACTTCTCACACAGGCTATGAGCAGGTATGAATCCAAAACCAGCAGCCAGGAACCAGATACTTACTCCCAGGTTGCATCTTTGAAGATACACCAAGGCAAAGTTAACTGATCTGTTTCCAAGTGGAACACAGACTGGACACACACAAGGGCTGCATTCCAGATCTTGCCAACAAAACAGAAAAAGAGCCTAAGGGGTTAAAACCCAGACTATGAAAAGAAGTCACCTGGGTCCAAAAAAGGAAGTCAGGCCTAAATTATTATGATACATTCTTCTCAGGACCTACCCTGATCATGAAGACTAATCAAAGACGACTAAGTCCCCATGTCCCCCTCAGCCACAGAGTGTGCCCCCTTGCAAAATCACCAAGTTTAGAAAAGAAGGACATTGTTCTGGGGGCACCGGCTTGGCAAGTTAGCTGCTCAGAAGAGGCCTTTTCATAAAACAAGCCTTCTTCCACAGGTGAAAGGTCGGGGCTTCCAGTTTACAGATGTAAAATTGATCCCAAAGGGGGTGGGGGTGGGGGGTGGGAAACAAGTTTGAGGGAGTTGGAAAGCGCAGAGTTGCCAGGCCTAACCCACCTAACAATACAGAAAGACCAAAGTAGTTCGGAAGCCCCCGCCTCCCGCCCCATACCCAGGAGTTAACTATGCCCAAGAGTAGACCCACGCCACACAGTACTAAAAGATCCCAGCCCAAGAAACTTACAAGGGCCCCGTTACCTTCCGCTCGGGAGCATTCACCGGGAGGGAACACGAGGGTGGCTTTTGGTGGGGTGCGGAGGGGTCAGCCCCCACCTTTTCCCTCGCTCTGACAGACGTCTGGAGAGGAAGTGGGGAAGTGGCAAAATCTTCCCCGCTCCATGATCCGGCTTGTGCCCGTCACTTCCCAATTTCCGCTCGGTGCCAGGCCCAGGAGACCAGTGGAAGGCGCGCCCCCGGTATACTCCCAAGTCTCTCAGGCGCGTCCCCGGCCCCGTAGCTCGGCTCACAGTGGCCGCCGCACCCACCCTGAGCCGCTCCCTCCCATTTGGTTAATGGTGCCTGGACCGCACGGGAGGACGGTGGCTCTACCCAACGCGCCCCCAACACCTCCGGCCTCACTCCCGCGGACTTCCCCCTACCCCCGCCCTCACCAACTGCGCTGTGACCGGCCCCCGGGAAAGGGGCGTGGTTAACAAGCAGAGTGCCCCGAGCGCGCCCCCGCCTGCACGTTACCTTTCACCACGTCACACTCTATGACGCGTCCGCGGCGCTCGAAGAGGCTGCGCAATTCCTGGCTCGTGCACGCTGCCGATACATTGCCCACGAATATCTTCCAAGTGTTAAGAGGCCGTGGGCGCGACATCTCCACCACGAGCGCGCGCCCCGGCCGCAGCTCGTGGCCATGCAGGGCCTCGATGGCGCGCACCGCGCCCGCGTTCTCGCGCATGTGCACGAAGGCGAACTGTTTCATGACGGCGCAGCTCATGACCGTGCCGTAGGGCGCGAAGAGAGCTGCCAGCTCCTCCGGCGTCGTATCCGCCCCATCGACGTTTCCCACAAATATCTTCATTTTGCCGCCGCAGCCGCCTTCCCGGAGAGCCGGGACCTCTCCTCCAGCGACAGGCGAGACGTCCTACCCGCCGGCAGTCCTCCCTAGGAATGGCTGGCGACCGAGAACCCCGCCGCGCAGGCGCCCTGACCTAGCCAATCGGAGCCCGGATCCCGCGCGTCATGTAGCCAATCAGAGAGGCTGAGAGAAAATGCACTCAGACGCAGCCAATCCCAGAGGGCCTGGAGCCCGCTCGTTAGCGGAGGGGGTGGGAGAGGGACGACGGCGCGCGACCAACCGCCACAGCCTGGGGGAGGGGAAGAAGGGCTGGGGAAGGGGTTACGCGCGCAGGGAGCGCTGGGGCAGCTGAGAGGCCTAGTGAGCGAGGCGGCCTCTGGGCTGGGTGGGGCGGGATCGGCATGCCCCAAGGAAAAACTTTGTTCAGTCGTAAGTCAGAGCCTCTCCCATTCTGGCCGCCTAGGCCAAACCCGCGCCTAGCTAGGGGTAGCAGCGAAAGTGTCCACGGGAAGTCCTGGCCTGGCGGGAGAAACCAGGACAAACGCCTTCCTTCAGCAGAAGACTCCCGGGACTGGCTCCCAGGACTGCCGCTTGTGCTGGACAGTCCGAGGGGGCCCTGAGCGGCATCTGCCCCATAGAAACCCTCGTGCCATTAATTTCTTTGGAAACACATTCCTTGAGGTTGCTGAGGTCCAGACAGATGCTGGAGACACTGAAAAGCCACTCAGACCCCACCTCTGCCTTTATGGAGTTTAAAAACAAGGAATAAGATATATCAATCTTGATAGATGTTTGAAATTTTCCACAACAAAAAGTTTAATAAAATCTGAAATTGAGTCAAAAGAACTGTCCTTGAGGAAAAAAAAAAAAAAGAACTGTCCTTGAGGGGATGAAAGTTGAGCCTTTAAAAAAGAGAAAAAGATTTTGCATGGCAGAAGATGTTAAAAATATAAGAACATGTGACAAGTTCAGGAAAATGTTTGCTTGCAAGTTCATTCTACAAATTTTATTCAGCGCCCACCCTGTTGGAATAAAGCAGTGAACAAAAAGGGACAAAAATCCCGACCTTGGAGCTTTGTATTGCCGTGGAGAGAGACAGATAATAAGTAAAACATAATAGCCTGTTAGGTAGTGATAAAGACTTGAAGTAACTGAGGGAGCCATGCTATGGGGGAATCATTCCAGCATGTAAGAACGTGTCAGAAAGTCCTGGGGCAGGAGTGTGTCTGTCCAAAGAATCACAAGAGCTAGCTAGTATGGCTGGAGGGTGGAACAAAGTGAATAATAGAACACCACGACAGAGAGGAGGTGTAGCACCTGGTGGGCTATTTAAATAATTTTGGCTTTCACTCTTAGGCTGAAAGTCTATAGAGAGAAGAGGGGCTCGCCTGATAGGACTTAGCTTTAGTAGTTTTGTAAGTATCATTCTGGCAGCTATTGAAATGGGCAAAAATAGAAAATAGTCATTTTCTCAGAACAGTTGTCACTGCAGCAAAAATCCAGGAGAAAGGGACCTCCCCCTGGCAGTCCAGTGATTAGGACTCGGCACTTCCACTGCAGGGGGTGGGGATTTGATCTTTGGTCTACTGCAGGGCGCTGTCAAAAAAAAAAAAAAATCCAGGCGAGATATGAGGGTGGATTAGGGTGGCTGTAGTAAAATTCAGCAGAAGTGCTTAGATTTGGATATACTTTGACTGTAGAGCCAATACAATATGTGATAGGATGTGAATTGTGAGAGAAAGAAGTCAAAGATGACACCAGGAAAAGGGAAGCATAAAGTTGCCATTTATTGACATGGGGAACATTGTAGATGGCCAGAAATTTATTTTTGGACATAAAAATTTGGGGACTTGTTTTGTTTACTTGTTTGTTTTTGGCGGTTCATTGCCACTTGCAGGATCTTAGCTCCCCAACCAGGGATAGATGGAACCCAGGCCCACAGCAGTGAAAGCACAGAGTCCTAACCACTGGACTACCAAGGAGTTCCCTGGACATGATAAGTTTGAGATGCCTGCAAGTCATCAAATGGAGGTACCAGTGGACAATTAGATATGTCTGGAGTTCAGGAAGAAGTCTGGGCTGAAGATATTGATACAAATTTGTGAATCTAAAGAGTTAATATCTGTGGGGCTTCCCTGATAGCTCAGTTGGTAAAGAATATGCCTGCCATTCGAGAGACCTGGATTCAATCCCTTGGTTGGGAAGATCCACTGGAGAAGGGAAAGGTTACCCACTCCAATATTCTGGCCTGGAGAATTCCGTGAACTGTATAGTCCATGGGGTCGCAAAGAGTCAGACACGACTGAGCGAATATCTGTACTGTACGAAGAACTCCTACAAATTGATAGGGGGGAAAAGACAAGATAAATAGGCCAAGGATGCTAACTGGTAATTTTATAGGAAAAGAAGTACAAATAATAAATAAACAAGAAACTTCATTGCTAGTCAGAGAAATGCAATTTTGTGAGAAAATGAGAACATTTTCATGCCTCATATTTGAAAAAAAAATTTATATCTGTTGGTCTTATAGGTGTGAGGAAATTACACTCACAGATTGTATGTATGAATTACATATGTAGTGTGATCTCTATATCCTTCCTGGTAAGTATTCTGGCAATATCAAAACTAAATGTAGTGAGCCTTTAACATGGTAATCCTGCTTTGGAAATCCAGCCTGCAGAAAACTCACCAATAAGGATATTGATATAAATTTATTTATTGTAGCATTGTTTGTAGTAGCAAGTAGTAAAAGCAACCTGAATGTCCACAAATAAGGGACTATTGGATGGAATATCATGTTGGTATTGAAAGTATGTCAGGGGGTACTTCCCTGCTGGTCCAGTAGTTAAGAAGTCTCCATGCAATGCAGGGGATTGCATGCACCCTTTGGTGGGAACTAAGATCCACATGCCTCAGAGCAACTAACCCTGTGAGTTGCAACTACTGAACCTGCTCACCACAATTAGAGAGTCCATATGTTGCATGAAAGATCCCACATGATGCAACAAAGTCCTGCATGCCACAACTAAGACCTGATGCAGACAAATAAATTATTTAAATAAATAAAATAGGTCAAGGGACTTCCCTGTCAGTCCAGTGGTTAAGACTCAAAAAAAAAAAAAGGTCAGAATTTATTGATGAGGAAGGATGATGTGGAAGGAGGACCATAATTTAAGAGGGAAAAAATGTGTTTACATAACACTATCTATTTCTAAGATATAGGTTAAAAAAAAAACCTTGATATGATACACATGTTTTTCAGCATAGAAAAATAACATGGATTACCTCAAGGGAGTGAGATGGGGCTTAATGATTTTTTACTTTTCTGTATCATTAGACTTTCAGCAATGAGCATCTAATTCTTTTTTTTTTTCTTTTTAAAATATGGAACGCTTCACGAATTTGCGTGTCATCCTTTCGCAGGGGCCATGCTAACCTCTGTATCGCTCCAACTCCAGTATATGTGCTGCCGAAGTGAGCACTCTAATTCTTTTTTTTTTTTTCCTAATTCTTTTATAATTTAAAAAGTACATTATAAGGAGGAAAAGAGGGGCATCACTTTGATACCACTCTGATATCTCCACAAATCCAAACTGCTGGCAGTATTCTCAGAGCAGGGTATCGGCAGGCCTCTAGACACCCAGGGCACATAGCCATTTAAAAGGTGTCATGTGCATGAGACAGGGTGCTCAGGGCTGGTGCACTGGGATGACCCTGAGGGATGGGATAGGTAGGGAGGTGGAAGGGGGGTTCAGGATGGGGAACACATGTACACCCATGGCTGATTCATGTGAATGTATGGCAAAAAACACCACAATATTGTACAGTAATTAGCCTCCAATTAAAATAAATAAATTTTAAAAATAAATTAAAAATAATAAATAAATAAAAGGTATCATGGTGGCACTTCCCTGGTGGTCCAGTGATTAAGACTTCACCTTCCGATGCAGGGAATGCAGGTTCAATCCCTGGTTAGGGAGCTAAGAAGTGGCATGCCCAAGCCGAAACTATTAAGCCCCAAGGCTACAACTAAAGAGAGCCTTCACATGGCTTGGGAAGGAAGACCCAGTGCAGCCAAAATTTAAAAATAAATGAAATTTTAAAACTAGAAAAACTTTTGAAACTTGACTTTAGGGTTGCAATTTTTTTTTTAGGGTTGCAATTTTTAGCTAAGATGTATAATTTTTTGAAGTCTGTAAACAGTTATAGAATAATTTCACTGTATAAGACTTATCAGGAAGCTTGTTTTGAAGTTTACATTTAGGTCAGGAGTCTTTGGTATTTAAGAAAATTAAATATACAAATGCAATTTTTTTAAAGTTTGATGGAATTTAAGTTGCAAATGGGTATGATTGTTTAGAGTCCAATGTAGTCTGCCAGCATTTATCAAAGAAAAGGTGAAGATAATAACTTTTATTTTTGCTAGATTTATAAACAGATCAATAAACTTTGTAAAGTTAAAGGCTTAAGGAAACTAGGCTTTAAGTGTGTTACTTTAATGCAATTGAATAATAACCATATTAGTTTCCTGTGGATGCTGTAACAAATCGCCAAAACCTGGGTTGGTTAAAACAACAGAATGTGATGTGGCAAGGGCTTCCCGGTGGCTCAGCGCTAAAGAATCCTCCTGACAATGCGGGAGACATGGATTTGATCCTAGTCTGGGAAGATCCCACACAGCAAGGAGCAACTAAGCCCATAAACCACAGCTACTGAGCCTGTGCTCTAGAAGCTGGGGACTGCAACTACGGAGCCTGTGCACCCTAGAGCGCTCAGCAACAAGCAAGAGAAGCCCCCGCTCACTGCAACTAGAGAAAAGCCCATGAAGAAAAGGCAATGAAGACCCAGTACAGCCAATAAATAAAGTATATGTTAAAAAAAGTTATTCTTTCACAGTTCTGCAGGCTAAAAGTCCAAAATTAGTAGCACTGGGCTGAAATCAATGTGTCAGCAGGGCCTTGTTCCTTTAGGACTAAGAGAGAAACCATTGCTTGCCTCTTCCAGCTGTTGTAGTTTCTGATGGCTGCTGGCATCCCTAGGAATCCCTCTAGTCTCCAGGGTCAACATCATTAAATTTCTCTCAGGACTTCCCTAGTAGTCTAATGGTTAAGACTCCATGCTTCCAATGCAGGGGGTAAGAGTTCGATCTCTGCTCAGGGAACTAAGATCCTACATGCTCTGTGGTGGGGCAAAAACAACAAAAAAAACTCGCTAGGCCTTCTTGTAGGAATACAGGTGCTTGCATTTAGGGCCCATCCAGGTCATCCAGGATAACCTCATCTCAAAATCTGAAATTCAATCATATCTGCCAAGATCCTTTTCTCCAATAAGGTAATATTTATAGCATCCAGAGAGTAAGACCTGCTAATCTGGAGGGCCATTAAGAGCCAATCACAGTAACTTGACAAAATAAAAGCATAATCACAGTCTCTTCATGTCCACTAAAACCACTAAAATGCAAAATAGACACAGTGACAGTATTCTATCCTACTGAAATTGTATTATTAAGCAATTAGACCCGGGGAACCCAGAGCAGTTTCCTCTTGGCCTTAAAGCTGAGTCCTCTCTCTGTACTGGCGCGTCCCTCATCTGAATTTTTAGATATAATCTGCTCTTTTTCACTGGCTAAGACACCTCAAGTCCTTTTTGGAGATAGGTGACATGCATGTATTTAAATTAGAGGGGAAGGGACTTCCCTGATGGTTCAGTGGCTGAGACGCCATGCTCACAAGGCAAGGGGCTGGAGTTTGATCCCTGGTCAAGGAACTAAATCCCACATGTCACAACTAAAGATCCCAAGTGCCACAACGAAGATCCAGTGCAGCAACCACATAAATAAAAAGCTAAAAGCAGTAGCAATTCCAGGTAACTAGAAAAATTCTTAACAATAAATAAATAAACTAACTAGAGGTGAAGCTTTTGGGTCTAGAGGATGGTTCTGACCTTTACTACAACGCATTCCAGTTTTTTTCTTTTTTTTTTTTTTAGGGGGTTGGGTGCCCTGTGGCATGCAAGATCTTAGTTCCTGAACCAGGGATTGAACCTGGGCCATGACAGTGAAAGAGCTGAGTCCTAATCACTGTACTACCAGGGAATATCCTGAGCTAACCAGTTTTTATAACTTGCAACTAGTAGTTCTCAAATTTTGTGTGCTTCAAAATCACATACAAGGGATTAAAACAAAATTTGTTTAAGTTCAGTTGATTTATAATGTTGCATTATTAATACTTTCTGCTATGCAGCAAAGTGAATCTGTTATACGTGCAGATGCATACATGCCCAATTGCTCAGTCCTGTTTGACTCTTTTCGACCCCATGGACTGTAGCCCTCCAGGCTCCTCTGTTCATGGGATTCTCCAGGCAGGAATACTGGAGTGGGCTGCCATTACCTTCTCTAGGGGATCTTTTTGACCCAGGGATTGAACCTGCTTCTCCTGCTTTGGCAGGCAGACCTAACGAGTGGACCTCCAAGGAATTCCCTGCAAACTATTTATAACAAATGACTCCTGCTTTTCATACTTTATAATGAGAACCAACATAGCCTTAGAGCCAGAGTACCTGGGTCTGAATCTAGATTTGACCGTGTTGCTAGCTGTGTGATCTTGTGCAAGTTACATAATCACTCTGTGTTTCTCTTCTCTCATCTGTAACTTGGGATAATAACAGAACCTACTGGGAATTCCCTGGTGGTCCACTGGTTAGGACTCCACCCTTTCATTGCTAAGATCCCATAAGCCACAAGGTGTGGCTAAGAAAAATAAAGAAATATGTAACAGAATCTACCTTGTAGTTTTGTCATGAGGATTCAATGAATTACTGAATGTAAAGTGTTCAGAAGAGAACCTGGCACTTAATCATCATTATATAGGTCTTAGCTAATGTGACTAATATGATTGAGGGCAGGAAGAGACGGGGACGACAGAGGATGAGATGGTTGGATGGCATCACCGACTCGATGGACATGAATTTGAGTAGACTCCGGGAGTTGGTGATGGACAGGGAGGCCTGGCGTGCTGCGATTCATGGGGTCGCAAAGAGTCAGACACAACTGAGCGACTGAACTGAACTGAATATGACTAAGTTTTCTTTTCTTTTTTGTTAGGTAAGAAGTGGATTTATTTAGAGAGAAACACACTTCCCACACAGAGTATAGGCCATCTAAGGAGCTAAGAGGTCAAACTTTAACCCCACTTGGACTTGAACCCCATGGTCTTTTTAAAATTAGAATCACTCACCTGGTGTAAATCTTCCTTTTTAAGTAAGTTTAAAAGTGAGTTAAAAAAAAAAAAAGTGAGTTAAAGAACAGTATTTGGTTAATGATAGAACAGATGGTTTGTGGACACAGCAGAAGCCTGGAGATAACACAAAAATGCCCGAATTTGGCAAAGATTTTCCAACTGGAAGCTTCCCTGGTGGCTCAGACAGTAAAGAGACTGCCTGCAATCCAGGAGACGTGGCTTCGATCCCTGGGTCGGGAAGCTCCCCTGGAGAAGGAAATGGCAACACACTCCAGTATTCTTGCCTGGAGAATCCCATGGACAGAGAAGCCTGGAGGGCCAGTCCATGGGGTTGCAAAGAGTCAGACATGACTGATCCACTAACACTTTCACTTTCCAACTGCGCTCCCTAGAGCTCCAAGGCTCTGGGGGAGCTTAGTCACAACTAAGCATCTTTGGTTGTAGTTCCATTTCTGCTTTACAGCTGGGGTTTCAAGGTATTTGAACAGTGTTCTGTGATTTAAAAACAAAGTTAAAAGTTTGAAAACCACACAGCTGAGAGTTTCAAAGAGAGAAAAGCTAATGGGAATATTGATCCCTTAGGAGTAGAAACAGAGTGGCAGGGGATGGTGAGCAGCTTAGCCATAAATGGGTTAAAACTAGCTAGAATTCCAGATGAAGGTGAGAGGAAGTCAGGGGTTGGCTGTGGGCAGAGTCCAGGAGGAGTTTCTGCAATGATTCTGAGGTGGTGAAACACAGCCTGGGCCCTAGGCTTAAAAGGACTTGGTGCCCCAGGAACCAAGGAAAGCTGGAAAGCAACCAATGTAGATTTGGTGAGAAAGAACAGGGCTAGAGGCAGAGCCAGCAGCCTTGACGGGGAAATAGGCAGGGCCTGGGGAATGGGAGCAGAGCCAGGCACATCTAAGCCAAGGCCAACAGACTGTGAAACCACCCACCCGGCTCCAAGCAGGCCGCGTAAGGGGCAAAGTTTGCACACTGCCAGCCTACCTACCTGGGCACGAAAGCAGCTTTGTCATGGATAAGCAAGAGAGACACAGTCCAGTGGGGGCAGGGGGGCAGAACAGCTGAGTGGGGAGCCCCAGAGTTCCCAGCCTCACACACCGGTCCTTGGATATTGGCCATCTGTGTGAGACAGGAGCTCAGCTCGGTCTGCCTCCAGGCGCCCCGTGGAGCCTCAGATTCACCACCACTGCTCCCAGCCTACCGTGTGCCAGGCCCTGTGCCAAGCACTTTATTCATTCCATTAATTAAGAGTCTTTTACTTGTGAATAAAGAAATCAACTCAAGCCAGATTGAAAAAAAAAAGTGGGTGGTGATGCATTGGAAGGGATACAGAACTGTCTCTTGACTTTTAGGTCAGGAGGTAGCTGGCCTCAGGGAAGGCCCAGACTGGGGACTCTGGAGCATCTGGCATTCTCCTGCGACTCTTAAGTTCTTCCTGTGAATATGCCTTATTCCTCCTCCCCAGCAGATCTATCGGCTTTTTCTGATATTCAGTCCCTAAAGCAGGGAGAAAGAATAAAGCGGCTGGGCCAAAGCGGAAACAATGCTCAATTGTGAACGTGTCTGGTGGTGACAGTAAAGTCTGATGCTGTGAAGAACAATATTGCATAGGGTCCTGGAATGTTAGGTCCATGAATCAAGGTAAATTGTATGTGGTCAAAAGCAGATGGCCAGCATGAACATCAACATCTTAGGAAATCAGTGAACTAAGCTCCAGAACTTTAGCTACTTGATGCAAAGAGTCGACTCATTGGAAAAGACCCTAATGCTGAGAGATTGACAGCAAAAGGGGAAAAGGGCTACAGAGGATGAAATGGTTAGATAGCATCATCGACTCAATGGACATAAATGTGAGCAAATTCCAGGAGATAGTGAAGAACAGGGGAGACCTGGCATGCTGCAGTCCATGGGGTCGCAGAGAGTCAGACATGACTTGGCGACTGAACAGCAATGACGAAGGCAGGGAGAAAAGGCCCACCCACAGCTCTGGATCTGCTTTGATTTCTTCAGGAAAGCAAGGCCCTGCATGGGTCAGGTGTCCCTCTTGGTTCCAACTGGCCACAGTGAAGGGAGGGGGTCAGGCCACAAACAGAAATATGTCTGCTATGGTCTTTCGCTGTTACCCTGAGAATAAGGAAGTGGCTCTCAGGAACTTTGTGGATTTTCTCTTCTTTTCTTTTTGGCTGTTCCATGTGGCATGCAAACTTCCCCAACCAGGAATCAAACCCATGCCCCCTGCAGTGGAAGCATGGAGTCTAAACCACTGGACCACTGGATAGTCCCCAAACTGTGTGGATTTGAATTCAGTTTTCTTTGCCTCCAACACCAAGAAGTGGCCCTCGACAGGGAGGACAGAGGCCGAGGGACTGTGTTTACTAAGCCCATTAAGGAAGGAGGGGACACAGACAAACCGCAAAGTTCCATGTGAAAATAAAACTTTAATTTGCCAAGGGAAGAGCAAGCAGCGCTTTGAGAACAAACACAGCCCGCACACTGGTTCTCCCAGGACTGCGTGAGCAGGGCCTCCCTCTGGAAGTGGACGGTGCTCAGCAGGGAGGACAGTGACAGACCCAAGGCAGAGGCCGTGCTCAGAGGTGGGCAGGGGGCTGGGCGGGCTCCTTCCGTCCCTGGCCAGCGATGGGCCGGCCCCGCTCCTCCCAGATGGTGAGGCCATCGCAGGAGCAGATCTGCTTGGGGTTCTGGAAAAGGCCAGCGGCGCGTGCGATGATGCCACAGGCCAACCTGTGGAAGAGCATGGGATCGAGCTGAGCGCCCACTGGGCCCCTCCAGGTCTCCGCGCGCCACAGGCAGAGCGCTCACCTCTCTCCCGAGTTCCCTGTGATCTTGGACAAGGGATGCCCGCCCCGGCCCAGGTCATCTTCTCCCTCATCGACGACCAGGCTTCGGCCAATCACATCCCACACCTTTGAGGGGAGACAACAGCCTCAGACATTGGATCTGTCAGGAAAGGTCCCCGCCTTCTCCTCCACCTCACCTTCAGCTGCTCGTCCTCAATCCTGAAGACAGCTCGGCCATCCTCATCAGCACGGACATTCCCCAGGTCTCCGCGGTGCTACAGTAAGAGCCGGGGAAGAGGGCACATGGGACACGGCGGCTGACTTCTGGCTTCCCAGTGTCTCATTCCCCTTCCCCAGAGTAGCAGTCTCCTCCTACAGGTTCAGTCTGGTAGGATGAAGCGACAGCCCAGGACACACAGAAGGCAACTGAACTCTCTCTCCCTGGAACTAAAATCCTGGGTAGAAGGACGGCACACTGGACATGGCCACATGTGGCCACATGGCCACAGAGACCCTGCCTAGGAAGTCACGCCACTACCCCAGAGGTAGCTTCCCCTACGAGCTATCTGCCCAGTCTGCATCCCAGCCTCAGTATTGACCCCGCTTCCTGCTTCTTTGCAAGCCCAGTTCTCCAGCCTCCCGATGACTCTGTCAGCCCCTGGCAGTCTGCAGTTCCCCTGCGCTTAAGTTGGCCAAGCTTGGCTTCCTGACCATCAGAGACAGCCAGCATCCCTTCCCTGACGTCCGGCCTCCAGGAACAGAGAGAAGAAACACAGGAGCAGAGGACATATCCTGCCCCCAAGACTGTTTCTGCCCACCCTTCCTCTTGAAGGTATAAAAATGTGCTAACACAGCTACTGGGGGCTTCCCTGGTGGCTCAGTGGTGAAGAATCTGCCTGCCAGTGAAGGAGAAATGAGTTCGATCCTTGGGTTGGCAAGATCTCCTGGAGAAGGAAATGGCAACTGATACCAGTATTCTTTTTTTTTTTGATACCAGTATTCTTGTCTGGGAAATCCCACGGACAGAGGAGCCTGGCGGGCTACAGTCTGTACAGTCACAAAGAGTCAGACTCGACTTAGCAACTAAAATAACAACAACACAGCTACTGAGCACTTCCTACATCAGTCACCCTCTGCCAGGTGGGGTTTGGGGGTTGGGGATGCATATGTGGTCAACCGCCCTCAGGGGGTTTGGAACACTGTGGGGAACCAGACATGGAACAGACTAGTGGTTGCAAAACACAGGGTTAGCGCAACAGTGAGTGTGTTTCCCTGTGACAAGACCCTACTGGCGAGTCACAGTAGGATTTGTGCAAATAAACTGTCCCCAACCTGACACTTTGGGCAGAAGGATCCCTGCCAACATGGACTGGTACCCATGGCCTTGCCTTGGGCTGGTCACAAAGGATGTTGCCACGTGATGGGGCTGATGAGCAAGCAGCGAGAAGGGCCACCTCTGCTTTATCTTGTTTTCCTGGGGGACCTCTGTTGCCGACACCTGGCACTTTTTGTTGCACCTGGTGTTGGGGCCTTTTGTGGTGGGAAGGTAAGGGATGGGGAGGAGTTTCTAGGGGCGGAGGGAGTGAGCACCCGGTATGTGGCTCAGAGGTGTCATCAGGCAGAAGGTCCCTCCTGTGCACACGGGTGGGTGGAACTGGGCCAGGTGGCGCCGAATGTCACACCATGCAGCCCCGTGGGATCTGTACCCTCGGGGACTGGGGAGTCAAGAAGGGTTTCAGGAGGGGTGTGACATGGTTACCCCATGCTTTGGATCAATTTCTTAAATGCAGCGCACGGAGGGGGAGGGGAAGGACTGGAGCGGCAGTGGGAGGGCGGAAGGAAGCATGGAAACCAGCTAGGAGACGTGCAAAGGGACAACCAGGCTTGGATACAAATCCCCTCACTGAATTCACTTCCGTTTGGGCAAAACCAGATGCTGAAATCCCAAAGGAACGTGCCAGTCATCATGGTGGCTTTGGTCATGGAGCCCTTGCTCAAGTTTTCCTCCGTCTGTACAAGGGCTTGGGGACAATGGAGCAGCTGGCACCAGACCCTTCAGATGCCCCACCCCTAGCAGGCCCAGGCCAAGGCAGCCTCTTGGCCTTTGAAACTCCACTTCCTCCCAGAACCCAGTCTCGAGGGTTCCTGCCTCCAGGGCTCTGTCTGCTGGGCATCCCATGCTGAGCCTCCGCTCCCACTCTCCCTGCCTCACCTGCTCAGCACCTTTCAAGGCTGAGTGAGGAAGACGGCCTTGAGGATGCACCCCCTGGAGTCACACCTGCTGAGTGTGGCCTGGGCCAGGTATCACCTCCGAGGTTAGGTTTCAAAAGGAGTTGGCTTGGGTTTTAGACGCCTTCTCTCTCTGGCTCTGAGGACAGGCAGCTGCAGTGCTGTGTGCTGCCCTAGGGAAAGGCTCACGGGGCACAGGACTGAGGTCTCTGGCCAACACCCAGGGAGGCCTGCCAACAGCAACATGCACAAGTGTGGAAGTGGGTCTTCCTCACATCAAGCCTTGAGAGACACTCAGCAAGAAGTGCCAACTAAGCCGTGTCCAGATTCCTGCCCCAGAGAAACTGTGAGATGACAAATGCTTACTGTTTCAAAGCCCTAAATTTGGGAATTCCCTGGCGGTCCAGTGGTTAGGACTTGGTGCTTTCACTGCCAAGGGCCCCAGTTTAATCCTTGGCTGGGGAATTAAGATCCTGCAGGCCTCACGCCACAGACAAAAAAACAAAACTCTTAAGTTTAAAGTAATTTGATTCTCAGCAATAGATAACTGACGCATAGAACATAAGCAGGGCACCATGCAGACCCGACAGAAAGGCTTCCTCAGCTCCCTAGGGGTGGCGGGTGAGAAGTAAAAACTTTTGACTGCTAGAAATGTGACAGAGCTGTCAAAAGTAAAAAAAAGAGAATAATCACTTACATGCATTAAGAAACACACACCATGTTTTCATTTGTTTGCCCTGGTACCGAATTTGCAAGGAGGGGAACACATAGTACCACAAGTGAAGGAGATGGAATTAGGTGTATGTCGATGGGGCATTAAGAAATATCCCCAGGAGAGAAGGCGGTCCTCCTGGACAACACCCAGGACCTCTCTTAACACTCACTAAGCACTCTAACAAAGATAAGCAGGCTGCAGTCCCTTGTAGGCGTTTAATGACACTGTTTTTCTTTTTTTGGTCACACTGAATGGTTTGCAGGATCTTAGTTCCCCAACCAGGGATCGAACCCATGCCCCCTGCAGCAGAAGTGTGGAGTCCTAACCACTGGACCGCCAGGGAATTCCCCTCACAACACTTTTAAGGTCTGCACTGATTTATTTTTACAAGGATCCTCCTTTTGGGGCTAGAAGTACTGGTTTCTCATTTTCTGTGGCAATATCGTTTCTCGTTCGAAATAAATCTACTTGAATTACATGAATGACGTCTTGATTTTCTTCAAAATAATGGAGAAAGGCCAGGGGTGCAGATGGAATGGGACTGGCCACAAGCTGTCAACTGTTAAAGCTGGGTGACAGGGATACAGGGGTTTGGGACACTAGTCTGTCCACTTCAGAACATGTTTGAAATCATGTTCCGAGATAGATTAAAACGTTAAAAATTAATTAAATTTACTTAAGGGGAAAAAAAATCAGTCAATTTAAATCAAAACGTTGAGTAACTAGCAGAACAAGTAGTACTCAGATAAGGCAAAAACCATTAAAGTGGCATGTGACTCATGGCCGAGGGGGGCCAATTCTCTGGTGTAAAAGGAAAGTCCAGGGCCAGGAGCTGCAGAGTCAGGAATGGCCTTTTAAAAAAATTATTATTATTTGGCTGTGCCAGGTCTTAGTTATAGCATGAGGGATCTTTAGTTGCAGCATGTGAGATCTGGTTCCCTGACGGGGATTGAACCCAAGCCCCCTGCATTGGGAGCTCAGAATCTTAGCCCTTGGACATCCAGAGAAGTCCCGGGAGCAGCCCTTTACTTTAGGTAAAACCTTTAACTTCCACACCATCACCTTCTCTGGGAAGCTCTCTCCCACTGCCTGTGCCCTTCGGACTGGATCTGGAGCTTGCTCTGGGTTCCCAGGGCCTCCCGGAGGCTCCTGCAAAGATGCTCTGGCTGTGCCGCAACCATGGAGTTCCGAGTGTCTCCCTCACCAGGCTGTGAGACAGGGTCAGGCCTTGAGCACAGGAAGTGTCTATAAATGTTTTTAAACCGAACAAAATAAAATGAGGGAGAAAGACTCCCCCCAAATGGTATCACACTCTCAGGCTCCAAGAGCTGCCTGCCGTGCCTCTGAGATCTTGGGTTCTCTGCCAGCCCAAGACCAACACTTACCCGTTCAGAGTCCTGGGGGCCCCCATGGGACATTCCATCAGGGTTAAAGTGGTCCCCACAGCTAAGAAGAAAAGATAGCAGGTAGGCAGTGAAACCACAGCTCGTGGACCAGGTGATCCATCCTCTTACTTTAACTACATTTGTTCCATTCATCCACTCATTCATTCATTCATCCACTCATTCAACAAACGGATCCACTCTGTACCAGGCTCTGGGTTGAGATCACTAAGAAGAATCAGTCATGAGACCTGTCTTCAGCAGGCTTCCAGGGTAAACCTGGATGAGTAAACACTAATTGCAGCATGATAAATACCATGACATGCATGGAGAACTGACCCTCCTGTGTTAAGGAGTCACCTTCCATCTGGGAGCTGGGAGCTAGGAGCAGGAGTGTCAAAGTCAGATTTTGGTTCAAATCCCCACTCTGTCATTTACATGCTCTAGGGCTTTTGACAAGTCATGTAACCTTCTGAGCCTCAGTTTTCTCATCTGTAGACTGGGCTTGTGTGTATACACCTCCCAGGGTACTTGTGAGGACCATATGTGAATGTATGTGTAAAAAGCTGAGTACACCCCCCTGTGCACAGTGGGTGCACAACCCGGGCAATGAGGATGCTCCAGGGAGGTTCCAGAGGACTCACCTGTTGCAGTTCCTCGTGAGGTCCCCGAACTGATGGATGTGGAGTCCATGCAGCCCAGGCTGCAGGCCATCAATGGTCCCCTCGATTAGGCAGCGCTCAGGGGTCAGCTGCAAGAAGCGCACCACTCCCTGCACAGGGCCAGGCCCCCCGAGAATGGCCACGGCTGCCCCTAAATTCTCTGTAAGGTATCAGACACCAGGGCTGGCTCGCCACCTCACCCAGCCCCACCCGTTCATCAGCTTGGAAAGGGCAGGGAGAGAGCCCCATGTAACCTTCACGTGGTCCCCGAAGCCTCTCCAACCCAAAGCCCCCAGATCCTATGGTTGGTTAGAGCTGTACCACACCCAGGCCACCTCCCTCCCAGAGAGTCCGAGGCCGTAGTGGTTACTCACGCAACAGGCCACTGCCCATGCCCTTGAGGACCGCCTGCCTCCCAGTGCCTTCTAGAAGGGCCTGCACCTCCTGGCTGGGCAGGGTGGTCTGCACCAGGACCATCTGGTTCTCCAACTGCACCTCCACACTTTGGACACCTAGAAGACAGGGGGCAGAGGGCAGCAGAGGGCTAGCACCCCTCTGCTGGGAGCAGGGAAGAAAGAAACAGACGGTGATTCACCATCCCCATCTTCATCACCTTTCTGTGGCCGGAGGCAAGCTCCAAAGCTGCCTTCTAGCTATAAGGCCCTTAACCTCTCTTTTTTTTCCAGCTGTGCCAAGCAGCATGTGGGGTCTTAGCTCCCCAATCAGGGATCAAACCCATGGCCCCTGCAGTGGAAGATTCAAGTGTTAGCCACTGGACCCCCAGGGAAGTCCAGGCCCTTAACCTCTCTGAGCTTGTTTCTTTACGAAGTGAGGATAACGTCACCTTGCCCCCAGGACTGTTGTGAGTTCTTATTTCGTGCCAAAAGTTATTCATCTATGTTTGAAGCATAGATGAGTGTGAGCATGCTCAGTCACTTCATTCGTGTCCAACTCTTTGCAACCCCATGGACTGTAGCCTGTCAGGCTCCTCTGTCCATGGGATTCTCCAGGCAAGAATACCGGAGTGGGTTGCCATGCCCTCCTCTAGCAGATCTTCCCAACCCAAGGGATCACACTGGCATCTCCTCTATTTCCTGCATTGCAGGTGGACTCTTTACCCACTGAGCCACCTGGGTAGCCCTTTGAAACATAGATAGTTCTTTTAAAAATATTTGAACATAATATCGTAAATCAACTGTACTTCAATTTTGAAAAAAATAAATGAAAAAAAAAAAGAAAAAAGAAATGATGAAAAAATGTTTATATAAAAGTGGGCTATCAGGCTTCCCTGGTGGTCCAGCAGTTAAGAGTATGCTTTGCAATGCAAGGTACACTGGCTTGGTCCCTGGTCCAGGAAGATCCCACATGCTGCAGAGCAACTAAGCCTATGTGCCACGACTACTGAGCTCACGTGCTCCAACTACTGAAGCCCAAGCACCTAGAGCCTATGCTCTGCAATGAGAAGCCTCTGCAATAAGAAGCCCAAGCATCACAAGAAAGAGTAGCCCGCACTCATTGCAACTAGAGAAAGCCTGTAGGCAGCAACGAAGACCCACCACAGCCAAAAAATAAATCTTAAAAAAAAAAGTGGGCTATTGATAGTCACAATATTCATGATAGTCAAAAGGTGAAAACAACGCAAAAGCCCATCAAATGATGAATGAATAAACAAAATGTAGAGCCATACGATGGTAGACATTCAGCCATAAAAAGAAATGAAGCACTGATACATGCTGTGATGTGGATGGACATTAAAAACATTAAGTGAAAGCCAGTTACCAAGACTACATGTTGGATGATGTCATTGTGGATGAAATGTCCAGCATAGGTAAATCTACAGAGACTGAAAGTAGAGGAGGGGGCAGGAGAACAGGAGGGTGATAGCTGAAGGGTATAATTTCTTTTTTTTTTTTTTTAATATTTATTTATTTTATTTATTTATTTGGCTGTTCCCGGCCTTAGCTGCAGCATGTGGGATCAAGTTCCCTGACCAGGGATTGAACCCTGGCCCCCTGCATTGGGAGCACAGAGTCTTAGCCGCTAGACCACCAGGGAAGTCCCTATAATTTCTTTTAAGATGATTTTTATTTTACTTTTGGCTGTACTGGGTCTTCAGTGCTGCGCTCAGGGTTTCTCTAGTTGTAGTGAGTGGGGCCACTCTCCAGTCGTGGTGCACAGGCGTGGTGCATTGTGGTGGCTGCTCTTGTTGTGAAATGCGGGCTCTCTGCACCTGGGCTTCAGTAACTGCGAGCTGTAGGCACCCGGGCTTTAGTCATTGCAGAACGTGGTCTCAGAAGTTGTGGCTCATGGGCTTAGCTGCTGTGTGGCATGTGGGATCTTCCCACAGGGACTGAACCTGTGTCCCCTGCATTGTCAGGCAGAGTCTTAACTACTGGACCATCAGGGAAGACCCTGAAAGCTACAATTTCTTCATGAGGTGATGAAATACAAAAATTGATAGTGGTAATGGTTGCACAATTCTGAATATACTAAAAACCACTGAATTGTATACTTTAATGGATGAATTTTATAATACACGAATTATATCTCAATAAAGCCGGCACACATAAAAAAAATGATGGGGCTATCACCATCATCATGAAAGCTAACATTTACTGAGCATGCACTGTGGGCTTTCTCATACTGTACCTATATTAACACAAGTAACCTTAGCAGTTGGGCACTGTTATCCCCACTTTACAGGTGAGAAAACTGAGCCACAGCAAAGTCAAGAACTTGCTCCAAGTTCAGTTCAGTTCAGTCGCTCAGTCGTGTCTGACTCTTTGAGACCCCATGGACTGTAGCATGACAGGCTTCTATGTCCATCACCAACTCCCAGATCTTACTCAAACTCATTGCACTGTAGTAAATGGAGGGACTCGAACTCATCCCAGGCAGCCTAGCTCCAGCTTCCAAGCACCTGCCCTGGACACTGCTCACCCTGAGAAGCAGCTCCAGCCTCCAGCTTTGGGGCCCCCTCCTCCATCCTCTGGCAGCAGCTCCCATTTCCCCCACATAACTCAAGCTGTGTGGACTGCAATCCTTTGTGTGGTCCACAAGTCAGGTTCAAAAGTCAGTGGCTCTCAACTGCCCACCAAATCCCTGAGTCACCCTGCTGTGCACACAGCCTGCAGGGTGATTCTGATAAACACTCAGCTTTGAGGGCTGTCGGGCCAAGAGAAGGACAAGAAGGGGCTTCTCGTTCATTCAGACCTTCAGGGCTCATAAACCTTTTAAGAGGATATTTGAATCCTGAACCAGAATACAGGGGATGGTTGGGAACTCTGAACGTTGATCTCACCTGTGGAGCTTACAAACATTCTGCTCTGATCTTAAAAAAGTGTGTTTGCTGTTCTGGGTGAGAGTAAGGCCCACCGGAGCCAGGAGTCCTGGGCAGCCCAGGAAACACAGGTTAAATGAGGCATTTCCCTCTGCTGAGCCAGCGCTCTGTAGACTGAAGGCTAAGCCATTCAAGTTCCCTCCATCCTTGGTTTCCCTCCTCCCTCCCACTGCCAGGGAGGGTATAATCATCCCTGAGGCACAGACAAGGAACCTCAGCTCTTCAGATTCCTTCCAACTTGAAGCAACACGGAAATGGTACTGGGAGGAGGCAGCATCCAAGAAGCGGGACTATCTGGCCTCTGTTACAAAAAGTCCCATGGGCTTGCGTCCATAGATCCCAGCCGCATCGGTTGGGGGAGGGGCCAAGTTTGTAAGCAGACACACCTACATCGTCCCCAGCAAGTACAGGGCAATTCTGCCAGAAGAAAATTCTCCAAAGAACCCAATTGCCATCACTTCACACAACATCTCATTCTGGGCCCCTGGCGTGAAGCCCTGGTGCTCTGGATTCACCCAGAGGTGCTTCTGGGTGCCAAGGGGCTGTAGGGAGAATGGCAGGGAATTCCTGGGGCCTGAGCCTCCAGGGAATGCCACAAGCTGTGTGCTCCGCTTTACACACATCAGGATGGTGATACTGTCCTCCTCGGGCAAGTGAAATGAGGCAGGGGGGTTACGCAGCTGGCTTGAGATCACAAAGCTCAGAAGGCAGCCTGTCCAACCCCAGAGCTGACTGTTTGGTCCCTTTGTCCCACAGGAAGTAGGACTGGGCCCCAAAGGACTGACTGTCTGAGGCTCTCAGGGCTCAAGCATGAAGTGCAAGGGATTCACATGCCTATTCAGGCATTTAACAAATGTATACTGAGCACCTATTATACACCCCGTTCCAGGCAGCAGGGATGCAGCAGGGAACAAGTCAGGTGATGTCTCTGACCCACAGAGCAGGCATGTATTCCAGGGCAGGAACATGCATATCAAACACACGCTTAGGGAGATCTGGGTAGTGCAATGTGTGATCAGTGAAGCAGGTCTTAGGGAACAACTTGGGGATGAGCACTTAGGCTGGTCAAGGAAGGTGTAGGGAAAAAGCAAACTAGCCAA
Source organism: Cervus elaphus (assembly GCF_910594005.1). NCBI lineage: Eukaryota > Metazoa > Chordata > Mammalia > Artiodactyla > Cervidae > Cervus > Cervus elaphus. The sequence continues at coordinate 6,327,167 of NC_057816.1, forward strand.
GATGGCGTGGCCAGGCTATCTTGCCCCATGCCCTCTCGCTTTCACCCCACATTTTGTGAATGATTATGTAACAACTGAGATCATTAACAGCACTGCGCATGCGTGGCACAAGGTACTCGCTTGGCCACGGGTTACTTGTTCTGTAAGCATACATAAGCTCCACCTGGAAAGTCCTTGTTGGGGAGGCTATGTTATGTTATGTCTGGTGCTATAGTTGCTGCACCAGCCAGGAGAGAATAAATGCGTCTGCAGTTCCTTCAGCTCCTTGAGTTTTCTTCCGGCTTCTCCGCACGCACCTTGCCTACCAAGGGTTCAGCGAACAGCGTGCACAGTGAGATACAGCAAGATAGAAGCTCTCTCTGAGCCTTGAAGCAAAGGACTGAATGTAGTCAGGGAAGAACATCCCAGCAGAGGACACAGTTTGGGCAAAGACCCTGAGACAGGAACGACATCTATGTGTCTGAGAAAGGCCAGAGGGGCCGCAGCTGGAGTAAAGAGAACAGTAAGATGTGAAGGTACAAGTGGAGACCAATCTAACAAAGCCCTGCAGATAAGAGGAAAGAATCTGGATTTAATTTTAATGCAGGGGAGGCCGCTGGGAGAGGTCACAGAGTATAGTGGTTGAGGGTATGGGCTCTGGAGTTGAAATCCTGAGTCTGCCTTGTACTAGCTGTGTGGCCTTAGACAACTTACTCAACCTTTCTGTTTGAGTTTTCTTTTCAGTTTCTGTATCTGCAAATGGAGATGATAATACTACCTACTTCAGAGGGCTACTGAAAGCCTAAATGAGTCATCTCACACAGAGCACTTAGAACAGTGCCTGGCCTATGGGAAGCTCTTAATATTATTACTGTTAGAGGATTTTAAGCAGAGCAGTGACAACATCTCCTAAGAGCTGCTTCTCTGCACTGAAAGTGGAAGAGCCCCGGCGAGAAGCTCCCTGTGACTATGCATTTCCTCAACTCTTGACGTGGGTCGGAACCAGGAGGGCTGGCTCCCCAGCAGAGTAGCAATTCAGTCTGGCTGGTGTGGAGTGTGGCCAGGCCTGCACCTGTTTAGCTCAGAAAGGGAGAAAAAACAAGGCCACAGGGAGCTCTAGGGTAGTGATGATAAGGATTCAAGGGAGTGAGCCTTGGGCTGGGAGGGCCTCCCACTTACCCCTAGGAGGAAAGCAGAGCCTTCGTCCCCAAAGCCCAGGCATCCTGGAGAGAGCAAATCAACCAACCCATCTTTCCCTCTCCTTCTCTGCATTCTGGGAAGCCACTCCATGAGAAGCCAATCTGATTCCAGTTACCCAGGCTAGGAAACAGAGAGTCACCGGAAGTCTTTATCTGGTCACTAAGAAACCTGCTAAGGGCTAGAAACTGCCCTATGTTCAGCAGAAGTCCAGCTGTCTGCTCTCCCAGCAAGAATGTTTTACTGGAGGTAGAGAGCCTAACAGTCTTGGAGAGCTGCGGTCAGAACACTCCACTCACAGTGGAATGGTTCAGTTTTCTCAGACCCTCACCCACTACCCTCAAACACACAGTCTAAGCAAACCCAGCTTTAGGATCTCTACGCTCTGTGAAAGTGGTGCTGGGAGCCGCCATGGAGCACTCTGGGGGCTGAGGGCAGGCAGCGCCAGGCGCTGTGCATCAGCCCAGCTGTTCTTCATGCGTAAATTCACAGGCAAACACGCATGACTAACAACAGGAAACGGTGTTGGAACAGTGGGAATCAGCATATTTGCACAGGAAGCTTTGGGAGACGTCATTTCCTATAGTCTGCCTGGAGTGGGGACAAAATTGAACAAGTAAGAGGAGTCTGGTGCTGTGGAAAGTGTGAAAGCTGCTAGTTCTCCTCCATCAGGAGAGGTAACTGAAATGAATGAAGCTCCTGCAGAAAATCCAGGACCTGTCAGCAGATGCTGTTATGAAGACGGTTGGCTGATCAAGATGACATTCAGTAACCCTTCAGAACTAGATGAACTAATGAGTGAAGAAGCCTATGAGAAATACATAAAATCTATATTGAGGAGTGAAAATGGAACCCCAAAGTAAACCAGTTTGAACAACTTTAAACAAAGAATGTGTCCCCTCATGCCTCTGCCCAGCCAGCTTACCCCCTATAAGCCCTTCCTCTCACAGGTCCTAATATTCAGTGGGCTCTCACTACATGCCAAAGTCCTTTTCTAAAGTGCTTTTACACATATTAACTAATTTACTCTTCTTGATGATTTTCTGGGGTAGCTTCCATTATCTTGCACATTTAAATGCTGAAGAAACAGGCATAAAAAGTAACATGCAGGACTTCCTGGGGGTCCAGTGGTTAAGAATTGCCCTTCCAGTGCAGGGGACGTGGGTTCAATCCCTGGTCAGGGAACTAAGATGCCTCATGCCGTAAAGCAACTAAGCCAATGAGCCACAACGAAAGATCCTGCATGCCGCAACAAAGATCTGAGGCAGTCAGATAAATAAATATTAAAAAAAAAAAAGTAACATGCATGAGGCCTTAGTGCCATTAAGTGGCAAAGGGGGGATTTGAGCCTGAATGGTCTGACTCTAGAACACACACCCCTAACGCCAGCGACACACAACTGCCTGATTCAGAGCCAAGTGCCACCAGTCTCTCAACTTCAGAAGCCAAGTTCTTCCGAGAACGGCTCTTCCCAGCACAAAGCTCAAGTGCTCATTTTACCTGAGGGCAGGGGCTGTGCCTGAAACTCTTGTGAACTCTTCTCCCTCAAAAGCTTCCAGTGTCTGGTCTACACCTGCTGAATCACTGAATAAACATTTAACAGACTCAAAGACAGGCAGTTCCCCAAGCCATGTTGGTGGCCTTGCCTTCTCAGAGCTTGCTGGTCGTGCCAGGTCAAGGACCTTCCTGGTGGTTCAGTGGATGAGACTCCGAACTTCCACTGCCAGTGACACAGGTTTGATCCCTGATTGGGGAAGTTCCACATACCCGGCAGTGTGGGGGGAAAAAAAAAATCCAGAGCTACCTGGATAGAACATGGCCAGGGCTGCTGCTTGTTTTGTCAAGATTATGCTGCTTCTCAAGCAAGAACTGTCTATTTTCCAGGGAACACCCTGTAGGGGGACTACTCTCTGCCTACCTCCTTAGTCTCCAGGCACCTGAGGTTAAGACACCAGAAAGGCAGGCAGTTAGGGCCAGTAGAAAAATCTGGCAGAGCAGGCCTGAGACCTGCACCCTAGACTCCATTTCTGGGTCTCAGTGTGACTCTGAGAACATTCTTTCCTCTCTCCAGGTTCTAATTTCTGTCTCTGTAAAAGGGAGCAGGTAGGCCTAAGAGATTTGCCTGCCCCTCCCCGAGGTCTCCGGTTTGCTCTCACAAAAGTTCATCTGGTTCTTACCTGCGATCCCTTGCAGGGACGTGCGCACCGCGTCCACGCAGCTCTGACAGGTCATCTGCACCGCGAACTCCAGCTGCAAGGGTGGCAGGGACCGGCTGATAGGAGCTGGGAAACCTTCTTGCGTGACCCTGTTTCACTACCTCCCCTAGGACCACCCACAAAGGCCTAGAGTAACGCCCCCTGTGACCCCCTCCTCAAGCGCCTTCTTCACTGTCGCTCACGACCATTCCAGGAGCAACACACCGTAACAATGCCAAGCGTCCTGCTACTCTCACAGTCCAGCCCTGGCCCCAGGCCCCAACCCAGGTGTCCGCTCCTTCCCTCATTCTCAAGTTAACGATCGCTCTCCAGGGGCCGAAGTTCTCAGCCCTGCGAGGCTCCCACACGAGGCCTCAACCCTCACCGTGCAGGCAGTCCCGCGGTCCTCCGGGTCCGACGCCATCCTGAATCCAACTATCGCCCGAGGGCCGGAACTGAAGCTCCAGCCCAGAGCAGCGCCGCGAAGAGGGGGAGGCGGAGCCCCGGAAGCCACTCCTTGCCCCGCCTTTCGGTGCGCGCGCACGCAAGGCTCGGCTCCTTCCTGCGTCCACGCGACGGTGGGCAGGGATTGCGCAGGCGCACTTGGGCCCTCCGGCCCCTCGTTGCCTTAGTAACCGCTAGAGCCGCCGCCGTTGTCGGCGCCGCCTGGTCTTAAGATGGAGCCGTATAAGCCAGACCCCGAATTCCAGCGGATTTACCACCGATTGCTGCGTCCGTTGTCGCTCTTCCCCCGCAGAACGACACGCACAGCGTCTCAGGAGCACCTCTCGCAGGAGGTCCCGATGGTACTGCCTTTACCGGTTCCACGGCTGACGGCGGAGTTGGTCTGCCGCCAGGTAGCTGAGCGGCTGACCAAAAGCGGGCTGGAGGCGCGGGCGCCCCACAGGGTACGGCTGCGTTTCACCGAGGTCATCCTGGACGAGCTGAAGTGCAGCTGGCAGGAGCCCCCCACCGAACTTGGCATGAGTCACCTGAACAACCAGAGGCTGCGGAAGCGGCTCCTGATCTACGTGCTCCTCAGCTGCGAGCAGCTCTTCGTACGCTACCTGCACCTCCAGAAGCTCATGTCGACCTCCGCAGTCGTCTTCACTGAATCAGCCACGCTTACCCGCTTGGCCGCCAGCCTCGCCAGGGACTGCACCGTTTTCCTCACCGGCCCCGACGTCTACCGTAGCCTGCTCTCTGACTTCCTTGCTCTGCTCAGAGAAGAGCAGGCCCAAGTCTCCGCGCCCAGACTGCGCGCCGTTGGCCTTGGGGCTTTCAAGCTCTTCTCTGTCCCATGGCATCACATCCCTGGCTTCACCCAAGTGCCGCATTTCAACCTCAGCCTGAACTACCTCATCCAGCTCAGCCGCCCGCGAGACCTTGCCAGTGAGCCTGAGAAGGATCCAGTGAAGGAATTGAAGTCCATTCCCCAGCTGAAGAAGAAGAAGCCTCTGCGCTGGCTGTCCTCCATGCAAAAGAGGAGAGAAAGCGCCTTCAGTTCACAGATTGCACCACTGCCTGGGTCCTCTGTGGCTCCCCCCTGCCGGGCTCCCCCCACCTCACACTTGCCCCTCTACTCCCAGCTCCAGAGGGGCCAGTCCATGCCCTCTCTGCGTGAGGGCTGGAGGCTAGCAGATGAGCTGGGCCTTCCTCCACTCAGTCCTCGCCCCTTAACCCCACTGGTCCTGGTGGCAGAGAGCAAACCAGAGCTGGCAGGGGACACAGTGGCTGAGGACCTGAAGCAGATGATGAAGAACATGCAGTTGGGGTGGTCTCAGTACCCACCGCTGGACTCAGGGCTGCCCCCACTCCTGGGGGCCCTGACCTACCGCCCAGCTGCTACCCAACACGTAGAAGAGCTGCAGAGAATGTTGAACAGCCTTAAGGAGCAAGAGGCCTCGGAACATCGGGGCCTCCAATCCCCTAAACCCCCTCTGCTTGAACCACAACCAGTGACTGTTACTTTGAAGCTAAGGAATCAGATGGTCCAGATAGCTGCTGTACAGGTCTCAGGAAGAAACTTTTTGGATTCCTTCCACATTGAGGGGGCTGGAGTGCTATACAACCACCTGACTGGTGAACTGGAACCCAAACTTATAGAGCAAATGGATATGGATCGCACTTTTGGCAGTAGCATCAGGGAAGTCTACAAGGAGCTGATGAGCCGTGTCTCTAACAACCACTTCAGTTTTGACCAAGGGCCCCTGGTTGAGCCTACAACCAATAAAGACTGGTCAGCCTTCCTGTCCTCAGCCTTCCTACGTCAAGAAAAACAGCATCGTATCATCAACACCAAGCTGGCTGAACTTTATTCCCAGAAAGCAAGCGCTTTACAGTCCAATGCAGATAAGAGGTCCTCCTTCACATCACTCCAAGCAAGTAAAAGCTGGGACAGGTGGTCAAACAAGGCCAGATGGCTGAACTGGTGGAAAAGCACTTTGTCTGTGGTTGACTACTTTAAGTACCTCACCACCCAGGAGACAGATTTTCTCCATGTCATCTTCCAAATGTATGAAGAGGAGGGTCCTGTGGAGACCGTGGCCCCTATCAAAGAGTCCATAAAGATCCAACACCCACCCCCCTTGCTAGAAGACGACGAACCAGATTTTGTGCCAGGAGAGTGGGATTGGGACACGGTGCTGGAACACAGGCTAGGAAGTAAGAGCAGCTTCCTGGAAGATTCTCACAAAATCCTGAGCCTGCAGAAGCGTCTGCAGCGGGTTTGGTCCATGCTTGATGTTCCAGAGAAGGACCAGCTGGACATGGCCATCAAATACAGCTCCAATGCCCGCCTGAGGCAGCTGCCGGCACTGGTGAGTGCCTGGGAGCGGGCCTTGCAGCCCATTCAGCTGCGGGAGATACTGCTGGGGAGACTGGAGTGGTTTGAGCGACAAGCCTCTGACCCTAACCGCTTCTTCCAAAAGACTAACGTGGGCCTGAGTCGCTTCCTGGAGGAGAATCAGATCCGCGGCTATCTCCAAAGGAAGCTCAGTACGGTGGAGGCTTCTTTGGTTCCCCTCTTGGAGGAGATTGAGTTAGTCTTTGGTGAGCCGGTGACCTTCAAGGGGCAGCGCTACCTGGACAAGATGAAGCGCGACAAAGTGGAGATGCTCTACTGGCTGCAGCAGCGGCGGCGGGTCCGCCACCTGACCCAGGCCAAGAAGGCCTCCCGTCAGTCAGTCCTGTCCAGGAAGCTCAGCAGCCAGCCTTTAGTAGCCCCAGGGAATACTCCCATTACTCTTTGACTGGACCAAGCACCCTCGGATCTCTCTGTCACCCCCATACACACAGCACCTCATCCAGACCTCTTGACTGCTTTGAAAGAAGAAATATCTGGGAGGGCAGGGTTCAGGAAACCTGCATTCCAGCTACCAAGGGACTGACATTAGTACTGTATTTTGACTGCGAAGTTCTCATAAAAGAAGCCCCAAGCCCAGTAGTCCCATTTCTGTCAAGCCATGCACATTACAGCCAAAGTCTCATGTGTCAAAAGAACTGAGACTATCCCTTGGAGTTCATTGTAATGGGAAATGTCAGACAGAAACCATCCCATGTGGAACACCTCAGCTCAGCGTTTCTTTCACATTAGATTGACTGGTTAGAACACCAAGCCAAGAGGCTCAAAGGCATGATAACTAAGAGCTAATGCTTTGGAGTTAGGAGATGTGGGTTTAAGTCCCGCCTGTGTAACCCTGGGCAGAGTGCCTAACTGCTGTACATCTGGACCTTCCTATGTCAGATAAAGGGGTTGGCTGTCACTTCTAGCAGTTCCAGCACACTGTTGGCAGAGCTAAAATTTTCCATTAAATTTATTTACCGATTCATACGAGCACCTGGTACAAAGTACACAGGGGTGTGCACTGAAAAGTACTCCTTCCCATCCTTCCCTTCAGTAACTCAGTTCTCCTGTAACAACTGTTGCCAGTTGCTTGTGTATCTTTCCATTCCCTTATTCAAAAGCAAATATTTATTGAGCACCAGCTAGGTGTTCGTGCTGGGTCTTCATCACTGAACAAAACCAAGACCCTTACCCTTTGTAAAGTTTATATTCTCCTGAGGGGAAACAGACCGTAGACCATAAACACAGTACAGAAGCAGATTGAATAATAGAATGGAGGATGATACGTACTCTGGAAAAAAGAAAAGGTAGAGGAGGGCAAGAGGAAACAAAGGGTGAAGGACGTGATTTTAATGGGGTAGTCCATGCAGGTCTCACCGGGAAGGGGAGATTTGAAGGGAGGCTTGAAGGAGGGGAAGAAGCGAGCCCTGTGGACATCCCGGACAACAGCGTTCCTGCCAGCTAAGGCAGGCAGATGCTTGGGGTGTTCCAGAAAGGCAAAATGGCCAATGTGGGTGGAGCAGAGTGAGGAGGAGAGAGACATGAGTCAGAGGGGTCATGACAAGGTATAGGGGCAGGTTGGATTGTGTGAAAATTATTTCAGAGATAGCCGATGTGTGTATGAACACGCATGAATATATTGCCCATACTTGTGTCTACAGCTGCACCAACAGTAGCATTCTGTCTCCTGTTTTGCCCCTTTCTTTTTTTTTCCTAATTTGCCCCAAGCTCATTCCACATTGATACACATAGAGCTGGCCTATTTTTTTTGGTTGCTATATAGTATCCTACTGTGTGTATTTTTGGTTAATCAGCCCCTTATTATCACAAACAAAGACATGGGCTTCTTTGGCGGTCCAGTGATTGAGACTGAGCTTCCAATGCAAGGGACGCAGGTTCTATCCCTGATCAGAGAACTAAGACCTTACGCGTGTGCGCGCGCGCGCGCACACACACACACACACACACACACACACACACACACACACACACACACACACACACACACAGTCCTTGTTCATTTATTTACTATGTGCAGCTGTTTCTATGGTTTAAAATTTCTGGAAGTGGAATTATTTCTAAGCATAAGTGTATATGTATTTTTTTTTTCTATTTAGCTATGCCATGTGGCATGTGGGATCTTAGTTCAGGGAGCCATGGGGCATGTGGGATCTTAGTTCAGGGAGCCAGCCTCACCCCCTACTTTGGAAATGCAGCATCTTAACCACTGGACTGCCAGGAAAGTCCCAGCATTTGTAGCTTTGATAGGTATTCTGAGGCTGTACACAAAGGCTGCAAGCATTTGCATTATCATCCACACTGCCTGACAATAGTAATAATTCCCCACTCTCACTAGAAGTGTTATAAAAAAGTTTTATCTTTGTCATCTAATAAGTGAAAAAATAGTGTCTCATTTGAGTTGTGTTCTCACCTCTCCATGAGTGAAATTGCATCTTTTTTAAGTTTAAAGGCATTTTGTCTCTTTTAAATAATTTACTTATTTTTTGGCTGTGCTGGGTGCTCATTGCACAGGCTTTCTCTAGTTGGAGCAAGCAGGGGCTAATCTGTGGATTGCGGGCTTCTCATTGTGGTGGCTTCTCTTGTCGTGGAGCACAGGCTTTAGGGTGCTTGGGCTTCAGTAGTTGTGCCACTTGGGCTCTAGAGCACAAGCTCACTAGTTGTGGCACACAGGCTTCGTTGTTCCTTGCATGTAGGATCTTCCTGCACCAGGGATCGAATCCCTGTCTCCTGCGTTGGCAGGCAGATTCTTTACCACTGAGTCACCAGGGAAGACCTGGTTGGTTTGTTTGTTCTGTAAAATATTCAAGCCCTTTGCCTACTTTACTATTGTTTTTGACTTGCTTTCTTGATTTTTCTGAGCTCTTTACATACTCAGGAAATTTAGCTGACATGTTAGTAGTGAGTTAGTACTTACTGAGTTCTTAACTTGTACAGAACACTCTCTCTGCACAATCTCTTAGACTTCTCGTGAAGCATGTGTTTTAATCACCATTTTACCATTGAGAAAATGAAGGCTCAGTTAGATCACGTGACTAACCCAAGGTCATAAAGATACTTAATGGGAGCGCCGGGCTTCAAGCCCAGGTCTGTCTGACCCAGGTCTGTCTTGGTGCACTGATTCTGTGAGTTATGGTAAGAAAGCTCTTACACACAGCCTGCCTCACCTGTCTGCACAAGTAAGTTAAAAGCCCCTGGTCCAGAAGTTCTCCGTTCGTTCTTTGCTGATGTGGATGCATGCACTTCTACTTTGTTTTCCTAACAAAGCAGCACTTCTCAAACTTTTCCACCCAAGTAACCCTTAGAATTGAGGAACAGAAGCAAGCATCTTGGTCAGGTATGAGGGATTGGGGTGGAGGCCGAGAGCAGGGAGGGTAAAGCAGCGCTAGCCTGAGAGGCCTGAGAAATTTAAAGTTTTTATTTTTGAAATCTATGCAAGATTTGCATTCTCCTATGTAATATGTACCTTTTTTTTGGTTTGGCCACACCTTATGGCTTGCAGGGTCTTAGTTTCCCCTACCAGGAATCTTGACCCCAGCAGTGAAAGCAGTGAGTCCTAACCCCTGGACCACCAGGGAATTCCCTGTCCATGTTTTTTTTTTTTTTTTTTTTTTTTAATATAAAGTTGGTGCTTAACATTATCTTTGAATGAAACCGGCCCTCCAGGCAGATACGCTATAGTCAGCCTCTGTAGTATGGCTTCCCTCCTGCTCTGCTGGTGTGTTCTCTGGAGGTTACACAGGACCCAGGTGAGCAACACTAGAGCAGGGGTCCACAGGCTTTTTAAAGGGCCAGACAGTACCAACTCTTTGAGGCTTTGTGAGCGATCCAAATATTTAAGGCTTTGTGAGCGATACGCTTTCTGTCCCAAGGCTCAACTTTGCTTTTGTTGTGTGTAAGCAATTACATAAGTAAATGAGCAGGCTGTGTTCCGTTAAAACTTTATTTACGAAAACAGGCAGCTGCCTCAGGGTGTAGTTTGCTAACTGAAGTGCTACAACACCGGCCCCTTTAAGAAGCAAACACACAGGAGGAGGAAGCCAAGAGGCTTAGTGCAGCATTTCCCAAAGTGTGTGCCAAGTATACTAGTCCTGAGTGATAGTCCTGGGAGAAGGGTTCCATGGTCAGATAACTGGGGAACATTACGTACTGCATTCCTGAAGAGTTTCACAGTACATAGGAGTGTATTGGGAGCTCGTACGGGTCTTACAAAAAATACAACAAATGCTTTTATTCCTTCATGGCCGTATGGTCATTGGGAAGTTAATTTTGGGAAACATTAGCTCACATGAATTAGTCCTTGGAAATCGCCACTTATCGTCTGGATGGGAATAGTACACAGAGATAGGACGGGGAGAGTATAGTCCTAGACACACAGGTACAGTTGGGATATCTGGGCCTCGGGACATGAAAGGACATCATGAAACCCAGGACAGGCTCGAGAAGGAGCCACAGAAGACCTGGCAGCGCCAGCTGCCTCAAAACACTGCTTCTCGGATCCTGCCCTTTCATCCTAGTCCCTGGATATGGGAATCTGAAGGCCTAGGACTGACTTTCCCAAAGTTCCAGGCCTAAACCCATGGCTTAGTGATCCTTCCCTGCTGATCCTATTTATAGATTTGGTGAATCGTTACCATTATTACATATATGTAAGTATTACCTATGGAATAATAATAATGATAACTAATAATGATGATAACTCATATTCATTCTTGTTCTACTGATTACAAAGTGCTGTTTACGGTCATTCTACTGAGAATCAGTCAAATGTAACTTGCCTCTGAACTGGTGGAATCGTGACTTAAACCCAGATCTGGAATAAGTCCTTTGCCTGGGGGGCTCTGGTTGTCAATGGGGGCCCCTGCTTGGTGCCAGGCCTCCATGCCAGGTCCCACGCCAGCAAACTCAACTGTGTTGAGGACCAGTTGGTTGCCAAGCATCACGCTCAAGTGCTTTAAGGATATTATTTCATTTAATCCTCACGGCAACCTTGCAAAGAAAGAGAGGGCAGTGATACGTCCCTCTGGGGAAACTGGACTCTAGGATAATTGGACAAAACTAATTCTCTAAATTACTGAGGATTTTTGTGGAAGTTTTAGTTTTGGGCCTGCCCCAAACCCAGAGGCCATCAGGGCTGTGATCATTTGCTGCAGCCTTTTTGTTGTCAAGGCAGGGCCAGGGTCCAAACCCATAAAAGTCCAATATGTTCTGTATACATTATTACATTAAAGGGATGGATCATTCATTTGCACATTTTAATATATATATATAGAGAGAGAATGTATTTTATAACATATTTATTATATACATATTAGTTATTTAAATTAACACTGGGACGTCCCTGGTGATCCAGTCATTAAGAATCCACCTTCCAATGCAGGGGGCACAGGTTCAATCGCTGCTTGGGGAACTAAGATCCCACATGCCACAGGGCAACGAAGGAACTAGAGAGGCCTGCGCGCCACAGCTGAGACCTGACACAGCCAGATAAATAAACATTTTTTAAAAATAAATAACCACGAATCCCATTATACGTTTACAGAGATAATGTGTTTTATGAAAAATGACGTTAAGTAGTGGAGTGGATATTTTACTGTCTTGCAAATCTTCTGAGTGTCTGGCTTAATAGGAGACAGCCAGATTTTCATTTATGTTTCTGCTGCATCTGTTGCAATGTTGGACTTCACACAGCCTGTGGAAAACACACTACTCAGGAGACAGGAGAAAAGGCAGATAACATGTTGGCAGTATTACCAAAAATGGTTTGGACATCATGAAACCCCAGAATGGGTCTGGGGGGCCCTATTTGTATTTTGTTAATGAAGGGACAGAGGTGGGGGCAAAGACAGTAGTGGGGATGGAGGCCGAGACAGTGAGACTTGAGTCAGGGGGGTGGGCAGTGGCTGGGGCAGGGGCAGTGAACATGGGGGAAGGGTTGGTTGACCAGCTTGTTTGCTTATAAAACGTCAAGGGCAAAGCCAGAGGTAAAACTGCAACTTAAAAGCAGTCGGCAGCTCTGCACATTGGTCATCTAGCTGCTGGACAAGCTGACTGGCTTGGGGTGACCCGGTCACTCTGGGAAACTGAGACCCACAGGGCGGAGCCAAGTTCCTATGTTCACAGGTGCAGATGGAAGCTGACTTTGGGTCCCCGTACTTCTTGTAATTGAGAGCTAATCTTACTGCATTGTGGTCAGAAAAGATGACTGGAATGATTTCAATTTTTTTGAATTTACCAAGGCTAGATTTATGGCCCAGGATGTGATCTATTCTGGAGAAGGTTCCGTGTGCACTTGAGAAAAAGGTGAAATTGATTGTTTTGGGGTGAAATGTCCTATAGATATCAATTAGGTCTTGGGCCCCCGTACTTCTGATTCTACTAAGCCTACAGTCCTACCCCTCTTGGTCTTGGGGTTTCTGTGTTTGGTTCACCTCTTCCTTGTACTGTTGTTTGCCAAATGAATTTTTTTTTTTTTTTTGGCCACACTGTGGGTATGCAGGTTCTTAGTTCTCTGACAAGGGATTGAAACCATGCTCCCTGCATTCAGAGCAAGGAGTCTTAACCATTGGACTGTCAGGGAAGGCCCCAAACAATTTTCTTTATATTGACTCACTGTAAAAAATTTTTTATTGAAGTATGTTTGATATACAATGTTATGTTAATTTCTGCTGTACAGTAAAGTGACTGAGTTATACATATGTATATATTCCTTTTCTTTCCCTTTATAGTTTATCACAATATTGAATATAGTTCTGTGTGCTACAAGTACTTTATCAATCCTATATACACTAGTTTGCATCTGCAAATTCCAAACTCCCAATCCTCCCCTCCCTCACCCTCCTTCACCCTTGACAACCACAACTCTGTTGTCTATGTCTATGTAAGTATATTGACTCACTTTTCTTCTGGCTGAGCCAACTGGCAGATGGATCTTAGTTCCCAATCGGGGATTGAACCTGCACCCCCCGCAGTAGAAGTGTGGAGTCTTAAACACTGGACGCCAAGGAAGTCCTGATACTGACTCACTTTTAAAATTTATTTTAAAAGGCTATTTTTGGAGAAGGAAATGGCAACCCACTCCAGTATTCTTGCCTGGAAAAGTCAATGGACAGAGGAGCCTGGCGGGCTGCAGTCCATGGGGTTACATGACTGAGCATGTGTGCACAAGGGTGGAGGGAGATGGGTTGGTAGCAATAAAGTGGTAGAACTAAAAAAAAAAAAGGAAAAAAAAAGGCTATTTTAATCAGGCTAGCTAATACTACATAGTAATTAATAAGTGCCAGGCTCCATTCTAAACACTTTTCACACAGTAATTCGTTTAGTCCTCATAGAATGTAGTGAGGTAGGTACTATGATCATTTCACGGTCCAGATGAGACTGAGGCACAAGCGGTTATGTAACCTGCCTAAGTCACATCACTTAGGAACATTTCAGAGTCTTGATTCTGACCCAGACGTCTGACTCCAAGTACATGCTCTTAAGCATTTTACTGTTTCTTATCACAAAATACCAAAAACAAGTCTGCCCAGTTGAGGCCCTTGGGAAGAAGCTGAGTATGATCATATTCTTGGCTTTCATCATCACTTGTACGTGGGGGAAATCAGGCCTTGGGCACAACCCACTTGATTCCCAGCAGTGATGCTGAGGCCACATCATTCTTCTTCCAGGCCCAGAGCACTTTCACTGAACTCCCAAGCGCCAGACACTGTTTGGGGGTGCAGGGTGGGGGATGGAGTGGGGAGGGCAGAGCCAGAGGAAACCAAAGAGAACCAGTCCCTGTTGCTGTGGGATTTAAGATTTATTAGGGAAGATAATTTCAATCATATGGCATGTGAAGGGTACAGTGGGAGTGCACTAAAGGAATATTCAACAGCGCTTGGGAGGGGAGGAATTAGGGGAAGGGTGATCAGGGAGAGCTTCCTGGAGGAGGCCACACTCAAGCAGAGTCTAAATTCTAGAAAGTTGAGTGGGAGTCACCAGGCACATGGTGGCAGAGGAAAAGAGGAGAACTTTCTAAGCCCAGCATGAGCAGAAGTATGGGAGAGGAGCATAGTGTATGTGGGAGAACTACAAGGACTTTGGCATTAACCAGCCTTTAAAAAGGCCTGGAGGGGAGTGAGGTTGGAGGGGTAGGGAGGGCCAGGTCCAGCGTGGGCTTTATTCTGTAGTATTCATCAGCGGAGTCCTACCGAGTAGTATAGTTGGTAAGTGATAGATAAAAATGTAGAATTTGTGCATCCATGGACTCCATCAAGAAAGTGGAAGACACCCCACAGGTTACTTCATGTAACTTGTTTAAATTATGATTTGAGGGGCTTCCCTGGTGGCACAGACAGTAAAGAGTCTGCCTGCAGTGAGGGAGACCGGGGTTCAATCCTTGGGTCAGGAAGATCCCCTGGAGAAGGAAATGGCAGCCCACTCCAGTATTTTTGCCTGGAGGATCCCATAGACAGAGGAGCCTGGCGAGCTACAATCCATGGGGTCACAAAGAGTCAGACACAACTGAGGGACTAAAACACACACAGAAAAATTTTTTTAAAAAGAAAAAAGAAACAAAAATACTAAAAAAAAAATCCCCAAATCTCTTATGAAAAGAAAAAAAAAACACACAAAAAATTATGATTTACTATGATGTTTTTAAGCAATCATCCTGTATACACCAGATGGGCTTGGGTTGAGAAAGTCTAACTCATAAATCCTTCTCAGTTGTACCAAAATTTTTATGAATATTGAATTTAACAATAAAGTCAATGAGATGACTTTAGGCATTTAACTAAATATGTAGAAAATTCCATTAACAATTTTTTTTGGACTCAATAAAATTTTTTTCCCAGACTCTAACATTTTCACAGCCTCTGAAGAGCTCAGAGGTCTCTGGTGTCTAGGGGGAGAAAATGGCCTGAGGGTGAGGCACGTCAGGGTGAGAAAAACGGGAATAAGACAGTCAAGGTCCCTGCTCTCAGAAGTTTATACAGCCCAGTGGGAATAAGCAGAATAAGGACAGAGTGTGATGTGTGCTGACAAATATAGTGTTTTGAGGGAGCGGAAGGGTCCTTACTCTGAAGAAACAGTATTTAGGCTGACTGGACTGCTGGGTAGGAACTTGCCCCCTATAGAGCAGGCGGAGTCTCTCCAGGCAGAAGGAACAGCCGGTGCAAAAGCCCTGAACCTGAAAATCACTTGACTTGTGGCCAAGAAGAGGATCATTGTGGTGGGGGCTTAGTGAGGGGCAGCGAGAGAGCATGAGGTGAGTTCAGAAAAGGGGACAGGGACCAGGTGATGCCCATTCTTGTGGAGCTGAGATTTTATTCTAAGTGGACGGTGTCCCTGGGGAGCAGATTTGGAGAGGATGACTGGAGGGCGGGAAGTCTGTTGGGAGCACCCTGAGGATCAACAGCGCGGGAAGAGAAGGGAAGGAGGTGAGGCTGGGCCGCGGGAGAGTTTTCGCTGCCCTGCAATCCCAAGGGACACCTCTTCCCACCCAGCAGGGAGCTCTGACCCTTCAGATTCGTCATTAGATGTAGCTGCCTGAGGAAGTGGGCATGACTCGTCAGCCGAGGCAGTCCTCGAGGGGCTGACAGCCCAGGGCGGCATTCCCAGCAGCTGGAACCGAGTCCATCCCTGACCCTGAAGGGGGCTCTGCTCTGTGGACGCCCTGGGAGTGGCCAGGACCAAGCTTCAACAGCGCCATCGTGTGGCGATAACAAGTCACAACAGCAGTGAAGTTGGGACTTCCGGTTACCTTGCTCGGTGGAGAAGGCGATAAGACCACAGGCAGTAGCCTCAGAAACTAGCCTCACCGCACCTCTTTGGGACAGTAAATCACTGCGGATTTTGGACAACTCAGAATGAGAGGGACATGGGGAGCCTCAAAGGAAAGAGCTAGCTAGGCATCGGAGTTTGAGGACTTATTTGAGAAAGATAGAACAGTGTTACTGTGTGCATCATCAAGGAATCGGTCAACATAATAATGTCCATCCCAGCTGCCATTCAATGAGCAGATAGGAGGAACTGCATGGTCTTAGGTAATCTACACGCATCAATACAAGGAGGCTCAGAGCGGGGAAAAGATGTGTCCCACATATGGAGTCCCATGCCGAGGTCACAGCTGCAAGGCCTGTACCAAGGCCACAGACGCAGAGCCCAAAACCAAAGTCACTTTCAGAACTGACTGAGCCCCACTGTAACCATTGCCAAAAGTCCCCTGAGCCTTACCAGCCAGCTTCATGACCCTAAATTAGACAAAAATGCCCACCCGAGTAATCACCCTAACCAATCACCTAATGCCACCCTTCCAGCAGGAATTTCCTTTGTCTTGAGGCTATAAAAATTGGCTCCTAGCCCAAGAAAAGCACCAGATCCTCCTTGAGCCGGCCCATTGTTCTAACAGCATCCAGCCAGCTCTCCCTGGCCAGGCAGGAGGTCAGCCCGCTGTGCCTGCAGCGCCCACATTATCTCTGCTCTTTGTTCTTAATAAACTCACTCCTTTCTGAAACACTCTGTGTCTGGAAATTCTTTTCCAACTCACGCTCAGGCTGACATGACACCAGATTACATAATAGTAGACTGTGGTGGAATTAGGATTAAAAGCCAGATGGGCCCTATCAGTGGATCTCACCTCTGTCAGATCCAACATGCTGTTTTAACAATAAATATTTTACAATGCCCTCTTTACATCCCCAGCATCTGGATTGTGCCTGATCAATAGTTGTGCACTCCATCAATAGTTGTCAAATGAATGAGATGAAAGTTCATGGATAATATCCTCCCTACCAACATAATTTTTAAAATCAAGGAAAAAGAAAATGAAAGCAGTTTATGCTAAATAAATCTGCAGTTCCACATGGACATGCTCAGTCAGGATCACACTGAAAGCTGTAACAAAGAGATTATTATGAACTGTGGTGGTTTAATCGCTAGGCCCTGTCTGACTCTTTTGCAACCCCATGGACTGGAGCCCACCAGGCTCCCCTGTCCATGGGATTTTCCAGGTAAGAATACTGGAATGGGGTGCCATTTCCTCTTCCAAGTGATCCTCCCAACCCAGGGATCAAACTGCATCTCTTATGTCTCATGCATTGGCAGGCGGGTTCTTCACCACTAGCGCCACTTGGGAAGCCCACTGTGAACAGAGATCACCCCAAATACTGATCTTCAGAGGCATAATCTTCTGAAATGGTGAATATCCTTTGTAAAGATCTGAACTCATACAAAGAAAATTCTTCCCTGGATTTTCATTTTAGTAGACTTCCTGGAAAACTGTGCCCATGGTATTACATGTCTACATAAACAGAGTTAAGGGTTCTTGGTGCAGATAACTATAAACAGATTTTTTCTCTTAGATATTGTAAGGCGAGCGCGAAGAAAAAGAGAGCGAGCCAGGCATTCAGGCAGAGAAAGATTTATTATAGGAAGAAAGAAAGAAAGTGACTGGCTTTAGAGAGAAACCAGCGCTCTCTTTTTACAGCCAACCCTTCTTATATCCTATCGATGGAAAATTGTGCCCTGGAGGGAGGGGGCCTCAGTTTATCTTTAACCCACAGCTGGGGTCTTGTGGTCACGTAGTCGAAGGGGTCTCATGGTTGGGTGGTCATGTAGTCTTGAGAAACTGGCACCAGCAGGGAAAAACAGGATATCGCCTGAAGGAAAAATCAGGATGCCCACCAGAGCAATGTGGCCACTGTGACTTCATCCCTTGTTTGTCAGGTCACCACAACAGGCCATTTTTAACTACATGGTATAAGACCCTTGTGAACCCTAACAGAAATGATCAGCGGCACATTAGAAAGCTGTGCAGGACATGGAACTATTCTCAGTAATGTGGGACTGTCTTGAACATTGAAGAATGTCTAGTACTGCTGGCCCCTGTCTACTAAGGACCAGGAGAGCTCCTATCAATGTGATAAACAAAAATGCCCCTACAAATGTCCAAATTCAAGTTTCCAGGGACAGTAGATCTCCCTTTGAGACCTTTGGTGTATGTGAAAGCCTAGCCATCTAAGCTCTGCTTTATTTGCCTTCTCTTTCTGAGCTCCCCTTCTCCATCAAAGACCTGGGCTTTCACATTCTCATTTCTCATCCCGCCCTTTAGGACTCTCTCTGCAAATGTTTGTTTGTTGCTAGAAGGTTAGAACTGATGTGATAAGTGAGGTGCATTCCTGTCTTCTTCCTATGTCTACAAAAAGGCTCTGGTAAGGGATTCTGGTAAAAGATGGCAGAGTAGAAGGACGTGTGCTCAACTCCTCCTCCTCCGCTTGCTTTCTGCAAAAGCACCAAAATCACAACTAGCTGTTGAACAACCATCGACAGAAGGATGCTGGAACCCACCAAAAAAAGATACTCCACGTCTAAAGAGAAATAAGAAGCCACAGCGAGACGGTAGGAGGGGCAAATCACAACAAAATCAAATCCCATTCCTGCCGGGTGGGTGACCCACAAACTGGAGAACATTAATACCAAGATGTCCTCGCACTGTTGTGAAGGTTCTGAGCCCCCCATTACTTTGCCAACAAAGGTCCATCTATCAAAGCTAGATAGAGATAAAATATTAAAGGCAACAAAGGAAAAACAACAAATAACATACAAGGTAACTACCATCAGGTTATCTGCTGATTTCTCAACAGAAACTCTACAAGCCAGAAGGGAATGGCATGATATATTTAAAGTGATGAAAGGGAAGAAACTTCAACTAAAAATACTCTACCTAGCAAGACTCTCCTTCAGATTTGATGGAGAAATCAACAGCTTTCCAGACAAGCAAAAGTTAAGAGAATTCAGCACCACCAAATCAGCTTTACACCAAATGCTAAAGGAACTTCTCTAGGCAGAAAACAAGAGAAGGAAAAGACCTACCTACAGAAAATAAACCCAAAGCAATTAAGAAACTGGTAACAGGATCACACATATTGATAACTATCTTAAATGTAAATGGATTAAATGCACCAACCAAGAGACACAGACTGACTAAGCAGATGAAAATATATGCATGTAGGCACTTCCACTACCGCATCACTCTGCCTGACGCCTCAGATTGTATGTAATTATTTTATATCGTTAGGTTAATCATGTTCCCATTATGGCTTGCAATTGTAATTATCTTTTATTTTTTGTCTGGCTGTTGATTGTAAAAACTGATGAACATTTGTCACTGTTATGATTATGTAACTATTACTCATTTAATACCACAGTATCATGATTAGTCAACAGAAAAATAATAGAATTCTACATCACCAAAACTATCATTTAATAGAAAAACCTGTAATCACTTTTTAAAATCTAGATGCATATCAGAATTATCTTGGGATGTTTTGAAAAATACAAGTGAAAAAAAAATACAAGTGCCCAGGTATTGCTTTTTTTTCTCCAAAGGTCTAGATATGTTTCTAATGAGCAGCCCTGTTTAGAAACAACTGGACTATGTGAGGATCTTTTACTTTTCTCTAGTTTGTTTCACTTTTTCTATTTTATATTCAGTCGTCCCACTTCATTTAGTTTATGTTTTCCAATTTCTCCATCTCTTCTTTTTTTAATATATTCTTTCTCAAGCCTTTATCAAGCATAGTAGGAAAACTTGTATACATGTATATAAATATAATATGTATTATATATATATATTAGAAAACTTATGAATTTTTGCCAAACTAAAAAATTTATGACATTTTTATTCCACTTGTTTGACTTAGTATGAATAGAATGCTAGATTTCTAATTAAAAAAAGATATGCAACAAGCAACAAAGATTTATTGTATAACATAGGGAACTATAGTCAATATCTTGTAATAACCTATAATGAAAAAAATTGGAAAAATAATATATTGTATATGTATAACTCAATCACACAAAAACAGAATTACTACTTTTTGAAATATAGTAATGTCTATCTTTCTGCCACTTTTTCTAAACGTCCTATGGATATCTAATAACAATGCATGATACAAACTTTTAAATATACTTGTGTAGGATATAAGCTTAATGTAAATTAATAGAAATAGAAATCTATTATATTTAAATTGTTAATGATGTCATTCAAGATGCTATTTTTATTTTTCTGCACTTGAGAAAATATTCTCAGAGAAATATTTATATGTCTATGATTATATTTTTTTTCTTTTTCCTTACATTTCTTCTGATTTTTGCTTTATATATCTTTGTTTCTTTGTTGTTAAATGTCTAAGTGAAAGTTGCTCAGTCATGTCCAACTCTTTGTGACCCCATGGACTAGCCCATGGAATTCTCCAGGTTAGAATACTGGAGTGGGTACCTGTTCCCTTCCCCAGGGGATCTTCCCAACCCAGGAATCAAACCCAGGTCTCCCACATTGCAGGCAGATTCTTTACCAGCTGAGCTACCAGGGAAACCCCGGTTTTGATGGTTTATGATGTCTATCTTCTTTGTGAATTGTACCTTTTATCATTAAAAATATTCATCTTTGCATCATTTAAAAATAAATAATTTAATAAATAAATAAAAAAAAGACTCACAGGGGCTCCCCTGGTGTCTCGGTGGTAAAGAATCTGCCTGCCAGTGCAGGAGACTCGGGTTCGATCCCTGTTCCAGGAAGATCCCACATGCCTTGGAGCAATTAAGCCCATGGGCCACAACGACTGAGCCCACGTGTGGCAACTACTGAAGCCCACTCACCCTAAAATTCATGCTCCACAGTGAGAGAAGCCACTGAAATAAGAAGACCTCGCTCGACAACCGGAGAGTAGCCCCCACTTGCTGCAACTAGATAAAAGCCCATGAGTGACTAAGACCCAGCACAGTAAAAAAATAATAAAACCTTCTCAAAAAGGCTCAGACAGGTAATTTTCTCATAGTCACACAGCCAATTTGAAGTGGCCAAGCCAGAATTAAAAGCTGGCCAGTCAGTCTGAACCAAAAATCTATGATTTTGCCCTCTTTTCTCTTGATTGTCTCCTACCTCTCACGCTTAGGGAAACAAGGTCTTATGAAACTGAAGTATTTCACTTACTGGGTAAAAGTTTGATAAGTTGCCCACCATCCCTGAAGGTCAGGAGGTGAGTTGGTGATGTCCGGAAATGATTCAGATCATACAGTTGTTAACTACCATTTTCATAAATCAGGTGAAATTCCAAGAAGGAAACCCTGCTGTTTGCCTCAGCTTGTCCTAGAAAGTCCAGTTCCATCCCACCATGTCGTGGCTGTTGGGGCATTCCCTGGACACTTTGGTTTCTGGGCAGCATTTGCTTCAGTGTAAACGCAGACTTTCTCACACCCTAGTGGCAGAAGAAGGTAACATCAACCCCTTATCCTGGAATTTAGGGATGAAAGGCCACTCATTGAAAATTCAGCTCTTTAAAGACGCTGCAGGAGTGCTCTGGCAGTCCAGTGTTAGGACTCAGAGCTTTCACTGCCATGGTTCAGTCCCTGGTTGGGGAACAAAGATCCTGCAAGCGTGGCCAAAAAAAAAAAAGTGCTACAAATTTTTTTTTTTTTATGGAATGCTTCACGAATTTGCGTGTCATCCTTGCGCAGGGGCCATGCTAATCTTCTCTGTGTCGTTCCAATTTTAGTATATGTGCTGCTGAAGCGAGCACAAGTGCTACAAATTTTGCATGCCATTCCTAATATCTGGGGGATGTTCCAATAGAAAATAAAATAAACTTCATCTCAGTGTAGACATTGACATAAAAGTGCATACTTTTCAAGCAAAAGTATTCCAAAGATTCACCCACATATTCCAAGATCCTTACCTAGACCCACTGAAGCAGAAGCCGGGACCATGCATGGTCAGCTACCCCCCACCTCTCACTCTAGACCCCAGGCCACTGGTGATCCATCACTTTAGTTCATGAGTGTGCCTGGAGGAACAACACTCTGTTTATCCTGACTTCCAGTGGCACCCCTCTTGTACTCCAGGGTCTGCAGAGGCCAGTTGGAGAAGCAGAATCTCTGTCTCTATTAGAACTGGATTCAAACCCTGTTTCCATCTTCACTCTTTCTGCAACTTGGGCAAGTAACCAAATCTCTTGTTTTGTTTTAAATTAATTTGGCTGCACTGGGTCTTAGCACTCTGTATCTGCTTTTTGTTTTTGTTTTTTTTAAGATTTACTTATTTATTTATTTTTCACTTTTGGCTCCATGACCCCTGCATTGAGAGCCCGCAGTTTTAGCCACTGGACCACCAGGGAAGTCCCTGAATCTTTTGTTGTCTTAGTTTCCTTATCTGCATCATAGCTGTTTTGTGGGGGTGGTTGTGGGGTCCAGTGGGCTAATACATGTACATGTGCTGCAAATGCTGAGTGCCTAGCATGTAGATATGCTGTGCTGACCTCAGTCACTTCAGTCATGTCCAACTCTTTGCGACTCTATGGACTGTAGCCTACAAGGCTCCTCTGTCCATGAGATTCTCCAGGCAAGAATACTAGAGTGGGTTGCCATGCCCTCCTCCAGGAGATCTTCCCGACCCAGGGATCAAACCTGGATCTCTTAAGTCTCCTGCATTACAGGTGGATTCTTTACCACTGTTATTTCATTTTTGGCTGTGTTGGGTCTTCATTGCTGTGCATGGGCTTTCTCTAGTTGTAGTGAGCAGGGGCTACTCTCTAGTTGCAGTTCTTGGGCTTCTCATTGCAGTGGCTTCTCTTGTTGTGGAGCATGGGCTCTAGGACACACAGATTTCAGCTGTTGTGGTGCCAGACTTAGTTGCTCCTTTGCATGTGGAATCTTCCTGGACCAGGGATCGAAACTGTGTCCCCTGCATTAGCACACAGATTCTTAACCACTGGATGATCAGGGAAGTCCCCAGTCAGGTTCCCAGTGACCTACATGTTGCCCAGTCCCCTCATCTTACTTGTCCTTTCCATGGCATTTGACACAACCAGCCACTTCTTCTTTCTTTCTTTTTTTTTTCACTTCCTCTTTCTTGAAATCCACTCTCTTCCTCTACTTTCTTGACATCACTCTTTCTTCATCTTCCTCCTCACTCAATGTCTATTTCTTTCCAGTCTCCTCTGCTGTCTCCCTCTTTTCAGCTCAGCTTCAGGAGGCCCAGCTTTGATCCCTGGGTCAGGAAGATCCCCTGGAGAAGGAAATGGCAACCCACTCCAGTGTTAACTTGCCTGGAAAATTCCAGGGACAGCGGAGCCTGGTGGGCTATGTCCATGGGGTCCCAAAGAGTCAGACACGACTGAGTGACTAACACTTTCACTTTTTCTGAATGTTGACACATCCCTGCTTCACTTTCCTCAAGTGTAATCATACAGTTTATCTCTTGAAGGTTGTTGTGAGAATCGCCCGAGATGCCATACATGTGGCTTAAAAAAATTCCTCCTTTCCCTCCATGAATTACAGTATGCTGTCTTCCCTTATTCTGATGAGATGAGCCACCCTTTCCCCTAGACACTTGTCAGGTATCTCCAGTAACCAAGGAACAGACTTTGGGGAAGATGACTGTTTCCCACGAGGGTAAACTATGACACCAATCTCTGGAAACTCAGATCTAAGAAAAGTCTCACTGCTTCTGCTGGGCCTAATAAATTCCTGTTTTTAATTCATTCAGCTTTAGGTCTTTCAGAAGGAGGAAGTTCACGGGGCTAGGAGTCTAGGAGTACAGAGACAGTGGCATTGAGCTTAGTCAGGGGCAATGGGTGTGGGTCAGGAAAGCCTTCCTGAGAAGTCATCCTCTAAACTGAGAGCAGCGAGGCGTCTAGGAGTTTGAGCAGTGTGAAGGTTCCAGGGTGTGCAAGAGCTTGAATTTCTGCAAATAGAGTGTCACTGGAGTGTCAAGTGCACAACACAGGATAAGGTCCAAGGCCTGACTGGAGCCTGAAGGGCCTTGGAAGTGAAAGTGTTAGTCGCTCAGTCCTGTCCCACTCCTTGCAATCCCATGGACTGCAGCCCTCCAGGCTGCTCTGTCCATGAGATTTCCCAGGCAAGAAAAGTGGAGTGGGTTGCCAAAAGCTCTCTTCTCTGTTTCCTCTCCCCCAGTTGGTAACACCTTGGAGGAAAATTCCTTTTTCTCATCTGTCTCTCCTCTAGACTGTGAGCTACTAGCAGGCAGCATTACGCCCAGCGTATCTGCTCATGCTTCCTGTTGCTAAGCCCTGGAACACAGCGGTGAATGCCTGAAGGAACGAAAGAACGGTTCCAACACTGTGCACTGTTTACATGTTTGTGCTCGATCCGCGCAACAGCCTGTGACACTGCCATTCCAGGGAATATTAGCTGCATTCTGCTGATGAGAAGACGGGCCTCAAAGATGGAGCTGTGATGAGAAGACGGGCCTCAAAGATGGAGCTGTGAGCTCAAGCTCTGAAGTCCACTCCCTACGTTTAAGTCCAGCCCTTTCACTTAGCAGATGCTCGACAAGCCACTTAGTCTCTCTAAACCTATATTTCCTCAATTACTAGATGGGGATAATAACATTTATTACTTCACAAGATTGCTACAAAGATTAAAGGGAGAGGGCATATAACCTGCATCATATAATAAGTATGCAATAAGTGGTAGTTGTTTTTATTCTCCGGTCAGTATCGTTTCCCCTCCTCAAACAGCAGTTCCCATACCTAAGAAGATCACCTCAAGGTCGGGGATCGGGCCACGTCTCCCCAGATCACGCTGGTTTTGCAAGATTGCCTATGGGTCGAAACTGGGTCCCGCCCGTCTTGCACAGCCAGCGCACCCACGTGCCTGGCGTAAATAAGCGAGCGCGCAGGCGCCCCCGGCCGGCGCCCATTGGCCGGGGCCCCGCGGCCCCGGAGCTGGGGGAGGACTAGGGCCCCCCAGCTGCGGGCTGCTCCGCCCCGTCGGTTGGTCCGCGCATCTGTCCGTGCGTGAGTCCGGGCTGCCAGCTTCGCCCTCGCCATGGCACCCTGGCTGCAGGTGCTGTTGCTGTTGGGGCTGCTCCCGGCCGCCGCTCCGGCCTCCAGCAAGCCTCGGGCGGCCGGCGCGCAGGCCTGGGAGCTGGCGTCCCCGGAGCTGCGGGAGCCCGTCCGCTTCGCCCTGGACATGTACAACCGCGGCCGGGCTGCCGGGACGCGGGCCGCGCTGGAGGCCGTGCGCGGTCGCGTCCGCCGGGTGAGGACGCGCTTGGGGTGGGGCTCCTGGGTCCGCGGTGAGCCGGGCTCTAGTCCGAGGGTTGGGAACTTTGGGCGTGACTTGGGGCGGGGACGTTGGACTAATAGTGATGGGGAAGGGGGAAGGGGGCACGGTGGGGCTGCGGGCCCCATGAAGGCTGGACAGCGGAGAGGGTGGCCGTGCTGCCACTCACCCGCCCTTCCGTCCAGGCGGGCCGGGGGTCCCTGTACTCTCTGAAGGCGACCCTGGTGGAGCCTCCCTGCAACGACCCCACTGTGTGCCAGCTCCCGGTGTCCAAGAAGACCCTGGTGAGTGATGGGGTTCCTGCCATTCCCTTGCCCCCGGGTCGAATCTGGCTGTAGTTGGGACGATCTGTCAAGTCAAGGGGGCGGGATCTGAGGCCGCATTTACCTCACCCTGACACTACCCAGGCCTGGAAGGTCAGAGACCAAGATGCTGTAAAAGGGCGGGGGTCTGGGTGCTCGCTCCCGGACGGTGCCTCGTTCCCCACTGTGGGCGAGATTGCCTTCGAGATGGTCCTCATCTGAGGACCCTCCAGCTCCATCTTGCCAAAGGCCTTGCTCTCCTCGCAGCCCCCTGACTGGCTTCCTCCTTCCTCTTCCTGCAGCTCTGCAGCTTCGAAGTCCTAGACGAGCTAGGGAAACACATGCTACTGAGGCGGGACTGTGGCCCAGTGGATACCAAGAGTACAGGTGCTGGGAGGGCCCAGGGGTGCTGGGATGGTTCAGGTCAGACTTCACTCAGGGTTCAGCCCTGCTTCTCTCTTCCAACTCTCTCCAGATGACAAAAATGAGACGTTCAGTTCATTCCTTCCGCTGCTGAACAAGGATCCCCTCCCCCAGGTGAGGAGCCTGTCTGTCTGGGGAGCTGCCTGTGGCCTTCTGTTCACTGTCTTCCCTCCACCCTGGCCTGGGGCTCCCACATCTGTCTGAGAAGGACTGCTTGTGAAGACTCCCTCTCTCTGCCTTTCCAGGACTTTTCTGTGAAGATGGCTTCCATCTTCAAGGACTTTGTCACCACCTATAATCGGACATATGATTCGAAGGAAGGTGAGGCCCTAGCCTTGGCTGGACGTGTCCCGATCAGATCAGGACCTCTCCCCCGACTTGGCACCTTAGTGTTGGGGAAGGGCAGAGGGACCCCCCCCCCCAAGTCCCCCCAGGTTCTTGTTTAGCCTCCCGGGACTTGGCAGTCACCTTGGGTAGCTGGCACTTCTCCTGTCTGATATCATTCTGGGTAGAGTGGGATGGGGCAAAGGCCAGGTTTTCTCTGCTGGAGGACCCCTGGCTTGGTGGCCTTTTCCCATGACCTTCTGTCTTTGGAGCCCATTTTAGTTCTCCTTTCATACCTGGGGAGTCATCACCCCATTTTGGCCTCACTCTTACCACTTGCAGATCTGGTCCTGACACCAGATCCCTGAACCCTGACATTTCAGGGTTCTGCTCTTCTCTCTTTTTAAAATTATATTTATTTTCATTTAATAATAAATAAATATTATATAAATAATAATATAAGTAATATAATTAGCATATAATATGTTGATAATAAATATAATAGCATATATTTATAATATCAAATATAAATATTTGACAATAAACATTTTATAAATAAAAATTTATAAAACAATTCAATATTAAATTATAATAATTTAAATATTATAAATGATAAAGACCTGGCTGCACCGGGTCTTAGTTGCAGCATGCAGGATCTTTCAGGTGTGGAATACGGGATTTAGTTCCCTGATCAGGGATTGAATTCAGGCCTCCTTCTTGGTAGTGTGGAGTCTTAGCCACTGGACCACAGGGTCGTCCCCTGCCCTTCTTGAGATAAGCTTCAGACCTGATCCAGAGGCCACTGTTCCCCATGGAAACCTCTGCCTCTTATCCCCAAGCACCTCTCCTTTATGATCTGCCTGGGGCCCAAGTCTCACTTCTGCTCGTTGGTCCTCAGAAGCCAGTTGGCGCATGTCTGTCTTTGCCAATAACATGGTGCGAGCACAGAAGATCCAGGCCCTGGACCGAGGCACAGCTCAGTATGGGGTCACCAAGTTCAGTGACCTGACAGGTAGGGGTGGTGGCCCGAGCCCTCACAGTGCCTGGAAGAGACAGGGCCTGCTCCCAAGGCCCCTGGGTAGGACTGGCTTCGAATATTCTTTTCCCACCCCCTGCCCACCTTTGTCCACAGAGGAGGAGTTCCGCACCATCTACCTCAACCCCCTCCTGAAAGATGCGCCTGGCAGGAACATGCGCCTGGCCCAGCCCATCACCAATGTTCCTCCGCCTCAGTGGGACTGGAGGAATAAGGGGGCTGTCACCGATGTCAAGGACCAGGTCAGACACCGAAGAAGCGAGGGTGGGATGCGCGGGTTGCACCGGCCTTTGGAAGGGACCCAGCCCTCACTCTGCCCGTCTCTTGCAGGGCATGTGCGGCTCCTGCTGGGCCTTCTCAGTCACAGGCAACGTGGAGGGCCAGTGGTTCCTCAAACGGGGGACCCTGCTCTCCCTCTCTGAGCAGGGTGAGCATCCCGCTGTGCCCCCCTGTCCCTAGCCCAGCCCCTCCGGAGGGCTCCTCGGGACCAGCCTTCTGTCTTCTAGAGCTCTTGGACTGTGACAAGACTGACAAGGCCTGCCTGGGCGGCTTGCCCTCCAACGCCTACTCGGCCATAAGGAATCTGGGTACGCATTCAGGAGGGGCGTCAGGAGCACAGCTCCCGCCCCCAGAAGTCACTTTGTGAGGGCGGGAGACAGTCCTGTGAACTGGGTTCAAGTCTTAATGCTGACCTCTAACTGGCTGAAGACCTTGGGCAGGTCAGCTCTTTCAGAGCCTCACTTGTCTCACCTGTGAAATGGGCCTCCTTGCACCCACTTGGTAGGATTGCCTTGAGGGTCAAGTGAGGGGAAGGTGTGTCAAGTTCCTGGTGCAGAGCAGGGGTCTTGCTCTTTTCACTGCTGGGAGGCCTGTAATGCTGCTGAACCCAGGAGCAGCACACCTCCCCCTTGAGGGGAGGTGTTGCCCTAACCTGGCAGTTCCATACAAAGCCTGGGGCGGGAGCCTGGCAGGGGTCTGGGCCAGATTGGGAGCAAACGGTCAGGGCAGGACAAGTAAGCCAAGGTCAGGAGTCCTAGGAATGCTGTTGGGGAGTCAGGACTCAGAAATTGGGAGCTGGGTTCCCTATCTGCCACACATCTCACTGGAGGCTGCCCCATGCCTGTGGGCCTCAGCTGAGCCATCTCGAGAAAGAGGTCCCCTTCAGAGAGGATGGCCTGTGGTCTGGGGTAGATGGAAATCACGAGGCCTTGTGTCCGAGGGGCTCAGCACAGCCCCTGGCCGGGAGCAGATGAATATGGTGAGTAGGGCCCGCCTTTCCTAACTTCTGATCTGCCGGCCCCCCTCCCCACAATCCCAGGAGGGCTGGAGACAGAGGACGACTACAGCTACCGAGGCCGCTTGCAGACCTGCAGCTTCTCTGCAGAGAAGGCCAAGGTCTACATCAATGACTCAGTGGAGCTGAGCAAGAATGAGCAAAGTAAGGGAGGGCGGTGGGGGGGTGTGAGGAGAGGCCTGGGGAGTGGGGGGCTAGGGCCTGGGCGCCCCCTGACACTGGCCCTCCCCTGTCTCAGAGCTGGCGGCCTGGCTGGCCAAGAACGGCCCCATCTCCGTTGCCATCAACGCCTTTGGCATGCAGGTAGGGCCCCAGCCTCGCTGCTCCGGCTCCGGCTCTCGCTGACTCTTCCCCCACTTCTTGGAGCTGGCCCCTACATTTTTAAAAATAATTTATTCATTTATTTCTGGCTGTGCTGGGTCTTCGTCGCTGTGCAGGCTTTCCTCTAGCTGCAGCGCGCGGACTTCCCGTTGGGTGGCTCCTCGTTGCGGAGCACGCGCTCTAGGCGCTCGGGCTGCAGTAGTTGCAGCATGTTGGCCCCCCCCCGCTCTTACTCTCCCCACTCAGTTCTACCGCCACGGGATCTCCCACCCCCTGCGCCCCCTCTGCAGTCCTTGGCTCATCGACCACGCTGTGCTGCTCGTGGGCTATGGCAACCGTGAGTTCCGCTCGCCCCTACGCCCATCCAGCCCGGGTCACAGGATCTCAGGAACCTTGTCCTACCCCCCGCCTCGGGCTGTGGGCCAGGCAGGATCACCCATTCTCTCTGTGAATGGGAGAGCCAAGGGGGTGGGAGGTGTGAGCAGTTATGGATGGGTGGGTGTCTTCTCCAAGCCCTAGAGCCGCTCCTGGTTTCTGGGAGCATGGTAGGTGGGCCTGTCTTGCTTTTTGCTCCTCCCCTAGTACCTGTCGCCCAGTAGGCCCACAGCAGACACGTGAAGAGTGCCCAGTGCCTGGGGCCCTGGCTGGAGACTCGGGGGTCCCTGACTCTCCCTGCGCTCCACACTGCCCGCCCCCCAGGCTCTGCCACTCCCTTCTGGGCCATCAAGAACAGCTGGGGCACTGACTGGGGTGAGGAGGTGAGTCTTGCCTGCTTGGCCCCCAGCCCTCCAGCCCCCATCCTGCCTTGGCGCCCTCACTGACACCCCTCTCCCCCCAGGGTTACTACTACTTGCACCGTGGCTCTGGGGCCTGTGGCGTGAACATCATGGCCAGCTCAGCGGTGATAGACTGAGGCACACCAGCGCAGGATCTGGTGTGGGCCAGAACGGCCCCTCCCCAGGAGGCAGAGCTGGCCAAGGGAGGGGCACCGGGGACCCCAGGGTGAGCAAAGGCCACAGGACACAGGCCCTCCCCCCACTCCCACCCTGAAGTTCCCCAGCAGCACCTTTGCTGAATGTTGATAGCTAGGAGGATTGGGGTGAAGGATGATGTCTTGGCAGCCGAAGCTGGGGCAAGAACCCTGGGCTCGGGTAAGGAGCAGGTGGGAAGAAAACACTCTGGTCTTAAAGCCAGCTCTGTCCTCAGCAGGCTCTGTCTTCCCACCCCGGTTTTCTTCTGAAGCTGTAAACTTTCTGGTTCCCTTGGATTGGGGGACCGTGTTGCCTTCCACATCTAGAGAAACTGTTGTCACCGACCTTTTCTAACACAATAAAGAGGTGTCCTGGACCCCAGTGTGGTGTGAATGCTCAGACCTTGAGGGCCAGGAGGGGTGCTGGGGAACCCCTGGAGGGTCAACATGGGGCAGCTGATCCTCAGAAACCTGAGGGCCCAAGCTTCTGCCTTAGAAATCAATCGGAGATGGAGAGGGTCCCAGGATGGATCTTTATTGATAAACACTCGGCTCTGTGGCAGGATGGATCTTTATTGATAAACACTCGGCTCTGTGGCTCTGGCTCCAAGGGTTGGGTGGGATCAGCTGGAGGGAGCACCCTCTCTCCGGACTTGAGTAGGGAAGCTCGGGGGTCAAGGTCAGAGGTCACTCTCCCCGTAGAGGGCACTGGAGAAGGCCACATAGTCCAGGGCTCCAGCTGGAGCCCCGGCTCCCTTGTAGGGCGCCATGCGGCGGATGCAGTACTCGGCCTGCTCTGCTGGGAGTTCCCGCCGCAGCTCCTCGGCAGTGATGTAGTTCTGGGGGAGAAGAGGGTTTGAGGGCCCCCAGGTCCCAGTCCCCGCCCCCCACCCACCAGCTCCCTCCACCCCCACCAGGGACTCACCTTGTCTCCCGCAAGGATCTTGAACGAGGCCACAACCTGCTCAGCCGTGTCCGTCTCAGCTGTCTCTCGGGTCATAAAGTCGATGAAGGCCTGGAAGGTCACGACCCCAGCTGCGTTGGGGTCCACCATGGTCATGATGCGAGCGAACTCCACTTCCCCCTGCAGGGTTAGAGGCCAGGCACCGTGCCCAGGGGGTGCTTAAGCCAGGAGGGCTCGTGGTGTCCCCCTGGCTTGACGACCCCAGTGACAAGGCGGCCCCCTTTCTCTGTAGACGGTCCACTGCAGCCTTAGCTCTGGCTCTGGAAAATCCTTTCCACTGGGCTGAGCTCTGCTTCCTGCCCATGGCAATGCCCTGCTCCTGACCTCTTCCCCACGCCCCTGTAGTGCTCTCTCTCTGAGGTGGATATGTTGCAAGCTCAGGCTCTGGAGTCACACAGAACTAGCTCCAAATTAATTTACCTCTCGGAACTTTTGGTAGCCGCACCCCTAGGAAATGGGGTAATTCCCCCCCAGCCCCAGGAGGTGGATGAGGAGGAAATGAAGGTGTGAAGGTGGGAGGGACACAGTGGGTGATCAGTATGTGGGAGGGGCCACAGAGGGGACCCCAGGACAGGGCTGGAGGACACTCACCAGGTCGTAGCCCATGGAGATGAGGCAGGCCCGGAAGTCGTCAGGCTCCATCATGCCGTTCCGCTTCTGTAGTTGGGGAACGGATGTCAGGCTCCAGCCCCGATCCCCACCCCCCGGCCAGCTCCCAAGAGTCCACTACCCCACAGGGCGAGGCCCCTGCTGACCCGGTCAAAGTGGTTGAAGGATGCCCGGAACTCGTTGAGCTGCTCCTGACTCAGGCCCTTGGCGTCTCGGGTCAGTACCTGGTTCTCCACCTCATTGATGGTGCGGGCAATGGAGGTGAGCAGCTGCTCCCAGCCCACGCGGATGTGCTGTGAAAGCAGGAGACAGTCCGGGTCAGTGGGCGGCCAGTGCCTGGCCATGAACTCTGGCTCCACCCCCAATTCACCGTCTGACCCTGGGCAAGTCCTCCCCCTTGCTGGGCCCCACTGGGAGGTTCCACTGAGTGACATCCAGCAGCCCTTCCTGCCATAAAGTTTGATGATTTATTACATATTGATCAACTAGCCATGGCCACCCCAGGCTTCTCCACAGCACCGCCTTCCCCTCGGGCCTAAGTGCTGTGGTCCCACCTCCATGCTGTAGACGGTGTGCTTGTTGTCAAACACCAGACTCTCCTGCAGCAGCTGGTGGTCTCCCTCCAGCCGGTCGATGTTGCTCTTGTAGTTGATGATATTCTGCTCCTGCTGTCGCAGGCCCGCCATCTGCTCCTCCAGAGAGCCGGCCATTCCTGCGGCCAGGCGCCCCACTTCCTACAGGGGGACCAGGCAGGATGAGGGCTTCCAGCCCCCGGTGGCCCAGCCCCTGGCCCCCCTCTCCCAGGTTGGCTTTCTGATCCAAGCCTTACCTCCACCTTCCCCTGGATCCAGGGCCCGATGGCATTGGCCTGGGCTGCAAACTGCCGCCGGAGCCTCTCGTTCACCTGCTGCCGCGTTAGCTCCTCCTGCAGCATCTGGTCACGGCTGGGTACCAGCTTTCGGACCTGGAGGGAGGGTGGTGGTGTCAGGGGCAGCTCGGGAGTGAGGGGAGGGCTCCAGCCCCTCACAGGGCTCCTTACCCTGAGCCAAGGGCTCTGGGGAGGGGGCAAGCTCTGAGCAGGTCACACAGCCTCTCTCTGCTCATTTCCTGGCTGTAAATGAGGGCCCATGCCGACACTCTTAATGAACTTAGATTGTTCTGTACAACAATCTGGCCCCCACACCAGACCTAATTATGCTTCAATCAGGCCCAACAGGAAAAAGCTGTTATGGCCATTTTACAGAGAGGGCCAAGTTAGGCAAGGCGACCTGTCCAGCAACCACGTAGAGTCTGTGGCAGACCACAGATCCGGAGGTGGACTTGATTCTCTGTGTCTCGGGACACCTGAGATTCTCAGGGTGGTTTAGAAGGCGTCTACGCAGGAGGGAGGCGGGGAAAGGCCACTGGCGGCACTGACCGTGTCCCACTTGGTGTTGATGTCCTGCGGGGTGAGGGCGATGTACGGGTTGGTGGAGCTGGGCCGTAGTCCGTACGTTTGGCAGATCTTCTGGATCTCACCCTGGATGCCCAGGATGGCACCCCTCTCTCGGTCGGCCTCGGGCAGTGTTGCCTTGAACTGGTCGTGTGCTGTCACCAAGCTCTGGGGACGACAGGCAGGAAGCATCAACCAGCGCCCCTATCTCCCGCAGGCAACAAAGGACGGCCAGGGGGCCGTTCACCGGGGGCCAGGGCAGCACTGGCCAGAGAACTCAGGCCTCCTGACTCCCGGCACTCTAGAACTGGGCTTCTCCTCTGGCCCCCCATTCCCCAGGAGCCCAAACGGATGGCCGACAGAAGACAGGCCACTTCCTTGTCATTCCATCCAACCCTGGCACACCTGGAGCCCCTGCACCCACCTGGGTCTCCTCCACCGAGTGCACCAGCCACACGTCCTGCAGGTCCTCCACGGCGCCGTCCAGCCAGTTGTTGAAGGGCGCTGCCCGCCGGGCAAACTCCAGCTGCAGCTGATCAATGGTCTCCAGGAGCTTCTCCATCCGCTGGGGGCCACAGGGATGGCCAGTTAGCAGCCTGCCCAGCAGGCCACTCACCCTCTTCCAGCGTCCAGCCTTCACCCCTGGGTCCCCAGCTTCACCTCTAGTGCATCCCGCCTCTTCTGGGTCAGCGTGCCCAGGTTGTCCCACTGGTCGCAGATGGCCTGGCAGCGGCTGTTCACCGAGGCTGCCTCGTGGTAGTCCAGCTCACTGGGGATGGGAAGGAGGGTGTCCGTGGAGCCAGATTCCAGCCCAGATTTCTGCCTGACTGTCCCTCAGGGGGCTGGACTCTGGGTCCAGGGTTGGTGAAGGCATAAAGGAGCCAGGGTAGATGGGGGTGAAACAGGGCTTTCCTAGAGCAGGGCCTTCCCAGCGGGTGCCTAGGAGAAGGGGGTCCTCAGCTCCAGTCCCTGGAAAAGTTTGGGAGGAGGGGCGGGGCCTGGAGTTTTCTGGACAGGTTTACAGGAGGTGGCACGAGGCCAAGGCTGTGGTGAGGGCCTGGCCGGCCCAAAGCTGCAAGGAAACGCCAGCTTAGGGGACAGGGTTACAGAAGGAGGGCAGAGCAAGAGGTGCTGGGAAGGACAGGGGTACCAAGGCGGGGTTATTAAAGAGTGAAAGGTCTGGAGGGCTTTGGGAGTAGGGGCGGGGCCCGAGGTCGAGGGGCGGGGCCCGAGGCCGAGGGGCGGGGCCAGTGGGGGCGTTATCCCCCTACCACCACCCCACCGGGGTGGGCCCCTGCGGACTCCATGCCTACTTGAGCTCCTGGGCCAGTGCGGCGATGTGCTCCACGCGGTCCTGGTGCGCCGCCAGGTCGCTCTCGAAGGCCTCGTGGCGCCGCAGCAAGGCCCGCACCTCCTGCAGCGAAGCGGTCTCGTAGTCCCTCTGGCTCAGCATCTCCTCCTTTCCTGCGTGGAGAGAAGCCCGGCTCGGGTCACCCAGGGGCGGCTACGCAGGAGCAGGGGGTCCGAGCCCCGTGTGTGACACTGGAGATTCCCCATCCGTGAATGTAGGTGATCATTCCTGCCCAGCCTGCACCTAGCGGTCTGCTCTGAGATGCCAGTAGGATAAAGTGAAGGGAAGCTCCTGGTCCAGGGCATGGCTCCTGAGTGACGTCAGGGCCCCCGAGCTTACATGATCTGGAGTGGCCCTTGGTTCCCTTCCGGTATTATTTGATTGCAAATACCAGAAGGGACTAGAAAACAGCTTCTTTGCAGAACCCCTACCCCTGACCTGTGCCTTCTATCAGAACCTCGTCCCCCTCCCACCAGGCTCCCCCCAATCTGCACAGGACACATTCAGGCCCCAGAGCCACCTACCCCGGGTCCAGGCTTCATGCAGGGAGGCCTTCTGCTGGAACTTCTCCGCCAGGTGCTGCAGCCGCTGTAGGCGCCGGATCTCGGAGAGCAGCCAGTCCTCATAGCCCTTCTCTACTTGCTCCAGGCCCCGCCAGGCATTGGCGATGTCCTGCGGGCCAAGCAGAGAGAGGCGCCCTCCATCATGGTTCACCCATCATACAGATGGGAACAGAGAGTCCGAGGGGATGTGGGCAGGGCCGGGGGTCCCCCTCTCCCCACCGCCTGGCTCACCGAGACCAGCTTGCCCTCAGACGGCATGAAGGCCGGCCGGTGGCTCAGCCGCAGCTTGGTCTGCAGCGTGTTGAAGTTAATCTCCAGCTGGCACTTCTCCTGCACGCGGGGTGGCTTGTGCAGACGCCGGTAGTCCCGGAAGTCCTCCAGCTTGCGCTGCATGGCGCTCATGCTGGGCTCACCCACGCGGTTCTCCAGCCATGGCACAGTCCGGCGGATCCATTCCAGCAGCTGCAGGGTACAGGCAGGGGCAGAGAACAGAGGGCTGAGTGGGCCTGCTCACCTTGCCTACCTCTCTCCAGCCACGCCCAGGCTGTGGCCAACAGGCCGGGTCTTGAGCAGGGGTGGGGGGGGTCCCCACTAGTCAGAGGATCAGGGGCCAGCGTAGTTGGCCCAGAGCAAAGGGCCGTGAGACTGTCTAGAGATGAGTGACTGAATGGATGAATGAGTGGGTGACAGGAGCCTGGATGGGCAGAACAGGGCAGGAGGCGGGTAAAGATGGCAGCAGGAGGCTGGAGGAGGCCAAGGCTACTCTGAGGAGAGGGAGGCTCTGCAGTCCAGGCTGGGAGTCAGCTGGGATGGGAGAAGCAGCAGGGCTGGGATGGGGGAGCAAGGGAGGGGCAGGGGAGGCCCTCTGTGGCCCCAGTCTTACCTCACTGGCTAGCTTCTCATACTCCTCCATCAGCTTCTCATTCTCCTGGTTCACGGCCAGCACCTTGCAAATCCTGTTGGCAGCTGTCTCTGCCTTTGGTGGGAGTGGGCAGAAAGGCTGGTGTTAGAACAGGACACCCCCGACCCAGACTCCCTCTGCAATCCCTAAACCCTGTGTCCATGCAAACCGATAGGATGAGGGCTGCATGCCTTGTAGGGTGAGGAGGGAGCTTCCAGGCCAGAGGCCTCTGTGTCTGAGTGCCCCAGGAATCGAGTATGTGCTGCTGGGACAGTGGGCCCCCGTGGGGCCTGGCACCTCCAAATGTTGAGGGGCTGCCAAGGGTGGGCCCCTGGGCCACACGCCCAGCCCAGGTGGCAACCACTGAGCCCCTTACCTGCTCCGCCCCCGCGAAGGCATGGTAGAAGCAGGAGACGTAGGTCATGATGGCCTTCTCATCGGGCTTTGGGGTGTTCACGATGTCTGGGGAGTGGCAGCCAGGTGTCAGTTGGGCAAAGCCAGGGGTGGGGAGTGGGCTTATGCCCCCACCCAGGCAAAGAGCTCCCTCGGGATGGGAAGGGGCAGAGACATCTAGTCATGGCCACCAGCTGTCCCAAACCCAGCTCTTCCCTGGAGCCTTCTCGGATCACCCCAGGGCCCAGGGACCTCCCCCTCGGTGGGGTGAGGACAGCATGAGGGCGTGGCTGAGTGAGCAGACCCTGTAGCCCTCATGAACCACCAGTGTCCACTGCCTGCTCTCTCTAAACAGGCCATGCCTCTGTCTGCCTGGCTGGCTGGGTTTCCCGCAAGTTCACACCCAGGGTACCAGGCACAGTAAGTGCCCAGAAAAGGTTTGCTGGTTCAACCGAGGGGCAGAGGTGGGATGCTGCAGCCTCGTGCGGAAGTGGAGTCCTCGCCTGGGCGAGGCTTACTCTCACCTTCTGCATCCAGCATCTTAGGGATGTCCAGGTACTTCTCGGCCACCTCGAAGGCGGTGTTCAGGTTGCCGATGGGGTCGTCCTAGGTGGTGTGAGGGGAGAGAGGTGAAAGGTCATCTGGGACAGAGACTGGGGATTCGGGGCTGGGACTGGGGGGGCCTACCTTGCGCAGTTTGGCGTAGTCAATGAGGTCAGGGCGGTGTCGGTGGATGAGAGCGCAGAGGGCTAGCCCATCCTTCCAGCTGGACAGAGAGAAGGGGGGTCAGGCCTGGGGTCAGGCTGGGACCCTGCCCTACCCTGGTCCCAGGAGCCCTCCTTTCTGGATGGCCTCATCTGTGAAATGGAGTCAGGTTCTAATACCACACTTGGCATTTAAGGCCCTGATTACCAGCCATGGACCATTTCCTCCAAGCTCATCATGATTCCCTCACCCTGGGCTTACGCTACACTACTTTCTAGGATTTTTTGGCCTCTGGGTCTTTGCTCACAAGGTTCCCTCTGGCGGGAACACCCTTCCTGGGATGTCTCCGGTGCTCCCTCCTCCAGGAATTCCCCCTCACCCTCCTGGATTCAGTTCAACATTGACTTAGTCCTGCCATTTTCAGACCCTGTTGCAGGAACTTGGCTGTGACCTCTCCCCTCCCTGGTTCTCCCGGGCCAGACTCCAGCTCTCTGGCCCAGACCCCAGCAGAGGCCCCACACGCTGACCGGCAGACAGACCTGGTGTGGAAGTTCTGCACGTTGACGTTGCGGTACGGCGCCGTCTTCCGCTGACACCACAGGAGCAAGCCTTCCTTGGCCGAGGTTTCTGGGCGGGGATGGGGATGAGTGTTGTTTGGGAAGGGGTCGGGGTTGGGGCCCGCCCTTGCCCTCATCCTCCCCACCTCCCTGCCACTCACCTTCCACGGAGATGTCCTGGATGGCGAAGCGAAGGATGATGGTCCAGATCATGCCCAGGGTCATCTTCAGGTTCCCGTCGACAATCTCTGCCGGGTGGGGGGTGGGGACATGCTCCACCTGACCACCAGGCCTCAGCCCCCCGCCCCCCTGCCTTGCCCTCTGGCCCTTGTCTGCATTCCAAGGCAGGCACCGACTAGGTAGATGCTCAATCATTTTACTTCAAAAGGATTCACTGAACACCTCCTGGGTGCCAGGGCCTGTGCCAGCACTGTGGGTACCTTTGCTCCTTACAGTCACTCCTGTGATGAGCGGATGGTTGTCCCTGTGGTTGAGATGAGGAACCGCGCCCCCAGCCCCCGCTAGCCGCCTCCTGCCACCTCCTCACCTTCAGCACCGATGGACACCAGCTTCACCCCCTTGCTGGCAATGAAATCCAGGGCCTTGTTGACATTGGCGATCTTGTGGAAGCGCATCTTGCCTTTGTCTGGCCTGGGCAGCCTCTCTCCTGGGTGTGAGAGGAGAGGTCAAGGGTCAAAGGACACTAGAGGAAGCTGAAGACACGGTCCTCAAACTTCCCCCTCCCTCGGCACGTCCCCTCCAGCACTCGGCTGGCACTCTGGGTTCCCCTGGGTCCTGGGGTCCCTGTGCACTGATTTGCACCCCTCACCTGAAATGACCTCCAGGAGCAACATGAGTTTGAGGCCATTGCGGAAATCCTCCTCGATGTTCTCGATCTGGGTGCCAGCCTTGCGCAGGTGCGAGTTGCACCAGGCAGTGAAGGTCTGGGGGCAGAGGACAGCGCTCAGACCCTAGTGCTGAGGACAGGGCTCTGGCTCCGCGGTCAGGGTAGATCTCAGAGCCCGAGGCCCTGGATGCAAGTTCCGGCTCAGCCACTCACTTGCTGTGCATCTGGGGCCAGCCCCTGTCCCTCTCTGAGCTTTAATTCTCTTGGAAATGGGGAGAAATGGGGTCTGGGGCCCCTTCAGATCCCAGTGTGGTTGCTGCCAGCACAACAACAGCTTTGGCCAGTCTCCAGCCAGTGTGGGGCCCCCGAGACACCAGGGACACTGCCTTACTAAAATCTGAAACATTTCAGGTCACAGCACAGATGGCTTGGAAGGTTTGGTCCGAGGGACTGTGCATCTGTGTTATTATCGTCTCAGCCCCACCGACCTCCTAAGGCTATTGTGAATTGGCCCCCAGCAGACCACGAGGCTGCTGGAGCTTTGCAGGCCCTCAAGGAACAGCAGGACACTGAGGCACAGCCTGACCTAGTTTCTGGAGGAGGCTGCCTGCCCCCTCCGGCCAGGGCGTGCTTCAGCCTCAGCCTCTGTCTGAGATGGGAGGGGTGATATACGCTGTGTGCCTTTGGGGGATGGCAGTGACCTAGAGCCTGGTGTACAAGTTTCTACAACCTCCCAAGGCCTCAGGCCCTGGATTCTGCCCTCAGCTGGCAGTCCTTGGTAAAATCCATACTCAGACTCCCACCCCAGCTGAGCTACTGTGACCTGGGATGTGCCCCTCGCCCTCTCCTCAGCTCCGTCTCTGTTTGTACAATTAGAGTTCAGAGTCAATGATGTCTCAGGTTCTTCCTCCCCTGATCTTGCAGGATCCTGGGATTCAAAGCATTTCCCTCTCCCGTCCCCCCCAGAGCAGACACCCCAAGGAAGTAATTTGGAATTCTTTCCCTCAAGTGTATAAGTGGGTGCTGAGCACTGATCGATGCCGCCCCGAGCACAGGAGAGGGCTGGTGGATTCTCTGTAGTTCTTTCCTGCTCTGGAGTCTCAGATGCTCTGGGTTCAGACAGGGCAGGGGGAAAGGCAGGTCTGGGCGAGGCCTCCATAGTGGAGGAAGCAGATTCCCTCATAGGACAAACATGACTTTTAATGAGATTTGGTTCCTGCCCTAAAGGAACTCACAGTCAATCAAAGAGTCCTGTGGGCCTGCGAAGTGCTGAGAGAGACTAGCATTGAGGAGCTTAAGGGACGTATTCTTCAAATCAGGTGTTCTTCAAACCTCTTGGGGAAAGTGAGTAACGGATCAGAACTGTGATGGAAGAGCAAGAGTTACTCAGGCAGGGAAGGACGGGCAAGGGCATTCCAGGCAGGGAAGGCCGCAGGGCTTGGTGATGAGAAACAGTTGCTAGGATTGTGGGGCTACAGCTATCTGGGCACCGCTCTGGGGATGTTGGGGTATAAGTGGTGAGAGGCGGGCCGGAGGGGCAGCAGAGGCCAGGTCATGCACGATCTTGAGTGCTAAGCCAGGGAGTGTGAACTTGATCCTGAAGGCAACAGGGAGGGAGAGGGGTAGAACTGTGTTTTAGAAAGTTCATTCTGGTTGCAGAGAATGGCTTGGCAGAGTAGAAGGGAAAAGTGAGGAGGTGGCGACTGAGACCAGAGTGAGGGAGGGTGTCAGTGAGTGGGATGGGTCAGGAGCGAGAGGGTGAGATGGAAACATTTGTCCTTGCTAGACTCTAAGCTCTCTGAAGCAGGGGCTTTATTTCATCCCCTGCTGAATTTCTGACACCTGACACAGTGCCTGGCACATACCAGGACCTCCCTAAGAAATATTAAACAACTGTTTTCAAATGAGGTTGAATAAAGAGGACTCTGGTGTCAGATGGAGGAGGCAGGAGTGCTCTAAGATACGGAGGAGAAGCAGGGATGGGGTGGGGCTAAAGTTGAGCACAGAGATGTTCATTACATTGTAATAAACACTGCTGGATGAGAAACAACTGGATTATCCAACTTCAGGGAACACTAATGAATTTACAAAGCGTCTACACGGGTGCAATCACTGAGTAAGTGGATGAAGTGGGTGGCTGTAAATTGGTTTGGAAGGATGTTCCTGATACTTTGAAGAAAGCGAGGTACAGACTAGCCTGTGTCTTATGAGGGGCCTGTGAACCTGGATCTGGGAGAGGCCTGGGTGGGTGGGGGTGGGGTGGGGAGAGGAGTTGCAGAGCAGGTGGCAGCGGGAGCCAGGGGCAGGGATGACATCACTGGGAGACTGCTGGACCCGAGGACCACAGCCCTGCTTGGAGACAGGTGCAGAAGGAGCCTGGGGGGAGGCAGATCACCCGGCGCACCCTAGCCGTGTCAGCTGAGCCTCCCAGCCCCTGGGGTCACCTCCTGTCATCTAACTCAGCGGAAGTGCCCAGATTCTAAATCCGGGATTCTCTAAATCCTGCAAATTCCACCGAGCACCCCTGTTCCCCACCCTTTCCTGGGGTCACACACCGTTGGCAAGTGATGAGTCTAATGACCTCACAGTGCCCCCCTACCCCCAGCCTGCCACTCCCCAGCGTTTCCTCACTCCAGGCCCAGATCACTTTCTCTTCTGGGTTCCCAGGTGTCCTGCCCCCTCCATCTGGGAAAGTCTAGGAGTGAAAATAGATCGGGGAGGGGAGGCCTGAGTGCCCTACAAGGCTGGACCTGGGCAGCAGCTGCCCTCTCAGCTCCTCCAAGGCGCTGCCTCAGCACAAACTGTCCATCTGGCCCGAGAGTCAGGTTACCTACCACGAAAGGGAACCCAGGGCTCCCCTCCTCCCCGACCTTGTGGCCTTTTCAGCAGATTCAGGGCCCTTGGGGGGGGGGAGGGGTGTCTTGGGAAAGCATGGGGGAGGGACAAGCAATGGGCAAAGACCCTCAGGTTGCCTAGGGAGGGGGACTGTTTTCTGATTGTATATGATGTGGGTCCTACCTTAGCCTCAGTTTCCTCACTTGACAATTGGGATAGAGTGACCGTGGACATCATGCTGGACAGAATATAGCGAGGGTGGGTAGGAAGTCTGGAAGTCTACCACTTCCCCCATACTCTTAAGTCCACTAGTTGCCTAGCTGCAAGTCCTCAGGTGGGGTCTGGGAATATTTCAGAAAAGGCGGGGGGTGGGTGTGGAGAAAGATTGATTTTTCCCAACCCCACCCCACCCAAACTTGGATCTCCAGGGCTTTGCCCAAACCATATTCTTTAGAAAAGTGGGCCCAGGTGAATGAACCCTTGGGAGGTGGAGATCCCAGAAATCCTTCTTGTCATCCTAAACCCCTCATGAGGGTCCCCAGCCCTCTCCGTGGGCTCTGGTGGACAGCGCAGGATTGATGGCCAGAGCCCGGGCTAGGAAGCGGCACTGAGGGCTAAGACAGGCTCTCGCCCTGACCTACTGACATGCCAGGAACAAGCCGCCTGGCTTCTCAGGCCTCGGTTTTGCCGTCAGGAAATGGGCTAGCACTCACTTTCCGCTGCTGCTTCTCCCAGGCCGGGTCCAACAGCAGGTCGCGGTCCCAGTCTTCCTCCTGTTCCATGTACTCGCCGCCCCCGCGGCCGCCGCCCGCGAAGGGCCCCTCCGCGGTCCCCAGACCCTCGGGCTGCAGAACCATCATCATCGTGTTCGGGCTTCTGGCTCCGCGCTGCTCGGCGCGCTCCAGAACACGGGGGCCGCGTTAAGTAGCGCCCGGCCCAGCCCCGGATCGGATTCGCGCTAAATATGGGGGAGGAGGGTGGGGCCGGATGGGGGCGAGGGCGCTCGGGTCGGGACCAGGCCGGAGATTGTCCTGGGGCTAAGAGACTGCCGAATTTTGAGGCTCTGGGATGGATCCCGTGGCGGAGATCCGGGGTTCGCGTTCTGGCTCCGCCGCTTGGGTGCTGTGTGACTTTGAGAAAGCCACGGGCCCTCTCTGAGTCTTTCCCCATATGTACAACGAAGATGACGAGAATAATCGTGTCTGCAGACCGCTCTGGAAGCTGTCTTTTGTACCTCCTCCTGACCCTTCTCCTGAGCCGCGGTGGTGGGAAGCAGGGACCACTATTCCCATTTCACAGTCAGAAACACCGAGGCGCCGAGCTGTTTTGAATGTTTTCTGGGGTGATGAAGGGAGACACTCGGGCATGAAGAGGGATTCCAAGCCAGCTGGATGGGCCGAGGCAGGGCTATTAATATCGGGGCTACTGTGGGAAGAGGGGGAATGTGCTGAGCCGGGAATCCCCGACGCCACCA
Organism: Cervus elaphus; assembly: GCF_910594005.1. NCBI lineage: Eukaryota > Metazoa > Chordata > Mammalia > Artiodactyla > Cervidae > Cervus > Cervus elaphus. The sequence continues at coordinate 6,369,767 of NC_057816.1, forward strand.
AGGCTGCAACTCAATCCTTGCCTGCTGGCCACCTCGGCCAGCTTGCCTGGTGGCCGCGGGAGGGGCGGGGCGTCCGCGGGAGGGGCGGGGCGTCCGCGGAGGGGCGGAGATATAACAGCGCTGCCCTACCCGGTTCCAGCGCCAACGAGATTCCAAGCATCTCTTTGGCTCGTTAGGCCGTCCAATCACATCTCCGTACCTGTGGGCCCGCCCAGTGAACCGGGTCCCTCACTCGCCTCTTCCGAGCTTCTATTGGTTGTAGCAGACGTCTGTTTGCCACTATCCCTGCCTCAATACGGAAGCGGTGGGGTACTAGCGGGGGGGTCCTACCGCTAGTGGGTGCAGGCCATGGGGCAGCCCTGGGCGGTGGGGACCGCGGAGGCGGCTCCCGCGCGGCTGCCCCTAGTGCTCACCGTGCTTTGGGCCGCGGCGGTGGGCCTGGAGCTGGCTTACGTGTTAGTGCTGGGCCCCGGGCCACCTCCGCTGGGACCCCTGGCCCGGACCCTGCAGGTTGCGCTGGCAGCCTTCCAGCTGCTCAACCTACTGGGCAACGTGGGGCTCTTCCTGCGCTCGGACCCCAGCATCCGGGGTGTGATGCTGGCCGGCCGTGGTCTGGGCCAGGGCTGGGCGTGAGTGGGGCTCGGGATCTGGCGCGGGGGAGAAGCGGGAGCTTGGCGCAGGGGGAGGGCCCTAGGACCTGAAGGTGTTTGAGCCGCTTGTTAGAGCCAGAGAACTCTTTTACAACCAGAAGGCAGAACGAGTTTCATTCATTCACTTACGAATATTATTGAGCACATTATTATGTGCAGGGTACTATTCCAGGCACTGGAGGTACAATAAAACGTATTCCTGATTTCAGTGGGGGAGGGGACAGATGATAAACTTCAGGGTCATAAATAAATAACAGAATGTTAGAAGGTGTTGGTGGTCAGGAAACAGAAAGAGTGCAGTCTCAAATAGGGTGGTCAAGGTAGGTTTCATAGAGAAGGTGGCGTTTGAGCAAAGACTTGAAGGAGAAGGGAGAGTTAGCCATATTCATCTGGGGGAAGAATGTGCCAGGCAGAAGGGACAGGCGATGCAAAGGCTCTGAGGCAGTTGTGTGCCCAGCATGTTTCGGGAACAGCAAGACAGCCAGTGTGGCTGAGGTGGTGTGCAGGGGGAGAAGAGAGTTTAGAGATATAAAGACTTTGTAAACAGACTTTGAAGACTTTGCTTTTTACCAGAAGTGAAATGGAGAGCCATCTCAAGGTTTTGAGCAGAGGAGGCATATGATTTAGATTTTATTTTACTATTTCTTTTCCTTGGTCTCGCTGTCAGGCTTGTGGGATTTTACTTCCTGGACCAGGGATCAAACACAGACCCTCAGCAATGAAAGTGAGGAGTCCTAACCACTGGATCGCCAGGGAATTCCCCTTAGATTTTTAAAGGATTGGTCTGGCTGCTGGGGCGAGACTACAGTAGAGGGGATAAAGGTGGAATCAGGGAGACCAGTCAAGAGGCTGTTGCAATAATTCAGGGCAGAGTTCACGGTGACTTGGACCAAGCTGGTAACAGTGGAGGACAAAAGTTTGCTCCCAGATGTCAGAAACCAGCCAAAGACCTCAGGACTGGCATTGTCAGACCTGCTGTGCTAGAAGTGGAAAGGCTTGGGAAGTGGTGTTCAGCCTGCATTTACTCCCCCGTGAAGAACCTGAAGCTTAGCAAGGGCAGGGGCTGTGCCTGGTTCCCCAGGATGGGCTCAGGGGCTGATCCAGGCACCATGACGGGCTCTCCGAGCTTCTGGAGGGACTGATCCTGTGGTTCCTTCCCTGCAGTTACTGCTACCACTGCCAAAGCCAGGTGCCGCCGCGCAGTGGGCACTGCTCAGCCTGCCGCATTTGCATCCTCCGCCGGGACCACCACTGCCGCCTGCTGGGCCGCTGCGTGGGCTTCCGCAACTACCGGCCCTTCCTGTGTCTCCTGCTCCACGGCGCGGGTGTCCTGCTGCATGCCTCTGTGCTGCTGGGCCCGGCCCTGTCGGCCCTGCTGCGAGCCCACACACCCCTCCATACCGCCGCCCTGCTCCTGCTGCCCTGGCTCATGTTGCTCACAGGTGGGGAGCCCTGGATGTGGGGGAGTGTGTGTATATGGGGGGGAGGGTCGGGAGAACCTCCCCACAGAGGCCGAGGCCCATCCTGGTGGGCAATGGGATTCCTGGCGGGTTCTCCAGGTAGTGCCCTAGGGACCCAGTCCCAAGGTCAGTTTCAGGAGGCAGGGGCAGCTGGGTATTCACGTGGGTGTGCAGTCTGGTAAATCACAGGGCCTGGACACAGGTACAGAGCTCTGGCTGAGAGAATCAGAGGAGGAAAGACTGGTGGGATTTCACTGGGCGGGGCAGATGGGATGGTGAGGGAGTATTCTCAGTAGGGAGGTGGCATTCAGACCTAGAGAAGTAGCGTGAACACAGACTTGGAGGTTGAGAGCAGGGAAGACATTTGGAGGGAAACGTGAGGATTAAGGCTAGGATGTAGATGAGGACTGGGTGATGGAGGGCCTTGAATGTGACGTGAGGAGATGGCCCTCACTTGGCTGGGCAGTGGGGAGCCAGTGAAGGTTACAGGCAGGCAGAGGTCTGGTGTTTGGAAGTTGGGAGGGGACGTCTTGGATCAGGAGGCTGCTTGAGTGGCTGTGTTCTGGATGAACATACTCTCCTCCGACACCACCGAAAACAGAAACCCCACTGGCCTTTCCTACTTTGTCCTCTGCCCCCATGATGCCCCCCGTGATGCTTTGGGATTCCTCTCCCCAACCCCTTCCTCCTGAGCTGTCCACAGTCTTCTCTGTAACCTTGTCCTGCAGTTACTAAACTTCCGGACCACCCCGAACAGCGAGTATGTCTCCTTATCCTATCCAGACCCAGCTCTGTCCCCAGGATCCCCTCCTTGCGGCCCAGGGGAGACCTTGGGAGGAGGCCCAGTGGGGTTGTCAGGGCCTTCCTCTGCCGACCCTGGCTTCCTGCACTGCCCTCCTCAGTGACCTCCCTGCCTCCATGGACACTCAAGCCCTCAGCTGCTCCTCTCTGAACGAATGACCCCCCTTGGTCATCCACGGTTTCCCACTTGCTCCCCACAGTCACTGAAGACAGTCCATCACCAAGTCTCTCTCAGCCCTGGGCCTTGTTGAGTGCATCGGCATCCAAAAGTCTGGGTGAATGGCCCCGATGGCCCAGTTTCTTATCTTCGCCTCCCACATCCCACCCCAGTCCATCAGAATCCAAAATGTGTCACCTCCCAAATCACCCCATCAGTCACCTCCTCTCTGCTCCCACCTCCTCTCCTACCCAGCTCACTCTTTACTCTGTGACAGGAGCTCCTGGGCCTCACCTTTCTGTCCGTCAGCACCTGCCACTTCACCGCCCTCATTTCCACCAACCTCTTGCAGCATCTCCGGCCTCTCGGCTCCATCTTCCTTCCACTGTGCCTTCCTGGCTCCTCTGTGTCTGCCCTTGTGTCTCCTTAGAGCTGCCAGACATGCCTGGTCCTTCGTGACAGCTGATACTTGTCACATTCACGGCTGTGACCTCAGCAGGCCCTCAGTAGTTCCTGGTTGTCCTCCACTGCAGCTCAAACCTTCCCACTTTCCTGTCCTCCAAACCCCCATCTCTCTTAAAAATCCATCACAGAGAAAAGTAGTTCAGAATTGGCTGTCCTGTCCCGGGGCGGAGGCTGACTACCCCAACTTCCCTGGGTACCCAGCCCCTTCTCCCTGCTTGGAGGCCTCACACTGTGGGTCGCCTCTCCTCCGGCCACTCCAGGCTGCCTTCCTGGGCCTCCTTTGGGTTTTCCAGCTGGTACCAGGCCTCTCTCATCCTATGTCCTCCTCCTCCAGCTCAGGCTTTCTGGCTCTTCCATTAGCTGCCAAGTCAAAGAACTTGGCTGGGCTCAGAGGCTACTTTTCCTTGCCTCTCCCCACCCCTGTTCCAAACTGGCTCCTGCCCCCACCCATTCTTCAACACTGCCACAGTCCCCTGGCCTCTGTCTCCATGAAACCCAGAGGAGCCTTCTGAGTTCTCTTCTTGCTTCATGAGACCTTTCAGCCTCCTACCACTGATGGCCTTCCACCTCCTGAAAGGACTCTACCTGGACGTCACTGACAGCTTGTACTCTGAGTTTCCTCCTTCCTTTCTGGTTTCCCTCTCTCTGGTCCCCAAAGACCTGGTTTCCTGGCTGAGGCACCGTTCTCATCTCCCTACACACTCTGCTGGATCTCAGAACCACCTGGGTACCAACCACTCACAAATCTGCACATCCAAGCTGGGCTTCTCTCCTGAGCTTCCAGAACCATCCACTCAGTAGTTTTGCAGACATCTCTCCATCCTGCCTCAGGACCTTCAAACAGAGTATTTTCTCCTCTCTTCACCTAGCAAATACCTCCTCAACTTTCACTTGTTGTTCAGTCATTCAGTCGTGTCCCAGCTCTTTGCAACCCCATAGACTACAGTACACCAGGCTTCCCTGTCCTTCACTATCTTCTGGAGTTTGCTCAAACTCAGGTCCATTAAGTCAGTGATGCAATCCAACCATCTCATCCTTTGTTGTCCCCTTCTCCTCCTGCCTTCAGTCTTTCCCAGTGTCAGGGTCTTTTCCAGTGAGTCACATCTTCGCATCAGGTGGCCAAAGTATTGGAGCTTCAGCTTCAGCATCAGTCCTTTTAATGAATATTCAGAGTTGATTTCCTTTAGGATGGACTGGTTTGACAAAACATCGTCCACTGCAGAAGGGATTGGCGAGCCACTTGAGCATTCTTGCCTTGAGAACCCCATGAAAAGTATGAAAAGGCAAACTTCAGACACCACCCGAAATAGACAACTCTCTTAAAACAGATGAAGTTTATTTCCCTGAGCCTCTTAATAAGTTTGCATGTCATCTCCCCACCCCCACCATAGGCTCTTTTATATAAACTAATTTTTGCATTTTAATTCATTCATTGTTTTTGGCTGCATTGGGTATTCTTTGCCTCAGCAGGCTTTCTCTAGTTGTGGTGAGCAGGGACGACTCTCTAGTTGCAGTGCGGGCTTCTCATTGCAGTAGCTTCTCTTGTTTCAGAGCAAGGGCTCTAGGGTGTACAAACTTCAGTCCTTGCAGTGCCCAGGTTCTAGAACACAGGCTCAATAGTTGTGGCACACAGGCTTAGCTGCTCCGTGACATGCGGGTCTTCCCGGACCAGGAATCGAACCCTGCATTGGCAGGTGGATTCTTTACCACTGAGCCACCAGAGAAGCCCAGCTCTGTCTTTATTTTGAACTTTTTATTTTGTGTTGAGGTATAGCCGATTACCAATGTTGTGATAATTTCAGGTGAGCAGTGAAGCCAGCTCTTTTTTTTAACTGAAGAAAAATTCACATAGCATGAAACTCATAATTGTAACCATTTTCAAATGCACAATTCATCTGTCTCTAGTATACTCACAGTGTAGTCCAGCCATCACCACTGTCTAATTCCAGACCATTTTCATTGCCCCCAAAAGAAAGCCTCTACCCCTTAAGCAGTCACTCCCCATCCCCCACCCTCGAGTGCCCCCAGCCCCTGGCAACCACTGATCTTCTGTCTCCATGGATTTGCCTATTTGGGACATTTCGTATCAATGGCACCATATAATACGTGACCTTTTGTGTCGGACTTCTCTCGCTTGGCGAAACATTTCACAGCATCTTGCAGTTCACTGGTTCAACTTATTACCTGTTATAGATGAGGATGGTCCAGGATGCTTTTGCTGGCATCACACCCATCACAGCTGTCTTGTCATTAAGTAACTGAGACATGATCTCTTGAATCTCTTGTGAGTTCCCTGAGACTGGAGATGCTAGCCTGGTGTTCGTGGGGGGTGCTCACAAGGGCGTGGTGCAGGAGTGAAGGTTGTGTCTAGGGCAGGGGGCCGTGTGTGCCCAGTTCACCAGTGTGTTCCCATTAGCCAGCACAAGCTGGCCAGGGAGCAGTGACTCTGCAGGTCGCTGAGCAGAAGAACGCGCCCTGCTCCATGGCGGAGGAGGGGACAGGAGGAGGGCAGGGGCCAGGCTCTGGGAGGGCTGGGCCTGCTGCTGCTCCCTTACCCTCTTTGCTCTCCCCCTGCAGGCAGAGTGTCTTTGGCACAGTTCGCCCTGGCCTTCGTGACTGACACGTGCGTGGCGGGCGCGCTGCTGTGCGGGGCCGGACTGCTCTTCCACGGGATGCTGCTGCTCAGGGGCCAGACCACGTGGGAGTGGGCTCGGGGCCAGCACGTGTACGACCTGGGCCCCTGCCACAACCTGCAGGCAGCTCTGGGGCCCCGCTGGGTCCTCGTCTGGCTCTGGCCCTTTCTGGCCTCCCCGTTGCCGGGGGACGGGATCACCTTCCAGACCGCAGCCGACGTGGGACTCATGGCTTCCTGACTCCAGGAAGCACCTGAGCTTGTACAAGCTGCCCCAGGCAAGGAGAGGGGACTTGTAACTCATTTCAGGCCCACCCCCACCCCCAGCCTCAGAGGGAGGCAGGCTGGTACTTGATGCCTGCTTTCAGCAACTCCCATCACCACCCTTGGGCTTGCCCATGCCCAGCTTGGACTCCTAGGGTCCAGGGCTTGGGCCCTGCGATTCAGCCTCTGTCAGTGGCCCCTGAGGACTGTGAAAGGTCTGGCAAGGGGCTGCTCAGCCTGCCTGGCTGCCCCATCGCCAGGTTAATAAAGTGCCCACTTGGTTCTGGAACTCCCTCCAGCTTTGTGGGTTTTTGGTCCTCCTCCGTGGCCCGGGCTGCTGTTTTTGTTTCCTTTGACTGTCAGGCCTGGGAACCACAAAATGCCTGAGGGTGTGAGGATCCAGAGCTCTGCCTCCTGTGGCCTTGGGGCAGGGGGGCTGGGGAGTCAGGGTACAGCAGGCTAAGACAGAATGTAGTGGTCCAGGGGTATGAGAACCCACACTTCTTCCCAGGTTGAGTGCTTTATAGTGAGGAGCTTGTCAGCAGCCACAACCTCACTGAACTTGTCTCCAGCTAACCCAGTACCCTGGGCAGCAATTATGCCAGTGAAGAACGTTAACGCTCCGAGAGGTGATGTGATAAGATTTCACGGGGTAGTAAATGGAGGAGTCCAGTTATGAACCCAGATCTTTGCACTTTGTACTTCACCCTTTTTTGCCTGACCAAAAAAATCAAGGCAGAGAAATCCGGGTGGTGGGGGGAGGGATGTTCAAGCATCTGTGCAGGATGGTGCCGAGATGGCTAAGCTCCTCCTCTCTGTCCTCTTCGGGAGCTCCTGGTTAAACACTTATTTAAATATAGTGAGTAGACACTTCCCGTTACACGTGGCAAGTTTAGCCATGTAAGTTTACTTGTTTCCTCTTAAAATCTAAAATGATAGTAAAGAAATGAAAAATGATATAAATTTACAAACAGAAAATAGGGAGACAGCAGTAGACCAAAGAACCTGACAACATCTCGAGAGATGAAAAGTGGATAGAGGCTCATTTACCCTCCCAGAGAACCAGACGCTGCAATTAAGTGTTCCCCGAGGGAGGGGCCAAGAGTCCACCAAATCCCCAAGCCCTGCAGAGGCCCTGGAGAGGGTCTGGTGTTCCACCAGCACCATGGAAGGCGAGGTTTGGGGCCGACAAGAGGGACTGATTTAAGGTCTCTGTGAGGAGCAGCTAGACTGTCCCTCCCCACAGGACCCACCTGACCCCTTGCAGCCAAGCAGCTACCCCACTGCGGTGGAGGTGTGGGCTTTTGAAGAAGCTTTGTGTCTTGGGGGAACTGGGGAGGGTGGGGCTGGACCAAAAGTCGGGTTGAGTTAAAATCTACAAATGCTGCTGAGGCAGGGGGTAGCCCTCCGATGACATGGCAGGTTGCCTTCCAAGAACCCTCAGAGAAGCCCAAGGCTCTGCCCATGCCCCCGAAGGTTTGAGCTGCTAGGACTTTGCTTTTTTAAACAGCATGCACTATTACTATTTAACTCTATTAGGAACTTGCTGTAGCTGTCTCTTTGTACATAAGCTCTGGCAGACTTCCCGTTTCCTTCTCTGCTTTACCCCCATCCTCTAGAATCTTTTCTTGTTTTGTTTGGTTTTGAATTAAATAGTGAAGAGATGCAAGGAAATATTTAAAGAACACCCTCCCCACGCCCACTTCAGAAATGGACACCCAGACTTCCCTGGCAGTCCAGCGGTTAAGACTCCGCGCTCCCAGTGCAGGTGGATACCCTTTCCTTTCTAGTCCCTGCTGTACGTCTCCCTGGTAGAGGAAACACTGCTGCTGAATCATTCCCTTGCTTGCTCTGTGATTTATTATAGAAGTTTTGCATGTTTCTGACTTTTATATAAATGAAGCTACACCATGTTTATTTTACTGCAATTTGCTTTTTCCTTTAATACCATGTTTCTGACATTTACCCAAATGAATACATGTAGCTGTAAGGCATTCCTTTTGCTTGCTGTATAGTAATCCATCAAATATACAATTTATTTTTCTCTTTTGTCCCACTGATCATTTTATCTACCTGTGTGTGTTCCCCTAAGATCTATACTTGGCCCTTGCTCTTCCATATAAATTTTAGAATCTGCTTGTTACGTTCTATCAATAAAAACCCCTTTGAAACTGTGACTGAACCCAACTGAATCTATATTATCAGTTTGGGGAAAATCAACATCAACATGAGATTGAAGTTTCCAGTCGTGAACATGGTGCATCTCTCCATTATGTTTTCAATAAAGTTATTTTTCTCATAAATTGGTTAAACTTAAGTACTTGATATTGTGCTGCTGTTATTCATGGCTTATGAAAATAATTTTTTTATGTCCAAGAAACCTAAAATTTAAAATTTACTTGAAAATTCTGAGTTTTCTGTATGTATTATCATCTCTATGATTAAAAAAAAATCTTCCATTTTACTTTTTATATCTCTTATTTTTCTTGCCTCTCTGTCTGGGTGGAGGAAAGTATGGGCACCCTTGACTTGCTTCTGACATTAGAGGGAATAATTTCAATATTTCACCATTAAATATATTTGCTGGTTTTTGTGAAAAAAAAAGAAAAAAAAAAGTCTTTTATTAGGCTGAGAAATTTCCCTTCTGTTCCAAATATGCTGAGTTTTATCCTTTTACTTTCATTCTCTGCCTCCTAAGAATGGCCTGAATATGGATTTTTAAATGTTTTCTCTTTGAAGTATTTAGTCACTTTTTCTATTTTAATTAAGTTATTGGATAAATTTCTACCCCTTTGTGCCATCACCTGTCTTTTCTAGTTTTTTAATTTTTCATTTAAAGTTATTTTTTGCTGGATGTGGAATTCCAGGCTAATAGTTATTTCCTGTCCATATACTGAAAACTTGTCTTTATGGTCTCCATTTTGTTGCTGCTGTCTTCACTGTTCCTTTGAAGATACTTTTCGTCTCCAACCGTTTTAAAGGTTTATCTATCTTTGGTATTCAGCAGCTTTACTGTGAGGTGTCCCAGTGTGGTCTCCTTTGTACTTATCTTAATGGGATTCCTTAGGCTTCCTGATTCTATGAATTGATGTCTTTCATCTGTTCTAGAAAATTGTCTTATCTTCAATTCTCCGTCATCTTTCTCTGTCCCCACTGGAACTCTGATTAGACCTTCCTACTCCATCCTCCTTGTCTCTTACATAGCTCGTATTTTCTGTTTCTGGCATTCTGGATAATTTCTACACATCTATCTCCCAGTTAAGTCCTTCTTCAGCTGCTAAACCAACCTACTGAAGTTTTTCTTGTTTCTGTTTTTAGTGGTTGTACCCACTTATCTGTTGAGTTTTACATGTCAAATGTTTTATCATTTCTAGAAATTGTTTGGTTCCTTTTCAGACTTGCTTATTTTATATACTCTTGCTGTCTTACATTTTAAGTTTCCTTTTTCTTTAAATATATTGAAAACACATATTTTATATTGTTTGGTAATTCCAGTACCTTAAGTTTTTGAGGCCTGATTATGCAGGTTTATCGTTTGCTCTTGCTCACAATGCCATATTTTCTTGCAATTCATGAGTTTTGACTGTGAATTCATACTTTTTGGAATTTTATCAATGGGGATTTTTTAAGATTGAGTTAAAAGTAAATTCCTCCACAGAGGAAATATGTTTATCAGTTGCCTGATGACAAACCAACCCGGCACTTTAAATTCTCAGCTAGGGGTGTTTTGGATCACCCAGGTATTGTCAATTCAGGTTGCAGACTTATTCAGGCAGGCATATGGTTAAAAATTATCCGGAGAGATTTTTTTTCCCCCCTCTTCTACCCAGTACTAGACTTGGAAATAGGCAGTTTCTCTTGTTGATTCTATTAAGATTTCAAAGAACCAGCTTTTGGTTTTCATTGATTTTTCTCTGTTGATTTCCTATTTTCAATCTCATTGATTTCTGCTCTTTTTCTTTTATTTTGGATTTACTTTTGCTCTTCTTTTCCTAGTTTCCCATGGTGAAAATGTAGATTATTGATTTTAGGTCTTTTTTCTTTTGTAATATATCCATTCAGTGCTATAAATTTCCCTCTAAGCAATGCTTTCACTGCTCCCACAAATTTTGATAAGTTGTTTTCATTTTAATTTAGTTCAAAATATTTTAAAATTTGAGATTTCTTCTTTGACCCATGTATTATTTACAAGACTACTCTTTAATCTCCAAGTATTTTGAAAGCTTCCAATTATTTTTCTGTTACTGATTTACATTTTGGTGTGAGAGCAGACACTTCATGATTTCTATTAAATCTGTTAAGTGGTTTTTATGGTACAGAATATGATCTGTCTTGGTGAATGTTCTATGTGAGCTCCAAAAAAATGTGTATTTCGGTGTTGTTGAAGTAGTCTGTAGATGTCAATTAAATCCAGTTGATTGATGGTGCTGAACTCAACTATGTCCTTGAAAAGGTACCTTAATTAAAGACTGAACAGAGAACAAAAAGAGCTGAGAATTAAAATAACAGAATTTTAGGGAATTCCCTAGTGGTCCAGCAGTTAAGACCCTGTGCTTCCACTAAAGAGGGTGCAGGTTCGATCCCCGGCTGGGGAACTGAGATCTACATACCATGTGGTGCAGCCAAAAAACAAAATAAAATAGAATTTTAAAAACAGTTCCAGAAAAGAGTTGAAAGGTAAAAATCTCTCAGAAAATAGAGCCAAAAGATAATACAAGAGAAGACAGAAGAACATTAGATGATTCAGTTCTGTTCTCTCTGAAATTATTATTTATCAGTGGTGGGCTTCATCAGAATTCCAGAAAGAACAGAGAAAATGGGAAGAAATCACTCAAGAAACAATTTTCTGGAACTGAAGGATGCAAACCTCCACCCGCAGCATAACAACTAATGACACATGGTAATGTGTCAGATGTTTCAGAACCTCAGAGAAAGTCAGAAGCAAAAATGGCATGGAGCTTCTCAACAGCATTACGAAAAATCAGAATACAAGGGAGCACTACCTTAAAAATGATTTCCTTACATAAAAATGACTTTCACCTTCCAATTTTCGACCCAAACTATCACATACATGTATGAAGTGAATAAAATCTTCAGACAAATGGTGTCTTAAAATTTTTAACTCCAGTGAGTTTTAAGAAGATTCTTTTAAAAATAATTTATTTTTTGGCTGTGCTGGGTCTTTACTGCCGCGTGGCGTTTCCCTAGTTGGAGCGAGCAGGGGCTACTCTCGAGTTGCAGTGCGCAGGCTTCTCATTGCGGTGGCTTCTCTTGTGGAACACAGGCTCTAGGGCGTGCGGGATTCATCCGCTGCGGTTCAGGCTCTAGAGCACACAGGTTCAGTAGCTGTGCATGGGCTTAGTTGCTCCGTGGCATGTGGGATTCTCCCAGATCAGCAGTCAAACCCAGGTCTCCTGAATTGCAGGCTGATTCTTTTACCACTGAGCCACCAGGAAAGCCCAACTCTAGTGACGTTTTAGAGAAGGTACCTGTGGATGTGCTTCACCAGGTGAGGGGTAAAAGAACTATGAAAAAGGACACAGGGTCCAGGAATTGAGGAATCTGGCCCAGAACATGGTAAACAGAATTCCCAGGAGAAGTGCTTGCTGCAGTTCTAGCAAACAAACGGCACTCCCCTAAGCAGGGGATGAAGGGACACGCCCAGAGGACCTGTCGGACCCGGTGGGAGAAGAACCATCAGCTGGTATACACAGAAAACTAAGCAAAGGAGAAAAAAACAGGCCAACTATGAACTCCATGAAAAATAAATAAATACACAAAAAGGTCATTTAGTTACAGCCCCATTCTTGGCTCTGCAGTGGAGAGTCATGTAGTAATCTAAATAGTGAATATGGATTTACCTAATTGGGGAGAAGAGGAGGGGGCAGGGTGCTGCCACGAGAGAGCTAAAGCCTCGTCTGTTACGACAGGGGACAACAAATATTGTATAAGCATATTTGTAGAAAAGCTAACAGAGCCGGAAATGACTGTGCAGTGGCACAGTACTGAGGACGGGAAGAGGCTGTTTCCTTGTTATAAACTGCCTGATTCCACAGTACTAAGTGGGGCTTCTCTGGCTGCTCAGACAGTAAAAAATCTGCCTGCAGTGCATGAGACCCAGGTTCGATCCCTGCATCAGGAAGGTTCTCTGGAGGAGGAAATGGCAACCCACTCCAGTCTTCTTGCCTGGAGAATTCCATGGACAGAGGAACCTGGCAGACTACAGTCCATGGGGTTGCAAAGAGTGAGACATAACTGAGGAACTAATACAAATAGAGTACTAAGTAGGTACATGTTTTCTGACATTAAAAAAAGGCACCACCCTCCTCATCCTTAATGTAGTTTCTCAGAGCTCTAGCTAGTGAGGGCACTGGGCATCACGCACTGCTCTGGGCATCACGCACTGCTTCCTACTTCGTACTGCTTTATTTACACTGTCCACATCATGCAGTTCATGTGTTTTTAAGTACTAGGTTCGTCTAGTCAAAGCTATGGTTTTTCCAGTAGTCATGTATGGATGTGAGAGTTGGACCATAAAGAAGGCTGAGCGGCGAATAATTGATGCTTTTGAACTATGGTGTTGGAGAAGACTTTTGAGAGTCCCTTGGACAGCAAGGAGACCAAACCAGTCAATCCTAAAGGAGATCAATCCTGAATATTCACTGGAAGGACTGATGCTGAAGCTGAGGCTCCAATACTTTGACCACCTGATGCAAAGAACTGACTCATTGGAAAAGACCCTGACGCTGGAAAAGATTGAAGGCAGGAGGAGAAGGGGATGACAGAGAATGAGATGGTTGGATGGCATCACCGATTCAATGGACCCGAGTTTGAGCAAGCTCTGGGAGATGGTGAACAGGGAAGCCTGACGTGTTGCAGTCCATGGGGTTGCAGAGTCGGACACAATCGAGTGACTGAACAACAACACAGTATCACATCATGTAAGTTCATATTAGGGGTTGGGCCTCGGGATCGTTTCTCCACTTTCATCATCATGGATAACCATGAGGGGAACCCAGGTGAGACTTTGTTCCGAGTTCACACAGTTCACTTCACGGGGGTGAAAGGGGCTGTAAGGTCATCTGGCCTCACCACAGTGACACGGCTCCAGTGACAAGGGCAGGGCCTTCCATCGCTGATGAGCTCTCTCGGAAAATGCTTCCGGTTTGGTTGAAGTCTGACAGTGATGCTCCCTCTACCTGTCTTTCCATTTCCATATTGAACTCCCCCCTCATTCCCCCTGAGCCTCAGTCAGCTTGATCGAGGAACCCCAGACCACCCCGACCTAACTGGTCTATGTTTGTGAGTGGCTGGATCATGCAGACAGGAGGGGGACGGGCTCTTTCTTTGATCCAGACCCCTTAATTCTCTTAACCTCGCCCCAGATGCATTCCCTGCGGAGAGTGTGGCTGTGGCCTGTCCCTCACCATCTCCAGCACAGAGGCTGTTGTCCAGCGGAATCAATCAATGTGGGGTCCTTGGTCTCAAGAGCAAAAGTTCTGTGCTTACTCCTGCCGAGTACCCCCTTTCTGGAGTTGATTCCTGGTTTCTTTACAGGGGCTGCCAAACTCTAGGACTATATTAGAGCAGAATCTAGTCAAACCGCCTCCTTTTAAACTTGGGGAAATGGAAACACAGAAACTTGGTTACTTCCCACAAGCCTAAGCTGTCTGCCACATGCTAGGCTGTACCTGGTCCGAAGAAGACATAGGTCCTTCCTCAGTGGACAGGATTCCTGGCTTACAATGGCGCAGGGCGGCCGTGGGTAGCACTCACCCAAGAGACAAGCAGACTGGCTAGGGGGCTCCAGGAGGCACCACGGGCCCAGACTGTGCATCTCTGACCCCTAAGACCTTAACACGCACCTTCGTTCAATCCCTGACTGACACCTAAGGCCTACGATTTTCTAGCAAATCTCACACACTATGGCCACTGCCCAGTGACTTGCCACTCACCTGACTGACCTGGGCTCCAGGGCTTAGAACAGCATTTTGTTCGGCAGTTCTAGGCTTCTGCCTCCCAAGCCCCCTCCCCAGGACCCCAGAGATGCCCCTCCTATGAGCCCTGACCCCACCTTTCCTCTGTCTAGTTGAGCCTTCCTCTCCCGGGGCCCCTAGCTCCCTGCCCAGGCACTCTCTGCCCTCCTATGCCAGCCTCTTCCTTGGCGATCTTTATGGAGCATCACAGGCCTGAGACCTTGGCTAAGCCCAAGACTTCAGAAGGGGCCCCTGTGGTAAGGCAACTATTCCCAGGGCCCCTGAATAGAAAGAGGGGGAGATCAGAGCATGTGCTTTGCCTGTAAGCTGAGCTGGCAACAGCCAAGCCTCTGGCACCCCAGGGAGCAAGAGGGGGCTCAGTCTCACCCGAGAAAAGCCTCTGACTATCTGGGGCCAGGCCCCCCACCAACTCTGCAGCAGCAGCAAAGAGACGTGCCCAAGGAGAGTGGCAGAGAAGAAGGCGGGGCCTATGCCCTCATCTCAGCGTAACTGCTGCAGAACTTTTCCTTTGGACCTGGGGGTGCTTTCTGGGGGAAAGTGGGGACAAGAGCAGAGTGGCAGGAGCCCACAGGGTCAGCGCCTGGGTTTTCCTGAGGAGGAAGGCGCTCACTTACTTGTGCTGCGGGTCACCCAGTGGTCGGGGCAGTGAGGGAGGGGCGCTAGGAGAGGGGAGGGAGGCGGCGGCCTAGCGTGGTGCCGCACGGGAGCGAACCTGGGACTATGGACTCTGCCCAGCGCAGTGGAGGGGGCTGGATCCTCCTGGTTCTGGTTCCACTGGGGCTTTAACCCCAGCATGGGGTCAGGCAGCTGCCAGGCCCTCACTCATGGGCATGTTGATGTGGGCACTCAGCAGGGGTGTGCTCTGGCCTTCTCGAAGCACCAGCACCTATGGAGAAGGTGACCATGGTAGTAGGGGGCATTCTGCCTTCCCCCGCTGCTCCCCAAGAAGGCCCGCACGGCCTAGTCTGTACCGACCCTAGAGCAAGGCTCGGTCCAAGGGGGGGGAGCCTCTGCTGTGCAGACACCCAGCCCTTCCTGGCAGCCACCCAGGGCCCTGCCCACACTCACTCACTCTCTCCCCTGCACTAGTACCAACTGGCGACCTACCTTGATGATGTCTGAGATGCCCTTGTCACTAAGACTCTTCACAAAGGTCTCCAGGGGGTAGTTGAGCCCTGGCACCAGCAATGGGACCTAAGTTTGGGGACAAAGAGGTCAGGAAGTCAGCCCTTATGCCCAGCCAGTGTCTGGTAGATTTCAAAGCGCTGTCACCCTGCTGTCCCAGCTGAATGTCATAGCCTGGTGGGGCGGGCAGGGGGGACAGGCCTGTTCGAGGGGCACAGGGCTCCGTGGGGAGTGAACGCCCCAGGCCTGCATGCGTGTCCATAATTAAAGGTAAACTTTTTTTTTTTTAGCTGTGCTGCACGGCACGCTGGATTTTGGTTCCCTGGTCAGGGATCAAACCCTGCAGGGGAAGTGTGGAGTCTCAGTCACTGGACTGCCAGCCTAGTCCCTAAACCTCTTGACCTCCGACCAAGTCCAGGGCTGTTTCACCCACATACCAAAGTCCTTCTCAGTTTCTGGTCCTTCCAACTAAGGCTCAAATGTGGACCTGGGGAACACCCTTCACTCTGGAAGGTTCTCCGTGGGGTTCCCATTCCTGCTGCAGGAGGGGCTGGACAGCAGGGTGGGCTCTGGGGACCCCCAGCATGAACAGGCTTCCGACAGCGGCACAGGTGGGCCCCGGACTCTCACCCCAGCACCTTCCGTGTGCTGCCCTCAGACCTCGCGCAGGCGGGGAGAAAAGCAGCTGGGGCAGGCAATCTCGGGGGCTCTCCTCAGGGCCCCTGCTGCGCCCTAGTTGGCCCTGTAGCTGCAGCCACTTGCCAGCCCCCTCACCTCTGACCTGTGGGCATCTGGCCAGGCCCCACCCCACCCTCTGTCACGCTGGTACCTTGAAGAAGGCCCGGGGCAGAGCATAGAGCACCTCGTTGTACAGGAAGCAGACCACCAGCCCCAGGACGGGGCGGGCTGTTGACGTGTTCTGCAGGTGAAGGGTGAGCTTGAAGGTGGGGCCCAGGCCCTGAACCTGTGGAGAGGGTGGGGAGGGGAGAAAGCCCTTAGGACCTAGTGGACTTGGGTGCTGAGGATGGTTGACCCCGGCCCTGCCCGCCTGCTTCCTCATCAGCATCAAGTCACCCTCCTCCAACTGCTCTGACACATTGTCCATCAGCAGGCCCAGAGCTCAGAAGAGTGGCTCCATGGGTAGGGAGTTGAGCGGCGGCCCCGGAAGAAGGTGGGCGGGAGGCAGAGCTGGCCTGGGCAAGCAGGCCCGGCTCCCGCCTGCGCCGGCCCACGGCCCTGCCCCTCTCCTCAGGGCCCGGCCCGCCTTCACCGCTTGTCCTCTGCCGGCTACGGGGATTTCACTTTCTCCCTCTCACCCCCTGCACTCTGTAGCCTCTTCCTCTCTGGATCTCTCCACGGTCTTCAGGGAAAGAGAGATTAGAACCCCAACTGGATCAGACCGCACACGTCAGGGAGCCACTGAGAGCTGGTTGGAGGCCTGAGGACCTTGAGGTCAGGGTGTCTAAGGGCTCCGCGTCCTCCTTGTGCCTGTGTAGTCCCGGGACGGCCCCATCCCTGCCCCGGGCAGTCTGACCCCCTCGGGCTGCCGGCAGTTACTGAAGTGGACAGACTCCTGAAAAGTCCCCCTCCAGGCTCCTGGGAAGAAACGTCCCAAGGTGACGACCTGGGGGCCGGGCCCCACGTCTGGAGGCTTGTCTGAGGCCCCACATGGAACGAGGGGGCTGGAGAGCGTGCCCTGCTCTGCGGCCAGCTGAGGGGAAGAGGCAGCGCAGGTGAGAGAAGGCGAGAGCGCCCACGGAGGAGGTCTTGGTCCCTGAGTCTGTGGGCAGGTGACAAGGGGCATGGGATCTAGTTGCCTTGGAACCGGCTCTGGCCTGAGGGGTTCCCGCCCACCCCTGACCTCTGCCCCTCTGGCCCTGAGGTGGCCTGAGCACCCCCCTACCCCGAGAGCTCACCACGGCGTGCAGCTTGAGTGGCTCCTGGGCCGTCACAGACACGGGGCTGAGGCTGGACTCAAGGGCCTGCACGTAGGCACGGGCCGCCCGGAGGCGCAGCAGGTAGAGGTCCGCCTGGAAGGTCTGGTGCATGGCTGAGGGGAGGGACGCGAGGGGCTGACGGTGAGGAGGGAGGGGGGCAGGGCGGGAGGAGGCGCCCGCCCCGGCTGCCGTGGGGAGAGGGTGAGAGGAAGGCACAGGGGGCAGAGGCTGGGAGCGTGCAACAGGGGCCCGAGGTCCCACCGCCAGCCTCTGGACGCTGTGGACCGCTCCCTGCCCCTCCACCCGGCGTCTCCCACCTCCTGGCCGCCGGCGCAGTCTCGGCCTCCTTTGTTGGCGCCTGGCTGAACCCAGGCAGGGCCCTGCGCCTTTACCCAGGCCTCTGCCGAAATCGCCCTTCCCTGTCTCTGTCTGGCTGGTGGACGTGTAATCAT
This sequence comes from Cervus elaphus, assembly GCF_910594005.1. Lineage (NCBI taxonomy): Eukaryota > Metazoa > Chordata > Mammalia > Artiodactyla > Cervidae > Cervus > Cervus elaphus. Next base: position 6,387,707 of record NC_057816.1, read on the forward strand.
CTTTTAAGAGTCAAATCCAATGTCATCTCTAAATCCTTTGCCAGGCTCCCAGGCAAACGCCTCTCTTGTGTGCCTCAAAAGCACTCCGCAGAGACTTCCGCACCTATCATGCAACGTGAAGTTAGCAAGGTCTAGTGAGCTCTTTAGGTAGGGACTGGCCTGATCCAAGGCACTTGGCACAGGGCCTGACATGATCACAGGTACTGAATGAACAAAAGAGCATGACAAGTTACACAGGAAAAGGAAGAACCTTGATCAAATTCTACTTCTGAGAACTCCTGCACCTAGAACTGGCTGTTCCCTCCTCTGAACTCGAGGGGCAGCCGCAGCACTGTCTGCCTTGAGCTCCAGTTCCTTGTTGGCAGGGTGTACTTCCGAGGCTGTCTCTGGGCCTCCAGAGGCGTGAGACCCGCCCGGTTCGCCCAGGTCTCCTCCCACTGCTCAGGGCACCCAGGTGGCGTTCACCCAGTTGCTGCCACTTTGGAGGAATAGAGGAGGAGGAGGAGGAGGGACTCGGCCTGAGCCTCACCGGTGCCGGCTTCCCGCTCTCGCAGTGTCTGGTCCACATAGATCCGGGTCTTCCGGGGCACGTTGAGTTTCACGGGCTGGCTTAGTAGGGGGTCCACCTCCCCTCCCCCCTCCGCAAACACTGCTGTGCGCTTGAGGATCTTCATGATCAGGCCACCGCCTAAGGGAAGAGGACAGATGGCAGATGTGTCCTCCCCAGGCCCACCCAACAGTCCCATTCTTTTTCCCCAATCTGCCTCATGTTGACCCTCTTCTGTCTCCTTGCTGAGACTGTAGGTCTCTGAAAGGAATGAAGTGTGTCCTATAAGTAATGCATTCATTCATTTAGCAGTTATTTATTTGTTTGGGCAAGTCACTTGGCTTGCGGGATCTTAGTTCCCTGACCAGGGATCACACCTGAGTCACCTGAAGTGGAAGCATGGAGTTCTAACCACTAGACCACCAGGAGAGTTCCTAGCAGATATTTACTGACTATTTTGATGTTCCTGTGGCAGACACTGGGGTGAACTGGAGACACAGCCAGGGCCTGGCCCCAGGTAGTGACATCAAACTGCTGATGAGCTCTCCCCAGTCAAGGCCCAGCCCCAGAGAGGACAGTGTCTGCAGGCCCTGCTTCCCAAACCCAGGTCCACCCATGTTCCACATCCACCTCCTCTTCTTCCCAGGGTCTGGTCCCACGGACTCCCAACTCTAAAACCCTCACGAGGCCTGACCCTCCTTGCCTTGTGTAGTCATGATGAGGGTGTTATCTTCCCGTCCAAAGCGGCCAAAGCAAAGGCTGGTCACTGCCTCCTATGGTAGAGACACCAGAGTTTAGTTGGGAAAAGATCTCAGTGAAGAGAACAGGGGTGGGAATAGTGGGGGGTAAGGCTGGGAGACTCCACATATGATGTAAGAGGTGAAATGTGAGGTGAGGCCGGGGGCTATACTGCCTCTGAAATATTTCCTGTATTTCTAATCTCCCTTCACCCCGCTCCCTGCTCACTGTCATGGCCATAGTTCCAGACTGGACATCACTGGCCTTTGGATTCAGCTTTCTAACAGGTCTCCCAGCCGTCTTTTTCCCCAGTCTGTCCTTCAAACAGCTGCTTCTGTTGCCTTTCAAAATACAAATATGACCATGTCTATTCTTGGCTGAAAAACCTCCAATGGTTTCTGCTCTCCTTGTTCACACATTCAAGGCCTTCCATATCTGACTCCAACCTGCCTTTTCTCTTTGTCCTTTTCCCAACCTGCACACCATACCGCCTGCCCTCCCGAAAGCCTGTGGTCTAAACCAGCTGCTTTCAAACATTATATTGTGACATATGACACTTTACACATACATACACACAAAAGTTTCACACGTGATACACTCTGAACTTTTTTCTGGTTCTGTTACTGGCTCATCAAATTGATTTGATGACTCAAAACTTTGTTTGAAAAACTCTGGTCCAAATTCACCAAACTACCTGGATTCCTTTGTCAAGAACACTCATCCTCTCAGCCGTTGTTCATGTTACTTCCAGTCTGGAATATTGCTCCTTCATTTATCTACTCCATTTCTCAGAGCAAACTGCCTCGAGGACCAGCTGAATTGTATTTGCTCTGTGAAACCGCTCCTGAGTTCCATCCCTATGTATCTCTCACCACCACCCCCAGTCACTAGAGTCTGTCTCTGCGCTTTTTCTGGGCTTTGCTTTGCTTTAGGCTGTCTTGTATTTGAATCAGCTGTGTTTCTGGCTGGCTTGCACCTTAGACTGCAAGTCCCTTGACAATAAGGATTCAGTCATTGTTTTATCCTTCCAATACAGTGAGTTGTGCAGATGAGATACTCAATCAATGTTTTCAAAACACATCAAAAGTTAAGGGTGGCAGGTGGAGTGGGATCAGGAGAGGCAGTGAGTGAGCCCCAAAGGTGGGAGCGGGGCAGGGAGGAGTCAGCAGCTCACCGGCGTGCGGATGACATCGAGCAGGGCCTTGTCCTGGTAAATGCGGACCTCTCTATTGGCCAGCCCGACCATGACGGCCTGCAGGCCCCGGGAGTGCTGCTCCAGGAGGTTCATGGCCAGGATGGCTGCAGGCATCTGCACCGTCCACAGCTTCTTACCCTGGGAGGGAGCAGCTAAGTGTCTACTGGGGGCTCAGCGCTGAGGAGTGGAAAGAAGTGGGTGGCTGGAGTTGCTGGGAAGGGAATGCCAGAAGGGCTCGCCTGCTGAGGGCGCCCGAGGAGACAAGGCTGGAGGGGCTTGGGGGTGCTTGCCGTGAGATCACACCTTGTGGGTGAAGCCGTGCAGGCTGTCTTGGTTGCTGCCCACCACCAGGACTTTGTGTACAAGGACAAGCCCCACAGGCTGGGCGCTCAGCTCGATGCAGTACTTGGGGCGCTTGGAGTCTCTGTGGAATGAAGACCCACACTCTCAGCCCCAGAGCTTCCTGGTGGCTCACGTGGTAAAAAGTCTGCTTGCAATGCAGGAGACTCAGGTCCTATCCCTGGGTCGGGAAGATCCCAGGAGGAGGGCATGGCAACCCACTCCAGTATTCTTGCCTGGAGAATCCCCATGGACAGAGGAGCCTGGAGGACTACAGTCCATGGGATCGGAGAGCAACTGAGCAACTAACGCTCACTCGCTCACTCACTCCCAGTCCAGAAACCTTCTCTCCTTCCCTGGCTGACCCTCCTCTTTCCAGGCCCCACAGATGATCCTGGGAGCAGCCTTGGCCCACAAGCAGAGGACCAGGAACTAGTTCCACCTCTAGGACTTCGTAGTTGCATGACCTTGGATGACACAAGTGTGTATTTTCCCTCCTGGTCTTCCTCACAATTTCACTACAGTGATCTGTGGGATAACTTGGTGTTTACCAGTCTACAGCGAGTGTACCTCAGGTGAGACGAAGTAATGGACTGAGATTCCATTTAGGATAATAGTTTAGTAATTTATCAGAAAATCAGGAGGAGTTTGCTCTGTGTGGACGCAGTGTTTGCAGTTTCCTGACATCTAAATCTTTATTTCTCTTCTCTAGAAACTCTGGCCCACCTTTCTTAAGTCTAAGCCAGAGACATCTCCCATCTGATGACTCATCTGAAGAGGTTCCCATTGGTCTCTGGGCCTAATCCCAATCTACCCTCCAAAATGAACACGGATCATGTCATTCATCATATCTTCTGAGTCAAACCCCATAATGGTTTTCTATTGCCCTTCAGATGAAACCCAAAATCTTCACCATGTCCTACCAGGTCCTGCATGAGCTGACCTGATCTCCAGGTCATCTCTTGCCACCAAGCTCAAGTGGCACATACCAATGTCTTTCCCACCCAGAGTTCACTTACGTGCTCTCTGCCTATAACACTTGCTCCACTTTTTTGAACTGGATCCTTCTTAACTGTCAAGTAATCTCTTCATACAGGCATTCACTGATCACCCTGACCCCCTTTTTCTCCTCACTGAGCCAGTACTTTTCCTCCATAGCATGTATCCAGTTTGTAATATAATCTTGGTCTTAATATGTCTTCCCACAAGGGTAGGGACTACATATTTTGTTCATCAATATATCCCCAATACCTCATGCAATGCTTAATTCATAGCAGGTACTCAAAAAGATTTCTTGAATTAAAAGAATGACAGTTAAGAAACATCAAACTAATGCATGAGGAAATTTCCCGTACCTACAAAAGCAACAGAACATATAGGAGAGACCATTTTGATCTAATATCTGATTGCACTGCTCGTGTCACAGCCACCCAGCCTAGTCTCTCACTTTGCCAGGCCGCACCGGACAATCCTCCAGCCATCCCTTGTGCTCAAGGGCTCTGCCTCCCATGAAGCTCTGGGCTCTTTCCAGTCCCATGTTCTCGCTCCAAAGCCCTGCTCATCTTGTAAGCCCTCGAAACCACTAGGTTTCTGAGATGTTCCTTCTGACACTAGAGAGCTCGGATGTGGCTACCTTCTCAGCATATAGATGCTCCCATTGCGGCAGGCAGCGGCAAGACGAAACTCCACCTCAAACTGGCCAGAAACCTCCAGGAAGACAGGGACACTGGGGAGGCTCATCTGCAGAGAGACTCAAACACCCCGGTTTCTCTGGAGCCCCAGCCCCTCCCTAACCTGACGTCACCTAAGTCCCCATCGCCTCACTCACACCCTCCTGGGCACAGTTTAAAACTTAAAACAGTTTCTCTGGAGGGGAACAGGTAGAGAAAGCCTTTAAGTCTACACCCTTTGACTCAACTATGCCATTTCTAGGAAAGCGTGCAAGGAGGTATTTAGATAAGCACACAAAGATATTTGGCAAGGAAGCCTACTGTGGTGGTGGTTAATAACAGCAAGAAACTGAAAACAACTTCAACGTACAATTGGCGACAGGGTAAAGAAATTACAGAGTATTTATATAACCAATGTTATGCGGCCTCTGAAAAGGCTGACATGCTTTTATATGGACATGGAAAGATACCGATGAGCTACTGCTGCTTGAAAACAGCAGGTTACAGGAGCCTACAGCATGGGGCTGTTTTGTTTACAAAAAAAAAAAAATTGAAACTTATATACCCGTGTCTAAATATGAAAACGTCTACGAAGACTTGTGCCAAAACTGTAACAGAAGACATGCATGAGTGGTAGGATTTGGGGATATCTGTCTTCTTATGCCTATCTACATTTTATAACTTTCTACAATAAACAGGTATCCCCAAGACTAACTAACTGGGGCAGGAGATTTGGGGGAGGAGGGGGAGGGAGTGGAGCCTGTGCCTCGGGTGTGCCCAGGGCCAGGCCCCCACACTGACCTTGGCCAGAATGGTGAAGGCCTTCGGGTCTAGTACCAGGAGCTCCTTGCTCTCAGTGCCCAGCACCAGGCAGGACACAGCGTCCTCGTCAGCCAGGTTCTTCTTTAAGGTGGTCATGGTGGTGATGACTGTCTGCAGAAGGACTCCAGGGTCACCCAGGAGATCCCCTCACACCATCTCCCACCCCAGCTACTCCCAGGATGCCCCAGAAAGACAGAGGGCAAAGGAGGAAGAAAAGTATTAGAGATGTGACAGAAGGTTTACCTACAAAAGTGTTGATTGCAACAAACCTAATTTCCTAACAAAAGAGGATTCTTTAAGTCAATTATTAACTATCTATATGATCAAAAACCACACGGTCATTTACCAAAATCAGATTTTAAAAGAAGATTCAATGACAGAGAGAATGTTTCTAATGTATTAAGAGAAAATACAGGTTAAAAGTTACATTAGTATTATCCCAGTTAAAAAAATATATATATGAATAAAAAAAATCTTGGAAAGCTAAACCTGTAAATACAAACACTGGTTATCTCTGGACAATGACATCACAGGCAAGGTTTAATTTATTCATTGTGCTTTTCTGCAGTTTCTACAGTGGGCATATGTTCTTCTAATTGTGATTGGAGAGAAAACGAAAGAGAAGGAGATGATCCCCTTTTTAGGAATTTCTGCTATGGAAATAATTTAATGGGACTAAAATGTTTCTTTGGATAAAGCTGTTCACTGAGTTGACTATCTTTAAGATTAAAAAAAGAGGAATCCTCAATGCCTAGTGGAAGGAGAAAGTTACAGAAATGTGGATGCTAGTGGCTTCCAACCATGGAGCTGCGATGCATAGCTGGAAAGATGGCCTCCCCCACGCTGCATCTTTTAAGCAATACTTAACTCACTCCCTGATTTTAAAAGTACTCAGAGATAGTGACGATTGTGGATCTGAGCTACTGATCAGCAGGAGAGAACAATGTTTCTCAGGGAATTATCTATGGCAAGCCAAACACGGAGGTATGTGTTGGTCAATGTATTCGGCTCAAGTGGCCTCTATAGCAAGTGGGTGGTTCCTATGTGGCTTTCTAAAATGCAGGGACAGCTCTGAAAGCCCATCCCTGAAGAGGCTCAGCCCCCAAGGTCAGGAACCACTAGAGCTCATCAATAAGTAGGTCTATCAATGAGGCCATTAAAATCCTAACTAAGAAAAATATGAAGTGACTAAAAAGAAGACACTTCTTGACCAATGATCTGCACCGAATAGTTAAATTATGAATGAATAATGAATCATCAATGAAATAATCAAGGGGCCACTAAAACTGGGGTTCTTCCAGACTAATGCTCAAGATACAATGTTACGTGCTCAAAGGAAGCAGGATATAAAAGCATATTTATGAACGAAATGTTATCAAAATGGTAAGAGTACTCTGAGTAGTAAGAGTATAGTCACTTGTATTTCTCCTTTGTACTTCTATTTTCAAAATTTTCCCTAATGAGCATATTTTACCTTTACCCCCAAGATGATAAAAGTTATGTAAGTTACATAACTGTATCTATCAACTCAAAGCTGTCACTGCTAAGCGACATGGAGAAGCCCTGCAGACTACACAGGTGGCACAGGCTGGAAGGGAAACTGCAAAATAAAACTAGTCGGGTTTGGCTTTACCACTAATGTTACGTGGTCTGTTTAAAAAAAAAAAAACAACTGTATATCTCACAGGGAAATGAGAAGGGGCAGTACCTGCCGCTTGATGGACTTGGACTTGTGCTGGTTCACGAACGCCTCCATCTCACTCAGCTCCAGCTGCAGAAACCTGGACACAGCGTGGGGACATCTGTGCACCCAGGCCCTGCCTGCCCTCCATGGGCCACGCCACAGCCTCTCCCCCTGCCCTCCCTGGGAGCTTCTGGAGCCCCGGCCGTCCAGAGGGCCCTTACCTGAGGGACTGCACAGACAAAGGCACCTCTGCCTTCTCCCTGTAAGGAGAAGAGGGCCAGTGCAGGGGAGGGGGTGTCAGACGGTGGGCTCTGGGATGAAGGAGTAGGAACTGGGGGGTGAGGGAGGCACATGAAGGGGAAAGTGGGCTCTCACCTGATGCCTTCCAGCATCTCCTTCAGGGTCAAGGGGTCAATCCGGTCCTGTGCCACCACGGGAAGAAGGTAGAGCCTGTGAGCTCCAGAGCCAGGCAGGGAATGAGGCCCACCCGCAGTGGCCACCTCTGCCTTCTTGCTCTCATCCCCCAGGTCACTTACCTCTTTGGCTTGATTCCAAAGGTCTTGTTCCAGGGGGTTTACAGGCAATGGGGGCAGGCTGAACTTGAAGTAGGGCTTGAGATTCTTATACATATACACACAAGGGCCTGATGCGATTGCCACTGCTGGTGTCTGGGGCTCATGTGACTCCATGAGGAAGGTGACAGCAGCAGCTGGCAGGGCAGGTAGCGGGCTTTCCCTCAGCACTGTTCCTTTAAGCACCTTCAGGCGGGGCTGCCGCCCATCTGGGCCAAGGTCTCCCACGACCAGCTGCAGAGAGAGGCTGGCTGACTCCAGGCTTAGGGTCTAAAGACCCACCTACTGCCCCTCTTCTTGGGCTTAGCTTTTTGCTGGTGCACATCCATATAGACTCAGAGTGTACCACAGGTGGGTGGGAGGAGGGCAAAGGTTTTGCAAGCTGTGTGCCCTTGGGAAAAATGACTTCCTGAGCCAGTTTTCCCACCTGCAAAATGGGAATACCTACGACGCGACAGGGGCTTCCCAAGTGGTGCTAGTGGTAAAAAACCACAAAACCTGCCTGCCAACGCAGGAGACCTAAGAGACGCAGGCTCAGTCCCTGCTGGGCCATGAAGATCCCCTGAAGGAGGGCATGGCAACCCACTCCAGTATTCATGCCTGGAGAATCCCATGGACAGAGGAGCCCGACAGGCTAGTCCACGGGGTTGCACGAGGTGGACACAAGTGAAGCAACCGAGCACGCACCCATGCACACCGCAGGACACTTGTAGTGAAAGTCAAGTGAGACAGTGAGCTGCAGAACCTAGCGGGGAACAGGGGGCGGCTGACACTTTCAGTGTGTGTTCAGTAAATGTTTCTTCAGGGCCTGCTCCATGCCAGACACTATTCTACACACTAGGACAGTGACTGAGGTCACTGGGGAGCCTGAAACTCATATCTGGGCTCTGAGGCTGGGCTTCCAAATGGGAAAGGAGCTAAAGATGCAGAACCCAGTGCGCAGAGTGGGATGTGCTCTAGCAACCCACAGAGGAGAACCAAGCTCTTCTATTTCCACCCTCCAAGCCACTGCAGCTGCCATGCAAGCCCATTCTCCTGAGTGAAGCCTGCAAGGCCCCTCTGATCTGGCTCTCAGCAGGTTTTCTATCACTTCCCCATCCAGGCTATGCTCCAGCCAGAAGGCAGGCTGCCACAGAATGCCTGGATTCCGAGCATGCTCAGTGTGCCTGGAGCCACACCAGTAACTTCATGTACCCTTTTATTTAATCTGAGCAACAACCTGTGAGGTAGATACAATTATTAGCCCCATTTCACAAATCAGGAAGCTATAAGGCTTAGAGATGTTAGGTAAAAGTCACATAGCTAGTAGGTGGCAGAGCAAGGTCTTGAATCTAAGTCTATCTGAATCCAAAGCCAGTGGTCTTGGGACTTCCCCAGCAGTCCTGTGGTTAGGACTCTGCCTTCCAATGCAGGGGGCACGGGTTTGATTCCTGGTTGGGGAACTAGGGTCCCACATGCTGCAGGGTACAACCAAAAATTAAAAAAAAACAAAGCCACTGGTTTTAACTACTGTTTTATATTGGCCTCAACTTTCTAATGTTCAATTTACTCTCTCCAGATATGCTGGGAGTTTCCAAGCCTCTTTGCCTTTGTTTGTGCAATTCCCTCTGCCTGGAATGCCCTCCCCTCTTCCATGCCTTCTCGACACACTTCATTCATCCTTCAACACAGTTCACATAGTACTGCCTCCTCCTGCCTCCAGTTTAGGACAGAGGAGCCTGGCAGGCCACGGGGCTGCAAAGAGTCGGACAACTGAGCAACTAAGCACATTTCTGTGATTTCTCCACCCTTCACTGCTGTCAACCCAGCACCAAGGATACACCAGGTGTTCAGTCAAAACTGTGGATGAATCAAGGACAGTATCCGTCTTTCCTTCTGGCTACGGACTGATTCATTTCTCAGTTTAGCCTCTGCACAAAAACTTACACACAGTAGGGGATTCACTGTGTGTTAGTCGCTCAGTCGTGTCCGACTCTTTGCAACCCCATAGACTGTACCCTGCCAGGCTTCTCTGTCCATGCGATTCTCCAGGCAACAAGACTAGAGTGGTTCCCTTAACCAAGGGGTTCACTGTATGCTTGCTAAATTGTTGAATGCTCTATGGACTGGGATTTGGGGGCCAAAGCCACGAATCTTACTGCACTGTCCAAGCAGGATATGACTCCTTTCTAGCTGCCATCATAACATATCCATTGTAGGTTACTGCCCTTGGTGAGGGCTGAGCAGTAATGGAACATGTGATGGGGAATTTGACAGACCCAGGTCTGCCACCTTTTACAAACTTGGTAAACTCAGCTTTTTGGAATCTATATTCCCACAAACAAAATGGAGATAAACAATATCTATGTATGTGAAAATGCCTCAAAGAGGGTCTAGTGCAGAAATGAGTACTCAATATATGTTAACTTCCTTTCTTTAGCTCAATAATTTCTCAACCTTTAAAAAAATCTGTGCCTTTAAAATTTTTTATTTCTTTACTTATCTTTACATTTTTATTTTAAAATTTAATCTTTTTATTATGGAAAAATTTCAGTCATATACAAAAGTAGAGACTCATATAACGAACCCCCAAATAGCCATCATCCAGTTTCAAGATGATCAGCTCATGGTTAACCTTAAGATTTATACCCTTTTGATAAACAAAAACTCTCAAGTCTCCTCTCTTTTAAATTCCCTCCAGATTCTGACGCCCCACCCCCAACCATGGGATGTACCCTTCCAGCTAAGAATTAACGTCAACAAAATGAAGAGGCTTTGTCTTAGTATAATCTCCAGCAGCATTTTGTTTAGCTCTACTTTCTGCAGTATGTCATATGAAATCAACAGGTTCTCTCCACTTCCACGTTAAAAATAAAGCGTAACACTAAAGGTGCTTTTTCAAAGTGCACATGAATTCCAGACTACGTTGAGCTTCTTTGGAACTATCAGGAAACCTCACTTCTGGGGTGACAGGCTTACCTCGTACTCCCCGTCCCCGTGCAAATCGGCCAGCGCTGGAAAACATAAAAAGGGCCATAAACCAGGATCTCAGCATCCTAGAAGCTTAATTATAGGACCATCTGACTCTCCGGTCTCCCCAGAACCGGAGTTCCTGGTCCCAGAGACTCACCCATGCAGGCGGGAAAGGTGTGGATGTTCGTCATGGGATCGGAAACTGCGTTCAGCCATTTCGAACTGGCCTCACTGCTGGGAGAAGAGGGACAGAGTTGGGGGACGCGGGTGGGGGGTCGGGGGCAGAAGATGAATCCCAGGGGAAGGAAGAACATTTTGCGGGAACTGGTTTCTGGGGATGAGGTGTGTAGGAAGCTCTGAACTAGGGGGAAAGAGTCAGCGTCCAAGTTCCAGCTCCCCCACCGCAGCACTCGAGTCACCCACACACCCATTCACTCCCTGGGTCTGTTTCCCTATGGGATCTTTAAGAGCCCTTTAAGGACTGCCAGCGCTGCTGAGACTCGCAGGATCCCAGATCCCAGGGACCGGGGCCTCATCTTTATATATGCGGGAAAAGGGGTCTCAAGGATCCCAGCCTTTACCTCTTGCCTTTGCCGCCGTCTGCCTGCGACGGAGAGGTAGCAGCCATCTTCCCAGGCGTCACCTTGGCAACCGGCTCTGGTCCGCCGCCGCGCGGCGCCCAAAAGCGCCCGGGTTGGGGGGAAGCTTGCGTGTCAAGGTTCCGGGCGCTCAACTTTCCGGCCCGGGACTGAGAGGCTGCTGAGCAAGTTGCGCTGGTCCTTGCGCCGGGGGGGTTTCTACCAGCTGAAATGCAATCCCTCATTCCGACGTATATAATTTATCTCTGATTCTTCCCATCAGGAGCTTCTAGGCCCTGCACCTCTGGCTCAGCCGCGGGGCCCTCGAGCTTTGAGGCCTGGAGAGGTACCCTTCTCCAGTTTAACAGCAAAACTAACTCGTCCGCTCATCCTCACGGTTAACTGGGTGGAAAGGGGGCCCCGTCCTTTCTTCCCTCCTTACTCTCGAGGTCCAGGATAGAGAAGCAAAACATAAAGGTTAAGGGATTAACTCCTGGGCTCCGCTGGTGGCTCAGTGGTAAAGCAGCCATCTGCCTGCCAATGAAGGAAACACCTGTTCCGTTTAGAAGATCTGGTCTGGGAAGATCCCACGTGCCACAGAGCAACTAAGCCGCAATTCCTGACTCTGCCCCTCTGTGGCAAGTATTGAAGCCCCAGTCCTAGAGCCTGTACACCAGCAGCCAAAAATAGATTAAAAGAAAAGAAGAGAGAGCAATTAAATTCTAGGATTGAGGTGTTCCAATTTTTTTTGCTGTTGCTGTTCAGTCACTCAGTCCTGTCCCTCTTTGCGACCCCTACAGTAAGCCAGGCTTCCCTGTCCTTCCCTATCTCCCGGCGTTTGCTCAAACTCATGTCCATTGAATCAGTGATGCCATCCAACTATCTCATTCTCTGTTGCCCACTTCTCCTGCTTTCAATCTTCCCCAGCATCAGGGTCTTTTCTAATGAGTCGGCATTTCACATCAGGTGGCCAAATGGAGCTTCAGCTTCAGCACCAGTCCTTCCAATAAATATTCGAGGTTGATTTCCTTAAGGAACGACTGGGTTGATCTCCTTGCTGTCCAAGGAATTCTCAAGAGTCTTCTCCAATACCATTGTTGGAAAGCATCTGTTTTTCAGCTCTTAGCCTTCTTTATGGTCCAACTCTCACATCCATACATGACTACTGGAAAAACCATAGCTTTGACTATAGAGACTTTTGTTGGCAAAGTGATGTCTCTGCTTTTTAATATGCTATCTAGGTTTGTCATATCTTTTCTTTCAAGGAGCAAGCGTCTTTTAATTTCATGGCTACAGCCATGATCTTAGTTCCAGTTTTCAGCTTCTTCTTTAAAACAGAAGAAAAGCCATGAAGGAGGATGGCAAAAATTGTGTTATGTTCATCTATGTGACTCTTTGCATATCCATATTTAGAGGTGATGTCAAAATCCTGTTGTGGATGGGAGCCTAAAAATGACCCTCCTTCCCCCTCCCTAGGACTTGATCCCACCACCCTGCTGGGAGCAAATGAGACGTGAGGCCAAGGCCAGGAAGAACCACACAAATTGTGAAGATGGTGGTGGTGTCTAATATTTATTTTTCTGGTTATAAAAGTAATACATGAAGAGCACTGGATTGGGAGAAGTTTTGAATCCTGCAGGATTTAGCCAGGTCAGTTTCTCAGAACTTGTATTTCCTCATCTGGGAAGCCGGACGAGGAGCCTTGCCCACCCCACAGAAGGCAGTGTAGATCAACTGAGATAACACAAGGGAAGCACTGGTAAGCTGGAAAGTGCTGACAAATGGAAGGGCTTAGTGTCGCCACCCTTGAGTGAGGTAGCACCAAGGTCCAGGCTCCTGCCCCTCTCCTGGGCCCACAGAAAGGGGTCCACTTGCAGCCTTGGTTTGATTGAGTCGGGGAGGGGCCTCACAGGTGCCTTAAGCCTGGCCAGATGGGGCTTCACTGGGGCCCTTCCAGAACTGGGCATCAGCTGTGGCCAGCTGGGTGAGGATCTTCTCCAACTCGGGCCCATCTTCTAGGAAGCGCTCAGAGAAGGATCGGATGAGGCCTGCAGCCGAGGCCTCGTACTCAAGAAGTTGTACTTCTGAGCCTGGGGAGGAGATGGAGGAAAAAACAGCAGCAGGAAAAGGTTTTAATAGGGAAACAGAATCATAATCGTAATCATAGGAGCAGCTAGTTCTTCCTGAGTTTTTACCATGTACCAAAAATTGTGCTCAATATTTCATTATCTAACTGACTCCATAATCCTATGAGATAGGAAACATTAAAGGGGGAGTATTTAATGAATTGCTGCATTCATTCAGTCACTTAATAAAGATTTACAACAGTGCCAGTTTAGGTGAAACAGACACTGTCTTTGGCCTCCAGGAGCTTACAGTCCAGGAACTGCTTTATCTCCATTTACTGTGGGGCCCTGGGTAAGTTTCTTAACCGAAGCCTCAGTTTCCTCATCTGTGAAATGGGGGCAAGCATAGTACATCTCTCAAGAAGCTGTGGTGATTAAATATGATATAATGGGTGGAGGGAACACTCAGCAAGTGCTAGCTATCACAAGCATCACAATCTCTGAACCTACTTCCTCATCTGTCAACTGGGGCTGTTGCAAGGGCACCCATCTAACCTATGGGGTGTTTCTGAATAGTTGTGGGAAGCACTTCCTTCTAACATCCCTCCACTTCTCTACCTGCTCACAGTGCCTCATTGTACTCTGTGGCCTTATGGGATGTATGCAGCTAAGAGCACGGGCTCTGAGCTCAGATGGCCCAAGTTCAAATCCTGGTCCTGCCAGCCACTCACTGTGTGACCTCAAATACACAGCCCCTCTGTGTCTCAGTTTCCAGCTGAAAAAGGGGAAACTTCCTCATTTAAGTTGTTGGGAGTTGATACGTGCAGAGTTTTCACCCAGACTCTGGCACATGGAAGTCCTCAAAAGTGAGCTATTAATACCACCACCATCACCACCACCTTTGAAAATTCAACCTGTTCTTTGGGCCTCAAAGTTTAACCCCTACTTCCTCCCCAGACCCACCTTTCCCCAATTCTCTCAAAGGTAGATATGATCTTCCCCTCTCTAAGTGTTCAGACCACTGTTTGTGTCTCTTGGGCACCCATGAACACTTCCCTTGGAAGACCATTTCTCTGTCTTATTCCTAATGAGCTGAGAACGACTTGAGGTGAGGAGTCCATCCCCAACGCCTGCCCAGGGCTGGACAGTCAAAGCAATGATGATCTTGTCCATGTAATGAGCACTTGCTGGGAGCCCGGCATAATCCACTCACTCACTCACTGACAGGCACAGAGCGGCTCCCGTGGGCCAGGCCCTGCGCTAGGTGCCGGGGACGTGCTGATCCTGTTGCCATGGAGAGGAGCAGACAGGAAAACAGAGTGAGAGCCGCATGAGGAGAAGAAAGCTGGGTGACAGCTCAGAGGGTGTGCCTGCAGGGTGGTGAGCCAGGGGAGGGCGCTGGCAAACCCCATGACACCTCTGGAGCACAGAGTGGAGTTTATGTTGTTTTTTAACTGTTTTAAGTGTTTTTTATTTTAATTATTCTTTTTTTTTTGGCTGTACCATGAGGCCTACATGGGGGACTGAACCCGAGCCCCAGTAGTGAAAGCGCTGAGTCTCAGCCACTGGGCCACCAGGGAATTCCCTAGAATTTAGAATAAACCTTTTACATGCTTTTTCCTCACTAAGAGGAGGTAATTATTTCATTTAACCCTCACAGCTTCCCGCAACTACTGTAGTGAGGAGCAAATGCTCTTTATCGGACTCTTGGTTCCTCCACTAAAAAGCTGTAAGCCTTAAGTAATTGACTCTCTGTGCCTCAGTTTCCTTATCTGTAAAATGGGGGCAATAAGACCTACACTTTACTGGGTATTGTGAGTATTTAACGGGTGAATCCCTGGAATACACTTAGAACTTGAAGGAAGTACTCAGGTTCACTACTGTCGGCGCACAATCCACATGGGCTTTATGAATGAGGACACCCAAGCTCAGGAAGGTTAGTGACTAGGCCAAGGTTGCAGCGCAGTTCTGAAGCTCATGTTTTAACCACAGCCTGGCATCGCCTCCTCTCAAGTGCCTCACGTGCCAGTGTCAGGAAAGGTGAGTCAAGGGATGAGAGGAGAGTGAATGCAGCAGGGTGCTGGCACCCCCAGGATTGAACACAGGCCCCGGGAATGAAACTGCTGAGTCTTAACCGCTGGGCTGCCAGGGAATTCCCCGGAGTAGAGTTTAGGCTAAACCTTTGAAATGCTCTCTCCTCACCAGGAGGAGGTAATTATTTCATTTAACTCTCACACTTACCCATGACTATGGAGGCACAAATGCTCTTAATACAAAAGGTACAAGTGCGTGGCTGACAGGGTCAGGGCTTTTGGAAACTGCAACATCACTTGAGGAGGGGAGGGGGACCATGGGGCTGCTGACCTCTTCTCTGACTTGACTGCTCTGCCGAGTCCTACTGTCCCCTGGGCTCTACTCAGCCCGCTGGGTGCCTCCTCTCTGCCTCACCTGACCTCGCTCCTGGCCCCGCCAGGCCTGAGTCTCCAGCACGATGCCTGGCCTCCTCTGGGGCCCGGAGTGTGTCTGTTTCACTAGTCCCTGCTCTGCAGGCTGCCCTCAACCTTCTCTTGCCATCTCTCAAGCAGCCTGACCCTGTGTGTGGGGGGTGCTGGGTGGTGGTGGATGTGAAGGTGTGGGCCTGAGGTTTGGCATGGGGAGGACTGGGCCAGGAGGGAGGTGGGGAGACAGGAGCCACCTCGGGTAGCCTTTCCCGAGCTCCGGGGTCAGTTCCAGGCCTCCTATGTGCTCCTGGAGGGCCCTCTATCACAGGGGGCCCAGCAGTCCATTACCTTCGAGGCGAGTGTTGGGCTGAACGATGAGCTTCCGGGCTTCCTTGCGGAGCAGCACCGTGTCCCTGAGGGACAGGAAGCACTCGGGGGGCGCATCGGTGACAGCCGCATACCCCTCATACAGGGCCCGGCCTCCAGCCACGTCCCCCGTGGACTTCAGCACCTGCGGGAAGGCAGGAGTTAGTGCCTTTGGATGGACGCCCTCCACGCATCCACTGGGCTTTGCCAAGAGCCATGGGCAGTGGCGCCCAGCCCCGGACCGCATCTGCTGTCTCGAGGGAATGCAGATCACGTTAGCATCGAGCAGGTGTCCATATTAAGGTGAAGCTAATGGCTCTCCTTTGATTGCCTCACTTGAACTGTACACAAGGAGGGTAGTTGTAACATCATCTTCTTTTTTAAAACTTTTTTAAAATTTTTACTGTGACAGATGTTCAGACAATATATTCTTGAGTGAGATTCGCTCAGTTGTGTCCAACTCTTTGCAACTCTGTGGACTATGGCCCACCAGACTCCTTTGTCCATGGAATTTTCCAGGTAAGAATATTGGAGTGGGATTTTCCTGACCCAGGGATCGAACCCAGGTCTCCTGCACTGAAGGTCAGTTCTTTACCATCTGAACCACCAGGGAAGCCCGATATATTCTAAGTGTTCAACAAATATTTTTTCTTGGTTGCATGGTATGTGGGATTTTATTTCCCCAACCAGAAACTGAACTCTCACTCCATGCAGTAGGAGCTCAGAGTCAACCACGGAAGTCCCCACCCTCTTTTTTAAATAAAACATTTCATATAAAAAACATTTCATTTCAAATAAAAAACATACAGCACCTACCTTATAAAGAATGACACCCACACCACCACCGCCCAGCTTAAGAGTTACTCACATCATCCCTCCCTGACTGCACCCCGTGGCCTCCCCCGCCTGAGGAGTCAGCACTTGATTTTGCTTTTTAGCCTCTTGTTTCCCCTGAGCTTTACTCTCAATTCATGTTACATTTTTGCCCACATCCTGTGATTTGCTTTTTCTGCTTGAATTACGTCTGAGATCCACCTGTGTTTGTGAGTGCGGTATATAGTCCCACAGCTGTACGTATTCCACTTACAAACACACCACAGTTGTGTCTCTTCCACTGTTGCCGTATAACCTGTGATTTTTGCCATCCGAGGCTGCTCTGTACATATTGTACATCTCCTGGTGATCAGAGGCAGGTTTTCCCAGGAGAATCAAGGTCTGGATCATGCTCATCCTTAAAGGATGATGCCCCCATTGTTTTCCAGACTTGTTGCACCTGTTTTCACTTCCAGAGGCAGGGGGGTGGCAGTCCGTCCGGCTCGGCTCACCAGGGTGATGTTGACAGTTTTTCATGTTGCCGAGCTGGTGGGTGGAAATCTCATGTGGTTTCAGTTGTGTTTTCCTGATGACTAACGAGATGGAACAACATCCCACAAGTTGGTGGGCTATTTATTTTCCTCTTTGGTTCATGAGTTTTGCCTATTTTTCTGTTAGGCTGTTTTTTGTTCACTTTTTTTTTTGGAAAGTTCTTTATATATTTAGCTGCTAACCTTTTGTTAACTCATATGTGATAAATACCCTATCCTAGTTTAAGATGCATCTTCTCACCTTCTTTGTGGTAAGTTTTGATGAATAAAAGTTATCATTATCAGTATTACTTGTCCACATTGTGCAGCTTGTGAAATCTTAGTTCCCTGACTAGGGATTGAAACTGTACCCCTGAGGTGGAAGGGCAGAGTCCTAGCCACTGGGCCACCAGGGAATTTCTATTCTATGATATTTCTAGACACAGGTTTTGCTTGCCATTCTTGGAATTTCTCGAGCTTCTTCGGATTTCTGAGTTGGGTCTTTCATCAGTTCTATGAAGTGCTCAGTCATTATCTCTTCTAATATTCCTTCTTTTCTCTCTCTCTTCTTCTTGGAACTTCAGTTCATGTACATTAGATCTTTTCACACTATCGTCCATGTCTTTTTTTTTTTTTTAATGTTTATTTATTTCATGCACTGGGCCTTAGTTGTGATCTTTTATCTTTCTTGTGGCATTTGGGATCTTTATTTGCTGCATGTGAGATCTAGTTCCCCAACCAGGGATTACACCCAGGCCCCCAGTATTGGGAGTGCAGAGTCTTGGCCACTGGACCACCAGGGAAGTCTCCCTCCTCCATGTCTCTTAATCTCTTCTAAATTTTCTATCTTTGTGTCTCTGTGCTACATGCTCTGGGCATCCCTGGTGCCTCAGACGGTAAAGAATCCACCTTCAATGCAGGAGACCTAGGTTCAATTCCTGGGTCGGGAAGATCCCCCGGCGAAGGGCATGTCTACCCATTCCAGTATTCTTGCCTGGAGAATCCCATGGACAGAGGAGCCTGCCAGGCTCTAGTCCATGGGGTCACACAGAGTCGGACACGACTGAAGTGACTTAGCACGCATGATACATGCTGTAACTTCTCTTATCTTCAGCTGGATTTAAAATCTGTTTAAGCTGCCTATTTTTAGTTTCAGTGATTATAAAGATTAGCACTAAGAGATCTAGTTGGCTCTCTTCCAAATAACTGACATTTATGGCTCTGATCCTTACTTATTCTGCCAATTTGCCACTGGCAAAGTAGGACTCTGACTAGGGCACCCTCTGGGTAAGCCTCCCCCTCTTAGGCCCGGGGGTAGAATGATTTTCCCCAGCTCTGCAGGAATTAAAACTGACTGGGAACTCCTGGGGGAAGGTTGGAGAGACTGGCTCACCTTTCTCTCTTTTCCATAATACTTAACACCCAGCATATGAACATAGATTCATGAAGTGGACATGTTAGCCACCAGGAGCTTCAACCAGAGAGCTGGCGACGGGGGTGTCCACGGGAGCCAGGTGGTATCATGAGTGAATGACTAAGGCAGGCACAGGAAATAGGAAGTGGACCTGGCAGACTGGGGAGTGGAGCCCGTGTAGAGAGCCAAACGCGGTGGCCACTGCTCAGTTCCAGGGAATTAAGTCTGTTGATGGCAGGCCCTCCCAGAAGCCAGAAATACAGATTTATATCTCCCCTCATCAGTTTTTACCATATGGGTGAGCCAAAACTATGACTATTTGTAATCCCGTGGCTGAAGCCTTTCCCTGTGGAAAAGCCTCCATCTTCCCCGCTGGGTGGCTCTTTGCTGCGCTCTTGGGTTTTTCTAGGGAGCTAATGCAAGAAACAGCCACACCAAAAAATGCTTCCATGTTCCGTATCTCCTGTTCCATGTTCTGTATGTTCTGTAAAGCCACTGCTGTGGACACTGTCCATTCTGCTGAATGGATGATCCTGGACAAAGATCCATCTGCTTCAGTCTCTAAGATGGAATGCTCTGTGTTCCGTCACTACTAAGTCACAGTTCAATACTGGCCTAGGGTTTGGCAGATTTGATTTCTTTATCGACTGACTTATTATCATTATTAATAAACTGTTTTGGCATAATTTTAGATTTACAGAAAAGCCACAAAGATAGCCCAGAGAGTTCCCATGGGCTCCTGGCCCAGTTTCATCTGTTGTCAACATTAAGCAAAATGTGTACGTTACTCTTAACTAAACTCTAGACTTTACTGAGAGTTCACTCATTTTCCCACGAACATCTGTTTTCTATTCCAGAATCTAATCTGGGACATGACACTGCCTTGGGCATCTAATATTTTTTCACTTCTAATTTTATTTTACTTTAATGGCCAAACACATATCTTTTAAAGAAAAATGCCTTAAATCCCTTCTGGAAATAAGTGGGAGTATAATCGTAGACAGATATTTGCTGAATTGAAGGCTGGGCCTTCTTCAGGTCCTTCAGGCAAAGCCAGCAGGACCCTGTTCTGATGGAAGGCACTGCCCAGTAAGGAGTGGGTCACCATCAGGGGTTCTCCAGTCTTGCTGAGTGTCAGGATCACCTGGAAGGCTAGTAAACATGCAGGTTTTGGGGCCTCATACTCAGAGTTTCTGAATCAGGAGGTCTGGGGTGGGGCCTGAGAATCTGCATGTTCTGGGTGCTGCTGCTGCTGCTGGTCCCCGGACCACACTTTGTGTCACACTGGCTTGGATAATATGATTTTTATTGCTCTGCTGCTGCTGCTGCTGCTAAGACGCTTCAGTCGTGTCCGACTCTGTGTGACCCCATAGACGGCAGCCCACCAGGCTTCCCCATCCCTGGGATTCTCCAGGCAAGAGTACTGGAGTGGGTTGCCATTTCCTTCTCCAATGCATGAAAGTGAAAAGTGAAAGTGAAGTCGCTCAGTCGTGACCGCATGGACTGTAGCCTGCCAGGCTCCTCCGTCCATGGGATTTTCCAGGCAAGAGTACTGGAGTGGGGTGCCACTGCCTTCTCCATATTATTGCTCAGTTCCGTATATATGTTGTTTCATTGAATTCCTGCCAGGTGAGGCAGGTGATATATTTAACAGATGAGAAAAGTGGAGGCCAGCAAGGCAACTACACAGCTGGTTAGTCCTGGCATCAGAACCCCAAAAGGTCTCCTGACTCTAAACATCCCAACTGGGAGAGAAACCAGGACTGCAGTGAGCACTGACCTTCCCTCCTTCACTCACCAAGCTCCAGGCTTCCTCCTTCTTATCCCTCAACCCACTAAGCTCCTTCCAATCCCAAGACCAGCCTTTATGCTGTTTGTTCTGTGCTCAGACCTTTTCACGGCTGCTTCCTCCTTGGCACTCCCATTTCCAGCTTAAACACAACCTACTCCAAGAAGCCTTTCCTGTTACAGAGTGTGCAGACAGGCTGAGTTGGAGGGGGCCTCCGAGGCAAGAGGCCCCTGCTTACCTGGAGTCTCCGCAGGAACCTCTCCAGGGCGGGTTTGCCCACTGTCCGGATCTTGTCGCGGTCAAGGCGGACCCGGGCGTCGGGGCGCCCATCGGAGCCTGTGGTGGGAGTGACGGTAACCAGTCCCTCGCCAGCCTCCAGCAAGACCCTCAGGATCACAAACCGGGCCTGCATGTGGGCCTGCCAGGGCCGAAGAGAAAGGAATCATTTGTAGGCCCAAGGTAAGAAGTATTGAGCTGGCCAAAGAGCTCGTTGAGGTTTTTCCTTGAGATGTTACGGGAATGATCTTTTTGGCCAACCCAGGATCAGGAGTTCGTTCCAAGGCCTGATGGATCATATGTGCTTGCTAATTGTGAATTATTATTGTCGTTTTGTTCTCCCCCACCCTGTGGGTCCTGTGGTGTTTAACTCCTCTCCCCTCAAATGCTTCCCGTCTTCTCTCACAAGGAAGAGCAGGCTGCCCTGGGGCACGGGGAGGCCATGTCCAGGCAGGACCCAGAGCCTTGTGCCCCCTGTCACCCGCCCTGCCCTCTTCTGCTCCACGCCCTGCCCTGATAACAGCAGTTACCCCAGAGCGTCCCTTGCCACCCTGAGCACTTTCTCCTCCACAATCCTGTTTGCAGTCCGTTCTGTGGGATCAAGAGGGCATCGTAATCCCCAGTTTACAGATGACGAAACAGAGGCCCAGAGAGGTGAAGTAACTTGCTCAGGGTCACACAACTGGTGAGAGGGAACAAGGACTAACCCAAGTTTCCTGACTCTAAAACATGTGTTCTTTGGATGACACAGTATTGCCTCCTCAAAACAGACTTAGGTGACTTTTTAAAAGATTTCTATTGCTTACCCTGTTTCTTTTTGTTTTTTTAATTTTCGCTTTGAATTTCTTTTTTTAAAAAATTAATTAATTAATTAATTTGGCTGCACCAGGTCTTTGTTGTGGCATGCAGAATCTTTAGTCGCAGCATGTGGGATCTAGTTCCCCAACCAGGTATTAAACCCAGGCCCTCTGCAGTGGAAGTGCTGAGTCTTAGCCACTGGAACACCAGGGAAGACCCTGCCTACCCTGTTTCCAAAGTACATCTCATAGCCAAACAGCATAGCCTAATGGCTCTGGAGGCAGTCTGCCTGGATTCAAATTCTGAGTCTGTTACTTGCCATCAAGTTACTTGATCTCTTTGTGCCTCCATTTCCTCACCTCTAAAATGAAGGTAGTAACTACCTACGGCTGAGGTTGACACTGGGGACAAATGGGTCAGTTCACATAAACTGCTTAGAACTAAGTGGCACAGAGTGAGTCCTATGCATCATCTGTTAGTGGTCATAGCAACATTATCTCATCTGATTCTCCCTTAAAGGTGGGCAAGAAGATGAATACTCCCATTTTACAGGCAGGAACACTGAGCCTCACAACAGTGACGTGACCCGCTCTCACATGCGGTAGAGTCTGGGATCAACCCAGTTCATGTGCCTCATGGGTACAGTTGTCCCATCCCCACACCCAGAATCCTGGTCTTGGTCCCCAGCACACCCTTCCCTCCTGAGGGGTCTCCCAGCCCCTACCTGTCTCCAGCTGGAGGTCTCAGGGGTGTAGAACTCCAGAGCAAGCAGCCCGGCCCGAACCATGTTGAGCCAGTTCACGTAGATCACGTCTTCTGCATCAGCCCCCTCAAAGCCAAAGATCCTGGGGGAGGGAGGGAAGTGGTGGGGGAGCGAGGTCGGAGGCTGCCCGGGCCCTGCCCTCCCTGCCAGCACGTCCCCCCCATCCACAGAGGAGCACCCCCCAACCCCTGCCCCAGCTCTGTGGCTCGTACTCTAGCACTTGGGGGTGGAGGCAGAGATAGAGGCCCACGCTCTCCGCTCGGCACTCTTCGTAGCTGGAGGCGATAGTGCTGAACTTGCTGTCCCAGGTCTCCCCGCTCCGGTACCAGCTCTGGATCTGGGAGGGGGGGCCCAGGAAGCAGGCTTTAGGGGTGGCTGCCACCCTACCTGGGCCCCCCTCCCCATACCCTGGTGCTCCACCCAGGCCACCCTCACCTGCTCCCCTGTCTCCGGGTTGATCACGGTCTCCTGGTCGAAGTTGAATGCTCCTTTCTCGTCCTGCAAGAGAAGGGTCATGAACGTGGGGCGGGTGAGGGTGGGGTACCCCGGGGCCCAGGTTAGGCCTTCAGCCCGGGATCCAAGGGGCTCAGAAAGGCAGCCAGGGAACAGTGAGCGGACAGCCTTTTAACCCTTTAAGTCATCCTCCTAGGAAGGTTCTATTATTATCCCGCTTCACAGAGGAGGAAACTAAGGCTCAGAGACTAAGAACCCCAGAGCGGAATCAGAGCACACAATATCTGTGCACCATGTCTCTTAACAACAACACCCATTTCCAGAGGGCCTATTGGGTACCAGGCAAATCCCAGGGCTTCACCTTTATTCCTCACAAGAGCCATATGGTAGGAGTCAGGAAACCCATATTTCAGATGGGCCAACTGAGGCTCAGGGAGGGGACCTGACTGAAGAAGACCACAGAGGGGCTATGTTTGTTGCCGCTTCCCTGGGACTTCGAAGCCAAGACAAAGCCCGATGCCAAGCTGCTCCACCATCAGCTGCCCTCTGGATCCTTCTGACTTCCAGGCCCAGCTGATCCCATTCAGGGAGGCAGCTGTGCCCCCAAGGGGAGCAGACCCCACCCCGTCTGCCTCCAGTCCTCTCATCTGTGCAGTCCACAGTGGGCTCCTCCTGGCCTGCCAGCAGGCTGTTTCTCAGATTTCCTGAGTAGGTGTCGAGGGGGCTCCAGCCACTCTGGCTGGCCCACAGGAAGGGGCAGCTCCCTACAATACCTGGAAAAGTACAGGCTCCAGGGAACAGCAGTGCAAAGACAGTGCTGCAGCCTCAGGACTGGGGGCGTCCAGACACCACCCCTGCCCGGCCTTTCTGCCCTGGGGCCGCCTGGGTCATACCCTCAGGGCAGGCTTCCTGGGCCTGAGCCAAGCAAGTCCTTCTGTGTGGGAGACTCTGGGTGGGGGGCCTCAGCTGGCCTGTCCTATAGATCTCACTCAATCCTGGGACATCGTGGGGGAGGGTGAGACACTGAGAGCCAAGACTGGAGCAGCTTCCATACTTGGGGGCTGACGATGGGGAACGGGAGCCATAGGCCTAGAACTGGGGAGGGTCCCGCTGGTTCCAGCACTAGCCCCTCATTCTTTTTAATTTATTTATTTGGCTGTGCTGGGTCTTAGTTTTGGGATGCAGGATCTTTTAGTTGTGGGATCCTTAACAGTAAGAAGGATCTTTAGTTGTGGCATGTGAACTTGGTTTTGGCACGTGGATCTAGTTCCCTGACCAGGGATTGAACCCGGGCCCCTGCATTGGGAGCGCGGAGTCTTAGCCACTGGACCGCTGGGGAAGCCCCTGGTCTCGAGTTCTTACCTGCACGAAGAGCTTGCCGCTGCCATGGCCCAGCAGCTCGTGCAGCCCCACCTGCACGTCAAAGGAGGGTCCTTTCCAGCGGATGTACAGGTCCTGCCAAGACAAGCAGAGACCCACGCTGCCCATTGCCCCACCGCGGCCACACAGTCTACCCACAGCCCCCGTGCCAGCCCGAGGGCCCATCGTGAGGCACACATCTGCTAAAGGTCTACCACCTGCCAGCCCCACACTGGGCACCGCACAGCCCACCTCATCCTGGCAACAACCCACGAGGAAGGGGCTGCCTCCACTGTTTGCCGGCTGGGGAAACAGGCTCCAAAGACCCGAGGTCACACGGCGGGGAAGCAGCAGAGCCGGGCCTGAAGCCCCGTCCTTTCCCCTGCTCTGACCTGTCCGCCCTCCTGCGTCAGCTGAGGTCAGGCCAGGCCCCTCACCGGTGCCCACCTTGTCCTCCTCCTCCAGGAAGGTGAGTTTCTCCCGCTGCGTGGTATAGGCCACAGCCAGCACGTTCCCCAGGGACACATTCTTAAAGCCTTCCGTCTGCCTCAGGTCATCATCTGGAGAAGGTGGGAAGGGGACCAGGGAGAAAAGGGCAAGGGCAAAGGTCAAGAGTCACAGGCAAGGAGTCTAACCAGAGGGACAGGCTGGGAATGTGAGTGGAGCAGGGTGATGTGTGGCCAGGGTGAGTGTGTGGAGGGGGAGGGGGCAACTCTCAGTGGCGTCTCCTATGGGGTTTGGGGAGCCCCCGTCATGTTCAGGCAGGGATGGGGGGCGGGCCAGGACCCCCCCCGGGGAAGCTCACAGTTGGGGATGTTGATGCCAGCAGGTATGCCGGAGCCGGCGAAGGTGAGAACGTCCAGGGAGGTGAAGTCGGGGGTGAGGAACTTGTCCTTCTCGAAGGCTGGGGGCCAGGGCAGCTCCTTCAGCAGCTGCTCCGCACTTGCCACCAGCCACTCAAACTTGGCACTCATGGCCTTGTTCACCATGGCCACGAAGCCTGTGGGGGAGAGAGCGGGCTGTGAGCGGGCAGGGTTTGGGGGGATCCCACACCCTCCTCCACTCCTCTAATAACCCTCCAGCCATTATGCAGGCATTGATTGCCTGCTGTGTGCAGTGACCCTGTGCTGGCCACTCAGGAGAACCCGGGCCTGAGCTTTGCCTTCATGGAGGTCCCTGTTTTGGGAAGAGTAGGGCACAGAGAAAAGGTTTCGCTGAGTAACACCTGAGACGGATCTTTTTAAACTTCTTAAAAATCTTTTGGCAATGCCGGGTGGCTTGTGGGATCTTAGTTCCCCGATCAGGGGCCACAGCAGTGAAAGCACGGAGTCCTAACCCACTGGACTGCCAGGGAGTGCCCTGAGATGGATCTTAAAGGAGTATGTGGGGAGTACGTAGTGGGTGATGGGGGATCAGATGCCCAGTGGAAGGAACTATGTGAGCAAAAAAGGCTCTTCTTTTTGGGGGGACTGTGAGCTGTCCTGCATGGCTAGAGCACCCGGCTTACGGGGTGGTGAGTGAGGCTGCTGCACTGGAGTGAGCAGTTTTATCAGACAGAGTGAATCCAGATAGGGAGCCTTTGCCAAGCCCATCCCTTGGCCAGGCGAAGGTTGTCCCCTTCCTTAGTCTAGGGCAGGCCTTTCCAGGGTGTAGTGGAATGACTGAGGGCTGGGACTGATCCTTTCAGATTTAATACAGTTAAGAGTTCCTGGCTCAAAGCAGTATTTTCAAAATTGCACTCTACAGAACACATTTTCTACGAGAGCCTTCAAGAAGAAAGAGCTCCCCACTCAAAGAAGTTTGGGCAACACTATATACTCTATCTCCAGCTTCTTAAAGGCTCTCAATGCACATTCGCATAGTAAAGGTGCTGAAGAGTCCTGCAAGCAGAGACTCTTTGCTGCTCCACACTGAATCTTTCTTCTTCTTCTTCTTTTTTTTTTTTTGGCTGTAGCATGCAGGATCTTAGTTCCCTGACCAGGAATCAACCCATTTCCCCTGCAGTGGAAGCATGGAGTCTGAACTACTGGACCACTAAGGAAATCCCTGAATAATCCCTGCTAACTCTGCATAGACTACACCCTGGAAAGGCCTGACCTAAAGGCAGACATACAATATCAAATGTTATGGGAAATTATTTATGATATATTATGAATACTATACATCTATTTAAAAGAATGTGGTAGGTCTATATATACTGATAGGAAAAGATATCTGAGATACATGACTAAGTGAAAAAAGCAAGTGACAGACCAATATACAGAATATAATCTCATTTACCTAGATGAGTTAAAAGGAACATGTGTGTGGATGTGTGTGTGAATGCTTAGACAAAGGTCTAGAAGGACCTGTACTCAACTGTGAACTCTGGTAACCTTTGGAGGGGAGCGATATAGGAGAGGTAGTGAAAGAGGGATTTCACATTTTATCCTACACACGACTGTACTTTTCCAATTACTTACAAGTGTGGATTTTTAAATTATACACATACATTTCTAAGCATTGCTCTCTATAAAAACAAAAGACAAAAAGTACATTCCAAACTTTAATCTTGGGGTGGGTGCAGTCACAGTTGATTATTTTGGGTGTGTGTTTTCGTAATTTTTGACTGTGAACATGGATTACTTTTCTAATAATCATGATGAGTCATGTACAAAGGGGGACCTCAGAGGCTGAGGCTGCTGCGACTTGGGCTTGGGCACAAGGGCCGAGGCAGCCTGCCACCGGCCCTGGGATGACAGCAGCCAAGTTCACAGTCACAGTGTTAATTCTGCTCCCGTCGACCCAGCACACTGACGTGCCTGGCACTGTGCTGAGCTGTCTGCATGTAACACCTCACTTTTCATGACACCCAAAAAGGAGTGGTGGAGGCTCAGAGGCGGGGTTAAGTGACAAGGCTGGAGCCTGGGTCTGGACCAGACACAGGAGGCGGCACGGCAAAGTGACTCAGAGCCGAGGTGCCTGGGGTGGGTCACCCCCCCAACTCTGCCTCAGTTCCCACATCTGTGAAGTGAGGAGGGAAATTCTCATAGGACGACGGTTATCAAAATGAGCAAAGAATGGTAGGTGTCCAGTCCATGACGAATCATCGATGGCTGTTGCTATGACTCTACCATGGGAGAGTCATCAGGGGAAAGGGGTAAGGGTTTCACTTTGACCTCCCACCTCCCAGAAGTTACCTTCAAACTCTCCGCGGGAACCAAAGGGGTCTCGGTAGCTCTCGATGAACCCGATGTAACTGGGGGAGAGAAGGGCTGAGATGGAGGAGGGGCAGGCAGGAGCGGGCAGGGCGGGGCGGAACAGGGGCTGGCGCCTCACCTCTCCACAATGGGACCTTTGTCCTGGATCCAGAAGCGAGAGCCCTTCTTGTGGGCCTCGATGGAGCCCTGGATGAAGCTTTCTATGTACTGGGCCAGCATCTGTTCCTGGTGGCTGTTGGCTGCATACGCCTGGGGGTGAGCAGGGGCTGGTCAGCCTCAGCCCGCCCCCCAATGCTGGTACCCGCCTTTGCTGCCCAGAGTCTGGGAGTGGCACACCTCAGCCCCAAGCGCCCCGTACCTTGGCTTTCTCCAGGTGCTCCACCACCTTCTGGAGGATGGGGGCATAGTCCCCGCGGGTCACCCGGAAATGGCTTCCCTGGAATTCGTAGCTCTTCAGCTTGGAAGTCATGTCGGAGTCCAGGTTAGGCTCTGAGGGAAGAAGGATCATCGTTCAGGGGAAAGGTGAGTGTGAGACATCCCAGCAGGCTTCTCACTGTGACATTCGTTTATTCTAACATTCTTGATAGCTCCCCATTGCTCACAGTAATTATAAACTTTCATCTTCAAAAAAATATATATATATATGGGGGACTTCCCTGGTGGTCCACTGGCTAACACTCTGCACTCCCAACGCAGGGGGCCCAGGTTCGATTCCTGGTCAGGGAACTAGACCCCATGTGCCACAAGTAAGGGTATGCATGCTACAACTAAAGATCTCACATACTCAACAAAGATGAAAGATCCCGACTGCCACAAATAAGACCTCACACAATCAAATAAATATTTTAAATATATATATATATTCTGTAACATGAAATGTTTAATGTGATTTCTATGTGTTAACTCAATGAAGCCTCACATCAGCTCTGTGGTGAGAGGGAAATTATCATCTCTTTTCTACAGATGGGGAAACTAAGGCACCGAGAGGTTAAGTCAGTTTTTGAAGGTCACACAACAGCAAGTAGCAGAGTCAGATTCAAACCCAATGTGGCAGACTATATTTAAAAAGGTAGCCCTACCCTAGATATAATCACGAGGGTCCTTATAAGAAGGAGACAAGAGGGTGAAGGGAAGTGGGAGATGTGATGAGAGAAGAAAGGATGGGGCGAGACGTGAGGAAGGGGCCATGGGCCAAGGGATGCAGGCAGCTTATAGAAGCTGAGAGTGGCAGAGAAGCAGATTTCCCCAGAAGAGGAAAAGACTCCAATTTGGACCTCCAGAACTATAAGAGAATAAATCTGCGGGGTTTTTTAATTTTTTACTTTATTTTTATTTTGGCTGCACTCAGTCTTTGTTGCAGAATGCAGTCTTAGTTGCCCTGTAGGATGTGGGATCTTAGTTCCCCGAGCAGAAATCAAACCCATGTCCCCTGCATTGGAAGGCGGATTCTTAACCATTGGACCACCAAGGAAGTCCCTAAATTTGACTTTTTCATGCTGCTACATTTGTGGCTATTTGTTAGAGAAGCAATGGCATATTAATACTGTTGTATCTTGCCTGTTATCTTTGATCCATATAACATACATTATATTTTAATATATATATATATATTTATTTACATATATATGGCCATAGTATTTCCTATCTCCTGATGTGAGATATGCTTCCAGATTGTATTTTTAAGTATATATATATATATATATATATATATATATGGCCATATATGGCCACAGTATTTCCTATCTCCCAATGTGACTTCTCTTATGAGGATGTGGGGCCTTTATTCCCTCCTCTTGAAGAGGGGCAGGCAGGCTTGTGACTACAGCAGAAGCGACACTGTGGCGGCCAAGGGCCAGGTTGTAGGAGGCGACACAGCTTCTGCCTGGCTCTCTTGGGATGTTCACTCTGGAGCACGGCTGCCGTGAACAGTATGACCATGTCGTGTGAGGCATTTCGGTTGACAGCCCTGGTCAAGTCGATCTACATACATGCTGAACCCTAAACTTTCCCACCACCTGACTTTGGCTCATGCTGTTCCCTCCACCAGGAGTGCAGGCCCCAACCTGGCCTCATTTGCCTGGCACCTGAGGATCTACCAAGGCCTGGCCGCTGGGGAGACACCAGTGAGTGAAACACAAAGGTCCTCCTCTCAAGAAGCTTGCGGTCAACAGAAAAGCAACCGGGAAATCACTGGGGGTGATGATGGGCACAGAGGCTATGAGAAGACAGGGAAGGGTCCTGGGAAGGTGAGGTCCAAGCCTGGCCTCCAGGACAAGCAGGTGCTCATCAGGTGAACACTTGGAGGGGAAGGAGACATTCTGGGGGGGAACACGGAATGGACTGTGCAAAGGCCTGGAGTGGCTACGTGAGAACGTGGGGTTTTCAGGAAATTGGAAGCTGCTGAGCATGGCTGTGGCGCAGAGTCTAAGTGGGAGGCTGGAAGCTAGGAGGTGGGAGGTGGCTGGGGAAGGGAGGGCCAGATTACATAGGCCCTCATAGAAGCCTGGATGCTTGTCTCAACACTGCATCTATATCCCCCTCACCTGGTAACAGACTCCAGTTTTCCTTCGGGACCTAACCCCCACAGCCACCCTGAGTCCAGGCAATGGGAGGAGCTGACCCTACCACCTGACTGTGAGGTAGGCTTGGAACCAGGTCTAGACAATCAGAGACCGGTCCCTTAACCACAAGGATTGGTTCATATAAATGGGAGACCCAAAACAGAGAAACTTAAGCCACTTCCAGACCTTCAGACACTACTTCTGGGAGAAAAAGGTCCTCTTTTTGCTGGAACAGCCAGGCTAGTGGTTATCAGGCTCTGTGGGTGCAGCCTGCTGTGGATGAAGTCAAAGCGAGTTGAGCCAAGAAAGCAAAATTTCTGAGAACGTTATCTGAGCAACTGGATCCATCTATGCCTGAAGCCCTTCTATTCTGGGCTTCTTAATTACTCAAGCCTATAAAGTCCCCTTTTGCTTTAGGCAAATAGGTTTCTTCACTTATAACCAAGAAACTCCGAATGATGGAGCCCTTAGAGGTGAATCTGTGCTTTACCCTGAAGGTACTTTGAAAGATATTTAGGAAGCAGGGTTTAGTAATGAGAGGGTAACAGGTAGGAAGGCCAGGGGTCTCCAAATGGAGGAACTAGGCTGGAAGTATCACATTTTTTCTCTCTCTCTCAAGCTGCAGGAGGAAACAAACTAGTGTTACATTATTATTTCCCTTCTTTATAAAAATTTAAAAAGAGGTTTCTTCTAAAACTCTGTGTTGCCATAATGACACCTGGTTCGACCTGAACTTTACTGTTCTCAAACCTTGAGCTAACCAATGCATTTTTCTTATGGAAATGTTTGTCTTTTTTTTTTTGGAAATGTTTGTCTTAAGCTATGTTAATGTACTACATATTTACCCTAGACTCTGTCTTCAAGTCGGTTCCACCTAAAGGCTCAGAACTGACTTGACAAACCAGTATGTTATACATTGTTCTCCTAATCTATGTTAATAAAACTATGTATTTGCTTGAAAATCTGCCTTTCTTCAAGATTCATGTCAATCATTTTATGGCCCAGGACAACTCACCTTGTGCCAATGTTATCTCAAAATGCATGTTGTGGGTGAGGGGCCTGGTGCCAGTCTGTGAGTTTTGAGACATTTCCTTTCTCTAATTAGCAGACTGCTATTAGCTTTATAACATCCGGCTAAAGATTAGCAAGGGGCACTCTTTCTGCTCGCTTCTGATGTCTATGTAGAAGCTTTCTCTATCTCTCTTACACTTTAATAAAACTTGTTTACACAAAAGCTCTGAGTGATCGAGCCTCGTCTCTGGCCGTGGATTGAATTCCTCTCCTCCGGAGGCCAAGAATCCCAGCGTCTTTCACGGCTCAGCAACAACCTTTCAGCAAGTTCACCACCCCCACCTTTTTATATTCTCCCCAACCTCCAGGACACCTTTTCCAGTAAGCCTTCATTGATGTGCAGCTTGGATATCTCCTCTAGGCCATCAGGAGACATATGGTCCAGCCTCTATTTCCATTGTTGACATGAATTGTTATCTTCTGCACCACTGCCTGGAGGACCGGGACCACGGCCAACATGCGGCTCCTATCAGAGGCTTGCCACAGTGACGTTCACCAGTGGAACAAGGCCCTTCCTCTGCCCTTGGGTCTCCCCTAGCTTTACATCACCACCAGCTCCAGGGCTAGGGGTGCTCACCTCCTAGAAACACCATTTGCTGAGCACGGCACAGGGCTGGGCACCCAGTAAGCCTCCATCGACATCCGCCATAGCTAATATGACTGTTGTTACTCCCTGTGGCTATTGCAGGCAGCTAACCCCTGTCCTGGGTTCCTGCCCTGTCCACGCTGGTCCAGGAACACTGAAGAGGGAGAAGAAGCAGGGGCGTGAGCTCACCTGTGCCCAGCACGGAAGCCAACCGCACCTCGTAGCTCGGCTTCCCGTCCTGGCCAACCTCCTTGAAGAGCCGTGTGTTGTAGGCACTGAGGTTCTGGAAAAGACAGGGCAGGGTTTGGGGGAGAGTAAATCCAGAGTGGGTGGTGGGGTGGGAGGGAGGGAAAGTGGGCACAGCCAGGAGAGAAGATACAGAGGCAACGCGGGCCGGGCCTCTGGGGAACCAGCCAGTCTTCTGGGAAGGAAGGGAGCAGGGTGGGCAGGCCAGGGCAGACTCCTGCTCGGCTCAGTACGCCGAGTACTCAGCACACAGCACTTTTACTAAGTGCTGTGCCAGACAGTGGACTTCCCAGGCGGCTCGGTGGTAAAAAATCTACCTGCTAATGCAGGAGACACAGGAGATGCAGGTTTGACCTCTAGGTTGGGAAGATCCCCTGCAGTAGGAAATGGCAACCCACTCCAGTACTGTTGCCTGGATAATTCCATAGACAGAGGAGCCTGGCAGGCTACAGTCCATGGGCTCACAAAGAGTTGGGCCTGACTGAGCACACACATATGCATGCACAATCACACCTGCTAGACACTTCATAACCTCAGCCGACCTGGCCTATAGGAGGCAGACCTCAAGCCACAGATAAGAGATGCCACTGAGTGGCTCAGTGGGGAGGTGAAACTGCCCCATGGACACCAGAGCCCAGTTGAAGCAGCTCTGATATTCTGTGTCCTCCTTCCCTGAGGCTGTCACAAGGCCCTTCAGCCTGGGGTGCGGTGGGGGCGGCTCCATCAGGGCACTCATGCTGACCCTTAGACAAGGATTCCCTAGTCTTCTCCACCTCAAGGACCCAAGATGCCTGTGCCTCTGGGCTCAGCCTGAGACCCAGGAGTGGGCGCCAGTGCCAAGGGGACCCCAACAAACCACTACCCCGAGTTGCCCATCGCCCAAACCTGTGAGTCCAGAAAGTCTTGGGCTAGTTTGGCATCTTCCATGGTACAGTTCCCAGAGAAATAGGTGGTGATGCCCTGTCGGGGAAGGGGCAGAGGGGAAATAGGAGTTGCTGAAGTTGGAGCTGCAGGGGCAGCTGGTAAATTCCTTCCTGGCCACCCTCTCCAGCCTCAGACTTCTTGCACCTCCTTTCAGCAGCCTCCAAGGTCCCTCTCCATCTCTTTCCAGGGGAAGAAAATTGGAACACAAGCAACACACAGGGCCATCCCCAGCCCTCCTACAGCTCTGCACCAGCCTCTCACAGATCCACCCCTAAGGTTCGCTGTGTCCCTTACCCCATGCAACTACTAAGCAGCCTCCAGATGTGGGAAGCTTGGACCCCTTCCTTTCCATCCCCCCGCCCCCAGCTCCCTCCAGCTCTCAGCTCGTCTCTTCTTCCCTCCTCCTGGCACACAGCATCCCAGGATGTCAGAACTGGGAGGGCGTTCAGAAAGCATTCCATCCAACCCGCTTACTGAGGACGATGCTGAGACCCGCTGTGGACAGCAGCTTGGCTTCAGGCATGGCGGACAGCCTGCTGTCTCCCCATTGGGTGCCCCTCCCTCCAGGCCACGTGGCCCTCAACAATGCCCTCCACCCCCCAGCGCGGCTGGGGCCTCACCTCCTTCCCCAGCCCGAGGTGTCGAAGCCCTGATTCCAATGAGAACATGAGCTCCCCGCAGGTCTGCCAGAGGCCCCTGACTTCTTCCGGGTGCTGCTGTGCAGCCTCACTCCCCAGGATCACACGTTCCAGCTTCTCCTGCAGGGAAAGGGAAGTCCTTGGCCTGGCCAAGGCCACACCACCCAACCTGCCTCCCAGAGCGCCCCCAGCCACCCTCAAGCTCTTCTCCCACAGTCTAAGACCTTCTGACTCAGAGGGTGGTTGACAGACTGACAGCCTAGACCTTGCTGGAGAAAAGCAGAACCTCATACCTGCCTGCTCAAGCCGGCTGGGTCAGAGGCTGTGTTTCAATAAGATCATCAGGCAGGTCATGTGCAGAGTAGCGGCTGATGTAAGAGCTGGGTCTGCCCTAGAAGGGCCCGAGCCCTGTGGTCCAGAGAAGGACTCCCTGCGTCCACTCTCCTCCACTGTCTCCAGGGGTGACTAACAGGCTCCATCTCTGCAGCACCGAACGGTGCTCAGAACCCTTCCACAGCCTCCCTTCATTCGTCCCTTGGGTCGGCACGGTCGGGAGGTCGCTGCAGCACCCGGGAGGGTGGCTGACCCGAGGCTGTGCGGCGTGGTGGTCACAAGGTCGAAGCCCGGCTCCCTCCCGGGCTCCATCTGCCGCATTCCCCACTCCTCCCCACCGGCCCCAAGCTGCCCACCTTCCCCAGCCCTCCTCAGCTCACCTTGGGCAGGTTGGGAACAAACTTGGTGTCGCCAAAGGACTTGTAGTTGCCCATGTTGGAGTAGACACCCGCGGCGTAGACCAGGAACGCCTGGGGGAAGGGAGCGTCAGAGGAAATGCAGCCTTCCCACCCCACGGAGGTTCCCTCCTGGGATGTTAACACCCCAGAAGAAGCTGTATGGGTGAGGTGGGGAGATCTAGGGGGCAGGACCCACATCCTGGGAGGCGCCAGTCTGGACTGCTTTCACGGCCCAATCTTCACACACCCACGGTCCAGCCAAACAGGTCTTCTCAACAGCTTCCAAATATTGATACATCCAAGCCCTCATCCACCTTGTTCCCTTCATATCAGCACCCTCTCAGCCACCTGTATCTCATCTGACTTTGAAGGCCCAGTACAGACACCACCTCCTGTAGGAAGCTTGTCCTTAGCCCCCATCTGATAGGCAGCCGGTGCTGAAGGCATCAAAATGTTAGGGATGGAGGGGCCTTGGTCAACGACTCGACGGCTTTTGCAGGATCCAAATCTACTCTCCCTTCCTCTGGCAATATGGCCTTACAGCTTCGTTTTGGGATGGGGCGAAATCTCCCTTCCCCAACTCCAGGGGTAGGCACAGGCCCAAGCTGGCCAGCCAGAGCCTGACCAGGAAATTTCCCAGCGCTGAAGAGCTACTGTTTCATACCAGGGATCATCAAGTCCGAAGCCCCTAGAGCTCCCCTACTAAGGTGACAAAAGAAAGCAAAGCTGAGCGACGAAGACTGCATTGCAATGCTATCCCTGAGTCTCTGAATCCAGCCATGACTGAAGCCTCCCTAGCCCTGGACTTTTCAATTATGTGAGCCCATAATTCTCTTTTTTAAAAATAGACTTTATTCTATGGAGTAGTTTTAGGTTCACAGCAAAACTGAGTGGAAAGTAGAGATTACCTCAAAGCGCTCCCCCCAACCCCGCCACCCCACCGCCAGGCACAGCCTCCACCTCGTTAATATTCTTCACTAGCATGGTACATCTCTTACGATTGAGGAATGTACCTTGGCACCTCATCACCCAGAGATCATAGTTTACACTGGGGACCACTCTTGGCATTGTATATTCTATGGGTTTGGATAGATGTATAAAGACATACATCTGCCATTATACATGACACACCCCTCTGTAGTATACAGGGCAGTTTCGGTGTCTGAAAACTCCTGTGCTCCGTCCTCCCTCCGCGCCTGGCAACTACTCATCTTACTAGCTGCATAGTTTTGCCTTTTCCACATAGCTGGAATCCTACAGTATGTATCCTTTGCATGATGGTTTCTTTCACCCAGTAATACCCATTTAACTTTCTCTGTGTCTTTTCATGGCTTAATCGCTCACTCCTTTTTATCACTAATGTTCCATTGTCTGATATACCACAGTTTGTTTATTGATTCAGCTACCGAAGGACATCTTTATCAGATCTATCTTTTGCAAACATTTTTTCCCATTCATGACTTGTCTTTTCATTCTCTTGACAGTGTCTTACACAGAGCAGAAAACTTTAATTTTAGGGACTTCTTTGACGGTCCAGTGGTTAAAACTTTGTGCTTCCAATGCAGGGGGTGTGGGTTCAATCCCTGGTCGAGGAACTAAGATCCCACATGCCACATAACATGGCCAAGAAAAAGAAAACTTTAATTTTAGTAAGTTCAGCTTATCAATTATTTCTATCATGGATCATGCTTGGTGTTATAACTAAAAAGTCAACTGCATACCGAAGGTCATCTAAATTTTCTCCTATGTTATTTTCTAGGAGTTTTAGTTTTGTATTTAGCACTGTGATTCATTTTGAGTTAATTTTTGTGAAGGATATAAGATCTGTGTCTAGATTTTTTTTTTTTACCATGTGGATGTCTAGTTGTTCTAGCACCATCTATTGGAAAGACTATATTTGTTTCATTATATTACCTTTGCTCTTTGTCAAAGATTTGTTCGCTATATTTGTGGGAGTCTGTTTCTAGACTATTCTATTGCACTGATCTATTGTCTATTATTTTGCCAACAGAAGACTGTCCTGATTACTGGGGCTTAATAGTAAGTCTTGAACTAGAGTAGCATCAGTCCTTCAACTTTGTTCTTCTCCTTCATTATTGTATTGACTATTCTGAGTCTTTTGCCTCTCCATATTAACTTTAGAATAAGTTTGTCGGTATCCACAAAACAACTTGCTGGGATTTTGACTGGGACTGCACTGAATTTATAGATAAAGTTGGGAAGAAGTGATATCTTGACAATATTGAGTCTTTCTATCCATGAACATGGAGTATCTCTCCATTTATTTAGTTCTTCGATATTTTTCATCAGAGTTTTATAGTTTTCTGCATATACCTCTTCTACATATTGTTAGATTTATGACTATTTCAACTTTTTCGGGTGCTATTGTAAATGGAATTGGGTCTTAATTTCAAATTCTACATTTTCATTGCTGGAATACAGGAAAGCAATTGACTTCTGTGTATTAACTTTGCATCCTGCAACCTTGCTATAATCACTTATGTGTTCTAGGAGTTTTTGTTGATTCTTTCAGATTTTCCACTTAAACAATCATGTCATCTGTGAACAAAGACAGTATTATGTCTTCCTTTACAATATGTATACCTGTAATTTCTTTTACTTGTCTTATTGCATTAGTTAGAATTTCCAGTACAACATTGAAAAGTAGTGGTAAGAGGGGAGATCCTTGCTTTATTCCTGATGTTAGTGGGAAAGTTTTTCACCACTAAATATGATATTAACTCTAAGTTTTCGAGTTATAGTTTTTTTTTTTTTAATCATGATTGGGTGTTAGAATTTGTCAAATGCCAAATGCTTCTTCTTCTGCATCTATTGATATGATTGTGTGATTCTTCTTCTTTAGTCTATTCATGTGATGATTTATGTTTATTGATTTTTGAATGTTGAACCAGATTGGCATAGCTGGGATAAATCCCACTTGATCACGGTGCATAGCAATGGCACCCCACTCCAGTACTCTTTTGCCTGGAAAATCCCACGGACGGAGGAGCCTGGCAGGCTTCAGTCCATGGAGTTGCTAAGAGTTGGATACGACTGAGTGACTTCACTTTCACTTTTCACTTTCATGCATTGGAGAAGGAAATGGCAATCCACTCCAGTGTTCTCGCCTGGAGAATCCCAGGGACGGGGAAGCCTGGTGGCTGTTGTCTATGGGGTCATACAGAGTCGGACACAACTGACGTGACTTAGCAGCAGCAGCAGCAGCAGCAGCAGCGTGGTGCATAGTTCTTTTGTTGGATTCAATTTACAGTTTTGTTGAGGACTTTTGTATCTATGGTCTTGAGATATATTGGTCTGTAGTTTTCTTTTCTTTCATTGTAATCTTTGTCTGATTTTGGTGTTAGGGTAATACTGGTCTCACAGATGAGTTAGAAAGTATTCCCTCTGCTTTTCTCTTCTGAAAGATTGTAGAGAATTGGTATAATGTCACCCTTAAGTGTTTAGTAGTGAACTTATCTTGGCTTGCTGTTTTCTGTTTTGCAAGGTTGTTTATTGATTATTGATTCTGTTTCTTTGATATAGGCTTTGCAGATTATCTATTTCTTCTTGTGTGAATTTTATCAGATTGTCTTTCAAGGAACTGGTCCATTTCATATAGGCTATCAAATTTGTGCATACGAACTTTTTTAGAGTATTCTTTGATTATCATCTGAAGGATACTGCCCATGAATATTCACTGCCCATGAATTTGTAGTGATAGCCCTTCTTTAATTTCTTTTTATTTTTTCCTTCTTTCATTCCCAATGTTAGTAGTTTGTGACCTCTCACCTTTTTTCTTAGTGTAGCTAGAGGTTTATTGATTGCTATGATCTGAATGTTTGTGTCCCTCCAAAATCAGTATGCTGAAACCTAACCTCCAAGGTGATGGCTATTAAGAGAGGGAGCCTTCAGGAGGAGATTAGATCATGAATGAGGGCATAGCCTTCCTCACTGAGATTAATGCCTTACAAAATAGAGCCCAGATAGCTAGCTCATATGATCCACCATGTGAAAACACAGTGAGAAGGCAGCAATCTGCAGTCCAAAAGCGGAGTGTCACCAGAACCCAGCATGTTGGCACCTGTCTCCCATTCTTTTTCTACCTTGGTGGTTGTAACTTAGCCTTATATACAATTTCACTTTCTCTCCTTTCTTAGGATATCAATTGTACTTCTTTTTTTTACTTCTTTTAGTGGTTGACTTTGCAATAGACATTTTAGTGGGTTGAGTTTGCAATATATACTTACAACAAATCCAAGTCCATTTCATGGGCAGTTTGAGTACTTTATAATAACAAAATAGTCCTAATTCTTGCCTTCCCTCCCTCATATCCCTGCTATCATTCATTTCACTTGTACATAAGCATACATAGTTGGATATATTGCTGCTATTATTATTTTGGACAAATGTATCTCTTAGATCAGTTAAGAATAAGAAAAATAAAAACTTTTATTTTACCTTCACTTATTCCATCACCACGGCTTTTCCTTTCTTTTTTAATGTACATCTGAGTTTCTGACCTATATCATTTCCCTTCTCTCTAGAGAACTTCTTTTAACATTTCCTGCAAAGCAGATCTACTGGCAACACATTCCCTCAATTTTTGTTTGTCTGAGGAAGTCTTTATTTCCACTATACTTTAAAGGGTAATTTCACAGGGCTTACAATTCTAGATTCGTGGCTTTTTATCTCGACACTATAACTATTTCAATCTACTCTTCTTGCTTCCAAGATTTCTGAAAGAGTAGATGTAATTCTTATCTTTGTTCCTCTGTAGATATTTTTTCCATCTGGGTTCTTTCTTTCTCTTTGATTTTTTCTTTCTCTTTGATTTTCTGTAGTTTAAATGTGATGTGCCTATATGGAGGTTTTGTTTCTTTCTTTTTTTGTTTTGCATTTAGTATCCCATTCAGTGTTCTCTGAACTTCCTGGATCTGTGGTTTGGTATCTGACATCACTTTGGGGAAGTTCTCAGAAATATTCTATTTCAGATATTTCTTTTGTTTTTATCTTTCTCCTTCTGGTTTTACCACTATATACATGTTACATTCCTTATAGTTGTCCTGTGGTTCTTGGATATCCTATTCTGTTTTCTTCAGTCTTTTTTCACTTTGCTTTTCAATTTTGGAGGTTTCTATTGAGATACTCTCAAGCTCAGAGATTCTTTCCTCTGCTGGGTCAAGTCTACTAATAAGCCCATCAAAAGTACCCTTCCTTTCTGGTAATATTTTTTTATCTCTAGCATTTTTTTAGACTCTTTCTCAGACTCTTTTCCATTATAGGTCATTATAAGATACTGAGTGTAGTTTCCTGTGCTATGTAGTATGTCCTTGTTATTTACTTACTTTATATATAGTACTGTATATAAGTTAATCCCAAACTGCCCACCTGTTCTTACATGCTGTCTACTTTATCCATTAGAGCCCTTAGAATATCAGTCATAGTTGTTTTAACTCCTGGTCTGATGAGTCACACATCCCCGCCGTATCTGAGTCTGGTTCTGATACTTGCTCTGTCTCTTCAAGCTGTGTTTTCTGCCTTTAAGAATGTTTTGCCACTTTTTTCTTGATAGCCAGACATGATGTGCTGGGTAAAAGGAACTGTCATAAATAGGCCTTTAGTAGTGGGATGGTAAGGAATGGTGGCAGGGGAAGTGTTCTAGAGTCCCATGATTTTAGTGGGCCTTTGCTGCTGGACTTTGAACTTGACATGTTCTTCTCAGCCCCATATTCCACCACTCCTTTTAGATGGTACCGGATGGTCAGAGCTGTCTGGAGTTGTGTATTTTCCTTCTTCCAGATCAGTTAGGCTCTAATAAAACCATAACAGGTTTGGTTCTGGTTAAATAGTTTCTCCTGAAGGCAGATCATGTTAAGAAGAACAGAATGCTCTAGCATATTTTTAAAATGGCTCCTTCTCACCTCCCCCTGCCAGAAGCAAGAGGGATTTTTTTTTCCTCTGAAATTCACTGTGAGAACCAGGAGAAGCTCCTGAAGGTAAAATCCCCCAAAGTGTGGGGACACCCTTATGTCCAGTTCCCCCTGGAGTTTTCAACTCTCAGAATTGTCCACACTGAGCCTTCAGCAATTCATCAATTACAGTTCAGATTTTCCTACCCCAGCACTGGTTCCATGGAGGTTTCTGTTCATGAGTTTTTGCTCTGCTAAGTTGTGACTCTCTGTAACTGCCTGTCTGTTTCTCCAATTTTGGGGGCTGCAGTTTGCTCTGGAACCTCACTTCTCTTAAGGATCTAAGAAGAGTTGTTGATTTTTCAATGTCTTCAGCTTTTTACTTGTTAGAAGAGATGAGCAACATCTAAGCTCCCAACATGCCAGACCAGAAACTGGGAGTCATAATTTTCTTTTTTTTTTTTTTTTCATTTAAGCCAATTTGAGGTGGGTTTCTACTTCCAAATAAAACAATCCCACTGCAAATAGTGAATACTTGGGTAGCACTTTTCCATTAACTTTTCCAGCTCTTCTCTCTTTTAATGAGGAAATCAAAGCCTAGAGATGGAATGTGATTACTCAAAGTTAAAAAAAAAAGTAGAAGAAACAGCCTGGGCCTCAGCACAGAGATAAGCAATCTAATCCCTTTATTTTACATATAGAAAAACTGTGTCCTCATACATTCTTGGAGAAGCTTTTTCAGAAAATGATTTAACAACACTAGTCAACTGTCAATGTACAGAGCCTTTGACCCAACAATTCTGCTTCTAAAAATAGATCCTAGTCACACACATGCTTAAGGATGCTTATTTGTCTTGTTTGTAAGAATCACAAACAACCTAAATGTCCATCAATATACAAAGGATTAAACTGATTATAGCGTACAAAGCTGTGGAATGCTTCACAGTCAATAAAAGAAAACGAGGCGGATTTCTACGTACCCCATGGAAGTTCTCCAAGACATAGTGTTCAGTGGAAAAAAGCAGAACTCATAAGAATCTGTAGAATGTGATCTCATTCGTACGTGAAAGAGAAAATAAGCAACTAACACATGTGCATTTCTACTTGTACAGGTAAGCAGTGTAGACAGAGGACTGAAAAGGCTATACACCCCACCATCTTTCGGTGGTTACCTCTGGGCTGGGCATTGAGAAAAAATGATCTTCATGTTTTATTTTGTGCCTTTCTGCAATGCTGTAAAGCATAAAGAATGCATTCATGTATTCCTTGGCCACCAGACCCACAGATCAGATAAAAACAAGATGACAGGCAGAACATTCTGCCCAGGGACACGCAACATGGTAGAGGAAGATCTGGTTCAGAACACAGACCTCCTGATTCCTACACTGGACTCATGCCTTTACCATCTCCGAGCTTCCACAGCTGTTTTCCTCTACTCCACAGCTCTCGTGATCATCACAACAGCCATCATTTATCTCATCAGGGGGCCACAACCCTAAGAGGTACAGACGACCCTCAGGCATATTTTGTAGATGAGAAGACAGACTCCAGGAGGGGATGTCCCTTTGTTTAAAACCTTTGATCTAATCCAGAGAGAGACAGAGAGTCCATTGGACCCCTGCTTCCTGGCCCCTCACACCCAGAATGCAGGCTGGCCTGAGAGAACTAACCTGATATTCCTCCTCAGTAAGGCCCTCGGCCAGGGCGTGCTGACGCAGATGGTCGGGATCCTGGGCACGGAAGAGACGGCTGAGCAGGGCATAGATGTAGGGGGCCTCAGGGGAGGTCTGCAGCAGCACTGCCAGGCCTCCGTACCAGGCGGCCCGTGACAGGTAGTGGGCATAGAGGCGCTCTGTGGACGACAGCAGGCGGAAGGCCTCACGGCAGTCCAGGCTTGACACGCCGATGTCATTGGGGAGAATGTACTGGGTGTCCGCCATGGGCCCTGCTGAGAACCATCACCGTGATCACAGGCATCATTTATCCCACACCAACGGCATGTACATCTGAGTCTGCACGCTCACGGTCTGAATGAGGAAGGGAATACCATTGCACCCATGCACCAGATATGGAAAGTGAAACTCAGAGATGGTTAGGTGACTCACCCCAGAAAATTACACAATATTCTGGCAGGCAATATTCGGCCTGTGGCCTCCCAAACTTAAAGACTGAATCCAACTACCTAGTATTACAGATCGGAGAAGGCAATGACACCCCACTCCAGTACTCTTGCCTGGCAAATCCCATGGATGGAGGAGCCTGGTGGGCTGCAGTCCATGGGGTCACTAAGAGTTGGACACAACTGAGCGACTTCACTTTCACTTTTCACTTTCATGCATTGGAGAAGGACACGGCAACCCACCCCAGTATTCTTGCCTGGAGAATCCCAGGGACGGGGGAGCCTGGTGGGCTGCCATCTATGGGGTCACACAGAGTCGGACACGACTGAAGTGA
The DNA here is from genome assembly GCF_910594005.1 of Cervus elaphus. Taxonomy (NCBI): domain Eukaryota; kingdom Metazoa; phylum Chordata; class Mammalia; order Artiodactyla; family Cervidae; genus Cervus; species Cervus elaphus. Next base: position 6,430,192 of record NC_057816.1, read on the forward strand.
CTTAGCAGCAGCAGCAGTATTACAGATGGGGAAACCAGGGCCAGGGAGGCAGGGTGCTTTGACTAATAACACAAGGGAGGGGTCAAAAGCGAGGTTCTGCATCTCTGGGCTCCCAGGCCTCTCTCTGTGGTCACCCCTCTTCTCTCTCTGATCTCCTAGCCTCCCCTTCAGAATTATCCTGCACGTTCTTCAATTCTGCCCACCACTGTGTTCACAAGGACAGAGTCCCAGCTAGAAGACCCAGGTTCCAAGACTGGCTCAGCCCCAGACCCAAATGTCAAGTCAGTTTTACTTTTCTACCTCTAGAAGACAGCCCCTGATAATAACTCCAACCTCACTGGGTGGCTATGCAAATCAGATGAGGTCACAAGGTCACCCTGATCGACAGAAGGTACCTACAGCAGAATTTCCTTGTACTCTTCAGTTCCCACTGCTGGCAGGATCTGTCCCACTCTCATCCCCCTGCCCTCTCCCTGTGCTCAGCCAAGGGACCTTCCCTAAATGAAGAAGCTCAGAGCGGAGACAAAACTCATTTTACAGATAGGGAGACTGAGGCTTAGAGACGCCAAGCAGCTTATCGAGTCTTGCTGCTTGGTTAGGACCTGGGTGTCTCCCAACCCAGAGTATTCACAACGCCCTCTCTTACTCTAAAAGAGTGTCCCACCTCCCCCGCCACTCCCGGAGCTGCTCCCAAATGGCACAAGCCCCTGGGTTCCAAAAGGGACGTTAACCCTTTGCTGTCCGGAGCGATCCTTGGCCTCGGGGCCGCGATGAATTTGGAAGGGGGGACAGGAAAGGAATGATCTTGAGCTCGGCCTAGACGCGCCCTGCCCCCCGAAGATGACACATGGTGACCCCAAAACCCGGTCGCCGCGCCTCACCTGCAGCAGCTGCTCCGATCGCACACTCACTTCCTGCTTCCGGCTCCTCCATTCATTGGGGCTCCGCCAACTCCGCCTCCACCAGCCAATTGCCGAGCCTCGGGGCCCGGACGGGCATCGCCTATAGCCAATAGGGGCTCTGAGCCGGGCTCCGCCGGCACGCTGGCTCCCCGCCCCCAGGCGCTACGGGGGTGGCTGGCGGAATGGCCCCTGCGGCCTTGGCCTTTTGTCCGCAGGCGGTACACGCGCGGGGATTAGAAACTTCCGTGTTCAGCCTGGCCCAGGCCTAGTCCGAACAGACGGCGCAGACAAGATACCCCGAATACAGGCAGGGCAGCGTGGCTGTTACGAACGGAGCACCGGCGATAACCCCCGCACAGTCCTGACTCCCGCTCTCCTTTGTAGTTTTTCTGAGTCCCCCGACTTCAGTTTTGGGTATAGGAGCCCGCATCGTTCCTCCGTGGTCTCTAGGACCACGGGTAGTGACGAGACTGCAAAGCCCTCCGTTTAGAAGTCGAGCCTGCAGCCTAGCGGGCTCCAGCCGGGGCTGAGACGGTCCCGCCGTGCGGGTCGGGGTGGGGGAGGGGTGGGCGTAGAGAAACACCCCCAGGGCTGCCCTGTACCTTTCCAGTTCGCCACGGGCCTGGCCGGGGCAGCAGTTAAATATCTTCGCGTCTGTTTCTTCTGAACAAGGGGCGAGGGGCCTGGTAGTTTCAGGGTGCTTGCCAGGTACCGGATGGATGAGAAGGCTGGCCGCGACTCCAAAAGGCTGCCCAGGGCAGAGCCGAACCTGCATGTCTGTTGAAACTCACAGGAGGATGGGCTGGGTGGGGGAATGGCATGTGGAAGTGCCTAGTGCCCGGCCTGGGCTAAGTGGGGAACATTTTGAGGGTCCCAAATCAGAAATGGAGCAGAGCCAGGCCATCTAAGGATGAGGCGGGCCTGCGCTGCCTGGTAGCTGTGTGTCCTTGGATGAGTCTCTTTACCTCTCTGAGTCTTGACTTCCTCAGTCAGAAAACCGGGCTAAAAATCCTGGTCTTTACTGAAGGGATGTAAGCTTGAGGGAAGTGTTGACAGTGTTCATGCCCCCTGGTGCTATGCAGAGAAGTGTGGAGGAGAGGGTCTACCCTGAAATCCACACACCCTCCTTGCCAGTTTTTGCCACACCTGTGTCTAGGCCCAGAGCAGCTGCTGTCCCCCTCCGGCTCCAGTTTCTCACTCACAAAAGGTGCCCAAGGCCCTGTTTGGCACAACAGTGCTAACTGTTGGCACTGATGGTGATTATCAGGACAGGGAGGAACTCAATAAATTGGTCTATGTCCCTAGAAAATCGCCCCTCTTCTTCCCTGTGCCTCAATACTTATTATCTTTAAAACGGGTGTAAAGTCCTCCCTGACTCGGGAGAGGTTGACATGCAAACGGATAAAGGATGAAGTGCCATCCGTCGCCACCAGTGGGCAGCTCAGGCCAAGGAAAGATCCCAGTACTCCTGGGAAACCCCCAGCCAAGCTGCATTTTCATCAAGACAGCTAATAAGAGCACTTCCAAAGCTCTATGCTAGCATCTTGACATGGAGGATCTCATTTAATTCCTGCAAAAAAACCTGAGATAGGATATAATTTTTTCTAGGGTACATATCGGGAAACAGAGGCTGATGGAGTCACTGACTTCCCTAAGGCCACCCAGGAAGTCCTCTGGTGTCCCTGAACCAGAGTCTAGCCTTCCGCCACATTGTCCCCTCCACCTGCTCCAACACATGTGTGTGCACACATGCACACACACACAGAATTACATGCAACAGTGCACTCACTGAAGTCATAGCCACCCCTAGCCTTGGCTCTTTCCCATGGGAGTAAAGAAGAGGTAGATGAGGAAGTAGTATTAAGTACATCCTATGTTACAGGTGCCCTTCATACATTCACAACCGCCTGGTAATGGAGGTACAGTTATTCCATTTAGCAGTTAAAGAGACTGAGACTCCAAGAGTTGGAAAAGGGCAGAGCTGTCGGACGCCCTCCACCGACACTGAGTTCTCCGTCTTATGGCACCTGTGCCTTTTGCTTGTCTCTGCTAGAGTCTGAGATTCCCTGATAGAAAGGGCATGCAGGTGTTCCCCTGTCTGGTTCCCAAGAGTGAGAACAGAGAGCTGGGAAGAGCTGGATTCCTACTGCTCTGTGTGTGTGTGTGTGTGTGTGTGTGTGTGTGTAGGAGTTGCAATGCTCTGATGTCCACCCCAGCATCCTTATTGGGGGCTCCCCCACTCTGGCGGTGTGAAGCAAGAATCTGATCGCACCCTCCTCTCACCACCAGTAAGCGCCCTCTGTCCTCTCAACAGCCCCAGGTCTGGCATCTGTGGCTCCAACCAACTGTGTGGAAGGGGGCAGGGCCCTCCTTTTGGAATCCCTAAGGCTCTGCCTTCTATTAGGGATGATGTCCAGGTCGAGTTGGTACTCAGAGCCTCTTTTTCAGAATTTTATATTCCCAGAACCTCCATCTACCTAATCTTTCCAGTTTGCTTGTCCCAGGAAAGGTCTGGGGCAACCCCAGTAGCACCCTGAGCTTGCCTGGGCTCTCAGGAGGAGGTGACACTTAGCCCGGATGAATAGGGATCCAGTTCAGATTTGGTCTCCATGGCAACAAAGGCCCACCAGATGCCAGCCCAACATTCCCACCCCTCATTCGTTTCTGCTTCCTCCATACCCAGCTCACTGGTCATCAAGTGTTTTCCCTGCCACGCCGTGGCCCACGCTGTTCCCCTTACCCGGGCTGCCCTCCCAACTCCTCCCACCCCATCCAAGGAGAGCTGCCCAGTGACACGGAGGAGAGGGCAGGCTCTGAGGCCAGGCAGGCAGCTGTGGATTAGAATCTGACTTGACCACTTTCTAAACTGTGTGACTTGGACCATGTTCTTTAATCTCCCTGTAAACAGAAATGGTAACACCTTCTTCCCTAGGTCACTGTGAGGATTAAATAAAACCTCTGAGAAGCAGAGCCTGGTGGCTGGGGAGTGCTCAGTGAACGTAGTTATTATCACCATTAGCACAGTGCAGGGCACGTGGTGGGCATTCAGTTGATGGTAGCCCTTGTGTGACAGCCAACGCTCTGGACCGCGAGTCCTCTCCCTCTCCACGACCCCTGACTGTCCAGAAATGAGGATCCAGACCTCCACCCAGCATCTTCCTTGTCAGCACGGCCCCAACCTCTTTTCCAGCCTCCTTTCTGCCCCCTGCAGCCCATGCTTCAGTCACTGTGAACCCCTCACCCAGTTCCCTGCATACTTATACCTGAGCCTGTCCTCAGCCCCCTTTCTGCCTAGAGCACCCCCTTTCCTGTAGGGATTCCCAGCAGGCCACTGAGGCAGAGCCCTTAAGCCCCTGCAGTGAAGCCTCTCTCACTTCTCACTTTTCTAGCCACCCGTGAGACCAGCTTCACAACTCCTGATAGCTCTTTGATCCTAGCACACAGGAAGCCATGCTATCATCCAGTAATTGGTCTGTCGTTCAGTTACTGGGAACTCTATCAGGCAGGGAACCAGGTCTGTGTCCCCAGATAACACTTGGCAAGGAGGCCAGCCCCCAGTGGGTATCCGCAGATGTCGGTCCCAGCCTGCCGCCCACCCGGCACTCACTCGGGGGCTGGAGGCACTGCACGCACGCGGGACACGCGGATTCGTGAGGGCAGCTGAGCAGCAGGTTTATAGAGGAACCCAGGGCAGCAGCGTCGGGGTGATTATCTGGATCTGAGTTGGCAGGCTCAGGGCACAGCCAGCCTAAGCTGGGGGTCAGGGACCCATGGCCCCTTCATTCCCCCAGGGGCACAGTGTAGGCGGCATGATGTGGGATGCCCCTAGAAGGGCTGGGGCAATAGGGCTGGGCCTCCCTCCATCAGCCCAGGACAGAGCTGATGCTGAGAGCCCCATCATTCTGTCCGGGGTGAGGGTCCAGGGACCCCCTCGGGAGCCCAAGTTAGGAGGGAAAGGGCACCGCCCACCCAACGCGTCCATCTGGCCTGGCGATGAGCCAGCAGGCAGAGTCTCACATGCAGAGCTCCCTGGAGGTGGGGGACCCAGGCGGGCAGGCAGGCGCAGCAGCAAGGGGCCCCGAGGGGCCTAGTCCAGTGGCCCCTGGAAAATGAGGCGGACACAGCCATGCTCGCCGGTGAGCCAGGCCCCACAAAAGGGGCAGGCGGCGTGGAACGCGTGGGTGCCATGGGGCAGTGGCGTCTGAGCCCAGTAGCGGGCAGTCTTCTCAGAGCAGACGTGGCCGCAGGGTGCAAAGGCGTGGCTGGGCGGCCCGGGGTCCAGGCAGAGGCCGGCCTCCTGGCCGAGCCACAGGGGCACGTAGGGCCCCACGAGGCGGCAGAGGGGACACTCGCGCTCCTGGGGGCCCCGCTCTCGCCGGCAGCCCCAGCCGTGGTAGCCGTGGACGTGGCCGCAGCGGACGTACACCCAGGGCTGCTGCTTGTCGGGTGCCGTGCGGCCGCGGGCCGGGCTGGGGAAGGCCAGGGTGCTGAGGCCCACGGGACACTGGGGCCGGGCTGCGTTCGCCTCCTGCCGCTGGGCCTCCAGCTGCTTCAGCGTGGGCGCCCGCAGCAGCCCCGCCGGCGTGCGCCACAGCAGCGTGGCCCCGCACAGGTCGATGAGGGAGCCGTCCTGCAACACGTTGGACTCGTTTTCCACCTGCAGGGGCAGCAGAGGGGCCTTCGTGCCCAAGGGGCTCCTGAACCCCCAGCCATCCGGTCGCCATCACCCCAGTCAAGCCACCCATCCGTCCCCCTGAACCTCCCTGGAGGGAGCACCCTGGATGCCCGTGGGGCCGGCTGGGGCAGAGGAGGGGGTGGGCTGGGGCAGAGGACCAGAGGAGACTGAGAAGCCCCATGGGCCAGCAGGAAAAGTGGTCCTGGGTAAGCACCATCCCCCCAAAACCAAAACTCAAAAAACTAGCAGGGATTTCAGTGGTTAGGGCTCTGCGCTTCCACTGCTGCGGGCCTAGGTTCAATCTCTGATTCTTCTAAGTCTTCTAAGAGTAGATCTTATCTTGCAAGCCAGGCAGCAAGGCCAAAAAAAAAAATAATCCCAGGCAGGCGCCATGCCTTACTCTCAGTGGAACCTGCTCCTCGGTCACTTCATCTGTCAAATCAGAAAGCCTGGACTCTGGAGTGGGGCTTCCCTGGTGGTCCAGTGGTTAAGACTCTGTGCCTCCCCTGAAGGATGTTCGAGCCCTGATTGGGGAACTAAGATCCCACATGCCACATACTGGCCCAAAACAAGGCCTGGACCAAAATAGAAGTTTTCTAAAACATTTTCTCAAGCTCATCTTCCCTGATGGCAGAGACCAGAATTTCCTGTGTCCAAAACACCAGGGACTTAACCCAAAGCGTAAGGGCTGAGGTTAAAAGCAAGGACTCTAGCGCTTAGGTAGTCTGGGCATGAATTCTGGCCTCAGTGTTTACTGACTCTGTGTCTCTGGTCAAGTAACTTATCCTCTCCGTGTCTTAATTTCCTTGTCCTCAAGGTGGGTTTTACTTCCCTGTGTAGCAAGTGGTTCTCATGAATCAGTGTGAAAACTTGGAATAGTGCCTGGGACATAGGAGGTGCTCAGTAGCGGGTACCAGTGAGAGGTTCACAAGCCTAATTTTACAAAATAATGTTTCCCCAGATCTCCCAGTGGAACTGATGCCCTGGGAAGATAAGCCATGCCTTTCTTTGAGGCTCGGCATCTCCTTGCCCCATGTACTCACAGCTAGGAAAACCTCTACATGGCCTCTTTGAGGATCTTGGCCATATGACATTGGGCAAGCCCCATCTCTCTCTAGGACTCTCCCAGCTCCCAACATTAGGTTCCCCATCACCTATGTTAGCACTACTCCGAGGCCCTTTCCTGCTGGGAAAGAATAAAGCTAAACTTGCCTGAACGTGACAGACACGTTAAAAACCACCAACACTTCAGGCTATAAACTGCTCACACATGGGCCAAGTGTCACCCTCATAAGAGGGTGTGAGTTTTTCAGCTGCTGACATCCTCAGAAGCACGTGGAGCTGTACAGGTGCCTGTCCATGCTGCTTCACATAACCCTGTGGGTCTCTGGCAGTATGTGGGCTACACCTGGAGATGCTGGTCTGGTCCCCGCTGTAGCGCAATGGCACATGCCCCCATACGGAGCCTGTTGGGGCTCCCCTGTGCAGCAGGACTGGAGATCACCTCCTGGCTTGGGCAGGGGGCAGGGCAGATCGGGAGGGCCCCGGGAAGGACGAGGGGATGGGGAGGAGGGTGGACAGGCCACCTACCAGCTTCCCCCGCTGCTGTGCCGAGCGGCTGTCCCTCAGAGTATACACATTCCCACAGACCGAGATCTCCCGCCAGACACCCGGGGCCGAGTCCTCAGAGAAGCCGCCTGCTGGGTGCATCACCAGGACCCCGTTGGTGGTTAAGCCGTCCATCAGCCCGTCGGGGGTCCGCCATTTGGCTGCCCGCTCCTGGGACCACACGTGGGATCAGATCACATCCCTGAGTGGCCCCCAGCAGGCCTCGAGCTGGGAGTGCTGCCCCTCTACCCTGGAGCCCAGAGGTGGCCCAGAGAGGGCTGGAATTGGCACTGTATGACCTTGGGCATCACCTGACCTCTCTGAGCCTCACTTTGCTCATCTGTTAAGTGGGGGTGCTAATCCCCGCATAGGTGGTGGTTATGATTACTGCAGGCTGGTCCATCACCCCTGGAGGCTGCCCCTCCCCAGCCTACCCCTCGGCTCACTCTCAGATGTAGCACTGTTCCTGCCTAGGGGGTCTCACTCACTCCAAGGAAGATGTTGCTGGAGGCATCGAAGCCAGCGGCATAGATGCGGGCAGTATAGGGTGGCCGGCGGTCACAGAGGATGCGGCAGGCGTAGCGGGAGATGGTGCTCTGGGCAGAGGGGCCCTCAGCAGCCCCTCCCCCAGGGGACGTGTCTGTCACCACGAAGTCAATCATGTTCTCCGTGGAGCGGCCAATCTGTGAGGGAGAGGAGGGCAAGCACAGGAATGCTGTGTGCGAAGGTCAGTGCCAAGGGCTTCCTACCCCAGGGCTCCCGGAAGCTGTTCTGTGGGCAGGGTGACCCAACGACAGGGAGAGAATGCCATCCCAGTTCTCCAGGGTCCATATCCAATCACCGGTGTTTGGGTTTCTCTTTCTCTGTCTCCCCCGCAGTTCTGGGAACCACCCCACTCAGTTAAAAACTAGCTGATCTGCAGGACTTCCCTGGTGGTCCAGTGGCTAAGTGGTCCAGTCCTCCACGCTCCCCAGTGCAAGAGGCCTGGGTTTGACCCCTGGTCAGGGAATTTGATCCCTCATGCTGCAACTGAGACCCGGCACATCCAAATAAATAATTAAAAAAAAAACAAAACTAGTTGATTTACAGATAGAACAGTGAAAGGGTAACTGACACCCATAGTCTGGGAAGGCTCAAATAGTAGTAGAAAATAGTGAATTTGGAGTAAATATTTATTATATATCATGTTATGCATTTCGTGTGCAGATCTCAGTTAACTTTCCCAAGGATGCCATGTGATGGGACTGTAATGAGCCCCACCTTACAGATGAGGAAACCAAGGTCCAGAGAGGTTAAGGGACTCTTGCCCAAAGTCACCCAGCTCCTAACTGACAGAGCTGGGAGCAGAGGCCAAGCAGTAGGACTCTCACACCACACTCTGAACCCCTAAACTGTATGTCTCCCACAGCCTAGGAGTCCAGGCTTGGGTATGAATCTGGATCCAGCCACTGACTGGCTGTGTGAGTGGGAAGTCAACAGCCCTCCCTCCGGTATCCTGCTTCCTCGTCTGAAGAGTGGTCCGCTGCACTGAGGACCCCAAAGCGCCTGCCCCCTGGCCTTTGGTCTGCCAGCCTCCCCCTGGGACACCTGCGGAGCCGAGCATCCAGGCCTGGGGACCCAGTGGCCGGGAGGCTGGTGGAGGCACCTGAGCCTACCTGGAACATATCTGTGTCGCTGTCATGGGTGTACTCGACTATGACCGAGTGGCTCCGGGACAGTGTGTAGGAGATGCTGTGCTGGCCCCGGTTGCTCAGTGCCTGGGGACAGAAAGGAGAAGTCGTTTCACTGAGGATGTAGCCAGGAGAAGCGTGAGCTTCTGAGACAGAAGCTGGAGCCTGACACCCAGCTGCCACTCCCAGGGAAGGGGCGGTTCCACCGCTTACAGAGGGCGAACTGTGCAGCCAGCCCTTTACACGGGTTATCTTATTTGATCCCCATGTGCAGGGTCATCGCTCAGTCATGTTAGACTCTTTGCGACCCCATGAACCGTAGACCACCAGGCTCCTCTGTCCATGGGATTTCCCAGGCAAGAATACTAGAGTAGGTTGCCATTTCCTTCTCCAGGGGATCTTCTCCACCCAGGGATGGAACCTGCCTCTTATGTGCCTCCTGCATTGCTGGCGGAGTTTTTACCACTGAGCCATTGGAGACCCCTATTTGATCCCTACAGCTTCCCAAAGGAGGCATGGTTATCATTCCCATTTCACAGTTGAGGGAAACCACAGCTTAGAGAGGAGAAGAAACTGGTCAGATGTCAAATGACTGGAAGTGGCGGAGCCCAAACTACAACCCCAACCCTCCGAAGCCAAAGGCTTTGCCTTTGTCATTGCTGTGTGATTGTCACGTCCCCTCCCAGAGCCTTGGCCTCCTCTAAAATGATGTTGACCACTTCCCCCCAAGGGATGGGATCTAGTGGTCCAGGAAATACTTTGCAAGCTTCGACACACTGCGAGGAGTCTCCCACCAGCCCCATCCTCTGGTTTCCCAGGGTCGTGAGTGAAGACACGTGGGCTCCCCTGCTCTGGTGGGGCCGTGGGCAGGTAGGACTGGGAAGACTGGCCCCCAGGTCTGCTAGGATGAGCTGCTTGCCTTGGAGACGAGTGGCGTTGAGATGTGGTGAATGACATCTGGCTTCACTCCGTTGGCATGTGGCCGGCGACTCAGGGCCAGGCGGCTTCGGCGGCGGCCCTTGTCCCCATTTGCCAGACACCCATTGTAGCTGTGGATGAGGGGGTTAAGAAGAAAAGGTTGCAAGGAGAGAGAGACTGAGGGTGAGCCCCCGAGAGACTAGGAGGAACCACCAACTTCTGGGCAGATCCTAGAACAAGCCCTAAAAAGCCTTAGTACCACCAGCTAGAAGACCCTACTCCATCAAATTGGTGCCTTGGAGTGAGGTGGCAGCGGGGTGGTGGTCAGAAGATCTTTAAAAGGGTTGTTATTCAATTAACCAGTGTTTTCTGGACTCCTGAACCATGCCTGGTCAGGCACTAGGCCCTAAGTTGTTTGAGGAACCTGGATGTCACCTGCCCTGACCCAGGCACAAGCCAAGTGTGTCCCAGGCCTAGAGACAGGAGAAAGGAATTCTGACTCCAGGAGCAGGTTTCTAAGAGAGGAGACACCTTTACTGGGCCTTGAAGAACTAGAAAGGAGTCACCTTTAGCAAACTGTCATTTATTAGATCACAACTACTACCGGAAACCAGAAAGGAAGTAAAAAAAAGACCCACAAAGCCACCATCTCTACATATCCATACACATCAAATTTCTTCCTTTCCAGCCTTGTCCAGATTGTAGAAGGCAAAGATGGGGTGAGTCATAACCTTGATCGCTGCCATGAACTGCAGCCTCCTGTGTTCCTGGTGTTTCACATTATTAATTACCTAATGGAATCTGTGTAATGTCCTGCCAGGCAAGTATCTTTCTATCTTTCTTCTCATTTTATGAATGAGGCAAATTGAGGCTCAGGGAGGTAAAATGACTTGCCTGAGGTCCCAGGCTAGGAAGTGGGAAAAGTCTAGATTTGACCTCACATCTGTCTGACTCCAGGCTCTTTTGCAGAAGATTCTCGGTAAGGAGGGCTTACCCTGAGCAAAGGCCCTGTGGCGAGTAGAGTTTGGGGAGATAAGAAAGTGATGACTTGGGTGGGAGACTGCAGTCGGGGAAAATGACCTTGGTGGGAGGGCCCTGAACACCAGGGAGAGCATTTTGAACTTTATTCCGTAAGCACTGGGGAGCCACGGCAGGTTTGGCAGCAGGAAGTGAAAAGGATGAATAGCTGCCAAAACAGCCAAGGACCACTTGAATCAGGATCTTCTCTGGACCCACAGAGGGAGATTCTGATTCTGTAGGTTTGGGATGAGCTTGTCAGTGGGTAATTTTCAATGTGCTCTCCGGGTGGCTCTGCTGTCCAGCCGATGTGGGGCTTCACTGCTCTGTGGAGAACAGATGGCACTCAAGAGAGCCTGTCGCCTTAGGTCTGAGCTCTCCCTCATCAGTGGCTTCATTCCCAGCTGTGATTCTAGCTCTTCCTTTGGGACATGAAGCAGTTGCTTTCTTTTTTTTTTTTTTTTGCAGGGGGCAGTGGGGGAAGCGGGCAGTGCCACGTGACTTGTATGATCTTAGTTCTCCAACCAGGGATCAAACCCTGGGCCCTCGGCAGTGAAATCGTGGAGTCCTAACCACTGGACCACCAGGGAATTCCCAAGTGGTTGCTTTTCTAATGCAAACACCCCTGAGAGGGGCATCACTTTTGCCCTTGTAAGCTCTTCCCACATATGGGGGGAAGGGCAGTTCAGGACACAGGCTGAGGGTTCATATGAACCTGACTTAAATCCTGGCTCTTCTGCTTATCATATAACCCCTGCATGCTAAGTCACTTCAGTAATGTTTGACTCTGTGACCCTGTGGACTGTAGCCCGCCAGGTGATTCTGTCCCTGGGATTCTCCAGGCAAGAGTACTGGAGTGGGTTGCCATGCCCTCCTCCAGGGGATCTTCCCAACCCAGGGATCGAATCCGCGTCTCTTACATCTCCTGCATTGGCAGGCGGGTTCTTTACCACTAGTGCCACCTGGGAAGCCCTATAACCTCTGTAAAATGGGGCTAATTTTTTCAGGATCTACCTCACAGGTTCATTATGAGAGCTAAATGAGATAAAGCATTTTAAGATGCTTAGCACAGAGTTTGGCATATATTTAACAAGCCCTTGATAAATGTTATCTATGATTATTATTACTAAAAAATAAAAATAAAAGCACATGGTATGTACATGTCAACAAACAGTAGCCATTATTATTTCTAAATAGTCATCACAGTGATAACACAGTTTATCAGATACTCTCTTCAGGGGAGAGAGAGAGGCCAAAAGGAGGTGCAGAAGGGAGGAAGGAGAGGGATCTGTGCATGGGGCAAGCATCCTGGTCAGGTGAAGGCCAGGAACGGATGAGGTCTACTCAGCCACCAGCTCACGTTGCTTCCTCTCTCCTGGCCTCAGTTTCCTCATCTGTAGCACGAGGGTCAGCTGTCGCTGAGTGAAAGTGCACTAAACCTAGAGTAAGAAAGACCTGGGTCCAAACCCCAGCCCTGCCACTTAAGAGCTGTGTGCCCTTGGGCCAGCCACTTCCCCTCTCTGAGCCTTGGTTTCCTCACCTCCTTCCTCACAGCATCTTTGTGAAGATTGAAATGAAATAATGTCCATGAAAGGGCTTGGCACAGGCCTGCCTCCCAGAACACTTGGTGCGGGCCAGGCACTGTGCTACGTGCTTTACAGAAATCACCTCAGTCGTTCCTTCCAACAACCCTCTGAGGTATTATTATTATCATCGTCTCTACTGGTAAGTGGGGAAACGGAGGCACAGGGAAGTTAAGCAACTCACGGAGGCAGGATTTGAACCAAGCACTTTTGCTGGCGAACCAGAGTTCATCCCAGACTACACACATGAGGTGCTTTATGAAAGGCAGCTGGCGCTACTTTCTTCCGTGCAGAAACTTAGGTGGGCAGGGTTGTCTCCGTAATTTACGAAAAATAGGAAGATAAAATAACAATTGTGAATTGAAGTGGGCTTGGTCAAATTTGTTTCCCAGCTGGGAAGGTGAGGAGGGACGAACAGCAAGAGGCTGTAAATGGAGAGAGGTGGGACCCTTGGTCTGGCTGTCCTGTGGGGTGCCTGGTGCCCCGACCCTTCGGACCAGGGAGGCTCACCCCAGAACGATGAGTTCGCCATACTTGATGGGCTCCTCCCCTGGCTGTGCATCTTCACCAGGAGAAGACAGCACACAAGAGCCCTGGTTCCCCGGGTGCTGGAGATCTGAGGTTCGGGGAGACCCCACTTCAGGGTTTCCTTCCAGCACCATTCTGGGCAGAGGGGAAGAAGAGAAAAAGAGCTTTGCAGCCTCCCACCCCAACCCCCCTCAATGCCAGCTTCAGCCTGCTGCAGGCCACCTAGGCTAAGACCAGAGTGACCTTTCACCCACTCTGTTGCTATGGCAACCACTTCACCTCTGCCTCCCCTAAACTGTCAGCGTTGCTGGGATACCAGGGAAGGGAGATGAATGGGGTGGAACCAAGAGGGAGGAGCTGCCCAATCAGAGGGTCAGAATATTTGGCAGAGCCAGAGGGATGGCTCAACTTGGGGTGGCCAGAAGCTTCTTTTTGGCAGGACCTCTGTCTGGGGTGTGCTGGGAAGAAAAGCACCCCAGGAGTTGGGGGCCCCTGCTGCTCATCTTACATTCAGTTCCTGGGTTTGGCTCTCAGCCCCAGGACTTCTGAGGAACCCTTCTGTCAGGTTTTTGGAATCTACCTATCTGTCTTAATCTTTCTGCCCCTTTGCTAGTCTAGGCCTCTATCTGTCTGTCTGTTTTCTCAATGACTCTGTCCGCGCTGCTGTCCTTTTCGCCACCTTTCTACCCACCCTCCTCCCCACCTCCGCCGGTCTGGGCCCCGCTACCTCTCCATTCACCTGCCTCAGTCTCCCCATCTTGTCCTCACCCTGCGGACAGGGCTCTGGACACCTCCCGGGTGCGCCCCTCTCCCTCCCTCAGGTGTCAGTCTGCAGTCCCCGGGCCGCTCAGGTCTCTGGAGGCCTGTGGGGGCGGCGCTCCCCCCTCCCGCTTGGGCTGCAGCAGAGCCCGTCTCCGCAGGAAGCCTGTTTGGAAAACATCCCCGCGCAGGAGGGACTGCGCCGGGGCAGGCACAATGACAGCCCAGCGACATACGCAGACACAGCCGGCGGCCCCTCCACACAAACACGCGCGCGCACGCACACAGTCCCGCACAACCCGAGCCCTGCGAGCGGTGCCCGGACGGGCGCAGAGCCCACCCTAGACCCGCGACAGCAGGCGCGATCGCGCAAACAGCCACAGGCGCCCGCCCTCGGACCGAGTACCCCCCCCGCCCCCCAGCCACCCTGACACTCAAACACGCCCCCAGCGTCTGTTGGGGCCCGCCCGGCGAAGCCCCCGCCCCCTCCGCCTCGGCGGGCTCACCTGGCCGCGCTCTGGCTCCCGCTTGGCGCTGCTCCCTCTGCGCCTCGCCCCTGCTCGGCCCAGGGGCCGTTGCGGCGGGATGGGCCCGGCCGGCGGCAGCTCCGCGCTGCCTTGTCACGGGGACACCCGGGGCCGGGGGAGGGGTACGAGCGCAAACAGTCACGCTCCGCCCCCTGTCCCTATGCCCCGCCCCATGGAAGCCCCGCCCCTCGAGGCTCCGCCTCTTGCGGCTAAGCTCTGCCCCAGTCGGCGGAGCCCCGCCCTTTCTCAAGAGACCACGCCCCTTATCGAGCCCCTCCGCCAGGGCCCCTGGAAGCCACGCCCACCACTCTGCTCTAGGAACGCTCTCTCCCAACTTCGCGTGATCTGGGGCTCTCAGGTAAGTCTTTGAGATCCCCTTCTCCAGTTCGGGTTCCCCAGACCCCGCCCTAGTTTCTGGAGACTCCTGGGTTCTCCTTGAGACCCTGGCGCCCCCTTCCTCATCGCAGTCTAGCACCTTCCCCCACCCTGGGCTGGAGGCCCCTTTCCGCAGCTTAGGCCAGGGACTCTGCACCTCCTGCCTGAGACCCCGCCTTCCAGATGGGGAAACTGCGGAATTAGAGGAGAGAGGCAGGGAAGGGAGATGAATGGGGTGGAAAGGGCTTGGCACAGGCCTGCCTCCCAGAACACTTGGTGCGGGCCAGGCACTGTGCTATGTGCCTGGAGAGAGAGAATGGAAATACTAGAGAAGACGGAGGTACGGGTGTGCATCAGCGGGGAGGCAGAGGAAAGCCGCTGCGTTTGATCTGTCTTCCAGCCCAGCTGGACTACTTTCTCTCTGGGCGACCGCCGGCTGGCTCTGGGTCCCACCCTCCCAGGTGTCCAGGAATGCCTCCCTCCCGCCCGCCGCTTGCGCACACCACCGGAGGTGCCACAAACGGGATGGAGACCCTCCGGGCCTGGGTTTGCAAGAGACCTCATCTGTTAGTCTGTGGCAGCTGCTATGGGCTGTGCTTTGAACAAAATAAGCCCTTTGATTCTTGGGAGACAGACAGTATAACCACCCATTTTGCAGATGAGAAAAAAGAGATTTAGGAATCTGACTTGGTCATGGTTATTTTCCCTGAAAGGGACCAAGATTGGCTCTCAGCTGTGTGACTCCAGTCTGACTCATAGCTTCTGTATACCTTGTTGCTATGATTCGGGACCACAGGATGGCGAGAGGGCACTCAGAGGTGCAGAGCAGGAGAGACCCAGAGATGCATCAGGTAAGATCCCTACAGCTCATTATCTCTTGGCCTGTTTGGAACTGTAACTGTTACGCAAATTAAAATGGAGGAAGTCTTGCTCAGGCTTCAGAACCAGGAGAGCAGGCCTCTGATACCATGCAGGGCCTGTGGGGCTCCTGGGCACAAGGCCTTTGTGCCTCCCATTTCTTTGATTATAGGGAGCAGCATTTGTTCAGCCTCCATGATCTTTCCTGAGTTCCAACAGCAGATTCCAACAGCAGATTTGGTTAGGGAAGGGAGGGGATGTGAGACCAAGGAGAAACAAGCAATCAATAGCAGCCTTGGGGCAGGTTTCCCCATCAAAGAATATGCACAACAATATCTTTGAGCTATTTTGCAGATACTGAAACCTGCTCGGAGAAGTTATGGTATGCTCCCTACATAAGACAAGTTAAACCTGAAGGTTGATAATGTTGATGCCTACTTACCTCACCACCAACCCATCAGAAGAATGTCCATGAGCTGATCACGCCCTCTTTTACTGTAAAACTTGTCACTTGGTTTGGAGGGTGGTACCCTGCTCTGTCCCCCTTTGCCTGGCAAAGCAATAAAGCTATCCTTTTCTAATTCACCCAAAATTCTGAGATTTGATTCTGCAATGATGTTCACAGAAGCTGAGCTTTCAGCATCATGACCTGCTTCTTACCTGCTTAGACACTGCCTAGATTCTGTGCCTGCCTGCAAACACAGGAAGTCAGGTGGGCTTAGATCAGAAAGGGAGTGGGTCTTGGAATTTTTTAAGCCCCTGGAGGTCTGGCCAACCCCCTCAGGGTCTAATGAAATCCTATGATTGGTGAAACAAACAGCATTGGTAAAGTGAAAGCAGAGCTTCATTTTTGTGCGCAAACTGATGATGTTGTTAGTTTGTGGCCTGGGGTTATAAGCAGGAGCCTCCAAACTGCAGTTTGAAGTCTCACCTGTGGAGTGCACACACGGCCATGGATCCTTTCTCAACTGGGACTCCAGATTACTGTTAACAAGCAACTTCCCAGTGCTACTGAAGTCTGGGTGTAGGTTGTCGGCCCAATTTGGTAATGTATACGCTATTGCTTCTCTCCATTGTTTCTATTTCTTTTCTTTTAATGGCTGTATATTGAAATTAAGTAAAATAATCCTCTATTAAATATTGAAATTGTTTATTAGTGTGTAATAAGTGGTTTCTTTTGTTAAAAAAAAGTCATTCAAACCTAAAACAAAAGTAAAACTTTGGGCAAAACAATAACCAAGAGTTAGGGGAAGCCCAGAGGGTGGACCTTTAATTTGCATCTTTAGAGTGCGTGTTTTACTGAAGAAATCAAGGAAAGCTGCACAGAGGAGGCATTCTTTGACCCCCACGTCAAGAAAAACAAGTGAAAGTTGGCCCACACACTTGGAGGAGCACGCTTCCTCTCCCTCCCCCCAACTTGTTGTTTATGAAGCTGCCAATCTTCAAGACTCCTCCTGGGTCTTACCACATCCACACACCCCACTAACTCCTCCATCTAAAAATAGTCCAAGATACCAACTGCTTTGCCAACTGTTCTCGGGCTCCAGCAGCCAGATGAAACGAGAAAGCAGCCGACAGCACACCCTTTGAGGACAAAAGCACCCACTAATCAAAGAGCAACTCCCTGAGAGGCCAGCAGTCCCTGAGCAGGCTGGACTGCTGGGCTCCTGGCAGCAGGTCATGCAAATCCTGCACCACAGGATTGCTCCCATCCCTGATTCCCTGTCTGCCTACCAGGTACACATATCTGCAATAGGACATGGGGACACTGGGACAGTCTTACTCCCCTTTGCACTCCCAGCTTCCAGTACATTGCCTGCCAAAGCAGGCCCTCTGTGAACACACACTGAATTATGATACAGCCAGGTCACAGAGCCAGACGGGTGTGGAAGTGAGGTTTGACCAGAGCCCCAGTGCTACCACCAGACACCAGATGGCAAGAAGGGCTAAGAGAGGTTCAAAGGCTTTGTCCCAAGAGGCAGAGATTTCTCTTGTGGTCAAGCACTGGGCTGGGAGTTGTATGGTGAGCACAGCCAGACCAGGAGGGACCTCTGGGATCATGGGATGGGCCTGATTGCAGCATTGCATTTTCCAGGATGGGGAGAGGAAGGGTGAGTTGGAACACCACCAACAGGCATAGATTCTCAAGTCCCAGCCTTGGCTTCTGGCTCTTAAGTCCCAGGCTCTGTGCTAAGAACTCCAGCCTCTTAATCTCTCTATGCCTCACTTCCTGTATTTATAAAATGGAAATAAAAAATAGTACCTACCTGAAGTGGGATAAAAATTGACAGTATTGTTTTGAAAATCTTTACAGCCCCTCCCTTCTCTCCTCAATCTAGATCTTGACCCTACTGCTTTTTTAAAAGGGGACAAAGAAAAGAACAAAATACAGCCTGTATTTTTTGTTAAAAAAAAGTTTTGTTTGGCTCCACCAGGTCTTAGTTTTAGCAGGCAACTAAAATGGCATAAAGGATAGTTCCCTAACCATGGATTGAACCTAGGACCCCTGCATTGAGAGCACAGAGTCTTAATCACCAAACCACCAGGGAAGTCCTCTGTATTTCTTCAACTCTTGGGTTCAAATGCCCAGAGACAGGCATAAACAGTTTTGAAGAATACTTGTGCATCTAGTGGAGAAAGCATGTTGAGAACAAATAAACAAGCCAACCGACAACAAACTCTTTCTGGCCTGAAAGATTTGGAGAGAAGATAAGGAAGAGCTAAGATGCTGGGCTCTGCCTCTGAGGTCTCATTGTAGATAGGAGGATGGTGCTAGAAACAGATAGACCCTTCAGATAGATTTAGGCGTCCAAACCCTATTCCTTCACTGTCCAAATTTGATTGGATCAGTTTGTGGCACAATATATGTTCTAGGACATTGTTGAAGACAGTAGAGAATTAGCTGGCAATGAGTGGAGTTTAATAGCTGGTTGTGGTCAGGGGAAGTGTCAGTCCAGGAAAGCCCAACCTAAATTACTGTCTTCCCAGGTGACTGCGGTCGAGGTGCACAGGCTGCACTCCTTGAGGACCAAGGACAGAGGCTTTAAACTCAGGCAGAGGGAAGGGGGGATGGATTCACTAAAATAATCTACACAGGGTAGTCTTGGTAGTCCAGTGGCTAGGACTCCACACTCCTAATGCAGGGGGCCGGGTTTGATCCCTGGTCAGGGAACTAGATCCCACATCTACGCCACAACTAAGACCCAGTACAGCCAAATAAATAAGTATTTTAAAAAAATAATCCACTCAGTCACCAAGCAAGCAAATAACAATAGCAAGCCCTTGGGGTGGGGCAAGTGCCAAGTTGCCACAATGTAGTATTTAAAATCTTCAGTTTCCATTAAGAAATTGTAAATCATGCAAAGAAACAGGAATGGATGACACAGACAAGGGGAAAAAAAAAACAAAACAGGTAGATATTGTAAGGATGTGGGGAAATTGACACCCTCACACACTGACAGTAGGACTGTAAAATGGTGTAGCCACTTAGGAAAACAGTCCAGTGCTGTTTCCAAGAGTTAAACATTGTTGCCACATGACCCTGCAATTCCACTCCTAGGGAAAGACCCAAGAGAAATGAAAACATATGTCTACACAAAAACTTCTACACAAATGTCTATGGCAGCATTATTTATAATAGCCAAAATGTGGACAACTCAAATGTTCAATTGTTGAATGGATAGACAAAATGTATATCTATACAGTGGAATATTATTTAGCCACGAAAAGGAACACAGTACAGATATATGCTACAACCTTGAAAATAATATGCTAAGTGAAGGAAGCCAGTCACAAATGACCACATCTTGTATGATTTCATTTATAATAAATGTCAGAATAGAAGAATATATAGAGGCAGAAAGTGGATTTGTGGTTACTTAGCTAGAGAGGGAGAGCAGAATAGTGACAGCTAAAGTGCGTGAGTTTTTCTCTGAGGTAATGAAAATGTTCCAGAATTGCTGTGGTGATGGTTACCTGTATCTGTGAATATACCAAAACCACTAACTGCACATTTTAATGGGTGAATTGCATGATATGTGAATTATCATATCTCAATATATGCTTTGTGCTCAGTCATGTCTGACTTCTTGTAACCCCTGGACTGTAGCCCACCAGACTCCTCCATCCATGGGATTTTTCAGGCAAGAATACTGGAGCGGGTTGCCATTTCCTCCTCCAGGGGATCTTCCTGACCGAGGAATTGAACCTGCATCTCAGGTATTGGCAGACAGATTTTTTACCACAGAGCCACTGGGTATGCCCCATATCTCAACACAGCTTTTCCTAAAAAAGAACCAGCTAGAACAAAACAAACAAATATGACATTGAGCAAAAGAAACTAAGTATCAGAATTCATACTCTATAATTGTATTGATGCAAATCTTAAAACTAGTCCAAACCAAGCCATATCAGTTCAGGGTGCTTATTTTGGTGGCAAAACTAAGGAAAGGTGAGGAAGTTAAGGGCATAAAAATTAGGTAGAGAGGTTTTAACCTGGAAGGAGGAGCGCAGCGGGTGCTCTGGGGTGCTGTCCAGGGTGCTGTTTGGTTTCTTGACGGAGTGGCAGTCACCCAAGTGCTTGCTTTATAATACTTATTAAGCTGTACATTTATATTGTATGAACTTTTGGTGTGTTCATAATATTTTACAATAAAAGTATTTAAGATGAGTTGGTTTGATCAAACCTCCACATTCTGCAATGAGAATGGGTAAGGAGTAGTTCTAGCTGAAAGGTCAGGATGCGGAGGAAACTGGTGAGACCGTGGTAGCCACGGCCACAATCAGTGAAGAGGAACCCAGGGAGCTGAGAAAGCCAGTGAGAGTGAGTGCACAGAGAGAAGCAAAAACCAGGAGAGGGGTTGAGAAGGGCCCCTAGAACCTGAAGTCTTGATAGCTTGATTTATTTATTCATTTACCCACTGATCAACAGTGTTATTAAGTACTTGCTTTCGGTCACACCAATGAAGCTACTTCTCTCTAATCCCCAGTTTTGCATCGTCAACAATCATTTTTGTCTCTATGACATCATTCCCTGGCCACAACTGAAGGGAGTAAGGATGCCAACCTGACCTAGGCTGGGCCAGTCACATCCTGTCTGTTGGGAATTTGGAACAGAGATTCAGAGATAGCCTTTCTCTGCTGTAGAGTTGGAGAATCACGGAAAACTGGCTTTGCTATGCCAAAACTTCACCCTCAGTGGGCAGTTACCCAAGTCTCAAGAGACACTGCGGGATAATTGGTAACTGCTTTGCCACTGGATATAAGAACTGCCTCTTCCATCCTAGGTTGTGGAAAATTTACTTACACATGTGTATGTGCTCAGTCACTCAGTCTTGTCCAACTCTGCAACCCCATGGGTGCAGACACATGTTTTAGATTCTTCTGGTCAGAAGCACCTGCTTCCAACTGAATCATGCAATTTCCTAAAGAAGCGGATGTGGTGGAGGCAGTGGCTAGGTCCAATCTCAGAAGCTGCAGTGGAAGTAGATCCAACTGCAGAGTCTGCAGCCCTCTGTCCGCGGTGCCAGTGGTGAAGATGCTGTGCGCAATGGGGGCAGTTCTGTCTTCTCGGGATAGTTCTGTGGCGTGATTTTGGGTGTGTTCCCACTTGCCTGGCTACAACGCCTCATTCCCTGCACAGCCTGGAGACTCTGTGAGTTACTCACTATCCTTCATAAATTTTCTTTCTGCTTAGATTGTCCAGAATTGGCTTCTGTGCTTGAAATTAAGAACCCTGGGTGTGTGTGTGGGGGGGGGGGTGTGAGAGGGAGGCTCAAGAGGAAGGGGATATATGTATGTATATAGCTGATTCACATTGTTGTATAGCAGAAACTAACACAATATTGTAAAGCAATTATCCTCTAATTTTAAAAAGTAAATAAATTTTTAAAAAATATATAAATAAGAAGAAAAGAACTCTGACCTACATCTCTAGCAACCTGAATGCAGTCCTTCCTGAAGAGTGGGAACAGACATCAGTAGCCCAGAAGGAATTGTCTCTCCCCACTTCTTGTCTCTTTACCTCTCTGTATGTTGACATCACTCTTCCCTCCAGGCAGACCAACATATGTGGCCTGGGGTAGGAAGTGGCTACGCTGCATCTCCCAAGTTTTTGATATCCTCTCCTTTCAAGAAGCCAGTCCAGACTGAGAATGGAATTTCTTTTTTTTTTGGCGACAACATGCAGGATCTCAGTTCCCTGACCAGGGATTGAACCCCTGTCCCTGGCAGTAAAAGCATAGAGTTCTAACTACTGGACTGCCAGGGGAATTCCCCAGAATTTCTAACTTTTAATAAAAGATTGCAGGGGGAGAAACTTTGACCCAGCTTGGGGCAGATGCTTGCACCTAGCCAGTCACCTACAAATAGGCAGGATCATGTCATATAAAAATGGTTGCTGTGAGACAGGAAGGGGGCAGGGCACAACATTTAAAAGAATGACAACCCCTGAGGACACAACATAAACTGGTTAGACCCAACTAGGTCCAAGATGGAGGATGAGTTGACTTCCACCCAACTAGGTCCAAGCTGGCAGATGAGTTGACTTCCTCCAGACCTTGAGCATCAGTAAGGTCTCATTGTAACAACACATCAGAGCAGTAAATGACACACCCACAGGTACCATGACGGTTCCAAGGTTGACCATAAAAGGGCAAAAAGTGGGTGCTGACCCAATTCCTAGAACTCTCTGCCCCTTCTCCAGAAAAGTTGGAATAATCCTCCCCCTCATTAGCCTGTGAAATTACCCAGCCCATAAAATCTAAAGTGTGTTAGTCGCTCAGTTGCGTCCAACTCTTTGTGACCCCATGGTCTGTCCATGGAATTCTCTAGGCAAGAATACTGGAGTGGGATGCCATTCCCTTCTCCAAGGGATCTCCCTGACCCAGGGATCGAACCAAGGTCTAACCACTCCCATATTTCAGGGTCTCTGGCCTTCTGAGATGGCCCCACAGTCTGTATTTCTCCCAGGACTGCTCTCACTTTCTGAGATGGGCCATATTCTGTGTATGGAATGTATTTGTCTCTAAATAAACCTGCTGTCACTTTGCTATGACTGGTTCTTGAGTTCTTTCCCATGCAAAACCAAGAGCCCACATTTGGTGGCCCATCTCAGGGACTTGCCTGAGACCTGGGATGTGACCATCCTCTCATGCCCTACCTTCTCCCTGCAATAGCTGGCTCCAACCCCGTGTGAAACGGAAGCAGAAGGGGCAGGGCATGGTATTTGAAAGAAGGACATAGCTGGAGGACATAACAAAACTGATCAGAATCAAATGGGTCCAAGACGGCAGACAAGTCAACTCTGACTAGACCTTGATCCTCAGAACATGTCCATTGTAACAACAGCGGCAACAGCAGCACCTCGGCAAGCTACATAAGACACCCGCGGGTGCCACGGCAGCTCCAGGGCCAGCCTCCAAAGACCCGAAAGTGGGCGGTGGCCCAATTCCTGGAAACCTCTGCCCCTCCCCCAAAACAGTTGGCATAATCCTCCCACTCATCAGCCTATGAAAGTGTTGCTGTTCGTTCACTAAATCGTGTCCAACCCTTTGTGACCCCATGGACTGCAGCACACCTGGCTTCCCTGCCCCCAGCCCATAAGAACTAACCACACCACATTTCGAGGCTGCACTCAGCCTGTGAGATGGCCCACACTCTATCTGTGGAGTGTGTTTCTCTCTAAATAAATCTGCTTCTTACCTATCACTTTGTCTCTTACCGAGTTCTTTCTGAGATGAGACTACAAGAATCCGAGTTTCAGTAGGTCCTGAAACCAGATGTGTGACCTTAGTTGGAAGACGGTGGGTTTTAGCTGGGTTCAAGTCCCGGCCATGTGTGTTAAGAGTCCCAAACTGGGTTTTGGCTGGGTTTGAGTGCATTCAAGTTCCACTCTGAGGTGAATGGTTTCACATGCATTGGGGCAGGGGTGCATTTTCAGAGAATTGGGAACATCTAAGTCATGGATTGGACCTAGGTGGCTCAGACGGTAAAGTGTCTGCCTACAATGCAGGACAGCTGGGTTCAATCCCTGGGTTGGGAAGATCTCCTGGAGAAGGAAATGGCAACGCACTCCAGTATTCTTGCCTGGAAAATCCCATGGATGGAGAAGTCTGGTAGGCTATAGTCCACGGGCTTGCAAAGAGTCAGACACAACTGAACGACTTCACTTTCAGCTTCACAAACAGCAGTTAGGTATGGTGAAGTGGGGAAGGGAGGGGCAAAGGGCCAGGAGGGTGGATTCAACCTAAGGTCTATCAACCCTTAAGAAGCAAAACTAATGGAGAAGGAAATGGCAGCCCACTCCAGGATTCCTGCCTTGAGAACCCCATGGACAGAGGAGCCTAGCAGGCTACAGTCCATGGGGCTGCAAGAGTAGGACACAACTGCGCAGACTTGAACACACGTCCTGATTCACGTGTGAAATACTGACCAGTGCGCGCTGATTAGCGTATTTCGAGAAGGTCTATCTCTATCGAAACTGTATGACCATGGCTCTTTTCAATGTGAAAACTCACGTATGCCTGTCTCATATTAAACATTTTATGATACATTTAAATAAGTATGAAAATAAGTGCAGTGGCCGAACAGATCTGGTCTAGTAATACCAATTAGACAAATATATTTTATTATTTACTACAAAATAGACTCATGCTTTCAAAAAAAAAAAAAAAGAAGCAAAACTAAAAAATTAGAATTTTACCTTCTGAGTGATGGGGAGCTACTGAGAGGCTTCTGATGATGGAAGTGTTACATCTGAGGCAGGACATTTTTATGTACAGAAAAATTGAAATAAGAAAAAAATCATCCTCAAATGTACTACCCACAACCACTGTTTCCGTTTGGGTGTATTTCCCACTCTTTCTTCTAAGTGTACACATACACGCATAAACACATAAGCACAATTGTAATTATACCCTATATATGCAGTATGGCATTTGCTTTGAGTAATTAACATTATATCACGTGTATTTCCATGTAATTAAATATTCCTCCTCAATAGTATTTTAATGGCTAGGAGAGTTAGGGATGGCCTCTTTGAGGAGGTAGCATTGGACTTGAGGTCAGAAGGATAAAAAAGCCAGTCTGGGGAAAAGCCTTCCAAGGAGAAGTAATAGTGTGTGTGAAGCGCTGAGACAGGAGTAGTCTTGGTGAGTTTGAGGATGAGTATCAAGAAAATTTCTTCCTGCGTTTCTTCTTTGTTGTTGTTTTTTTAGTCGATCTGTCGTGTCTGAGTCTTTGCAACTCCATGAATTGCAGCACGCCAGGCTTCCCTGTCTTTTGCTATCTCCCAGGGTTTTCTCAAACTCATGTCCATTGAGTCAATGACACTATCCACCTCATCCTCTGTCATCCTCTTCTCCTCATGCCCTCAATCTTTCCCATTATCAAGGTCTTTTCCAGTGAGTCGGCTCTTTGCATCAGTTGGCCAAAGTATTGGAACTTCAGCTTTAGCATCAGTCCTTCCAACGAATATTCAGGGCTGATTTCCTTTAGGATTGACTGGTTTGGTCTCCTTGCAGTCCAAGGGACTCTCAAGAGTCTTTTCTAGCACCACAATTTGAAAGCATCAGTTCTTTGGTGCTCAGCCTTCTTTGGGCTTCTCTGGTGGTTCAGACAGTAAAGAATCCGCCTGCAATGCAGGAGACCTGGGTTTGATCTATAGGTTGGAAAGATCCCCTGGAGGAGGGCATGGCAGCCCACTCCCCTATTCCTGCCTGAAGAATCCTAGGTTGGGAAGATCCTCTGGAGGAGGGCATGGCAACCCACTCCAGTATTCTGGTCTGGAGAATCCCCATGAGCAAAAGAGGCTGGTGGGCTACAATCCACAGGGTCACCAAGAGTCAGACATGACTAAGCGACTAAGCACGCAGCACACAGCCTTCTTTACGGTCTAACTCTCATCCGTACATGACTACTGGAAAAGCCATAGCTTTCACTATACAGATCTTGGACAGCAAAATGCTGCCTTTGCTTTTTAATACACTGCCTAGGTTTGTCATAGCTTTCCTTCCAAGTTGCAAGCGTCTTTTAATTTCATGGCTGTAGTCACTGTCCAAGGTGATTTTAGAGCCGAAGAAAATAAAATCTGTCACTGCTCCTACTTTTCCTCCTTCTATTTGCCATGAAGTGGTGGGACTGGATGACATGATCTTAGTTGTTTCAATGTTGAATTTTAAGCCAGTTTTTCACTCCCCTTTTCACCCTCATCAAGAGGCTCTTTAGTCCCTCTTCACTTTCTGCCATTAGAGTGGTATTATCTGCATATCTAAGGTTGTTGATATCTCTCCCTGCAATCTTGATCCCAGTTGGTGATTCATCCAGCCTGGCATTTCACAAGATGTACTCTGCATAGAGGGCTTCCCAGGTGGCACTAGTAGTAAAGAACCCACCTGCCAATGCAGGAGATGTTAAGAGACATGGATTTGATCCCTGGGTCGGGAAGATCCCCTGGAGGATGGCAGAGCAACCCACTCCAGTATTCCTGCCTGGAGAATCCCACGGACAGAGGAGCCCGGCCGGCTACAGTCCATAGGGTCGGAAAGAGTTGGACATGACTGAAGTGACTTAGCACACACACTCTGCACAGAAGTTAAATAACCAGGAGGACAGTATACAGCCTTGACATACTCCTTTCCCATTTTTGAACCAGTCCATAGTTCCATGTCTGGTTCTAACCATTGCTTCTTGACCGCATACAGGTTTCTCAGGAGGCAGATGAAGTGGTCTGGTATTCTTTTCTCTTTAGGAATTTTCCAGTTTGTTGTGATCCATACGGTCAAAGGCTTTAGTGTAGTCAGTGAAGCAGAAGTAGATGTTTCTCTGAAATTCTCTTGCTTTTTGTATGATCCCATGGATGTTGGCTATTTGATCTCTGGTTTCTCTGCCTTTACTAAACCCAGCTTCTACATCTGGAAGTTCTCGGTTCATGTACTGCTGAAGTCTAGCTTGGCGGATTTTGAGCATAACCTTACTAGCTAAATGAGTGTAGTTGTTCAGTAGTTGAACGTTCTTTGGCACTGTCCTTCTTTAGGATTGGAATGAAAACTGATCTATCCAGTCCTATGGCCAATGCTGAGTTTTCAAATTTTGCAGACATAGAGTGTACTTTAACAGCATCATCTTTTAGCATTTTAAATAGCTCAGCTGGAATTCCATCACCTCCAGTAGCTTTGTTTTCAGTAATGCTTCCTAAGGCCCACTTGACTTCACACTCTAGCATGTCTGGCTCTAGGTGAGTGACCATACCATCATGGTTATCCAGGTCATTAGGACTTTTTTGTATAGTTCTTCTGTGTATTCTTGCAGATTCTTCTTCATCTCTTCTGCTTCTGTTAGGTCCTTACCATTTCTGTCCTTTCCCTTATGGCTCAGCCGATAAAGAATCTGCCTGCAATGCGGGAGACCTGGGTTTGATCCCTGGGTTGGGAAGATCCCCTGGAGAAGGGAAAGGCTACCCACTCCAGTGTTCTGGCCTGGAGAAGTCCATGGACTGTATAGTCCATGGGATCGCAAAGAGTTGGACACAACTGAGCGAATTTCACTTTTCACTTTGCATGAAATATTCCTTTGATATCTCCAATTTTCTTGAAGTGATTGCCAGTCTTTTCCATTCTATTGCTTTTCTCTATTTCTTTGCATTGTTCTCAGAAAAATGCCTTCTTATCTCTCCTTGCTATTCTTTGGAACTCTGCATTCGGTTGGGTATATCTTTCCCTTTCTCCCTTGCTTTTTACTTCTCTCGTTTTTTTACAATCTTCTATTTGTAAAGCTTCCTCAGACAACCACTTGGACTTCTTGCATTTCTTTTTCTTTGGGATGGGTTTGGTCACTGAATCCTGTACAATGTTACGAACTTCTGTCCACAGTTCTATAGGCACTCTGTCTACCAGATCTAATCCCTTGAATCTATTCATCACTTCCACTGTATCATCATAAGGGATTTGATTTAGGTCATATCTGAATGGCCTAGTGGTTTTCCCTACTTCAATTTAAGCCCGAGTTTTTCAATAAGGAGTTAACAATCTGAGCCACAGTCTGCTCCAGGTCTTGTTTTTGCTGATGGTATAAAGTGTCTCTATCTTTAGCTGCAAAGAATATAATCAATCTGATTTCAGTATTGACCATGTTGTGATGTCCACATGTAGACTGTCTCTTGTGTTGTTGGAAGAGGGTGTTTGCTCTGACCAGTGTGTTCCCTTGACAAAACTCTTAGCCTTTGTTCTACTTTATTTTGTACTCCAAGGCCAAATTTTCCAGTTACTCCAGGTATCCTTTGACTTCCTATTTTTGCATTCCAACCCCCTGTGAGGAAAAGGATGTCCTTTCTTTCTTTCTTTTTTTTTAACCATCTTGTTTTTGGTGTTAGCTCTAGAAGGTCTTGTAGGTTTTCACAGAACTGATCAACTTCAACTTCTTCAACATCAGTGATTTGGGCAAAGACTTGGATTGCTGTGAAGTTGAATGGTTTGCTTTGGAAATGAACCAAGATCATTCTGTTGTTTTTGAGATTGTACCCAAGTACTGCATTTTGGACTCCTTTGTTGATTATGAGGACTATTCCATTTCTTCTAAGGGACTCTTGCTCACAGTAGCAGATATAATGGTCATCTGAATTAAATTCGCCCATGCCTGTCCATTTTAGTTGACTGATTCCTAAAATGTTGATGTTCACTCTTGCCATCTCCAGTTTGACCAGTTCCAATCTACCTTGATTCATGGACCTAACATTCCAGGTTCCTATGAAACATTGTTCTTTATAGCATTAGACTTTTCTTTCACCACCAGACACATCCACAACTCAGCATTATTTAGTTTTTGGTCCAGCCACTTCATTCTTTCTGGAGCGATTTCTTTGCTCTTCCCCAGTAGCATACTGGACACCTTTGGACCTGGGAAGCTCATCTTCCAGTGTCATATGTTTTTGTCCTTTCATACTGCTTATGGGGTTCTCATGGCCAGAATACTGGAGTGATTTGCCATTCTTTCCCCCAGTGAACCACATCTTGTCAGAACTCTCCACTGTAACCCATCCATCTCGAGTGGCCATGCACGGTATGGCTCATAGCTTCACTGAGTTACGCAAGCACCTTCACCATGACAAGGCTGTGATCTATCTATGAAGGGGCGTTTCTTCTTTATTCACACTCAGTCCATTCTAACCCCCTGGCAGAAACTTTAATTTAATTGGGTGTTGTGAAAGTGAAAGTCGTTCAGTTGTGTCTGACTCTTTGCAACCCCATAGACTATACAGTCCATGGAATTCTCTAGGCCAGAATACTGGAGTGGGTAGCCTTTCCCTTCTCCAGGGGATCTTCCCCACCCAGGAATCGAACCAGGGTCTCCTGCATTGCAGATGGATTCTTTATCAACTGAGCTATCAGGGAAGTTAAATTTAGTTAAATTGAGCATCCTACAATTTAACTCCATTCTATCTACCTTAAGATAGTGAGACCCCACAAGTTAAGGTTCCCACCGGACTGGGTCTTTGTTGTGGCGTGCAGGCTCTCGAGGTGCAGCCTGTGGGCTTAGTCCCTGTGTGGCACGTGGGAATCTTAGTTCCCAGACCAAGGATTGTCCCCTGCATTGGAAGGCGGGTCTGTAACCACTGGACCACCAGGGAAGTCCCAAGATTGCCCACATTTTATTTCTTTATTTTTAAAAATAATTTTATTTATTTATTTTTTATTGTGCTGGGTCTTCGTTGCTATGAGAGCTTTTCTCTAGTTGCGGCAAGTGGGGACTACTCTCTAGTTGTGGAGTAGGATTCTCTTGTTGTGGAGCACAGACTCTAGGGCACACGGGCTTCAGTAGGGCTCAGTAGTTGTGGCTTCCAGGCTCCAGAGCACAAGCTTAGTAGTTGCGGCACACAGGCTTAGTTGCTCCAAGGCATGTGTGATCTTCTCGGATCAGGGGTCAAACTTGTGCCTCCTGCATTGGCAGATGAATTGTTTCCCACTGAGCCACCAGGGAAGCCCCTGCCCCCAATTTAGATGCCAACTGCAAGTCCAGGTTGTCACCTGTGCTTCTGACCAACCAAGCATCCAGTGATAAGTTGGAAGTTTCCATGACCCACTCCTAGGGCTTCATCATTTGCGAAAATGGCTCACAGAACTCAGGAAAACAGTTTACTTATACGATTGCCAGTTTACTACAAAGACTATTTCAAAGGGTGCAAATGAACAGCCAGAGGAAGAGGTTGTACAGGGCTAGGCATGGGGATGTGGCAAGGAGTTTCCAGGCATGAGACCCTCCCAGCAGCTTCACGTGTTCACCAACCAGGAAATTCTCAGAACCCTGGCCTTTTGGGGTTTTATGGAGGCTTCATGAAAGAAGTGGGGCTTCCCAGGTAGCTCAGTAGGAGAGAATCCGATCCTCCTGCCAATACAGGAAACGCAGGAGACATGGGCTAGATCCCTGGGTCAGGAAGATCCCCTGGAGGAGGAAATGGCAAACCATTCCAGTATTCTTGCCTGAAAACTCCTGTGGACAGAGGAGCCTGGTGGGCTACAGTTCATGGCAGAACAAAGAGTTGGACATGACTGAGAAAATGAGCATGAAAATAAGCATTAAGTAGGCATGACTGATGGAATCATTGACCATCAGTCACTCGGTCAACACTTTATCCTGTTTCTCTCCCCAGAGGTCAGAGGTCAGGGGGATGGGTCTGAAAGTTCCAGCCCTCTAGTTATGTGGTTGATTTCCCTGGCAACCAGAACCCACGGGTTTTTAGAAATATCACCTTATTAACGTAAAGTCTCTAGTTGTTGAAAGGGGCTTGTTATGAATAACAGAAGACTCTCCTTTCACTTTATTGGCTCTTGTCACTTAGGAAATTCCAAGGGTTTTAGGAGCTCTGTGCCAGAGACAGGGACAAAAGGCCAACCTAGACTCCATACTCACAGATTCAACCAATCTGGAGTTGAAAATATATATATTTTTAATTCCAGAAGCTTCCCTGGTGGCTCAGTTGTAAAGAATCTGCCTGCCAATGCAGGAGACACAGATTTAATTGCTGATCTGGGAAGATCCCACAACTAAGATCCCCGTAGTTGCCACAGAGCAACTAAGCCCATGCTCCACAACTACTGAGCCTGTTCTCTAGAGCCCTGTGAGTCGCAATTACTGAGCCCAAGCACCACAAGTACTAAAGCCAGCATGTCCTAGAGCCCATACTCTGAAATGAGAGAAGCCCCTGCCACGGGAAGTCTACACACGGAAACAGAAGTAGCCCCCACTTGCTGTAACTGGAGAAAAGTCCACACAGCAGTGA
Source organism: Cervus elaphus (assembly GCF_910594005.1). Lineage (NCBI taxonomy): Eukaryota > Metazoa > Chordata > Mammalia > Artiodactyla > Cervidae > Cervus > Cervus elaphus. The sequence continues at coordinate 6,460,883 of NC_057816.1, forward strand.
AGACCCAGCACGGCCATTAATTAATTAATTTTTTAATTCCAGAAAGTTTTGGGACTCCCCTGGTAGTCCAGTGGTTAAGACTACATGCTCGCAATGCAGAGGGCACGTGTTCAATCCCTGGTCAGGGAACTAACGTCCTGCATGCCAATGGCTCGGCCTAGTGACTCTGACACTTTCTGGCCCCGTGACTCAGCCTCTCCGTGTTTCCGTTTCCTCGTGTGTGAAGCGGGCACAATAACAGCACCCGTACCTCACAGGGGGCTTCCCAGGTGGCACTAGTGGTAAAGAACCTGCCTGCCAATGCAGGAGACAGAGCGGCACGGGTTCGATCCCTGTGTCGGGAAGACTCCCTGGAGGAGGGCATAGCAACCCACTCCAGTGTCCTTGCCTGGAGAATCCCATGGACAGAGGAGCCTGATGGGCTACAGTCCATGGGGTCGCAAAGAGTAGGACATGACTGAAGCAACTTAGCACACACGCACGCATACCTCGTAGGCCTGCAATGAGATTTAAATGCGATGCTCTTTATGAAGACAGACACAGTTCACACTACACAAGCATTTGTTGACTAAGATAAACTCTATCTTCTATATAGCTCTTCAGTTGGTCCCACGCTACCATTATCTCTCCACCATCATACTGTCCTGACCTAATGCGTCTCGCTGCATCCAGTCCCTGCCATCCTCCAATCCATCTGCACACCCAAACCAGGGTCACCTTTTCAAAATGTGAATATGATGCAAATATTGAGTTGGCCAAAAAGTTCATTTGGCTTTCCCCATAAGATCTTATGGAAAATCTGAATGAAAATTTTGGCCAACCCAATACTCACTGCTTCAATGGCTTCCTAGGGTTTCCCTGGTGACTCAGTGGTAAGGAATCGCCTGCCAAGCAGGAGACACGGGTTCGATCCCTGGGTCAGGAAGATCCCCTAGAGAAGGAAATGGCAACCCAATGCAGCATTCTTGCCTGGACATCCCACGGACTGAGGAGCCTGGCGGGCTACAGTCTGTGGGTCACAAAGGGTTGGACAGAACTTGGCGACTACACAATAGCAGCAATAGCTTCAGGGGCTCCCTACTGCAAGGCTGCCCTCCTCAGCAGGCTGGCAAGGTCCAGGAGATCTGGTCCCCACTCACCTGTTCAGGCTCACCTTCGCCACTGAACACTCTGGACAACCACATATCCAAAGGTACACTAGGAAGTTGTTTCCTTATAAGAGGTGGAATGATCAAAATTGTCCTTTCATTGACAAGAAGTGGAAATTTCACCCATTGCTACCCAGTTTGTGCCAGGCCACATTCTTGGCTTCCTGAGGACCTGCCATGCCCATCTGCTTCCTGATTCCTTCATTCAGGGAGGTTTACTTCTTTATTTGTAATTGAATTTGTGAATATCAGCTGGCTGATGTGAAGCATCCAGAGATAAAGGCTACTTAGCTTGGCTTGCTCTGGGACAGGCTGTCTGCCCCCCCCCCCCCAGTTTATTTATCTTTTAGTTCTTCCAAAATTGAATATATCAAGGCCTATGGGCTTCCCTGGTGGCTCAGCGGTAAAGAATCCACCTGCAATGCAGTGATAGCTTATGGTGAATGGTGTTGGATTCGTGATCTCCGAAGAAGATTTAGCTTTGGGACCAGGGACCAGGTTTGATCCCCCAAGAGCTTTTGTGTAGCAGAGTTTTATTAAAGTAAAAAAGGGACAGAGAAAGCTTCTGACACAGAAAGCTTCTGACACGGACATCAGAAGGGGGATGGATCCCTATCCCTAGTCTTAGCAGGGGAATTATATACTTTTTAATTGGTTATTACAATAAATCAAAAGAATGTCTCAAGGTTGTAAAGATCTTACTAGACCCACTCCCCTAATATACATTTTAAGACAACAGAATTAGTCAGAAAAAAAAAAAAAAGAATTAGTCAGAAGGTTTTCAGGAAGGAGAAACAGGTCCTCAAGCAGGATACATTACTGTTATATAATCCTTAATAAGTAATGTAGAAAAAAACCTTTGCCCTTTCCTTCTCCTTGAGAATTCCAGACCCCTAACTCCTCCTTGAGAGCCCCAGACCGCTTTCTTCTCCTTTGGGACCCTGGACTTTTTATCAACCTGCCTAGGAATTGACTCTCTCAGTAGGAGATGTGGGTTTGATCCCTGGGTAGGGAAGATCCTCTGGAGAAGGAAATGGCAACCCACTCTAGTATTCTGGTCTGGAGAATCTCCTGGACAGAAAAGCCTGGAGGCTACAGTCCATGGGATCACAAATAGTTGGACAGGACTAAGGGACTAAACAACAATAACTGCTAAGGGGAAAATGATAAACAAGAGAACAAAATCCGAGGCCCCTCCCCCACTTCTCTTAAAGTCACAGAACACAGAAGGAACTGCAGTGGAATAAGTGGGTGCAGAAAGCCAGGAGGGAAAGGATGGCAAGAAAAACTCCCCAAATACTTAGAAAGCTATTCAACAGAAACTGTGATAAATACAAGTCAATGTGAGATAAGTGAAATTAAGGAGCAGCAGAGATGAGAGGCTGTTTTGTAGATAAGGCCTGTTTTCCTCTTCTCTTTTCTCATCAGGGTATTCTAGGCCCAAGGCATTTCCTGTAGGCCAGGCCCTCTTCCATGTGCTTTACCTAAATTAACTAATTTCCTGTGAGGTAGGTACTATATTTAGCCCCATGTCACTCCTAAGGACAGGAACACAGGGAAGTTAATTACTGTGCTGCACGTTTTATGGCAAGTAAATCAAAAGAGCCTTCTTGGGTCCAGAGTCTTGATAAGGCTAATAAGGTCGAGTTTTATAAAGAACTTGACAGACATTAGAGGCAAGAACAATCACACTTAATTAGAGGGAGTCCAACATGACTTCAGAACTAAAAATGGATCTCACAGTTTACCATGTGGTTTTACATGGATTATCTCATTTCAGTAGAGGAGGCAGTACAGAGCTGTGGTAAACAGCACAAGGTCTAGAATCAGATGATCCTGATACTTGTTTCCCAGCCTTGTCACATACCAGTTATATGTTCTGGGGCCTCTTTTAGTGCCTCAATTTCTCATTTGTAAAGATTTTTACGGACTGAGCCACCAGGGAAGCCCCTATTTGTAAATAGAGTATAATAAAACAATTTGTCTCATGCCATTGTGAGGATTAAATAAGATAATAATACCCTTAAAGCAGTTAACAGGCTTTCCAGGGAGCTCAGGGGTACAGAATCTGCCTGCCAATGTAGGAGCTGCAGAAGATGCAGGTTCGAGCCCTGGGTAGGGAAGATCCTCTGGAGAAGGAAATGGCAACACACTCCAGTATTCTTGGCTGGAAAATCCCCTGGACAGAGGAGCCCTATGAGCTATAGTCCATGGGGTTGCAAAGAATCAGACACGACTGAGGACGTAGTAAGTAGTGATCTAAAGCAATTAACAGCGTGCCTGGCACATAACAAATGATAAAAAAAAAAAGAAAAAAAGAATAAGATGATGTGATGGCTTATTTTACTAAACACAGGTGATGTATCAAATACCTTCTGGGCCTCTTAAGCCTCACAACAGCTCTCTGAAGGTTTTGTCCTTATTGTACAGTGAAGTGCACGTGCTGACTCCGTGTACTAAAGCACTTTGCTCACTCAGTCACAACAATCCCAGGTGTAGGTGCTATATATTATAATCCCCATCGTACAGAGGAGAATACTGAGCATACGTTAAATAACTCGATCAAGTTCACAGCCAGCAAGAGAAGCAAGCAGGCAATTTGGTTCCAAGGTCCGTGCTCTTAACCATCTTCCCTTTCAGCAACAAGTGAGGAAAACAGGCTCAGAAAGTGAAGAGATTTCCTAAGGAGGACTCCAGGTTGTTTTACCACTCCAGGAATTACCACCAAATCCAGCAGGGGGCGCTCCAAGACACAGCAATCTGTGGGATTGGCATACTAGGTCAAAACTACCATACCCACAATGCAGTGCGGGCATTAAGGTCCCCGTCCCAGCTTGTCCGTCTGAGGTCTTGCCTGTGTGCTCTCCAGGAGGAATATGTGTATCTGAGCCATTGGAGTCCTTCCCCAATCTTAAGATAGCACGTTAAAAGTTTTTTTCCGCTTCATCTCATCCTTGTCTTACCAGTTGGAGGGCGGAAGGATTGAATCAACGCTGCTATTTGTCGGCTTTATTTGTCTTAACCTAACGTGAGGACCCTTGACCTTTAACCCAAGATGGCGGCGCCCAGAACCCAACTCTCGGTGTAGATCTGAGGCGAACTAAGCCCGGGAACTCCGCGCCATGTCGAAGCTAAGCCGGGCCACTCGGGCTCTCAGGAAGCCCGAGGCCGAAGGCGTGATCCGGGCCATCGTGCGGGCAGGCCAGGCCATGCCCGGGCCCCCTCTAGGCCCCATCCTGGGTCAGGTGCAGCCGCGGCGAAAACCAGGCATGGGAGGCGCGGGAGGGTTGGATCTAGTACGTTGGTGAGGGGTGTGGACTGGGCCAGGGCTGCCTCGTTTCATACCCCGGCCCTGCTGCCCACACACGAATCATCTGGCACATAAAACGGTAGTTGAATGTGGGTCGAGAGAAGAGGATGGGTATCCTTAGAGACGCGAAGAGGAGGAGAGAAGGGATGGAGCCTCCTGGGTGGTAGGAACCCGGCCCTTCCTCCCCACGCTTACCTCCTCTATGCCTCCCTCACAGCGAGGCGTCTCCATCAACCAGTTCTGTAAGGAGTTCAACGAGAAGACCAAGGACATCAAAGAAGGCATTCCTCTGCCTACCAAGATTTTTGTGAAGGTGCGGAGTCGGGACTCTGACCCCCCATTTCCTTATTCTTCCCAAGGCCTGAAGCTGGTCTCCTGGGGTTGCTACTCGGCTCCCCGCTTGGGGCAAATCTCTTTCAAAAAAAAAATTTCATTTTTGTTTACTTGGCTGCACCGGGTCTCAGTTGAGGCTGTTTTTGGCTGTGCTGGGTTTTGGTTGCTGCCTGCAGACTGTCTCCAGTTGTGGCGCTGGGGCTTCTCCTGTGGAGCACAGGGTCAATAGTTGTGGTGCACAAGCTTAGGTTGGCATGTGGAATTTTCCCTGACCAGGGATCGAACCCGTGTCCCCTGCATTGACAGGCAGATTCTTAAGCACTGGACACCACCAGGGAAGTCCCAAATCCCTTCTTGATGCCCGGCCCCCCTTCCCCCTTTTACACAGTGGAGACTAGACCATATCTTTCCTGAGTGCACCCTGCCTTGTCGCAGATCTTTTTTTTTTTTTTTTTGTCCCTCCAAATTGCCAGGGTTTCCAGAGCAGAGTTGGACCTGGAATAGAGGTGACAGGGACATCTTTTAGAAGTTTATTTTTCCTGTAGTTTTATGGTCAGTTAAAGGGGCACCATAGCAAGGTGAGCTGAGATGGGGCAGGCAGGAAGTTAGTAGTACCTTGGGCTGGGGCCGCAGGGTAGGAAAATTCTCATATCTCTTTTTTTCCCTTAAGCCTGATAGAACATTTGAAATAAAAATTGGCCAACCCACTGTTTCCTACTTCCTGAAGGCCGCTGCTGGGATTGAGAAGGGGGCCCGGAACACAGGTAAGGGGCAGGGTGGGCATCTGGGCTTCTGGAGGCTCTGGAGGGAAGCAGTGACTCCTGAAGGGCTGCTTGTGTTTTGCTCCCAGGGAAGGAGGTGGCCGGCCTGGTGACACTGAAGCACGTGTATGAGATCGCCCGCATCAAAGCTCAGGATGACGCCTTTGCCCTCCAAGACGCGCCCCTGTCCTCTGTTGTCCGCTCCATCATTGGCTCTGCCCGTTCCCTGGGCATTCGTGTGGTGAAGGAGTGAGTATCTGGGGGAAGCTCAGTGTGAGAGAAGGGCCTGGAAAGTTCTTGATTCTAGGACAAGGCTGAAGTCCCACTGAGTGGGAGAGTCAGTGTCTGTGTTAAAGGATCTTAGATTCTCATTCATTCGTTTGGAATAGAATTGTTATGCACCCAATGTGTATTAGACTGTTCGGGACACTGGATACAGTCCGGAAGGAGGTAGCCATGCTTGGCCTTGCTTCTAAGGAGCTCCCAGTCCAGAGATGGAGGCAGATCCATAAATGGAGCGTTACTGCTGGATGGTCAGCCCTGATAAAAGAGACCACAAGCATCTTGAGAACCGGGAGTAGGGTTCCTGATTTTGCCTGTGTGTCAGTAAAGGCTTTGCAGAGCACTTGACATCCAAGCAGAGCCCTGGGAAAGGAGGTCAGGGACTGGGACAAACATTCCGAGAAGTGGAAAAATCCCTGTGAAGAATGTAGGGTGAAAGAGTGAAGCAGAGGAGTTCAGTGTGATCTGGGTATATCACACTAGAGAGAGTGGAACATAGGAGGTGAGGCAAACAGGGTCTAGTTGGTTCTCAAATCCAGACCTGATCCTCAGGCCAACAGAGGGCTCCTCATGGGGGCTTCGGAGACCTCAGGAAGGTGAGATGGTGGGTGGGAAAGCGTGTGGCCCAGATGATGGCAGGGGTAGCACTCAGCCCTTCCCTGGCCTCTTGCTGCTGGAGTCACACCCCATGCAAAGGCTGATGGTTGGTTATTTCCCAAGAGGAGTGAGGGTAAGCGTGGAGCAGGGGTGGAATTTACTTTGCTCAGATCTTTACTTGTTCTGGGAATACAGCAGTGCACGAATCTGATCCCTGCTCTGAGAGACATACATGTACCGCCTGATGATTTCTTTGTACAAAATGTTTTTGGGCTCAGAGAATGGGCAGGTTAATCTGGATTGGGATTTAGCTGTTCTAATCCTCCAAGGATAAGGAGGGATTTAAGAAAATAGTAAAAAGCAGAGGTGATGGTGGAGTGGCACTCCTGGCAGAGAAGAGAGATGAGCAAAAGGTGTGGGGGCTGGGAGGGTCTTCCCTATAGCTCAGACGGTAAAGAATCTGCCTGCAATGCAGGAGACCTGGGTTCGATCCCTGGGTCAGGAAGATCTCCTGGAGAAAGCAGTGGCATCCCACTCCAGTATTTTTGCCTGGAGAATCCCATGGACAGAGAAGCCTGGTGGGCTACAATCCATGGGGTCACAAAGAGTCAGACATGGCTAAGCGACTAACACACACACATATGGGGGCTGGGGCAGTGGGAGCGGGGAGGGGCTCTGAGACGGTGACGTGGGTGCTGTGAGCTCCCACCCGTGACCGGCCCCTCACTCACTGTTTGTTTCTCTGTACTTACAGCCTCAGTTCAGAAGAGCTGGCTGCTTTCCAGAAGGAGCGAGCCCTGTTCCTGGCTGCTCAGAAAGAGGCGGATTTGGCAGCTCAGGCAGAAGCTGCCAAGAAGTGATTCCTGTCCCCCAGCCTCCAGGATTTTGAAGGGGGCCAGTTGAGAAGGCTGTGTCTAAGGGGAGGAAGGGAGGTCACACCAAGCTGATTATATTTTTCTGACTTTAAATTATGTATTTTTAAATTATGTATGGCTATATCAGAGCATCAAGCCTGAGTAAACATGTTTTGTCACCCACTTTCAGTTTCTGCTTTGGGACCCCAGGGATAGGGACTGGTACTGACAGTAGCCACCACGGACAGATGTTAGCTGCCCTGGGAAGTAGGAGTTTCTCAGAGTCTGAGGCTCAGCCAGGTAGAGCAACCTGCCCAAGGTCTGACCTGACAGAGGAAGGGGAAAATCTTGTGTTTTCCGCCTTCCTAGGGATGAGAGAATGGACAGGGCGGGCAGGGGCTGTGGATGTTGGGCTTGCTTCCATCAGAAAGGCCTCCTGTCTCTGGCGGACTCGCAGCCTCAACAGAAACAGGCCCTTTTGAAGACTTCAGATGACAGCCCCAAGCAGGGTGCTACACGGAGTGCCCTGGATCCCAAGGGCTGCCTCAGACCTGTCTGTTAAACTGACCCTGACTCAGTCAGGTGATACCAAAATGTGAATATTGTGGGGTTTATGGCTACAGACCTGTGGAAGAAGCAAAGCATCGGTAGGTTCCTGCCCACAGTGGGAGAAGTCCTTGGCCTTCTGTTTTCCCATTAGTCATAATACAATGGACTCCTGTCCTCACAGAGAAGAGGAGGAGTCTGGGGTGAAATGGGATTCACATTTACCAAGCACCTGTTATGTGCCAGGCATGTGATTTTATACCAAGATTTGGAAAGCTTAGAAAAAACCCTACAGGAAAAGAGAAGCCTCAAGTAATCCCCCCCAACCCAGAGAAGACTCCTGCCAATATTTTGCCATTTATCTTTTCTACTTTGTTTTTTCTTTATATGTAATGCTTTAAGAAAAACAAATTTGAGTCATACTCTATATACTGCTGTATTCTACTTGTAGCTTGGGAATTATTTAGAATACTCTTTTCATTATTTTCTTAAAACAGTTTTTCATAGCTACTTAGTGTTTTGTCTTATGAGTAGACCATTGTTTAGTTACCAAGGCCTCAACTGTTGGGTAGTTTGTTGTTTGCATAAAAAAACCAAACAACAAAAAAACACTCAGCCCCGTGATGAACAGCATTTGGTCCTCTGCCTCAGGAGCTCCTAAAACTGCAATCAGTTGTGTCAGCTGAGGGTGTGGTCTCATCTGAGGCTTGACTGGGGAAGGATCCACTTTCAAACTCATGCGGTTGTTGGCAGCATTTGGTTCTTTCTGAACTGCTGGACTGAGGGCCACAGATTCTTGCTGGTTGTCAAGTCAGGGGCCACCTTCAGTTCCATTCTCCCAAGCTGTATAGTCTTAGGCAAGTTACTTATCTACTCTGTGACTTAGACCCTCATCTATAAGATAGGGAAGATAGTGCCTATCTCCAAAAGTTGCGGGAATAACTCCATTTATGGTCAATTAATTTATGACAAAGGAGCCAAGAATATTCAGTGGGGAAAGGCGGCCTTCAATAAATGGTGCTGGGGAAAGTGGACAACCACATGTAAAAGAATGAAGCTTTAGAAATTAATCCAGGAAAAAAATAAAAATTAAAAATAAATAAATAAATAAATTAATTAATTAATTAATCCAGGAACTTCCCTGGTGGTCTAGTGATTAAGACTGCATTTCCAATGCAGGTAGCGGAGGTTTGATTCCTGGTCAGGAGACAAGATCCCACATGCTGCAACTAAGATCCTGCAGGCTGCAACAAAGATTTCACGTGCTGTGTCTAAGACCTGGCACAGTCAAATAAATATTTTAAAAAGTAAAAATTCAAAGTAGATCAAAGACTTGAGCATAAGACCTGAAACCATAAATTTAGAAGAAAACATTGGTTTTGGCAATGAGCTTTTTGATTTGATCTCAAAAGCAAAAATAAACAAGTGGCACATCAAACTAAAAAGCTTCTGCCACAGCAAAGGAAGTCATCAACAAAGCAAAAATGCAAACTACAAAATAGGAGGAAAAAATGTTTAAATCATATATCTGATAAGGAGATAATATCCAAAGTAAATAAAGAACCCTTATGATTCAATAGCCAAAAAAAAAAAAAACCCAACAATTGAGCACACACATAAACTCTAGTCAAGAACAAGCAATTCTCTCCCTGCACATCTTTAGCCACAGCCGCATTTCTGTTTTTTTTTTTTTCACCATAACACTTAGAAGAATCGTCTGAACAGACTGTCTATACTTTTCATCTCCCATTCACTCTTTGCTTAAAATGTTCTTTGTTTTAGCCTTGTGTCTATTATTAAATACACCTACAACAATCTCTCTTTGGCTTAGAGTCAGCCTGATTTTTTTTTTTTTACATTCTCTCCACCTTTTTCTATCTTTATGAGAGACTACCCAAAGCTTACTCCTAATGGGTTCCCTCTGCCTGGACTAAATCCAATCAGCCTGCACCTAAAATGGGAAGGTATCTCCAGGGAGGAAGACATCTGGTGATCATCAGCTCACACATGAAGGGCTCTTTCCTCTCTGGAATTTTAGTTCACCTAGTTCTTGTTTTTTCTATGGCTCTATAATGTCTTTGGCAATATGTTTTATTAGGGAGAATGGAACTAAGGGTGGCCTCTGACTGACAACCAGCAAGAAACTGAGGCCCTCAGTCTAGTGAAATATGAGTTTTACAATCTATTAATGCTTTTCTAGTTATCAGAATGGAACATTGGGTAATAAACTCTCACCCTTAAGTAACTGGCACTGTATATGACATAATTATACTCCATATGCAGTATACGGCAATTCGTGTGTGTGTGTGCTGAGTTGTGTCCAACTCTTTGTGACCCCAAGGACTGCAGCCTGCCAGGCTTCTCTGTCCATGGGATTTTCCAGGCAAGAATACTAGAGTGGATTGCCATTTCCTTCTCCAGGGGATCTTCCCAACCCAGGGACCAAACCTGCGTCTCCTGCCTTGGCAGATGGCTTCCTTACCACCAGTGCCACGTGGGAACCCCAGTATGTGCCACTAATGTTTTCTTAAAATAATGATTTTTAATTACATGTGTTCATTGTATCAATAGGGTCATTTTATTTCCTTCAGTTCAAATAACTGAAACAAAATAGTGTTTTGGATTGTGTACTTTCACTAAAACTTGCCCTGGATTATAGTAGCCTGTGATACATTAAGAGGCCCAGATCATAGGCAATTCCTTTTCAGAAAATGTACAAACGGGCCACTCAGCACATTGTTTTATAATTTTTTTGCCAAAACAAACCAATGAACATCTTCATATGGCACTGCGACTTTTTGGCTCTTCCAGTTTTCCAGGATTTTTCTATTTTTGTGGCTGTGCTAGGTCTTGGTTGCTGTGTTGGCTTTTCTCTAGTTTCAGTGAACAGGGGCTCCCCTCTGGTTGCGGTGCGTGGGCATCTCATTGCGGTGGTTTCTCTTCTTGTGGAGCACAGGCTTTGGGATGGGCAGGCTTCAGTAGTTACGGTACGTGGACTCAGTACTTGCAGCTCCCGGGCTCTAGAGCGCAGGCTCCGTAGTTGTGGCATGCAGGTTTAGTTGCTCAAAGGCCTGTGGGACCTTTCTGGATCAGGGATTGAACCCATGTCTCCTGCATTGGCAGGTGCATTCTTTACCACTGAGTCACCAAGGAAGCCCTCCGATTGTTTTTTAGTTTTAGTTTTCATCTATTTTATTGTTAGAGGTTCTATTGGCTCTTTTTCAAGTCTGCTTTATCATTGTTACCATTTCATGTTCCCTATAGATGTTCTTGACTTTGTAATTTACTTCTTTAAGCATGAAAAAATGTAATTGTTTTAAATTAGTGACTGACTACTCCAATATATGTTACTGTGTATGTTTGCTCTGCGAATTCTTGTTCCTGTTCATGTGGTCTTGTTCCTTGTGTATCTGGTTATCTTTGATTGTGTCCTGCTCAATGCCTGTGACATGTTATTTCTGGGAGCTCCTTGAGGCTTAAGATGGATATGCCCTCATCCAGAGAGGTTGGGAATTAGTCCTGCCAGCACGAGACAACACTACAGAAGTCCTGATGCTCGTCTCATCCCAGGCTAAATAAACATCAGCTCTTCATCCAGTTGCTAAAGTCAGAGATACAAGGCTCTCTCTTTTCCTCATCCCCACTTTAAATGCCTTAGCAAATCATGTTAGTTCTGTCTCCAAAGTGGGCTTCCCTGGTGGCCCAGATGGCAGAAAATCTGCCTGTAATGCAGGGGGCCCGGGTTCAACCCCTGGGTCAGGAAGGTCCCCTGGAGAAGGGAATGGCAACCCACTCCAGTATTCTCGCCTGGAGAATTCCATGGACAGAGGAGTGGGCTGCAATCTATGGGGTCACAAAGAGTCAGATACGACTGAGTGACTAACACACACACACACACACACACACACACGTCTCCGAAGTATCCCAAATCCAGTCCTTTACTTCCATTCATACTTGGTAAAAGCTCTCATTTCCTCCTGCCTGCATCACTGCAGGAGCCTACCTGGTCTCTCGGCTTCCGCTCTTGCCTCCTCCAATCCTTTCTCCACACATTGTCAGAGGGTTGGCTTTAATATGTCAATCAAATCATGTCATTCTCCTGCTTAAATCTCCTCAATGGATTCTACTGCATGTGGAGATAAAATCTAAGTTTCCTGTCATGGTTTTAGGCCCTGAGTAATCTTTCCCCTCCTCTCCAACGTCTCTTCCTCTGGCTGGCCTGGATCCAGCCACACTGATTTTCTTGCTAGTCCTTAAGCAGGTGAAAGCCTTTCCCGTCTCCTCTTGCTTTCCTTTGGCCTGGAACATTCTTACTCCTGTTTCTCATCTTTGAGGTCGTAGCTCAACGTTACCTCCTAGGAAAAGGCTTCTTGTCCCCACACTCTAAGCCAGGACTCTCTAAGCTGCAGCTGTGGTTCTCTACCAAGCAGCATCTCTGACCTTGACTGCGTGTACTGTATGCGCCTTTGAGATTTTATTCACTTTTTGTTGCATCTACCCACGGCTGCTTCAGCCTCTTCAGCTGAAGAAGCTGATGTTGAATGGTTCTATGAAGACCTACAAGACCTTCTAAACTAACATCAAAAAAGATGTCCTTTTCATTACAGGAGATGGGAATGCAAAAGTAGGAAGTCAAGAGATACCTGGAGTAACAGACAAGTTTGGCCTTGGAGTACAAAATGAAGCAGGGCAAAAACTAACAGGGTTTTGTCAGGAGAACACACTGGTCAGAGCAAACACCGTCTTCCAACAATACAAGAGGCGACTCTGCATGCGGACATCACCAGATGGTCAGTACCAAAATCAGATTGATTACATTCTTTGCAGCTGAAGTGGAGAAGCTCTATACAGTCAGCAAAAGCAAGACTGGGAGCTGACTGTGGCTCAGATAATGAGCTCCTTATTGCAAAACTCAGGCTTAAATTGAAGAAAATAGGGAAAACCACTAGACCATTCAGCTATGACCTAAATCAAATCCCTTATGATTATACAGTGGAAGCAGTAAATAGATTCAAGGGATTAGGCCTGATACAGCACCTGAAGAACTATGGCTGGAGGTTGGTAGCACTGTATAGGAGGTCGTGACCAAACCCATCCCCCAAAAAAAAGAAATGCAAGAAAGGCAAAATGGTTGTCTGAGGAGGCCTTACAAATAGCTGAGAGGAGAATAGAAATGAAAGGTCAGTCAGGGAGAAAGAGAAAGATATACCCATCTGAATGTAGAGTTCCAAAGAATAGCAAGGAGAGATAAGAAACTTTCTTAACTGAACAGTGCAAAGAAATAGAGGAAAACAATAGAATAGACAGACAGAAGATCTCTTTTCTATTCTCAAAAGAATAGAAAGACAAAAGATATCTTCAAGAAAGTTGAAGATACCGAGGGAACATTTCATGCAAAGATGGGCACAATAAAGGACAGAAACAGCAAGGACCTAACAGAAGCAGAGAGATTAAGAAGAGGTGGCAAGAATACACAGAAGAACTACACACAAAAAGATCTTAACGATTTGAATAATCACGATGGTGTGGTCACTCATCTAGAGCCAGACATCTTGATGTGTGAAGTCAAGTGGACCTTAGGAAGCATCACTACAAGCAAAGCTAGTGGAGGTGATGAAATTCCAGCTGAGCTATTTAAAATCCCAAAAGATGCTGCTGCTAAAGTGCTGCAGTCAATATGTCAGCAAATTTTGAAAACTCAACAGTGACCACAGGACTGGAAAAGGTCAGTTTTCATCCTAGTTCCAAAGAAGGGCGATGCCAAAGAATGTTCAAACTACCATACGATTGTGCTCATTTCACATGCTGCTGCTGCTGCCGTTGCTGCTAAGTCGCTTCAGTCGTGTCCGACTCTGTGCGACCCCATAGACGGCAGCCCACCAAGCTCCCCCGTCCCTGGGATTCTCCAGGCAAGAGCACTGGAGGGGGTTGCCATTTCCTTCTCCAATTTCACATGCTAGCAATGTTCAAAGTTCTCCAAGCCAGGCTTCAACAGTACGTGAACCAAGAACTACCAGATGTTCAAGCTGGATTTAGAAAAGGCAGAGGAACAAGAGATCAAATTGCTAATATCCATTAGCTCATAGAAAAAGCAAGGGAATTCCAGAAAAACATCTACTTCTGCTTTATGACTACACTAAATCCTTTGACTGTGTGGACCACTACAAACTGTGGAAAATTCTTCAAGAGATGGGAACACCATTCCACCTTACCTGCCTCCTGAGAAACCTGTATGCAGGCCAAGAAGCAACAAAACTGGACATGGAACAAAAGGACTGGTTCAAAATCGGGAAAGGAGTACGTCAAGGCTGTTTATTGTCACCCTGCTTATTTAATTCATATGGAGATTTGAATTAATCTCAAAATGCCAGGCCCCACGAAGCACAAGCTGGAATCACGATTGCTGGGAGAAATATCAACAACCTCAGATATGCAGATAACACCACCCTTATGGCAGAAAGCAAAGAGAATTTAAAGAGCTTCTTGATGAATGTGAAAGAGGAGAGTGAAAAAGCTGGCTTAAAACTCAGCCTTCAAAAAACTAAGATCGTGGCATCCGGTCCCCTCACTTGTTGTCCTAATAGTCTGGGAGCGAGTGACGAGAACGAAGACAGAACACGAAATCTGGGGCAGTGGGCCAGGGGACCCGCAGCCTCTATTGGGCTGAGGTGCAGAGTCCACTCTGAGTCCAGTTTTTATTCCTAATTGCAGACTACAAGACTTTCTCAGATCTTATCTTTCTCAAGACACATGCTGTGTTAATCACTTACTCCTAAGTGTTGTGGACTACACTGACATAGTCCAGCTCGCCTGTGTTTACCCCAGGTCATTCCCTTCTGGGCTAGTCTCAGGAGAAATTAGCAAGTACGTAGGCAGCATTCATGCCTGGCACCCACCCGATGTTCCAGGTCGATACTTTCATGATCCCAGTCATACTCCCTTCTGGGTCTGGCCTTGGGGTTTGGAACAAGGAGATTATTCTTAAGGAGAATGCGAAAGATAATCATTAACATAATGTCTTAATATATGCTGTTTTTTCAGGTGCTATTTCTATGAAATTTATCAAGGTTGTCAAAGTACATTATTAGGAATTCCCACTACAATCACTCATGGCAAATAGATGGTGGGAAAGTGAAAGTAGTAACAGATTTTATTTTGGGGGGCTCCAAAATCACTGTGGATGGTGACTGCAGCTATGAAATTAAAAGATACTTGCTCTTTGGAAGGAAAGCTATGACCAAACTAGACAGCATATTAAAAAGCAGAGACATCACTTTGCTGACAAGTCTGTATAGTCAAAGCTATGGTTTTTCCAGCAGTCATGCACAGATGTGAGAGTTGGACCATAAAGAAGACAGGGCTGAAGAATTGATGCTTTCAAACTATGGTGTTGGAGAAGACTTTTGAGAGTCCCTTGGACAGCAGGGAGATCAAACCAGTCAATCCTAAAGGAAATCAACCCCGAATATTCATTAGAAGGCCTGATGCTGAAGCTGAAGCTCCACTACTTTGGCCTCCTGATGTGAAGAGCCAACTTATTGGAAAAGACCCTAATGCTGAGAAATATTGAGGGCAGGAGGAGAAGGGAGCGACAGAGGATGAGATGGTTGGATGGTATCATTGGCACAATGGACATGAGTTTGAGCAAACTCCAGGAGATCGTGAAGGACAGACAGGGAAGCCTGGTGTGCTGCAGTCCATGGGGTTGCAAAGAGTAAGATCCAACTTAGCTACTGAACAGCAACAACCCACAACTGGAATGTAAACTCTGTGGGCCCAGGGATCTTTTTTTGTTTGTTTGTTTCCAGGGATCTTATTTATCTTTTTAAAAATTTTTTTATTCGTCTGCCTTGGGTCAGTTGCAGCATGCAGGATTTTCATTGCTTCATGTGGGATCTTTTGTTTCAGCTCACAGACTCTCTTGTGGCGCAAGGGCTTACTTGCTCCATGGCATGTGGGATCTTAGTTCCCAGACCAGGGATGGAACCCGTGTACCCTGCATTGCAAGGCAGAGTCTTAACCACTGGACCAGCAGAGAATCCCCACTTTGTCTGTTCACTGCTGTATCCCTAAGCACCCAGAACAGCCCCTGGCACATGTAGATTTTGTAAATATTTACCACATTAAAAAATAAAGATGCAGAGCCAGCCCTTGAGGTCAGTGTCTATGCCCCCAAGTTTGAACCCTTTCTCTTACATTCTACTCCTAGGACAGAGTTTGGTATTGATGGAAAGGAAACCGGCTGAGGGTTTGATCTGGCTTCTGCAGCAATTCTGGGGGTGCCATCTGGCAAGTTCTTTCCTCTCCAGCCTCAGTTTATCCATGTGTTCTAAGCTCTGATGGTCTGAGTCACAGGGACCTTGCCAGGGAGAGAAACAGAAGCAGATCCTTCTTTGTCCAGCAGGTGGAGCCATTGGCTCTTCTGGACTTAATGGCTGGGCTCTCATACTCTGAATGCTGAGATGCCTTCAGATCAAAACACACTCTACTATCACCTATCACATACCGCCACAACGCCAAACACCAGAGAGGTGTTTCTCTATTCTCACTTATTTTTAATTTTTATAATGTTCCTTTATTTAGTTTTGCCTTTTAAAGAAACTTTAAATTTCAAAATAGATTCAGATGTACAGATATATGAAAATACTAGTAGAGTTTCCATATACTCCATATCTATTATTTCCTGTGTTATTAACATTGTACACTTATGTAGTACATTTGCCACAGTTAATGATTAAACACCAATACATTATTATTTACTAAAGTCCACACTTTATTCAGGTTTCCTTAGTTTTTAAAAAATTTTTTGGCCATGCCATTCAACACATGAGACCTTGGTTTCCTGATCAGGGATCAAACCCATGTCCCCTGCATGGGAAGCATGGGGCCTTAACCACTAGACTGCCAGGGAAGTCCCTTAGTTTTTAACCTATGTCCTTTTTGCTGTTCCAAGATCCTATCTAGAATACATCATATTTTGTCATCATGTTTCCTTAGGCTCCTGTTGACTGTTGCAACTTCTCAAACATCCCTCAATTTTAATGATCACCAGGGAGGTTTATAGGGCTTTTTCAGTTGATGAACAATTTTATTAGAAAATGAGCAATGTTTCCAGCCTTTTGAGATATAATAGACATATAACAGTGTACAAGTGTAAGTTATACAAAATAATGATTTGATTATGTATATATATTGCAAAATGAAAAGTTGGCTTAAAACTCAACATTCAAAAAACTACCATCATGGCATCTGGTCCCATTATTTCATGGCAAATAGATGGGGAAATAATGGAAACAGTGAGAAACTTTATTTTGGGGGGCTCCAAAATCACTGAAGATGGTGAGTGCAGCCATGAAATTAAAAGACACTTGCTCTTGGAAGAAAAACTATGATCAACCTAGACAGCATAAGAAAAAGCAGAGACATTACTTTACCAACAAAGGTCCATCTAGTCAAAGCTATGGTTTTTCCAGTGGTCATGTATGGATGTGTGAATTGCACCATAAAGAAAGCTGAGCGCCGAAGAATTGATGCTTTTGAACTGTGGTGTTGCAGAAGACTCTTGAGAGTCCCTTGGACTGCAAGGAGATCCAACCAGTCCATCCTAACGGAAATCAGTCCCAAATATTCATTCTAAGGACTGATGTTGAAGCTGAAACTCCAATACTTTGGCCACCTGATGCGAAGAACTGACTCATTGGAAAAGACCCTGATGCTGGGAAAGATTGAAGGCAGGAGGAGAAGTAGACGACAGAGGATAAGATGGTTGGATGGCGTCACCGACTCAATGGACATGAGTTTGAGCAAGCTCCAGGAGTTGGTGATGGACAGGGAAGCCTAGCATGCTGCAGTCCATGGGATCGCAAAGAGTCCGACACGACTGAGCGATTAAACTGAACTGAACTGATTGTGAAATGATTGCCACAAGAAGTTTAGCTAACATACCAGAAAGGTTTTTAGATGGAACTCCAGTATATGTCTTGAGTTTATGATCACTTAAGATTCCAAGGTGAAAGATACAACTCTCGGGCCTCTGCAGAACTTAGGAACAAAATTTTGTGGGAGAAATTGCCGACTTCCTACCCAAATCCTTGGGTTGATCTTCAGAAGTGGTCCTCTAGATAAAATATGTCTAATGTGTCTGCCATGTGTCTGACCCTGTACTTGGTCAGGTATGGAGCAGGCACAGAGTCCTCTTGGGGCTCACAGGAGTGAGTTTTTTTCCCCTTTGGGCCGTGGTGCCTGGTATGTGGGGTCTTAGTTCCCCAACCAGAGACTGAACTTGTGCCCCTTGCAGTGGAAGCACAGAGTCTTAACCACTGGACCACCAGGGAAGTCCCTGTAGGCCAATTCTTTTAAGTTGGAGAACAGATGCACAGGAAAGTTAAGGGCAAGACTGCACTGTCCTGTATCACCCAAGGAGGTGTTCAAGGTGGAAAAAAAGTCATAGGTCCCTGAAATGTCTTCCTTCCCATAGGACCTCTGAAGCACATGGCCTTAGAGCTGGAGGGTTTGGAGTAAGAGGAGGTTTGCAGAATTCTCAGTTTTGAGCTCTCAGCTCCTGGAATCCAGCTTCTGTATTTTGCTGGATTGGGGCGGGGGCCTTCCCCACTTTGAGAAAGTAACTTGTGAGCCTTTGCAGTCACCACTGACTTCTAATTCATTTTAATAACTTAAGTCCTTTTTGTGATTCCCCACCTTATAGGCGGTCCCATCTTTGGGAGGTCAGGGATGTTTCCTTCAACTCCATTTCACCTGCAAAGAAGCTGAGGCTCAGATCACACTTGGTGAACAGCTGGTGGAGGTGGGATTTAAACCCAGGTCTTTCTGTCTCCTAATTTTCATTCCTGCCCCCACCATACTCTGTGGTTGTTGACCCTCAAGCTTGGATGAAGACAGTGTTTTTGGAAACCTCTTCTCTTTACTAAGTTATATTCTGCTCAGAAGTTTAGGGTCTGCTCTAGCTCCCAGACCTGGAGAGGAAGAGGCCCCTGCTCCCGCCTAAGCCTGCCCTTCTCAGGGAATCTGGGATGGGCAATTTGAGATGATGATTCACGGGCTCTGGGGGCAGAGGGGACAGGCCAGGGCTTGGACACAGGTGATGTGGGGGTGTCGCCCACCTATGCCTCTCACTGCCTGTGGGGGCAAATCCCCTTTTACCTCTGATCCTCAATTTCTCCATTAATGAAATGGTGCTTATACACCTGTCCACAGGCTTGATTGTAATGAATAAGTGATGCAAAAGTGTCAGCTGAAAGCCGCATGCAGGGATAACAGAAGTGGTTATCATCTCCAGTGAGAAGATTTGGGGACTTAAATCCAGAGAACTTGCTTGCCTGTAGGGCCAGGCTGAAGAAAGAAACTCATGTCCTGAAACGTCACACTCATGTCCAGGAAAATGCCAAGCTGAATCCCCTAACCACCCCAGGCCTTTCTGCCCCCTCCCACACTGGGAGAACTGCAAGCCTGGAGCAGAGACAAGACTCCAATACCTTCTAGCACTGGACGCCAAAGCATCCTGAAGCTAAGTCGTAGCATTTATCTTGACTCCCAGCTCTTAGCACAGGACCACACATAGAACGCTTAGGTGTTGCATGAATGAATGAATGAATGAGTAAATGAATGAATGAGTACAGGAGTGAAAAAAGAAATGCCAGGGCTGTCAGCACATCTAAAGTTTCCCTCCTGACCCCCAGGCTCCTATCGGGGCCTCTCAGACTTCTTGAATCCCCACTCTACCCTTTTCACAGAAGAGCGCGACACCAGGGGTACCAAAAAGGCAAACTGGACTTTATTATAAAGTTGGCTACAAAGTCACCGCAGCACCACGAGGTGGCCACCTGGGCAGGCCCAGGCAGTCGGGCAGCCGGGTGAGTCCCGCACCAGGTACACGCACTCGCGCAAGCACACGTGTGACGCCGGCAGGTCTGCCTTCCTCCATCGGAAAGGAACGTAGCGTCTCTTCGCGCCCCCCACCCCAGGCGCGGGGCGCAAAAGTCACAAGAAGGGCCGCCAGGGCGGCAGAGTCCATCGGAATTGAAATCCCGTTACTGGTGTGTAGAGAATTCTACGTGGGTGTCAAGAGCCCCTCAGGGCACAGGCTGGCCCGGGTGGGCACTGCCTTTCCCCCACCAAGACCCAGGGGTGACTTGGCCCCCAGGAGTGGAGAACTGGCCCAGGCCCATGGGGCAGTGCGGGGCGGGGGAAGTGAGACTCCCCCATTCTCCGCTTGAAATCCCATTCAAGGAAACTCACTACGAGTGAATACAGATTGAAATGGAAACTGGGATCGTTTGACGTCTCTAAATTTTAAAAAGAAGCTCCCCTCCCTTGTCCTCCCACCTCCCCCCCCCAAATCCTGCAGGGCCTGGGGAATCAGATCTATCCCCCTCTGGCCCCCAGAATCCCCCCAACAATCCCGGGGGGGTGGAGAACGGCTCCACGTCTTGATGACAATATGCCATACTTGACGACGTTAAGTCACAGACTTATTCAAAACGTTGGTTCCCCTCCACTTCCATCTGCAGAGAGAGAGAGAGAGAGAGACGTACCATCAGTTAGGCTTATTAGGAGAGACAGGCTGAGGGTGTGATGTACCATTGGCACATGGGATGGGCTTCAAATACGCTGGTCCAATGACTGATCCACCAGAGGATCGGCAGATAAAGGAGCAGTTTGGATGAATGGAGTGAAGCTATGGCTGTGGTTTTAGAAAGGATGGAGACATAGCAAGGACTCTCTCCTGGGGCCAAGGGCTGAGTCCCATTGTCTTTCTCAAACTCCTGTCAAGTCTCACTCTGTATTCCCTTTAGGGGACAATGAATACTGGCACAGACCTCTAATCCTTTGTCCATCAATTTGTTGTGTAACCCTAAGCAAATTTCTTTAACTCTGGGACCTTGATTATCTTCATTTGTAAAATGAGTTGGGATAGCAGACCTAGGTCCCTCATAGAGTTAGGAAGCGCAAACTATTATTCAAGATTCTTTTGTATTTTATCCCGCACCTTAACCTCTGCCCTCAAGGCCTACTTATCCAGAACTTCCATATTATTTTCCATTAGTACTTGCTCTACACAGCAAGTGACGTTATCCTAACAACTAGAATAATAAATATCTCACTAATAAAACTGAGGCACAGAGAGGGGAATTTACTTGTTTAGTTCTACCCAGCACCTTGTTGGCAAGACAGGAACTTGAGTTCTTGAACATTTTGACTGGACTCACCTTTATGGAAGCTGTCTTGAACTTGGCTCTGGAGTTGATGCAACTCATCAGGAAACCCATCGTAGGGGAATGCTGAGACACCTGTCTCAAAGGCGGTTTCATATGTGGCCAGGTCCTCCAGGAAGCTGCGGTCTTCTGGGGACAGGTTGTTGCAAGGCGATGGGGCCCCTCTTGGGACCGCTGCCTCGGGATCCTCAGACTCCCACTCCCCATTGGGGTCTGGGGTAGAGAGATCCATGAAGATGTCTTCCACGGGCGTCTCTTCCAGGAACAGATCAGGGTCAGTCAGGAAATCCAGATCCTGGCATTTCCAGGGTTTCAGTTCCAGACTGAGCACAGGGGGACCAGCCCCCGACAGGGAAAGGTTAGAGTCCAGGGGCTCCAGCCCCCCGAGTGGTTCCAGCCCACCCGTGCCAGCCTCAGCTGAGAAGGGTCGGTCCATGCCCTGAGCCAACTGGCTGATCTGCTGAATGAGACGGTCTATCTCGCTCTGTTCCTTCTCAGAATAGTGGAAAAAACTCTGCTTGACTGGCGAGGCCTCGGGTGTAAGCAGGCCTTCGGGCACCAGGGGGACATCCACAGAGAGGGGACCCCGGAGCTGGGCTAGGGCCAAGAGTGTGCAATCCCCATTACCAGGGCTGCTAGGACTTGGGGGCAACTTCTCATAGAGAAAACTGCATCCCTCCTGGGCGAAGTAAGTCTTGCTGGAATTGGGGCTCAGTTGTTCTGGGAAAGTTTGCCTGGGGCTGTTCAGGTGTGCTTGGAATGATGTGCTGGGAGAAGTTAGCTGCTCCTGGGCAGGGCTGCTCAGCGGCTCTGGGAAGGTGGCAGTGCTGGGAAGCAGCTGGTCTGGGAAGGTGGAGGTGCAAGGATCTTCATAGCTTCTGGCTGAGGTTTCAGTCAGTTGTCCTTGTAGTGGGCTAGTCAGTGGATCTGGGAAAGTTGCACTGTTGGGCGTCAACTGATCAGAGAAGGTCACGGTGCTTGGAGTCAGCTGTTCTTGTAGAGAGCTGGACGGAGCGGGCATGTGGGTCTGGAAGGGCTCGTGGAGGCTGAAGAGGAAGGCACAGCCTCCTGGTTGGTGGGGCGTGTACGGTGGAGTGCACACAAGGTCCTTGCTCAGGTCTGCTTGGAGAGAAGGCTGAGGGCCTGACGGGAATGTCAGGTAACTGAAGCCAAGGTCTTTGGGCGGTCGGGGAAGCTCTTCTGATGTTGAGACAGCACCTAGCTCAGGAACACTGGGGAAACTGGTGCTTCTGGGAGGCCCCATGGTGAAGAGTGGATTAGGGCTGGAGCACTGCTCCTGGGAGAGAATGTTCTCCGGGAATGAGGACAACATGGTCGGGGTGCCCAGGACATAGGCTGCCTGGGTTTCTTCAGAGTTCAACTGCTGGCGGAGGCTCCAGGCCTCCATGTCACTGGAGAGGAAAGAAGAGGCAGCTGGTAAGGGTTTGGTGTCCATTCCCAGAATTCTCTGACTTGTACCTCTTCCTCCACCTCGGCCGCCTCCCAGGCCCCTGCCTTGCAGCTCACCTGATGGGGTAGTTATTGGCGGTAACGGGGCCCTCTGGGCCTTCTGAATATAAAAGGCAGTAAATCCACGCCCAGCCTCCAGGCTTAGCCAGCAGTCTCACCACCATCTCCGCCTGAATATCTCCACTCTCAGCCACTGAGGGGAAAGAGGAGATGCAGAGTTAGAAGAGCCATCAGACAGCACCACCCAAACTCCCCACTTGCTGACTGGCCTCTCCACTGAACTGGGGTATCCATAACACCCTCTTTTCTGACCACCCTCACCTGCGCCATTCAACTCCCCATTTTGACGTCACCACTCGGAGTCCCCTAGTTCTGATTCTATTTTCACCCTGACTCTTTATGCTAGTGCTCACCCTATGGCATTCAAAACTGTGAGCTTCTGATATCTCCCCAACTTCAGTCTTGGTCACAGCCCTTCTTGGTCAGGCTTCCCATGCCCTTCCCCACTCCCTGTCTTTTCCTCAGCCTCTCTGGACACTCACACAAGCGGTAGTGTTGAGCAGAAGCGTGGCCCAGGTCCTCAGGGTGTAGCAGTCCATACCATGATTTACAGAGCAGCTCACTGCGCTCAAAGCCCAGGTAGATTAGGACACTGGGAAGGTGAAAAGGATGAGATCAGCTTTCTGTTTTCCCTGCTTGATACCCAGGCATCTCCCTCCCCCACCCCCAGGTCTTCTACACCCTTAGATTTCACTCTCCCTGCCCCTGACTCCAGAAGCTAGGGTCCCCTCATTCTGACCTGCTTTTCCTCTGGGGTCTGAATACTCTGGGCTTACCTCTCTGAGATATCCAGAAGGGCCAGGTCCTTAGCATGACGACTCTGGAACATGGCCAGGAAGAGTGAGGCTGGGCCAGGACCAGGGCCAGGGCCAGGGCCAGGGCGGGGTCTTGTCTCCAGTGGGGCGCAGAAAGCTGTGAACACAGGATTTCCTGCCCAATAGGCCCCAGGTGGGTGAGCATGGAATCGACCTCGAATAAGCACCAGTTTGTTGCCTGCACTCTGGCGCCTGAGGGACTTGGAGGTGTTGAAGCGACAGCGGAAGAGGCGATCTGGGTGAGTAAAAAGAAAAACTAGTGAGAGGGTGAATGGCTGAGAGACAAAAATGGGAAGGAGCAGGGCAGCAGGATGGATATTGAATTGAGAAAGAAGGGTGTTCTCACCAGTATCCAGGGCAGACGGCAGGGCGAGTTGCTGGCGCACAGTTAGGTGGTCAGCTGGATCAATGATGTCGTAGATACTGTCACCCTGGGCAACCAGGTCCACCTGGAGAAAAGTAAAGGAGAGATGAACATTAGTGAAGGCAACAAAAGCCGATCTTTGGCACAGAGCATCTTGTAGGGTATAACTCCCCCTCCCCAGTAATTCTCAGACTCTCAGAAGGGGAAAACTCATCGTGTCCCCATCTGCACTGCAGTCCGAGCTAAAAGGATCCTCAGCACTCACCATGGAGTGGCCCAGATGCTCGCTCACACTCTCAGACAGATATAGCAGCTTCCCCTCTGCTGTGAACACAAGCAGAAATCCAGGTAGTGCTGCCACTATGTCTTCAAGCTCTTGAGCTGAGAGAAGCCCTGTGGAGCCCGCCAGAGGAGTGCCTGCAGAGTGAGAAGATAGAGTGAATCAGGAGTAAGACTGGGAAGCAAAACAGACGTGAGAGACTTTTGGATCGAGTTTCTCATGGACCTGCTTCTGCACACACCTGTTGACCTACTGCCCACAGCTCTTGCGCTGGGAACCTGTTGCTGGATCTCTCCAACTAGCGAGCCCTTCGACTTCTAAGTCGGGGTTGAGGGTTTGGCGGGTCTGTATTTCAGGACCACGGACAGCGCTCTAATGCCAACCAAACATTCAGCACCGCGGGCAGCGCCTTGCAACCCGGCGATGCTGTCAGCACCATGGACAGCGCTTCACCGGCTGCAGATGAGCCCTTCCACGATAGCGAACAGCGGCTGTGCTTCCCCAGGCTTTGCTTGCTCAGTCCCTGCAACTTCCCAAGCTCCCTTCCCCTGGCTCCCGGAGTGCTTCCGCGCCGGTGAGGACTGGGACCATTCTGTCCTGGCTCTCCTGCTCCCGTAAGTCTGGCTCTAGGGACACTATCCAGGCTCTCTAACATTTATTCAGTACTAAGGTGAGGTTTGGACAGAACTCAGGAGGCAAAGTAGCAAGTCCTGAGTTCTCCAAGTTCCTTCTCACCCTCAGCTCGCAGACACGCTTCCCTAGACCCGCGGCAGTCCCAGCGGGTTCCCTCAGCTTCCCTCTCCCTGAAGCTTCCCAGCTCGAGTCTCAGCCCCGGTTTGCTCACCTCCAGCGAAGAAGACGCCCTTGCGAGTGTAGATGCAGGCAAGACTCATAATGTGCAGGTAGGACAGCCGGACCTTGTCCGCTTCGGCCAGCGGCAGCAGCTCCTTGAGGTTCCGGATCTCAGCGTTGATCTGGTCGCGGCGCGCCTTGGAGGCGCCCTTGGTGGAGCGGTACATGACTAGCGGCTGCAGAGCTCCAGCTCGGGCGCTCCGAACACCTGCGTTTCTGTCCCGACGCACCGGTGGCTTCCTCCTCCTTGCTTTCCCGTCTCTCGCTCAGGCTCTTTCTCTCTCTGTCTCTCCTCTCCTGGGCTCCGCTCGGTTGCGCTGCCCCTTTCGCCTGCCTGGTTCCGCCTTATATAGCTCCCGTCAGGCGTGGGGGGCTCGCTTTAGAGAAAGGGGGGGGCGGGAGGCTGGGCTAAGCAAGCTGCAGCGGGAGCGGCTGGCTGAGGTAGGGGGGAGCGCGCTCCTCCTCCCTCCCAGGCTTCCGACGTCATCCCGTGACGTAGAGCGAGAGCGGGAGGGGTGCCGGGGGGGGGGGAGGAGGGGGGGAAACGGAGGCTGCAGAGGGGGGCCACGGCTGGCAGCAGCTCAGCCCAAAGGCAGGCGCTGCTTTAGAAAGGCCTGAAAGGGGGTGCAGGGACCCAGGTGTCCGAGTGTATTCTGCTGAAGGGCCAGGGCCAGGGTTGAGGCTATCTGAAGCCCCTGGCAGGAGAGTCTGAAGAGGGCGGGGGGGCGGGGAAGGAGTGTGCTGGTCTGACAACGATTTTTCTAAGGAGGTAAGGGAATGGAGAAGAGCTGAGCGGTACTCAAATTCCCCCTCCTATTTGCCAAGGGTCGAGTTCGTCTGGGGCAGGGGTGGGGGCGGGGAAGGATCTTTCTTGGCCTCTGTAGGATAGGCCACAGCCAGGGTTTCTCTCTAGGGATGACTCAGTCTGGGATTCCCTTAGTCACTTTCAAAGAGCAAATCTCCTCCCCCTCCTTTCCAAACCCGAGGCTTGGTGATTTCGCACGGGGGTGGGGCGGGTCTCATGGGGGTCTAAGTCTCTGGAATGGATGGGGAAAGGGTCCTGAGGTCCTGAGGGGTAGGAACCAGCTTAATTTGGCCTTGGTTCTATTTTCCCACAGTCAGGAATAGGAACACCTACACCAACGCAGCAGCCTGCAGTGACTCTCCGTTTCTCTGTCAACTAATTAACCTCAACCACCGATGGGAGAAACTGAGGCAGGGTCCCAGGGCCTGGTGAGGATCTGGGTTTTTCCCTTCCCCCACTGCCACCCCCAAGAGCCAGCGGCTCCCCTCTCCCCGCCCAGATTGCAATCCCCAGTCTCCCCGCGGGCCGGGGGCGGGGGCGGGACCGGGGGAATCCCAGCTCCATATTAGGACAGGAATCCTCCGGCGGCAGCCGCTGCGGCGGCGGCGGGCGGGGCCTGACTGCCTCCGCACGGCTCCCGAGGGCTCCCCCCTGCCTTCAGCTGGGAGGATGGGGAAGCAGCAGAGACGCGAGGGGACCGTGCCAGACCCTCTGCGCGATCCATGCACATACCAGAGACCCCTTTACTCGGGCAGGTTGTCCATGTTCCTCTCCAACCCCTTCTCAGTCATCGGCGGTAGGATTCCTCGTTCTCTCCTTCTTCAGCTCTCCATATCCTAACCCCTCGCTCCCAGATAGTTTCTTATCTCACTGCCTGCTTGGTGGTCTATCTTAGCTTTACGTGCCCTCTACTCCTCAAACGTTCCCCTTCTGCTCTCTCCAGTCTCTCTTCTTTGTCAACTTTCTCTCCCGCATCATGTTGCTTTTGCCTTATCTCCCTCTTTTCAGCACTCATGGGGTTTGAAGGGTGCCTTTGTTTCCCCCAAACAAAGGAGAAGGAAATGTGCTAGGGGACGTTTTGTCTGAAATTGAATTCTGTGGGATAGGAGTGTATGTGAAATCACTTGAGGGACTGGGGATGTGGTCACTTAAAATTTGGGGAGAGGGGGGGAAGGGATTGGCCTGATTATAGAAAGTCCCAGAGGAAGCATGGAGGTAAATTTTAACACCAAGGGGTCTTCACTCTTCATGGAAAAGGGTGGTGGCATGAGAGGTAGAGTGGGAGGAGGAGACCCAGGTGAGAAGAAGGCTGTCATAGAAGCAGGTCTCTGGGGCCCCCATCCTGACCTCTGTGCATTTTGGCAGAGGTGGGGGCTATCCACATCAACCATCCTGTATTCAGTGGCACAAATGAGATGGAGGGAAGGGGTGTGACTGTCTGTCTGCCTGCTACTATCTCTAACCCTATTTATCTGGGTGACAGAAAAAAGGTTCCTTCAGAAAGCAGGTCTCCTCCACTTTCATCTCTGTCTGACCGCTGAGGTACCACACACCCCTAGATCAAGCTTCTATTTGGACAAGCCCTTAAAGATCTCCTGAAGTAGGAAATGGCAACCCATTCAGTATTTTTGCCTGGAAAATCCCATGGACAGAAGCGCCTGATGGGCTACAGTCCATGGGGTCACAAAGAGTGGGATGTGTACACACCACCATTTATCTTTGGACCCCGTTCTTGTATGAGAATCCCGGGTAGGGTTCCTGTTTCCTCCACTCACTGGTCCTCTATCCCTGACTGAGAGACATTCTTATTGTTCCTCTCCATGCCGAGAGGTATCTATTGGTTGGGTCCTGCTGGTCTCCACAAGCAGAGCAGACCCGCGGTGAAAGAATGGCGCACTCACCGCTGTCCATGGTTCTGAATCATCACCAGCTATGTCACATGGACCATGGATGGGTCTGCCTGGGACGTTAGAGTTTGAGTCCATACAGACTTCACAGTGAGGCCCCAGCTGGCTGTCCCCGTCTCCTCTGAGAATGAATAAAGGAGTAGATTGTAGCGGGGCGGGGGGGGGGGGTGTAAGAGATTTCTGAACCGTAGGAATGAAGTAAATGGGGAGGGAACTGAACCTGAAAAGAGCTCTTGGATTTTTCCAGAATGGACTGGAGGTGGGGTCAGGGGAGGAACTCTGAAAGAGAAGGGCCTAGAAAGGGACAAGGGAGGGTGCATAGAAGGGCTCATCCTAGTTCGCCCACTCTGAGTCAAGTTGAGAAGCTCTGTATGCCCCAATGTCTTCTCTCCCCAGGCCAACTCCCACTCCCTTTGCCTCCCACCTCCGTAAAACTATTTTTAACTGTGAAGAACCAAAAATAGCTTGGCAGCAGCTTCAGGCCGTGGGAGAGGAGCTATTTATATCACCAGTGATGATTCCAAAATAGCAAGCAGGAGGAGGGGGGCGGCTGGCATGCTAGAGAGCTCCTGGCTGCTGCTAAAAATACTGGCAGTGTGAGTCATCCTGGCCTGGCTGAGTCACCCCACTCCCTCCCCAAGCAGCAGGCAGCAGCAACAGAACAGGCTAAGAATTGGAAGTCTGAGATGGGGGAGGTATCAGAGCCCATTGACTATAGGAAAGTGGGCAAGGGAGTGAATTGAGAGAGGGGCTTTGGGGGAAGTTTGTAGAAGGAATAAAAGGAGCAGGAGCCACCCACCTGAACCGTGTGTGAGCCCGCAGCATCTCCAGCTATGCACTGCTGCTTAGTGATGCTTGGGCAATTGAGGGGAGGGAGCCAGGCTGTGAGAATGTGCATGTGTGTCTGTCTGTCCTTTTGACTGTGACTGTATTTGTAGGTTTCTGTGTGCCTGTTTGCATGTGTCTTTGTAGCTGTGTTTCTGTAGACCTTTTAATCTGTGCATTTGCTTATGTCTGCATCTATGTCTGTCTTTATTAAAAGTGTCTATGACTTCCTGGGTTCTACACAGTTCTATATTTGTGCCTATATGTATTTATATGTTTGCAGCTTTCTGTGTGCCTCCTTGCCCATGTTTGTGTCCACCTGAGGTGACTCTATGCCTTTCTCTCTCAGCATCTGATGATGTGTGTGGGTTTACATGCATCCCTAGCCTCAGTGCACCTTCTGTTGCTCAGATGTCACTTGTTGGGCTCTTTAACCATTTATACCTTAATCACCTCTCTCCACCTAGCACCTTCCCTTCTCTCCAGCCCTTGGGACCCCAACCATTTGTGAAGGTCTCTGTTGCATGCATTCTCTAGCTAAAAGGTGGAGGAAAGGAGCCCCATATGACCTCTCCCTTTTCTCTTGAACCATCCTGAATCGTCCCTGGCCTGCAGGAGTAAGTGGTTTTGCATCACTCCATATTTGGGGAACTGAGGGAAGAGAAGGGCTTTCTTTAGTTCTAAAAAAAAAAATTTCTGGTGTGGGCACAGGCATGCGCAGCATGCACACACACACACAACTGAAAGAGAGAATGAGAGAGAGAAAAAAAATATCAAGGTCCCTTCTTTACTGAGACAAGCTCGCATCTGTTGCCATGGCAACCCCACCCACTCCTTCCCCGAAAAATCACCAAGAAGAGGTGATGGCATCGAGGAGGGATTGGTTGGTTTTTTTCTTTATTATTTTTTCCGAAAAAGGGCTTTTTATAGCAAGAACAGGCCGTGAGATCCCTTGCCCATGTCTTATATGGCTTTATTGGGGACCTGGGGGGGGACATCACCCCTCAGCTTCTATCAGAGAGGAGAAGGTATAGCTTTTCCAGAGATACCAAGGAGGGTGACCTCCTGGGAGGGAGATGGAGGGTGAATGAGGAGTCTGTTTCTTTAAAATAGTATGGAGGCTCCCGGTTAAAGCTGCTCTTCTAGAGACTCGGGGCAAGGATCTTGACAGAGGACTGTCAAAATGTATCCTGTCTGACTGTGGACAAATGTGTCTAAAAGAAGGATAGAGAGAGATGGGGGGAGAGAGAGAATATATGAATGCATGAATGAGTGAATGAATGAGTCACTGGATGGGTCCTCAGAACAAATGACAAAATGCCAAAGGTTGCGAGCTATCAATGGTGGTCAGGCCAGACAGGTAGACAAGATGGCTCAAGAGAGACCCATTATGGCGAATGGTGTTGCTGCGACTCACCGCCAGACCACAGGTGTGCCTACTTGACTTGGACCCCAAGGAAACTGGGGACATAGCTGAACAGCATAGGGGAGAACTGAAGCTCATCTTTCCAAAATCTAGTTCCAGCCCGAGTCTCAAATGCATCCTCTAAAGCCTGGCCACCAGCCACTGCAGCCACATCACTTTCTTGAGTGAACTGTAGCCTCCTGCCAAATGACTGGATGGTGGAAAGAAGGGATTCCTCGTTTCCTCCTGCTCTTGGCTTGCTGCATAAACGGGGTCACTTGGGACTGGAGGCTGGAAAGCCAGACCAAGAATCTGATTTTAGAGAGAAACACCTCCTCCCTTCCAGCCAGCTGCCACCATCCTCAACAGGCAAGGGCATGGCCTGAGGAGGGGGTTAGCTCTACTTGACATGTTAGAATAAAGACATGAAAAGAGTTCGGATTTGCTCTGACCTGTTAGATCTGTTCTCAGGACAAATCCAGTTGGTATTCCTATACTCACTTCATAGACTGTCAAACTGAGCCTCAGAGACAATGATTTACTCAAGGCACACAGCAAGTTATTGGGAAAGCTGGGTCTTAACCCCAGCTCTTGTCCCCAAGTCCAGGCTCTTTCTCTCACACCTTGGAGTAGAGCGGAGGTCTATCTGACCTGCATGCCAAATCTAACTCACTGAGTGCTTTTGCAAATAAAGTTTTATTAACACACAATCACTTGTTTACGTATTGTCTTTGGCTGTCTTCACCCTACAATGGCAGAGTCGAACAGTTGCAACAGAGACCACGTGGCCTGAAAACCTAACATATTTACTAACTGACTCTTAACAGAAAAAATACTTTCTTTTGGAGTAGAGGATGAATTCACACTAGGAATATCTTTGCTTGCCCCTCTCTCTCTCACCTAGAAGCTCTCTGGGCCCAGGGCGTACTATAATGCCATTTCATCTCCTTTCACTCTTCTAAATGCTACAGGGCAGTAGTGTCTCTGTACTCCTTAAGAGTGAAGAGATTGGGAAGCCCTATGGGCTAGGTCCTTACTGGCTTCTAGTCCCTCTGTAGCTGTGTCAATGTAGCCTTCCCATGCAGGAGTGATGTTCCACATCTTATTCCCATGACAACATGAATTGGAGTTAGCAATGAAGAGTCAGGATACTCCATCCCATCCTAACCCAACCACAGCCTCAGGACAGCATTTTGGGTGGCGATTAATGTATTAGCAGGAAGACAGAATGTGCTGGTGGGAGGGAAATGACAGGCCTGTGGAGTCTCGGGCCTCCTAGAGCCTCCAGCCTCCATTCTTCCAGGGGAAGAATCTCTATACACTTTCTTAGAGAGATTTAGTAACTTGTGCAGAGTCAGACAGCTATGAAATAAAATGAGATAAATCCAGAATTCAAACCCAAATTTCCTGATTTCTACTTCTTTCCAGTTTCAACTAGGTTGTTCTTTTGAATCCATGAGTTTGAAATCATGTGAAGATGAACAGCCTCCCAAGTGCCTCCCCCATCCTGGGTCTAGAGTCCACCTCTCTGCAGTGAAAACATAATCCTTGTGTAGAGCTGGTTTGTGCAAAGGCTGCCTCTTAGCAGGCTGTTTTCTTTCTCTTAAGGTCCTTTTATTATGTTATCACTCCCCCAATTCTACTTGCCTAGGGAAGCATTCAGAACATTTCGTCTATTTATGGTTATGAAATCAACAAATCTCATGGGAAGAGGGTACACGCTGGCACCCACCCACTGAGATGGTCAGAGCCAGGTGAGTGGGCTGAGGTGAGGGGGAGGGAACCATGGGGTGGGTGGGAGGCAGAGGGTGTAGCTCAGGTGGGAAAAGATGCAGCTTTCCAAGGCAAGGGCCTGAAAGCAGAGCCGAGAAAAGAGGGCACAAGCAATGCAGTGAGGAGCATGTCAGACCAGCCATGTTCCAAGTTGAGAAGATCCATCAACTAAAACTACTCTTTTGATGCAGAGAAGGGACGCTATACTCCCCCAAGCAGCAAGGGGGAGACAGGAGTGCAGGATGTCTGCCTTGCCCTCACAGAGCTGGAGCTCCTCCCCCCTCCTCCGTGGGGGACAGACAGACCCTCCACACATTCATGCATTAGTTCAGCCCAGTTTCAGGACCCTCTCCATCACCGCTTTCCAGCTGGCAAACTCCTCCTTGTCCTCGTGTCCTTTGGTTGGGTCCAGGGCCCCTCTTCAATGCCCATCATGACTCTCTCTCTCACCAACATCTGTGCTTGGTCTCCGTATTCTCAGCCTCCAGCATGGGGTCCAGCCCACAGCAGTGCCTCAGGTACGTCATTCATTCATGCACACACATCTTAGGGCTGAGTTTGTGCCCAAGCTCCGTTTAGGCACTGGCGTGCAATGGTTTAGAAACACAGTCTTGGTCTTCACTCATGGAGCATCCAGGTTGGTGAGAAAGTGAGAACTCAGTCAAGCCATATAGGTGGAAAGACTGCTGTGAAGGAGGCATGCAGGGTGTTTGGGAAGAGCAAGATGAGGGATGACTGAGCCTGGGAGTCTGGGGTGGCTTTCCAGAGGAGGTGTGATTAGGCTGAGTTGCCAGGTCTCAGGTGACTGGCTGACCAGGTTCTGCTGTGCTGAGTGGGTGGGGTGGGGTGGGCAGACTGCAGCATCACAGGACGCTTAGAGGGACAAGTGGCGTTCAGCCACCCGAGCCACAAAGAAGCCAAAAAAGAAGCCATGTGTGTGTATGGGGCCATGTGTATGTATGCACAGCGTGAAGGGGCCAGGGGACAGCTGCTGTTAAGGGCAGCTGATCCCCACTTTGACTAGGAAGTTTGACTCCCGGGGCAGGACTAAGATGAAATGGCTCAGTCTTGAGCAGAGGGGTCTGTGGGCAAAAGGCCAATAAATTTTCTGTGGAAACGCACGTGAGTGGGAGGGAGCCTGAGGCTCAGAGAGGCAGGAGAGGGTGGAGGCCAGGAGGCAGGCTCTGGAGTGAGACAGCCACTCGGAGTCCTGGCTCCTCCACATTGGGCAAATGAATCAACCTCTTGTGCCTCAGTTTACCCATCTGTCAAATGGGGATGTGAGAATAGTAGCATCTACCTCAAAGGATGATGAGAAAATGAAATGAGTTAAATCATTAAAGCACTTGGAATCATGCCTGGCATACAAAAGGGGCACGATCAGTGTTGAAGGATGGAATCTCAGTCACTGTTCGCTTCATGAACATAAGATTTGAACAAGGTTCTGGAGAGACAGCAGGACTGGTTCTGGAGGTAGCACATGCCCTGTCACTGCGAGTGTGGGGACAGGGCCCGGACACGCACTGGATTTTCACAGCCTTGGCTTGGCTGGGTCTGAGAGCACAGCCTGGGGTGGGGCAGGCTGGGGGCTGCAACAGTTTCAAAGAGAAGGAGCGGAGATGACAGCTGGAGGCCCAGCGAGGTCTAGGGAGGCACACAAAGTCCTCCCGGGGCTCCAGCTGGTCCCAGTGCGCTCCCACCCGGGCTGGCCCCTGCGCGGTTCACGGACCGAGGCCCTGACTGTGCTCAGCTGCCAGGCTCTCCCTGCCATTTTCCTGGAAGCCGACCTGACTGTGTCCTTCCCCAGCTTAAGGTCCTGGTGGCTGCCGTCTCCCCCTGTTACTAAAGGTCTCCTGGGCCTCTCACCTCTTCTCCCCACAGAGGGCTAGGCCACTGTAGGCTCCAGGTTCAAGGGTTTCCTTGTTATCATCTCATGCATCTCGTAAAATGAGAGTTTATGGATGCGACACTTACCTAGGCCTTATATACCTAATCATGCATTAGCTCATTCACACACACCTCACAGGGGCCCAGTGACACCTAGGCTATTGTTATTTCCACTGGAACCCAGGCTCAGCAGAGAGGAAGTCTGCAGGGAGTGTCCCAAGGAGTCTCAGGAGAGACTGACGGGATTCAAGGCTGGGGTGACCGTGGAAGAGCAGCAGGCCTGGGCCCGGGCCAGTGACGGAAGAGAAGCCCCAGGAGCAACCAAGAGACCAAAAGCAGAAAGAATGATGACACCCACCCCCTGGGAACCTGGAACTGCAGGGGGTTGGTCAAACCATGGCAAGAAGCGGGTAGCAGCAGTTATGCTCTATTGACAGAGAAGTTTCTAGAACCAGGAAGAGATGAGCCCTAGATGAATGGGGAGGAGGCACCAGGAAGCTTTAGGAGAAAGGACCACCTTGTTGAGGGGAAGGCTCCTGACTCACCCAGTGCAGACAAGGGTGGGCTGGAGGAGCCTTCTCCAAGGATTCGAAGGTCTGGGGGATGACCTGGAGGTGGGCTCAGTGTAGATGTCAGTGGATCATGTTTGATGCAGGGGAAAGAGTCCTGGACAGGAGGGTCTGGAGACATGGATTCTGGCCCTAGCTCTGTCACCAGCCTACTGGGGAGTTATGTAAGGCCCATCATTTCCCCTGTTTGCAAAATGACAGGTGAGTGGTTTGGACCCCTTGGCTTGGAAGGGCCTTCCCACCTCTAGCACTTTGAGCATCTCTGGGCCCAGGGCCCAGCTGGCCAGTGCCTCTCTGGGTCTACAAGTCCAATGCTGCTGCCCTGAGACCCAGCTTCAGGTGGGAATGAGCCCACGTGCCCAGGGCCAGGGTCTGAGTGGACCTGATGTCTCCCAGAGGACCGAGTCCTCAGCCCTGGATGATCAGGGCCATGCTGGGCCTGCAGACCTGGCCCCTTGTGGATATAGGGGGGCAAGGGAGGTGGAGCCAAGTACTGGTATGGTTCTCCTTCAAACCCAATCCACCAGGGGCAATTCTCACAGGTCTGTGCCAAGAGCACCAGGGGACTCACCGTTGGGGGATCCGATAGATTCCAAGGGGTATAAAACAGACCCCAGGTCATCCTCGGGCAGTCAGCACAGCCTGTAGTTGAAGCAACTACTAGTTCTGGTATTGTTTAGCTTCGGTCTGACGGGAGGAAGAAAGCCCTCCTAGAAATGTCCCACAGACCATCACAGAGAGCGTCCACAGCCTGGCAAGGGACCCCTCTTAGAGGATCCCAGACTCACAACTGAAGTGGGGGCCCCTCAGAGATCATCCACCTGGAGTGACTCAGGCCTCACGCAGAGAACAAAGTAGCTCAAGTGACACAGCCCATCCTTAGTAGCGGGGCAGCCTGAGCCAGGAACCTGAGTCACAGCACAATGACCTTCCGAGCACCTCTCAAAGGCTGGTCTCTGAGATCAAGATGGAGAGAGAGAGCCTGGGCCAGGATGCAGGGTTCTGGGTCTTAGTCTCAACAACGCACTGACTTGCTGTGTGACCTTGGCAGATAACATCTCTTGGAGGGCTGCCTCAGTTTCCCCTTCTGTGCACTGAAGGTGTGGCCCTGACAATGGATGCCCCTTGGAAGAACGATTCAAGTCCAGAGTTACCGTCTCCAGAATATGAACCTCTCTCCTTTGCCAGACTTGGTGCCCACTGTTGGGCTGGATCATACCCACCTTTGGGTCCCCAGCCCTGGTCCAGAGTAGGGGCCCAGAGATGTCTGGAACCTACACAGTTCCATGCATACTTGGGCATGGTCAAGTACTTCACAGCTGTCTTCAGTGAGTCCTGGTCAAACACCCCTGCAGGTGTTGCAGAGAGAACACAGGCATCATCAGGATTGGGTGGGAGGAGTTCAAAGAGCTGGGTCCACTGGTGACCCGGCCAGAGCCTGCAGGCGACGCCTCCACCCAGAAGCCATAAGCAGTATGGAGAAGGTCAGGCTCCAGAAAGTTCCAGAGAGCTGGTGGGTTTCCAGAAGCTTCTGATGGCAGCAGATGTTTGTAAGCAGCCACCTGGTTGTTTGGTCATGGAGTCCACGGGATCCAGAAGCTTGTCCAAAATAATCATCAATCCAGAAAGCCTACCTAGGTCTGGACTCTGCCGGGAAAACGAAGCAGCTGGTGCACTGCTGTGAGAGGTGTCTGTCCCCTCGGTGGGTACAGGGCAGGAACTGGAGACTGGCACACTGTGCCGGCTGTTTTCAACATTAAGCCCCGGGGGAACGAGTTTGGCTAGGAAGTCAGCATCCCTCGGCTCTGGCCCATGTCATCCAGGAACGTGCCATGTGACCTTGGGCAGGTCCCTACGCTTCTTTGGGCCTATTTCTCTTTCAGTTTAATGAGAGGGTTGGAGAAACTGCTGAGGGTCCTTCCAGCTAGGATCCTAACCTGACCTCAGGCTGTCCCCAAAGGAGAAAAAGACTGAGGCAGGCAGCTGGAGGGAGCATGGGTCTTCAGAGACCCAGGGTGGCCCAGCCAGCAGCGAAGTCCTCACCTGGCATTTTCACTCAGTGGCCTTGTCCAGAGAGGATCCCCAAACGCTCTAGGCCTGGCGTTTTGTTTCCTTCCAAGGCTCCTATGGAAGGAGAGTCTGTCTGTTGGAGGGAGATGGTGGGGTGGGGGGGGCGCGGCGGGAGGGGAGGAGGCAAGGGCAGGCCCGCCTTTCTCCAAGGTTGGAATGTCCCCAAAGTGGGTGGAGGGCGCTAAGATTGGGGAGGGTGTGGGGCAGGCCCCGGAGGCTTCCCGGGCCCGGGCCCCGGGGCTTGTGGCTCGGGGGCGGGGGCAGCTCTCGGGCTCTGGCTGAGCCGCCGCTCCGCCGGTTGCCTTTAAAAGGCGCCAGCGCGCGCGCATCAGCAGAAGGGCTGCGGCTCTCTTCCAAAATAGGCAAGAACTGGGAGGCCGCTAGAGATGAGCTGCAAGCATCGCAGACGTCACCCGGGGCCTCCCTCCCCACCGCCTGCATCAGGTCTCCATGGCAACG
The DNA here is from genome assembly GCF_910594005.1 of Cervus elaphus. Classification (NCBI taxonomy): domain Eukaryota; kingdom Metazoa; phylum Chordata; class Mammalia; order Artiodactyla; family Cervidae; genus Cervus; species Cervus elaphus. The sequence goes on from NC_057816.1 coordinate 6,497,487, forward strand.
GCGTGCCGCGGCCGCAGATGAATGAGCTACAGCGAAGAAGGGAGGAGCGCGCTCGCTGGTCTCTCAGGCGTCCAGGCGGAGAAACTGCGCCAGGAAAGGGGTTGTAGACCCGGAGCGGGGAGGAAGGGGGCGCCCTCGTATTCAAAAGAACTCCAAGACCCATTCATTCCCTACTGATTCTACTATGTCTTGGGAACGCGGGCGCTACTCAGTCCATTCAGGGACCCCGATCCTTTGGTTCAGACGTCCTAGCCTCCCAGGGTTCCCCTTTACCCTCATCTACCCTCTCACTCCGTCACCTCTCTTCTGCGCCCCAAACTGCGGAAAATCGGACATCGTGTGGCTTACCGCCACCGCGTGGCGGGTAATGTCGCTGCGTCTGGCGTGCTGTGGCTGGGATCTCGCCGTCTATGTCGTCCTCTGCCGTTTGTGAGCGGGAAGAGCATGAAAGATCTCAGTCTTCAAGACCTCAGTGAAGCCACTATAGAGAACACCATGGAGTCACTATGGAGAATAGTATGGAGACTTCTTTAAAAACTAGGAATAAGATTACCATACGACCCAGAAATCTCACTACTGGGCTATACCCTGAGAATTGCGATTCTGAAAGACACATGTACCCCATGTTCATTGCAGCATTATTTACAATAGCCAGGACACGGAAGCAACCTAGATGTCCATCAACAGATGAGTGGATAAAGAAGTTGTAGTACATATATGCGAGGGAATATTGCTCAGTCATAAAAGCAATGAATTCGAGTCAGTCCTAGCGAGGTGGATGAAGCTAGAGCCTGTTATACAGAGTGAAGTAGATCAGAAGAGGAAAACAGATATCATATATTAACACATATACATGGAATCTAGAAAAATGGTACTGATGAACCTATTTGCAGGGCAGGAATAGAGACTCAGACATAGAGAACAGCCGGGGAAGGAGAGAGTGGGACAAATTGAACGAGTAGCATTGAAACATGCATTACCATATGTAAAACAGATGAAGTGAAGTGAAAGTCACTCAGTCATGTCCAACTCTTTGTGACCCATGGACTATACAGCCCATGGAATTCTCCAGGCCAGAATACTGGAGTGGGTAGCCTTTCTTTTCTCCAGGGGATCTTCCCAACCCAGGGATTGAACCCAGGTCTCCTGCATGGCAGGTGGATTCTTTACCAGCTGAGCCACAAAAAAGTGAAAGTGTTAGTCGCTGGGTCATGCCCGACTCTTTGCGATCCCATGGATTGCAGCCCACCAGGCTCATCTGTCCATGGGATTTTCCAGGCAAGGATACTGGAGTGGGTAGCCATTTCCTTCTCCAGGGGATCTTCCCGACCCAGGGATCGAACCCAGGTCTCCTACACTGCAGGCAGATTCTTTACTGACTGAGCTACTGGGAAGCCCCAAAATGGATAGCCAGTGGGAACTCACTGTGTGACACAGCGGGCTCAACCCACGCTCGGTGACAACCTGGAGAGGTGGGATGAAGTGGGAGGTGAGAGAGAGATTCAAGAAGGACGGAATATATGTCTACCTATGGCTGATTCATGTTGATGGCAGAAACCAACACAACATTGTAAAGCAATTATCCTCCGGTAAGAATAAATTAAAAAATAATTAACCATGGAAGAAAGCATGGTAGAGTGATGATCCAGAAGGAAATAAAAGCTTAAATTCAACACCCCCCCCCCAAATAAGACCTCAATGAACAATGGAGGTCGCCATTATCTTCATTACCTCCACCATAGTTTGGTCTTAGGTCAAACAACAGCGACGGAACACAGCTCTGCCCATCAACAGAAAATTGGATTACAGAGTTACTGAGCATGGCCTCGCCCATCAGAGCAAGACCCAGTTTCCCCCACAGTCAATGTGGCTCAGACAGTAAAGCATCTGCCTGCAATGTGGGCGACCCAGGTTCGATCCCTGGGTGGGGAAGGTCCCCTGGAGAAGGAAATGGCAACCCACTCCAGTATTCTTGTCTGGAGAATCCCATGGACAGAGGAGCCTGGTAGGTTACAGTCCATGAGGTCGCAAAGAGTTGGACATGACTGAGCGACTTCACTTTCTTTCAATGTCTCCCATCAGGAAGCTTCCATAAGCCTCTTATCCTTATCCATCAGAGGGCAGACAGAATGAAAACCACAATCAGAGAAAACTAATCAAACTGATCACATGGACCACAGCCTTGTCTAACTCAATGAAACTATGAGCCATGCCATGTAGGACCACCCAAGATGCACAGGTCATGGTGGAGAGTTCTAACAAAACGTGGTCCACTGGAGAAGGGAATGGCAAACTACTTCAGTGTTCTTGCCTTGAGAACCCCATTTTCAGTATGAAAAGGCAAAAAGATATGACACTGAAAGATGAACTCCCCAGGACGGTTGGTGCCCAATAGGCTACTGGAGAAGAGTGGAGAAATAACTCCAGAAAGAATGAAGAGATGGAGTCAAAGCAAAAACAACATCCAGTTGTGAATGTCACTGGTGATGGAAGTAAAGTCCGAAGCTGTAAAGAGCAATATTGCATAGGAACCTGGAATGTTAGGCCCATGAAACAAGGTAAATTGGAAGTGGTCAAACAAGATGGCAAGAGTGAACATCGACATTTTAGGAATCAGTGAACTAAAATGGACTGGAATGGGAGAATTTAACTCAGATGACCATTATATTTACTTCTGTGGGCAAGAATCCCTTAGAAGAAATAGAGTAGCCCTAATAGTCAACAAAAGAGTCGAAATGCAGTACTTGGATGCAGTCTCAAAAACGATAGAATGATCCCTGTTTGTTTCCAAGGCAAACCATTCAATATAACCGTAATCTAAGTCTATACCCTGACCAGTAATGCTGAAGAACCTGAAGTTGAACGGTTCTATGAAGACCTACAAGACCTTCTAGAACACCAAAAAAAGATGTCCTTTTCATTATAGGGGACTGGAATGCAAAAGTAGGAAGTCAAGAGATACCTGGAGTAACACGAAAGTTTGGCCTGGGAGTACAAAATGAAGCAGGGCAAAAACTAATAGAGTTTTGCCAACAGAATGCACTGGTCATAGCAAACACTCTCTTCCAACAATACAAGAGAAGACTCTACACATGAACAGCACCAGATGGTCAATACCAAAATCAGATTGATTGTATTCTTTGCAGCCGAAGATGGAAAAACTCTATACAGTCAGCAAAAACAAGACTAGGAGCTGACTGTGGCTCAGATCATGAACTCCTTATTGCAAAATTCAAACCTAAATTGAAGAAAGTAGGGAAAACCACTAGACCATTCAGGTATGACCTAAATCAAATCCCTTACGATTATACAGTGGAAGTGACAAATAGATTCAAGGGATTAGATCTGATAGACAGGTATCAGATTAGTTCTGATAGATTCAAGAACTATGAATGGAGGTTCGTGACATTGTACAGGAGGCAGTGATCAAGACCATCCCCAAGAAAAAGAAATGCAAAAAGGCAAAACAGTTGTCTGAGAAGGCCTTACAAACAGCAGAGAAAAGAAGAGATGCAAAAGGCAAAGGAGAAAAGGAAAGATACACCCATTCAAATGGGTATTTGAATGCAGAGTTCCAAAGAATAGCAAGGAGAGATAAGAAAGCCTTCTTCAGTGATCAATGCAAAGAAACAGAGGAAAACAATAGAATGGGAAAGACTAGAGATCTCTTCAAGAAAATTAGAGATAGCAAGGGAAACTTTGAGCAAAGATGGATATAATAAAGGACAGAAATGGTATGGACCTAATAGAAGCAGAATATATTAAGAAGAGGTGGCAAGAATATACAGAAGAACTATACAAAAAAAGATCTTCATGACCCAGATAACCACGATGGTGTGATCACCCACCTAGAGCCATCCTGGAATGCAAAGTCAAGTGGGCCTTAGGAAGTATCACTACGAACAAAGCTAGTGGAGGTGATGGAATTCCAGTTCAGCTATTTCAAATCCTAAAAGATAATGCTGTTAAAGTGCTGCATTCAATATGCCAGCAAATTTGGAAAACTCAGCAGTGATCACAGGACTGGAAAAGGTCAGTTTTCATCCCAATCCCAAAGAAAGGCAATGCCAAAAAATGTTCAAACTACTGCACAATTGCACTCATCTCACACGCTAGCAAAGTGATGCTCAAAATTCTCCAAGCCAGGCTTCAACAGTATGTGAATCTGGAACTTCCAGATGTTCAAGCTGGATTAAGAAAAAGCAGAGGAACCAGAGATCAAATTGCCAACATCTGTTGGATCATCAAAAAAGCAAGAGAGTTCCAGAAAAACATCTACTTCTGCTTTATTGACTACACCAAAGCCTTTGACTGTGCGGATCACAATAAACTGTGGAAAATTCTTTAAGTGATAGAAATACCAGACCACCTGACCTGCCTCCTGAGAAATCTGTATGCAGGTCAAGAAACAACAGTTAGAACTGGACATGGAACAACAAACTGGTTCCAAATTGGGAAAGGAGTATGTCAAGGCTGTATATTGTCACCCTGCTTATTTAACTTATACGCAGAGTACATCATAAGAAATGCTGGGCTGGATGAAACACAAGCTGGAATCAAGATTGCTGGGAGAAATATCAGTAATCTCAGATTTGCAGATGATACCACTCTTATGGCAGAAAGTGAAGAACTAAAGGGCCTCTTGATGAAAGTGAAAGAGGAGAGTGAAAAAGTTGGGTTAAAACTCAAATTTCAGAAAACTAAGATCATGCATCTGGTCCCTTCATGGCAAATAGATGGGGAAACAACGAAACAGTGATCGACTTTCTTTTTTGGGCTCCAAAATCACTGCATGTGGTGACTGCAGACATGAAATTAAAAGAGGTTTGCTCCTTGGAAGAAAAGGTATGACCAAACGAGACAGCATATTAAAAAGCAGAGACATTACTTTGCTGACAAAGGTCCATCTAGTCAAAGCTGTGGTTTTCCCAGTAGTCATGTATGGATGTGAGAGCTGGAATATAAAGAAAGCTGAGCACTGAAGAAGTGATGCTTTTGAACTGTGGTGCTGAACTCTTGAGAGTCCCTTGGACTGCAAGGAGATCAAACCAGTCAATCCTAAAGGAAATAAATCTTGAATATTCATTGGAAGGACTGATACTGAAGCTGAAGCTCCAATACTTTAGTCACCTGATGCAAAGAACTGACTCATTGGGAAAGACCCTGATGCTGGTAAAGACTGAAGGTAGGAGCAGAAGGGGACGACAGAGGATGAGATGGTTGGATGGCATCACTGACTTGATGGGCATGAATTTGAGCAAGCTCCGGGAGCTGGTAATGGACAGGGACACCTGGTGTGCTGCAGTCCATGGAGTCGCAAAGAGTTGGACACGACTAAACTGAACTGAACAAAAGCATCGTAAGATCAGTAAACATTTCGTGAATGCTCTCAGTGTGTTGATCGCTGCTGAGGGCTTTCTGCATGTCACTCAGCTTCATTCTCAACCAACCTTGGAATGCAGTTGGTGAAGTTGATGCTGAGGATGACGAAGGATACAACATCTTCCAGGTGAGGAAAACAAGCTGAGAGAAGTTGGGCTTGTCTAAGATCCCACAGCTGTAAGGGGCAGAACCACCGCCTAAACTCATGACTATGTGAAAAGCGCTGGTGACCCATTCACTTACAGACTTGTGGTCTCTCTTGATCCAGCTCATAGCCTCCTTTTACTTATCTATTTTTTAGCCTATTTTTAAAGTTATTATTATCAATATTATTAATAATATTATAGTATTATAATATTATATAGTATATTATAATATAATAACTATTATTAAAGTTATTTTTATTTATTTGGCTGTGCCAGGTCTTAGTTGTGGCACGCGGGGTCTTTAATCTTTAGTTGCGGCATGCGAACTCTTAGTTTGCGGGATGTTTCATCTTTCACTTATGGGACCCTGCACCCCCCCCCCCTTTTTTTAAGTTGTGGCATCCTGGGTCATCTCGTTGCAGCATGCAGGATATCTAGTTCCCTGATGAGGGATGGAACCCAGGCCCTCCGGTGTTGGGAGTGTGGAGTCTTAGCCATGAGACCAGTAGGGATGTCCTCAGCTCATAGCCTCTTGATATAAGCAGAGCAGCACTCATTAAAATTATTCCCATTTTACAGGTAGCGAGACTGAGACCCAGAGAAGTGGAATGTTTTGCCCAAACTTTGAGCAGCCATGGAGGGACCCCAGGCCTCTACGTCCCTGTTTCAGGCATTTAGGATGAGGTAGCTGGGTCACAGGGAGTCCAGCACATCCCTCTGAGACTTTACCCCTTTGCAAGAGAGACTGAGGAACCAGCTCATCCAGGCCTTGTCTTCCATGGACTGTGGAGCAGCTGGAGGTCAGGAGAGGGCCAGGGACCCTCCCCTACCTCCCGAAGTTCTGAGAGTAGATAGGACCTAGATGTTCCAGTTTTTCTCATGGATGTATTCAAACTGTATTATTATCTTCTTTTCTTTCTTTCTTTTTTTTGACATACCACAGGACATGTGGGATCTGAGCTTCCCAACCCAGGATTGAACCCACACCCCCTGCAGTGGAAGTGAGGAATTTAACCACTGGACCACCAGGGAAGTCCTGTATCATTATCTTGTAATGTAGTCTTCCTGCTTATTCTGGGTCCCTTGCTATTATCCACTATTGGGGTGAAAAAAATTCTAATGTCAGCTTGCTGCTTTAAAATTGACCTGTGAACTTTCCAGAGAGTAACTGTTTTCAGGTCTATGCTTTCTTGTTTTATCTGCAGAGATGCTGTGTCCAAGAAAATCCCTGGGAGCTGTTGGTAGTTCGTTCCCACAGACATGTATTTCAGAGTGAAGGGATCATTGTATTATCTAGTTTTGTTGTAAAAATTTCCCGCATGATTGGGTTTTACTAACTAGTTTCTCTGTTTTCAAGTGGAAATTTCATGGGGATTCGAACCTTGTCCTGCAGCCACAGCTCCTGTCTTCCCCATCATTCCTTGAGGACGCCGAAAGTCGGAGTGCTAACTGTTAAAGGGACTCCAAGGGGCTGGTGGTCACAATGTCTGAAGCTAAAAGCGCTCCTACCAGTGTGGTTTAGGTGTTTCAGGATTTACACTGACCTGTAGGCTACGAGGCATGTTGTCCCCATGTGGGTGACAGTAACTCCACTTGCCAGATCCTGGCCTTCCAAGGCCTGTTGATCGCCATCTTGTCACATTCAAGGGATGCCAACTCAGTCAGCCCCTTCCTTCCATCCTGGATGCGTCCCCTGTTTTCCCATGAGCTTGTTAACAGGACTGGCTGCCATGGTGGCAATTCTGAAAGGTCTAGAGAAATCCACCCGGCAGTGACGTTTACCCAGGCTTTGCCGGATGTGTCACTAAGCAGCCTCTCCTAAATGCTTTCCTACTGTTTCCTCCAACTGCTGGCTGATATTAGGCTGTTCTCTCTTTCTGACCCCAAATTTTCTCTTACAAAGTATGTTTACAGTTGCCCATATAGAACCTTTCTGACTCTTGACATGAACGTCCTCTGGACATTCAGAGCTTCGCCCCAGAAAGTCTATAGCGGGAGGACTGATTGGTAAATTCCTTATCCACTCACCATTCCACCATGGGGTTATAGTCATCCATGTGCAAGTTCCCACCAATCCCATGTCTGTCCCCGAGTGGCATCCAGGGATGGCTACAAGGGCGTGCCTCTCAGCTGTGGTTTTCCATGGCTGTTCGGTTCTGATTTCCACCAGGAGGAGCTGAGAAAGGTCTCATGAGCATTATCTCTTTTTAAACTTTTTAAATATTTATTTATTTATTTTTGGCCGCACTGGGTCTTCATTGCTCTACACGGGCTTTCTCTCGTTGTGGTGAGCGAAGGCTACTCTCTAATTGCGGTGCACGGGCTTCTCCTTGTAGCGGCTTCTCTTGTTGGAGAGCACAGGCTTTAGGCACACAGGCTTCAGTAGATGTGGCGCCTGGTCTTAGTTGCTCCAAGGCATGTGGAATCTCTCCAGATCAGGGATCAAACCCGTGTCCCTGGCATTGGCAGGTGGATTCCTATCCATTGTACTACCGAGGAAATTCATGAGCATTTTCAGTTGGAGCCGTATCAGTAAATTCTTATAAGCCAACTATTTCCACGCAGTGCAGGGAGGCCACTGGTTGAAGATAAAAATTTCCACATTATTCCTACAGTCAGTGGGGCCAACCTTTGTACATTGTATCTGCTGAGATTTGTTAATCCTTGAGGTTCTGTATCAGTTAGTTATTGCTTTATAACAAACAACTCCAAAAAGTGGTAGCTTAAAACATTACACATTTATTATTGCACGCAAGTCTCTGGATTAGCTGGGCAGTTCTTCTGGCCTGGGATGTATTCAGTGATCAGCGGTGGGTTGGGAAGGCAACTCTGCTGATGTTGGCTTGCATCTCCCACGTGTCTGGGGATAAGCTGACTGTAGGCTGGTCCAGTATAGTCTTGAATGCGATGGATTCTCCTCCACGTGATTTCTCATCCTCCAGCACCCGAGCTGGGCTTATCCACATGGAGAGGACAGGGTTCAGCTCGGTTCCTTCGCTCAGTTGTGCCCGACTCTTTGTGACCCCATGGGCTGATGGCAGGGTTACTAGAGGGAAACGGCACACAAAGCCTTTTGAGACCAAGGATGGCATTGTGCTACCTTGTCCACGTTCTATATGGCAAGGCCAGTCACGGGCTTCCCAGGTAGCACTAGAATCCACCTGCCAAGCAGGAGATGCAAGAGATGCGGCTTCAATCCTTGGATCAGGGAGATCTCCTAGAGAAGGAAATGGCAACCCACTCCAGTATGCTTGCCTGGGAAATTCCATGGACAGAGGAGCCTAGCAGGCTATCGTCCTTTAGGTTGCAAAGAGTTGGACACGACTGAAGTGACTAAGCATGCATGCACGCGTCACAATATTCAGAGGAGAAAGAGAGCAGGTCTTTCTATTCCTGGATCTCTTTCTCAGAGGAGAGGGAACTTTCCCCCAAAATCTCTGGTACTGGTTATTTTCCAATTGCACCTCCAAACCCATGTACCAAGTAGAAAATGTTTTGATTTGATTTTTATTTATTTATGGATTTGTGTTTTCTTTTTTTGCTGCACTGGGTCCTTGTTGCAGCACACAGGTTTCCTCTAGTCGTGACTGGCAGGCTTCTCTACGGCAGGCACATAGACTCTAGAGCCCTCGGCCTCAGTAGCTGCCGTGCATGGGCACAGTTGCCTCGAGGCAAGTGGGATCCTAGTTCCCCAACCAGGGATCAGACTCACGTCCCCTGCATCGGAAGCTGGGTTCTCAACCACTGGACCACCAGGGAAATTCTTATTTATTTATTTCTGGTTACACAGATGACGCAAGAGAATAAGCTATACAAAAAAGCAAAAGTACAAAAGAGCAATCGAGTGGAAAGTCACTTTAGCAAACACTGTTGTTCATTCATTCAAGAAATCTGGGTTAGCTCACCATTCACATACTATTTTCATAATTCAAGATTCATTAGTCTGTGTACGAAAATGTTGTATCCAGTATGCTGTTGTGATAGCAGGACAATAATTTGACCATCTTCCCATACCTGTGTTCCCTTATTCCCAAGACAGTAAATAATAAATGAAAATCTTTGTGTCATGACAAAGATTTGGTACATGCAAATTTAAGTTTAAAAAAATAACTCAGAAGGTTCCGATTCTGGACACAAAAGACATTCCTCTGAGTTGTGAACCATGTCTTATTCACCAAGACTTAGATGGGAAGGCTTCTCAGGTGGTAGTAATCTTGTTCAGATGGGTTAGAAAGACAAATCAGGTTGAAAGACAAATCAGGAGTTTCCTCGTTGTGTCTGCACTTCCTAAGTTGTTGTGAGTTTAGCTGTGCTTTTTTTTGTTGTTGTTTAAATCTAACTTCAAATGGCAACTGTCATGGTCCAGCTTCTTCGTCACTTCCCCCAGCTAACTAAACATGGAAATGGCAAGAAAGGCACATATAATATCTTTGAAATAAAATCCAGAAAAGAGCTCCCAGTGAATAACACCTCCCAGTGAATCACCAAACTTGACTTCATCAAGAGGACATTTGGGATGCTCTTCATTTACTTCAGCCAGAAAACTACCTTGGTGTGACCTCCACCTATAAGCAGGTCCAGTCGATCATCCACTATTTTCTTTCTGTAACGCTGGTGTCCTTCATAGATTCCTGTACTTTTTATCTCCATAGGCAAAATAGATCAGTGTCATTTTAACAGATTTTAAGTCATCAAATACTGAACCATTTTGCACCGAAAGAGCAGTGCTTGCACTTAAAAATGTAAGATTATTTCTTCTACCATCTTTGAAGTCGTAAAATCAAGCAATAGTTTATTTGAAAGAGGGCTCAAGTCCCTGGAGTTGGTTTTCTCTCTTGGCTTCAGAACTTGACTCAGGAACTGTACAGTCAGTGGACATATTCAGTTCAGTTCAGTTGCTCAGTCATGTCTGACTCTTCGCGACCCCATGGACTGCAGTACGCCAGGCATCCCTGTCCATCACCAACTCCCAGAGTTTACTCCAACTTATGTCCATTGACTCAGTGATGCCATCCCATCATTTCATCCTCTGTTGTCTCCTTCTCCTCCCATCTTCAATCTTTCCAGCATCAGGATCTTTTCAAATGAGTCAGCTCTTCACATCAGGTGGCCAAAGTATTGGAGCTTCAGCTTCAACATCAGTCCTTCCAACGAATATTCAGGACTGATTTCCTTTAGGATGGACGGGTTGGATCTCCTTGCAGTCCAAGGGACTCTCAAGAGTCTTCTCCAACACCACAGTTCAAAAGCATCAATTCTTTGGCACTCAGCTTTCTTTATGGTCCAACTCTCACATCCATACATGACTACTGGAAAAACCATAGCCTTGACTAGACAGACCTTTGTTGGCAAAGTAATGTCTCTGCTTTTTAATATGCTGTCTAGGTTGGTCATAACTTTCAAGGAGCAAGCGTCTTTTAATTTCATGGATGCAGTCACTATCTGCAATGATTTTGGAGCCCCCCAAAATAGTCTGTCACTCTTTCCATTGTTTCCCCGTCTATTTGCTGTGAAGTGATGGGACCGGATGTCATCTTGCTACAAATCCCGTCCTTATCAATAGAGGGCGCTGAAGAGCAAGTGCTCCGCTCTTGGAGGCAGTTTTCCCACAAGAAGCTTCTCTGGACTGCAGCTTTCTCTGGCATCTGGCTCATGCAGAATGGTTTTTCCCGTGACCAGCTCCTGCTGAAGTCAGCTTCCCCAGATCCCAGTTTCTGAGCAGGTGGTGGCCAGCGGTGTCCAGCAGCCAGCAGCTGCCCCTGGCATGTCGTCTGGCGGCTTTGCAGTGTCGCCAGAAAAGCACTCTGGAAGTCAGGGCGCAGGGGCCATGCTTCCTGGGACACTCTATCTTAGCACTGGAATGGAAGCTGCTCCCTATTCCTGCTGCCTCTTTGTTCTTTAGAGTTTTCTTTAACTCTTACTAGGAAGCCCTCTGGGCTTTCCTGGTGTCTCGGCAGTAAAGAATCCACCTTCCACTGCAGGAGACATGAGTTCAATCCCCAGGTTGGGAAGATCCCCTGGAGGAGGGCACAGCAACCGACTCCAATATTCTTGCCTGGAGAATCCCATGCACAGAGGAGCCTGGCAGGCTACAGTTCATGGGGTGACCAAGAGTCAGATACGACTTGGCCACTAAACAGCAACAATATTGTAAGTCCTCTATTATTCCAACCCCTAGAAATAATTGTTTATAATAAACTTGCCCTGTTCAAATCACTGTGTGGACCCTGCCTTCTGATTGGACCCTGGCTGATAAAACAATGTCACAGTAACCTCTGATATTCTGTAAGGCGTGTTTCTTTTTCAAACTGAGACAGGCTGGGACCTGGGACCTCAGACTCTTTGCTGCAATGCTTGCACATGGACAAATGTCTCTTTCAGCAACAAAAATACAAAGAAACTAAGGGACTAAAAATAACTGCATGAATGTGTGGTTGGGACAAATTATGGACAAGATACAAAAACACTGAAAAAAACTCAGCTGTCCCTTCTGAAAGGCCAGGAGCAAAAGCAAGATACTGTGCATGCCCCTTGCACACAATACCATCAAAGGGATAGGTAGACCGCTTAAGCCATCCCTCTGACCCGACCCTTGGGCACGCCTCTACCCTCACTCTATACAAGGAACCAGCTTGCGCTCTGCCCTGGGGAAGCAAGTGGGGGAAATTGTTACTTGGTTTTGTTCCCTCTTGCTGCAGTAGGGACCCCAATAAAGTCTTGCCTGAATTTTTTTTTTTTCTGGACTCTTATTATCAATTTCTGTTGATTGGGGAAGGCAGAGAACCCTGGTCGGTAACAAAACTGTCCTTCGTTATTCTCCCTCATTTTTTTTTTTTCCTGGATGAATTTCAAAATCAGTTTTCAAAAGCTATGAAACAACCCTTAAGATTTTGGTTAGGACAGTCTTGAAATAGCATGTTAAGTTGTTGACAATGGGCATCTTTATGATAATGAGTCTTCCTGTCTGGAAACATGAATTAGCTCGAGAGGTAAGTAATGCTCTTCATTGTTGCGCCTTTTTATTTCTGCTCATGGGAAATTTGTCTTCATTTGACTGTGAGCACGTTAAGAAGAGCTGTGTTCTACTGAAGTCTCACAGCTGCTTCTGCTGGGCATCCAAGACATAGGAACAGCCTGGGATTAACTTTTATGGTAATTTGAGTGTCCCACCCCTTGGGCTGATTCAGGCCCCATGCCTTTCTGAAGAGGAAAAAGCATGTTTTTCCAGGCAGAGTCACAGCTGAGGCAAGCTTCCTGGCTGCCTCCCTGGGCCAGGGGGAAGTTTTTTTTTTCTCTCTTTACAAAGCAATTGCAGTCTTCAAGTATCCTAGCTTTGTGCAGGGGTCCCATTTCCAATGCATCCCCTCTCAAAACCTGAGGTTTCATTACGATTTCCTGGATGGTGCAGGGTTAAAGAATCTGCCAGCAATGCAAGAGACCCGGGTTTGATCCCTGGGTTGGGAAGACTCCTTGGAGAAGGGAATGGCAACCTACTCCAATATCCTTGCCTGGAGAATTCCATAGACAGAGGAGCCTGGTGGGCTACAGTCCATGGGGTCTTGAAAGAGTCAAGACAGGAATGAGCGAGTAACACTTTCACTTTTATCATTTTTCCAGAGTGTAGGTTAAAAAACCGCATCTTCTCCCTTGGGAAACCTGCAAGCAAGTGCACCCTGTGGAAACCTTAGGCGAGGTGGAGGTGGCGTTTTTAAGTAGCCTGCCAATGTAACAAGTCAGAATGCTAGACGTTGATGTCTCTGTAATTACCTGAAAGAGTTTCTTCCTGTGTTTAAGGGAAAATACTTCTGTGCAGAGTGACTGGGCCCTGGAGGACCCCCTGGGCTGTGAAAGCATACAGCATTCCTGGCCCGTATCCCTTCCTGCTTATGTCACCACTAAGACCTGACCAGATTCCTAACAGAGACCTGGCCAGATTCCTAACAGCCACTCAGACAGCCACTCCCCAGACACCAAACGCCACCTGGCTGGTTAACAGAAGGGCTTGTCAGGGCCCATGGAACGCAGGGGACTCTAGAGCTGTCTCCTTAGGCAGAGCCTTATGGTAGTTGATATCATGGTGCCTGCTTCTTCAGAAAGAAAGAGCATAGAGAAAAAAAAGAACTTGGCAACCCAGCCCCCCAAGACCTTAAAGATGCTTGTCTGGCAGGGCTGTGGACAGCTTGGGTAACAGCAGGAACGGTAGCCTCCTTAGATTCTGTGGGCCATGCATGCATGGGCACTGGTGGATACCATGGCAGGACCATCCTTCCCAAGGTGAAACTGGGTCCTAAGCTGAATTTGCATTCATCTTTCTCCTTATCACACTGGAAAATTGTAATAATGTGAGCGCAGTCTCAGAAACAAGACAGCCTGAGTGAAAGTCCTGGCTCTGTCATTTTCAACCTGTGAGGTCCCAGACAAGTGACCTAGTTTCTCTATGCTTCACTTTCCTCATTAGGAAAATGGGGACATTGACAGCATTTCTTTCCCTCATAAGGTTGTGCTGATTAAATGAGTAAAATAGAAACATACAAAGAACTTGGAGTAGTGACTGGCGCGTAGTAAATGCTCAATGAATGTTATTTTTAAGTCGACAGGAGCCCACTCAGGCGGGATCTCTCGGACTGGGCACAGATTCAGCTCTGTCTCCGAGCACAGCAGGAAGCCATCCAGAAGCAGAAGCCGGAAATTGGCATAATCCAATTTTCATTTTGAAAAGGTCACTTTAACTCTCAGTGCCTAGATCTTGGTTTCTAAATACCATTCTCCAGTAAAAGCAACAGGGCTCCTTGGGGGAATGACTAATTCAGGAATACAAACATATGTATGCTCAGTCATGTCCGACTCTTAGCAACCCTATAGACTGTAGCTCTCCAGGCTCCTCTATCCATGGGATTTCCCAGACAAGACTACTGGAGCGGGTTGCTATTTCCTCCTCCAGGGGATCTTCCTGACCCAAGGATTGAAACTGCATCTCCCACATCTCTTGCATTGCAGGAGCCTCCAGGGAAGCCCTGATTCAGGGATGAGTGAATGAGTGGGGTCGCTCAGTCGTGTCTGACTCTTCGCGACCCTGTGGACTGTAGCCCACCAGGCTCCTCCATCCATGGAATTTTCCAGGCAAGAGTACTGGAGTGGGTTGCCATTTCCTTCTCCAGGGGATCTTCCCGACTCAGGGATCGAACTTGGGTCTCCTGCATTGCAGGCAGACTACCATCTCAGTCACCAGGGAAGCCCTTAGGGCAGGGAAAACACAAGCTGAATCCGGAGTATTGACTAGTATCAGAAAGCAGGGCAGTGCTCAGAAAGACAAAAGGATGGAGCCATCTCAAAGGGACACAGGAGGGGACTTCCCTGGTGGCCCAGTGGCTAAGACTCTGAGCTTCCAGTGCTAGGGGTGTGGGTTTGCTCCCTGGTCAGGGAACTAAGAGCCCACATGCCGCATGGTGCGGCCAAAAAAGTATAAAAAACACAGAAAAACAAAACCCCCAAAGGGACATAGGAACCAACTTGAAAGAACTCCCAGTAGCTGAGCAACAAAGTAAATAACACAGTATGGGATTATAAATCAGAGTAAAAAGCTATCGACTCATACCTATGCATGAGTCCATAGTGATATAAATAAATCATGGGACAAGAGACAAATCTACCTTACAGATGAATTCCAAGTAACATATGTGGCTTCTCCCCCTTCCAAAAGGTAGAGCTTATCCCCACCCATCTGTGGGCTGAACTTGGTGACTAGCTTCCAAAGAATAGAGTATGCATGTATTGTGGAAATAGTAGCTTTATGGAGGATAGACCTGACAGCGTCACCTTAACCAAGTGGTCCAAGTTAACATCGCCGGTGACGTTATGTTGGTTTCCGGTGCTCCCTGATACATGGTGAAATAGCACTTCACTGCTAGGGTATTTTCCTCCTTAGCATCAGTCTAGCTATGATCAAACAGAAAAACCCAATCTGGGGGACATTCTACAAAACTTCTGACAGTACTCCTCAGAAGCGTCAAGGTCATGAAAAATAAGGAGAAACTGAGGAAAGGTCATAGGCCAGCAGAGGCCGGGGAGTTTAGTTTATAGCACTGTACCAATGTCCATTCTTAGTTTTGACAAACGCACTGTGGTGATGTAAGGTAATATTTTAGGTTGAGGGTATATAGGATTCTGCACTGTCTTAAAATAAAAGTTTTGACAGGACTTCCCTGGTGGTGCAGTGAATAAGAATCCACCTGCCAATGCAGGGGACAAGGGTTCGATCCCTGGTCTGGGAAGATTCCACATGCCTCGGAACAACTAAACCAGTGTGCCAAAACTACTGAGCCCGTGTACCTAGCATCCATGCTCTGAAACAAAAGAAGCCCCCTCAATGAGAAGCCTGCGCACCACAACGAAGAATAGCCCCTGCTCGCCGCAACTAGAGAAAATCTGAGTGCAGCCACAAAGACCCAGCTAGGCCAAATAAGTAAATAAATCATTTTTATTAAAGCTTTGATAAACAACAAGGTCCTACTGTGTAGCACAGGGAACTATATTCAATATCCTGTGATAAAGCATAACAAAAAGAATATGAAAAAGAATCTATATATAACAATCACTTCGCTTTACAGCAGTAGCACAATATTGTAATTCAGCTATACTTCAATAAAAAATTTTGTGTTTTTTTTAAGGTCACCTTGGCAACAAAATATAAAACATCTGAGCATAAAATTTACAAGATGTGTGTATGATATTTATAAAGAATGTTTTAAAACTCTACTAAAAGACATTAAAAACAGACTTGAACAAATAAAAGAGGCCTATCCTTCTTGGCTAGGAAGAGACAACATCATAAAAACGTCAATTCTCCAAAAATACTCTGTACTTTGAACGTAATTTCAGTAAAAATACAAACAGGATTAAAAACAAAACAAAACAAAACAAGCGAATTCTGGAATTCAGTTGGAAAAATAAATAAACAAAAATATCAAGACTATTTCTTTTTCTTTCTTCTTATTTTTTTTGGCTGCACTGGGTCTTCATTGTGGTGCCCGGGCTTTGTCTAGTTTTGGCAAGGTGCCTTGTAGCATGCAGAATCTTAGTTCCTCAGCCAAGAATCAAACCCACATCCCCTGCGTTGACAAGGCAGATTCTTAACCACTGGGCCACCAGAAAGTCCCAAGAATATTTCTGCTAAGGAAGAGAAGTCAGGAGGTAGTGTTCCTGCCAATGATCGATAAATGGAGTATCACCTATAAACATTTTGAATCACTATGTTGTACACTTAAAACTAACATAATGATGTAAATCAACTATATCTCAAAAAACCACATATGGTATAGCTATAATAACGAAAATACAGTGGTGTTGGCACATTAATAGACAGATCAACGGACATATCAGAAAGCTTAAAAGCACACCCAGCTACATGTGAGAATTTAGTATATAATATAAAGGGCACTTAATATCAGTAGGGTAAAACTGGGTGATTCACCAAACAGTGCTGGAACCCAACTGGAAAAGCATTTAGGTTGGATCTTGTGCTGGTCAGTTTCATGACTTGGCTCGGCTATATTCCTGGTATTTAAGCAAACACTAACCTAGGTGTTGGCTGGGAAAGTATTTTGTAGATGTGATTAGCATCCACAAGGAATTGACTTTAAGTAAAGGAGATCAGGGCTCAGCGGTAAAGAATCCGCCTGCAATGCAGGAGAAGCAGGAGATGCCGGTTCCATCCCTGGGTTGGGAAGACCCCCTGGAGGAGGAAATGGCAACCCACTCCAGTAGCAGGAAAAAATCCCATGGACAAAGGACCCTGGCGGGCTACAGCCCATGGAGTTGCAGAGAGTTGGACACAACTAAGCAACTAAGCATGAAATGTAAAAGATTATTCTTGCTAATCTGGTGGTCTGATCCAGTTGGTGGAAAGTCTTTAAGAACAGAACTAAGGGACTTTTCTGGTGGTCCAGTGGCTAAGACTCTGCAACCCTAATGCAGGAAGCCCAGGTCTGATCCCTTGTCAGGGAACTAGATCCCACCTGCCGTAACTAAAAGTCCACATGCCACTACTAAGACCCGGCAGAGCCAAATAAATAAATTAATTAAAAAAAAACAGAAAACAGAACTGAAGTTTCCCTGAGGAGGAAGAAGTTCCTCCTACGGACTGCAGCGTTAGCTCCTGCTGGAGACTTCCAGCCAGCCCTCCCTGACGGCCTGCTCTAATGGACTTTTTATCTAGCCAGGCCCCACAATTGCATAAGCCAATTCTTTGCAATCAATCAATTTATTAATCAGTTCTGTTTCTCTAATGGACCTTTGACTCATACGGAACCATACTTTATGCTTTATATCAGGATGAGTTCTGGATGATCAAAAATACCAATCTAAAACATCAACTGTAAATGTAATGAGAAAATATGGAAGAATATTGAAAACTATTCTTAGAGTTCAGTTCAGTCGCTCAGCTGTGTCCGACTCTTTGTGACCCCATGGACTGTAGCACACCAGGCTTCTCTGTCCATCTTCATTCTTAGAGTGGGGACAGTTTTTCTAAGTATGTTACAAAACTTAGAAGGAATAAAAGAAAAGATTGATAAATTCAACTACATAACAAGTAAAAATATCTATTTGTAAAACCCACCATTTTGGGAATTTCCTGGCAGTCCAGCAGTTAAGACTCTGAGCTGTAACTGCTAAGGGCACAGGTTCAATCCCTGGTCAGGGAACTAAGATCTCACAAGCTGCTCCAGGGGGCAAAAACAAACAAAAACAAACCACTACCATCAATCAAATGACAAATAACAAACTGGGACAATAGTCACAACGTTATGACAGACAACAGGTTAGTTCCCTGCTAGTCATCATTAACAACAACCACCCAATAGAAAAATGGGCAAAGAACATAAAGAAACAGCTCTCGGGGTGGGGGGGGGGGGAAGACCTTTAAATACATTAACTCCAAGCATATGAAATTGACAATCCTGCCTGCTTTTGAGCTATAAAGATGGCAAGTTTATGTGATTAAATCCATAAAAATTACTAAACCACAAGAAGACGATCAATGCCAATTAAAATCATATTAAGATACCATTTTTCACCTACAGTTTCATTAAAGCTGATAACGTCCTGCCGACCAGCGTGGATGTGACAGGCACCAACATACAGTTGGCAGGAAAGTATAAACTGGAAAGATTGCTCAGAAAGGTAATTTTGCAGCATCTATTAAAAGTATAAGTGTATGTATCCTCAAAATAACTCTACTTCCAGGAATTCAATCTACAAATAGGCTTCCAAAGGTTGTTGAGTAACACATTATTTAAACAGCAGAAGGTTGGGAACAATCACATCTGAATGTACACAGTAGAAGACTACTTAAAAACGTGTATTAGGAACAGCTCTGCAGTTTTTGTGATTTTGGCTTTTTTCAAGGTTAAGGAGTCCGGCAATATGATTCCAAGAAAACTGCTCTTGACATTGCACAAATAAAATGCTGGGAGAAATATAAAAACATCTTTTTAAAATGTGTTTATTTTTGTCCATGCTGGGTCTTTGTTTCTGAGCTGGTTTTCTCTAGTTGTGTGGAGCGGGGACTACTCTAGCTGCGGTGCTCGGGCGTCTCATTGCAGTAGCCTCTCTTGTGTAGGCTCTAGGGCACCCGGGCTTCAGTAATTACGGCACATGGGCTCAGTAGTTGCTGTTCCCGGGGTCTAGAGCACAGGCTCAATAGCTGTGGCTCATGGGCTTAGTTGCACTGTAGCACGTGGGATCTTCCTGGATCAGGGATGGAACCTGAGTCTCCTGCATTGACAGGAGGCTTCTTTACCACTGAGCTACCAAGAAAGCCCCAGAAACATCTTTTTGATGAATGGTTAAGCAATAGGAAAAGTAAGGAAAAAAAACCCTTGTTTTTAAACTTTTTGGTTATAAAAAGGTTCAAACCTACAGAAAGGTAGACAGGATAGCACAAAGAATATCCAGACACCCACAGTCTAGGTACAACAGCTGTTGATACTTTGCCACACTAAAACATTGATGCAGTAAAATAGTATAAATATGTTATAAAGTGTAATGAAGTCATGTCTGACTCTTTGTGACCCCATGGACTGTGGCCCGCCAAGTGTCTCTGTCCATGGGATTTTCCAGGCAAAAATACTGGAGTGGGTTGTCATTCCCTTCTCCAAGGGATCTTCCCGACCCAGGGATCGAACCCAGGTCTCTAACATTGCAGGCAGATTCTTTACTGTC
Source organism: Cervus elaphus (assembly GCF_910594005.1). NCBI lineage: Eukaryota > Metazoa > Chordata > Mammalia > Artiodactyla > Cervidae > Cervus > Cervus elaphus. Next base: position 6,517,235 of record NC_057816.1, read on the forward strand.
TGAGCCACCTGATGGGACCAGATGCCATGACCTTAGTTTTTTTAATATTGAATTTTAAGCCGACTTTTTCACTCTCTTCCTTCACCTTCATCAAGAGGCTCTTTAGTTCCTCTTCGCTTTCTGCAATTAGCGTGGTATCATCCACGCATCTGAGGTTGTTGCTATTTCTTCTGGCAATCTTGATTCCAGCTTGTAACTCATCCGGCCCGGCTTTTCGCATGAGTGCTTTGAGTATAAGTTAAATAAACAGGGTGACAATAAGCAGTCTTGTCATACACTTTTCTCAATCCTGAACCATCAGAAGTATGACAAGGCTGTTTATTGTCACCCTGTTTATTTAACTTATATGCTGAGCACATCATGCGAAAAGCCAGGCCGGATGAGTTATAAGCTGGAATCAAGATTGCCGGGAGAAATATCAACAACCTCAGATGTGTGGATGATACCACTCTAATGGCAGAAAGTGAAGAGGAACTAAAGAGCCTCTTGGTGAGGGTGAAAGAGGAGAGTGGAAAAACCAGCTCAAAATTCAATATTAAAAATCTAAGATCATGGCATCTAGTCCCATCACTTCATGACACATAGAAGAGGAAAATGTGGATGCAGTGACATATTTCCTCTTCTTAGGCTCTAAAATCAGTGGATGGTGACTGTAGTCATGAAATTAGAAGACAATTGCTTCTTGACAGGAAAGCTATGTGTTAAAAAGCAAAGATGTCACTTGCCGACAAAGATCTGTATAGTCCAGGCTATGGTCTTCTCAGTAGTCATGTAAGAATGTGAGAGCTGGACAATAAAGAAGGCAGAGTGCTAAAGAATTGATGCTTTTGAACTGCTGTGCTGGAGAAGACTCTTCAGAGTCCCTTGGAAAGACTGGATCAAACCAGTCAGTGTTAAAGGAAATCAGCCCTCAATGCTCTTTGGAAGGACTGATACTGAAGCTGAAGCTCCAATACTTTGGCCATCTGATGCAAAGAGCCAACTCCTTGGAAAAGACCTTGTTGCTGGGAAAGATTGAGGGCAGGAGGAAAAGGGAGCAAGAGGAGAAGATGGTTGGATGGCATCACTGACTCAATGGACATGAGTCTGAGCAAATTCTGGGAAGGACAGAGAAGCCTGGAGGGCTACGGCCCATGGGGTCACAAAGAGTCGGACATGACTGGGTGATTGAACACCAACAAATATATATATTACTTACCTATAAAAAAATGAATGAAATAATGCCATTGGCAACAACATAGGTAGACCCAGAGATTGTCATAATAAGTGAAGTAAGTCAGACAGAGAAAAGCAAATATCATGATATCACTTATATGTGGAATCTAAAACAATGATGCAAATGAATTTATCTACCAAACAAATATAGACTGCTTTGTAAATAGAAAAAAAACTTATGGCTGCCAAATGAGAAAGCAGGGGAGGGATAAATTAGGAGTTTGAGATTAACAGATGTATACTCCTATATATAAAAAAAAATTAACAACAAGGACCTCCTATATAGCACAGGGAACTATATTTAATATCTTTTGATAGCCTATAATGGAAAAGGTTTTGAAAATATATATATATATATGTATTTCTGTACATCTGAAACTAATACAACATTGAAAATCATCTATATTTTAATTTAAAAAAGAGGGCGCTTCGTCCGACAGAGCTGAGGACAGGGCCTCAGAAAATCAGTTCTACACTAGGGGTAGTTTTGCCCCAGGGCACATTTGGCAACGTGGACGACATTGATTATTACCCCTAGGAGAAGGTGCCACTGGCATCTAGTGAGTGTGGTCTCCGATAATGCTAAACATCCTCCAATGAACAGGACAGCTCCCACAACTATTATCCAGCCAAATGTCTATAGCACTGAGGCTGAGAGACCCTGACCTATAAAAACTCCTGCCCAGGTGCCCAGGAGACACATGCAGTGAGTACAATACCACTCAGAGCGTTGCTTAAACTAGCATAAAACTGGAAACAAGTCAAATGCCGGCGACATTTATCCACCAAGATAAATACCATGCTGTAGAATACTACACATCAGTGAACAGTGAGAGAACAACAGCCAAATGTATCATCATGAATGGATCTCAAAAATGTGTTGATTTTTTAAAAAGCAAATTGTATTTATATGAAGTTCAAAACCAAGCTAAACAAAAATTAGTTTTGGATGAATGCCTCCAAAAGACTGTGTTAAAATTCACAGCAACTGCAGTGACCTTTAAATAGCTTATTTGAACACCTTCCTCCTCTGTGTCCTATGTCAGGAGGAAATGATCCTTAGAAGGACAGTATTGACTCCTAGGGCATTTGAGGGCTTTTATTTTTTTGGTAGTCACAAGGATGGTAATCAGTGGGTGAGGACAGGGATAATATTGAATACTGCTGCTGCTGCTAAGTCACTTCAGTTGTGTCTGATTCTGTGCGACCCCATAGATGGCAGCCCACCAGGCTCCCCCGTCCCTGGGATTCTCCAGGCAAGAATACTGGAGTGGGTTGCCATTTCCTTCTCCAATAGTTATCTCCAAATACACAAGACAGTCCCACACAAGGAAAGCTTGCCTGTATCCTGCACAACTTGTAACTAATGTCCTGGGCATTCATGTGGGTGAAATTTTTACAGAAGTTAGCGCAAAATAAATCTTGGACCAAAATGTAAAACACAAAGAGAAAAAACATCTAGCCAAAAGTGTTTACCTACAACACCAAAAGAATGATCCATGGAAGAAAAAAAATCAATAAGATGGGCTGCATTATAATGAAAACCTCCGCTATGTGAAAGGAATTACTGAAAGAATGAAGAGACAAGCCACAGAATGAGAGAGAATATTTGCATGACATGTATCTGATAAAGGACTTATATCCAAAATACACCAAGAACTCTCAAAACTCAACAATAAGAAAACAAACAACACAACTCAAAACTGGGCAAAAGATCTGAACAAAGACGTCATCAAAGAAGGTCTACAGCTGGCAAATAAGCATATGAAAAGATGGTCATCATAACATATCATTAAGGAAGTGCAAGTTAAAACAATGAGAAACTACTACCTACCTACTGGAATGGGTACAACCTAAAACAATGACAATATTAAATGCTGGCAAGGCTGGGGAGCAACAGGAATGCTCATTCATTGCTGATAGGGATACAAAATAGTACAGGCTCTTGAAAGACAGTCTGGCAGTTTCTTACAATACTAAACATACCTATACCACATGACCCAACAGTTGTGCTCCTGGGTATTTACCCAACTGAACTGAAAACTTATGGCCACACAGAACCTGAACATGAAAGTTTACAGAAGCTTTCTATGTGATCCCCAAACACTGGAAGCAACCAATAGGTGAATGGAGAAACAAACTGTGAAAATCCAGAAGGTGGAATAGTATTCAATGACAAAAAGAAATGAGCTATTAAGGCACAAAAAGACATGAGAAATCTCAAATGCATATTGCTACATGGAAGGAGGTAGTCTGAAAAGACTATATACTATGTGATTTTAACTATATAGCGTTTCAGAAAAGGCAAAACTATACTCACAGTAAAGAGATCAGTGGTTGCCAAGGGGTTGGGGGATGGAGGGAAGGGGTAAATATAAAGCACAGGGGCCTTTTAGGTCAGTGAAACTATTCCACATGAAACTGTAACGGTGGACACATGACACTATGCACTTGCCAAAACCCATGGACTGTACAAGACAGAGTGAATCTTAATGTAAACTACAGACTAGCTATACCAATATTAGTCCATCAATTGTAACAGAGGTACCACACTAATACAAGATGTTAGTAATAGCAGGAACTGGGGAATGAAATGCAAAGGTGAGTACGTGGAACTCTCTGATCTATTGCTCAACTCTTCTGTGAATCTAAAACTGTACTAAAAATAAACCTATTACTTAGTTTTAAAAATCATGTTTATAATTTTCTCTGCCTAGACTAACCACATTTCACATATGGATGCAATGTATTATTGGTAAGGTTCAAATATACGCAGCACTCTTTGGTAACACAGCTGCTCTCTACATAGAGGGACAGCTGCGCGTGGCTTTGTTTGGAACTTTGCCAAGACTTGGTCACCATTTCAGAAAATCATATCACCGAGAGCAAACTAGCAGTCCCGCAGTGGCTGGTTTGCCTACACTGTATGTGCATTATAAAAACAGTGGCTATACAAAGAGGGGCCAGCATCAGATTGCTTCACTGTGCCTGAGCATTAACATATTCAAACACTGCATTATTCTTTATCCTAGGTAGTACAATCAGGTATTTTATTGGCATTAATTTTTGTGTGTATAGATAGGCTTTATGATAGGTGAATTTCATTGCAGGATAGTAATAGAATGCATATTAGGAGGATGATTGGACTTTCCTGCTGGTAAGTGGATAAGAATCTGCCTGCCCATGCAGGGGACATGGGTTTGATCCCTGGTCCAGGAAGATCCCACATGCCTCTGGGCAACTAAGCCCATGGGCCACAACTACTGAGTCTATGTTCTAGAGCCACAACTACCGAAGCCTACAGCTTGTGCTCCACAAGAGAAGCCACTTAATGAGAAGCCCGAGCACCACAACTGGAGAAAACTTGCATAGCAACAAAGACCCAGTGTAGCCAAAAATAAATATGTAAATAAAACTAAAAAAAAAAAAGAATGACTGAGTCGAACTCCTCCTTTAAAATGAAATCCACACTCCTTACTCAGCACTCGGTCATAACCAGACCGGCCGTTGCAGAGGCTCGTCCCCCACTCCTGCCCTGCCTGCCAAAGGGATCTGTTTGCATGTCCCTGAACGTGTTGGCATTCTCTTGTCCCTGACCTTGGTACGGGCTGTTCTCTTGGAGAAATGCCCTCATCGTCCTAGCTTACTGCCTCACAAATGCAGTGTTTCTCAAACCTCAGTTCCTCATGTCTTTCCATGGAAGCCTGTGTCTCAGCTGTGCCCACACCTGCAGCCCCAACTGGGGCTTCATTTTCTATAAATTTTCTATAAATGACTCACTTTTCATAAGTAAATTTGTTAAGTTATATTAAATGTATAAATAAATTCATCTTCAAGGAAAAGTATCTATTATAATAAATAGGAAACCAGCATAAGTAGCCCTAAAAATAAAGTAACTATAAAAACATAGAATGAAAGTTTTAATAAAAATTGTTAATCTCTATTTAGGTAAAATCATCAGCAAAACCTCTGAGGTCAGTTTTGTGTGTGTGTGTGTGTGTGTTTGAGAGAGAGAGATTACCTAAATAGAGATTAATAAGTGTTAAAACGTTAGCACCACAATTGAGACTTTCCTCTTTGTCATATTCTAAAAGGTTGAAAGCAAATTGAAGACACAGTAACTTTCTCAATCACTGTAATTTAAAGCCAACTCTGTTCTCTCTAAAATCACTTGCGTATCACTGCAGCCCATTTATTAACCAAACATTTTTCAAGCATGTGTTATGTACCAGGCAGCTGCTCTAGACGTTTGCAATAAACGCCAAACTAAATAAGCACAGTCTTTGCCTCACAGACTGGAGAAAACACACACACAGGTAACCAGGAAATGGCCATAAAATGTCATTACTTATTAAAACAATTTGTGACAAAATTTTTCCAGCATCTTCATTACGCACGGCAACTGCAGAGAAAGCAAACCCTCTTGTAAATTATATGAGTTAGAGAAAATTAATTTCAAAAGTGCAATGGTTTATCATCTTTTCAAAGTTTTTCACGGAAAAAGGGTGGGAGCTGAATGCACGTTAATGTTTGATACGATGTGATGTGGGATCGTTGAAAGTCATATTTATTTATTAGCTGCACCCGGGTGCCTGTGTGTGTGCGTTAGTCGCTCAGTCCTGTACAACTCTTTGCGACCCCATGGACTGTAGCCCACCAGGCTCCTCTGTCCATGGGGATTCTCCAGGCAGGAATACTGGAGTGGGTTGGCATTTCCTTCTCCAAGGGATCTTCCTGACCCAGGGATCGAACCTATGTCGCTTATGTCTCCTGCATTGACGGGCAGATCTTTTACCATTAGCGCCACCTGGGAAGCCGGCACACAGGATCTTAGCTTCCCGACCAGCGATCGAACTCGCTTCCCCTGCAGAGGCCGCGGAGTCTTAACCACTGGACCACCGGGAAAGTCCCTAAAAGTAAATTTTTTTTTTTTTTTTTTTTTGAAGTGGCGGTGATGGGAGAGCCCCAGGTAAGACTAGGGAGCGGGCCTGGATCTCCTCTGGGTCTCCCTTTCCTCCGGAGCCACTGCTCCGAAGCTTAGCCACACCGCCACCAGGAAGCCCCTCTGGACTCCTCCTCTGGACTCGACCCTCCGCTGTGCGCCCCAAACTCCCGGCGATTCCCCAGGCACCCGCTGGAGGAGAAGGGTTCATCTATTTGTCTTCCAGATCTGCCCGCGGGCTCTGCCAGCTCCGACATCTGGCCCTCCCCTCTGCCTCCCGGGGGGACCCAGCTGAGTGCAGCCCGCCAGGACCGCCGGCGACAGACGGTCTCTCCGGCTTCCCCCGGGGCTGGCCGCGCTCGGGTTACCACCCAGGGGTCTTGCACTTTAGCGGGTGCTAGCACCGCCACGGCACCACCTCCGTCTTGGCGGAGCCTGGGGAACTCCGCGCCAGGTCAGCTCCATAGCACTCCGTTGGGCAGGGGGCCGGGGCAGGGCGGACACCCCTACTACCTCCCCCCACCCGCCCGCACAGGTCGGGGCCCGGCGCCCGCAGATCCGGGGGAATCTTCCCGGATCATAGCCTCTCGGGCGGCACGGGGAGCGGTGGAGTCCGGGGACCAGGAGGTCAGGCCGGGGGTGGGCTGGAGTCTGGAGCCCCTTCTCCTCGGGGGCCGGGAGGGGTGGGGCTCCCCGCTGTCCCCGCCCCGAGGGCGGAGCCGAGGTCCGAGCCTGCGGTACTTGAGACCGGGCGAAACTGGCGTGGAGCTCCCAGCCCAGCTTCCGCCTTCCACTGCCCGGCCTCGGACCGTGGAAGACCCGACCCCGCTTCCCGTGTCCACCACCGGCCAGACCCGGCCTCCCGGGTCCCCGGCTTGGCTCACGGGCCCCGGGGCAGGTGCAGGTGCGGCGCCCGCATCTTTTTCCCACTCGGGCTCACCCCGCCGGGCGGCCATGGCGCGAGGAGACGCCCCGCGGGACAGGCAAGTTGGGGACCATGTGGGGTGCGGCATATGGGGATCCAGTGGCCGTGGGCAGCGCAGAGCCGCTCCCTTTGGAATCTCTAAAGCGCAAAGAAGACCAGTTGGAACTACACTTCCCGTCAGCCCCCTGCCTGGGGTGCCTGAGCCTGGGTGATGGGGGTTGTAGTCCGCTCCCCGAGCCGGGTGGGGGGAGGGTGCTGGTCTGGGAGGCGGAGGGGCCGCCGGAGCGGGAAGTCCTCCGAGTGACCTTCTATCTGATCCTCACAGCTACCACCTGGTCGGGATCAGCTTCTTTATCCTCGGGCTGGGCACCCTCCTCCCCTGGAACTTCTTCATCACAGCCATCCCGGTGAGACTCGTGGCTGGAGTGACAGATCCAAGGCCACAACCACCAGCCGTCCCTCCAGCCGCCTTTCGCCACCACGCAGAGTGTCAGTGTCTCTGTCGGTCCGACTCGGCGACCGCAATGGACTGGAGCCCCGCCGGGCTCCTCTGTCCATGGGATTTCTTAGGGAATCCTCACTGTGTCCCCTTTGTCGGCTGAAACAGAGGGCCGCAGGGAGGAGAGGTCCCTCTCTCATGGCTAGGATCCACAAGCTTTCAGGAGTGCCCAGATCCTAGCGCAGGGCCACCAGGTCAGGAGATCCTGTGGAGCCAGCAAGGAGCTACCCACCCACCTCCACTTTGTCATTATTCCTGGGCTGGTCACTCCAAAAGTGGTTATCCAAGCCTTTGATTTTCATTGAAATAGCATGAATTACATTCATTCATCCAATGTACACCTAGAGTTCCTGGCACTGGGGTTACAGGAGGAACCACAGCCGAGGAAGATTTCATCCTCACTGTTTCAAGGGAAGGCAGGAATACAGGGCTTATGTTCTCTTCGGTAGGGGGTTGTTCTTGTATATTAAAAGCAACAACTTTCCAGATGCCTCTTCAGTGCCTAGCCATGTGCTGGGCCCTGGAGATGCAAAGATGAATCAGCCCCTGATCTTGAGAGCAAGACAGGTGCCAAGGAAATGTTGGTAATATAACATGACATGTGCCATCCCAGGCTAGGAGCCAAGTCCAAGGGGCCCCCAGGGGAGAGAGCAGTTCCTTCTGCTTAATAATCAGGTGATCTGTAACTTGGGAGAAGGGTAGGTAAAGCATTTGTGTTGGGAAGGTGAGTGGTCAGAGAGGGGAGGGCATTTCAAACAGCCAGGAGTCTGGTGAAGGCAACGAGAGGCAGAGAGTGCCAACCTCTACAGAGAAAGGGCCAGAGCTTGGGGTGCCTGAAGCTTAGCAGGATGGAACAAGAAATGGGCCACAAAATGGAAACTAGTTCTGAAAGGCCCCCAATGCTGTTCCCAATGCTGCAGGGCTTTGCCCTGCAGGCCACAGCGAGCCATGGGTGGGGAGAGGGGTAGTTAAGCAGAGTTGTGGCAGGATGTGTGTTCCAGAGAGAAAGCAGTTGGTCAGCATCTGATCCAGAGCCTGGATTATAGTTGGAGCTCCATAAATACTCAGGAATCTAGAAACTGCTGCAGGAGTGGGGGTGGGGGCTGTGACCGAGCCACAGGAGAGGAGGGGTGATCCAGAGATGGAGCACGGCCCAAGCTGGGGGATCTTTGGGCTTGGGCTCCGTCCCAGACTTCGATTCAACTCTGCACGTTCATTGAGCTCCAAGTGCATGCCAGGTGCTGGGGACAGCGCAAGGACAGAGAGCTAGTCCCGCAGGAGTTAATGGAGCGATCCCGGGCGTGGGAGGAGGCAGAGGAAGAAGGCTGGGGGGTTCCCGAGGGTAGGTAGGTTGTGGGGTGACCCTGTACCCTACCCCCCTGGCCTCCTGGCAGTACTTCCAGGGGCGGCTGGCGGGGGCCAACAGCACCGCCGAGACCCTGGGCACCAACCACACGAGCCCCGCAGATGCCTTCAACTTCAACAACTGGGTGACCCTGCTGTCCCAGCTGCCCCTGCTGCTCTTCACACTCCTCAACTCCTTCCTGTACCAGTGGTGAGAGCCCGCCCCCCGGCTCAGTCCCAGGCCCGCCCCCTGGGTCCCCTCCCCCTTTGCCGAGGCAGCTCCATCTGGGCCCCTGAGGGGAGCCCTCCCATCCTCCCTTCCCTCCCTCTGCGTCTCTCCCCAGCCCCCGCATCCAGTCCTAGGAGGAAACTCTTCGCCCTCCTCCCCTTGCCTGGCCTGAGCCCAGCGATGTCCACTCTGCCCTCCCCCTTTCCGAACAGCATCCCCGAGATGGTGCGGATTCTGGGCAGCCTGCTGGTCATCCTGCTCCTCTTTACCCTGACGGCGGTGTTGGTCAAGGTGGACATGAGCCCCGGGCTCTTCTTCTCCATCACAATGGCCTCTGTCTGGTTCATCAACTGTGAGCACCTCAGCCCTTCCCCACTTCCCCACTCTGCCCCCCCCCCACCAGGGCTTCAGCCAAGCCTCTTCTTGTAATTGAAAGGACCCAAGGTATCAAAGGGAAAACAGAAGAAACATCACCCATATCCCCGATGAGAAACCGAGGCCCAGAAGAGAGGAAAAGTCACTTGTCCCAGGCCCCGGAGTGACCTGAGAGCAGGTCTTCTGGCCCCCAGCCCCTCACACCCAGGGCTGCACCTCGGAAGAGGAATGCATGTGGGGTGTTACACCAGAGTGCCCAACCTAGTCTAGAGTCCCCTGTGCACCCAGCCGACACCCCCTCCAGGGAGCCCTCGAGGCCTACCTAGTTGAGCAGCAACCCTCAATCCTGTCCTTCCACAGCCTTCGGTGCAGTTCTGCAAGGCAGCCTCTTCGGGCAACTGGGCACCATGCCTTCCAAGTACAGCACCCTCTTCCTCAGTGGCCAGGGCCTGGCTGGGATCTTCGCTGCTCTTGCCATGATCATATCCATGGCCAGTGAGTAGACTTGGGTGGCAGGCTGGGATTCCAGGGAGCAGAGCGTGTGCTAAGGGTGAGATGCCTTGGGCGGTGGTGGAGACAGAGGTGATGGGGTGATGGGGGAGCTGGGGATTGGGTGTGGGGCTCTTGAGTCCTACCATGAGAGAATGATGGATGAGGACTGGGTTAACTTGGGGCCCAGAGCAGGGTTCCTGAGGCCAGCACTGGCCTGTGGCAGCAGGTTGAGGTTGAGGGAAGAGGGGACAGATGTGGGATTCAACCGGGTCTGAACTCCGGTTCCGCTGTTCTCTAGCCAGGGGCATTGGATAAGGCACTTACCTGTGTTCGCTTCCCAACCTGAATGATTCTTACAGCTCCATACTCAGATTGTAAGGAGCATACATTTATGTTGAGCACTTACTATGTGCTCATTAAAAATGACATGTGGGACAGAGCGAGAGACGCGAGGGGCTAGGCCAGGGCCCCCTGCACAAGGGTCCTGAGTGTCAGTGGGAGGAATGGAAGAGGCCGGGAGGTGAATCTGAGACGTGTATTCTGTGAAGTAGAACAAGCTCCCTGCGGGAGCTGGTGGACAGTCCCTTCCCTTCTGCAGCTGAAGTCTCTGCACAGGTGGCGTGGATGCCCAGACGTCCGCCCTGGGGTACTTCATCACGCCCTGCGTGGGCACCATCATGTCCATCGTGTGCTACCTCAGCCTGCCTCACCTGGTGAGCCTGGTATTGGGCTCGAGGCCCACTTTGGAGCATCACAGATACCGCCCTGAGTCTGAGGTCCTGAGAGAAGCCAAAGGAGGCAGAGGGGCCCAGTCCTGATCCCCAAAGGAGTCAGCCACTGGGGGAACCCAGCCTCTAAGTCAGCAGGGTGGGGAGGGATCCAGGCACCTCAGCCCAAGCCAGGCAGGGACAACGCTTTCCTTCTGCAGAAGTTTGCTCGCTACTATCTGGCCAAGAAACCATCGAAGGCCCAAGGTCAGGAGCTGGAGACCAAAGCTGAGCTCCTCCAATCTGGTGAGCCCGGGACCCTGCCGGGGAGGTGGAAGAGCCAGGGGAGGCTGGAGCCATCTCCACAGGGAAGCATTTTGCCTCTGTCCCCAACTAGAGCCCTCATCTCTAGGAGCCTTGTGTGAGCAGAGGCAGATGATCTTGAAGGGAAGTCAGTGGGATTGAAGTCATCCGTTCAATTCCCCTTTGGGCCTCAGTTTCCTCCTCCATAAAATAGGCAGGCAGCAGAGCTTCAGGTCTGCAGGTCCTAGATCCAGGTGTGTCTGAGTTGAAATCCTAGCTTCACGACATCCAAGCTGTGTGACCTCAGTCAAGTCACATAACCCCTCTGAGCCTCAGGGTTTTTGTTTTTTTTTATAAAGCAATGGTAGTGGAATAATCCATCTAAGGTGCTTAACTGTGCCTGATACATGTATGAACTTTAATAAACAGTGAAAGTGAAAGTGTTAGTTGCTCAGTTGTGTCTGACTCTTTGTGACGCCATGGACTGTAGCCCACCAGGCTCCTCTGTCCATGGATTCTCCAGGCAAGAATACTGGAGTGGGTGGCCATTAGGGAAGATCCAGGGGACCTTCCCAACCCAGGGATCGAACCTGGGTCACCTGCATTGCAGGCAGTTCTTTACCAACTGAGCCACCAGGGAAGCCCAATAAATAGTAGGTTGGCACATTTCCATTAGTTCTCTTGGCCTGCCCCTGGGCTGGTGGAGGGTCACTTGTTTTAACTGCTTGGAATCTCCCCTCCTCCAGCCTGGTTGTCACAGGCATGACCCTGCCCTCTCCTCTTGCCCCAGATGAGAAGAATGGGATTCCCAACAGCCCCCAGAAGGCAGCCCTGACTTTGGATCTCGACCTTGAGAAGGAGACAGAGGTGGAACCAGAGGAACTTCAGAAGCCAGAAAAACCTTCAGTTTTCATCGTCCTCCGGAAGGTTTGGCTTGGATACAACCCCCAACCCTCATCCCTGGGGAAGAGAGAGCTGCTCTCTCCAGCCTACCCCCGAGACGCTTAGAATGGACTGCGGCCTTAGTACTCAGCTTGTCCACCGGAGGTGACGGGGTCATGGCGGGTCAGGGACACGCTGGCCCAGGCCCCAATGTCCCAGTCCTGGGGCCAAGGCTGGGGTGGAGGGTCGGGGCTGCGTGCTGGGCTCTGAGCCTGGCGGCGTGCTCACCGCCGTCTCCGGCTCCCAGATCTGGCTGACGGCTCTGTGCCTCGTACTGGTCTTCACAGTCACCCTGTCCGTCTTCCCGGCCATCACCGCCATGGTGACCAGCTCCACCAGTCCTGGGAAGTGGAGTGAGTGGTGGGAAGTGGAAGGGGACAGGGCAATGGGAGTGGAGGGGAGAGAGGGGAGTGGGCAGCCTGGACCAGGATGAGCCCCCTCTGCCCCCACCCCCAGGTCAGTTCTTCAACCCCATCTGCTGCTTCCTCCTCTTCAACGTCATGGACTGTCTGGGACGGAGCCTGACCTCTTACTTCCTGTGGGTGAGCACATCTACTGGGGTGATCGGACGTTTGGAGAAGCTGTCAGGGATCAGAGAGTGTGAAAGAGCACAGAAGGGTGACTTCCCAATACTGACTGGCCCTGGTTTGGGTTTGGTAATGGAACAGCCAGTTAGCACAGAGCACCGGCCCCTGGAGGCATGCAAGCCAGGGCTTGGACGGTGAACTCTCTGAAAGCAGAAGCCATGTCCAGTTGATCTGGGTCTCCAGCGTCCAGCTGAGGGCCCAGCCCCAGGTGCTTGGAGAGTGTTACGCAGAGGTTCTTGTACCATGTGAGAGGTCAGACAGGATTCCTAGTATTTGGATTGCTTTTCACCATGATGCCCCTTCTTTCAATGAAATCTTCCAAGGACACACAACAAATATAGTAGATCAAAGAGGAGCTGCTCTGATCGGGTCTGGATCCCCAGTTTCCAATCCCATCTGCCCCAAAGGGTTCTTTGGAACCCCCAGGGGTGCTCAGCGCAACCAACTTGGAAAACCACAGACGTTCTTCTAGTTCTGCCACTGCAAGAGCACAAATTGGCGCTCAGGAGAGGCAGAGGCTGGGCGCTTATGGGCTGGGGGGCCTTGGCCCTGCCCGTTGCTCTCCAGAGGCCCCCGTGCTGGGTCCCCCCTGGCTCACACGGGGTAGGCCAGGGGAAGTGATAGTTGGATCTCTCGGGAGGGGGGTGGCCTGGAGCAGAGGCCCGGCTCCCGGGGACCGCCTCACCCCCGCCCTCTGCCGCAGCCTGACGAGGACAGCCGGCTGCTGCCCCTGCTGGTCTGCCTGCGCGTCCTGTTCGTGCCACTCTTCATGCTGTGCCACGTCCCGGAGAGGTCCCGGCTGCCCGTTCTCTTCCCCCAGGACGCCTACTTCATCACCTTCATGCTGCTCTTCGCTGTCTCAAATGGTTACCTCGTGTCCCTCACCATGTGCCTGGCGCCCAGGTCTGGGGCACGGGGAGGCGAGGGACGGGCTTGGGAGCAGGGAGATGGGGTCCGTCTTGGAGAGGGACAGCCGCCAAGGGTTCGGCTTCCGGCCAGCCCGGCCCAAGCTGTTTCTCCAGGCCTCACTGGTGCCCGCCCCGCCCGTCAGGTCAGGCCCTCACTGCTGGACTGGCCCCAGGCCAGGAGCTGAGGAACAGGGGACTCGGCTGGGAGGTTCCTGCCTAGGAAAGCAGCCCAGGCCGATTCTGGGGCCTCCTCTCTGGTCCTCAGTTTCCCCCTCAGTGAGTAAACAGGTTGCACGGTCGTTCCTTAAGGCCCAGCTACTCTCCCACGTTCTCAGTTGCAGGGGACCCAAGGTTGAGGTCACAAGCAGAGTTCCTGGGCTGCTCACCCTGGGGGACAAGGGAGCATAGAGGGGACAGGAAGACCAGGTAGGGGGCATTTTGCCAAGAAGGAAGGCAGGGGCATCTAGACCCCAGGGGCGTGAGAGATGTCCGTGTCCAGTGGCCCCATTTGACAGATCAGGAAGCTGGAGTCCAGAGGGAAGGGCCTCACTGTAGTGGCCCGGAAGTTGCGCCAGCCCAGACTGGAAATCATTCGTCCCGTTGTTAGAGGGGCAGAGGGCACGGGACTGGGTCCAGGGTGGGCCCGACATTTTTCTCAGAGCTCCTCTCCTGTGTATCCCAGGCAGGTGCTGCCACAGGAGAGGGAGGTGACCGGCACCCTCATGACCTTCTTCCTGGCGCTGGGGCTCTCTTGTGGCGCCTCCCTCTCCTTCCTCTTCAAGGCGCTGCTCTGAAGCGCTCCATCGAAGGCTCTCCCAGTGTCTCTATTCAGAGCTGAGGCCCAGCGCTGGGGGAATGACGGGGCCAGGCTCAAGCCTTCACCGGGCCGGGTGGGCGGGGGCCCTGTGGCCTGAGGGCTCCAGCAAGAGGCGGGCACAGCTCCTCTTCCTGGGCTGGCGGCCACCTGGAGTGCTGCTAGGAAGAATTCACCGCCTGCCATTCCAGCCCTCACCCAGGAGTGGAGCTGACGCACTATCTGGATGCACATAAGACCTCACTGAAAGGGTGATCATCAGGGAAAAGAGGGCCTAGGACCACGGCCCATCCTCACTGTCAGGACTGCGTTTGTTAATCACAGCAAACCCACTGGCGAATCGCTGGGACTCAGAGGCCACAAGTGGAGTCTTGCCAGCCATGTGGCTGGTGTGGACATGGCCTCAGAGTCTGTGTGGGGGTGGGGGCCAGTCCAGGGCAGGACCTCCTCTTCTCTCCAGGCTTCAACGACCCCACGGTCAGGTCTCTCGGACCTGTTCCTCCCAGAAGAGAGGAATCCAGGGAGGTTGAGGGGACGGGGGAGAAGGAGTTAGGGATCTGAGGGAGCTCAAAGGACCTCCGGGCCTCAAACAGTGTCTACGTTGCCAGGACTCACTGTGTCTACTCCCCGGAGCCCGGCTGGGCCCGGTTCCCGGAACTGCAGTTAGCCCGCAGGTGTGAGCTGCATTTTACAGTTTGCAAAACTCTTCCAACCCTGCCCTTTCGCTGAAGCCACGTTGAGGCCCTTGGAGGGAGGCTGGCAGGGACTGTGCCCCCCTCTGTACAGGTGAGGAAACCCAGTCCTGGGGGGAATGACCAGTTCTTGGCAGAGCCAGGACCCGGTCCCCACCTCCCTGTAGGTGCTGTTCTTCCTGCCCTCTGCCTGCTTCCCTTTTCCTCAAGGGGTTCAAGGCGAGAGCCCTGAACACTTACTGCACCTTTTTGTTGCTTGTTTTTCCCTCGGACCCTGCTCCTGGGTCTAATAACAACCGTCTTCATTTGTACAATGATCTCACTGAGTCTTTATTTCCAAAGCACTTTCAGTTCTGTTGGCTTTGATGAGCTGGGTGTAGTGGGGATGATTGTACCCATTCGACAGATGGGATGACCGAGGCCCTGAGAAGGGAAGGGATTTGTGGGCATCCCTGGGCTGGGCCTTCCTGGCCACATGATGGCCAAGGGGTACTGGCCTGTAAGAAGCCCTGTACTCCCAGACAGACTGCCTGGTTGCATGGATAACTATGACTCTCTCCCCGCACCAGCGTCCTCTGCCTCCCCAGGCTCCCTGCTTCTCAGAAATGGAGCCTCAGGGATACAGTCAACCAGCTCTGCAGAGGGATAGAGGAAAGGCCTGCTTTGCCACACATCTGTGCTACCCTGCCCAGGGCAGGGAAGAGCAGGGTGTTTGAGATTACCAGCACGGACCTTTCTGCCCATTTGCCCTCCTGCCTCCCACGGCCACTCAATGAGCAGCTATTATACACCAGGTGATAAATCAGCGCCAGGCCCTGCTCAGAAGCCAGAGGCTGCTTTGCAATCAAAGAGGAAAGTGAGGCAAGACATGACCTGGGGGACTTCCCCAGTAGTCCAGTGGTTAAGAATCTACCTTGCAATACAGGGGATGCAGGTTTGAATCCGGGTCAGGGAGCTAAGATCCCACATGCCCAGAGGTAACTAAGTTCATGCTACAACTAGAGAGCCTGAGTGTCACAGTGAAAGACCTGGTATGCCGCAATGAAGATCCAGTGCAGCCACACACACACACACAAAATATACAATCTTGGGAACTGAAATAAAGACACAGGGCCAACTCCAAGTGAGGATTTATTCCTTCGACCATTAGTCACTGTGCCAGCTTCTGGGTGGTCTGACGACCCTGAAACAAAGGAGCTATGACCCTACTCCCAAGGCCATGGGAAATAGAATGTAACTTGTGATAGGGCTTGTGAGGACCCTATAAAATGTGTAATATGAGATGCTAGAGGAGGGGGCCATTGATCTCACTGGGAAGTTCGGGCAGGCATCCCTGAGGAGGTGTCCTCTGAGCTGGGCGTTGAGGGATGAATATGAGTTTGCTGGGCTAAGGTGGGGGATGGGCAACCCAGGCAGACGTACCAGAAAATGCAAGGCCTGGATGGATATGGAATATTCAGGGGACAGTGGGGACTTCTGGCAGCAGGGCAGGGAGTGTGGGGAGTCCCTAGGGTGTGAGAGAGGGGAAGGGGCAAGGATAAGGCTGGGGCAGTGGGCTGCAGACAAATGATGAAGGGCCTTAGGGGTGAGGCCTAACCAGGGAATTAGAGGAGGAGACATAAAGAAGAAGAGGTGGCTCCCTCTGCAGAAGCCATTTAACTGGGTGATTTAAGTGCATGTGCCCTGACTCAGAGTCCTGGGTTTGAAGTTAGGCTCTTTCCCAGCAGTGGGAACAGGGATTCCTGAAGACTGGAGTACTGGAGAAAGCACTGGAGTACAGGCTGACATTTACTAAATGGTAGCTGTAGTCCTGGGAATATTTCGTACAGACCACTAAGCCTAACTGTACCCTTTGGCTGGGACTGGTGGGAGCAGGACCCCAATACTTCCGAGGTCCCCTTCTCTTCTTCACCTTCAGAGACTATTGTCTGTTGTACTCAAAAGCTCCCTAGACCTGCCAGACCCAGCCAACCTGGGGAACCCACTGGTGCTGGTCCATGGCCCTCTGGTGCAAGCCCAGGTGGGGCTGAGCAGTGGAGGATGGGTCCAGAAAGAGAACACCCACCCCTCAGATGCCCTTATGATGACACAACCTGGAATTCCTTCTTCCGGTCCTCCTCCTACTCTGCCCAACTTTCTCATCAGATCAGGATGCAGCTGGGCTTGATGTTAGAAACAAATACTTGAAATTTTTTTTTAAATAAAATAAAAGGAGACTTCTCCGGTGGCCCAGTGGCTAAGATTCTGCACCCCCAATGCAGGGGACCTGGGTTTGATCCCTAGTCAGGGCACTAGATCCCACATGCTGCAACTAAAAATCCTGCATGCCACAACTAAGACCCAGGGCAGTCAAGTAAATAATAAAACCTACTTTTTAAAAAAGAAACAAATACTTGAGCTGAGGGGCTCCACTTGCTGGTCCCTCTGCTGATGCCCAGCACCACCCCCTGCCTGCCCACTGCCACCTCCCCAGCCTGACACAGCTCCGCCAACAGGTCCCAGCTTCCCTCAGAAGCAGCCAGTGCCCATGAGCAAACAATTGGAGCAGGCTCTGAGTGGAGGGCACTGAGTCAGGCTCATGGAGGGACGCAAACATTGGAAGGCCAGTCCTTATCCTCAAGCTGCTCGCCCTTTCATGAGATGGACACTTCCTGGTTTTGTAAATGGATTTGGCTCTCCAATTAAAAGTTTGGACTTCCCTGGTGGTCCGGTGGTTGAGCATCAGTCTACCATTGAAGGGGATACAGGTTAGATCCCAAGTCTGGGAAGATTCCACATGCCATGGGGCCACTAAGCCTATGCTCTCTACCACTTGAGAGTAAAAAACACAAATAGGTTGAAAGTGAAAGGATGGGGAAAAGGTATTGTGTGCAAATGGTAAGCAAACGACAGTTGAGGTAGGTATACTAACATCAGAAACAAAAAAGACTAATTCAAAAATCATTCAAGAGACAAAGAAGGATGTTATGTATTTATAAAAGAGTAAGTCCATCAAGAAGATATAATAATTATATACATACCTAACAACAAAGTCCTAAAAAATATGGAGCAAAAATTGAAAACATTGAAGGTGAAATAGACATTTATACAATAATAGAGACTTCAAGATTCCACTTTCTTTTTTTTTTTTCAAGATTCCACTTTCAATAAAGGATAGAACCAGACAGAGGAGCAACAAGGAAACAGAGGACTTGAACACACATGAAACAAATAGGCAAAGAGACCTATATACACAACACTCTACCTAAAAATAGCAGAATATACCTTCTTCCCAAGTGCACATGGAACATTCCCCAGGAGAAATCATACATTAGGCCACAAAACAAAGCTGCAATAATTTTTAAAAGACTAAGATCACACAAAGCATCTTTTCCACTTACAGTGGAATGAAACTAGAAACCAATAATAGAAAAACTGGAAACTGCACAAATATGTGGAAATTAAACAACATTCCCCTAAACAACTAATCAGTTAAAAAAGAAACCAAAAGATAAGTTAGAAAATGCTTTGAGACAAATGGAAATGGAAAACAACATACTAAATTTTATGGGATGCAGCAAGAGCCATGCTGAGAGGAACTTGGTGTCAATGCCGACATTAAAAAGGAGGAAGTATCTCAGGCAAACTCAACCCAGAACCAACAGAAGGAAGGAGAGGCTAAAGATTAGAGTGGAGATGAACAAAATGGAGGATGGGAAAACAACAGAGAAAAATCAATGAAACCAAATGTTGGTACTTCGAAACAATAAAATTGACACACTTTTGAGTTGTTTAAGGAAGAAAGAGAAGATTTAAAAATTACTAAAATCAGAAATGAAAGGGGTCATTACTATTGATTATACAAAAATAAAAAGCATTGTAAGAGAATACTATGAACACCTGTATGCCAACAAATGAGGAACCTAGATGAAATGGACAAATTCCTAGAAACATACAAACTACCAAAAGTAACTCAAGAAGAAGTAGAAAATCTGGATGTATCTATATCAAGGAATGAGACTGAATCAGTAATCAAAAACCTCCCAGGAAATTCCAGGACCAGCTGACTTCACAGGCAAATTCTACCAGTCATTTAAAGAATTAACACCAGCCCTCAAACTCTTCCAAAAAATACAAGAGGAGAATACTTCCTAACTCTATATGTGACCAGCATTACCCTGATGCCAAAGCTAAATAAAGATATCACAAGAAAATAAAACTACAAACCCAAATCCCTTATAAATATAGGTGTAAAATTCCTCACAAAACACTAGTAGACTGAATTCAGCAACACAGTAAAAGAATTATACACCATGACCAAGTGGGATTTATTCTAGAATGAAGGTGGTTCATTAGAACGAACCTAACATTGGACCTGGAATGTTAGGTCCATGAATCAAGGTAAATTGGAAGTGGTCAAACAAGAGATAGCAAGAGTGAACATTGACATTTTAGGAATCAGTGAACTAAAATGGACTGGAATGGGTACAGAGAAGATTAGCATGACCCCTGAGCAAGAATGACAGACAAATTTGTGAAATGTCCCATATTTTTATTCATGTCGATGTATGGCAAAACTCATCACAATATTGTAAAGTAATTAGCCTCCAATTAAAATAAATTAATTTTTTTAAAAAAGAAAAAAGAAAGCCTTCCCTTAGTGATCAATGCAAAGAAACAGAGGAAAACATTAGAATGGGAAAGACTAGAGATCTCTTCAAGAAAATTAGAGATACCAAAGGAATCTTTCATCCAAAGGTGGGCACAGTAAAGGACAGAAACAGCATGGATCTAACAGAAGCAGAAGATATTAAGAAGAGGTGGCAAGAATACACAGAACGATACAAAAAAAATCTTAATGACCCAGATAACCACGATGGTGTGATCACTGGCCTAGAGCCAGACATCCTGGAATGCGAAGTAAAGTGGGCCTTAGGAAGGATCACTATGAACAAAGCTAGTGGAGGTGATGGAATTCCAGCTGAGCTATTTCAAATCCTCAAAAATGATGCTGTGAAAGTGTTGCACTCAATATGCCAGCAAATTTGGAAAACTCAGCAATGTCCACAGGACCGGAAAATGTCAGTTTTCACTCCAGTTGCAAAGAAAGGCAACGTCAAAGAATGTTCAAACTATCACACAATTGCACTCATCTCACACGCTAGAAAAGTGGTGCTCAAAATTCTCCAAGTGAGGCTTCAACAGTATGTGAACCAAGAACTTCTAGATGTTCAAGCTGGATTTAGGAAAGGCAGAGGAACCAGAGATCAAATTGCCAACATGTATTGGATCATCAAAGAAGCAAGAGAGTTCCAGAAAAAACATCTGTTTTATTGACTACGCCAAAGCCTTTGTGTGGATCACAACAAACTGGAAAATTCTTCAAGAGATGGCAAAACCAGACCACCTGACCTGCCTCCAGAGAAATCTGTATGCAGGTCAAGAAGCAACAGTTAGAACTGGACATGGAACAACAGACTGGTTCCAAATAGGAAAAGGAGTACGTCAAGGCTGTATATTGTCACCCTGCTTATTTAATTTATATGCAGAGTACATCATGAGGAATGCCAAACTGGATGAAGCACAAGCTGGAATCAAGGTTGCTGGGAGAAATATCAATAATCTCAGATACGCAGATGACACCATCCTTATGGCAGAAAGGGAAGAGGAACTGAAGAACATCTTGATGAAAGTGAGAGAGGAGAGTGAAAATTTCGCTTAAAACTCAACATTCAAAAAACTAAGATCATGGCATCCCGTCCCATCACTTCATGGCAAATAGATGGGGAAACAATGGAAAGAGTGACAGACTTTATTTTCTTGGGCTCCAAAATCACTGCAGATGGTGACTGCAGCCATGAAATTAAAAGAGGCTTGCTCTTTGGAAGAAAAGTTATGACCAACCTAGACAGCATATGAAAAAGCAGAGACGTTACTTTGCCAACAAAGGTCGATCTAGTCAAAGCTAAGGTTTTTCCAGGAGTCATGTATGGCTATGAGAGTTGAACTATAAAGCTAAGCACTGAAGAACTGATGCCTTTGAACTGTGGTGTTGGAGAAGATTCTTGAGTGTCCCTTGGACTGCAAGGAGATCAAACCAGCCAATCCTAAAGGAGATCAGTCCTGAATATTCATTGGAAGGACTGAGGCTGAAGCTGAAACTCCAATACTTTGGCCACCTATTGTGAAGAACTGACTCACTGGAAAAGACCCTGATGCTGGGAAGGATTGAAGACAGGAGAAGGAGAACACAGAGAATGAGATGGTTGGATGGCATCAACAATTCAATGGACATGAGTTTGAGCAAGCTCCAGGAATTGTGATGACAGGGAAGCCTGGCATGCTGTAGTCCATGGGGTTGCAAACAGTCAACACGGCTGAGGGACTGAACTGCAGGTGGTTCAACATACAAAAATCAATCATTGTAATACATGACACTAATGAAATGAAAGGTCATGGTCATCTCAATTGATGCAGAAAAAGCATCTGACAAAACCCAGTATCATTTCAAGACAGAAATACTCAACAAACAAGGCATAAATACAAACTTCCTCAATCTGAAAAAGTGTTTATGAAAAATTCACAACTAATGTCATGCTTAACTGTGAAAGAGTGAAGTCTCCCTGAGATCAGGAAAAAGACAAGAATGCCTACTTTTCACTATTTCATCTCTTCAACTTTGTACTGGAAGTTCTAGCCAGAGCAACTGGGCAAGAAAGAGAAATAAAAGGCATCCAAATTGAGAAGGAAGTAAAACTACCTGCAATCACAAATGATATACACACATACAGAAAATCCTAAAGAATACACACACACACACACACAATTAAGAGGAAATAAACAAATTTAGCAAAGTTGCAGGGCTCAAGGACAATACACAAAATTCAGTTTATTTTTATACAATTTTTTAATTTTCCTTACTTAAAAAAATTTTTAATTGGCAGATAATTCATTTACAATATTGTGTTGGTTTCTGCCAGACATCAACATGAATCAGCCATAGGTATATATACATCCCTCTGAGCTTCCCTCCCACCCCACCCCACCCCACCCCACCCCACTCCTCTAGGTTGCGACAGAGTACTTGATTTGAGCTCCCTGCTCATACAGCCAATTTCCCCCAGCCATCTATTTTACATATGGTAATTTATACATTTCCATGCTACTCTCTCAGTTTGCCCCACCCTTTCCTTCCCACACTGCATCAAGTCTGTTCTCTGTGTCTGGGTCTTCACTGTGTGTGTTTATGTGGTCAGTTGCTCATGTCTGACTGTTTTGACCCTTTGAACTGTAGCCCTCTGCCATGGGATGTTCCAGACAAGAATACTGGAGTGGGTTTCCATTTCATTCTCCAGGGTATACATACAATTTGGACATAAATTTTGATGCCTAGGTTTGTTTGGTTTATTTTATCCGCCACCCCCACCCCACATCAAGCAATTCTCTGACACCAGCTAAGTGTCCTATGCAACTCAATTCTGACACTACCTACCAGGAGACAGCTTCAGATTCCACAAGCTGGGGCCGCAAAACAAAGGTCTCCTGCTCCTTATCACTTCCTAACTCAACAACCTTGGTTCCCTACTGCCTGTGGAGCAGCAGGAAAATACCTTAAACCGACATTCCAGGCCCTCCCTGGGAGGACCCAAAGCTCCTTCCGAAGATTCACAGCGCTGGAACAGATTACCTATGAAAGTAATTGCCCTTCTGCACAGCCTCTCCTCGTCCTATAGAGTCCATGGGTCAATCATTCCGGAAACACTTATTAGGCGCCTTCTGTGTACACTGACTGGTGTTAAGTAGTTGTGTATGTGAGGGAGGGCAGCAGGTGTGTGGATACATGCAAGTGCTAGAGGAAGGGGAATCAGTGCGCTGAATAATTTAATAATTTAAATGATCTAACACCGCCTCCTTGCCTCCAGTCCCACTACTTTAGACAAACCAGCTCCTCCAGGGGGGGTCTTCTCTAGTTCTTGGACCCCAATTTGCATTGATCAGAATTCTGGCTCTGGTTTTTTGCTGTCACCAAACCGTTGGCCCTCTTTCTATGGAGAAGGAAAAGTACAGCTTCGACTTCTTCCCACTGGCTCCACATACTTGGAGCACGAACCTGCCGGAGTTGCACATTGAACAAACACAGAAAGGAGACCCGGCCTGTACTGAATTGTGCCGCATCCCCAGTTCAGTTCTCTTCAACCCACTGCCCCAGATACCAGGATGTGAAAATTAAGAATCACCTCCAGCGTAAAACACGAACGACGAGGATGGGATTCGAACCCACGCGTGCAAAGCACAATGGATTAGCAGTCCATCGCCTTAACCACTCGGCCACCTCGTCCCACATAAGGCACACTCTTCCACATGCCCTTATCTCTCATCCTGGCGTGTTCCGGGACCCCTGCAGCTGTTCCTTAATACAGACCTGATAAAACTTAGAGGGAGAGGCGGCAGACAGAGAGGGGCTTTTATGTTCCTTTCCGCCGGCCGCAGCCAGGAACCCGCGCCATCCTTCACCATTCTACAGTCAAGTTCGGTCACAGTTTCTGCTCCCTGATTCTGGGGCGAGAGAACCGAGGTCTCAGGACGCACTTAGTCCAGGAGGTCGCGCACTGACTCAGAGGAGGGGGTGCAGGTCCCCCGGAAGACAGCAGGCTCGGTGGCGGTCAGTTTCCAGTGTTTGCAAAGCGCGCGGCGAGGACCGAGGCTGCAGTAATTCCTCCCGGGGAGCAGGGGGCGAGCTGGCTCGCCCGAGGCCAGCGCGGGCGGCCGGGTGGGCGGGGCTGCGCGAGGGGCTCGGCTCGCCTCGGCTCGCTTCGGCCGCGCTCGGCAGGCTGCGGTAAATCCGGGCTTGCAGAAGCTGGCAGAGGCTGCGGCCCGGTGGTCCCTGCTGCGCGCCCCGAACCCCGAGAGCCATGCAGATGTCCTACGCCATCCGATGTGCCTTCTACCAGCTGCTGCTGGCCGCGCTCATGCTGGTGGCTATGCTGCAGCTGCTCTATTTGTCGCTGCTGTCCGGGCTACATGGGCAAGAGGAGCAAGACCAATATTTCGAGTTCTTTCCCCCGTCCCCGCGGTCGGTGGACCAAGTCAAGGCGCAGCTCCGCACCGCGCTGGCCTCTGGAGGCGTCCTGGACGCCAGCGGCGACTACCGCGTCTACAGGGGCCTACTGAAGACCACCATGGACCCCAACGATGTGGTCCTGGCCACTCACGCCAGTGTGGACAACCTGCTGCACCTGTCGGGCCTGTTGGAGCGCTGGGAGGGCCCTCTGTCGGTGTCGGTGTTCGCCGCCACCAAGGAGGAGGCGCAGCTGGCCACGGTGCTGACCTACGCTCTGAGCAGCCACTGCCCCGATATGCGTGCCAGGGTCGCCATGCACCTTGTGTGCCCCTCACGCTACGAGGCCGCCGTTCCCGACCCCCGGGAGCCAGGGGAGTTTGCCCTGTTGCGTTCCTGCCAGGAGGTCTTTGACAAGCTGGCCAGGGTGGCCCAGCCCGGGGTCAATTACGCGCTGGGCACCAACGTCTCCTACCCCAATAACCTGCTGAGGAATCTGGCTCGTGAGGGGGCCAACTATGCCCTAGTAATCGACGTGGACATGGTGCCCAGCGAGGGGCTGTGGAGAAGCTTGCGGGAAATGCTGGATCAGAGCAAGCAGTGGGCGGGCACAGCGCTGGTGGTGCCTGCCTTTGAGATCCGTCGAGCCCGCCGCATGCCCATGAACAAAAACGAGCTGCTGCAGCTCTACCAGGTGGGCGAGGTGCGGCCCTTCTATTATGGGCTCTGCACCCCCTGCCAGGCGCCCACCAACTACTCCCGCTGGGTCAACCTGCCAGAAGAGACCTTGCTGAGGCCTGCCTACGTGGTGCCCTGGCAAGACCCCTGGGAGCCATTCTACGTGGCTGGAGGCAAGGTGCCCACCTTCGACGAGCGCTTTCGGCAGTATGGCTTCAATCGTATCAGCCAGGTGCTCTTAAGGGAGAGGGAAGGGGAAATGGGGCAGGAGGGATGGGGGCATCAGGGAGGTCTGGATGGAAAAGAGGCAGTGAGGCAGGAGGAATCATAGTTCAGGAAGTGGTTGAATGTTTGGAAGATCCATGGTGCCTCCAGAGGACTAGAAATGCTGGAGCGAGCAGGGATGTCAGTCTCTGCTCTAGGAACGTCATCACACTTCTGTCTCTCCCTCCACAGGCCTGTGAGCTGCACGTGGCAGGATTCGATTTCGAGGTGCTGAATGAAGGTTTCCTGGTTCATAAGGGCTTCAAAGAAGTTTTGAAATTCCATCCCCAAAAGGAGGCTGAAAATCAGCACAATAAGATCCTTTACCGTCAGTTCAAACAGGAGTTGAAGGCCAAGTACCCTGACTCCCCGCGTCACTGCTGAGCCCTTCCCCCACCTAGTCTGAGAAGTCTCAGACCCCTCCCTCCTTAGGCCGCCCCTCAGGCCTGACTGGGGTAAGAAATGTCACTCCACTTTACAGTGGTGGCTGTGGTGTTTGAACACTGGACTTGAATATGGGGTGCTGGGGTCAAGTCCTAGCTTAACCACTAACTAGTTGTGTGGCCTTGAGCAAATCCCATTCTCTCCCTGAGCTTCAGTTACCCCGTCTGTAAAAGGGAGGTGAGAAATACCTACCTCACAGAACTGTTGGGAGGCTCAGAGGAGATGCTATATGTGAAAACACTCTGTAAGCTTCGTACAAATGTGAAGTATTATTAATATTATTACAGTATTATTGTTGTTATTATTGTTATTATTAACAATCTTGGGTGGGTGGGCAGTAGGAGAGCAAAAACGTATGAATGGGGCAGAGCTGAGAAGTCACTACTTAATAAAAGGGGCGTTTTGGAAAGAAATCAGATGAAGGCGTTGAATTTAATTCTTAGGTTTTCGGCAGCTTCCTGGTAGTCTAGGCCTCCGCCCCGGGCACTCTGGAGAAGGGAAAGGTCTGGTAGGTTCTGTGTGTTAATAGTCTGAGATTTGTACCCTTGAATAGGCTGGGCTGGGTAATTTGCCTACCGACTACAATGTGTAAATAAATGTGTTGACACTTATAGCTGGCTTCATTACTCTCCTGAACCGGGCGGGGATGGGAGAACAGGTCGCAGGTTCCCCCCCTTTTCAAGCTGGGGGAGGTGGCTGCCGACCGTGGCGCGCGGGCTTCATGGCAAAGAACGCTCGAGGGCCTTTCCTGCCTGTCGAGAGCCTGTGTAAATTTCGATCGGTTGCTATGGAAACCGGCCCGCGGTATCCCAGCCTGCCTCACCCCCAGCTGCCCAATTGTGAGAATTCCGATAGGCGCCTCCTGATGACGCATGCGGAAGCGCGGCCAGGCCCCCGCCCCAGGAGGAGAGAGGCCGGCCCAGCGCTTCCGGGAGCCCCGCGGCGGAGCCCAGTGTCCGCATCCTCCGGCACCTCTCTGGGAGTTTTGGACGTGAGGTCAGAGGCCCCACTCCCCGCGGGTGCGTAACGCCAACCCTGGCGCCTGGTTTGCCCTCTCCGATCAGTCGGTCGGAGCCGGCCCAATCTCCAGGGCCGAAGCGGAGACTTAACCGGCCGGACGCGTGCGGGGACCGCGGGACCAGAGCTGGCAGCGGAAGAGCCAGTGATTCTCCCGCCCGCGCCTGCACGTACGGAGATGGAACTGGGCGGGAAGCTCTCGGTGCGCCGTGGAGGGGCTGGGTTGGCTTCTTCGAGACTGGGGCAGAATCTTCCTTCTTAGGAGGCCTGCCCTCGACTTGCTCACTTTCTGAAAGATAAATTGCAATGTGCACAGTGCCTTACAATTTGCTTTGCCATTCACCGCTTGCAGCCTTTACAACACTGAGAGTGGCAATGGTTATTCTCTTTTTATACCCAGGGTAAGCAGTAGACTCAGAGACTGCTGGAGAGACTTTTCCCCAACCTCTCACCCTTTCTGGCCCAGAAAGATAGGCCTTACTAGTGAAGAATAACTGCAAAGTTTGGAAATTGAGGCAGGATGGGAAAGAGGCTGGTTTGGTGAACCGAGGCTTTCAGGCCAGGTTGAGATCATTTGTGAAATCATTGAGGGATGTTTTGAAACTTTGAAAGTATTAGTCACTCAGTCGTATCTGACTCTTTGCGACCCCATGGACTGTAGCCCGCCAGGCTTCTCTGTCCATGGAATTCTCCAGACAAGAATACTGGAGTGGGTAGCCATTCGCTTCTCCAGGGGATCTTCCCCACCCAGGGATCAAACCCAGGTCTCCTGCCTTGCAGGCACATTCTTTACCATCTGAGTCACCAGGGAAGCCCACTTTGAAACTTAGGCCAATGACTTTATTTGATGTTTGGTACCTTTGCAGAAGCCAGGGGCTACCGAGAAGTAAAAGCCAATCCCTGCCCTACAGAAGTTTTTGTTTAACTTTGTATTTGCAAATCCTCCAGTCATCAAATGAGTCGGTACAAATGGGTGAATCAAGCACATGTGCAGCCCTGCCCTGGTGAGGCTTACAGGCTGGTTGGAGAGACAGACATGAGAATGGGCAAATAGACAAATAAGTCAGGAAGGGTGACTGCACAGAGCTAGAGGACTACAAAGAAGCCCAGAGAAGGTATCACAGTGAAACAGAAGCCCCCAGTAGGCAAAGATGATCTGTTGATAAGACTGTTTATTCTTCCTCTTGGGTGCTCTTTTGGCCACACTTGGCAATGTCACTTCTTCATTCTGAAATTCTCTCTCCCCAACTTTGAGTTTTTCCTCCTCCATCTCTTGCTAATTTTCTTCTTTTTGGAGGGGTCTCATCATCTGCCCCTTCGGTGACCCTGGAGTTCCATCATGAGCCCCTTCTCACTCCACACATTCTGCCTTGCTGGTTGCACTCTCTCCCAAGGTCTGAAGAACTCGCTATATGTGATGACCAGATCTCTACAGCCCAGATTTCTCTCTGAGGCTTAAGACCCATGTGCCCCCAATCCTGCCCTTTCTCTGCTTTCAGGGTCTTTGCTCATGCCACTCACTCTCCTTAGAATGCTTTCTCTTCCTCAACCAGCTCAGCTCATGAGTCTGGCCCATCTTCCTCTGCAAGCCCTCACTGCTGCAGCAAGCTCCAGGTTTCAGTTAGCTGCCTCTCCCATATGCCATTGGTCTTAACTCTTCTGCTTCCTGGCCTCTCTGTCCCAGGAACTTGTAAACTCCTTGAGATCAGAGACTCTCTGTCTGCCACACTTGAGCCAAGCTCCTGCCATAGTGTCTGATGGTACCTAGCATATATTAGGTTTTTCAATAAAGATTAAATTGGTGAGTAAAAGAATGTTAACAGTGTTCTTTGTTGCTGAGGAGTCAAGATAGGCACTGAAAAATATTGGCATCGGGCACAAGGAGGTCATCTGTTAACTACAGGATCAGTTTCAGCTGAGAGCGATGCTACAGAAACAGATTGGAACAAGTGGAAGGTGAAAGAGTAGGAAGGGCAAGTGTTCACGAGACGTTGAAAAGATGGGAAGTGGGTAATTGAGTGGAGTAGGATGAAGTTTTGTGTTTCTGCTTTTTCTGTATGTTGGGAAATACCTAAGCATGTCTAAAGTTTCCTAAAAGCTGCCAAGAGGGAGAATTGAGCATGCAGAAGAGAGTGGAGAACTGATGATGTGGGGTCTTAGAGGAAGCAGAAGGAGATAGGATTTGAGCATAGCGAGAGGACCCAAGCATTGTAGAGGGGAAGGAGAAGTGGAGGGCTTCATAGGCAGAAGGAACAGCACAGTGGGCAGCAGGGGCTGGGGAGGAAGTGCGTAGTGTGTTTGAGAACTGGCCATTAGATGTGGGTGAAGGAGCTGGACAGTGGTTCAAGTCCAGTCTGTGCAGGGCCTTGAAAGCCTGGGTCAGAAGTTTGGGCCCAGTCCTGTAGGCAGTGGGGAGCCCATCTTGGCCTTTCCCATCTTATGGATCATCACCTTGGCCAGTATTACAGAGATTGAGAACACCAACAATGTCCAAGGGGATGGGCATTTCTGTGGCTCCTAGATTTCCAGGAAATGTGTAGACAACTCCATTTGTACCTGCCCCACCCCATGTGTCCCCGGAGCCCATCCAGTCCCTCCCCTGATTGTCCCCGTCCGCAGTGAAGCTTGGTTTGACTCCCCAAGTGACCACTTTGCCACTCGAAGCTGGGGGCAGGGGCGAGTGACGGCTACACTGCTACTCCCAGCGCCCAGATGCCCGTCCAGCCTCCAAACAAGGACACAGAGGAGATGGAAGCAGAGGGCGACTCAGCCGCCGAAATGAATGGGGAGGAGGAGGAGAGCGAGGAGGAACGGAGCGGCAGCCAGACCGAGTCCGAAGAGGAGAGCTCAGGTGAGCCCCACACACCCTCGAGCGCCCTGCCCGCGCCCCCCTCAGCCGGCCCTGACTGGCCTCTTGTCCCAGAGATGGACGAGGAGGACTATGAGCGGCGCCGCAGCGAGTGCGTCAGTGAGATGATGGACCTGGAGAAGCAGTTCTCGGAGCTGAAGGAGAAGTGAGCGAGGGGCCAGGGGCCAGGCTTGCAGGAGGCAGCGGCAGGCCTGGCGCCGGCCAGGGCTGGCTGGGGCCGGCGTGAGCGAGGGCCTGACCCGGGGCGCTGGGCACGTGTTCGACGGATGGGCACACAGGCGCACGGCTGCCTTTCGCCTCCCAGGTTGTTCAGGGAAAGACTGAGTCAGCTGCGGGTGCGGCTGGAAGAAGTGGGAGCTGAGAGGGCGCCCGAATACACGGAGCCCCTGGGGGGGCTGCAGCGGAGCCTCAAGATTCGCATTCAGGTGGCAGGTCTGTGGCCCGTCCTGTGCCCCGCCCCGCTACGAGAACCCACGGCTCCCTGTCCCCATCCCCTCTCACCCCTGCCCTGGCTCGCCCGCCTTTGTGGGCAGCCAGGGCCCTGGCCAAGCCGGGCCGCCCATCACCCTCCCTCCGTAGGGATTTACAAGGGCTTCTGTCTGGACGTGATCAGGAACAAGTATGAGTGTGAACTGCAGGGAGCCAGGCAGCACCTGGAGGTGAATGTGGGTGCACCGGGTGGGGAGGAGGTGGCCGCCCCGCCCCGCCCAGCTGAGCCGCGGCGCCTCTTGCAGAGTGAGAAGCTGCTGCTCTATGACACGCTGCAGGGCGAGCTGCAGGAGCGGATCCAGAGGCTGGAGGAGGACCGCCAGAGCCTAGACATCAGCTCTGGTGAGGCCAGCGGCCGGCCGGCGCCCCTGCCTGGCCCTATGCTTTCAGTGCCCGTTCCCCATCTGGGCCTCAGCTTCCCCGCCTGCTCGGGGGTGCTTGTAAGAGGACCTGCTCCGCGGTCACCGCGGGGACTGACGGAAAGCAGATGGGGAAGGGCCTGGCCCAGTGCCTGGCGCACAGTGGCGGCCCAGGGGTCCCCCGCCCCCGTGCTCAGTTTCCTGAACGGAGGTATCATTCTGACGCACATGCACCTGCCACGGCCACCGTGTCCGTTCACACAGGGCACTAGGGAGGGAGGGGTTAGTGATCTTTCACCCCCGTCCATGAAACAGATGAAGAAGCTGAGGTTCACAGAAGTACAGTGACCTCTTTCCCAGGATTGAATTCGGCTTCCAAGCCTTTCTTCTCTGCACTGCCCTGGGGAGGTTGATGGGGATGGGCTGGCCTGGCCCACATGAGGGATGCGGGCTACAGGGGTGGGGCGTCCTGGGAGGACAGCACCCTGATGCTGACTGTGCCCTGGGGCGCAGAGTGGTGGGATGACAAACTGCACGCCAGAGGCAGCTCGAAGACATGGGACTCCCTGCCGCCCAACAAGAGGAAGAAGGCGCCTCTCGTTTCCGGTATCCTTCCCCATACAGTGGCCTGAATTGGGCAGGAGGTCAGGGTGGAGGCACACGGGAGAGAGAGGCAGACCAGACTCACTTAAGGTCACCTGGCCTCCTGTGGCCGTGTCCAGGCAGATCCAGCTGTTGAATTTTCTGCAGGGTCCTCCTGGGCGGTGTGGACCATGGGGAAACAGAAGCATTCATCCAGAGGTTTTCCCATGGTTTTCTGAGTGAGGCCTCCTCTGAGGCCCTTCTGGCTTTCTCACAGTGTCCCGGGCATATCCCAGGCTCTCCCACCCCTGTGCCTTTGCTGACTTTCCACTCTCCTCTCGGATGCCTTTATCTGTCTGCCTGTTCGGTTCCCATCAATTATCACCTCCTCCGTGAAGCCTCTCCTGGTTTCCCCGACAAATGGCTGTGGCTTCCCTCTCCTCTGCACCCCTGTACCTGAACTGGGGCACCTGCCTCCCTTCTGGACATAGTCATCTCTGCCAACCCCCAGGTGTGAGCCCCTCTTGTTCAGGGCCTGCTGTGCTGGCCTCCCCTCTTGCATAGCCCAGCACGGAGTTGAATTGAATTCTCGGGTATACACACCCCTCCATATTTCTGCCGCAACCAGATTATCAGGAAATTGACCTCCTGGTGATGGGGATCAGGTTCAAGCAGGGAGAAGAATCTGGACTGCAGAGACTTGAGCGGAGGTGGGAGGTGAGGGTGTGGAGACGTCAGGGGGACAGAGTGGCTGTTCCTCAGACGGGTGTGTGAGACCGATAGAGGGTGGTTTTTAGGACAGAAGAGATGAGAGTCCCTGTGTAGGTGGGAAAGGGGCCAGACGAGGGAACAGGGGGGCAAGATCCCTGAGTGGGTGGCCTGGGCCTTGGCCTTCTGACCTTGAGGCCTGAGAGGAGGTGAGGAGGGAGCCAAGGGGTGGTAAGATTGGGTCTGGAAGCCCTCTGTGGACTGGGTGAGATTGAAATAGGCCACAGCCACGAACTCCACCCTGCTGAGAACCCATGAGCCACGAGGTCGCAGGTGCAGCCTGAGTGCTACCCCAGCTTGGCTCCCCACCCCGCCGTCCACGGCACCGTCTCTTCTGAGTGCTGCCACCCCCACCCCCACCCCCTGGGCCGGGGGCCCGGGCCCATCCCCTGCCCCTTCCACCAGGCTTCCTGCTTCCTTGACCCCCATCGCAGGCCCCTACATCGTGTACATGCTGCAGGAAATTGACATCCTGGAGGACTGGACGGCCATCAAAAAGGTGGGTGCAACGCTGCCTGCCACAGGGTGCGGGCTGGCGGTGCGGCGCCCCCTCTCCAACCAGACCGGCTTTGGTCTCTGTGCATGCCTTCCCCTGGGGAGCTCTCTTGTCAGCCCCCGGCGCCCACTGCCTTCAGCCCAGGTGCCCTGGCTTTGCTTGGTCTCCCAAACCTCCTTTTTTCCTCAGCCCCTTTTTTGTTCCCAGGCAGATTTTGATGGGCTGGGAGGAAGGAAGGCAGCCAGGCTGCCTGGGTCTCTGACAAGAGAGCATGTCCATCCTTTGCCTAGAAGGGGCCTTAAGCTCCCCTCAACCCCTATGTGCAGCCCCCCATCCCAGAAAGGCTGCTGTGGAGGGGGGTCTTGCTAAGCTGCAGGCAGCCTCTCAGTGGGCTTTTCTTCTTACCCACCCAGGCGAGGGCAGCTGTGTCCCCTCAGAAGAGAAAATCAGATGGTAAGAACCACCAAAGATGTCCCGCCTTCCACCACCCCCTCCCCCAGGCCAGCCTCCCGGAAAGGCGCCCGGGGGGAGGTAGGGGCATATCAGATCAGTTAGGATGCTCTGGGTCTGAGAGCAGCTCTGGGTTCGAGGTCACGGTAGGAATTGGGGTGGGGTTGGGGCCAGGTCTGGTTAGGAAGGATGGAATGCTGAGCCTCTGTAGCTGGCCCGGGGGCCGGGAGAACCAGGAAGCCCGTTAGTAAGGGCTGAGGAGCTGCCCTGCCCTCCTGGCCTCATCTGCCCTGGGCCGGACTAAGGCCACTCCTCTCAGTCCCCCGTATGAAGTGCCTCTCTTCCTCTTGGTTTGCCTTCCTCTCACCTGCAGTGATTTTTCCCTTCCTGTGTACCCTCAGGACCTTGACCCTGCTCTTCACAGCCAGGGCGGCCCCTTGGAGCAGCTGGCACCAAACCCAGGACTTGAACTTTACTGCTGCAGAAAGGCAGACTGACAGGCCCCTCGGGGTCTGCCCAGCCAGCTCTCCAGTGCTGCTCCGGGGTCCTCTGCTCCAGCCATCACTGGTCTGGGCTCCTCCTCTGCCCTCCCCAGGGCCTGAACAGGGAAGGCCTGGAGCTGCCCGAGGCCAGCCGGACGGTCTCCTCTTTCCCCAGCCAGCCCACCACCGCCCCCTCCCGCAGGTCGCCCTCCTTGGAGCCCTCCCTGACGAAGACATGCCTGTCTTAAGCCAAAGCAACATCCTTTCTTCTGACCTTGCACCCCAGTCACTGAGCTGGGTCCTGCTTCGCAGGAACTCTTGAGCCAGAAATTATATTTGGGGGACCTGCGTGTCCTGGCTGTTGCTGGAGGTGACAAGACAGGCTCCTCGGGTTTTCCTTCTCAAGGAGGTTCCTGGTGTCTGCCTCCCACATTTCAGGGACTGGAATTAAAACCTTTCCTGGGACTCTGGCATGACCCACATGTGTCTAATTTACCTTGCAAGGGAATCAGGGCTCTCGTGGAGAGTGCTTGAGACGGGCAGTTTCTGCTGGGGACCCTGGTATCTCCAGTGAGCAGAGCCTACCCCCTCTGACTTGGGGTATAGGCTGGGGAAGGGGGCATTCCCCCACACATGTGCTCCAGATGTGCGGGGCTGGGCCCTGGACTGCCTGGTGCTGGTGAACAAAGTCTGAAGCAACTCGTGGCACAGGCTGAGCACGTGGCCTGGGTGCTCCGTGCCTAGAGACTGGATCATGCCTGCACCTGCCCCAGTCTCTTGGCAGATTGGCAAGGCGGGCTGGCGGAGCCTGTGTGCGTGGGAGGCAGCCAGCAGCAGCGCCGTGTGCTGACGACCTCACAGCCAGACTCCCCCCTGTTTAGCGCTGGCTGTCAGAACCACCCCCAGAACCTCCACTAAGTGAAGGGGTTGGTTTCCATGGAGACACAGCATCCTTTCTCCATGGCAACCTGAAATCCCCAAAACCAAGTTAAGCTCAGGCATGAGTCATCTGTAGCCAGTAGGGGGCACTCTCCCAAAAGGCTGACCTCAGGGCCAGGGACACATGAGCAGTTGACCACAGACTTGAAGGTGCCCCAGGGGCGAGGCCTGGAGAGACCTTGGCAGGCCCTGCTTAACTCCTTTCTGCCCACCTGTGCGGTTCGAGGAGTCTGGCAAGGCTGCAGGACACGCCGTGTGGAGGTGGCAGCCCCACAGGTGGAACCCTGGGCAGGCCACCTGCACGGAGCGGATCCCTGCCCCCAGAGGCTGGGCCCAGAGCAGAGGAAGCAGGCACTGCCCGGGCTGAGTGGACACACAAGAGTTAACTGGCGGGTGTGACAGGGCGAACCGCCCTCAGGAAGTGTTACTCACCACTGGGAATGTGAGTGCTCTCGCCTTGGGGGCTGGCTTCTCTGAGTCCCGGGAGAAACCGGGAGAAACCGGAGGAGCTCCCAGCCATGGAAACCCCCGGGGAGCCAGGAACAGGCCCTCTCGGAGCCCCCTACCCAGCCAGCTTCGCTTCTGGGCACCTGGAGAGAGAAAAGTTAGTGAAGTTGGAAGGGCAGCCCCGGTGGGGTGGGGTGGAAGGTGGGGAACCCGAGCTGGGTCTGTCCCAGGGCAAAGGAGGGGGAGACGGTTGGGCAAAACCCTGCTCAGGTCTGGTGCCCCCGCCTCCCCCCTCCCCGCCAGGCCAGCCCAGGCCCCGCGGTACGATGTGCCTGGTGCCGGCGGGGTGCAAGCAGGTGGATCGCAGCGGCCGGGGCGCACCGTGAGCCTGCGGGAGCGCCTGCTGCTCACCCGGCCCGTGTGGCTGCAGCTGCGGGCCAATGAGGCCGCCGCGCTGCACGTGCTGAGGACTGAGCCCCCCGGGGTGAGTCTCTGCCCACCCCTGGGGCTGGAGGCTGAGGGCAGGGGGGCGAGGGGCTGGACACAGAGGCCTCGAGCCTCCGACCCCTGTCCACTCGCAGACGTTCCTGGTACGGAAGTCTAACAGTCGCCAGTGCCAAGCTCTGTGCGTGCGGCTGCCTGAGGCCGGCGGCCCCTCCTTTGTCTCCAGCCACTGTATCCAGGAGACCGCTGGGGGTGAGAGGGACTGGCCCGGCCTGGCGGGAGGGGCTGGAATCATCAGGTCGGGGTGCAGGGGGGTGCCCCGCAGAGAACAACCTCACTTCCCATCCCTCAGGTGTCTCCCTGGAGGGCTCAGAGCTCGTGTTCCTAGACCTGGTCCAGCTGATCTGTGCCTACTGCCACACCCGGTGAGCCTGCCTGCAGGGCGCCTGCTCTCCACAGGGCCCTGCTTCCCTTCCTGGGACGCCTTGTCCTCCTCACCCATGGGTGCCCGCTGCCCAGAGCTTTCCTCACTGCCCACTTTTTGCTCCCCTCTGGCCTCAGGGACATTCTCCTCCTCCCGCTTCAGCTCCCCAGAGCCATCCGCCAGGCAGCCACCCACAAGGAGCTGGAAGCCATCTCCCATCTGGGCATGGGTAAGGGCTCCCGGGCTACCCACTGCACAGATGGACAAGCTGAGGCCAAGAGGGAGAGGGAAGGCGAAGGCACACAGCCTGAAGCCTGGGCCTTTCCCCCAGCTGGGTCCCCTTCCTGACCCCCTCCACCCCCGCCCCAAGGTCCAACCTGCTTCTCTTTCCTAGAGTTCTGGAGCTCCTCCCTCAACACCAAGGCTCAGCCAGGCTCATCGGAAGGCCCCCCGCTGCCCCGGCTGAAGC
This sequence comes from Cervus elaphus, assembly GCF_910594005.1. Classification (NCBI taxonomy): domain Eukaryota; kingdom Metazoa; phylum Chordata; class Mammalia; order Artiodactyla; family Cervidae; genus Cervus; species Cervus elaphus. The sequence goes on from NC_057816.1 coordinate 6,552,867, forward strand.
CCCGGCCCCCACAAGAGCTGGACCAGGGCACCGGGGCCGCCTTATGTTTCTTCAACCCCTTGTTCCCCGGGGATCTGGGCCCCACCAAGCGGGAGAAATTCAAGAGGAGCTTCAAAGTGCGTGTGTCCACGGAGACCTCCAGCCCCCTGTCTCCCCCAGCAGTGCCGCCTCCCCCTGTCCCGGTGTTGCCAGGGACAGCCCCCAACCAGACAGAAAGCTTGCCCCCTCGCCAGCTGCTACGGAGGGAGAGCTCGGTGGGGTACCGTGTGCCAGGGGGCGCCGGCCCCAGCCTCCCACCGCTGCCCTCCCTCCAGGAGGTGGACTGCGCCTCCCCCAGCAGCTCAGAGGAGGAGGGGGTGCCGGGGTCCCAGGGGAGCCCAGCGACCTCACCCCACCTGGGCCACCAGCGGCGGCGGCGGCCCCTGCTTCGGTCCATGAGCGCTGCCTTCTGCTCCCTGCTAGCGCCTGAGCGGCAGGTGGGCCGGGCAGCTGCGGCGCTGATGCAGGACAGACACACGGCCGTGGGACAGCTGGTGCAGGACCTGCTGACCCAGGTGCGTGCCGGCCCCGAACCCCGGGAGCTGCAGGCCGTCCGCGAGGCCCTGAGCCGGGCCCGAGCCATGCTGAGCGCGGAGCTGGGACCAGAGAAGCTGCTGCCACCAGACAGGCTGGGTAAGACTCCAGCCCGGGGTCCGCCGGTGCAGCCCCGTCTCCAGAATTCAGCTCTTCCGCCTTCCGCTCTCTCTGCCTCTCCAGGGCCAGCCTGTCTCCCAGTCTGTTCTTCCGTATACACCCCCCTTGTCTCTGCACCATTCAAGCAACTGCTCCCCGCCGCCTCTCTCCCAGTCACAAAGATTCCTCCTCTTTTTCACCCCTCTCCCCTCCCGATCATGCCCTTCCTCCCCGGGACTCCCACCCCACCCCAGTTCTTCTGACCCCTGCCTGCCTCTCCCCCACAGAATGCGTCCTGGAGAAGTCGCTGCACCGCTCTGTGCTCAAGCCCCTGCGGCCCATCCTGGTGGCCCGCCTGCGGCGCCGGCTTTCAGCCAACAGCTCCCTGGGCCGCCTGGCTGAAGGCCTCCGCCTGGCCCGGGCCCGGGGTGCCAGCGCCTTCGGGTCCCACTTAAGCCTGCCCTCCCCGGTAGAGATGGAGCAGGTGCGTCAGAAGCTGCTACAGCTGCTTCGCGCCTACTCACCCAGCGCCCAGGTCAAGCGGCTCCTGCAGGCCTGCAAGCTGCTCTACACGGCCCTGAGGACCCAGGCGGGTATGCCCCCTCCCACCACCTCCCACCGGCCCCTGCCAAGTCAGAGGCAGGCCACCGGGCAGATGCTCTAGGAATGGCACAGCAGGGAAAACAAAGAAAAAGAAAAAAAAAAAAAAAAAAAATATATATATATATGGATGGGTCCAACCTTCCCATTTCACTGATGGTAAAACTGTGGCCCAGAAAGCAGAGCATCCACTCCCCATCCACTGCCCCTGGTTGCCGTAGAGACCACGTTGCCTGGCAGGCAGAGGGAGGGTCGTTGTCTAAGATAAGTAGCAGATGATCCTGACCCTGTGGCCCCGTCCACTACCTACAGGGGAGGGCGCAGGGGCTGACGAGTTCCTGCCGTTGCTGAGCCTCGTCCTGGCCCACTGTGACCTTCCTGAGCTGCTGCTGGAGGCCGAGTACATGTCAGAGCTCCTAGAGCCTGCCCTGCTCACCGGAGAGGGTGAGGGACCCCACGGGCCCCCGCTTCTGTCTGGGTGGGGCTGGGGCGCCCTGACTGAGCAGGGGAGGCAGGGAGGAGCGGTGGCTTATGCCGAGCCCGAGCCGCAGCCCTCCGCTCGTGTCCCAGGCGGCTACTACCTGACCAGCCTCTCGGCCAGCCTGGCCCTGCTGAGTGGCCTGACCGAGGCCCACGCCCTCCCCCTGAGCCCCTCGCAGGAGCTGCAGCGCTCACTCAGCCTCTGGGAGCAGCGCCGCCTGCCCGCCACCCACTGCTTCCAGGTAACGGGACTGGCCAGCCTCGGGGGGCGCCTGGCGTCATCTGGCACGGTCTCCTCCGTCGCCCAGTGAGACTCAGGAAAGACGTGGAAAGGGGAAGGGCAATCTTGCATCATCAGGCAACAGACAGCGCCCCATACGGAACACACGTCTGAGCCAGCCTTTCTGGATGGTGCATTCCACCTGCGGACACGGCTCAGTGCTCTGGCGGCCCACAGTCTTCACAGAAACTGAAGTGGGATCATTATTATGCCCATTTTACAGATGAGGAAACTGAGACATGACGCGGGAAGGGAAAGGGACACAGGCAGGCTCAAACCCCAGATCCTGGCTTCCGGCTGCCACCTGGACTCAGGCTTCCAGCCCATGCCCCCTTCACCCTCACTCCCTGCCCCCGACCCCCCTCCCCACCCCAGGCTCAGGCGAGGTGTCCTGAGAGCCAGAGAGTATCTCTGCCATTCACCTCCTTCCATCCAGTCAAGGGCCCCTTCCTTCCTTAGCCTTGGCTAAGAGTCCAGACTTTGTAGCCAGATCCCGGGTCCAGATGCAGGCGTTTCTGCTTTCTGGCTGTGGGAGTTTGGGCCAGTTAGGTGTTCTCTTAGTGCCTCAGTTTTCTCGTCTGTAAAATGGGGTAATAGGACCTACATCCTGGGGTTGATATTGGATGAAAGGGGTTAATTCAGAACAAGCGCTGGGGTCACAGGGTAAGCCTGACCTGAGTGGGATCGATAGGCTGTAGAGACGCGCTGGGCCGTCCTTCCAGCCCGCGGCTCTGACCCGTGAGCCCAGGGACAGCCCTCTCATCCATGGAGCCCCCCCTCAGAGCTCACCTTATCCAGAAAGCTTTGGTTGCTGGTTCTAGCACTGGCTCTGTTCCAGCCACCCCTGTCACCGCAGAGCCTGGACTGCGACCTCGAGCCTTGCCGGCAGGACTGAGTTCTTGTTCTCACTTCTCCCTGCATAGCACCTCCTCCGCGTAGCCTATCAGGACCCCAGCAGTGGCTGCACCTCCAAGACGCTGGCCGTGCCCCCAGGCGCCTCGATTGCCACGCTGAACAAGCTCTGTGCCACCAAGTTCCGGGTGACCCAGCCTGATGCTTTTGGCCTCTTCCTGTACAAGGGGCAGGACTACCAGCGCCTGCCCCCCGGAGCCCCAGCTCACAGGCTCCCCACCGCCGGCTACCTCGTCTACCGCCGGGCAGAGCAGCCCGAGGCCCCGGGGGCCTCACCTGGGGCTGCCACAGGGGAGGGCAGTGGGGGGCCAGAGGCAGGGGACAGGGAGGAGGAGAAAGGGGGCCGGGGAGCTGGGGACACCGAGGCCAAAACCAGCCCCAGGGATGGCAGGGGAGAATCTGCGACAGTGGCCGAGGGGGCCGAGGGCCAGGCCAGGGGAGGCCCCGCTCAGCCAAGGGGGCCAGAGACTGGGGAGAGCCAGGCCGCAGAGGAGTAGCTGCGAGTGGACAGAAGGGCCGCGCGGGGCAGGAAGCTCGGAACCTGCTGGGAAGGCCTTGCAGAGCGTCAGCCTCGCCGGCCCAGGCCGCAGCCCCCAGAGCCTCCCCACTCCGCTCCTGGTCTGCCGCCACCTCTGACCCTCCAGCATGCCGATCACATCTGCTAGCCACATCCAGGGCACTTGGGTGAAGCCCAAGGGGTCTGGGGGGCCCCAGATGAAGGCCCTTGGCCTCTCCTCCTACCCCCGCAGCTGGAGGCCAGGAAGCCCTCAGTGAAGAGTGTGTCCAGCAGGGGAGAAATCCAGCAGGGGCCCCACCTCTGGTAGCAATGGGGAGGGGTGGGCAGGTTCAAGGCCCGGAAAGGCCCCACCAATTCCCAGGTGTCAGGAGGATTCAGAGAGGCAGCAAGGCCTCAGGGCTCAGTCCTGCCCACACCGCCTGCAGAACAAGCACATCCGAAGCTCAGTGTCCTTGCCTGTAAAGTGGGGGTGCTACTGCTGCGCTGCCGTCTCCCAGAAGCCTTCCACGGCTCAGAATAGATGGTTTTGTTGCAGAGCAGAGCACAACTAGGGGAAGGGGGAGAGAAAGAGGTTGAATATTAGCAAAACCCCCAGCTTGCACATACACACGCTTCTCCAAGGGTCCATTCTCCACCCTAACCTAAGGGAGAGGTTCTCCAGGCGGCCCTGGGGGACATCTAGGGGGTCAAGCTCAGCCAAGGGAGCACCCCTGTTCCAGTCTTTCCCCAAGAGAAGAAGTCCTCCCAGGCATGCTGCTGTCCCAGGGGAAGTGGACAGGTGAGATAGCCTTCTGAAATGGAATGAGGACTCGGAAACTGTCTCTTCCCCACTGAAGTCTCTTGGACCTCACAAGAGGTTTTCAGGAGACAGGGCCTGATTTATTACATACCGAGGCTGGGGAAAGTGACTCCTAAGACGCCACACACCGGACCATTAGGCCAAACCAGGAGTCAGGTTCCAACTATGCCTTGTGTTCTAAGCCACCAATAAATTAATCCTCAAGGTCAAGGGCTTCTCCAATGGCTCAGTGGTAAAGAATCTGCCTGCAGTGCAGGAGATGTAGGAGATGAGGGTTCGATCCCTGGATCTGGACGATCCCCTGGAGGAGGAAATGGAAGGAGACCCACTCCAGCATTTTTGCCTGGGAAATCCCATGGACAGAGGAGCTTGGTGGGCTACAGTCCATGGGGTCGCAAAGAGTCAAACAGATGTGAGCAACTGAGCGGGAGGTCCAGGGAGGCAGCAAATGAGCAAAGAAAATCCCGGAAACCACCACAAGAGGGCACACATGGCCCAGGAAGCAGCTGAGAGGGCGACCTGATCGATGACTGCAGCTCCAGGGCCGCGGCGGTGCAGGTGGTCCTGGGGTTTGGAGTCTTGCAGCCGCCAAGCAACTAAGGGGCAGTGCAAGAGCCAAGCCTTCTGGCCCTCAGCTCTCTTGGGAGTCTGAGGTCTGGATGAGGCTTGCCTCCGGGGACCACTCCTTGGGAAGGAACTAGACCCCAGTGGAAGGAGGACCCTAGCCAGTCTCTGAGGGGCTTGCCCGGGCCCTGAGCACAAAGGGACACCAGCCCACATATCAGACATGACGGCTGCGAGGCAGAAATCACAGCCACTGGGATTTCAGACCCTCCAGATACAGCCCGGGTGCAGGACTCCCAAATTTCTCCCTAGGCCATCGGCAGCTCTCTGCCAACTTCACCCCCTCCCACACACGCGCACACACAAGCTTCTCACTGGTGAGGGTCTCCCTTCACTCTTTTGTATGTATTCCCCACCAGTCCCGCACCCACCCAGTGCCTTGTACAAGTGCTGGGCGCTCCACAGGCGCTCAATAAATGTTGTCCACTGACTGGAGTTTGATAACTAAGAGCACAGGGCAGTGAGGTGGGAGGCCAAGGGCGGCTGGGTTCTGGGAACTGAACACAGGATGTCTCAAGTTCAGTCCCAGAGGAAGGTCCTGGCATGGTCGTAGGAGGTGTTCAGAGAGCCCCAAGGCCGGATGTAGAGCTGGTCTCATGGGAACTAGGACTGGCGGAGGCTTCTGGGCCCCTGTGAGGGGGCCTCTGTAAGCCCCTCCCACCCCTCTCCAGGGCTCAGTCCTAATTCCTGGCCCTGGGAATCCAGTATGCCCCCAGCAGTGGCTCACTGAAGCATTGCCAGGCCTTGCTTGCTGCCTGAATCTCCCGGTTTATCTTCTCAAGAGATTCTGATGGTTCAGGGGTCCCAACCAGGTAAATCCGCATGACCAAGGGTCATCGGACAGGGCTTGGGGCTCCAGGGCAGGGAACAATAGGTCAGTCTAGGAGTGACCTCACTATCCCCGTTTTACAGATGAGGAAACTGAGGCTTGCTCAGGGGAAGTGACTCATTACAGGGCAAAGGACTCAGACACCAGGTTCCATGGGTCTTCAGATTCTATAGTCCTCCCAGGGAGAAGGACTTGTGTACTCATCCACTCAGCAGTAGCCCATTGTGTCGGAACCAGCTAAGCACCCACAGCCCCAGCTGGAGGGAGTCAGGTGTGATGTGGGCAGCCTAGTGTGCACTTGGGTCTGTACTACCCCACTCCCACCCCTGCCACCCGCCTGTCACCCTCTGGAAGAGGAAGTCAGGGCTCTGAGAGGGGCCACGCTGAGTCCAGCGGCCACTGCTGCAGGCAGGGCTGACCCTGATGCTTGCACCTCTGGAGGAGCAGCTGTCATTTCCTCACTTGGAACTGTTGCACTTAGCACCTCACAGTAGTTCTCTGAGTTTGTTTACCGTCTGTCTTCCTCACCCGAAGCCCAGAGCCAAGTCAGCCTTGTTCCCTGCTGAATCTTGGGGGCCTCGAACAATGCCTGGCCGGGAACTGGCATTTGGTAAGTGTGTGCGGAATAGTTGATCCAGGAAGACTCAACCTACAACCCAGTTCATCCTGGTTCTTGGGACTCGGGGCAGCGGTGCAGCCTCCATTGCTGCCACTAGGGGGCGAGCGTGCCCTGTTCCCCGTCAATGCCAAGGTCCCTTCTCTCCTGAGGCCACCCAGGGACCCAGGGCACTCCCTTCGAAGGATGGTGCAGGGCCTGCCGCCAGGAGGGAAGCAGCTCTGCAGAGGGGCCCTGGGACCGCCCTGCGAACAGGATCCTGCTAGCGGAGGTTGGGAAGGGAATGCGGGAGCGGCCACATCCCCTCCAGGGCTCTCTTTCCGGGCAGGCCCAGGAGCCAGGCCCGTGGGGTGGCCTGAGAGAGGACCCTGCCAGGGGTGGGGAGGAAGGCGTCACTGAGATCCACAACGCCCTGACTCAACTTGCAGACAAAGCAGTGAACACCCCGTATGGCCTGGGGACGATGTTCATGTGCACAGCCTAACACACAAAACGCCCTGACTCATTTGTGCACGGGCTGTGTCACACCTCACCTGCCACGGTCGCTTACCGGAATCCCTGAGCACCGCCACCCTTAAGGGGAACACCCAGAGTGTTGGGAACACCCTGACACTGTAAGCCGTTCGTGCCCCGCGGGACGGGACACGGACACACACGGCCCCTCCTCTGAGCCACACCCCGACACGGACGTCCCTGGGTCTGCGAACTCAGAGCTATCCCCTCAGCACCCTCCCTTTCGGCTTCAGAAAGTGACTCCCTGACCCACGTACAGAGACACGGAGACGTGTGGTGACCTGCTCCACAAGGACTCCACACACACCCACCCCTGCCGGACTGCCACGGACACACCCAGGGCCCCGGCTCGGACAGGCTTCCTCCTTCCTACACAGGCAGAGAAGTGCAGATGCTCACACACACAAGTGCAGACACAGACGCGGACCCACACGGCCGGGGCCTATCCCCGCCGCCACTCAGCCGCCCCAGCCCGTGGTGGACCCCAGTGGGGGCTGTGAGCCGCTGGGAAGACCCTCGTGGGGGTGTGGCGACCCCACTGGCCAGGCAGGAGGCAGAGGCCGGCAGCACTGGGCGGGGAGGCCTGAGCTCATCAGATTCCAGCCTGAGTGATTCATGGGAAGTGCCTGGGGAAGGGGGGGCCGGGGGAACGGTCCAGGGGCCTGGGGCTTGGGAGGCCCAAGTGGGCCTGGGACCAGAGGGTCTTGGGACCAGAGCAAGCCTCTAGTCTGAGATGGGGGAGGCGTCCTGGGGGAGGAGGTAGCCTCGGCCTGAAGGGGTGTCTACTGGGTCTGGCTCCTGGACGGAGCTTAGGACATGGAACTGAGTCGCAGAATGAGACAAACAGTCCCTCCCGCCCATCCCGCCTGGGGCCTGGGCCCCTGACCCCATGCCTTCCCGGCCCCAACAGCTGGGTGTCTTTAGCAGGGGTGAGGCCAAGGGTGGCGGGGCAGGGGTGGGGTGACCTTCACGGCCATGTCGGCCCCTCAGGCCCTCAGGCGGGCAGCCCTGTGGCCCCCAGAGGCCTTGAGTGGCTGGAGCAGCCTGGCCCAGTCAGGGCCCATGGGGTTACAGACCCTCGCTGCCCTGCCAGGCAAGGCCTCCGCCAGAGAGAGCTGAGGACGCGCCTGTCCCAGCGCCAGGGATGTTTTCCTGCCAGAGTCCTCAGCTCCCGCTCCCCCTCGAAGTCCCCTGTCTCCCAGGCGAAGACCCAGCTCCCCCTGCAGGGTGACAGGAAGAGAGGATGGGGTTGGGGACAGGCCGCGGGTGCAGGAAGTGCCTTTCTTGGAACTCAGCACCAAAATAGCCCACTCTGGGTCTCAGTGTCCCAAGGGGAGGTGTGTGTCACCAAGGAGACCCTCACCAGGGCGGGGCCTAAGCTGACCTCAGTCTGGCTCTTGCCTGCCTCCCTCCCACCCCTCCCGCCCCTCGAGAGCACTCACCAACCCCCCGCCTTGGGCTCTGCTCCACTTTGAAGTCCTAACATAAATATCATGTCTGCTTGGGTTCCCCTTCCCAGCCCGGTCACAGCCCCCAGACCTGGCTCCCACCCCAGCCAGCCCTAGGGCTTCGAGCCAGGGGAGAAGGGGGAAGGCCTAGACCACCCAGGGAAGGCGGAGAGCCAGAGACCCTGGGACAGGACAGGGGAGACAGAGCGGGGGAGACTGTAGAGGGGCGACATGAAAGAGGGCAGAGAACAGAGAGACAGACCCCAGAGACCAAGGAGGGGACCATCCCGGGGACAGGAGAGGAGACAGAGGGACCCCAGAGACTGACAGGGAAGCTGGAGACCCCGACACAGAGGCGAGAGAGAGGAGGAGAGAGGCAGACACCCTGCAGTCAGGGAGGGAAGTGGGACACGGAGGTCCCTGGGGACTTGATCAGGCAGGAAGACGGTGGATGGAGATATGTCTCCCTGGAGACGGGAGGACCAACCATCCTCGTTTGCAGGGCCAAGGAGGAGGCTCCAGGGACAGGGGACTTGCAGCACTGAGAACAAGCAAGTCCTCACAAAACCGGGCAGAGCAGATCACCCTGGCAGCCGGCCTTTGCCAGACACCGCAGGGATCAGAGAGTCCACTGCCGCAGGTACCCCGCCACAGATGAGGCAGCTGTGGCCTGAGAAAGGCCAGCCGGGATGTCCCTTGAGCACACGGCAGGGCTGCTCGGTGGAGCCCCCAAGCCAAAGCGCCCCAGAGAGGAACAGAGCAGTCCTTTCGTGGTCCCAGGACCCTCCCCCGCCACCTTCCTTGCCTTGGGTACAGACCCCACCTCGCCTCCACCTGTGTGACCTGCTATGAGCCTGGTCCCTCTCTGGGCGGGGGGAGCGCGGGGAGCATGACTGGGCTCCTCTATCTCTCATGGGGGCTCCAGGACTCGGAGCCCCCTGGCCAGATGTGGCCAGATGTTCAGGTCCAGCCTCGGCCAGGAGAAGGAATGGGGCTCCAGCTGGGCCCAGGTTGGGCCATCCCAGGGCCGCCATATGCTTCTGTCCTCGGCTGTGGGCACAGGTGCAGGCCCTCAGGGACATGTGTCACCCAGCTGTGCACACCCACAGCAGTGCCAGGCTCGTGAGAGTGCATGCACGCACACACACACACACGCACATGCACACGCACGGTCATGCATAAAAACCAAGGTGACACCCACTAACACACTCAAGGCCTCTATGGCAAAGCCATCTCCACCCGGCCACAGCCCCCTCCAGCTGTCAGAATCCTTTACCCGCAGGGGCCAGGCCTGGAAGACACCCCTTCTTGGCAACACCCCCGTTGCAGTGGGGCTCTCCTATCCAGAGGCACCAGCACGTGGGGCAGGGGAGGGTCCCGCCGTCAACCCCCCTCCCTCCCCGCCCCTGCCCTGGGACCTCTCCCACCCAGGACCAGGCGCCTCCCGCCCACCCGTTGGCCCTTCTTCCCGAAGCCTGAAGGCTGGGGTGGTTTGGGAAGAATTTAGACATGGAGGGGGTGGGGGAGGGGGACAAAAGAGGAAGGAGGAAAGGAGGTGATTCGTGCACAAAGCAATGTGCTGGCTCAGCGGCCCGTCATGCCAAGGCTCTGCAGGACGCCTGCCCAGGGGGCGCCCCCCAATCAAACTCAGCCCCCCCATCCTGGCTGTTCCACTGGGCCCTCTTTGGGCCAGCCCCTTCTGCAAGCTGCCTTCACCCCCACCCCCATGGGCCCCGCACACAGCCTCCAAAACCACCGCCTGGCTTGTCCCAGGAGCTGGAAGCCAGTGCTCCTCCTGGGGAAGTGGACTTCTGTCCCCGCATCCCTCCTGAGGTGAGCTCTCCCCGCGAAGGCCACGGTGCGAGCAGGGAACCCCAGCCTCCTGACTCCCAGCCTGAGTTAGGCCTGGTGTCCTGAGCTGTCCCCACGCCAGCCAGGGAGACGCACTGACCTCAGGCCCCAACAGAGAAAACTGGCTGGGTGGTAACAGGGAGGTAATAGCCATGCTCCCTGCCAGGGGGCGGCCCAAGCCATCTCGTCCTCCTGGGCTACACTCCTCTCAACCCCCAGAGTCACATTCTGACCGTGCCACCCATCATGGTGGCAGCTAATCATAGGTGAGCAATTCTGACACCACCTATACCCAGCCAGGCATCTAAACGTTTTCTCATCCACACACCCACCTACTTAGCCATCTATCTATTCATCCACTTGCTCATTCCCCAATCCTTCTATCTATCCATCTGTCCACCCATCCATCCATTGACCCATTCTCCTGTCTAAGCCACGCTTCCATCTATCCATCCATATCCCCACCTACCTATCCTCTGAAGCATCCCATTGCACCAGCATCTTCTCTGAGCTCTTGGTGAACCAAGATGAGTCAGGCTGAACAGGACTGGCCGGAAGACCACAACAAGCCCCTCTCTACCCCTCACCCCCAGATCCACAATGCTTGCCCACCACATTCCCCATCCCGATTAGGGTGGGAAATTCTTGGGTGGCTTCCACCTTACCTCTCCCAACCTGGCCGGGGGCACAGGTGAGTGCTAGATGCCCACCCAAACTGGGCGCCCTGGTGAATCTCCAAGTCTTATACTCTACCTGTCAAACCCTTAGTCTGGTGGCAGTCAGGGGTGGCCCCCTCCTCCCCACCACCACCAGCCATCCTGGCTCAGGCTTCCCTCCACTTGCCCAGCCGGGCCATCTGGAATTTGGCCCTTGACCCTCTTCCTCCTGGGTCGCTTGCCTGCTCCCCAGTGCCTCACCCCCACTGAGGCTGTAGTCCTGACCTCGGATCTGACCCACCCACTCGCCAGACGGCCTGCAGCCTCCCCTCAGACGCCCCAGCACTGGCCATTGCCCGAATCATGACTGGGCCCGCCACACCCTTGGACCGGGCTCCGGCCCGCCCCTGAGGAGCCTCCAGAGGCTGCCTCCCCCAGCCTGCCCCGCCTGCTGCCCGGCTCTCCAGCCAGCTCCCTCCCCCCTCCCAGACTATTGCAACAACCTCCTAACTGGTCCCTGGCCTCCGGCGCCCCCCTCTATCCACCGCACACCAGCCACAGGGATTTCTCATCATCCCGCCTCTGCCCTGTGCCCCTATGATGGAGGCCAGACTTCCAGGGGCAGCTCTGCCACCTCCCAGGCCAGGCCTCTACCGCCTTTCTCTCTCCACTCTCCGTTGTCCCTCTCACCCTAACCCCTCTCCAGGCCCAGCAGCGTCCTTCATATTCTCCAAACTTGTCGGGAGCTCTCCCAACTCAGTAACTTTGTTTCGGCTCTGCCTTCTTCCCATCATGCCTGCCTTCCATCCTCACTTCTTGACGTCACACCCATCTCCAGACCACTCCAATGACTCTTTGGGGTGCTGCAGCAAAAAGGGAACTGGAAGAAGGGTTTAATGCCTTGGTTCTAGTCCCAGCCCTGCCACTGACTCGTTCTGAGACTGCCGGGGCCTCCTGTGCAAAAAAAAAAAAAAAAAACCTTGTTGATTTCCAGGAATCTCCCAGGTCTAGGATGGATGACTTCTGGGGGAGGCTGGTGAATGTGGGAAGCAGGTGGGCTTTGGCTACAGGTAGAATTCCACCATCCCCACTGCGTTGCCCTGAGCCAGGTTCTTCACTTAGCTGAGTCTCATTCCCACATTCCTTCCTTCCTTCTTTTTTTTAAACCGTCTTTGATTTATTTGGCTGCATGCAGCATGTGGGATCTTAGTTCCCTGACCAGGCATCAAACCCAGGCCCACAACAGTGAAAGCATGGAGTCCTGACCACTGGACTACCAGGGAATTCCCCTTTCATTCATTTGTTCATTCAGCAAACCCCACAGAGCGGCATCTGTGGGCCAGGAGCTTTCCTGGCTTGGGGAATACAGTAAGAAACAAGACTATGACCTTACAGGAATGGAGCTTCCGGTCTCCTGGGCAGGGGTTCTCTACCTGGGGCAATGCTGCCCCCAGGGGCCAGAACATTTGGTGATGACTGAAGTCCTTTGATTGTTCCACCTGGAGGAATGCTACTGGCATCTAGAGAGAAGCCAAGGATGCTGCTAAACACCTTACAATGCACAGAACAGTCTCCACAAGGTATCATTACCCAGCCCTGGGTCTCAGTCAAGCCGAGGCCGGAAAAACCCCGGCTACTGGGGAATTCAGAAAGTGAAAAAAGTGAAAGTATTAGTTGCTCAGCTGTGTCCAACTCTTTGTGACCTTATGGACTGTAGCCCACCAGATTCCTCTGTCTGTGGGATTTCCCAGGCAAGAATATTGGAGTGAGTATCCATTCCCTTCTCCAGGGGATCTTCCCAACCCAGGGATCGAAGCCACGTTGCCTGCATTGCAGGCAGATTCTTTACCATCTGAGCCACCAGGCCAAAAAGCAAACCTATACCATGTCGAATAATGGTAAGTGCAAAGGAGAAAAATGGAACAAGACCAAGGTATGGTAGGGCCAGGGGAATGTGGGATGCTGATGCTTGAGCTGAGACCTGAAGAAAGTAAAGAAGCAGAGACTTCGTCTCTTGCAGGAACAGTGTTCTAGGCAGAGGAACAGCCAATGCAAAGGCCCTGAGGTAGACACATGGCCTGGTGAGCTTAAGGAACAGCCACAGGCCAGGGTGGCTGGAGCAGCATGGGTGGGGGGAAGGGAGATGGATGAGAGAAGGAGTTTGCAGGGAGATCACAAGGGCCTGGGGGCTGTATTTGGTGAAGACTTTGGCCTTCCTTCTGAGTGAGATGGGGGCCGCGACAGTTCTAAGCAGGACAGTGATTGGATCTGACTTGGGTTTTAAAAAGATCTCCCTGACAGGACGGAAAAGGCAAGAGAGGGACCAGAGGAGAGGCTGTTGCAAGAATCTAGATGGACAAGTGTAGCGGCTTGGGCCAGACATGGGTGGCAGAGAAAGTGGTGAGGAGCAATCAGATTCTGGGTCTATTTTGAAGGTGAAGCCAACAGGGTTGCTGAGAGATTGGACGTGGGGTGTGGGAGAAAGAGGAGTCAAGGATGATCTCAAGGCTTTGGGCCTGAGCCAATGGAAGGATGAACGGCCCCATATTGACTCTCCTCCCCTGAGAAAGGGGATAAATCTCTATACTTCACAGATGGAAACCTTGAAAGAACCACCTTCCTGGCATCGGGCAAGCCCTTCCAAAGCCTTGTCTCTCCAGGCGAATGGCCGCGTCTGCAGGGCCAGCCCTGCCACTGCAAGAAGGTTAGCAAGGATGCCCTGGTTCCTCCTCCCTCCCACCCAGATTTGCTCAGAAGAGTAAGGAACATTTGTCTTGTGCTTTGCAGCTGACAAAGCACATTTGCACACACTGAGTGCAGTGATACAATAGCCCTGCTGAGCTGAAGGGGCCTGGCACGTTCCCCTCATTTTGTAGGTAATGAAAATGGAGACCCAGAGAAGGTCAGCCACTTCCTGCCATCACACAGCAGGTCAGGGGCAGAGTGGGAAGCCAAGCCGGTCCGGGGGCAGCACACGGAAGGGCAGAACTTCTCCGTGTCTCCAGCCCTGGCTCAAATTCCTGCTAGGAGCGCAGTGGGTGTGCAGGGGTTAATATGGCAAACAGCTCCCCGGGGGACCATCCTGAAGGATGGTGCTCAGCACACAGGCCTCTAGAGGCTTCCAGGAGGGGCGGGAAGAGGACCCCGGCCAGGCCCACAGAACAGGCCCTGGGGGCAGGGAGGGCGCCACACATGTGATGCCTGTGTCACACACATATGTGCATCACTGTGTGCCCCGTGCCCACACGCGGCCTCTCCCAGTCGGCCCAGCCAGCCCTGCTCACCCTGCCCGGGCCCCCTCCCCCACGCACCCAGCCCTCCTGCAGCAGGAGCCCAAGAGAAGCATTTCCTGTTTAGGGGCCGCCTCCGCCCCCTCTAAGTCCAGGTTCCCAGGGCCCCAGGCTGAGCAGAGGTGAAGGGAGGGCAGCCCCTGCCCCTCCTCCTTCCCCCCAGCCCCCACCCCTCCTCCAGCTGGAGCCAGGAGGCTTGAGGGCAGAGGTAGCGGCAGGAGCCCTGTAGAGAAATGAGGCCGGAGGATGCCGGCGCCTGGGTGATCCAGGTGGTTCCCACACCCCGGGGCTGCACGCGACTTCCCTGCACCCGGAAACCCTGAGGGACTTCCCGTCTTAGGGCCCGTAGATGCCACCTCCCTTTCACAGGGACACCTAAAGGGGTCAGCGTGTTAGAGCGGAGGCCGATCTGGGACGGAGGGACAGGGTCTGAGAGAGAGCGCACACACGTGTGTGATGAGAGGGCCTGAGTCAGAGCGTGTTTCCACCCACAGGACGGGCGGCTGTTCACAGGTTTGATGAGGTCGGTGTATCCCCACTCGGGTCTCCGTCAGTCTCTGGGAACGACCTCACCCCACCTCCAAGAGCCCCAGACGGCGCAGGACGTTTCTGGGGGTCCTCCCGCCTCCTACCCGGACTCGCCAGCCCGTTAGCTGAGCCTCATCCCCTCCCCCGCCCCCACCCCCAGCACCCCACCCCACCCCTGCCCCCCGCCCGACGGCTTCCTGCTCTGGCGGCCCCGGGGGAGCGGGAGCAGGGAGCTGGCAGCGGCCCCAGCCCCACTCCTTACAAGGCCCGAGCCCGGCCAGGGCCCGCCCCCGGCCCGCCCACCAGAGGCCCCAGTCCCTCCCCCTGTCAAGAGCCGCCGCCGGCCGGGCCCGGGCCAGTCGGGGGGCGTCGCGATGCTGCTGCGCCTGCTGCTGGCCTGGGCGGCCGCGGTGCCCACACTGGGCCAGGCCCCCTGGGCCACCGAGCCCCGTGCTGCCTGCGCCCCGGGCAGCTGTTACGCGCTCTTCCCGCGGCGCCGCACTTTCCTGGAGGCCTGGCGGGCTTGCCGCGAGCTGGGGGGCGACCTGGCCACCCCACGGACCCTCGAGGAGGCTCGGCGTGTGGACAGCCTGGTGGGCTCCGGGCCGGCCAGCCGGCTGCTGTGGATCGGGCTGCAGCGGCAGGCCCGGCAATGCCAGCCCCAGCGCCCGCTGCGCGGCTTCACGTGGACCACGGGGGACCAGGACACTGCCTTCACCAACTGGGCCCAGCCTGCCACAGGCGGGCCCTGCCCGGCCCAGCGCTGCGCCGCCCTGGAGGCAAGTGGCGAGCATCGCTGGCTGGAGGGCTCTTGCACGCTGGCCGTCGATGGTTACCTGTGCCAGTTTGGTTTCGAGGGCTCCTGCCCCGCGCTCCCCGAGGAGGTGGGCCAGGCCGGCCCAGCCGTCTACACCACGCCCTTCCACCTGGTCTCCGCGGAGTTTGAGTGGCTGCCCTTCGGCTCTGTGGCTGCCGTGCCCTGCCAGGCTGGCAGAAAAGCCTCTCTGCTCTGCGTGAAGCAGCCTGAGGGTGGCGTGGGCTGGTCGCGGACAGGCCCCTTGTGCCCCGGTACCGGCTGCGGCCCCGACAACGGGGGCTGTGAACACGAGTGCGTCGAGGCGGCGGACGGTCGGGTGTCCTGTCGCTGCAGCGAGGGCTTCCGGCTGGCAGCGGACGGGCGCAGCTGCGAGGACCCGTGTGCCCATGCCCCGTGCGAGCAGCAGTGTGAGCCTGGAGGGCCTCAGGGCTACAGCTGCCACTGTCGCCTGGGTTTCCGGCCTGCCGAGGATGAGCCGCACCGCTGCGTGGACACGGACGAGTGCCAGATTGCCGGCGTGTGCCAGCAGATGTGTGTCAACTATGTCGGTGGCTTCGAGTGCTACTGCAGTGAGGGCCACGAGCTGGAAGCTGATGGCATCAGCTGCAGCCCCGCCGGAGCCATGGGCGCCCGGGCATCCCAGGACCTCGAGGATGGGTTGCTGGATGAAGGGGAGGAGGAAGAGGACGAAGAGGAAGCCTGGGAGGCCTTCGATGGTAGCTGGACAGAGATGCCTGGGATCCCATGGATGGAGGCCACGCAGTCATCCGACTTTGACCTGGCCTATAGACCTAGCTTCCCAGAGGACGGGGAGCCAGGGCTGCCCTACCTGTACCCCACCTGGCCACCCCCACTTAGTGCCCCCGGGGCCCCCCACCACCCTTCAGTGCTCTCTGTCACCCGGCCTGTGGTGGTCTCGGCCACGCGCCCGCCACTGCCTTCTGCCCACCAACCCGCTATTATCTCTGCCACACGCCCACCCCTGGCCCCGGCCCCGCAGCCCCCCGTGATCCCTGCCATACACCCAGCTTTGCCCTCTGACCACCAGTTCCCCATGATCTCAGCCAACTACCCAGACCTGCCTTCTGCCCACCGACCCCTCGTTATCTCTGCCGCACAGCCAGGACCGACCCCTGCCCACCAGCCCCCAGTGGCCTCAGCCAAATATCCCAAGCTCTTCCCCGCTCACCAGTCCCCCATGTTCCCAGACACCCAGGTCGTTGATACCCAGAACACCACACGTTTGCCTCGAATCCCAGCTAACCACACCCCTCTGGTCACCTCCTCCAGTCCCCCTCAACCCCCTGTGACCCCAGATGTCCCGATCCTCAAAGCCCAGGCTGGCCACCATCCCGTTACTTCTACCGTCCAGCCTTCTCGGACCACCGCTTTCAGGTCCCCTGTGCCCCCTGCCCATCAAGCGCCTGTGCCTGCGGCCTCCCAGCCCCCAGCCTTCCACACTCCTCTGCCCCCTCGGAGCTCCACTAGCCAGACCTCCTCACTCACCAGCACTCCACACCCCCACTCCAAAGCCCCACAAGTCCCAAGGGAAGGCACTCCTGACCCTAGTCTGGCTCCATGGCTGCCCTCGGCGGCCCCCACATCAGCTCCTCCAGCCCTGGGGGAGGCCAGTCCAGCTGGCCGAAGCCGGAGGGATGACCGGTGGCTCCTGGTGGCACTCCTAGTGCCAACATGCGTCTTCTTGGTGGTCCTGCTTGCACTGGGCATCGTGTACTGTACCCGCTGTGGCCCCCACGCGCCCAACAAGCGCGTGACCGACTGCTATCACTGGGTCACCCACACCGGGAGCAAGGGCCCGACGGAACCCGCGCCCCACCGGGGCAGCCTCACAGGGGTGCAGACCTGCAGAACCAGCGTGTGATGGGGCGCAGCCCCCCCCGTGGGGTGAAGGGGAAGGGGCATACATTGGACTCATGGCCCAGGCTGCACCAGGGACCCATGGGGCTGCCCAGCTGGACAGAAAGCTTCCTGCTCCCCCGGGCCCAGCCAGGCTCCTCTCTCAGCCAGCCACTAGACTCGACTCTTGGGAACTCTGTTTTCTTGGCCCAGCACTCACAGTGGAGGAGATGCCGAGGCCCCCAGGACCTCAGGGGGTGGGTGCTGGGGACTTCTCCAATAAAGGGGGTGCCAACCTCACCCAAAGCTTCTGATCCCCATTGGTGCCTGAGGGGAGGGTCTGGGAGGACTCAGAAAAAAAGGAGGGGATCTTCCTTCAGCTTGTTTGGGTCCCCAAGGAAATAAGGTAAGACTCCTTAAGGGAGGGTATGTTTTAGAGATTCTCAGGGAAACAGGAAACCAGAGAGGGCAGAACCTTGCCCAAGGTCACACAGTGAGCCTAGGAGTGGGAGGTTTGGCATGAAGAGAATTTCGTTTGTTCCTCTTTTAACCAAAACTCTTAGAAGGTGGGACTGAGTCTGAAATGAGGGCTTCTGCTGACCTGGAGCCAAGCTGGGACTTGGGGGTCAAAGGTAAGCTCTAGGCTGGGTGATTCTGGGGAGTGCAGGGGGCCCCCGAGGGTGAGCTTCTCTGACTTTCTGCTTGTACTGTCCTTCCTCTCCCTGAAGGCTGCAGAAGCTGGTGGCTGGGCTCAGAGTCAAGGGAGTTGTCAGCCTCTGGGTTGTAGGTGCTCAGGAGGCACGCCTTGGGGAGAGTCTAGAAGGCAGGGCTGGAGAGAGCAAGGAACCCAGGTGAGAGGTCCCACACGCAGCTCCCCGGGCAGCCTCCTAAGCAAGGCCTCGGCGGCTTGAGCAGCTCGGAGCCTTTCTGTGTGCATGGTGCTGGGTCAGGGAGACCCCAGGCTGAGAAAGGTTCGGGCTCCTCCAAGCTGAGCCGTCCGTGAACGGGAGGAGGGGATGGTAAAAAAAAACAAACCAAAATCATCACAGCCTGTGGGGACCCAGCAACCTCCCTCATCCTGGGCTCATTGCCTTGGGGACTGCGAGAGGCGGGAACTGGGAGGGGGAGGCGCCGGATCCCACCACCTCTGTAATTTTTCAGTTGCAGTTTCTAAGGGACCTCTAATTAGGACGGAAGAGAACCACCACGACCACCCGGGCAGGCGAGGAGGGGTGGTCCAGAGCTCCCTTCCCTACGCAGTGCCCTTCGCTACCCTATGACCCCCAGGGGCTGGGCCTGGGCTGGGAGGTTCAGCTGGGCCCCACGGGACTCGGAGAGGGGAGATGGGAGTTGGGACGAATGGGGGCGCAGGGTGGGGGGCGGCGCGGAGGGGGCGGAGGGAAAGCTGCGCACCGCCCCCCCCCGCTCCGCTCTCACGTTCCTCTTAACTCAAACCAGACGCCCCTACCAGATCCCTCCCAAGGTTTTAACGTCGGAGGTGCAGCCAGAGAGATTCACTGGATGGGAGTGGGGGGTCGAGGGGTGTCCCAAACAGTTAGATCGGAGGAGAAGGTAGGGGGCACGGCCTGTGGGGGTGGCAAAGCCCGCCAGGACGGGAAGGACTGGAATTCCCTCCTGTGACCCTGGGCAGGCGATCCAGAGCGCCTCGAGGGCAGGAAGGAGTTAAAAGCACTGCTGTCAGAGGGCGGGGATGGGAGTGGGGCAGGGGGCCCAGAGCCGGCTCTTTGTCATCCTGTAATGAGCACCAGATGCGGAGCTGCGTGCGGGCCTAAACAGACGGCCTCCCAGGGCAGAGCCCCCACTAGCGCTGCAGTGGGGCTCCGCCTAGACCCGGAGCTGAGCTCAGGCTCCACCCACTGGCTCCGGCCCCGCCTCCTCCAGGCGCGCCCCGGGTCTGCGCTGTCAGCCGGGTCTCTCGGAGCTTCGAGCCACGCCCACCCACGGCCGGCTAGCGTACCCTCGGGAACTCTCCGGAGGTCACGCCCACCAAAGCCGCAAGCCTCGCCCCCTGCCAGCTCAGAGATTCTTCCGAACGGTTGCCCCGCCCCTCCTCTCTTTAGCTCCGCCCAGGCCGAGGCGGTTACTAGGTCCCGCCCACCTGGGCCTTAAGCCCCGCCTCCTAAGTGCGGCTTGCACTGGGAGACTGGCAATTGTTATTTTTTTTATTTTTGAGACTGGCAATTATTAGTTCTCACTTCAAGGTGCTCTGAACTCCGTCCAGAGTTAACACATTTTCTTCACGCAGCTCCGCCTTTTGTTGAGCTGGGGACTAGGTCCACGAGTGCAGGGAGTCAGTCCCGCAGAGACACTAACTCTGTCCGGGAGAGATGAAAACTCCGCTCTCCACGAGTTTACTCGTTCCCTTCCTCTTCAGGCTACGCCCCACCCCGTTACAAGCCACGCCCCTTCCCCGAGTTCCCCCCCCCCCCCAATCGCGGAGGCGGGGCCCCAAGCCGGCCTCCCCAGGGAAGAGCTCCGCCCACATCTGGCTAACACACCTTCCCTTCACACTGAGATAATGAGCTGGCCATTGCCCACCTCTAAAGAGCCCCAGGTCCCTCCCGCTAAAAATGCCCGGGAGTCCGCCCACCCAGAGAGCGCTCGTCTCTCGGGCTTTGAACACGAGCATCAACCACGCAGAGAACGGAACCCAGCGTCGGGTTCCGCCTCTCGTTAATTACAGCCCCGCCCACCGTCAGGCCCCGCCTTCTAGGGACCGAAGTCGCGGCCGCTCCCGACCCGGCACTCTCCGAGGCCGCTCACTGCCTCTGGGTGTGATCGAGGCCAGGATGCCGTTGGAGCCGGCCATGGCGCTGTCTCCTTCCCTGCCCCCGGTTTTTAGTCGTCAAGATCGCGGGTTCTCTAGAGTGCGCTCCAAGTCAGTTGTCAGGAGTCCGGCGGACGGCGTCCAGAAGTGGGCCTTTGGCGCCGCCTGTCTTCGGCGCTTGCACAGGAAAGCACAACGCTGCTCAATGAACAGTTGCTTCTCTGGTTAAATGTTTGTGTAACTCGAATATCTGCCGACTCCCCCCAGCAGAACAGCAGATCTGCTCTCATAGTGTTTGGAAGACACCGAGAGGGCTTCACCCTGGCCGTCAAGCTGAGTGGTCTCTGTGTCTTTAGCAGCTTGCTGTCCATCCTCTCGAATCCTGTTTCCCAGGGAGGAAAGCACAACCTCTCACCTGGGGACCAAGAATTGTTAGGGCTAGGTCCCTCCTCCTCACTAGCTTGAAAGTGTCCACACCGTTCTTGGGGGGAGGTGTGTATGGCAGGAGGGAGTGGGTTTGGGCTCAGAAGTCCTCAGTTGGGATCTGAGAGTCACAGTTTTTTGGAGTAGGATTGAGTTCAAGGCCGTCCTGTTTATCAGTGCTCATCTCTACATTTGAAAATATTAGTCTGCTGACTCCCACACTAGTTGGGGACTCCAGGAAGCCAGGAGATCTCAGTTCAGTGCTAGGAACTCAATAAAATATTATTCAAACAATATTGGGACAGACCAGGGAGTAAAGTTGAGGGGAATGAAAGTAACACCTACTGAGCACAACTCGGTGCCAGCACCCCCTGCTTCAGAGCCACCCCAGACAAACGTGGGACTCAGGTGTGGGATGGCTTCCAGGGGGTATTCCAGTCCTGGTGTCCTGGCATCTACCAATGCACATGGGGCTTGGTGCCAAATAATAATGAAAACAATAGTAGATGCGTGCAGCGCTTATTTTATGCCTAGCCCAATTCTAATGGATTTGCATTTAAGAATCGTTTAAGGACCATAGTGTTAAAAAATATTTAAGAGCCATAACAATCCCAAAGAAGTGCTAGTTTAAAAAAAAAAAAAAGAAGAAGTGCTAGTTTTACCACAGTTTATGGATGAAGAAGCTGAAAGCACTTGCCTGAGTACCTGTGTTAAGCCCTGCCCAATTTGACCAAGTTAGTAAGTGGAGGTTTGAATCCAGTTCTATGATTTCACCCCTAGAGCAGAGCCAGTGAATAGTGACAGCCACGTCTCTGGTCCAGAAATGCCCACCTCCCAAGGAACTTGCTTTTGGGGGTAAAGCTGCAAGATGTGGGCTCCCAGGCTGATCATGCTGTGATTGGGTGTGGGGGGTGAGTGAAGCCTTCCTCACAGTCAGTTGTAGTTTTGATGAATGATAATTCTAACTGAGGCATTGCCTGTGACCTGGTAAGATCCAGACAAGGGGCCCAGAACAGGTGCAGCTTTAGGGTCTCTGAGATTGGCCATGATTTTAGCGTGGTTTTGATTGAGTTTGGGAATTTCTCTCCAGGAGACAAATTAGCAGTGGTTAAGACCAGGCACCCTGCACCAGACAGGCTTGCTTCCATTCCACCTCTACTGCTTGAGGGTTGCAGACTTTAGGCAGATTCCCTAACCGTTCCTCATTTGAAAAATGGGCATACTATAATGCCCATGATAGCCACAGTAATCTGTTGGAGAAAAGAAAGAACTCTACGAGGAGAGACAGATCTCTTTCTGGAAGCTGGTGAGGACCTTCGAGGTGGCTGCATGAACCTCCTACAGGAAGTGCTATCTATTTTAGCTGGCAGAATCCAGAAACTGATTGTGGGAGAGCTGAATCCCCAGAAACTGACATCTCACGCCCACCAAGTCCCTACAGTACAGGTTCCCAAACATTGTCAGTTTGCCATGTCCTGAGTGTCTCACTTGATTTTCTTCGTGGAGTCCCTCGGTCACCCAACAGTTCCATTTAATAAATAGTTAGATATAAACAACGTAAGAAATGCTTGTGTTTTAATACTTCAGTAGTCATTTGAGAAAATAATATAGAGATACTGGAAGATACAAAAATATTTTCTTCTTAAATGACCATAGTCGCCTGCTGGTCGGGTGTGTGCACCACTTCTCAAAACTTGGAATCCGACTGGACATCGTCACCTTCATTTCCTGTTCGGCATTGACTTTCGCTGCGGTACTTGCTTTTTATCATGGCAGCTGCCAAAATTCCAGCTGTGCAAAGAGATTATGTCATCGAAAGGAATGTGGTGCAATCCGATGTTGAAACTGTGAACGGCCTCAAGCTAGCAGCTTGCCAGTTGTCTGACAGATGTCCAGTGTCTCTGTCTTTCCCTCAAAGTTCTATCATATTTCATGGCACCCCATGAGTTTGCTGCAGTGCATGGGCCCTACATCAAAGACAGGATCTTGTTAGATGCCAGGATTCCGACTGAGGACACGTACAAGGACGGGGAAGAAGGTGTGTGAGGTTACGGGTGCCTGTAACCCTCCCCCTCCCCCTCGCTCTACTCTCTTGCCAGGTTGGTCCCATGGAAGCTAAGGAGAAGATGGAAAATGAAAACAAAATGGGTGTGGGTGGTGGGCAGAATCAAATTAGGAAGACATATCACACCCAAGAGGAATGACAGAAGCCTATGGAGAAGAGGCAGACCTGGCTTTGGGAGATGAACTCTTAAAACCAGGCGGCCAAAAAGTAAAGGTTTAGGTCTTGACTCATGGATGGTCTCAGAGGGCGTTATGGGAAGCTGGATTTTCTTGCTGTAATGCAGGCATCCGAAAGAAGCTTTGTCAGAGGACTCACTGCAGCCCCAACTGAGCACTGGCCTCATGTTGGGAAGAGTCAGGCTTCCTTGGAACAATACAGAGGAAAAAATTCCAAGGCTTCGGAGAACAGAATTGTAATATCAGTCTATCCCACTTGTGAGCTGCCTACCCCACAGAATGATGTGTCACCAGGTCCCAGAGATTCTCCACTCTCAGTGGCCACTGAAAATAGGCTGATTAAAAAAGCCCCCAGGAAAAAAGAGGGCTTCCCTGGTGGTCCAGATGGTAAAGAATCTACCTGCAGTGTGGGAGACCTGAGTTCAGTCCTTGGGATGGGAAGATTCCCTAAAGGAGGGCTTGGCAACCCACTCCAGTATTCTTACCTGGAGAATTCCCATGGACAGAGGAGCCTGGCGGGCTGCAGTCCACGGGGTCGCAAAGAGTCGGACACAACTGAGCGACTAAGCATGCATGCTCACAAAAACAAAGTGGTTCAGTGGTTAAGACTCTGTCCTCACAGTGCAGGGACATGGGTTTGATCCCTGACTGGAGAACTAAGATCCTGGGTGCCACTCGAAGCAATCAAAAATTTAAAAAAAAAAAAAAAAGCTTCAAAAGACTGATTAAAATGGGTGCTCCACCTGTATATTTCAGGATAATAATCTCCCCTTTCAAGGTTCTAACCTTAATCACATCTGCAGAGTCCCTTTTTCTGTATAAGATAACATACGCACAGGTTCCAGGGATTAGAACGTGGGCATATTTGGGGCCATCATTCTGCTGACCATACTTGGGGACCAGAAAAACTGTTCCAAGTTGGTGCGAGATCCCTCTAGCCACAGCAAGCTGGTCCTGTGGTGGAGCGCCCGGTAGGAGAGATGATAAAGTCTGCTTTTTATTGTCAGCTTGTTTTGTTAGTGAGAACTTGCCACCACCTCCTGCTGCCGTCCAAACAGCGGGGAGAGGTGCTATTGCTCCCGATTTACACGAAGCAGTCATTCCTGGTCACATGGCTATGGGACCGGAGGGGACAGTGTGTGGATACAAGCTGTCACAGCCTTGATAGTGAAGGCCCAGGTCAGGAGTTGTTTCTGTTTCATGAGATGATGTTGACCTTTTCATCTAGGAAGCATCAGACCCTGTACGAATTTGTGTCTAGCTACTCCTCCCTCTTGGGGTCCCTTGAGGTTCTTTCCTGCCATCTGATCACAATTCAAGTTCATCTCCAGCCATCTGGGGCTATTGAATCACTCTGAATCCCCAAAGGAGAGGAGGTCTCAAATGCTCACCTTCCAGGGGTACCTTGGCTCCCAGCGAGTCAGCATCCTTGATGGCAAGCAAAACAGAAGGGAATCTTTGTAAGACACTGGAAGCTGTGGGGTTAATGTGGGATGAAATTCAGGCCCGGAAACAAGCAGAAGCTGGGGTAGCTTGGAGGACGGAACAGGGATTCAGGAGCAGTGCGATCAGGCTACTCCAGCCAGTCTCAGAATCTTTGAGACTTTGCCTAGAATTTACATTCCAAGCATCCATTTGCCCTTTCTTGCACCACTTGCCTGTAATTTTGTTGGTTGAAGAGCAGGGGAAGGCTCCAGATTACAGACCCAGCAGCTTGGTTGAAAGCAGCAGGCAACTGCTAAGTGGCAGTTTCTCTCACTAATAAGGAAATAATAAAAGAATAGATTTTTATTTTCTTCCTAGTGGATGCTGTACCACAGAACTTGCTCACAAGGGACCCATCTTGGGTTATTTTCCTGGTTCCTGAATGTGTAACTTAGGACATTTAGACACATGCTGAGCCATGTATCCCCATGTGAACAAGGGTTATTACAGGGGGAAGGGTTCAAATGGAGGCCAGGGAACCCACTGGCCACTAAAAAACAAACGCGTTTGTCCAGTATTTATCAAGACGCTACTATGCATCAGATGCTCCACAAGGGCTCAGTTCCACAAAAGTAACTAAAAGGAGAGCAATAAGACTATGTAAGATAAGGAGGGGGGTGGGGGCAGGGAAAGAAATAGGTGAGGGGGATGAAGAGGTCCAGACCTTCAGTTACAACATAAATGAGTCATGGGGCTGAAATATATAGTGTGGGGAATACAGTAAATAATTATGTAATAGCTTTGAATTGACAGGTGACAGCTAGACTTATCATGGTGATTATTTTGAAATGTATACAAATATTGAATCACTATGTTGTATGCCATGTGAATTAACAGAGTACTGTAGATCAATCATACTTCAAAACCAAACAAACCCACAAAAGAAGAGATCAGATTTGTACTTACCAGAAGTGGGGGGTGGGAGGAAAACGAATTGGATTAATATAGTCAAAAGGTACAATGTTCCAGTTATAAAATTATTAAGTACTAGGGATGTGATGTACAGCATGACAAGATAATTAACACTGCTGTATGCTATACATGAAAGTTGTTAAGAGAATAAATTCTAAGAGTTCTTAGAATATTATCACAAGGGAAATATTTTTCTAGTTTTTTAACATTGTAAGTCAAATCATTATGCTATACACCTTAAACGCATACAGTTATTGTTCAGTCACCCAGTCATGTCTGACTCTTCATGACCCCATGGACTACAGCATGCCAGGCTTCCCTGTCTATCACCAACTCCCAGAGTTTACTCAAACTCATGTCCTTTGAGTCGGTGATGCCATCCAACCATCTCATCTTCTGTCGTCCCCTTCTCCTCCTGCCTTCAATCTTTCCCAGCATCAGGGTCTTTTCCAATGAGTCAGCTCTTCGCATCAGGTGGCCAAAGTGTTGGAGTTTCAGCTTCAGGGCCAGTTCTTCTAAAGAGTATTCAGGGTTGATTTTCTCTAATATTGACTGGTTTGATCTCCTTGCAGTCCAAGGGACCCTCAAGAGTCTTCTCCACTACCACAGTTGGAAAGCGCCAATTCTTCGATGCTCTGCTTTCTTTATTGTCCAGCTCTCACATCCATACATGACTCCTGGAAAGACCTGTATGCCAATTATATCTCAGCAAAACTGGAGAAAAAAGAAATAGAAAAGGTGATACCACTCAAGGCCCTGCCCAGGCAGGAGAGGGTGGTGATCTGAACCAAGGCAGAAGCAGAGTTTGGATGGGAGGAGACAGTAAAATTGAGAGGTGGCTGGAGAGTGGATTTGGACCAGATCCAGTGACTGGCTGAAGATGAAGCCCGGAGGATGGTGACGCCAGGTTTTGGCTCCCCCTGGTGGTGCCGTTCATGGAGGAGGAGACCCGCGAGAAGCAGCCCCTTGGGAAAGATGGATGATATTCAATGTGGGCTGTGTTGCATTTGCAGCATTTGGAGGTCACCCAAGTGGGTCTGAATCAGACAGGAAGACACTTGGGTGCCTGAATCAGAGCTCAAGGCAGAGGGTCAGGATGAAAATGGAGACTGGAGTTTCCATTTTACCCCACGGTTGGGGGTCCCTGAAATGACCAAAGCTGCCGCCCACCTTCTTGCACAAGGGGAACTCTAATTCTCTTTTTGCTTTTTTGGCCACATCACTCAGTTTGTGGGATCTTAGTTCCTCGACCAGGGATCAAACCTGGGCCCCTGGCAGTGAGAGTACCGAGTCCCAACCACAGGATCACTGGGGAATTCCCCTCCTGAAACAGGACTGAGGATCCTATGGTCCTTGTCCCCCATTTCTTCTGCCTGAGTTTGTCTGTGGAAAATTTTTAGCTGAAGATTAAGTTTAATGAGAGAAGTGAGAACATGCAGAAACAAAGGAAAACAGTCAGAGGAGATCAAATCACAATAGTTTAGTCATTAAGCATAGACAAGGACCTTTAGTTTCTTCTCAAGGGCTATAGATAACATTCTGAGCCATCTCCGGTGAGCTGTCTTGTGGATACTGAAACCCCCACCAGGCGGAGAAGCTAACTGCGTGGTGGCCAGACTGTAGCCATAACATAAGCTGCCCGCAAGAAATGGAAACAAACCGACCCTGGAGCTGAAGATTTGTTGTTGTCCAGTCGCTAAGTTGCGTCTGACTCTGTGACCCCATGCACCCCATAGCATGCCAGGCTTCCTGGTCCTTCGCTGTCTCCCAGAATTTGCTCAAACTCATGTCCATTGAGTCAGTGATGCCATCCAACCGTCTCATCCTCTGTCACCCCATTTTCCTCCTGCCTTCAATCTTTCCCAGCATCAGGGTCTTTTCCCATGAGTTAGTTCTTCACATCAGGTGGCCAAAGTATTGGAGTTTCAGCTTCAGCATCATCAGTCCTTCCAATGATATTCAGGAGTGATTTCCTTTAGGATTGACTGGTCTAATCTCCTTGCTGTCCAGTGAGCTCTCAAGAGTCTTCTCCAGCACTGCATTTAGAGAGCATCAGTTCTTCAGTGCTCAGCCTTCTTTATGGTCCATCTCTCACATCTGTACACAACTACCAGAAAAACCATAGCTTTGATTATATAGACCTTTGTCAGCAAAGCAATGCCTCTGCTTTTTAATATGCTGTCTAGGTTTGTTACAGCTTTTCTTCCAAGAAGCAAGCGTCTTTTAATTTTGTGGCTGCAGTCAGTGTCCACAGTGATTTTGGAGCCCAAGAAAATAAAATCTATCACTGTTTCTACTTTTTCGCCAACTATTTGCCATGAAGTGATGGGACCGGATGCCATGATCTTAGTTGTTTAAATGCTGAATTTTATTTTATTTTTTTACTAAGCTTGTCTTTTTTTTAAGTTTATTTTTTAAATAGCACAATCACCTTATTTTTTTAAGTTTTGGCTGCACCCTGAAGCGTGTGGGATGTTAGTTCCTCGACCAGGGATTGAACCCACATCCCTTGCTTTGAAAAGTGTAGACTTAACCACTGGACCACCAGGGGGCTCCTAAATGCTGAATTTTAAGCCAGGTTTTTCACTCTCCTCTTTCACCCTCATCAAGAAGTTCTTTAGTTCCTCTTCGCTTTCTGCCATTAAAGTGGTATCTGCATATCTGAAATGCTGAATTTTAAGCCAGGTTTTTCACTCTCCTCTTTCACCCTCATCAAGAAGTTCTTTAGTTCCTCTTCGCTTTCTGCCATTAAAGTGGTATCTGCATATCTGAAATGCTGAATTTTAAGCCAGGTTTTTCACTCTCCTCTTTCACCCTCATCAAGAAGTTCTTTAGTTCCTCTTTGCTTTCTGCCATTAAAGTGGTATCTGCATATCTGAAGTTGTTGATATTTCTCCTGGCAATCTTGAGTTCAGTTTGTGAGTCATCCAGCCTGGCATTTCGCATGATGTATTCTATATAGAGGTTAAATAGGCAGAGTGACAATATACAGCCTTGCCATACTCCTTTCCCAATTTTGAACCTGTCGTTCGTTCCATGTCTGATTCTCACTGTTGCTTCTTGTCCTGTATACAAGCTTCTCAGGAGACAAGTAAGGTGGTCTGGTATTCCCATCTCCTTAAGCATTTTCCACAGTTTGCTGTGATCCACATAGGCAAAGGCTTTAGCATAGTCAATGAAGAAGAAGCAGATTTTTTTTTTTTAATTCCCCTACTTTTCCTATGATCTGACGGATGTTGGCAAATTGATCTCTGGTTCCTCTGCCTTTTCTAAATCCAACTTGTACATCTGGAAGTTCTCAGTTCATGTACTACTGAAGCCTAGATTCAAGGATTTTGAGCATAATCTTGCTAGCATGTGAAATTAACTGTACTTAATCAAGGTGATGCTGGTCAGACCACTGATGACCAATTTCAAGATGACAGTCAGAGCTGACTACTGTTTTTACATGTAGCCCCATCCCTCAGCCTATACAAGCTCTTGCCACTGATTGTCAGTGGAGGGGAACTTGTTCTCAAACAAGAGTTGATCTTTACCCGTTGTTACCTTCTCCCAAAATAAAGCAACCTTTCCTTTCCTATCAACTCTTTTGAGAATTGGTTTTCAAGTGGTGGAGCCACCAGACCTGGATTCAGTAACACTCCAACTCCTAACTTCCTAAATATCCAGAGTCTGAATTTGTCAATGATACTATGTTTGTTTTATAAGTGTTTTTTAGAGTTGTGAGCTTGATCTTTGTTAAAATATTAGCCTAATATTAAAATATTAGTTATAACACATGTTTTATAACACATAAATTGAAACTCTTCTACTGAAAAAAAAAATCAGTACTTTAGTCAGTTTTATTTAATAAGTTTTAGAAACAGCAGCTTAAAAGAAGAAAAATAGAACTGTCTTTTCTCGGGCAACCACGAGTTGCCGGTTTTGGTCTCAGAAAACTAGCCGGTTTTGGTCTCAGCTGACATTCTGGGCAGAAGCTCCCCCTTGGAGCAGAGGTTCGCATCCTCCGGCATTTGGTGCACGGTTATCAATTTGGCCTCTCTGTTTTCCTTTGTTCCTGGCGGATCTGACTCCCAGGAGCTTTACACCCTCACCCAGCAAGGCAGCAGCTTGCCTTCCCTGCCCCAGCTCAGGGTCGGGTCCTTGCCCTTTCCAGCCACCTCAACGATGACTTCATACTTAGGAACTCTGGAGGACCAGATCTAAGAGGGAAGATGATGGTCACAGAAACTGCAGCAGCCTGCCACCTGGGGGAGGTTCTGGGGGTCGACCCGCAGAGGAGGCACACAGCCTCATGGGTTGCTCTGGATCAGGGAGGCAGCCTACTCTTCCCTGGGTGCCCTTCTCAGGGCTGTTAGCTAAGGAAGATAAAGCTCCACTTTCGGGGAGGCTGGGTGATGCAAAGCTCCTTTGGCAGCTCTGGGCCACAGGATGATGTGAAATGGGCCACCAGCCCATCCTCAGGACCTCGTGACCTCAGTCACCCTGGAAGTGTTGGTAGCAGCTGAAGGATCATTCAGTTAATACATATTCACCGGACATCAATTATGTGCTAGGCGCTATGCTGGCTGCTGGTGTGTGTGACTGTGTGTGTAATATGGAGTGCCTATTTATAATGAATACTAACAGTATGAATGATGATGACAGCTAAATTTATTGAGCATTTATTATGTTGCAAACCCTTTTCTAAGCATGGTGGCATAGTGTGTTTTTCTTTTTTTTTTAGTATTGTGATTTTATTTATTTATTTATTGAAGTACAGTTGACTTACAATGTTGTGTTGGTGTTTTTGTTGTTTCTGTTTTAGTCACTAAATCGTGTCCAACTCTTTTGCGACCCTGTGGACTGTAGACTGACAGGTTCCTCTGTCCTCGGAATTTCCTAGAAGGTTATCATTTCTTACTCCAGGGGCTCTTCCCTACCCAGGGATCGAACCCATATCTCCTGCACTAGAAGGCAGATTCTTTACTGCTGAACCACCAGGGAAGTCCATGTTGGTGGCATATTATCTTATTTAATTCTCATGCTAAGCCTTGGAAGTCAGCAGATTCTATTATTATCTTCCATTCTGCAGCTGAGAGAGGATAAGTAACTTGCCGAGGGCCACTGGGGTCATAGGGGTGAAATTAGAGCTCCGTCAGACTGAAAGTTCTGCACCTGTGACCATTTGCCTTCCATAACTTTAGTTCTAATAGAAGAAACAAATCATAACCTCATGCATACATAAATAAAAATAATTGCCACCTCTGCTGAGCAGCAGAAGGAAATGCAGAGGGAGCTGAGGTAGGAGTGGATGTCTTCAGACAGAGCTGTTGGGGGTCGGGGGAGAGCTGGGGAGGAGGCAGACTCCAGGAGCTAGGACAACAGGTGCCAAGACCTGGAGGTGGGAAGGAGCCTGGCTTGTTGTAGGGTCAGGCGCGAGGCCTCGATGGATGGGGGAATAGGGATCTGAGGGCCCGGGCAGGAGTCTGGGTTTTCCTTGAGGAGCTGTATATATATATATATATATATATATATGTACATATATATATAATACATATTATATGTACATAATAACATGTATATATAATATGAAAATCTAAAATTATCTTTTATTTAAAATTTCTTTTTTATTTAAATAAATAAATTTTATTTATTTATTTTTCTGCACGACACATGGAATCTTAGTTACCTGTCTGAGGATCAAACCTGTGCCCGTCACATTGGAAATGCAGAGTCTTCACTACCGGGACTGCCAGGGAAGTCCTGGCCCTAGTATATTTTGAGTATGGTGGAGATGTGATTGGGTTTACATATTAAGGTGATTCTGCATGGGCTGGAGGACATGCGAGGAAGGGGAGGTCTCTTGGAGTCCAAGGCTGATGCTGGAGGAGGATGCCCTGAGGGGACCTGGAGCAGGGTGGTGGCTGGGACAGGCCTGGGGGCTGTTTAGAGAGATGTGCTGTAGGCAGGATCCTGGATGTAGATTTCATGACAGGGGTGAGGGAGGTGTTCATGGATCAAATGCTATTAATACAACTTCCGGATCTTCAGAATACTCCAGTTGGAGCGGGGAGAAGTGGGGGGGGGGGGTGGTGTGTGGGTGAAATAAGAGTGATGGCTCTGACGACAAAGGGCTCTGTTGCACTAACCTCTCTACTTTCGTGGTGCTTGAAATTTTACATAATTAATGCAAAGTTAAAAAGAAAAAACAAGAAATAGATTGCTACACAAGTGTCAAGTTTAAGCAAGAGTGCTGACTCTATTTCCTGAGATGGAAAAGATAGGAGCAGGGTTGGAGGGGGTGACGATCAGACATCCTCTTTCTTTTTTTTAATATATATATATTTTTCTATTTGGCTGTGCTGGGTCTTAGTTGTGGCACAGAGGATCTTTGATCTTTGTTGCAATTAGTTGCCCAAACAAGGATCGAACCTAGGCCCCCTTATTGGGAGTGCAGAGTCTTAGCCACTGGACTACCAGGGAAGTCTCCCAAGCACCCTTTTTCTGCCGCAGTGTGTGGCATCACTCTCTCTCTCTCCATCATAGAACAGAGACAGAGGCTTCTGGGATTTAGGGACAAAGCTCTGGTCCCCATCCTCAGCCATTATTCTCCTTTTGAGAATGGTTTAGAATGGAGCATCCTGGTTCACTGTTGGCCCTCATAAAGTCCAAACACATGAACAAAACACACCAGACCAGTGGAGGGGAGCTGTCCAGTGACTCTCCATTAAGAGGTGGATGTGGTGGTCCAGTGGTTAAGACTCCGAACTTTCACTGCGGGGGGGCACAGGTTTGATCCCTGGTGGAAGAATTAAGATCTTGCATGGTGTGACCAAAAACTAGAAAGAAAGAAAGAAAGAAATGGAACTGGGTTCAGAGCCTGTATCAGTTATTCACTGCATGCAACAAACCACTCCAGAACGTAGTGGCTTGAAACAAGGATTCCCTATTTCTCACCAGTCTGTAGGTCAACAGTGTGGGCTGGGATCAGCTCATTGGTTCGTCTGCTAGTCTCAGCTGGGGGGCATTCTTGGGGCTACAGTCCTCTGCGGCTCCACTGGGGCTGACCTGTTTGAAATGACCTCACTCGTGTATCTGGAAGCTGATGCTGGCCCTTGGCCGAGGCGTGTGACCATTCACCTGTCAGGAGGTCAGGCTGGGCATCTTCATTGTATGGTGGTCTCCGGGCTCCAGGAGAGTGTAGGTGGAAGCTGCAAGCCCTCTAGCAGCCCGGCCTCCAAAGTGGTGCAGCCTGACTTCTGCCACAATCTATTGGTCAAGGCAAGTCATAGGCCAGCCCAGATCCAAAGAGCGAGGAAATAGATTCCACCTCTCAATGGGAGGCACTGCAGAGTTTGAGTCCGTATTTAATCTGCTGTAGGCCAGAGGGTCCCAATAAATGACCGAAGCATGTCATTCTGCCCCCAGTAGGCCCACATCTCATATACCACCACCTTCTCCCTGAAACAAGCATTATAAAATGGTTCGTGTTCAGGAATTCCCTCGCAGTCCAGGGGTTAGGACTCAGCGCTTTCACTGCTGGGGAGCCTGGGTTCAATCCCTGGTCAACCCCAAAGGCTTCGAGGTGTGGCCAAAAAAAAATATCTGTTGGTGCTCATTTTGCAGACCAGTTTATAGACATTGATTGGTTAGGAATGGCATTTGAGTCATTGGTTGATTGCATTTTTTAAAATTTATTTATTTGGTCTTAGTTGCAGCATATGGAGAAGGAAATGTCAAACCACTCCAGTACTCTTGCCTAGAAAATCCCATGGACGGAGGAGCCTGGTAGGCTACAGGCCATGGGGTTGCTAAGAGTCGGACACGACTGAGCGACTTCACTTTCCCTTTTCACTTTCATGCATTGGACAAGGAAATGGCAACCCACTCCAGTGTTCTTGCCTGGAGAATCCCAGGGACAGGGGAGCCTGGTGGGCTGCCGTCTATGGGGTCACACAGAGTTGGACACGACTGAAGCGACTTAGCAGCAGCAGCACATGGGATCTTCAATCTTTATCACGGCATGTGGGATCTAGCTCCCTGACCAGGGATTGACTCTGTGCCCCCTGCATTGGAAGCACAGCGTCTTAGCAGCTTGAGCACCAGGAAAGTCCCTCGATTGCATTTTTGAAGATGGCCGCTAATATATCTCCCACCTCACATGCTAATCTTCCAAGGTGATGGTGATGAGCCTCCATGGAGAGGTGAGGGTCTTACATTCCCTCCCTTTGAAACTGGGTGGACCTTCGAAATAGGTTTAACCGATAGAAAGGGGCAGAAGTGATGTATTTGACTTCAGAGGCGAGATGGCAAAGAGCAATACAGCCTCCACTCTCTTGGTGAATTTGTCCTTGGACCCTAGCCGCCAAGCTATAAGGAAGCCCAAGTTTGGAGATGCCCTCTTTGGGTGTTCCAGCCAATAGCCCTAGTTAGACCCTCAGCCATCAGCCAGCATCAACTGCCAGACACGTGAGTGAATGTTCTTTCGGATGATTCCACTCCTGGCTTTTGATTCTTCCAGCAGAGGCCCTAGATGTCATGGAATAAAGAAAGATAAGCCATCCTCATTGTGCCGTGTCTGAATGTGTGACCCATAGAAATCAGGAGAGATAATAATGAATGATTCTTGATTTTTTAAAATAATTTTATTTATTTATTTTTGGCTGTGCTGGGTCTTTCTTGCTGTGCTGGCTTTTCTCCAGCTGTGGTGAGCGGGCTACTCTCCTTTTTCGGTGTGCAGGCTTCTCATTGTGCTGGCTTCTCTTGTTGCATGCTTTAGGGCGGGTGGGCTTCAGCAGCTGCGGCACACGGGCTCACCAGTTGCAGCTCCTGGGCTCTAGAGCACAGGCTCAATAGTTATGGGGCATGGGCTTGGCTGCTCCATGGCATGTGGGATCTTCCCAGACCAGGGATCGAACCCATGTCTCCTGCATTGGCAGATGGATTCTTTACCACTGAACCACCAGAGAAGACTGATTATTGATGTTTTAGGCCACTAAGTTTTAGTGTAATCTGTGTTGCAGCAGTAGATAGACAATAATGTAAGCTGCTGGTAATAGAGACAAGAAAAAAACCGTTTACTTAAACAAATTAACAGTTTCGCTTAAACAAACTAACAGTTTACTTCTTTTTTTCACTGAGAGGGTCTAGAAATAGGAAACCCAGGGATGATATGGACATACCTATGATGTCATCATAAGCCTAGGGTCTTTTATTGTTTGGTTGGGGTTTTTTGGCCACACCATGTAGCATGCAGGATCCTAGTTCCCCAACCAGGGAAGCTTGGAATCCTAACCACTGGACAACCAGGGAATTGTTGTCTTCCCAGGGTCTTTTATTTATTTGTGTATTTATTTATTTTGCTGATTACTGGACTTTATTAAGATGAAATCACTGATAATTACATGGAAATTACTTGCCTAGGCCAAAATCCTTGAGATTCACATGACTTAGTTACACAAGTAAACATCATGTTCAAAACCATGAGGAAATATCCCAATGCACAGGTGAGGGAGGCTGGGGTGAACAAATCTGCACACTTATTTCAAGCTGTTAAACAGTTTGTGGGCCACACAGTGCTCCCTTGCATGCAAGAAGTCAAGAGCTGCTCTGCGCAGTCCTCCTCCGTCTGTGACCTGGAGGACACACGCTCGTCACAGGGCTCTAGCCGCTCCCGAGCCTTCACACGTTTCTCCAGCTGCTCGAATTGCTCTCTCACTGTTGTTAGAGGCTCCACTAACTCCTCCTCCTCTTCTTCCTCCTCCTTGGGATCTCTGGACCCGGTCAGCATCCTTTGCTCGTCCTCTAGCCCCATGTCCAGCTGCGGTTCTGGACTCAACACAAGCAGCAACAGCGGCACCTCCCCAGGGTCTTTTTGTTCTATTTTGTTCTATTATCCTCAGCACAGGGCTCCAATTCTCAAGCCCAATTCTCTAACCTCCTGATCCAAAGTAGCTACTGGAGTTCCAACGATCACATCTGCCTTCCAGGCTGAAGGCAGGATGAAGCAGAGAGGACAGAACTAGCCTTCACCAATATTGTTTCCATTTCGAGGAGCATTTTTAGAAATTCCTT
The DNA here is from genome assembly GCF_910594005.1 of Cervus elaphus. Taxonomy (NCBI): domain Eukaryota; kingdom Metazoa; phylum Chordata; class Mammalia; order Artiodactyla; family Cervidae; genus Cervus; species Cervus elaphus. The sequence goes on from NC_057816.1 coordinate 6,588,061, forward strand.
CCAAGACCTTCTCCTTATATCTCATACCCTAAAATTAAGTCACACAGCCACACCATATGTGCAAGGGGGGCTGGAAATGTTGCTTTTCAGCTGAGCTCATCGCCATCTAAAGTAAAACTGAGGTTCTGGTGTTGAGGAGGGGAGGAGAATGGATAGTGACTAGTGGGCTGTTGGTGGCTGATGTGTTAGAGCAGGACAACGGAAGAGGGGGACAATGTGGGGGAGCTGGAGCTACACATTGGCCCACAACCTGCTGCAGCCTCCTTGAATGTTTGGGGACCGTGGAATTTTCCATCTAAGTTGCTTCTGAACAAAGGATGGACTTCACTCCCTGCGAGGCAGTGGGCTGACGTATGAGGAAAGCTCTGGCCTCTAACTTCACCCTCCCCAGGTGAACAGCAGGCAGCTAGACTTTTGCTAAAAATCTAACGTGCAGCACTGAGCTTATCACTTCCTGCTTGACCACCTTCCATGGTTGCCCCAGTTTACTGGCAAATTCTTGTCATTGATGTCGAAAGCTCAGCCACCTCTTCTACAGCTCTGCTTCGACCCCTACTTCATGCCTGGCAGCCAGGCCTTTGTGTGGGTAGCTCCCACTGTCCAGAACACCCTCCACCCATCTCTGCCTGGGAGAATCCCACCTACCCTTAGCACTCTCATGGTGCCTTTGCATGGACTAGAAAAGGCTGTCCTTTATCTGGGCTTCCCAGGTGGCTCAGTGATAAAGGATCCACCTGCCAATCCAGGAGATGCAGGAGACGCGGGTTTGATCCCTGGGTGGGGAAGATCCCCTGGAGAAGGATATGGCAACCCACTCCAGTATTCTTGCCTGGAGAATCCCATGGACAGAGGAGCCTGGTGGGATACAATCCATGGGGTCACAAAGAGTTGGGCATGACTGAGCGACTAAGCACAGCACCCCTCCCTTAGTCTTCAGCACACCCAGAAGCAGAATGGAAACCCCTGCTGGGCTGGAAGAGGGGCCACTTGGATAGTCCCCTGGAAATGACCCAGATGCCAGTCGATTGGAGTCAGCTACTCAGAGCAACTTAAACCTCAATCTCAGAGGCCCCAGCCCGGACAGGGAGCTCACCCTCTCCTGGGGTGCTGCAGCCACCACCACCCCTGGCACACCCCCCAGACCCTGCCTGGCCCACTGTGTTGGTTGTGGTGGCCTCGAACCCACCACCCAGAAATGCACGAGAGAAGACCTTCCATTTCATACCTTTTATTTTATCTGCATCTTCTCTGCCTTCTCCCTCCCCCACCGGCTCCTGAGAGGGGGTGGAAGCCCCAGTTGGAAGGGAAGGGACTACTCTCGCCTCCCTGGGGGAGGGACGGTGTCCCCTGGGCCAGGCCCCAGTGATGGAGGAAGCAGGGGCCTCCCTGGCAGAGTAAGGGCATCGTCCAAGAGGCTGCGGCCAGGGCTGAGGCCCCTCGGATGCCCTGCAGCCCCGAGCCCCGTGGGTCATCGGGAAGGAGAAGAGCAGAGAAGTCAGGGGGCGATGAGAGGTGTGTGCGTGGCTGAGGGGTGGACATAGATGTCAGGGGCCAGGAGCGGAGACTAGGGAAGGTGGACTCAAGGTGGGGCCCTGAGGAGGAACCCTGGGTTATAGGGGTGACTGGGTGCAAGGGAAGGGTGCGCCAGAGAAAACAGGGAGGTGGGGTGAGTGGAACAGGATTGTGCTCCAAGAACCAGGCTCCCGGTAGAGGGGCCGTGCTGCAGGGTCTGATCAGGGGCGGGCCCTGAGCAGAGGCCTGTCAGGGGAAGAGGACGGGGACCCTGGGAGGGGAGCGGGGCCGAGGCCGTGGTGCTGCCATAGCCAACTCTCCAGGTTCGTGGATGCCAGCCCAGCTGGGCGTGGCCCCAAACCACCAATTTGTGCTTCTGGGTTGCTTGAGGGCCCCCAACGTGACCTCCACCGTGCTGGGAAGGGTCCACAGGCAGCCAGCCCTCTGCAGTGGGCAACTGCTGTCCCCAGGACTCCTCCCCCAGCCCACGTTTTCTGGAAACTTCCTTTCCTGCCCATCCTGGGAGGCCCCCCGAGCTAGATCACCGGCAATCGCAGGGGGTGGGACATGGTGGTGGTGGCGGTGGAGGGGAGCCATGCTGGGAGGTCCTAGACTCACCTGCGGGGGTGTCCCTCCGCCCCCCAGATGACCTGGGGTCACTGCAGGGGTAGTCTGTCTAAGGGCTCCACCCCCACCCCCACCCCTGGTGTGCTGGTCTGTTTTCCCTCCTGTTTTGGACGGCAATCACTCAGGCGTGGAAGCCCCTGGGGTGGGATGGTGGGGAGAGGGCCAGTCTGGGGGCCACGTGGGTCTCAGAGAGCACCCTGCCCGTCCCCCTGGCAGCCGCTGTCACCGTGGACGATGAGCACCGGGAAGTAAAGGGCGTCCTCATAGCACGGAGGGCTTTCCAAGGGCTCTGTGTCCTCTCCGCGGCGCCCCAGCGGCCCCCCGCTCAGGCTTCGGAAGACCCCCGGGGTGGCCCGACCTCCGGCTCCCAGCGAGAGGCGGCTGCGGCTGAAAGGCAGGCGGGGCCCGCTGGGCCGGGCGGGGGGCAGCGAGTTGCTGCTGACCGAGCGGCGGCAGCGCTGGCAGCCCCGGAGGTAGGCGCCCGAGCCGGCGCCCATGACCACGGCCTCCGAGTAGCTGGGCACCAGCTGCCGGTTGGAGCAGATGTGCCACTCGAGCTCGGTGAAGTCCACCGTGGCCACTCGGGAGAGCGGGGGCCCGCTGGGCACGGCGCCGGGCGGCGGCGAGCTGGCGCCGAAGAGCTTCTCCACCTGGTAGTGGACGTGGGCCGTGCCGTAGGCCGCCACCACGCGCAGCGGCCAGGACAGCGTGGCCGCCGACACCAGCCAGAAGACCCAGGCGCGCGCGTACCAGGGCGGGCTGCGCGGGTCGGCGAACACCATGAGGGACTCGCGGAAGTCCACGTCCTTCAGGTGCATGCCCTCGCGGGCCTCCAGGTAGTCGTCCAGGCCCTCGTTGGCGCTGAAGAAGCGGGCCCGCTGGGTGAGGTACGAGGCCTCGGCCTCGGCGCTGCCGAAGCTGAAGCACTTGGTGAAGCGCAGCCGCGTGGCCGCGTGGTCGGCCAGGCCCACGAGCTCCTTGGAGACGTCGCGGACGCCGTGCGCCGAGTAGTCGAACTCGCCCCGCGCCGTGCGGCTGTCGGCCCGCTCGTGGTAGACCTGCGTGGTGGTGTAGGCGTCGCCGTTGCGGTAGCGGGTGATCTGGCGAGTGCGCCGCACGTAGTGGTAGCTGGTGGCCTTCCACCAGACGCAGGGCGGCGCCTGCTGCAGCCGGCGGATCAGGGCGAGCACGGTGTTGGCGTCGGTGCGCGGCGCCTGGCAGGACCGCACGTGACAGTGCCAGCACTCGGCCAGGTAGAGGAGGTAGAGGAGCGAGACGAAGGCCAGGGGGATGTACAGGTAGCCGTCGGAGCAGGGGCTGGCCGGGTAGGTGGGGGGCGGCCCCCCGCCTCCGCGGGCCAGGGCGGCCTCCGGCCCCAGGACCAGCCGGGGCACCGTGGCCAGGCGACACCAGGCCACCACGGCGCCGCAGGCGTGGATGAGCAGGGTGAGAAGCAGGCACTTCCAATGCGACTCGCGGCACAAGGAGCTTCCCAGGGACTGCTTCAGGGGCCGCTGCTGCAGGAGGGGCAGAGGGAGGGGAGGCCGCGGTCAGCCCCGTGAGGGGGTGGGGCTTGCGTCCCACTGTCCCGAGGAGGAACCGGAGGCTCTGAGGGATGGAGGAACTCGCCCCTGGCCTCACCCCTCTAGCCAACTCACAGGAGAGCTGCAGGACTCAAACTCTGCGCCCTGACCCTGCCCTCCACCTGTCACCTCTCAGGCATGTAGGAGAAAACAGATTCATCTCTGCCACAAGAGGGAAGGATACCCCAGCCCCCCAATGACTGGCTGTTGAGAAAATTGCCTTCTGGTTCTGACTTCGCTCCCGATTTGCTGTGTGATTGCGGCCAGATCCTTGCCCTCTCTGGGCACTGATTCCTGGACCTGGGGGTGTAGGAAGTCAGGGTGGCAGGGGGTCGGTCCTAGGGGTGAAGAGCCTAGGGGTGGTCTTAGGAGCCCGGGATTGGGTGTTGGCTCCACCATTGACTGTATGGCTTGGCCACTCCCCTCATCCTCTTTGGACCTCAGTTTCCTCATCTGTAAACTGGGGTTGTTTACAGTCAACTGGGGTTGTGACGAGTCAAGGAGATCCTATGTGTGAAGATCTTAGCATAGGGTCTGGCCAGTGGAATAAATATTATTACCATTACCCTGCAATCCCTCTGGTCCATTGGTCTAACTAGGGATGGCAGGAGACTTGGGAGAGGCTTTTAAGTAAATGAGAAAGAGGAAGAGAGAGAGGTGTGAGTCTGGAGGGAGGGGAGCAGATGGAGCACCGTCCTCCACTCCCCATCTGCGCTGAGGGAGGGGGCGGGACACAGCTGCTGGGCAGCAGGGACCACTCCCTGGCCCAGGGACTCGGGCACACCCTCCCTGGCAGAGCTTCCAGCCTGGCCCCCACCTCATCCCCAGATGCCCAAGGAGAGAAAAGAGGGAGGACAGAAGGGGTGAAAAGGGGAAGAAGAAAGAGATGGTCTGGAGGAAACAGCATAGGTGGGGTTAAGGGGCCACCGTGTCTGTCACAGTCCCACCAGGCCCCGAGAGACCCAAGAGGAGAGGAAGCGTCCCCAGCCCACCACAGGTGCGATACCACTCCCCTGACCCGCAGGGGCAGTCAGGTGCACATACCCTCATCCACCCCCAGGATCCACCCCACCCCAAGTTCATCGAAAAATCCACCCACCAGGAGTGTGAACGCTGCCTGTTTATCCGACACACACCAGCCCCTCACCAGTGCCCAGGGTACAGCCCCCTTCCCCACGGTGACATGCTGCCAAGGTGTGTGTGCACTTGCCCCTCCCCCCTCCCCCAGGTCCGCCCACCACAGGACACACAGAGGCACATACATGTTACACACTCACTGAAACCCAGGGACACACCTTACCTATCACAGTGCACATCCCCCATCCCTACCCTACTGCAACCTGACACCCACACCCTACAGACTCTACTCAGAGAGACCCACCCACAACAGGGCTGCACTCACACGCACTCACTCAATAGCACTTCACCCAAGCCACGGGGCCCCCCAGTCCCTCACCTGACTATAGGGCACATATGTCCCATTCAAGGTGTGGGGAGCACCCACTGACATCCACACACCCACAAGCACCCTACATTCACCCAGACACACATAGATCCACTCACCGCCTATCACCCCGACACCCCTCACTGGGCCCCACACCCCTGCAGATCCTCTTCCTCCTTAGGACTGAGGAGGGGCCATTCTGAAGGTCCCAACCAGCAGGATGGGCCCTGGGTCCTCACCTCTGGGAGAGGGAGAAGGGGTACCCGGAGGCCACCTCCCTTCCTCTCCCCTCCTCCCTCTGCTCCCCGCCCCCCCAAGTCCCTGCTACTGCTGCTGCATTGCAGGCTCCGCCCGGGCACCTCAAGAACGGCGGGCCGGGCCGGGGGCCTGACCCGTGGGCTCCGGGGAAGAGGGGCAGCGCTGCAGAATGGGGACCCGCAGGGGCCTGGTGCTGACGTCACAGGAGGGCGAGGCTGGATGAGGGGGCGTCGGGGGCGGGAGTTGCTCCCCATATCCCTTCCCAGCCTCCCCACCCCGAACCCCACGCGGGCCCCTAGGCCCCGAGACCCCTCTCAGGATGCAGGTTACCCCAATGACGTCATTGACCAAAGGGGCTCCGGACTTCCCTCCGCAGCCCCCGCTTTGGGGGTCGCCCCGGCTCTTGTCGCCCTCTCCCCTCTGCAGCCCCAGCTCCGGCCCCCCATCACCCGGCGCCGGTACCTCCTCCCGCAGCGGCTCGCAGTCCAGGATGAGCTCGGGCACGTCCCCGCTGTCGCCACTGCCGTCCTCGGGCATGGTGTCCTGGCTGCTTGGGCGGCCCCCGCCCGGGCCCGGGGCATGATAGGGGGGAGCGCCGAGGGCTGCGGCGTGGCCCCGGAGGGCGTCCGCTCGGCTCAGCGGCCGCGGAGGGAGTGCGCGGAGCTCGAGCGCGGCGGCGACGGCGGCGGCGGCAGTGGCGGCGGCGTTGGCGGCCGCGGTGCCCGGCGCCCCGCCCTCCGCTGACCCCGCCCCCACGGCACCCGCGGCGCCGCCGGCAGCGCCTGGCACCGCGGGCACTGCCCCCGCCCTCGAGAAGCCCAAGCTGGGCGGACGGACGCCTGGGTTCCCCTCCTGCCCCGCTCGCGCTTGCGACCTTGGACGAGTCCTTGCTTTCTGGGGCTTGAGTTACCCCCGCTGTAAATTGAATCTCGAGGGTGGATGGGTGGGTGCCCGCGTGGTGCCCACCCAGACCCCGTCTCTGAAGCCTCCCTTGTGGCGGTGGTACAAGGGACAGTTACAGACCTGAATGCTGTGGTGAGCCTCACTAGCTGGACAGAGGTGCTGGGCTCTACTTAGAGTAGGCAAGCAGGAGGCCAGGACACCCGGGCCCTAGGCTTTGTGACCTTGAGTTTGCACCCTCCACCCCAACCTCAGTTTTCCCACCTGTGAAATGGGCACAGGAAGGTGTTGGATTCAAGGCACATTCATCATGTGGAACAGGGGCATGGGATTTGTCCTGCACGAGAGGACCTCCCTCCCAGGTACTGGTGGCCCCAAGTGCTGCCCCCTGACCCTCAGGGGCCTCAGACCTTCACATCTGACCCTGAATCAGAGCCTAGGCCCCAAGGTAGACAGTCAGTGGGTAGGACACAGGGAGCTGCAATGCTGGGTGGATTTTGTTTTGTGATTTTTTTTTTTCCAAACAGCAACTCAAAGATCATTCCTTTCAACACCCCTACACATTTAAAGATGAAGTAACTGAAGTGGTAGAGAGGAAAGGACTGAATCAGAATTTCATCCATTTTTTTTTTTTTATTTATTGGGTGCACATGTTTATTGGTGTCTTCTATATGCAAGTACTGTGAAGTATTCATAAGCATTGTGAAGACAAGTGTAGGAGTGGAGAATGACACAGGTCCTATTCTCATGGAATTTACATCCAGGGCAAACTACTGCAGTCAGAGGGAGCCTGTAGCCTGGCCTCCAGCATCCATTCCAAGCCTGGTCAGGACTCTTCACTCTGTCTTTCTGAGAGGCACAGTTGAACTGACTCTTAAAGGATAATTAGGTTTGGGACAGGTGGATGTGAAGGGTAAGGACATCCCAGGTGGAGGGGACTTCTGGGCAAAGGCACTGTGAATGGACTACGTGGATTGAGTTTGGAGAGCCGGAAGGTCACCTGGTGTAACTGGACACTGGGTAGCTAACCAGAGGCAGGTCAAAGAGGACCTGATCTTGCTTAGGAGACGTGGTGGCTGGACGTCTGTGAGAAGGGAGACCCCTGAAGACTGTCTTCAGGAAAGATGGGAATGAGAGAAAGGAGTCCCTGAGGTCACGAGTGAAGCTTGGGGGTCTCACTTCGAGATGACTGCAGGGGTGAGAATGACTCAGGAGTTTCAACTGCAGCTTCTGGGGACGAACCAGCACACCCCCACTGGCATCTTCTGGACCATGGGAGAGTCGATGGGACAGCACACCTCCACTCACACATCTTCTGGACCACTGGAAAGTCGATGGGACGAGCCTAGTGTAGGATCCTATTCCAACTATTACCACCCAGTTTCTGAGACTTCAGACCCGTACCTCGGTTTTCAATAGGTGCAATGGGTGTGTGTGTGTGTGTGTGTGTGTGTGTGTGTGTCGAGAACCCAGGCCGGTGTAATGGGTGTGTGTGTGGTGTGTGTGTGTGTCTACCCATGTGTGTATATGTGCGTGTGTGTGTGTAGAACCCGGCCCTCCCAGCACCAGGCCCCTGGGGTCTGCAGGATGGCAGCAGTGGCGGTAGGGAATTTCAGCACCAGACGACGGACAGCACCCGCGCGGAAAGGACGGGTGGGAGGCGGGAGGAGGAGTCAGAATCCCGGAGCTCGCTAGGCCCTGCGGTCACTGCTCAGCCCAAGTTCCTACCGACAGCGCCTCCCGGTGCACCCCTCACCGCCACCTCTCCCGGACTCGGCACCAGTACTGGGAGAAGAATGGAGGACGCGGAAGGAAAGCTAACACTGAGAAGGAGAGGCAAAAGCCCGAGGGACAGGGCTTGATCACAGTTCCACCGTCCCAGTCTCTCTTGGAGTATGTCTCGCGAGTGAAACTTCCTTCCCGGGCTCCAGCCTCCGCCTGGTGTAGTCGTGGCAGGCCGAGCGTCAACTGCCCCACGGCGCAGGCGCGGAAATAATTATAACTTTAATCCATTTATTGGCTGCTCCGCCGCGAACTAACAAACCCACTATCCAATCCGAGAGAGGCTCCAATAGCTCCGCCTATCCCTCCTCCCGGAAGTTGATTACTGCCGAATCCGCTTCGGCGAGGGTGCCCCAGCAGCCAATTGGGAGAGGGGAGGGGCGAGCCAGCGCTGCGGAGGAGCCAATGGCAGGCGGCAGAGGATGACGCCGCCGACATGGCTGCTGTCGTCGGACAGTTCGGGGACGTGTCGGGCTTCTCGGTAACCTCGATCGGTGCCCAGGGAACGGAGCAGCTGCCTCGCTAGTATTCGTACACGAGGCGACTCAGCGGGCCCTCGGAGAGAGCGAGCATCGGGGCCATGGCTTATCACTCGGGCTACGGAGCCCACGGTGCGTGGGGCGCGGGGCGGGCGGGGCGCGGGCCGACCCGCCCGAGGACGGTCGGCGGCGCGGCCCGCTCACCCTGAGGGAGAGGGGCAGCCGTGACTGCTGCCCAGGGTGGCGGATGTCATCCGGATTCCTGCCCCGTAAGGCTCGGCCACGCGTCCCGGACTTCGCCCTCTCTGCCCAAACCCGAGATCAGATCGGGAGGTGATAGCACTGCTGGGATCTCCCGTGTCCGACTCGGGCATGAATGGGGTCTGCCTCCCAAACTTCCTTTCCCGGCCATGACCCTGGTAGGGTTCCTCACCAGTGCCTAGGGCCTCCGCGTTACCCAGCCGTCGCCTTTCCCACCCTTGTTCAATGCGGGGATATCCTCCCAGTTGTCTTCACCTAGCAAATTCAGTCTCCAAGATTCACTTCAGAGATCAGTTCCCTTGAGGAGGCCCCCAGGAACCTTCAGGCGGGCAACCACTTCCAAGGGCTGCCTCAGTTCTTTCTTTACCCACATTTAGCACCTCCGGAAAAGAATCCCTCCTCACAGTTTTTTTGGATTAGTTACTCCTCATCCAGCTAGTGTCCCTCACTGATTGTTAGGTGCTCCCAAGACCCATACAGGGCTGTCCAGCCAGGGGAAGAGGCGGTGGTTTGGGCTCATGCTTGTTATACCTGTCACCTGCAAACCCACAGGTTCCAAGCACAGGGCCCGGGCAGCTCCGGATCCCCCTCCCCTCTTCGATGACACAAGCGGTGGTTACTCCAGCCAGCCAGGGGGCTACCCAGCCCCAGGAGCCGACGTGGCCTTCAATGTCAACCACTTGCTTGGGGACCCAATGGCCAACATGGCTATGGCCTATGGCAGCTCCATCGCATCCCATGGGAAGGACATGATGAACAAGGAGGTGTGGCCCACCCCCAGGGCAAGGGTGGCAGGATTTCTGGCCAGGGCTGGGGCATCACGGGATCCCACCTAATCCACACAACGGCCTTCAGGGAAGGAACAGACAGAGGAGCCCCCTGAGGTTCTGGGTGCAGCTCGTCCACATCCTCCTCTCTCCCCTCCTAGCTGCACCGTTTTGTGTCTGTGAACAAACTCAAGTATTTTTTCGCTGTGGACACAGCCTATGTGGCCAAGAAGCTAGGGCTGCTGGTCTTCCCCTACACACACCAGGTGAGCTGCCTACCAGAGGAGCTGTGATGGGCCCCCTTGCCTCCCGCCTCCTGCCCCAGAGCCTGGCCCCCAGATCTCAGCCCCTTCCTTTGCTCTCTTGTCTGCTCCTCCTCACCTGGCCGCTGCTGCCACCTCCAGAACTGGGAAGTGCAGTACAGTCGTGATGTGCCTCTGCCCCCACGGCAAGACCTCAACGCCCCCGATCTCTATATCCCCAGTGAGTCTTTGACTTGGGCTGGGGGATGGGGCGGGGGGGGGGGGACTTGTGCCTTGAGGCACCAACGAGAAGAGACAGGCTCATGTGTTGGTTCAGCATCTGCTCTTGGTGATCTTGTGTGTGGCTTTTGTGGTGTCCCTAGACGCTAGGTAGACAGAGTGGGGTGACCAGCTGCTTCCTGGGTGTGCTCCCAAGATACTCTGCTTTGAGACCTCCCTGCCACCTGACCTGGACCACGTCCCTCCCCAGCATGGAACCCGAGGTTTAGACCTGACTCTGCAACTTCCAGCTATGGGACCTCAGGGGGCTCCTTTCACGCTTCTGAAAAAGCTGGAATAACAACAGTTCCTACCACAGAGAACTGTGGTGGACATTCTGTGAGGGGCTGTGTGTGCTCAGCCAGCACTGGGCACACGGGAAGCACGCAGGAACTATAAGCTGTTATCACTGTCCTACTTGTCCTCCAAGGCCTGCTCCAGCATCCCCTCCTCTGAGGACGTGGGTACTCCCTCTGGGTTCCCACAACCACCTGTCTCCATGGCATGGGTCAGGCCGCCCACACCACTCTGTGGCTGGCAGACTCCAAGTCTGACTCCTCTCTGTCTAGGCCCTGCATAAGGCCCGGCCCCTGATGGACATGCTGGAGGAGAGGAGTATGCCCAGGCCGGCTCTCAGAAGGGCAGCCAGACAGCCCAGATGCCCTGGGAGAGCCACAGTTCCTCTTCCCTCCTTCGTTCCATTTCCCTCTCAGAGTCACCGTGTAAGGCAGGAACTGCCATCCCTGTTTCACACACTTAAGCCAAGGCTCAGAGAGGTTTGAGCATCTTTGAGGACACACAGCTTACAGGTGGTAGAGCTGATTTCCTGACTCCAGGCACTATGCCCTCTTGTGGGTACATTAGTTCTAGGGCTATCAGGGGGCAGAGGACAGGACTGATGAGTTGAAATTGCTGTGAAAAGGCAGCTGCCATCTGAGCTTTTGTGAAAATAGCAGAGGTGACTTCGGCACGTGAGGTAGTTTCTGAGACAGAAGGAAGCTTTGGTGAGTTTCCTAGTATAGGAGAGGGCTTGGTGGTCCTGAGAAGGGTCAGGTAGCATTTACACAACAGGAGGCCTGAACAGGAAAAGGCATCCCAAGCAGGGTATTGGGGGTCTGAGGGTAGAGATGAAGCATGTGGGGATATTCAGGGAAGGAAGTATGGGGGTGTCAGTGGCTCTAATCCCTAGGGATGGGGTGTGGGGGCTCTGGTTGAGGAAACCAGGCTGATGGCATCTCTCTGGCTCTTGGCAGCAATGGCCTTCATCACCTACGTGCTGCTGGCTGGGATGGCACTGGGCATTCAGAAAAGGTCAGTGCCAACCCGTCCCGATTCCCACCACTTCCCCACTCCTGACTCCTCTCCTCACCTCCCTGGGGGATCTGTGCCAGCTCCCAAGTCCGTCCGTGCCCCTAGTCTCACCCCTGCCCCAGGACGGCTGGTTCGGGACTCCCTTCACCCCCCGCCCCTACACGGCCGCAGGTTCTCCCCGGAGGTGCTGGGCCTGTGTGCCAGCACGGCGCTGGTGTGGGTTGTGATGGAAGTGCTGGCCCTGCTCCTGGGCGTCTACCTGGCCACCGTGCGCAGCGACCTGAGTACCTTCCACCTGCTGGCCTACAGCGGCTACAAATATGTGGGGTGAGCACCTGTGGGCCGAGCGGGAAGCCGCCCGCTGCCCGGGGTAGCCCAGTGGTCCTGTCTGCCCAGTGGTAGCCTCGAACTGTGACTCTGGACCCCCTCTGCCCACCCAGCTCTTCTCTATTAGAGGGAGTGCCTGTTTTCAGCAGCCTCCTTAGGAGCCCGGTAGTGTTGCTCAGTCAGGAATGTACTAGTCACCCAGGAGCTCAGGGGAGAAGGGTGAGCCGGGGTGGTGAAGTGGGTCTTGGATCCAGGTTCAAGGACTGAGTCCTGGCCTTCCCGATTTATTCTGAGTCTAGGTCTCTGGTTGGGAGGGGGAGTTGCAGATTGGGGGTAAAGGGCCCCAGTGATGGTAGCTGGGGTCTAGCCTGGGCTCTGGGGTAGTCTCAGGCCTGGACCCTCGGAGGTCTCCAGTCTTTCCTTCCTCCCTCCTGCCCCTGCCCCCTGTAGGATGATCCTCAGCGTCCTCACGGGCCTGCTCTTTGGCAGCGATGGCTACTATGTGGCACTGGCCTGGACTTCGTCCGCGCTCATGTACTTCATTGTGAGTCCGGGGCTGGCCCCTCTTTGCCTGGGGTCGGAGCTATGGACAGGCCTCCTCCTCCCGGCCCAGCTTCAGCTTTCTCCTTTTTTCCAGGTGCGCTCTTTGCGAACAGCAGCCCTGGGACCCGACAGCATGGGGGGCCCGGCCCCCCGACAACGTCTTCAGCTCTACCTGACGCTGGGAGCTGCAGCCTTTCAGCCCCTTATCATATACTGGCTGACTTTCCACCTGGTCCGGTGACCCCCATCCCCACTGGCACTGATTTTTCCATACATTGAAGATTTGATTTCCTTGGTTCTTTTTGACCCTTGTTTCTGGGGCTTGTGGGGGTGATTTGCTAACACTTCTCGGTCTTTGCATTGGCCAGGGGACAGGGACCTCCACTTTTCTCGAAGGAGGGGGATCCAGGGAGGTCTTCCTGGAGTTGATGGCCTTGATACTGCCTCGGAAGGCAGATGGAAGTGTTTCAACAGAAATAGTTATTTATATGTGCCTGGGAAAGTGAGGTGGAAGCAGGCAGCTGCTAAGGAGATCTCGAAGGCCTCTGATGCATCTGAGGAGGTCCTAGAAGGGTCTGTAGGCCAGTGGGGTGCTTCCCCCTCTTTCCCCCATCTCTTCTTTAAGCCTTTTAGGAGCAGAACTGGGGCCCATGTGTTTGCAGTAGTTTATTCATATTTTGTCACAAATGGCCGGGGAGGGGGGTGCTGTACTCCTCCAGGCAACATAGAAAATAGGTCCAAGAGACTGGGTAGGCTGGGGTTGGGGCAAGTGGGGGCAGGAAGGGGTCTGGAGAGAGCCTGGGGGAGGAGAGAGGGCAGACTAGGGGTGGGGCTGCCCCCCTGCTGAGCCTGCTCATTCCCGGTGTGGGTACCCCCCCACCTGCAGGGGGAGCCTCAAGGTGGGGGGTGGAGGGGGCGGCCCAGAACTTCCAGGGTCAAGCCCTGCCCCTTGGCAGGGCCTAAATTCCCCCTGAAGCGGACAAGGCCGGAGGTCCCACCCCTTCCAGGACTGACTGCCATGCCCACAGGCTGGCAGAGGAGCTCCTGCCCCTGTTGAGAGCTCTGCCCAGCCCTAGTCCAAGGGGAGGGGGCTCTGAAGGCGGGAAGTCCCCGCAGCAGCAGTTTGGGGGGTGGAGAGGAGGCTGGGGGCACCAGTGCCCCCTCCCTCCCCAGGGCTGAGGCCTCTGGGGCCCAGGGGCAGGGCTGGGGGTGCACAGGCGTCCGGTCCGTTCTGGGCTCGCTCCCTGGCCGGCTTCCCCCTTAGAAACTCACCAACGTATAAACCATACTGTGGGAAGACACGGCAGTGAGCCAAGTCACAAGCGCGCCTGGCTACCGGCCACCCACCCTGTTGCACCCCAGTTATCAAGGGCAAAGGGCAGGAACTTGGGGCCCAACCATCCTTGGGATTGGAGGGATGGTGCCTGGCACATCCGTTCCCTGACTTCTGACTGCAGCGGGCAGGGCCTCACCTGTACAGGTAATAGAAGAAGGAGAGCAGGTAGAAGGCGAGTTTGCACCAGGACTCCTTCTGGCAGTAGTTGAGGATGTCAGCATTCATGATGGAGACGGCGTCATACATGACCTCAGAGCCATCTGCAGGGCGGTGGAAGTACCTGGGGGAAGGAAGGGGTCTGAGTGCCCACCCTCAAGGCTCCCACCCACATCCTGCCAGCTCCCCCATCTCACCCTCCCAAAGGCTGCGGCTGCCCTCACCTCCAAAGGTGGTAGAAGAGGAGGGGGATGTTGAGGCCCAGGGTCACCCACTCAGCTGCACACAGAAACATCAGACAGAAGAGGCCGTGGATGGAGTATTCTGGGACCACCAGCTGGGGAGTGAGGGTGAGAGGTCAGCGGCCAGGCGCTAGGACAGATCCAAGCTTTAAGGGCCCTTGGGAGGGGCCCACCCACCATGGCCTCTGGGATTAAAAGGGCTTCTAGCCTTCCACTCCCTCCCACGTGGCAGATCAGACCAAACAGGCCGCAGAGGAGGAAGGCCCGGCTCTGGGTCACAGTGGGGCTGCGCTGGGCTAGGAGCCTCCCGCCCCTAGCTCTGACACTGACCTTCCTCAGGAGGCAGCAAATGCGTTCGATATTTTTTAAACGCTCGCGCTGTAGGGGAGGAAAAGACAGCAATGGTGAACGTGAAGGAGCGGGCACTGGATGCGCCCCGCCGCACTCCCACGCCCCCCACTCCCTGCACGTGGCCACAAGGGGGCGCCAGAGCAGGTTCTGCGGCGTTTTCGGCCGCGCGGCAGGGAAGCAGCCGCGCGGTCCCCATAGCGACCGTCACCATGGAGGGATCTTCACCCGCGTCTCCACGGCAACGGCCCAGAGCCCGGCAACGGCTGCCCCTCCAGGAGGAACCCGAGCCCTGAGCCCGCGCCAGGTGTTTGCTGGGGGCGGGGACAGACAAGAGGAAGGGGCACGGCCACCGCCACCGCCCCCTACACACCCCCGTCTTCCCGTCCCCCCGCCGCCCTCCACCCGCGACATTTGGAAAGACAGACGGACGGACACACCTCGGCACAGCACATGTATCACTTACTGCCCGCGCTGGGTTGCCCTGGTCGATGGGGTTCTTGAAGTCAGTCCGCAGCTCGTCAAAGGCTATGATCTGGGGGAGGGGCGTGTGCCTGTCAGGGTTGGGGCAGCAGCTTATGGCCCTCCCACCCATTCTTCTCTGGTGTGAGATTCACACATGGGGATCGACCCAGATGAAGCTTGCCGCAAAGGTAGAGAAACTGAGGCCCAGAGAGGGATGGGGCCCGGCCCAAGGTCACACAACAGTTTGGGATGGAATCCTAGTGTGCTGATGCCCACTTCAGAACATGTCTACTACACCTCCATGCAAAACATCCCAAGAGACAGTGTCTTGTCTGCAGGCCCTGTGCTGAGCGCTGGGCCCCAGAAACCCGGGACTCAGCCCCTGTCTGGGAGGAACCCCAGGCTTAGAAGGACCACTGTGAACTACATCCCAGGGTGATCAGGGCTGCGGAGTACAGAACCTGGGGTGGGTGCCTGATCCAGCATGGGGTGGGGATGGGGAGTTCAGGCTGGACTCGGAGCAGGTGTTTGCCTGGTGCACAAATGGGGGGAAGGGCGGTCGGAACAGGAGGTACAGTGGCAGAGGTTTGGAAGAACAAGGAACATTCAGGAAGCTGTAGGTCCTATGGGGCTAGAGTGAAAGTGTAAGGCGAGTGGGAATGGTGAACGATGGGCTGGAGGGGTCAGCAATGCCAGATGTGGGGGCCTTGTAAGGCGGGACAAGATCTTTGGACTCGAACAGGAACGTACAAGGGAGCCATTGAGGGATAGAAAGCAGCAGAGCGGGGGCTGTGAGGTTGATGTTCTAGGATTGAACGAGCAGGAAGTACATACTGGCTAACAGTCCCAGCCAAGACATACACGATGCTTCCTTTATGCCAACAGGCTTTATGTTTAATAACTCATTTAATGCTTGCAACAGCCTGATGATGTAGGAGCTGTATTATCGCTTTCATTTTGCAGATGAGGAAACTGAGATACATTAAATGACTTATCCAAGGCCACGTAGCTAGTTAGTGGCAAGCCAGGATTCTAAACCACTCGGATTCCAGAGTTAAAATTTTAAACACGTGACTACACTCAAGCCAGACCAGTCAGGGGACTTTGGATGTTTGGGGTGCAGGCTGGGTGCTGGGGGCAGGTAGGCAAGGCATGGTGATCTGAGTGAAGAGAGGGCAGTGGGGATGCAGAGGTGTGGATGGGCTCCAGAGCTATGTAGAAGCCAGACTCCAGAGGGCTTGAATGGCAGTGAAGTAGAAGCAAAGAGGCCTAAGGCGACTTTGGGTGTTGGAGCATCTGGTGGTGGGCACTGTCTTCATTGGGATAGGAACTCTTCACGGAGCAGGTGCTTCAGAGGATGACAAGATGGACCTGAGGGGAGCTGGCCTGGGAGGATAGCTGGCAGAGGAGCCTTCTGGGGTCCCCTCCCCTCAGCACCAGCCCCAGGATGAGGCAGCAGGCCCACCCCCCCAAGCATCCCAGACCCCATAAGGTTCAAAGCGAGAGAACATGGGCTTCCTGGAGGGAGCTGGGGCCATCTGGAGCAGCTCCCCCAATTCCCCCCCAACTCTGGGCATCCGTCTGCCTGTTAGGCACAGCAATGGGGTCCAGCAGGGAGCGGAAGGGTGCCGTCTGTCTGCCCCAGAGCTGGCACCACCAGCAGGCGGCGGGTGTCTCGCCTCCCACCCCCCAGCCTGCCTGGCGCTGACTCAGCCCCCTGGAACAAACAACCCCCCATGCTGACAGCAGACACACGTCACTCACCACCAGGGTTGCCTAGCGACCAGTGGGGCCTGGGTTCAGGGTCTGTGGTGGGATCTGGGGTCCTGCCCTGGAAGGTTCTAGTTCTTACCAATTTGGATTGAGGACCACACCTCCTCTCCCCACCCGCACACCCCTTGGCAAGCCTTGCCCTGGACTTACATACATGCAGCCTCGTGTACAAAAAGCCCACTTTACCAATGAGGAAATGGACCCAGGACAAGAGACTTGCTATGATTGCCCAGCTAAATAGCTGAGCGAACACAGTGCCTGACATGTAGTATGTACTCAATAAATATTTTTTGAGAACGCCTGGGCCCTTTTTTCCAGCCTGGGAGCCCCAAAGCCTGAGTCTTATTCATTTTAGTCTTCCCCAAAGCATCCCAGAGCCTGGTTCGCAGGAGCGTGGACACAGGTGTGCTGAATGGAGGACTGCTCTGAGGACCCCCGGAGGACAGGGACCCCCTCAGAGGCTGTGGGAGGCCTCTGGGTGGGGAAAGGCCCAGAAAGGGGCTTCTTGAATTCCAGGAGCCTTTCTTCCAGGAGCTGGTTAGTTCTGTGTGCCCAGCTTGTGACTCTCAATTCATTCCCGTCCTCACGACTCCAGCCGTCACCCCGCAGGACAGTCCAAGGCCCTGGCATGAGACAGAAGGCTCAGGGCAACCAAGAAGGACCCGGGGAGATGCAGGAAGAGAAAGAAACGGAGAAGGGGCAGAGGAGAGAAAATGCAACTGAGAGGCCCACAGCAAGAGGCACAGTCAGGGGGGTGAGAGGGCGGCAGAGCGCGTGTGTGTCTGAAGGTGCCTATGGGTGCTCACTCCTCACACAGGAGGGGCGCAGTCAGAGTCCATGGAATCCTGGTGTAAAAGAGACAGGCAGCAGGGGGGCAGCAGGGGAGGACGCGGGAGAGACGGGTCAAGAGCCAGGGATGACCATGGAGCAGGCAGGCAGCAGGTCCCAGGAAAAGAAGGGAGTGATGAAGTGGGGAGATCCAGGGAGAAGCTGGTAAAGCAATGGGAAGGAAGAGGACGGAAGAGGGACTAGAGAGAAGGCTGGCAGGGGACAAAGCGATGACCAGGGAGGTGTGCACTGGACGTACAAGCAGGGGATGCGGAGCGAAGCGGGCCAGGGCCAAGATGCACAGGCTGTGCAAAGGGGATGGGGTGGTGGCCGAAACCTCAGGGGACAGAGGAGAAGAAAGGGCAGTAAAGAGGGGGGCAGGGGTCCCAAAAAAGACACTGGAGGCTGACTGACAGTTCTGCAGTGATGGAAGGGAGACAGGCAGAGGAGGAGAAGGCCCCAGAGAGTTGGGGGAGAGGGACCCTCTCTCAGGAAAGACAATCAGCATAAGGGATGAGAAACAGACATTTCGAAGAACCAGGTGTGAGGCAAGGCCAGAGGGAGAGACAGACCCAGAGAGACAGGAGACAAAGGGGAAAGTGGGGGCAGGAAGAGGAGGAAAGCTGGAAGTGCGGAGAAAACCTAGTGGGGGGAAGCCCAGACAGGAGGGGGCAGGGAAACCCAAGGTGAGCTGGTTAGATCTCTGGGGCTGCTTACAGCCAATCGATGCAGGGTCCCGGGTGGGGGTGGGGGCTTGGGGTGGAACGGGAAAGGGTTAATGGGCTCTGCGATCTGTGGGTCCTGTAAACAGATGCAGTTGTCATAGCAACCAGCTCCATCACTCCGGCTGGAAAAACCCACAAAGGGGGTGGGGAGAGCAGACAGACAAACTGCCCGATGGACAACGGGGGCGACTAAATGGTTGAGGGGGGGCGGGAAGCAGGAGGAGACAAAGTAGCAAGAATCCCAGAATTTCGCCTCACACCCCAAGGCTGCATGGGGCAGGGGAGGGGGGGTCAGGGACCCACTGACATCCACAGACAGGCGGGGGCGGTGGAGAAAGGGGGGCCCCCCCCGGAAAGGAAGCTGATGATGGGGGGTGTTCATGGGGCGAACAGCAGCCGACTGATGGGCGATAGCGGAGAGAAGGCTCCAAGTTTCTCCGGGCCCTGAGACCATCCATCCGTCCCCTTCCCATTCCTTGCACCCCCTGCCCCCACCCCGCCCCCAGCCCCAGCCCCAGCCCCAGCCCGGCCTTACGTGCCAGATGACAAAGAAGATGAGGGAGGCGCACAGCACCAGGGTGAGCATGTAGCAGAACGCAGCGAAGGTGAACGCCATGGCCCCCGCGCCGGGCGGCGGCCCGGGGGGCGCCAGCGCGGGCCCGGGCGCAAGGGGACGCCCCCCCCCCCCCCCCGGCCCGCGCTTAGGGCCGGCCGGGCATGGCCCGCAGGGCTCGGGCGCGGGCTCGGGGGGCGCGGGCAGCGCGGCCGGATTTGGGGCCGCGGGGCCGTGGAGCACGCAGGGCTCGGGCCGGTGGGCTCGGGGGGCGCGTCCGCTGCCGGCTGCCCGGGCCCCGATCGCTCATCCTGCGATCCCTCGCCCGCGGCTCCCTCGCTCGCCAGCCCGCGAAGCCGGCGGGGCGGAGCCGGGGGCGGGGCCGCCGTGCGAGCAGCCTCGGGCGGGCGGGGCCGGGTCTCCGTGAGCCCCTCCGCCAGCCGGGCCTGGGCGCCACCCCCGCCCCAACCTCAGGGACACGTAAGCATGGACGCACATGCCCGGCATAGCCCCCTCTCCCCGCCAACCACACAACGAACCCACCGCAGCCACACTCGGTCCGCTCAGACGGGCACACACACTGTTCTCACACGCCGGCCAGGAGGCTGCGCTGAGGTCTGAAGTGCAAAGCACTTGTCACCGTCCGTGCGAGGGGGCAGACGCACCTGGCTTGAACCCAGAACAAGCCAGGAGAGCGGGCTGAGCCAGGCGGCTTTAGGGGACGCAGGCCGGGAACGGGGCCGAGTCCGCAGGCCCGCCGCCTGCTCCAGCTGCGGCCCAACTCCCCATCCCGGGCCGCCCGTGTGGGTGTCGGCGGCGGCTCACCAGGTGCTCACTGATGGCCGCTGCCTCCCTCCCTGCCGGAACCGTGCTGGGCCCGTAGGGACAGACCACAGCAGCACAAGCAGGCAGCTCTCCTAGCTCCAGGAACTGGGTCAAGGACTTCCAACAGCAACCCTAGGACACACAGCCCGAGCCAGGACCCCCCGTGAAGTCCGCCAACTCCAGGGCTCCAGTTCCATCTCCCCGCCCCAGGGCGGCCCCCACCACAGACCACACTCACAGACCACAACTTCCTTGCAAAAACCCTCGGCTCACCCGAGGGCCAATGGAAATTTATTTTTTTGTCCTTTAAGTCTTTCCCCAAGTGGCTTTTCCTTGCAAAATGCCTGACATGACACCAGAAGGGAACCTGGAAGTGGGGGGGGGGGGCACCCCAAGGGGCAGCCCAGGGACTTAAATACAAGCTGGAGGGCAGGGCACACATGGGACAGGCAAGAGACAGCACGAGGGACATGGCTTCTCAGGTAGAGACCAAAGGTTTGTCTTTCTGCAGGAAGAAGCTGTGTCAGAGGGCGGAGGGCTAGGATCCTGGGTGAGAGGGAAGAAGTGGAGAGGCCCCCCCAAACCCTGGGTGGCACCCACATTCCCAGAGAAGTAGCGACAGGGGGTGAGGATCTGCCCTCACGGGCTCCAAGGGACGGACGGGGGGAGAATAAGCCGGACGTGCTGCCTCAGGGGAAGGAGGGGGTGCTGGCAGAGAGAGGGTTAAGGCTGGTACCCAGCCTCTGGCACGGTGGGCCTTCCGCCTCCGCCTGCCTTGGGGACAAAGGGGCACGGTGGGCAGGCAGCACATGGGCCTGGCTCTGGCAGGGCAGGGGGCGGCAGGAGCAGGCTCCCTCTGGGCTCAAGACAGAAGCCCAGCGCAGCTGCCCGCCCACCTGCCCTAGATGTGCTCACACCCCACCGCAGCTGGACGGCTGGAGCTCCGAGTGTGGGAGGGGCGGGGGGCTGGGGAGAGTCGGCGGCTGGGCCCCTGTGGCCCCACGCCCGTCCTGAGGTCCAGCCCAGGGCCCTGGATCCCAGGGCCTTGGATCCCCTGGTCCCATCCTGGCCCCAGGTGCTGACTACAGCCAGGGGCAGTAGAGGCCAGGGAGGCCCTCAGCTCTTGGGGAAGCGGGGCGGGTGCGGGGGAGAAGGAAGAAGAGTCAGGAGAGAGACCCACTGCAGCATACGTGGGGGGCGGGGAGACAGACAGACAGAGGAGCCCTCATCCCAAAGGTGTGTGGTGGGGTATCTTTTAAAGTCCCCTAGAGGCAGCAGCAGAGCAAGCCCGCACCCCCACCCCAGCCACAGGTCCTGGGTGTCCTCCCTGGAGGGCCCGGGGCTCAGGGCGGCAGGCAGACGGGCCAGAGGGAGATGGGGAGCCCAGGACACTCCCAAAGCCACAGATTCAAATGCCCCGGAGAGGGAGGCCCCTCCTGCCCCCTCCAGGGGCATCATCTGGAGAAGGTGCCCCCTCCTGTCCCACCCCATGAGCCCCTCCTAGCAACAGCCACCACCAGCCTGCTTCACGGGGGTGCTGTCGATCTTGAGGTTGGGCCGCTCACCCCCCGAGGCTGCCCCAGGCCCCATCCGCTTTTTGATCTCAGCAGCCATGGTCATGAATGCCTGCTCGACGTTGGTAGCGTTCTTGGCACTCGTCTCCAGGAAGGGGATGCCCAGAGAGTCTGCAAACTCCTGACGTGGGGGGAGAGGAGAGGAGGGAGAGGAGGTGAGCGGCGGCAGGCCCTGGTCCCCTCACCGTGGTGCACCCGGCGGCCTGGCCTGGCCCGCTCACCTTGGCAGTGGTGTTGTCCACCACCTTCTTGGTGGTGAGGTCACTCTTGTTGCCCACCAGCAGCTTATTGACATTCTCGCTGGCGTAGCGGTCAATCTCCTGGAGCCACTGCTTCACGTTGGCGTAGGATTCCTAGAGGGACCAGATCAAAAGGTATTTTGCTCCCAACTGCTACCCCTACCCCAGGCCTGAAGAACAAGTGCCTTGAGGGGAAGGTGGGTGTCCTGGGCTCCCGAGAGGCAGGCGCGCTGGGCTCAGGAAGCCAGAGGAAGCCCCACGGGGCTTAGCTCTCCTGCCTGCCCAACTCTGAGACCCCAAAAGCCACGGCCAGGATGGCCCAGCTTCTTCCAACAGCCCCAACACCCAAATGGCTTAAGCCGAGGGCCAGCCAGCTCCTCCTGCAGCTGCTCGTGTCTCCCTGAGACACAGAAAAGGCCTAACCACACATAGGGAGCACATGGCATCAGAAGAGAGACAGGCCAGAGGGAAGACAGAAGCGAAGGGTAACTTAGCAAGACTCACACGGTGGCCTTAAAATCCCATTAAGGTTGGAAACCTGGGAGCCCAGCGGCAGGTAGAGGACCCTCTCAGAGGAGGCCCTGGCCTAAGAAGGAGACAGGGATCCTGGGAGCGGGGCCTAACGTGCGTCCTACTTCTGGCACCAACAGCCTCCTCACTCAGCCCGGCTCTCCCGGCAGCCTGCCATGCCCCACCCCCTACTCCTGGCACGCCGACAAAGCACAGAACTTTTAGGAACAGGCTTGAGCTAGAGCCGCTTTCCCTTCTTAGGAGCCAGAGGTCTGACGATTCCACACTGGGTTCAGACGTATACCTCCTGCCACGTCCCAGGCTGGGCCCTGGGCTGGGCACTGGGTTCAAATAACGGAACCATGCCTGGGCCCAGCCCTAAGCACTCACAGGACAGTGGGGGACCAGACTAGGACACACGCAAGGGCAACACAGGGTGACCAGCACTGCAGGGAGAGAAGGCAGGAGCTGGTGGAACTCCAGGACCATCTCAGCTCGGGGAGGTTACAGCTGACCTGCGCCTGCAGGGGTGAACTACCCCCGTATGGGTGCTGGTGGGGGGACAGGGAAGGTGCGGGGGGGTGGTGGAGACAACACACAGGGTCACGGGGCGGGATGGGGTGGGAAGGGTATGGCGTCTTTGGGAGGAGGGGAAAGCTGAAAACTGCTGGGACTCAGGCCCTGGGCAGGGAAGCAGAGGAAGAGGCGGCAGGCCCGAGTGGGAAGGGGCCTAGCCTGGCTAAATCTTGGACAACCAGGAGCACACCTGTGTTCTGGGAAGACAGTCCTAGGAGTGCAGAGGCCAGATCAGACCGGCAAGAAGATGGAGACCAACTGGGAGGTGGTTGGAATGATCCAGGGAAGAGCAGATGTGCCCTGAGCCAGGGAATGAGGCAGGCGAGAGCACAGGATGTAGTGAGCCGATTGTGGGCTTAGCCCCACTTCTGCCATTTACTGTATGACCCTAGATGTGTCACCTGACCTCTCTGAACCTGTTTCCTCACCTCAATAAAACAGTACCTCCCGGTGGGGCTGTTGTGAGCATGAGATAATGAATGCAGGCCTGTCTCATAACAAGTGCTTAATTAGCAAGAGCTGCTATTATCCTCATCACTGCTATTATTATGAGGGGACAGATTTGAGAGAGACGATGGGGGAGAACAGAGGGGCCCGGAGACTGCTGGGATGGGGGAGGGAAGAGTTTTCCGGTCAGGCCAACAGGGACGCTGTTATAAAGATGAGGACGCAGGAGCCGGTTCAGGAAGACAGAGTGAGACCAGCAGAGGACACACTAGGTTTTGCAAACCGTCTACAGCTCTGTGGGTGGCCTAGAGGCAGTTTAGGGGCATGAAAGGATGCGCTGGTAAGCAAAGAACCCTGGGTTCATAAACACTGGCTTTGCCTTTCCTGGCTATGAAACCACGGGCAAGTAACTCAACATAGCTCCAAGCCTATTTCCTCATCTGGAAAACAGGGCCCCCACCATTTAGTTCACTGGGTAAGACTGTGAAGCTGAGAACTAACACAGACACAGTGCCAGCACAAGGCAGGGCACAGAGGAGGTCCACGGTGACGGCTGCTGAGGTGCAGAAAACACAAAACAAAAGCCAAACCACAAGGTGGTCAGCATCGTGCAGGGGGAGTCAGGAGGCTGGGGGCCGTCAGGAAGCATAAAATCTGCGGTGTGGGGGACAGCACCGGACGGATCAGTAAAGTCACTGAAAAGAGAATCTAGGGCGGCAAGAGGTGGGAGAGCTGGAGACACTCACTTTTTCAAGGAGAGGGAAGAGAACACAGTTAAAAGCCATGAGAGGTCAATCATGGCAAAAACTGAAATGAGGTCACAGGATTTGGCAGTTAGAGGTCCATCGTGACCTCCGCCTGAGTGGAGCAGAGTTCACCCACAGCTTGTTGTCCAGGAGGCAGCACGCGTCCCTGGCGAGCCGGAGTCCAGCTGCCCCTTGGAGCAGGGACTCCTCCTGGCCTGGGGTTGATGTAAGCGTCCCCATATCCCCAGGGCCTGACCCCCGTTAAGCAACAAAGTTTAAAAACAACAAAGCTGGTAGAATCAGTAGGCCTGGGCTTTCAGACTCTGCCACTTGAGCAGCTTCAGGGAATAAGAGTCTTACCACCCCGACCCAATTCTTCATCTGTGAAACGGGAATATGATACAGACCTCTTTGGAATGATATGAGCATCAAAGGGCTGTGACAGAATCTGTGAACTGTAAGGCATGGCAGGACTGTTTCTCGCTGTTAACATCACCACTGCTGCCACTGACGTGTGACTAAAGTTGCCACAGCAGACTCAGGGCTCCCAGCACTCTGCTCACACGGGGCCCAGAGTGCACAGCTCCTTTACTTCCTTGTGTAAGCCCCTCCCACTGCTTCTCCACAGGGTCTTTGCCCAGGAGGCCATTAGCCCAGCACAGCAACCAATCAGCTGACTAATCCATGAAACAGAGGTGCGTGGAAGGCCTGAATAAGGTTTGACAGGGAGGTGAGGCCTGGTTCTGCCAAGGCCCTGCAGCAGGGCCTGCCTGGGGAGGATCCATTTCTGCAGTTATTTGCCTCCTTGTGACATAAGTCCAGGAACAGTCTCCTTTCCGGGCAGCATGAGGAAGAGAGGAAGGGAACAGTAAAAAGAAGCAAAGGCCAAAGACCCAGAGCTGAGGAGGCAAAGGGGGGACGGTGAGCCCAGGACTACCTGGTCTGTGACGTCGTATACCACGATGATGCCGTGAGCCCCCCGGTAGTAGCTGGAAGTGATGGTCCGGAACCGTTCCTGACCAGCTGTGTCCCACTACAAGGCAGTCGGAGAGGGGGCAGGTCAGCCCGGGGCTCCGTGCCCAGAGCCCCTCCCCTCCGAAGGCAGAAGCCTCTGCACCGGGGTCTGGGAGCAGCCACACTCACGATCTGAAGCTTGATGGTTTTGCCGTCCAGCTCAATGGTTCGGATCTTGAAGTCCACCCCGATGGTGCTGATGTAGCTCTCTGTGTATGTGTCGTCCTGGAAGACCGGGGGTCAGGGAGATGGCCTGAGCAGACAGGTCTGAGGCCCATCTGAAAAACCTCCCTCTGGTTCCCTGCCCCACCTGAGTGCCTCACTGCTGAGCCCCAGTTCTCACAGCCCAGCCTGCCAGCCCTGTGCCCGTGCTCAGCCAGATATGCTGCCGGCAGATCCTGCCCCTTCACCCCTGGTCTCCCGGGTCTCGCAACCACTGTTCTCTGTGTCGCCCCACCTCCCTCAGGCCACCAGCCGGGACCCTAGATGGATGGTATGGGAAGCTTCTTACTCACAGCAAACCGTAGGAGCAGGCATGACTTGCCCACGCCCGAATCACCAATCAAAAGCAGCTTAAACAGGTAGTCACTGGAGAGAAAGGATGGGAAGATGTGAAGGAAGGCAGGGAGCCTGCCTGCCATCACCCTGAAGTCACAACTACAGCATTCTCCCACACCTCGAGGTGTGCCTCAGATTAGGGTAGTGAGGCACTCAGAAGACCCTCCTGCAAGTCCCGGGCTGGGGAGGGCTGGCCACACCACACCCAGCTGTGGGGCACACACAGCTGGCCCAAAGGGAAGCCATCTGAATTTCCACTTTGCAGAGAAGAAAACAGAAGCACAGAAAGGAACGTGACTTGCCAAGGATCACAACCAGTCAGGTGACAGAGTTGGGTATCCCAGCCTGGTTCCTGATAGACTCCATGGTTTCGAGTCCAGCAGGGAAACCCTACTGCACTGCCTGTACCTGACTGGGCAAGAGAGGCCCCAGAAGTGGAAGCCAGGGCCCAGCCTAGAACTTATGAATTGAATTTCTATGTAAAGAGCCTGGTATGAAGCCTCTAAGAAGAGAGGGTCAACAACTGGCAATGATGCTTAGATAGCATCACTGACTCAGTGGACATGAATCTGAGCAAACTCCTGGAGACAATTAAGGACAGGGAAGCCTGGTGTGCTGCAGTCCATGGGGTCACAAGGAATTGGACACGGCTCAGTAACTGAACAACAACAAAATGTATCAAGTTTACACTGGTGCCTGGCCCTGTGCTAAGTACTTCAAATTCATCATCTCATTTACACCTTACAATAGTCCACTGAAGTGAGTGCTTTTATTTCCAACTAATGAGGAAACCACACGCCACAGAACGGAAGCAACTTGCCCTAACTGACACAGCTGTTAACTTTAATACTGGAAACCAGGTTCAGACTCCAAAGTCTCGTTGAAAGCCTGTTGGTACCCTTCTCTGTTTCCCCTTATGATCCAGCTCAGAGCTTCACCCTTCCCCAAGGAAATGTGAAGTCTGGATCTGGAGAACAAAAAGGAAGTAGCAGAAAAGGAAGAAGATAACTGACACTTGGGGAAAGCTGTCAGTGAGAAGTCGGGGCAGAAACGGGCCACCTACCCGTAGGGGGAGTGACCAAGAAGTGAGGAGAGTTTGAGGAACAAAAAGAATCCCACTGAAAGGGTGGAAGCAAATGCCACATTCGTGTAAACTTCATCCGCAGGGTGACGGCGAAAGGAAGGGGTGTGACAGTGGCGCCGGGGCTTGCGCAAAGGTGAGGGGAGCGCGGGAGGGGACCGGCCGCCGGGGGCGACCAGACACTTTGATCCAGCAGCCCGGATGGGAGAGGCTGCTTGCGAGTTACCGGAGGGCCAGCCTCCAGGAACCGGATTCCGGGAGGACGGGAGAGCAGAAAGTACCGCCCGACCTAAACGGCCCGAGTCTGGACCGAGACCAGAAACGCTGGTGACGGGCTCCACTATCAGGACTGTCGTCAGCTCCCCGATCGCCACTCTAAGGCAGCAGGTGGGGAAACTGAGGCCTGGAAAGAGCGGGGCTGCAAGGTCACCTGACCGACAAGGCCTGGTAGTGCCGGTGCCTCGGGCTCCAAGTGGTGCCCTTTGGGGTCGCAGTCTCCAGGCCCAAGTGCGAGAACTCGGGGTGTCGAGTCAGGGTCCTGGGGCCCCCGGGGGAGGGGCAGAACCCGGATGTGAGGGGGGGCAGGTCAGCGGAAGAGGGGACCCGGATGTGGGGGCGCCGCGCAGCCCTGACCCGGGCCGGACAACCCCGGTAAGCGTACAGTCCCGTACTCGGGATCGAGGCTGCGCCGCACGGCGCGGGCGGGGCGCACTCACTATTCGGGGTTCATGGCGGCGGCGGCGGCCCGCTCGGTCGCTCCCAGTCGGCTCTGCTCCGCCTCCCGTTCCAAGATGGTGGCCGCTCCGCCCCAGAGGCCCCGCCCGCGACGCGCAGGCGCAAACGTTCCCGACTGGGGCCTCGCCGCATTGCTTCTCGGAACTTGTAGTCCCCATACGTTGTCCCACTCAGTCCCGCCGCGCAGGCGTAGACCGAAGAGCCCGAATCTCTTAGCCCACGCACCCTCATCGCCGCGCATTGCCTTCTGGACCTTGTAGTTCGCTCCCTAGACGCACCTGGGCTTAAGGACGGCGCTCGGCAGCCTCACCGCGTCCGGGCGTTGGGATGCTTAATGTAGTGCTCGGATTGGCGTTTCACGTCTGACAGAGGCATTCATCCTTACACTCCCCGCTTCCGGGAATATTAGTAAAAGTTCATTTATCAAGGGTTTTTGGTGTGCTGGCGCTCCTAACTCCCAGCCACAACCCCAGGAAGGTGTCACCCACATTTTATAGGTGAAAAAATCGAATCTCAGTAACTCGCCCAAGGTCAAATAGCTTGGTCAGGGACAAAGCTCAATCAAAATCTATGATCTATAGAATCTCAGAGATGAAGGTTGTTAGAAAAAACTCCTGAGTCTGTGGGGCCCCCAAACAGTTCCGGGATAGGAGAAGCCTACTGGGCTCCAGCTGCGCGGAACCAGATGTGAACCACACACACACACACACACACACACACACACACACACACTCATACTCGCAGCCTCTCCCGACCCCACTCCCAACCTAGAGACGTCGAGACATTAGGAGCTCTCGGCCTCCGCCCCAAAACAAGCCCGGCTCAGAGTCAAACCGTCTTTATTTCTACAGCAACATTTGAAAATAGAGAGCGACCGCCTCACTTCCCAACTGGGGCTGCCCCTCCTGCCACGGGGGGCCATCACTGCCCCTCGCAAGAAGCTGCAGACGCGGGAGGAGGCGTGGCAGGATGGCTCTTGTGGGCGGTGCCCGGGGCGAGGTCAGGCCGAGCCTGGGCGGGGCGGGCGGGGCAGTGCATAAGACCCGGCTGCAGCGCAGGGCCCGGCGGGGAGAGGACCGGTATGGGGCGGGCTTTCCGTCCTGGGACACGGGGCGATGGCGGGTCCGTGCCCACCCCTAAGAGGCCGGGAGGAACGCGAGAAGGCCCAGGGAACCCTTTGGGGAGGCGCCGCCCCTGAGATGTGGAGCCAGGGAGATACCACCGCGCGGAATGGGGGTGATTAAGGCCTGGGCGGTACCACTAGAGAAGGGTGGGGTGAGGCTGGATAGTACCAAGGACGGAGGGGAGGGGTGCGGCCAATAACTTATTTCTCTATATACAGAAGCAACGGCCGGGGGAGGGCTGGGTGCTGAAGGGGCCGCAGGTGCTTAGTGTTCTTGGATCGCGGGTCTGCGGAGAGCGGGCCACTGAGTCTCTCTGCCTTGGAGACCCTGCCCAACCCCTCTGCTGGCCCTGAACCTAGGGAAGAGGGGCCCTGCTGTAAGGAATAAATAAGGGGAGGGCTGGAGCGGGAGGGCCCAGCCTCCAGGGCTCAGGCTAAGATGATAAAGGGAGAAGGTTACCCTGAGATTGAACAGAAAAGATAGGGGTCCTTGGAAGAGACGGGAGGGCAAGCAGCAGGCCCATGCGCAGGGCAGGGGTGGGGACAGTGCCGGTGGAGGCTCTGGCGAACGGCTGCCCCTTCAGGATTAGCCCACGAGGGAGTTTCGTCGGGAGAGGTCCATGGAGCTGGAGCTGAGGGTGCGGCTGTCAGAGAGGCCTGTGCCTCCAGGCTGTGGGCAGAGGGGCAGGTGGCTCAGCCGTGTGCTGCCGCCAGTCTGCTTCCCTGGCCGGAAGGGGCCTGCCAGCTAGAGCCCCTGGTGCCCTGACACTCCCACCCACCTCCACAGTCACTGTGTTTGCTGCTGGCCGCTCATAGGCAGCACCCAGCTTTCCCTCACGTCTTCCCAGGGTCCAGCCAGGCCTGGGATGAAGACAGGACCGGAAGTGTTGCCAGATGAACAGGCAGGCTTGAGCAGCTTGGCAGGTACTCACGCAGGCCCGAGGCTGGGGCCTCAGCTGCTGGGTGCTGACCACTACCTACCCGTACCTGGACTGGCTCTTCCACGCTCTTGTTGAGGAA
The DNA here is from genome assembly GCF_910594005.1 of Cervus elaphus. NCBI lineage: Eukaryota > Metazoa > Chordata > Mammalia > Artiodactyla > Cervidae > Cervus > Cervus elaphus. Next base: position 6,617,250 of record NC_057816.1, read on the forward strand.
GTTGAGGGAACTGGCCCGCTTCATCCTGAAGGAAAGGGCAGTCAGGATTTGCCCACGGTGGAACTCAGGGAGGATGGGGAAGGGCCAGGTTAGGGCTGGGGAGGTAGGCTTGTGGAAGGGAGGCAGATGGGGTGGGGGATGGGGCTTCAGCGAGACAGAGTTCACCCTGGGTCGGGAGTTCAGCTGGGGTTGGTAGGTTGTTGGGTGGGTTCTTGAGAGACTCACCGGGATGGGGGGCTCACCTGGGGTTTGGGGGCTCCTGGGGACCACCCCCCTGCAGCTTCTTCACCAGCATCTCACTGCTGCGCCTCAGGGCATCCCGGAGCTTCCCGAAGGAGCCGCTGCGCCGCAAGGAGCCGCTGCCGTCCTGCAGGGAGGCCGACAGGTTTGTCTCTGCCTCACCAGCTACACAGCCCCCTGGGCCAGCCAGCCCCTGGACTCACCCCGCTCCACTCGGCTGCAGGCCCTGCCTCCTCCAGGTCAGTCTCAGACCTAGCCCCCGCAGCCCCGGGCACGTCTCGGCTGCCACGGCGGTCTCCACGCCCGCTGCCGCCATCCTTCAGGAGCTCCACCACCTTGGTCTGGCTCGCGGGGTCCAGGCCCTGAAGTGGGGGCAGGGCGTATCAGGCGAGCAAGGGGCTCCGATCGGATCACACATCAGGCCATGCAGGCCCCTGCCCACACCCCTCGTGCCTGTCACCCTACCTGCTTGCGGCTGCGGCTGGCACAGTCCTCCAGTGTGTGCGCGGCTTCCAGCTTGCCCTGGCGCCGGTACAGGGCCCCCAAACTGCGCAGGGTGGTGTTGACCGTCGGGCTGCGGACAGGGAGCAGGGCGGTCTCTGACTCCGTGCACCCGGGAATCAGGGCCCACCCTGACACCCAGCCCCCTGCTGCCACTGAAGAGCCTCCAGCCAACCAAAATGGAGCCCCTCCGGCAGGCCGGGCCCTGGTCAAGGTCCGCCTGGGTTCACTTCTATCTTAGGAGATCCCCTCAGGGCCCTAAGTGGGATGTCGCCTCCCAGGACTGAAAGCTGGGAACCCCGGGAGTGAGATCAGGTTTTCCCGGGAGGATAGAGCCTTTCTGGGACAGGTGGCCTGTGACCTGGGCCTCGAAAGACGAGCTGACAGAGAAGCGCGTGTTCCGAGGCTGAGCAGTTTAAATCGGGGTTCTGAATCAGGCCTAAGTGGAATGAGCATTGCCAGCCTGGCCTCGGTGCCCACCCACGATGCCGCCCCCCTCCCGCCTCTCTGCGCTCCTCACCTGTCTACTTTACAGGCCTTGTACCAGCTGCCATATTCCCCGTAGGGGGTGCTGTCCCGGCGCTTATCCTGGGGGAGACATACGCGGGAGTTGGCAGAGGGCCCCCCTGCACACCGCCCGCCTCGCCCTCTCTCCACGGGTACCCGCCCCGGCCCTGCCCCAAGGGGCTACCTTGCTCTCCTCCCGCTCCTCTGCGTGCATCCAGATGGGCTTGTTGTCCCCTGCGGGGGGAGAGGGGCTGTCACAGCCTCTCATGTAGGCCCCTCCTGGGTGGGCTGGACACAGGACTGGGGTTTGGGTGGGGGATCAGGGGCACTTGAGAAGGACCAGGGTTAGCCTTCGTTGGATGAATGAATGGACAAGAAACAGACCCCAAACATGACTGACCCTCTCCTGGAGTAGAGGAGTCTGGCCCAGGCCTGTGCTTGAGGAACTTATGCCTGGGGGTCTCGGTAAGCAGACGCTTGCAGACCCCAGGACCCTGGTCTGAGATGGTGCTCAGCCCGAGCAATGGGCCAGGCTGAGGGGTCCGAGAGCAGGAAGTGATTGACCTTCAGGGGCCAGGACGGTGGCTTCCCAGACGGGGAGACATTTGGGCCGGGCCCTCCCGGTAAGCATGTGTTGCCCAGTAGAGCAAGGGGGAGAGGCTCAAAGCTGAGGGCACACGGAGGGCATCGCACGGATCCAGCCCCCCTGGAGGCCGTGCGAGTCGGGTGTGTGTGCCCACGTGTGCACACACGTGACCGCAGACCAGCCAGACCCCCGGTGCGAGGCCTGCCTGGCCGAGGTGTCCGCCGTGGGTGCTGGTGGCTGAGCCGGCCCGCCCCGGACGAGCCCCTGGGCAGCCCTGCTCACCGCTGACGGAGCCGAACTCCCTCTCGTGAGCGCGGGTGAGGATCTCCTTGTACAGGGCCTCCGCGTCCTGGTATTTGCCCTGCTTCAGGTAGCAGGAGGCCTGGAGGGGCAGGGCCGAGAGGTGAGCAGGAGGGAAGGAGCTGAGTCTTCCCCTCCTCCCGCCCCTCCGCCCCCTCCCCCAGGCCCCTCCGGCCCCGGACACCAGGTTGTTCTTGGTCTTGGCCACATTGGGGTCATCAGGACCCAGGCGTGTGGCGTAGATCTCCAGCGCCCGCCGGTAGTAGTATTCCACCTCCTCGGCTTTGCCCTGGTTCTGGCACAGCAGGGCCAGGTTGCTCAGCTGCTTGGCCACGTCTGGATGAAACTTGCCCAGGACCTGGGGCCAGAGCAGGAGCCAGTGGCCAGGGTCGGGCCGGCTGAGGGCCCCCCCAGCCCCGCTGGCCGGCCCTGCCCTGCCTGCCCCCACCTTCTCCCGGATCTCCAGGGCCCGCTTGCACAGAGGCTCAGCCTCCTTGTACTTGCCCCGCTTGCCATACAGGACCGCCAGGTTGTTCAGTGTCGCAGCCACCTAGAGTGGGGGAGAACGGAGGCTCCATGACCCTGGGCCCGGCTGGTCTCTGGGACCTGGAAGTGCAGACGGGCGGGGGGGGAGGAAGCCTCACTCACAGCTGGGTGGTCCTTGCCCAGGGTCTTCTCGCGGATGGCCAGGGCATCATTGAGCAGGTGGGCGGCCTCCTTGTACTTGTTCTGGTCCCTGGGGGCAGGTGGGAGCTGATGAACGGTGTCCTCCAGCCCAAGGCCCTCCTAGCGGTCCCAGATCCCTGGGGTCACTCATTCTGCCTGCTCTGATGAGTGAGCACGATAGGGGTATGACCCAGGCGTTGGGAAGCATGGTCAGCCCCTGCCCTCCGGCCTGGGGGGCTCTGCGCAGGAAGCACATGCGGTGCTGGGTATGAGCGGACTCCCCCGTGTCCCGCCCTCACTGCCCGTGCCCAGTGTCCTGTGTGGTCTGTTCCCCACGGCCTCTGCTCCTGCTGCCCTTTCTGCCAACAAAACCTTCTCCAGCCCTCTTACGACTTTGGTCAAACTCACCTTTCACCAGAGACCCTCCTCAAGCCTCCGGTGCTGGAGAAGCCGAGCCCCCGGCGTGCTTGTGTGTTGCCCCCTCCCCAGTTACGTCCAAGCCTGTTTCCCGCACTAGACTGAGGCATGTTCACGGGTGTAACTCAGGCCCCCTGTGGGCTCAGCCCTCTCTGGGGACAAGATCCTCTGTCTCTGTCACCCTGCTGCCTGGTAGAACCCGAGTCCTGGCCCATTGCAGGCACTGGGGCTTTGTCATCCCCAGGAAGAGCGCTCCGGCAGATGACTGCAGTCAGGGAGGGGCCTCACCGGTAGACCAGCGCCAGGATGTTCAGCATGGTGGCCACGTCCGGGTGGTCGTGGCCCGAGGTCTTCTCCAGGTCCTCCAGGGCCTGCTTGCAGAGGGGCACGGCCACCTCGTAGCGGCCCTGCGAGGCATACTGGATCACCAGGTTGTGCAGCGTGCGCAGCCGCGCCGGGATCTCATAGCCCCCGTGCTGGGCGGCCACATCGCCTCCTCCAGGGCTAGGGGCTGCGAAGCCAAGGGGAGGAGGTCAGATGCACCAACTGTCCCCCGAGCTGGGGGATAGCTTTGACTGATCTCAGGCGTGGCCCTGGGCAAATCACTAACTGTAACCCTCTGTCAGTTTCCCCTTCTATAGAGTGGGTCTAGTCACTCCATAGAAAGAGAGGGTGGAGTCCCAGCTCCAGTAATTCAAGCTATGTGGCCCAGAGCAAGCCGCCTAACCCCCTAGTGGAGCATCCGCCTCCTCATCTGCAGAAGGGAGGCTCTGATTGGCACATGACATGATGAACAAGGCCAGCACTGGCCTGGGGCTCCGCACTGTGCATCCGTCCTCCTTTAACCCTCGGGGGAGGCTCGGAGAAGAAAAGAAACTCTACCAGCGGTCACAGAGCAAAGAGTGCAAGTCAGGGATCACACCCAGGCCGGGCGGCTCCAGGGCTCTGAATTGTGATGCCTGCTTCTCACGGAACTTGAAGTGATGAGAGAAGCAACAGGTAAAGCTGGCCTTTTAAACTCTCATGCTGGGATGTTATGATCAGAAATGAGGCAGGGAAGAACCTGGTGGTCACTCAGACCTTGTTTCCTGTGACCTCTGGGCCCTAGGGACCGGTTCACCCAGCCTTCCTTCCCCACCCCCAGAGCCAGCCGCCCCTCCAGAACCTGGGTTCTGCTCCTCCTCACTGGGGAACAGGTCATCCAGAGAGTCTTTGGGGACATCCCCTTTGTCCTCCTGGGGAGGGAGACAGGGTGTCAGGGAAGGTGGGCAGCCCAGGGGTCAGCGGGCTAGGTGGGAACCGCACCTGCTCCCTGCCACCTCCCCTGCTTCCAGCCCCCCTCACCGCCCCCCACACCCTACAGTGGCCTTGCAGTGGCCACGCCAGGGCTCACGTGGGGGGAGGTGTCCTCGTCCAACTTGCGGATCTGGCTCATGAACAGCAAGTGCTGCTTCTCCTCCTCGAGCTGGGCCACGGCCTGCTCGCTGCGCTGCAGCTTCTGCTGCGTCCCCGCCAGCTCCTCACGCAGCCACTGGTTCTCCTGCACCAAGCGCCGCACCTGGGCCCGCAGCTTCTGCTTCTCCGACTCCACAGCCCCCAAGTGGCTCGAGAGCGCCAAGATCACCTGTGGCAGCCAGCCGGGATGGAGGTCAGAGCCCTGTCCACCCGCCCCCACGCCCAGCCCAGCCTGGGCCTCCTAGGGCCCAGAGAAGAGCCAGGCTTGGAGAAGCTGCCAGCCTGAGGGTCCCAAGTTCTCTCATTGAGGGAGTTTTGCTCCAGGGCCTCAAACAGACCACACACAGCCTGAGACCTGAACCCAGGAGGTTTGGGGATCCCCAGCTCCTTCCTTTAGCAGTAGGGACCCCTGGGCTCCCAGGTTGGCTTTGCTAGACTCTGAAAGAACCCATCATCCCCTTTCCTGGGGCCTCCAGCTAGCCCTCTGCATCGATGTCCAGCTCCTTGCTGGGTCGTTCTGACCACGAAGAGTGCTCACTGGGGTGCTGCCCATTCTGCAAGCTGGCCGCTCTCTTCCTGTCTCTCCTAGGAGTTGTATTCAAGCCCTGTAGCCAGAGCCACTACATCACTGCCCCTGGCCCGGGGCTAGCACTTTTCCAAAGATTCCTGAGAGATGGCTGAAAGGATACCAAGAGACCCTATCCTGACTTCTGCCCAGAGGCCACCTGCAGCTCCCAGGGAGGGAAGGAGTATGTGTCTTAAACCCCTGGTTTTCTGGGGAACCAGAGGGGCAGGGAAGGGGATCCAGGGGCCTCAGCTCCCATCCTTCTCCCCCAACTCCCTGACTCCTTTCCTGAGCTTCCAGGCTCTTCCTGCCTTGAGGCCTTACTAGGCGCTACCGTTTCTCCATCCTTCATGGTCAGGGTCATTTCTGCAGTGAAGCCTCTTCCCTCTTATGCTCTCAGCCCCAGGAAAGCAGAGTACCTCACCCACCCCCCACGCCATCCTGTCCTCCACCTGTACCTGCCCTGGGAGGGTGCCTCGGTATGTTCATCTCTGTACCTGGCAGTCAACTGGCCAAGGAGTGAATGACCAACACACTGCCCTTCCAGAGGGCTGGGCAGCCTAGGGCCATGTGCTTTCTAGTTGACGAGCAAACACCCAAGTGGCAGGTGTTTTCACAACCGCTAGCTGTTTAAAAAAATTCCCTAAACAGCCTGGAAGTATACACAGCAGATGGTGTGATCCTTCTTTTAAAAACAAGGAAACCAAGATGATACCACCTGCCTAGGACTCACGGAGCCAGGCAGTGTCTCAGCCAAGATCTGAGTGGGCCAAGACTCTTTTCCCGAGAGTCTAACTCCTTGGGGACCCCAGTGCCTCCTGGACATCTCCATCTGCATGTCATTCTGGCAGCCCCGGCTCCTTAAGAGGGCCCAAACAGAACTCCTGATCCATTCACATTCTCTTCTTCTTTTTTTTTTTTTAAACTTATTTATTTTTATATTTTTTATCTCTTGGCTGCTGTGCACAGCATGTGGGAATCTTAGTTCCCCGACCAGAGATTGAACCCATGCCTCTTGCACTGGGAGTGCAGAGTCTTAACCATTGGACCACCAGGGAAGTCCCCCTTTTCCTCTTAATTTGCTCAAACTACAAACTTGGGAGTTGACCTTCTCCCTCTCCTTTAGTCCATCCCCAGGCCCTGCTGGACCTACCTCCAGAACGTCTAGAACTCACCCCCTTCTTACTACCTTCATGGCCACCCCTTTACTCCAAGTCGCCATTTCTCATTTGAATTCCAGTAGTGGCTTCCTAACACCTGCTACCTCTTACCCTGACCCATCCTCATTCATTCTCCACACCTCAGCCAGAGAGAGTTTTTAAAGCCTAAGCCAGACTGTGTCCTGTGACTGCTTAAACCCTCCAAAGGCTTCCTGACTTCCTAAGAATAAAACCCAGACTAATAAGGCCCCTGCCTTCTCCATAGACCTTTTCTGCCCCTCTCTCTTTCCTCATGAAGCTCCAGTCAGACAGGTCTTCTCTTAGTTCTCCCACCACAACGAGATCTTTTCTACCACAGGACCTTTGCACACACAACCTCTCACTCTCCTCCTTTTTTGTTGTCACTCAGGTCTTGATTTAAATGTCATTCCTTCAGAAGTGTGGCTTGACCAATAGATAAGACCTCCTGCCATAAGTTTTTTTTTGAGAACTCACTGTAACGTTAAATAAATATATGTATTTCTGACTCTTCTCCTACTAGACCTGGCAGGGATCTTGTCTGTCTTGGACCTGTATCCCTGACACCTAACACATTTCCTGGCGCTCAGTAGGCACTTGATAACTTACCTGTTAACAAATGAATAAAAGAATAAATGAGGGGAGGGGTCCTTAAGGACTTCCTTTTTGTTTCCCTAGGCCATGCAGTCTCTGCTAGGTAGCAGAGAAGTCAGACGATCAGCCTTCCTGGGCCTAGGTCCAGCTAGGGTCTTCAAAACCCATCCATTTCTTCAACAGATATCTACCGGATCCTACCATAAGGCTCCAAGGCACAGGTTCTTCCTTCCATGCTGATTCTGTTACTACACTGCCAGGATTTCTCTGGAAGGCTCCGTCCCTCCCATGACCTCCCTCCTCAGCACTCCGGACCAGCTACCTGGGCCTCCCCCAGCCCCAGCTCGATGGCCTCCAGGGAACGGCGCAGGAGGACACAGCGCTCCTGTGAGCCTGGCTCGGCCTCACTAGCTTCATGAGCGACCAGGGGAGCGAGAAGGGCACGATGCTCCCCGCGCAGGGTCTCTAGCCCTTGGATGACGGCCTTGGTGCCCAGCACGATCTCATCCTGGCTCAGCTTCTCCTCCCGAGGAAGCACCATCGTGGCCATGGCCGTGCCTCCTGTGAAGGCGAGAAGGCGGGCAGAGGGTGCCGGGCCTGGGGCCACGCCGCTGTCCGCCCCGGATTAGGTAAACACCTAAGCGCCCCCGGACGCCTGGATCCCCCGGGTGCCCGGTCCCCCAGGGAGCAGCCCGTACCGTGCTCGCGCTCGGCCTACAGGGGGCGCGCTCTGCTCGTCTCGGCCCGGGAGACGCAATGCGGTGCGACCCGAGGCTGGACCCGGATTCGGCCCAGACCACCCGCTCAAGGCCGGCTTAGGCAACCCGGCCTCGGGGCTTCCCCGGAGGCTCCCTTAGAACAGGAGGCGCCAGAGGACGATCCTACTGGGATCGAGAGGGGTTCACTCCCGTGCGGAGACACCAGCCCCTCTGAGAGATCCGGTCCCAGCTTCCTCGGGCAGCGCCCCCTCCCCAACAGGCAGGCCGAGTCACAGAGCCCTCCTCCTGGCAGGCCGACCCTGGGGAGACGCTCCCGCTAAGGAGCTGAGATCGCGGGGTTCCTCGCCCCCTCCCCCCCCCAGGCCTCGCCCACGACGACCCCTCCCCGTAGGCCAGCATGACATCCTGCGGACCCCTTCTCTGAAAGCTCCCGACCCCCGTCATCCAGGACCGCGCCCCCTCCCCGCGGGCGGGCCTGGTCCTCCTCTCATGAGCCGCGCCCTAGACGACCCCTCCCCTAAGGCCGACACCAAGCTCCCTTCCCCCAGCCCGATCGGCCCGCGCGGACCTCAGTCTCCCGCTCGGGCCCGCCTCCCGCTCCGGCTCCGGCTCCGGCTCCGGCTCCGGTGCCGCTTCACCCGGACCAGCAGCCGTGAGCGGGTCCCGCCGCCTCCATCCCGCCGGCCTTCCCAGCACTCCCTGCGCAGCCTTAAAGGTGAAGCCGGTACCTTGGCGGCGTCGGAGGGGGCGAAACACTCCTTTCGGCCGTCAGGCTGCCTTAAAGGAGCACGCCTGCGGGGCCCACTCCAGGCCAGGGGGAGGGGCCCGGGGCGTGGCCGTCAGCGATGGGGCGTGGTCACCGAGGCGTGGGGCGTGGGCTAGCCCGGCAAGTGGGTTCGCCGCCGCCGCCGCCGCCTCCCAAGCTCCTGCGGCCTCGGAGTCCTTCGCTGTAACCCACCCCGAGGCCGCGGGAGTGTGGACTGGCTGGCGAGGATGTGTACCTGAACTTACCTTATTCTGCGGCCAGAGAGGACGGCGGGAGAAACTGAGGCCCAGGGAGAAGGCCCGGCCTCCTCAGAGTCCAGGTCGGGACATTTGACATTTATTGGCATTGAATGAGGCGAAGTGCCACTTTCTGAGCTCTTACTACGTGCCGCGTGCTTGGATGCCTTAAGTGCATTTAACGCTTACAAAGACGGAATAAAGCGGGCACTGCTATTATCCCAGTGTCACAGATAATAACCCTACACTCATTTGTCTCTCATCGGTGGTTATGCCCCACCCAGTTCCTTTGGAGCTGTCCTGGTCCCATGAGGTAGTTCCCGGCATCTTAGGGCGGCTTCTTGGGAGGAAGGAACAGAGGCTTCTGGCCGTGAAAGAGAAAAAGGTGACAAGGGGCAGCCAGGCATCGGCAGAAACACTCTTGACCCTGTGGGTGAACACCACCACGAATGCTGTGGGCTGGACGGTCAGGACAAGGTGATGTCATTCAGGGCTCAGGTGAGACGTCATCTCAGAGAGCCCTTCCCTGATTCCCCGCACCCTTATGCAGAGCAGCCCTCCAGCACATCTCATGCACCCATCAGGCCAAGATCTGCATGTCTTGTTCATTCCCAGAGGAACTCCTGGCCACCACATGGCAACACTCAGTGAATGTTGGTTTTTTGAGAAGGGTGCACCTGTTGGCCCAGGTTTGGGTCTGGCACTCCGCAGCCCTGGGCTGCCGGCCACCCTGGCCTTACCTCCACTGCTTTTAGGTCAACATCCCTAGAAGAGACCTCTCTGAGAGACAGTACCTGCCCAGCAAGGCCTGGCACTGGTACCCAGGGATCTGGGGTGTTCGTCTTGTGTGGGGCACGCTCAGACTCCACCAAGTTCAGTGTCCTGGTGGATGAACCCTGTGAGCATCATCTCTGACAGAGATGTTCTGACACCCCCCCAGCTCAAGTATGTTCTGTGGCAGGAAGTTCAGTACAGCCTGCAGTGAGCTCTAAGGTCAGCAAGGTTTTCCTTCGACAGCCCCCTAAAGTATCTGCCCACAGTGCTGCCCACCCCAAACTGAAACTCTGTCCAAAGGAAGGATGGCTGCTCCCTTTTGCCAAAAAGATGGTAGAGTGATGGTGCCCCACCCAGTATTCCCGTGCCTGGCCAGACAATCCAGGACCCTTCACCCACTCCTCCCCCTCTCCTCCTCCTGATTTCTCTTTTTCTGGGTGTGGCTTAGCAAGTCCATCCAGACACTGCTCAGAATATGGGGCTCAGTCCAGGGCTCAGGGATCCAGACCGGGAGGGAGTTGTGCAGAGAGCAGAGGGCCAGTCACCTCCCAAGGAGAACACCACCTGTCCACCGTGAAGCTGAAAGTCAGCCTGACTTCGACAGCCACCGGACCGTGTCTGCTCAGGGTGAGCTTGTCAACTAAAGCCCTAGATTGCACGAACCCTGGTTCTAGCCAGTCAGGTTCTTCTCCCCCATCCTGCGCTTCAGCGAGTGATTTTTTTTCCCCCAGTGATTTTTAAAGGGAATCAATACATTCAGATGATGCAACATTCAAAATGCAGGTGCAAATGCAGTGAAATGTGGCTCTCTCTCAGTGACTACCACCTCAAGTCATGCAGGTCCCCTCCCCAGGAGCACCTGCTGTTACCAGTTTCTTGTGTCCGTTGATTGCTGGTTTGCCTCAGTGCAGAGTTTGTGTTTATCCTCGTCAGTTTCACAGTGTCAGTTTTCCTCCAGGGCCCTGCAGGTTGGCGTCTTTTGCATTCAGGGTCTTTAGCCGGCACATCGGCCCTACCTCCCAGGGTCACACTGGCTGTGGTGTGACAAGCCTGCCTCTCTGCAGAGAGACTCCCATCAGTCCATGACTGCACTACCAGCCGGCTGGCAAATTCACGGGGAGGAACTGGGATCTGGAGCCCAGGGCAACTTTGCTGTTCTTATCAAGGCTTTGTTGTTGTTCAGTCGCTCATTCGTGTCCAACTCTTTACAACCCCATGGACTGCAGCACGGCAGGCTTCCCTGTCCTTCACAATCTCCTGGAGTTTGCTCAAACTCATGTCCATTGAGTCAATGATGCCATCTCATCCTCTGTCGTCCCCTCCGCCTCCTGCCCTCAATCTTTCCCAGCATCAGTGTCTTTTCCAGTGAGTCAGCTCTTCACATCAGGTGGCCAAAGTATTGGAACTTCAGCTTCAGCATCAGTCCTCCCAATGAACATTCAGGGTTGATTTCCTTTAGGATTGGCTGGTTTGATCTCCTTGCTGTCCACGGGACTCTCAGGAGTCTTAACAAGGCTGGGTTTCAGTAACTCTTGGGAGGGAACTTTGTTCGAGGGGTTCCTTCTAGAGACTGAGATTCAGTGGTACCAGGGAGGGTCGTGAATATCTCTTATTATTATGAAACTTCAGCAGTGCCCATGACATGTACCCTGGGCTGAAAGTCACTCCTTATACATCTTTGTTTTACAGGTAAGGAAAGTGAGGCCCGGAGAGGGGACAGCAGCTGCACCAGCTGACCGCTGTGCCCTTTTCTAATCCAGAGTCTGGTCGTTTTGTCCGGGTGTGGACAAGGAGACTGACCATAAAGAGACTGACAGTAAAGGAGACTGACCCCACACTGTAGCGGTCAAGAGAACCAAGGTCACATTGCCTGTTCACAGACACATGAACTGCAGCCTCATACACCTTCAACACACAGCCTCAGGACTTCCCTGGTGGTCCAGTGGCTAAGACTCTGGCCTCCCAATGCAGGGAGTACAGGTTCGATCCCTGGTCAGAGAACTGGATCTCACATGGAGCAACTAAAAGGTCACAAGTGAAAGTGAAATTTGCTCAGTTGTGTCCTACTCTTTGCGACCCCATGGACTATACAGTCCATGAAATTCTCCAGGCCAGAATACTGGAGTGTGTACCCATTCTCTTCTCCAGAGGATCTTCCCAACCCAGGGATGAAACCCAGGTTTCCCACATTGCAGGTGGATTCTTTACCAGTTGAGCCACAAGGGAAGCCCAATAATCCTGGAGTGGGTAGCCTATCCCTTCTCCAGTGGATCTTCCCGACCCAGGAATCGAACTGGGGTCTCCTGCATTGCAGGGTGATTCTTTACCAACTGACCTATCAGGGAAGCCCTAAGAGGTCACGTGCCACCACTAAAGTTCCAGTATGCTGCCAAATGCTTCCCAGGTGGCGCTAGTGGTAAAGAACCGGCCTCTTAATGCAGGAGACCCAAGAGACTCAGGTTCGATCCTTGGGTGGGGAAGACCCCCTGGAGGAGGGCATGGCAGCCCGCTCCAGTATGCTTGCCTAGAGAATCCCATGGACAGAGGAGCCTAGTGGCCTACAGTCCATGAGGTCGCAAAGAGTCAGACGTGACTGAAGCGACTTAGCACATCACAGCACATGCTGCCAAATAAACGTTAGGAAAAAAATATAGCCTCAGGCAGGTTCACCCAGTGGCACTGAAGGCCACACGTACGCCTCAGCCTCCACGTGGGTTTACAGGCCCAGGGACCAGCATATCAAATGTAGCCAGGGGCAAACACACCCCAGGCCTTCTTCCCTGGTTCCTTCTCTCCGTCTGATGACAGAGCACCTTCCTTTTATCACCTTTACCCAGGTGAACAGACAGAGCATTTTTCAGTCCCCCTTTATGGCTTGTGCTGGGTTCTTGCTCCAGCCTTTCTGCCATCTCTCTGCAGGCTCCCGTGGTTTCTTTGAGGCTCTCTTTAGGCATCTGGCCCTGATCCTCCCTGTGCGCCCCACAGAGGAAGGCCTGGGCCTTCCCCGCCGGGTTCCCAGGCTCTTATCTTGCTTTCGGTTCGCAACCTTGCATGTGTTCAATCTCTTTAGTCACTCGGCTTTTGATCTGGTCTCTGGGGATTATACTGTGCTTCTCCCAAGGGAAGGGACTGTTACTTCCCCACTCCCCCCGCAGCTGCTGGTCTGGTGCCAGACTGCTGATGGGTGCTCTGTTGATGGAGAAGAAAGGAAGGCGTCCATGCCCGATGGTGATTCAGCTCCTTATGCCATTTCCACAGAGCTCATCTGGGGAAGTTGTTCTTGCTACTTTTAAGATTGTTTTCTCCCTGAAAATCACTCCCACTGCTCCCACCCCTTCCCCTTGGATCCTTGGAAGCATTCATCCCACTGAAATCTGCTTTCTTAAGTTAATCTTCTTCTGTTGGCTAGCTTCATGCCTTTTCTTTGAAGTGGTGGTTGGGGTGGGGGGGCATTTTTCCTAAGCATATCATCCCCCTTGGAACATCAGCATATTGGGACTTCCCAGACAGTTCAGTGATTAGGACTCCACACTCCAGTGTAGGGGGCACAGTTTCGATCCATGGTCGGGGAACTAGATCCTGCAAGCCACACGTCAGGACAAAAACAAACAAACAAAAACAGCCAAACCCTTGCACCACGACGGAGCCTGAGCTCTGGAATCTGTGCTCCCCAGCAGAAGTGACTGCAATGAGAAGCCCACACACCACAATGACGAGTCGCCTCTACCCCAGGCAACTAGAGAAAGGCCCAGGCAGCAACAAAGACTCAATACAGCTGAAAATCAGTGAAAAAAATCAGCCGCAGGTTCACATTGTAAGTGCTCAAGATTGGAGGTTTCTTAAAGACCAAGTCTCATGCACGCCCCCCACTCCATGACAGGCAGCTCACCACTTTCCGAGGGGCCGGTTTCACCTTGGACGCCTCTGGTTGCCGGGTTTTCCGCCACTGAGCTGCGAATCAGGTCTGCTCAGAGCCCCCTCGAGGCTCTTGGCTCCTGACTTGGCAGCCACTGGGCATGCCGGCACGCACTCTTCCTTGTGGCCTCCCAGACAGACCCGAAGTGTCCCGGTCTTGCTCAGTGGGAGGGCACACAGGCTTTAGGGGGAGACTTAGCTGCATTCAGAACCCCGTTCTCCACTTGCTGGCTGGGGAGCCCTAGGCACATACTGCAACTTCATCTGTTTCCTAGTCTGTAAAATGAGGTTCCTGATACCGACCTTGCTGAGTCCTCAAGAGAGTGGAATAAAATAGCAGAGTTAAGACTGTAACATTATGCTCGTACACAATAGATGCTATTAGGGCTTCACAGGTGGCACTAGTGATAAAGAACTCACCTGCCAATGCAGGAGATGTAAGAGATGCGGGTTCTATTCCTGGGTTGGGAAGATCCCCTGGAGGAGGGCATGGCAACCCACTCCAGTATTCTTGCCTGGAGAATCCCCGTGGACAGAGGAGCCTGGCAGGCTACAGTCCACAGGGTCTCAAAGAGTCAAACACGACTGAAGCGACTTAGCACGCACGTAATAGATGGTATTACTATTAAATATTATCATTAGGGCCATCAAGCTTACTGTTGGACAGGTCCTGAGCTAGTGAATGGAGAGTGGGGAGAATAAAATAGGAAATATAGGGCAGTCTCTGCTTATAGCATTGTTGGAGAGGAGACATTCATAATAAAAGCGAGCAGCAAATGAGGCAGCAATAGAAAGGAGAACCTGAAGATAGCAAGCACTAAGGTGTTTGGTGCTGGTGGTGGGTACCCTGCAGGGTCAGGACAGAGGGGGCTCGGCCTGGTCGGGAGCAATCTCCCCCTCTCCCTAAAGTCAGCCCTTCCACGTGCCTAGGATGCTCAAATTTCCATCCAGCCCAGAGAACCACCCTGCAGACCTACATACTCAATTCTACCTCTGAATAGCACACACCCACCTTGCCCTAAACCTACCATCTCCCACCCAAATCTCCTCCAGAGATGTTTTACCATCCACCTGTTCACCCAGCAGACGGTCAGTCCCCATCCTCAACTGTCTCCTTTGACCCTGTATCCTTTTCTTTTTTTAAAAAAATATATATATATTTGGCTGTGCCGGGTCTCAGCTGGGGCAGGTGGGATCTTGGGATGGAACCTGGGCCCCCTGCTTTGGAAGCATGAAGTCTTAGCCACTGGACCACCAGGGAAGTCCCTCAACCCCGTTTTCCAACCAGCCACCTACACGTCTTGATTCTGCCTCTTTTTTTAAAAAAAGAAAAACTTATTTCTTTTTGGCTGTGCTGGGTCTTCTCTGCTGCATGGGCTTTTCTCTAGTTGCAGAGCGCGGGCTCTGAAGCACACAGGCTTCAGTAGTTGTGACACGCGTCCTCGTTAATTTCGGTTCCCGGCTCTAGAGCACTGGCTCAATAGCTGTGGCACACGGACTCTGTTGTTCTGCAGCATGTGGGATCTTCCTGGACCAGGGATTGATCCCCTGTCTCCTGCATTAGCAGGTGAATTCTTTACCACTCAGCCACCAGGGAAGCCCTGACTCTGCCTCTTAAATATATAGGGCTTAAGTTTCCTTTCTCTGCCTCCTCTTCTTCCTGACCTTGGTCTATGTCATCATCGAGTCTTTTCTGAATTGCCGCTGTTCCCTGTGGACTCCGCTGGTCTTTATTCTTATTTCCTCCAACGCGTAGCAAGGTGATCTTCCTAAATTAGATCATCTTGCTTTTCTGCCTAAAACTGTTTGTTGACTGCCGCTGACCTCGGGATGAAGTGCACAGTCCTTGCTCTGGCTCCGAGTAGTAATAGTCACAGCTAGGAGGCTCCTCAGCGCTCTGGCCACTTCCTTTCTCTTCCGCCCCATTGCTCCCCACTGCTTTCAGCCCCACTAAACCACGTGTACATCTCGAATAGGCAGGACTGTGTCTTATCTCTAGTCTTGCTCCTTCCTGTCCCAGGACATCCGTCGTGTTGGGCGTCAGTTCCTTTGAGACATCTTCTTGGACATCCCTTCTCAGGCTGGCTCTGCTGCTCCTCCTTCGTCCTCCCAGGCAACCCTTCATGCTGTGTGGCCGTTGTCTATTTTTCTGTCTCCCCTACGAGGCTCAGGGTTTCCATGTAGGTGAAGACCCAGCCCTAGATTTGTCCATGTGTCATGCCTAGGACAGGAACTGGCCCATGGCAGGAATTTAATACATGTAGGATGGATGGAATCTTGGGAAGTTGGGATCTGAGCAGGGCCTTGAGAGATGGTCTGGAGTCCTCTGACCTGGGTCAAAAATCCGGCTCCTTCTCAGCCACCCTGAGTGTGTTGGACAAGCAAGTTAACCTACCTCGCTTTCCTTTATCTGGCCTTTGAGTGTTCGCGAGAGACTAAGTGGGGTTTGGAGCAGGGTGGTTGGGAAAACCTGTCTGAGGAGGTGGTGTGCAGGCCACAGCTGAAGGGAAAGGGGGAATATTTCCTGGTGGTCCAGTGGTTAGAATCCGCCTTCCAATGCAGGGGATGTGGGTTCGATCCCTAGTTGGGGAACTAAGATCCCACATGCCGTGGGGCAGCTAAGCTGGAACTAGGGCACCCGTGTGCTGCAGCAGGAGAAGCCCACGTGCCGCAACGCAGAAGAGCTTGCACACAGCAGCGAATAAATAAAGGAAAAGGGGATGCTCTGTGGGGCAGGGAGAGCGTGTAAGGTGGAGAGAGTGGCATGTCTGGGCTCTTGTGCAGGGAGGAGGGATCTGATCACTGAAAGATCAGGTGTGGCCCGAGCGTGGTGAGCTCTGGGGTGGGAGACAGGGGGTGTGAAGCAACTGAAAGTGAAGTTAGAGCGGTAGGGGTGGGGAGACGGTGCAGGCTGATGGACTGTGGGTTGGGTGGCTATATTCAGAGGTATTAGGAAGCTGCTGAAGGACTCTAGCCGGGGAGCAGGGCAGCTGGGAGGCAGAATGGACCAGAGCCCCTGGGATGACGCAGGATGACTCGTGAGTTTCTGGCTTGAGTAATAGGATGGATGCTACTGCCATTTACTCAGTCTAGGAGGAGCCAGGGGAATCAAGGTTCTTGATTTTGGCCATGTTAGGTTTGAGACGTCTGGGCATATTCGAGTCAAGTAAATGATTAAAAATGAGAGTCGAGCACGTTGGGAGGTGCGGCTCTCTGACGTTCGGCATCCTCCTTTGTAAAAAGGAAAGTGAAAGTGAAAGTCGCTCAGCTGTGTCCGACTCTTTGCAACCCCATGAACTATACAGTCCATGGAATTCTCCAGGCCAGAATACTGGAGTGGGTAGCCTTTCCCTTCTCCAGGGGATCTTCTCAACCCAGGGATTGAACCCAGGTCTCCTGCATTGCAGGTGGATTCTTTACCAACTGAGCCACAGGAGAAGTCCAGAGAGGTGCTATTCTAGGCCTCAGAGGCAGCCAAGACTAGAGGGAACAAGTCACATGACCAGGGGCAGGAGCAGGAAGGGCAGGGGGAATGGCTCGTGCAAAGGCCCTGTGGCAGAGTGTGCCCTGTGTGTCTGAGGAATATAGAGGAGGCCGTGAGCGAGGGGGAGAATGACCAGAGGTGAGCAGCACCCCCGGAGGTCAGCACTGCAGGGCCTTGGAAGTTGTGTGGAGGGGTTTGGATTATATTCTGGGTGAGATGGGAAGCCATTGGACAGTTTGGATAAGTAATTTAATGTGTTCTAATTAACATTTTAAAAGACTTCCTCCAGCTATTGTGTAGAGAATAGGCTACAGGAAGAGTGGGTGGAAGCGGAGGTAATTAGGAAGCTATTACAATATCCAGAGAGCAGTGAAAGCGCAGGAGCTGCAGGGTTCTGGTCCGACGGGCAGGCCTATGGGATTTGCCGTGGGAGTGGGTGCTGGGTGTGAGAGAGGGCACTCAGGGATGATTCCAAAGATTTAGCAACTGCAGAGTCGTGGCCTCCCTGGTAGTGCAGGAGACGTAAGAGACTCAGGTTCGATCTCTGGGTCAGGAAGATCCCCTGGAGGAGGGAATGGCAGCCCACTCCAGTATTCTTGCCTATAGAATTCCACGGACAGAGAGGAGTCTGGTGGGCTATGGTCCATGGGGTAGCAAAGAGTTGGACATGACTGAAGTGACTTAGCACGCATGCATGCTCAACTGCTGAGTCAGGGGGATGTCTGCACACCCGGAGAATTTCCCAAGGCCAGGAAGATGAGGCGAAAACAAAGGAGGCCCAGAACGAGAAGTTTAAGAAGTGGGGGTCGGGTGGGGTGGGGTTGGGTGGGGAGGGCAGAACGCTGAGTACCTTCCAGGGCCAAGCAGCCAAGGACGTCAGTGACCTTGGCAAGGGAGTGCCTGATGGGGTAGTGAGGAGGAGGCCCAGAAGCCCGCCCCGCTTTGGAAGACTTTCGCTGTTGGGAGAGCAGAGAGGTTTTAGAACCAAGGAGATATTACTGCCTGTGTACACGGGACGTGACAGATCTGGTGGGGGGCGGTGCACCAGTGATGCTGGAGAGGAAGCCCTGGAGAAAGCGGGAGGGACCTGGGGTAGGGCCAAGTGGTCACCTGGGCGGGAGTGGGGCTGGGAGTCAAGTCAGGGAGTTCACACTCCAGTCTCCATCATCTGCTTCCCCGACTGGGCTCTGAGCTGGGGCCTGAGTCTGTTTGTCCATGCTCGTCCCACTCGGGTCTCCCACCAGCTCCCAGGCCCCCAGGCCCCTGCCCCACGGAGCCTCTGGGGGGCTCTGCCCACCTCTCTAGCCCACCTCAGCCTCCACCTCTCCAGGCATATCTCTCACTGGCCGGCTTGTATCCTTTATTGGAGAACTGCAGTGCAGACTGCGTTTCTAGGACACCTTCTGGTACCCGACTGGACTCTGCCCCTCGGGCGGCGGGCATTCGTTCCATCTTCCAGGCCCAGAGAGCCTGGGTGGCCACGCCACTGGGTCCCAGAGCCTCCATTAGGTGACTGGCCATGGGGCTTGGGGAGCTGGGGACAGCCTGCCTCACCTGGCTGTTGTGTCCTGGGGTGGGGGGGAACACAAGACCCCATTACTGGGCACTTATTTGCTGAAGGAGGCTTGGCATGCAGGCCTGTGTCCTGGGAGCGCATGAAGAGCCAGGTGTCCCAGGAGCAGGAATCTGTCACCTCCAGGGTTAAGGGCAGGCAGGAAAGCTAACTGATGGTGGACCTGAGCTCACCCCCTCCCCCCAGGCCTCAGGCTTCACCAACTTCCAGAAAATATGACCCAGCGCGGGAGAGAAGCCGAGTTCTCATCTCCAGTTGGAAGAGTGGATGACGTGTCACTGACTTGGGAGGTAGGATTTGGGGATGGCGGGTCCCCGAGAAAAATGGGGTTTCGGGGTGGGAATGGCGTGACTTCTATTCCTAACCTCGCTTTGCCTCATGTGGGGCAACACACCTTCACACCTGTTTCTATAATCAAGTAAATGGGAATAGGCTTCTTTCCAGCCAGTTCCCAGTTGATTTTTTTTTTCTTTTGGCTATACCATGGGGCAGGTGGGATCTTAGTTCCCCAACCAGGGATTGAATCCGTGCTCCCTACATTGGAAGCACAAAATTTTAACCGCTGGAGTGTCAGGTATTCCCTCCTAATTGATTTTTAATATTTATTTGGCTGCACCAGGTCTTAGTTGTGGCCTGAGGAGCCTAGTGAGGATCGAACCCAGGCCCCCTGCACTGGAGTGCGGAGCCTTAGCCAGTGGACCGCCAGGGAAGTCCCCCTCCTAACTGATTGTGAGTGTAGTCAGTGGCCACCCTGTGCGGCGGGACGAGCGAGGCTGGATGGATCCTGTGTCACAATGAGAGGCGCGGAGGCCCAAGGATTGCTCGTTGGTAAGAAATCACCAGTTTATTGAATGAAAAACCCAACATCCTCAGCCCCTCCCACCCTGCCCCTCTCTCCGGCCGAGTGAGCAGCACAGTCCTGGGGACACTCTGGACGGCAGGGCTGCACCGGGGGAAGGGCTGGCGGAGTCTGGGGGAGGTATGGAGAATGAGAAAAACACTTTCCAAAATGAAGTTCTGTGCAAAAACTTCTAGAAGGGGTGAGAGGGCCAGGGCCGAAGCTCCGGAGGCGGAGGCGTTGGCGGGCTGCGGCCGGAGCTCCGCCCCACGTGCCTTGGGTCTCCGGGAAGGCCAAGGCCGATGGTGGGGGCTGAGGAGGGGCTCAGGCGCCGAGGCCACAGAGGGGGAGGCCTGGGAGGACGGGGCCTGCCCAGGCCAGGGGCCCAGGTGAGGAGGGGAGGACACGGGGTGCAGGGAACGGAAGGGACTGGGCCGCAGACATGTTGGCAGGGTCTGCCGCCCACCTCCCCGGGGCCGGAGCCAGGGCCGGGGAGGAAAGTCCTCAACGGGGCGGGGGGAGATCCAAGGACAGGTCCCAGCCCCCTGGCGAGTCACAGAAAACCACTGAGAGACTGGTGGTGCAGAGAACCAAAGAACTGCTCAGGGACACATGTGACACCTCCAGGGGACCTGGGCGTGGGGGAACCATGCAGGGTGAGACCACGAAGGCTCCTCCACCCCAGAAACCCACGCATCGCAGCAGCAACTCTGTCTTGGGGTGGGGGGGTGTCTGTGCCCTTGTCACCCCCTCAGCAGGGGGAAGTGGCCTTGGTGCTGGGCATCCCCAGAGGGAGGCCGACTGTGTGGTGTCTGGCAGCTGAGTTTTAGAAGATGGGATCCTGGGGGTGGCAGGGGGAGGCTGGAATGCTGGCCATGGGCCAGGACCCCAGGTTTCCTATTTCCAGGAAGAGAACTGGTGCCACGTGGAGAAAGATGCTGAAGTCAGGTGAGGTGAGGGAAGGCCTGGAGGACTCGATTCCAGGGGCCAGGGGCGGGCACCGAAAGGCACAGTCAACATGCCTTGGGCCAGGAGTGGAGGGGGAGGAAAAGGAAGGAGTTGGGGGGCTGCCCAGGACTGGGACTGAGCAGTGGCGGGGAACGGCGGCCCCGGTGGGTGGCAGTGTCCGGCAAGACCGGGCCAGGGAGATGCAGGCCCCGGGGCCAGCAGAGGGGACACTGGGCCCGGGGCCTGCTGGCCTCCCCCTGCCTGCAGGCGGTGAGGCTGGTGGCAGCGCCAGGAGGGGGCGTGGCTGGGAGACGGTGCCCTCAGGTGGCCTTGCTGCCACTGAACAGTCCCACTGGAAAGTGCTTGACATGGGTAGGCCACTGGGCTGCCAGCTGGAAGAACTTGATGTCGCTCCACTCGACCCCGTCGATGGACACTGGGGGTGAGAGGGGAGGCGTGTGGATGACCAGGGCTGCCGGGGAGGGCCGCAGCCTCCCTTCCACCCCCGCCAACCCCCACGCCCGCACCTCTCAGCATGGTCTGCTGCTGCTTAGCAGAGCAGATGAGGCGGCTGATGCCCTCGATGACCTGGCTCTTAGAATCCACCTCCTTTTCTCTAGGCTTCTTGCTCAGGAAGATGGTGGGAACTGGAAAGCAAGCAGGAACCGCCTTGTCACGGCCCCTGGAAAGGCGGCTGCGCTCTCCCCCACCCACTGCCCCGTTCCGGCTGGAAGGGCGGTGATCGTTCCGGCTGGAACGGTGGAATTCACAGAAAGCAGACTCCCCACTCCCCCCACCCCCTGTCTGTCTGTCTCCGGGGCTATGTCTCAGAATCTCCAAGCTCCTGCCCTTTTCCCTGGGCCTTGGTATCTCCACTGAGTAACGAGGACCTGGGGCCACATGGGCTCGGAGTCCCTTCCGGCTCGAATGTTCTGAAAGCCTGTGGGTAGGGGGCCAGCTGCCCTGTCAGGCGCCTCTGTCCACCTACTCAAGTGCCTGCGTGGGGCTGTGTCTGTGTGGCTGGCAGGGAGGCTACATAGAAGCTCAGCCCTAGGCCGCCCTCGGCGGGTCTCTGGGTGCCACGGGGGGGGGGGGGGTGTTCCAGCTGCGGGCCTGGCATGAGGCCTGCCTGCCCTCCCGGGGCACCTTTGGGGGCAGAGACATGAATGCAAAGGCCCAGCTGCTTTGGATGCGCCCAGAGGAGGAAGGTGAGGCTCAGCAGAGAAGGAAGCCCCTTCCTGACAGCTGGGAGGCGGCAAGCACCCCAGAGTCACCCCGCCTGCTCCAGCAAATGCAGAGCCAGATGTGGGGGTTCACCACGGGAACCGATATCTGTGAGCGCTGCCCCTGCCTCCTGGGTATCAGGGCTCCTGCCTCACCTCCTCAGAGTGCAGGACCCCTCCCCCTGCTGGTGCTGAAGCCGTCTTCTCCCTGGGATAGGCTCTAGTCAAACCACACCCTTTGTTCATGAAGGCCTGGGTGGCCTCTGGGGTTGGGGGTTGGGAGCCGTGGCGCGGGGACAACCTTTGGGTCACACCATCCATCCCTGAGGGCACTGGCCAGGAAGCCTCCCTCATTCATGGCAGCAAACTGCCTCGCCCCAAAGGTGCCGATGCTGAGCAGGCAGGGACCAGTGACTCCCTGGGGACCTCGGTTTCCTTTGTGACAGAAGGAACGGCTTTGTCCTGTGTGGTGGGGCGGGACCCCATGATACATGTGCTTGCTGCCTCTGTGCTCATCCAGGGTCTCTCTCCCAGAAGCGGATCCTGTCCCGACCCCGAGAGAGGAGACGGGAAGGCCTGGAGGCCCCGATTGCCCCTGGCCTCTCGAGTCACTTACCTTTCTTGTTCTTCTCTTTGGTGACCACGGTCATGGCCATGGTGCCGGAGAGCTGGGCCTCCCCGCCGTGGGGCAGGCGGGAAACCTGCACTGAGCGGAAGACGCTCTTGAGGGTGTTCTTGGAGCTGGCGTCCCTCTTGTCGCCTTCCCTCCTCCGCTCCCCAGGGTGGCCCAGCCAGTAGTCCACCTGGAGGCCAATCACGTCCCCGTACGGGCTGCTGGGGCTCCTGGAGAGGGGCGGTAATGGGGGGCGAGGCTCAGCGCCCACCAAGGGCGGACGGGGCGGGGAGGGCCTGGAGGAGGCACCAGCCCAGGGGCTCCGGGTTCCCTCCAGCCTCACAGAACGGGCTGGGGTGGGAGTGCGGGGTCAGGCTGACCTGAGAACACGGCCAGGAGAGGGTGAGGCCGCAAGTGCCCACAGCGGAGCCCAGGAAGAAGGGAGAGAGGAAGGAAGCTCTGCGAGGGAAGAAGATGTGTGCACGCACACCCACACACAAGGACACATGTGCGTGAGCATGTGTGCAGACGTGTGCACACGCACGACCCCCAGCAGGCAGAAACCCCCGCCGAGGGTGGGAGAGACTAAGTGGGGCAGAGGCGGGCATCAGGCGGCTGCAGAGCCGCCGGGGGAGAGCAGCCGACCTGTGGCTTTCTCTCTTGTTTATGGCGCTTCTAGCTCAGGGATAATTTTAGCTCTGAGGGGAAAAAGAGCTGATATTTTCTTGAAAGGAGGCGTCAGACACAATAGGTACAGGCTACACAAATCATCTGATGTTTCTTTCTGCCTGGATTCAGCGGTTCCATTAAAAAACAAGCTTAAACCGGATGGGAAAGGAGGTCGGGGTAAGGCTGGTCCCCAGGCCCCAGGGAGCCTGGACCGTGAGGTCACCGCGTGACCTGCTGATGGGATTCCCTCCTCTTCCTGCACTTTGGCAAGTCAGCGGCAGACCCCGATGGGGAGCGGAGAGCGGAGACAGGGCGAGCGAGGGGGCGGGCTGGGGTCCAGGCTCCGCCCCGAGACACTTAGGATTCTTTGGGGACCACGGCACTGTTGTCGGGGGTTCTGGAAAAGCCACCGGCCAGTGCCCACCCTCTGCTCCTCACAGAGCATCCCCAGGAGACCAGGAGGAGGTGGAGGGAGAGGAAAGGGAGCAGGGAGGAAGCGGCAGGAACACCTCTGGCTCTTCTCTGCTGCCCTCTCCCCTGCCCCAGTCAGCTCCCCAGAGGCCTCCTTGACCACCTGATCTAAGCTTTGGACATTTCAGATCCTAAAAGAATTCCCTCCCTGCTTCCTGGCCACCCCTCCCTACTCGGTCACAGCAGTCTCTCTGTGGCTTTGGCCCTGCCAGGGCCCAGGAGCCCGGGGTCTGACCTGCCCGTGTCACTGGCCGCAGGGGCCCTTGGGTGATGGACACACTGGGTGCCCTGAAGGAGGCCGCGCCTCCTCGGGCCAGGCGCTGACCGTGAGGCTCTTATTTCCACCTCACAGCAAAACCCCGTGGCTGCTTAACCTTTACTTTCATGGGGTGTGAGTGGAGCTGAGTAGCTTGTCCAAGTGACCAAGATTCCATGCTCAAACTAGTCAGGCTCCTGAACCTCTTTCTGGGCCTCGGAAAATCCGGTCCTTGCAAGAATCCCCCCGCCCCGCATTTCTGACCGCCCTGCGTCTCTGATCGGGGATCCTCACCCTCCACCCCTCAGGAGTGTCTTCGTGAGACTTCTGTCAGGGCAGTTTAGCCGGAATTGGAACCCCCAAAGTTCCTCTTAGTACTTTTACTGCCTCTGCCCCCTCCTGCTTCTGCTCCAGCCAAAGTCCCAGCTCCCGCTGCAGAGTCCCACCGCGGGGGTGCCCACGCCTACGGCAGCCGTTCCCACCTTCGACAGAGTCGCTCTTGCTTTGACAAGTGTCACTGAGCAGTTTGTTCTTTAACACAAACACACACGGTGGACGCAACTGTGTGGACATGATGCAAATCCAGGTGTCTGACACCCGGGCCCACACTCCCTCTCCCGGACTCAGCAGTCCTACCCTCGGTACGTGCAGCACCTGGCAGGCGAGAAGGGCCTCGGTGCCCCGGGTCTCATTTGCCCTTATACCTGGGGGAGGGGGGGCAGACAGGACAGACGGGAGCTCATGGGAGCAAGCTGTGTGATGACCGGCTTGGCCAGTGACCTGACTCTCCCCGCTGACCTTCCAGGCCCGGGGTCACCGTCCTACACACTGGGGCAGCTGGGGAATCAGGCAGGTGCCGCCCCAATGAAGGCATGTGGGGGGACAGACGGGAACAGGCCACAGCCTTACCCCATGACGGCCAGGGCGCTGCTCATGGACGGGGAGGAGGGAGGGGTGGCCGTGGCATCTCGGCTCAGGCCCGAGCTGGAGGGTGGCGACGTGGAAGGCACAGTCAGGCTGACCACGGGTGCGTCGTCACCATCACCTGCGGGGGGACAGACACGGTCGGCCAGAGGAAACTGCCCTGACCGGTCTTGGCTGCAGCCTGCTCCGCCACCGCCCTGGGGCTCGAACCCTGCGGCTCAAGCCCTGCCTTGGCCTGGGACCCCCTCGTCTTCACCCTTCGGCCTGCCTGACTAGGGAGCAGGCAGGTGAGATGCAGCATTCTCACCCAGTAGAGGCCAAGGGGCCCAGGCTCACCTGTTGTGGAAGGAGAGTCTTCAACCAGACCCACCTTCACCACCTGCGAGGGAGAAGAGACCCTGCGTTAGGTCCACCCACCCAAGCTGGACACCTTTGGGTCAGCTGGACCCAGTGGCCACAACCGCACGCTGTTTGATCGCAGGCTTTGAAACTCTGCCGATTCTGAGCAGCTGGGATCGTCAGGAGAGGTGAGCAAACCCAGCTGCAAACAGCGAGTCGGGGGCGCGGGAGACCCGCAGCTCTTCTCTGGGAACGTGGGCAAGGCCTTATAAAAAAAGGATACACCCTTTTGTATCCTGATCTCATTTCTTCTAAGATCACTTGGGCAGGAGACCGTCTTCTCAGGTCAGAGAGAGGGGAGGACAGGGAGAAAACCTCGGCAGATAGGAGTGGGGTATGGGTCGGGGTGGGGAACACGCTGGAACAGGAATCGGGAGGAACAGAACGAGGGCGGGGGGGATCCCAGGGACCCCTGACTCCAAGCCCAGCCCTGGGCAGTGATACTGATGTCAGCTCCCCAGAGAATTTTAAGATACCTCTGAGAGAATTCTGGGAAGGGCAGAGGGGGCCCTCCAGTGGCCAGCAAAGGGTACAGCCAGAGACAGACCTGAACGTCAGGGCAGGGACCTGAGGTCAGCAGGGGCCCTGCTGGGGGGGGAGGGGTCATGGAAACCGGGCCCTGGGGACAGCAGGGAGCGGGGGTCACACACACGTGGTGGCTCCCTTGAAGCTGATGAGAGCACTGTGCTGCCACTCGTGGAATCTGTCCCTGACTACGCATACTGATTTTAATGCCTGGAAAGTGGCACGCTGGTACTCTGAACTTCCTGGACGTGAGTCCTCTCTCCTTGCTCCTCTGGTTGCTGCACGAGGCTGCCAGGTCCTCCGTTCGCTTGTTTCCATTTTTAATTTTTTATCTGTTTTGCTGCGAGGCCAGAGTGGCAGTGACCCCACTGCTCCACACAGACATGGGTCACTGCCAGCCCGGGCTGCTCATCACGGCCCGGGCCCTCCTATGTGGCCGTAGGACCAGCCCCAGTGGCTGGTGGGGACTGACTGGCCCAGGCAGATGGGAACCTTGACAAGAACCACCCCCCCAGGCTCAGGCATTTCCCAGGATCACTCGAGGCTCACAGGATGACCCAGGATCACAGGATCTGGGATGAGTGGAGAGCAGGGATGGGGGCTGCCGGCCCCTCACCTGCACGTGCCTCATCCTCCCTAGAGGCTAGGAGGGACCCTCGGCGAGGCTGCAGGAAAAGATACCAGCTGATGTGGAAGAGAAACTCGGCCGTCTCAGAAAGGGAAATCTGAGTTCTCTGCCAGCTTCTGTGTTGTGCTTTGGCCCCGGGGGTGGAGGGGCGTCAGCTGTCCCCTCTAGGCTCCCTCTCTCCGTCAGTCTCGGCCTTGAGGCCCCGCAACTGCCAAATGCAACCTGGGCCGGGACCACCTGACTGCAAGGACACCCAAGAGGTCTTTCCTTTGTCTTCAGAATCCACTTGTGCAAAGATTCTTCCCTGACCAAACAGGAGGGGAGAGAGCCCCTTCCTCTCGTGTCCCCGTCTCTGAAGACAGCTACTCATGTCTCAGACTCCCTTCCTTGGAACAGCTTTGCTTTCTTTTCCCTGCAGCCGGAGAACCAGTGCCCTGGATATCACCCCTGGGGACCCCAGAACCACAGTAATAACATGTGGTACCTGTGGTGATATGGGGCCAGTCCCCGAAGGGGAAAGGACTCTGGAAGGAGCAGCTCAGGGCCTGTCCCAGCCCACGGCTTCCTCTCCCCGGCATTGCTGACCCTCGGGGCTCTCTTCTGGGGGCCTGTCCTGGGCCCTGCAGGGTGGTTAGCGTGTCCCTGGCCCCACCCACAGATACCGGTGCAACCTCCACTCCCAGCTTTGCCCACCCCCACTTCCAGCTCTGACAGCCAAATGTGTCCCCAGATCAGACACTGCCAGATGTCTTCTGGGAACAAAATCGCCCCTGGATAAGACCCGCTGTCTAGATGAGTCCCTTGTGTATGAAGTGAGTCAGTCAATGTCAGACTGTGTGCGGTGGACTATAGACCACCAGGCTCCTCTGTCCATGGGATTCTCTAGGCAGGAATACTGGAGTCAGCTGCCATTCCCTTCTCTAGGGGATCTTCCCGACCCAGGGATTGAACTTGAGTCTCCTGTATTGCATGCAGATTCTTTACCATCTGAGCCATCAGGAAAGCCGTGTGTGTGTGTGTGTGTGTGTGTGTGTGTGTGTATGTGTGTGTGCGTGTACGTGCGTGGAGGTCAGGAAAGCCGTGTGTGTGTGTGTGTGTGTGTGTGTGTGTGTGTGTGTGCGCGCGCGCGTGTAGAGGTCAGGGAGGCCAGGTGGGTGGGTGGGGTACAGAGGAGAGGGGGGTTGGTACTCACGCCAATGAAGGGGATGAACTTCTGATACGAGTCTTCATCAGGGCTGTGAGGAGAGACAGGAGAGTTTTACAGCGGGCGGGAGAGACCGCGTGGAGAGCTGGGGACGGAAGCTTTCCACGCTTTACTCGCTTTACTGAGGCTTTAAGGGAGCCCAGACACCACTTGCCATCTTCCCTCTGCCCTCAGGATGGCATGGGGAGCCTCCAGAAGGAGGCGAGAGCCCCGATTGTGCACGCTCTATCCTCTGCCCCCACGTCTGTACCGACGGGGCGCCACAGTGGGTGGGGGCAGGCCCGGGCAGGGAAGAAAAGGCACTACTCTCTTGGGTTCCCACGAGGGAAATGCGGTGAGGAGGAGGACGGTGTGGAAAAGCAAAAGAACTGAAGATTTCTCTAGCCCACCCAACCTGTTTTCAAGAGTCCACCCCGGGTGCACTCACAACTTGTGCCTACAGGTGAGCATGGCTTCCGCCACAGGCAGCTGGTGCGTCACGGCCGCCCCGCTGACGTACTGCATCACCCGCCCCACCACGTCCAGTTGCTCTGCGGAGGAGCCGAGAGACACGGGCTGACTTACTTCAGCAGGCGACCCCGAGAACCCTCTTTGAGAGTCCCCTTGCTGAGTCCCACCAGAAGACCCCCGGAGCTGAGGCAGAGAAAGGGCTCTAAAGACCCGCTGGTTTGAACCTAAGAAATTTTTTAAACATTGTTCATTTATTTATTTGGGTGTGTTGGGCCTTAGCTGCGCCGTGCAGGTTTAGTTGACCTGTGGCACAGGGGACCTCAGTTCCCCGACCAGGGATAGAACCCACGTCCCCTGAATTGAAAGGCAGATTCTTAACCCCTGTACCGTCAGGGAAATCCCAGGAATTTTTTTTAAAAGATACCTTTTTGGGTGTGAACTATTTATTTAAAGTCTTCACTGAATTTGTTACCATATTGCTTCTGTTTTATGTTTTAGTTTTTTGTCCTCGAGGCATGGGGGATCTTAGCTCCCCGACCAGGGATTAAACGCACATCCCCTGCACTGGAGGGTGAAGTCTTAACCACGGGACCACCAGGGAAGTCCCCTGAATCTAAGGAATCATGCAGCCAGGAGCTATCCTCCGTCTGATCCGTGCGCCCTTCCCCCCAGCCTGCTCCTTCCCAGGCTTGGCTGGCTCCTGCTTCCATCTCTGCTCTGATCAGCCCTGGAACCACCGGCCGCCCCCACCACCTCCTGCCCTTGTCACTTCCTGCCTGGCCTGTGGGAGCACTGACCACCTCCCGGCCTCGCTGGGCCCAAGCTCACTCCCGTCCCTGCCGCCTCTGCTCTGTATTTCAGAAAAAGACACGGTTGGTGGCGTGTTATTCATTTATCAATAGACGCTTGGCAGCTGCTCTCCGCTTCCATATTTGATCTCCACAACCAGATACTTCCTGACACCACCCCCTCGGCCTCCTTATTTCTAAATGTGCAGAGACCAAACACATCCAGCGTGGAAGGGCTGTGCTTAAGGGGCCTCCTTTTAATAAAACGCTGAAAAAATGAACAGGCCACAGGGAGGAGAAGCAGCACGCCCCCCGCCCCTGCGTGCAGCTGAGCCCAGCTCCCCGCGTCTCGTCCCCCACGAGGGGCCGGTACCTGACACCGGGGGCTCCGAGCGGCTGAACAGATCTCTCCAGCCAGGATCAAGGAAGGTGCTGCTATACCTGCTGTCGACGGAGCCCAGGTATTTGGCCACTGGGTGAGAACCTGGTAGACGGAGACCAGAGAAGGCGAGCTGGTGAGGGGGGTGAATGAAGCCCGGCCTTTGGTCTCCCCGACTGGCCCTTCCCGGGACCCAACGCCACCCCCCGCTTCAGGGGTGGGCTCTGCCACGTCCTCACCGAGGGGAATGATGAGGAAGCGCATGTAGCCCAGCCAGTCCGAGGTCTTGCTGGCCAGCGACTTGACGAAGAAGCGGAGGATGGAGCTCAGGTAGCTCTGGCCGCCCACTGCTGCCACCTTCACCGGCCTCGGCATGGAGGAATTACAGTTGCAGCTGGGAGCGAAGGGGGGCGGACAGGGCCACGTCAGGGGGCCACGATCAGCTCAGAGGAAGCCTCCCCCCAGCTCTGACTTCACTCGACCTCGACAGCCCCCAGAGGAAAAACAAACCAGTGAACAAAATCACACAGAGAGAGGCAACACACCATAGTGCTTCTGCAAAAAGAGAGAAATTCAGGGTCAGAGAGGACAGGGGACTGTCTAGAAGGCAGGCAGAACCGCTTGAGGCTAACGAGAAGACGAGTCGGCAGTGCCCTGGGGTCAGAGGCGGGCATGAGCCCAAGACCTCCGAGGCTCTTTCCACGGCAGGTCCTGAGAGGAGGGCCCCGACTCTGGGTAGGCAGCGGGGCGGGAGGAGAAAGTCTTGCAGAACCCCGGGCTCTCTCTGCCCGGCCTTCTTCGTCATGGGTTTAGGAAGAGGGTGAGGCAGGTCAAGGTGCGGCAGAGGACCAGGCGGGAGGCTGGTGGGCAGGAAGGTGACATTTTCACCCCGACTCTCTGGGGCCAGTAGGGACAACAGAGCACCAGGGCCAGACGCCGCCCGACCAGGTGCCAACTGTGAGCTCTGGGTCTGATGGGCCAGGGGGTCCTGTCAGAGCTTGGAAATGAGGGTGGGAGGATGAGGTGGGAGGGGACCCCAAAGGGCAGGGGAGGAGCCGGGCCTTACTAGCGCTGGATGCGGGTGAGCAGGGCGGACAGCACGGCCTGGACCTCCACCGTGGAGCACGTGCACACGACGGGCTTCCGCTGGTCCTGCAGCAGCTCCGCCACGTACTGCGGGGTCGGGGAGCGGGACGGCACACAGGTGAGGCTGTGCAGCCGGGCCACCGCCTCCCGCAGGTCACGAGGGCGCCAAGGCCCAGGCCGGGCAGAGAGCCCCACCCTCCGTCATTCAGACCACAGCTGGCTAAGGTCAGGCTCTGACTGCCAGTCAGGAGGAGGTGGGGCCAGACCCCAGGGAGACGGGATCAGGAGGAAACGTGGGAAGGCCCAGGACATGCTAGATTCTACACGGCCTCCGCGGGCCACATGCTGGGTAGGTGGCCGGACTGGGCGGGGCTGGGCTGCTGTTGCTCTGCCCCTTCTGGAAACCAGGGCAGCGCTGGCGCCTCACAGCACACAGGCTGGGAAGGCAGGTGAGACGGGCCATACTGCTGCTTTTTTAGAGATAAGGAAACTGAGGTACAGAAAACTGGTGACTTAAGGCCCCTCAGGCTGGAAAATGATGGGACTGGGACCAGAGCCAGAGCTGTGGGCTTAGGTCAGGCTAGGAGGGGCCGGAAAAGAAGGGGGTCATTTCGGATTTCCCCGCGCCCTGCCTTTGAGATCCACACCCGGGGAGTCTCTTGTTCCCCAACATCCCTCCTTCCCGGCCCCGCGACCCTGGGTGCTGTACCTGGCCCTGCCAGTCAGTGGTGTTGACGAGGATGACGTTTTCTGGGAGGGCCGCATCTGACACCAGGATCTGGTTCAGCTGGTCATAGACCACCTTTCTAGGAATCTGCAGGGATAGATGCAGACAAATGTCTGTTGGTCCCCAGGGAGCTTGGGGGGGCGGTGGCTGGGGGGACTTGTGGTCCAGGGTATGGAGAAGAGCTACCAGGAACCTGTGCAGGAGACCTGGTGTCCCACAGGCCAGAGCACAGCAGGGGGATGAGAACACGCGAAGCCAGGCCTCAGGGCCCAGGCTGGTGCCCCAGGAACATGGCGGCTGTCCTGCCGAGGCAGGAAGGGCCCCAAAGGGGAATGAAGCAGGGGCAGCAGGAGTGGGGGAGGGAGGAGTGGAGAGCAGGTGCTCACAGGATGGAAAGGAGGGCAGTGGGGAGAGATAATGAGAGTGCGCCGTGTGGGGAGCCCTCCAACTCGGGGAACAAAGGTATTTCAGGAACAGTGATTAACAAGAAGGACAATACCTCGCCCCAGGCACCAGGCTATTCTAGTCCTGGGCTCACTTTCAGCTGCGAGAGCGAGCGTTAGCTCTGGAAGCCACACGGACACAAACCCCCTTCCCAGAGGTATTTATCAGAAGAAGCCGGCCCACCACTAACTCCAGGAGCGCAGGAGCTGGGTGAGGCCGTGAGGGAGAACCCTTCCCCGGGGGGCTGGCCTTCGGAGAGCATACAGCCGAGGGCCAGAACCTTCTGTGTGCCTACCCCAGCCACCCTGAGGGCTGGCGCTCAAAAGCTTAATGTTGCCGTGTTGGCTTCAAATCACTGTAACTAGCCCACAGCAATGCTAAGGGCATCAGAGTGCAGGGCAGACCTCCTGGGAGAGCTGATGGCCACTGTCCCCTCTAAGGTCTGATGGGAGCAGAATACGCTAGTGTCCCCTATTCCATCCTGCAATTCCTCAGCAGGAGCAGACAGCAAACATGCTGGACTTCTCCCTTTAGGCCTCTCTTTACTCAGAACAATCAAATATACCCCCTTCCTCTCCGCCCGACCTCCCAAGGAGATGACGGAGCAGAGCCGGGGATCTGGGGCGCCTGGCAGGCGGGTACCTGTGTGCTGTGGCCCAGGTCTGGGGACCGCTCGCTGTCGGAGCTGTTGGTCCTCTCGCTCAGCGGCTTGGAGAGCTGCCGCTCCTTCAGGGGGGTGCTCCTCTTCTGCCGGGGGGTGTGCACCCCTTCCACTTTGCTGCCACGGGCATGGAAGGAGGCGGTTAAGTGGCCCCCCTTTCCGAGGCCACTCTGGCCGTGCTCCCCTCCTTCCACCCGATGCCTCAGGAGCTTCTTCCCACCCTGAGTACCTGGGGGAGGCGGAGCCCTGCAGGTCCGTTTTGCTGGACTTCATGGGAGTTTTGACTTTCTCGGGCACAACCAGACTCGTGCTCACATCTCCAAACATGTCCTGGTCAGTGATTTCCTGCCACAGAGCAAAAGAAGCCGCGAGGGTGACCCCCCTCCTGTCTGGGCCAGCAGCCCGCCGCGCTCTTTTCCAGGAAACACATGGTTCTAAAACTCCCGCCCGCCTCCCCTGACGACTGTTTAATTCAGCTGAGGGCGCCCGCCGTGCCGGGCACTGTCGCCTGCTACCCGACCTGACCCCAACGCTTATGAACCATCAGCACGCAAATCTCGACGGATGATCTGGTTTCTCGAGGCGGGAAGGACAGCCTTTTACTCAGGAAGTGACGTGATGCGAATTTCATTTTTGAAATCCCTGCTGTGCAATACAGACCAAAGTGGGAAACAGTGGAGGCTGGGCTGCTTGGGTTTCAGGTGAACCACAGTGTTCTTGAACCCGGCCTAAGGCTCTGCTGGACAACAGACCTGTGACACAGGATTCCTTACTAGAGGAGACGTGAGCCTGAAAGAATTCCTCCTTTCAGCTGGCAGCTCCCACCGGGAGGCTGAAGTACAGCCCACCCCCAGAGGGTTTCCGGTCAAGTTCTCTGCTCTCTCCTCCCAGCTGGGCCTGGCCTCCAGTCCCATATGGGCTGAGCTCGGGCCGGCCCCAGACTCCCTCACCCAGGTGACCCGCCCGCCCTTCACTCCCGGGCCCCTGGAGCCTCTGCGCTGTGAGCTCTGGCCGGCTTTCCCCCCGGACGGGGCGCCGTGGTGTTCTCGTTGTGGCACGGTCAGTGCTCAGCACTCTGTGTGTGTGCGTGTGTGTCTGTGTGTGACTTCAGTCTGTGTGTAACTACACTGGGCGCCCCAGGCGATCCATCCCGTGCACCCCTGAGCAGCCCCAACATCTCTCAGTGGGAGGAGACAACCAGTAAGTAACCACCTGGAGAGCTGATACTGTGGACTGTCTGGTCGTTGTAAAAATAACACTGGAGAAAGGGACAGTTTTTCAGGGAAAGATACTGCTCATCATCCTCCAGGAGTAAATGAGGGGGTGGAGGGGCTTTCCTGGTGGCTCAGTAGTAAAGAATCGCCGCCTGTCAATGCAGGAGACACAGGTTTGATCCCTGATTCGAGAACGTTGTACATGCCGAGGAGCGACTAAGCCTGTGCTCCACAACTACTGAAGCCCTAGAGAAGCCTGTGCACCGCAACTAGAGAGCAGCCCTGGCTTGCTGTAACTAGAGAAAAGTCCATGCAGCAGTGAAGACCCAGCCCAGCCAAAAGTGAACAAATAAATACATAAAAATTAAAGAAAAAAATAAAGGTACATGAGAGTGACAGATAGTGAGAAAGTATCAAGTCAGCATTTGCTCAGACCTAATGAAGGAGTGGAATGGGGACGTTTCTGGTTTGCGAGTTTGGACACAAACCTGATACTCGACAAGTAAAGATTTCGGGAGGAAGAGAATGCAGGACCTTTGTAAGTCCACAGATTTAGGCAGAAGTTTCAGGATGGTCCTGAGGGTCTTTTTGCCTCTATTTCTAAAGGTACCCAAAACTATTTTAGACAGCTAAAAACAGGAGACGGAACCACACATACCAGAGTGTCTGTTTCAGTCAAGCTGTCATCTTGATTTTTAATCCGAGCAGATTTGACTTTTTCTAGCGCAGCCAATTCCATCTGCAAAAATTATAATAATTAGTCATCACCAATCCAAATAATCACCACTCTAACTTGCTCCCTAAGTCCCTTGGAAGCTTAAAATACTTTCACTTAATCTGAAGACCTCATGACATCTTTCATAACGTCTTTGGGACTTTCATCTTAACAAGGAGCATATTTTTTTTGTGAAAAACCGAACTTCAGAAGGTCAGTTATCCTGTGATCATTAAATCAATAACACGGTGAGACGCTGAATCCAGAAATTCTGATTCTCAAAAGATGCTCTCAGGGAAGAGAGGCTCAGCCTTCAGACGGCTTGGCTGTGGGATCCGCCAGTCTTGACTCTGGGGTGTGGTGAACACCCCTGCCCGGGAGGGGCACACAGGGCCACTTCTGCCGTCAGTGTCGCTGAGAGGAAAGGGGACTCTCAGCGTTCCGGTCTTTGATTTTGAGACTAAAGACATCCATGGGGGCCAAATGCGTTTGGCTTGGTGGAAACATCTAGAAAACCCTCAAACAGGATATTCTAAGCCATTTAGGTGTGACATAATTCTCCCTTTGTCCTCAACTCTTATTAACAGATCTCATAAATATTGAAAATGTACTTTGCAAATACAGATACAGAACTGGATTTTTCACACTTGCAAATGCTGCTTCTGGCTGTGCAGACACCAGTGTCGGAATCCTGAGCAGCTGTGGGGTGGGAGTCTCAGCTGTGGGGTGGGAGTCTCAGCTGTGGAGAAGGCACTGACCTCAGTGGGTCTCTTGTTCTTCTGGGGAACCAGGGAATCAGAAAGGATCGAAGATAGCCCACTTCCTCCCAATGACCCAAAGTCCTTTCTCTGAGTAAACGACAGAGTACAGAGAAAAAGCCTAAAAAGTTCATAGGGGTCACTTGGCAAACTAATGAACAACGATCACACAAGTCAGCCCGTGTCACACGCTAAGCCAGGTTTTCTCCACCTGGGACCACTGGCATCTGCGGAGGGCCCTTCTCTACTCTGGGGCGTCCTGCGCAGGATCTGAGCTGCAGCCCCGCCTCCACCCACTAATCACCCCTGCTGTGAGAACTAAAAAAAAAAAAAAAATGTCTCCAGTCCTTGCCCAATGTTCCCTGGGAGGCAAAACCACCCTTGGTTGAGGACCACTCTTCTGAGCTGTCTGTCAAACTAACCCAAGGCATTTTAACCAGACCCCACGGCCCCGGAGTGTGAGACAGTTTGGTTCAGAGCCATGGACGGTAGGTTGCCTCCTGTCTGCACAGCTAGTTCATTTACACATTGCCTATTGGGATAACCGATGTTAACAGTCTACAGTCAGAGAAAAGTCTCGGTTGGACTTGAGACTGGAGATGACTTCACTTAGTGTGGGATCTCAGCACGACAAATGACTTAAACATGTTTTAGAGAGGATGCCTGAGGGTGGTAATACCACCCTGCTCAAAGGTTCTCGGGCAGCAGCCCTGTGGTCAAGCCCTCTGACGACAGAGCAGTGTCAGAGCGCTCTAACCCAGACTAGGGTTGGGGGCACCTGCCGGCTGTGCACTGACTCTTCTGGATGTTCTGGTCGATCCTGCCAGGAGTAAGCGCCTGACTTTCCAAGTTCCTCTTCCTGCTCCTATAAATACTTTAGGCTTCTCTCGCCCCAGCAGCGCAGCCGCTGTGCTGTCTGTGTGGCACCGAGACAGCTGCAGCAGCCTGAGGCGTGGTGCCTGCTGGCTGTGGCTCAGGTGCCCCACTCCTGTGTGTGTGGGGGGCCAGGGTGAGGTGGTACTTCAGGCTCCTGCTTTTACCAACTACTGGTCTTCAGCACCATTCATCACAGTGCGAGGAATTTGCGACTTTTAGCAGCAGGCATTCCTGGTGGAACGTCTCCATCTCTTGGCTGCCCCAGCTGAAGCGCTGTCAGGGCCTATTGTCATCAGCTTCAAGGACCAAATCATGTGCTCAAGTCTTGGGAAAACTCACAACTGTAATAATTTGTATTGGCAGAAATCCCTTCTGGTTCTAGTGATCAACTGAATTCTCTGAAATTTGGGGAAAAAAACGGAAGGTTAAGAAAAAAGAAACAAATAACAAGGCTGCGAAATCAGGGAGAGAGGACGAAAGCGGGGCGGCATGTGCTCGCCTGCCTACGGTGCACCGGCCCCGTATGTTTCCCCTCGTACGTCTCGAAGTTCGCTGTGTGAAGAGCACAGCCTCGCTCTGCAGTTCCCAAAGTGCCTTTCATGCGAAAGGATTCCAAAGTTCCACACCCACATCAAGACATATGGGGCTCTTCAAAATAGAAATATCACAGAGAACCAGCAAAGTCTGAAATTTGGCCAAAAGAATCAGAATTTGAAGGACTCACTAAAAAGACAACTGGAGTCTATCAATTTCAGGAGTCCGGAACTGGAATGGCTCTCGGGGCCCAGAGTAACAGTGGAAAAGCTGCTTTCAGTACTGCTGCTCCCCCTGCTGTGAACCAGTCCAACCACCAATCAAGTGCCACCCTGGAGGTCTTAGCTTCCTTCTCCCACTGGATCTTCACTCTGCCTTGCAAGGCAAGTCCTTTTTACATGCAACTTGTGGATGAGGACACGAAGCCTTGGTAACTGCCCAGAACAGTCAGTGGAGTGATGGAGTCAAAATTAAGACTCAGAAGACTGACTCCAGAGTTTGTGCTCTCAGCCCAACTCTGCCCCACAGCGATGTTCTGCCTGAAGAGGGGTCCTTAGGCCATCACACTGCCAGGACTGAGACTCCACTGACTTCTGATTCTAACCGGGCGCCTGTGCTGACACCTTTTGTTCAATTGCTCAGTCATGTCTGGCTCTTTGCGACCCCATGGACTGCAGCTTGCCAAGCCTCCCTGTCCTTCACCATTTCCCGGAGTTTGCTCAAACCCACGTCCACTGACTTGGTGATGCCATCCAACCATCTCATCCTGTTGTCCCCTTCTCCTCCTGCCTTCAATCTTTCCTAGCAGCTTCACTTTACAAATATGGCACCTGAGGCCCAGAACATCAATTGCTTTTTCTCTTTAAATTTTGTAAGTAATGCAACTGAGACTAAAAGCAGAGTCTACAAATTGCATCAACTCAGAGACAGCTTCATTAAGATAGTTTCTCTTACTGGTTGACTGACAATGATCCCTAACATTTCTTGGGTGTTTGCATATGTTAGGCACCAGGCTTAGCGCTCTGGGGTGCTATCTCAGCTCATAATTTGCTTGCATTGTGTCACAGGAGGGCCCTTGTTCTGCATTCCTAGAATGCCTGGAGTCAGTTTGCCCCTGGCCAGGCCCCAGGTTTCTCTCTGGAAGAGTCCACCCCTTTTATTTACACTTGCACCCCTTTTATTTACAGCCCCTTTTATTTACACTTGCAGTGGCCTCTGGGCCCGAAGTCAGCGATCCGTCCACGTGGACAGTGAGGACTCAGCAGGGCCACTCAGTAGCCCCTCCAGAAAGAGCAGCTACAAGGACATCCTGAATAGAAGCAGTGTGAGGCCTCCTCCGCCCCAGATCACAGGAACCTGGGCTGGAAAGGCAGAGAGCGCCGACTCTGCAAGTGTCAGGCCTGAGGTTTCTCTGCAGAGGGATTCTCGGGGGGCCTGCCGGGTCCACCCCACCCCCCCCTCGCCCCCCCCCGTTTGCTGGCTAAGGCCACGTGGTGCCGCTGTTCCAGGGCCCGACCGCACGTGCTGAGCCTTCAGCGGGAGGAGGGATAAGGCGGACGACAGCGCCACCTGGTGGCAGCAGGCAGTCAGGCCGTCTCTGAGCCGACGGTTCGCAGACGCCCGGGAATGGACGGGGGTGGGGGCGAATGGAGGGCCTCACCCGCTTCAGGACGTTTCCTCACAGGCTCATACCTATTTGCTGAGTGAGTTTTGTATTTTCTTTGTTAAAGCAGCAAGAGCAAGAGGACTTAAAGGATTCCATTTCTTTGATCTACAGAGAAGACACTGGGCTTTCAGCTGCGAACCAAAGACCCCACTAAAATCGGCCTGTCCCTTCCGTGGGCTGTAAACGGGGGCAAGGAAAGCTTCCAAGGGCCTGAGGTGGGCGCAGCATCAAGACAGGCTCCTGCTCTGCTCCACGGCTGGGGAGGCCTTCCCAGGGAGGGACAGGGCGTGGTCTGGGGTGAGGCTGGGCTCTGGGGGGCTCCGGCTCCCTCTGGCTCACCAGGCCAAATGGACACCTGCCCACTGAATTCTCCATTCTGGGAGGGCACTGCCCCCTTCCTCAGCAAAGCCCATGTAATTTCTCCTGAACAGACCCTGGGGGCTTCCTGCCCCATCCCTTCCCCACCTGGAAGCAGAGTCGCTACCCCTGGCCAGATGCCACACTCCCAGCTACTGCGTGATGGGTGCTGAGGGGTGGTGTCGAGGCACCGCGTGCTCTGGAGGGAAGGCTCCAGGTCACGGCGGGAAGAGACCAAAAAGGATACCCGCCCAGCCACAGCAGTGCCCTCAGAGCACTAAGTGCCGGGCAGGACTGAGATGACAACCGAGGCTGAAACACGATGAGACCGCTCACGGGTCCCAAATGAGCCGGGAGCAGAGGACCCAGTGTTACCCCAGCTCCCCCAGCCCCGCTCTGCACGCCCCCCACCCTCGCCGTGCAGAAGACCCCGTGTTAGGCCCGCTCCCCGGCCCCGCGCCCACCGCCCTCGGGCATGCTCACAGGGCTGGTGGCGTCTCTGCCGAGGCTGCCCTTGCTGTTGAGGCTGCCGATCTCCGTCTGGGAGCTGGATTGTGACATCCCCTCAAAGAAGGGCCTGTGGGCGGCAAAGAAGCACAGTCAGGGTCAGTCAGGGGCCGCCAGGCCCCAGAATAGCAGCTTGTGGTCAGCCGGGGAGAGCCGGTGTTCTAGAAAGATTGAAAACCCGGGCTTCAAGGATGTCGGGAGGAAGAGACACTGCAGAGGCTGACAAGGTGGGGGGGGGGCCTGGACTGAAGGACTTGAGAAAGTTCTATTGTGGCTTCTGTCAGTTAAATGACGACCTTTATCTAGAGGGCTGGAGGTTCATCAGGGGTGAGGAGCCAAGATTCCCGGTCATGGGGGGTGGGGAAAAGGGTCTAGGAGACGGTGTGGCCTCAGGAGACAGGGGCTGCGGGCCTCACTTGAGCTTGGGCTTTGGCGTGCTGAGGATGCTCTCTGTCTCCTCCATCTCGGGGCCACTGTCGCTGGGGTTGTACATCTCCAGGCTGTCGTACAGCTCGTCCAAGTCTTCTTCCACTTCTCGAATCTGCTCCCGGGACACATGTTCCAGCCCAAAGCCCACCTGCGGAGGAAGACAAAACCTTTGAGTGGGGGGCTACCCCTGTTCACAGCATGCAGACGGGCAACTTCTTCCCACTGGCCACCCTGCCCAGCCCCCTCGGGGGACCTGCCATAGCTTCACCCTCCTCCCTTCTGTGATCTGATCCTGAGAGCAGGGACATGGTGAGGCCGGGGTCCCCCCTCAGTGCCTCCCTGGCGCTCCCCACCAGGACCCAGCGTCAGGAAGAAGAGAGGGAGCGAGACCATACTCTTCCTGAGGAATAGGCTGGAGAAAGCGCGGAAGCCTGGGACCCTGGCAGGCTCACGCTGCCCTCCCCTCGAGTCCACAGGGGACAAGTCTCCAGTCTTGGTCCACTAAGGAGAGAGCCTGTGAGGGCCGGCTCTGGTCTGCGAGAGCCCGGGGGTGGGGTGGGGGGATATGCTTCCCTAGTGGCCAGTTCCTGACGCCATGGAGGAGGTGCCCACCTCGGGTTGCTCCTCACGATGTTCCCCTCGGGGCAGGAGGGAACACTGAACAACAGCCGGACACCCCACACCAGAGGCCTGGAATTAACCAACAGCAGGCGCCCCGTGCTCAAGACGGCCAAACCTCGGGCGCTGCCTGCCAATCTCTCCTCTTTCCAAGTAGCGTGAGGCTCTCCTCTATCTACTGCCTCACGTGGGGGGCCTGGAATCTCGACTCCCAGCGGCAGCACCAACTGCGCCCCGGGAACCAGGGCGACACTCCAGAATTCCACTCACCGTCCGGCTCGGGAGTAAGGGCTCGTACCTCGTCTGAAACTTTAAACCGCTTCAGGAGGGCCACAAACTTCTGCTTGATGTTAGGTTGCTGCAGGGACAAAGACACAGAGGTTCTCAGCCAGCAGCCCCGTGTGGAAGGCGATCACTCGTCGGAAGGCTGACCGAGGGCCCGCTTTTGTAAAGAGCTGGGGGAGGACAGTGGTGGGGACAGTCTCTACCCCGGGACCCCACCCCAGTAACTCCCCACCGTCACCTCCTGCTCATCCCTTTCTCTAGTCTTTCAGAAACACGGTGCTGATGGGTGAGCGCCAGCAGTATACACACAGGCTCCTCAAACTCGACGTTTTCCCATGCATCCCCTCTCTTGGTCCCCCAGTCACCAAGTCTGAACCTGGAGTCTCTCCCCGCACCTCACCTCCCGGCCCAGGGCCGCTGAGTCCTACCCACTTGTCCACCTGGAACAACAATGCCTCCGTCCAGCCTCCCTGGGGCCACCGACCGCCCTCTGCCAGCCCCCTCCACCCCACCTCCAGTCTCCTTCCCTCCAGAGTCCACGTGACTGCTCCACAGGCAGATCCCACCAGTCATTCCGCAGGTGATGGCCTTCGAGGGCCCCGGAGCCTCTCGGCATCACTGTGTGTCCACGCAGGGCTGTGCTGCCTGTCCCCGGCCTCGCCCGCCATTAACCGCTCACACCCCGCTTAGGTGGGAACTCACTGCTTAAGACTCTGCAGAGCTCTGTGTGTGGTGACCCCTGCTGGGCCTTTTATACGGTGGCTTCTGCCTTGACTAAACTTCGGCCCCAAATCCATGTGGTGAAGGTCTGCTGACTCTCAGAAAACCCGGCATCTCTCAGCATCTCGCCCGTGAAGTTGTCCAGTTCAGTCATTCACTTCCCCCCTACTGCCGTCGCGGCCCTGACAGTACGCATCTGCCGCCTGCCCTGCACCGTCACAGCCACTCGTGTGAAATGTTTGTGTCAGTGGACACTGTGAGCTCCCTGACGCCACAGACCAGGCCTTCCTCGACTCTCTGTGTCCAACCCCAGCTACGGTGACGAGTCTGTGGCCACCAGCACCTCCTGACTGGACGGCAGACTCACCAGCTGGGGATGGAGGAGACTAACTTGTGAGGGAGACTGAGCTGGGCCTTCGGGAAACGGCGGGGCTGCCCTCAGTAGCAGGGCGCCCCAAGCAGAGGAAGACTGGGAGCCCCAGTGACTGTTCAGTCAGCGCGCCTAAAACAAGTGCTCTCGGTGGAGAGAGGACGAGTGTGTACAGGAGACAGGAATCAAAGAACAGTTACTCTGAAACTCTGACTGGAAAGCCCTGCACTTAACAACAACAACAAAAACACCCTCGGGGGTGGCTATCAAAGGAGTGCGGAGCACTGGTCCTGTAGCCGGTGAGGCTGGATAGACAGGGAGAGGCGGGTATAAAGCTCCAGGGGGCACCCAAGGGAAGAAAATGGGACCTCTGTGGCTATAGTGCAGGAAAAAAAAATTAGCAGGAGTCACAAAAGAGAGCCAGCCTGCCTCACCCATCCATCATCAGAGCACAAGCGGGGCTAGAGGCTGGGACGGGCCTCACTTGGCATAGGAGCCTAATCAAGGGTGAGAAGCCTGAGGACAATGAAATGATTCAAACACGTTCTAGACATCGCTTAGTGGGGGAATCAAGGCCTTGGTCTTAGGGATTTACATGGAAGCCCAGGGACACCCCAGGATGCCTGGAGAAAGGACAGCATGTTTCACAGTGGACCAGGCTCAACCAGGCTCAGACACACATGCTGGGAAGGTCTGGCCTCTGTTTATTTCACTCCTGAAGGTGATGGGAATCTCCGCTCTCAGGGTCCCCAGGCTGGATCTGCCCAGAGAGGATCAGGATGCCTCTGGGGACTGATGAAACCAGGAATTTCTCTTCCAAAAAGCTCCTGACACTTGTGACTCTCCTACACTTTGGCACTGGAACCCCAGAATAGGTCAGAGTTAACCTAGAAATTCAGGTATTAGACATCAGAAGGTGCAAGAGATGCAGGTTCAATCCCTGGGTCAGGAAGATCCCCTGGAGGAGGGCATGGCAACCCACTCCAGTATTGCTGCCTGGAGAATCCTATGGACAGAGGAGCCTGGTGGGCTACATACAGTCCGTGGGGTCACAGAGTCGGACATGACTGAGTGACTGAGCATGCTGGCATCTCAGTCCAGGACTCTAATTTCACCAAAAGCAGTGGCTCCTTAGGAAATCTTACGCAGGAGACAGATTCCATGGGCATTTGGTCTCTAATGTCATGGATCCATTAAGGCAGGCATTGTATCAAGCCCACAGTTCCAGGCACTAGCCTATTACTTCTGGGTAAGTTCAACAAACGATTTGAAGTGGAGACTCTCCTAGAGAGGACTGGACTTCTCTATGCAGTGGACAGTATGAAATCCACAGTAATCACCTGGAAAGGGGAGGCAGGGTATCTGAGGAAGGGGGTATCTGCTCCCTGAGGAAGCATCTGTTTCAAAGCCTACAACAAGGTTTCTCAACTTTCTTCTATCCTAAGAGAGCCCGAAGAATGTGACACGCTGCCATCAGGAATGCCGGTTCTCTCCACAGTGATTCTTAATCAGCTGGTGGTGGAGGAGGTGGAGGTGAACGTGGTACCAAGGGGTGTATCAGAGCCTTGAGGGGACGGCCCTGTGTGGATGTTATTGATAAAAAAAAAAGCTCCCAGGAAGTCTGAAAACACCACTCCCATCCTACCCACCCCCGACTGGAAATCTCGGTGGAAACCTTCCCCGGACCTTGCCGGCTCACCCTTGTGATGGCGGACGTGGAGGTGAGTTTCCTCCGGGTCTTCTTTACTTTCCGCAGATCCTCGTCCTCGTAGAACAGGTCCTAAGCGGGCAGGGGATGGAATGAGGTTGGGGAGCCCCAACCCCACGAGGGTCTGGAGGGGCTTCCCGGCCTCGGTGTGTGAGGGGCTGTGGGAAGTTACCTGGCCGTGCAGCGGGTCATCACTGCCTTCCTGTTCCGATGAGAAACTCTCCTCCTCTTCCTCAGAGTAATTGTCAACATCAGGAGAGCGGTCTGGAAACAGACACCTTAGTAAGAGAACCTCGCGAGGGGGAGATGTGGCCTGGTGGGGGCTCTGGCCGGCTGGAGTCCCGCTATCCTCAGGTGGAGACTAGGCTGGGGAAGAGGAGAGGGCCCCGGCCCCTTTATTTTCAGGGACCCCTAAGCTCCTCTTTCCCAGGATGGAGACCAGGGGTGGGGGTGGGCAGGGCTTCCCGACACCATGCATCTCACCAGACAGCTTGGATTTGATCCCCTCGTGGTCAATGGGCTGGCTGGACAGGGAGTAGATCTTTATTTCTGCCACGGGCACGGAGACGTCCTTCACGTTGCTGTGCAGGCCCAGCACCAGGGCGCCTTCGTTCGGGTGCTGCATCACCTAGGAGCACGGGCGGCCACGACACGCCTCACACAGAGCCCCGCAGGGCGGCCCGTTTCCACAGACCCCAGCGGACGCGCGAGCCGCCGGGAGCGGCGTGCTGCCAACACATTTTCTTCCTCACGCTCCCCCGCCTGCTCTTCTACTGCCTTCCGTCTCACTTTGCCTTTTTTTTTGGCTGTGCAATTCAGCTTGTGGGATCTCAGTTCCCCAACCAGGGACTGAACCCCTCGGCAACTGAACTGGCCCTCAGCAGTGAAGGCGCAGAGTCCTAACCACTGGACTGCCAGGGATTCCCTCGTTTCACTTTATTTATTTTTACAATACTTCTTTATCTGTTTGGCTGTGCTGGGTCTTAGATGCGGCACGTGGGATCTCTCATCAGGGAGCCTGGGCTCAGGAGTTGCGGTATGAGGGCTTCGCTGCCACATGTGGGATCTTAAGTTTCCTGATCAGGGATCAAACCCGTGTCTCCTGCATTGAAAGGCAGATTCTTAACCATTGGACCACCAGGGAAGTCTCCGTAGTCTCATTTAAAAACTGTCTCCAGAAGTGCCAGTAACGGTTCTGGTCACGTGCTCAGAGATAAAAGTCGAGGCCTGAGGTAGAAAATGACTGCTCCTCTCTAGGACTGCAGTTTAGTTAAGTCTTTCACAGAGAAACCAGCTCTCAGGCTCAGGGGTGGGGGTGGCGCCTGCAGACCGCGGCCACCTGTCCCTGGCAACGAGGGAAAGGACCTAAGGGCTCGACCCGGCGTCCACAGCCTTCGCTCCCCCAGGCCCTCGCTCTGATGCAAAACACGAAGATGGCGGAAAGATGCGCT
Source organism: Cervus elaphus (assembly GCF_910594005.1). NCBI lineage: Eukaryota > Metazoa > Chordata > Mammalia > Artiodactyla > Cervidae > Cervus > Cervus elaphus. The sequence continues at coordinate 6,661,167 of NC_057816.1, forward strand.
GGGGCTACCTCACCTTTTGTAAAAGGTGGTCGCAAAATTTTTTCCTATTTGAAGTATTAAAATACAAAAATACGTTTTAAAATTGATTTGTGGTCCCTTTCTTCTTCCCCTTCATCCGGGCTGAGAAGATTTACTGCGCATACAGGAGAGCCTCACAAACAAGCAAACAGACTGAGGAACGTGGAGAGGACAAAGGCTGGAGGAACCCAGAGGAGCTGACTGGAGCTGACTGGAATGTGAGCTCACATCAAAGGATTAATAACTGATTCAGGCAAGAATCATTAACAGAAGCTAAAACTACTGGGTGAAGATACCAGGAAAAAATAGACTGTTACAGGGTCCTCAAACAGCTGCCTATAAAATGTTTTTTTCATCGCTAAGAACAAAATATGTATTAATTAACTTTATATTGGAAGTCCTGGCATACATCATCTTCGATTAGCCGAGCGATAAGACAGCCTCACCAGTAACGGAGCAAGTCGACTCGGAGTGTTGCCTGCATTACTGTTGTGGTAGCTCTGCCAAAAACTCGGAAGCTGAATGTGAGCTTCAGAAAACATCAGACAAACCCGAACGGAGGAACATTCAATAAAGAAACCAGCTTGTCCTCTTAAAAAAATGTCAAGGGCATGAAAGACATGGGGAAAATCCGAGGGACTGCAGGTCGAGCGAGACCAAAGGGACAAGTAAACGCAGCCCGCGCTCCCAGGTGACGCCCCAGGCCTGCGAAGGGCATTCCTGGGCCGCGTCAGCGTCCTGATCTTCACGGCGGGCGGTGCGCAGACGTGAGAGCATTCCTAGTTCTAGGAAGTTGACGCAGTGCATACTAATATGTGGGCTTCTCAGGTGGCTCAGTGGTAAAGAATCGCCTGCCAAGGCAGATGTGGGTTCGATCTCTGGGTCAGGAAGGTCCTCTGGAGCAGGGCATGGCCACCCACTCCAGTATTCTTGTCTGGAGAATCCCAGGGACAGAGGAGCCTGGCTGGGCTACAGCCCGTGGGGTCGCAAAGAGTCGGACACCGCTGAGCGACGGAACAGCAACAACATATTAATGTGTAACGGGGCATCATGTCTGCAGCTCACTCTCGATGGCTCAGAAAAGCGAAGAACATGCACACTGTGTTCACAGGCGAGAACTAAAAGGCAGATATGCTAACACTGAAGCGTCTGGGTGAAGGGTAGACGGGAATCCTTCATACTATTATAAGTTTTCTCTGACATTTTTTAAAAAGCTGAAGAGGAAACTTTTTGTGAGCAAGGAAGTATTGGATAAAAAGAGGCATGTCCTCAATTTCCAATAAAAGAGTTAATTTGTAACCTGGAATAAAACAGCCTGGTGGCAGGCTGGGAAGAGCCCCGGCTGGGCTGGGGTCTCTCTCGGGCTCTGAAAGGCCGCGCGCTCTCACCTCCGCCATGTTGATGAGCCCCACGGCCAGGGTCTTATAGCCCAGGATGGTCCGGTTCTTATAACGCTTTCTCCTCTGCAGCATGATCTGCAGCTTGTTGGCATCTCGCTTCAGGAAATGAGGGTACTGCCAGGCACAAAACAGAGCCGGGCACAGTTAGTCAGAGAGGGGCCCTCCGTGGGGTCTAGTCCTGCTGGAGGACGCACCACCATCCTTTGCTTCCCTGGCTCCCCTCCGTATGAGGGGGTGACGGGGGGTGAGGGGAGCATCTGGTTCCTCCCAGCACCAGGCTTCCACTCTGCAGCTGGAGGCCCACACGTGTTCTGAAACATGGCCTCTTTCCTTGCCAGGTGATCGAGCATTCAACCTGGGCTACTGGGGTTACGAGGAGAGACAGACATACTAGGATGGAAAAGGAGGAGAAGGGATGGGACAGAGGTTGCAATATGGGGGCAAAATGAGACTGAAGGAGCACCCTCTCCTTCGGGGAGCAGGGGCACAGATTACTAAGGAGAGGAGATGGGGAGGACTGCGGTAGGACAGTGGGGCCAACAGCCCAGTCCAAGGAAAGAGGATCTGATGCAAACTAGTCTATAGGATGGAAAAACGACAACGTCCTACTGTATAGCACAGGGAATTATAGTCACTATCCTGTGACAAACCAGAATGGAAAAGAACATGAGAAAGAATATATATGTAATATAGGAAACAAAAAAGAAAAAGGAGAAAGTCTATGTATGTGTGTATAAAATGGAATCACTTTGCTATACAGCACAAATTAACACATTTTAAATCAACTACAATTAGAAAAAGAAGAATGAGACATGGTGTACTTTGCAGCAGCTCATCCAGGTCTCAGCACGCATGGTGCGGCAGCCTCAGAGATAGCTCCAGCCATCCATGCAGGCCACAGAAGCTCTGGGTGACATTAAGCCATTGGGCTGTTCTCGGATCAAACGATCTCCAGATTAGAGCATCGTTCGAGATCAGGGGGCACATGGCATATTAATGACCTAAGACTGAGCAGGTTCTCACCTGAAGGGAGAAGGTTAACTGGAGCTCTGTCTCCACCAGTCCACTGGCTGGAAGGATGATTTCGTTGGAGCGAAGAATCCTTTTTGAACCCTGAAACCAAGACAAAATAGGTCAAAGCTGCATCACCAAAAATCAGACCAAAAGAAATACTATGCTTGCAAACAACACCTAAACTCCATGAAGAATCTTACCAGTTCAGACATTCCGTCAGTCTTTGCTGTACTTGATTAAAATCAAGCCACTACCGTAGACATGATTTTACATGTATTACGCTGTTTACAAAGGGTTTTCCCATGAAAATGACTTGTTACTGCATCCGAGTTCTCCTTTCCCACTGCCCCTGAGGGAGAGGCAGAAGGGTGGCACCCCAAGGCGTGGCAGTTCTCCCCGAGGCTCCTTGGCCGCCCTCCTCCCATCCGACCAGCCACACTGTCCTCTCCCTGGGCCTTTTGGCACGCTGCTTTCTCTTCATGGGTCCTCTCTCATGCTTCCGCACACAGCTCATTAACTCACCTTCCCAGTCTCAGCTTTGGTATCATTTTTTTCCCAGGAACTTTTGCTTTAAGTACTGTCTCTGCCAAACCTCACACTGGGTTAAGACACCCTAGTGTTTTTGTTCTTAAAGAAAAATAAAGCTGGGCTAAACTGGTCCTCAAAGTAAAAAGAGACCAGCCAGAGGGTCTGAGGAATGACAGTAAATTTGTAAAAATTACTTAAAAAAATTAAGTTTAATTTAACCCGGTGAAGTGACCAGATCTCCAGCACACAGATGGACAAGTTAGTAAATGTTACACCCATGTAACCCGCATCTGTATCAAGATGTACAAGATCTGATTCACTCTGGGAAAATCCCTTGGACCCACCCCCCAGTCAATCCTGCACCCCTCCTCAGAGGCGAGCGCTGCTTTGACTCCTCTCACCAGAGATCCGTTTTTCCTGCTCTAAAATTCCACATAAATGGAACCACATGGCGTGTACTATTCTGGATGGGCTTCTTCTGCCCAACATTTATAATGTGTTTGAGGTTCATACAGGCTGCTGTGTGTATCACATTCCCTTGGACTGCCGAGTAGAATTCTGTCCCACGAATGTACCACGCGTGGCTCCCACTGTCCTGTTGCTGAATGTTCACACTTGGGGCGTTTCTACTTAGCAATCACAATGGCTAAAGCTGCCATTCTGATTTTTACGTGCTTGTTTATTCCTATTCTATTTTTGGTCGCAGCAGGTCTTCGTTGCTGTGTGCGGGTTCTTCCGCTGCGGTGCGCAGGCTCTCCAGTTGTGGTGCTCTGGCTCCAGTCGCAGTGCACGGGGCTTAGCCGCCTGCCACATGCAGGACCTTAGTTCTCCTGCTGGGGTCCGAACCCGCGTCCGGTTGCATTGGCAGGTGGATTCTCAACCACTGGACTAGCAGGGAAGTCCCAAAGCTACCGTTCCTATACAAGTCTGCGTGGAGGTATTTTCTTTTTCTTGGACCCCTAGGAGAGGGATGGCTGGGCCTCAGGGGAGACGCACTTGTAGCTTTATGAGAAACGACTAGACCGATTTCTAGAGCGTTGGTGCCACTTTCCACCTGCAGCTGCAGTGTTCGCATCTCGCAGACCATGGGCGTGGTCTGTCCAGGACACACGGACTCTGCTGCGCATGTGCAGAGGACCACTCCGCCCGCACTTTGCGTCTCCCTGGTGCCCGTAGCACCCTCCCAGCCATTTATCGGTCACTTGTAAATCTGCATTTACGACGAGCCTCATCAAACTTCTTTGTCCACGTTGTTTATCGTGTTACTCGATTGTAAGTTTTTTTAATTTGTACAAGAATTTGCCAGATTTATGAATTGTAAATATTTTCTTGCCTATTCATTTTCTTAATAGTATCTTTTGATGCAGTATTTAATTTTTTTTTCTTTTATGATTAGTGCATTCTGGGTCCTAGCTAAGAAATCTTTTTCTAATTCAAGGTGGTGAAGTTATTCTGCTATACTAGAGTAGGTATTCTGCTGTTGTCCTTTAGAAATGAAAAAATTTTAGTTTTAACTTTTACGTTTCTTACATATCTCTGATTTTTGCTTTTATAAAATGCAGGTTTTATATAATGCAGGAAGAAAAATTTCCTAAATGTAATATTTCACAATGCTTTTATAATTAGAATACCATTATATTATGCCAATTAAAAATAATAACCCGGAGAAGGAAATGGAAACCACTCCAGTATTCTTGCCTGGGAAATCCCATGGACAGAGAAGCCTGGTGGGCTACAATCCATGACTTAGCAACTAAACAACAACAAAAAATAATAAAGTAAATTCTGCTTCATGTGTTAAATAACACTTTTTGTAACCTCTATTATGACCAAGAGTCTTGACAAAGTTTTCTCCTTAATTTATTTAGGCTCTTAGGATTTAAGAAGTCTCTGGACAATGAATCCGAGAAATGCTAAGAATTCAAAATGTGGTTTATATATAGCAGTGGTTTCAACCAGGGCATTTGGCAATGTTTACTGATATTTTTGGTTGTTACCAGTGGGGGGTGTGTGTGTGAGTGTGATGTTTCTAGAGGGGAGAGGCCTGGGCTGCTGCTGACCAGCCTGCAGGGCACAGGACAGCCCCAGGAAACTGCCGAGAAACCCTGCCCCCTCTGCTATTCTAGGTGTGACTGCGGGGCTTGGCGGTGGGAGGGAGTCCTCCCCGCTCCCCAGCATCAGCTCCAGAGCACTTTCTCTCCCGCCTCCCCCAGTCCCTCTCTGAGTGGCTGCCACTGCCTCTCTTCTTGGCTGTTGTTGTTCTTTTTTCAAATTTCTGTTGTTGTTGTTCAGTTGCCCAGTCGTGTCCAACTCTTTGCGACCCCACGGACTGTAGCACGCCAGGTTTCCCTGTTCTTCACCATCTCCCGGAGTGCTCAAACTCATCCATCAAGTCGGTGATGCCATCCAGCCATCTCATCCTCTGTCGTCCCCTTTTCCTCCTGCCTTCAATCTTTCCCAGCATGAGGGTCTTCTCCAGTGAGTCAGGTCTTCACATCAGGTGGCCAAAGTATTGGAGCTTCAGCTTCAGCATCAGTCCTTCCAATGAATATTCAGGACTGATTTCCTTTAAGACTGACTGGTTTGATCTGTGTGGACTCTGGTTTGATCCAAGGGACTCTCAAGAATCTTCTCCAACATCACAGTTCAAAAGCATCAATTCTTCGGTGCTCAGCCTTTTTTATGGTCCAACTCTCACATCCATACATGACTACTGGAAAAACCAGAACTTTGACTATACGGACCTTTGTCAGCAAGGTAATGTCTCTGCTTTTTAATACGCTAAGTTTGTCATAGCTTTTCTTCCAAGGAGCATTTATTTTTGGCTGCACTGAGTCTTTTTTAAAAAAATTAAATTTTGGCTGCGCTGGGTCTTCATTTCTGTGCTTGGGCTTTGTCTCACTGTGATGCGAGGTCTTATTGCAGTGGCTTCTCTTGTTACAGAGCAACGGCTCTAAGGCACCGGGAGTTTTGGCACATGGGCTTAGCTGCCTCCCAGCATGTGGAATGTTCCTAGATCAAACCCACGCCCCCTGTACTGGAAGGCAGATTTGTAACCACTAGACCACCAAGGGAGCCCCCTGCTCATTTCCTGACTTTAGTCCATCACGCACTGTTCCTCTCCCCAGGACTCCTCCTACCCTAACAGTTCATGGTTTTGACACGTGCACTTTCGGACATCCCAGCCTCTAAACCCCGTGGCTCCGTCTCCCAGGGGTCTCGTCCTCATCCTTGTCCGAGTCCTGCATCCACTTGATCACACTCTGGACCTTATCATTACCGATACGGACGACTGAATCTTCTATGTCACATGGCCCAGTCTCTGATCTCCACCTCCCGTTCTTTCCAGCTCATTCTCTCTAGTGTGTCAACAACAATCCTTCGAACCCACCAGGCCTACGACCCGCTGATCCTCCCGCGTTTCACTCCTCCTCATGCCCACTGTGCCCTCTGCTCATTGCTCAGCTGAAATGCCACCGTCTGGACAAGCGGTCCCTGCCCACCCCCGAGGGCCTCTGCCCGCTGCTGTTCTCCACACTCCAACGCTGTATAAATCCGGCAGCACAAGCTGAACACGCCTGGAGAGAATCAGATGATCTGCTCTCTGTTCTGACTTGGACTTTATGATCCCAAACATGAAGCCCGGTGATCACACTGCATTTTCCCCAGTTTGGGCACTTGCCCCTTCACTCCATCCTCACGCCCCAAACACCTCCCCACCCCGCCTTCACGCTGAGCTAACAGCCCCGATTCCTACTGTGCCGAGAAAACTGGAGCGATAGGAAAAGAGCCCCCGCCACATGAGCTCCTGGCCACGTCTGTGTGGCCTCGTTCGGTCACACCGGGGGGCTCCCGCCCCACCACCCCACCTCTGCTCACCTGCTCACTGACTGTAAGAGGCTCTTCCAGTCATTCTTTCCTCTCCCATACAGTCAAGTTTGCTCTCTCTTCTGGATCATTTCCATTAGCAAACAGGCTACTAATATTTCTCTCATTAAAAAAAAATCCTCTCTTGTCCCCATATGCCCTGCTGGCTACCGCCCCACACCTCACCTTCCTGTTAGAGCAAACTCCTCAAGAGCCATCTATCTTTGCTCTTGAAGACTTCTCTGGTTGTCTCCCGGCCGCACTCCGTCAGCCTTCCTATCTGCGCCATTCCCACCATGGCTGCCATCCTCAGGGTCTCTGAGAACCTCCACGGGGGATGCCTCTTCCTCCACTGATCTGAGTTCTGACAGGGCCCGTCACTCCCCCTCCGGCCCCTCTTCCGTCCCATGGCCTCCCGCACACCGCACTTTCCTGGATTTCCTCTCGCCCTCAGCTGCTCTTTCCTGGCCCCCAGGTCAGGTCCTTCCTTTCCTTCCTGACGTCCCGGTGATGGAGTCCCTCGGCCCCGATCTCTAGACAAGCTCTCTTCTCTGTATCCACTCCCTCCAGTCCTGAGGAGTTCATCCATCTTCTGGTCTCAGATAAGCTGACAACTCTCCAAACTGTCTCTCTCCCAGACCGCTGTTTCCCGAACTCTAAACTCGCACAGTCGACTGTCCATTCAGTATCTCTCCTAGGATGTTTAACAGTCACCACAGACATAACATGATGGGCTGAATTTTGGATCTTTCCCCCTAAACCGTCTTCACCCACAGGCTTCCCCATCTCACTTAATGGCATCTCCACCCTTCCAGTTGCTGAGGCCAAGGCTTCGGTGCGATCCTCATCTCCTGCCAGAATCACTGTCAGAGCTGATCTTCTTGATTCCTCTTTCTCACTGACACTGTTTTCCACACAAAAGCCAGAACAATGCCACCTTCCCTGTTCAAAACCCTCCAAGTCAGGACCCCCTGGTGGTCCAGTGGTTAAGACTCCGCACTTCCAGCGCAGGGGTGCAGGGAGTATGGGCTCGACCCTTGGTTGGGGAACGGGCAAACAACGGAAACAGTGACACGCTTTATTTTCTTGGTCTCCAAAATCACTGCAGATGGTGACCGCAGCCATGAAATGAGAAGACGCTTGCTCCTTGGAAGAAAAGCTATGACAAACCCAGAGAGTATATTAAAAAACAGAGACATCACTTTGCCAACAAAGGCCCGTCTAGTCAAAGCTATGATTTTTCCAGTAGTCATGTCTGGATGTGAGAGTTGGACCATAAGGAAGGCTGAGGATCGAAGAAATGATGCTTTCAAACTGTGGTTCTGGAGAAGACTCTTGAGAGTCCCGTGCACTGCAAAGAGATTAAATCAGTCAGTCCTAAAGAAAATCAGTCCTAAATATTCATTTAGGGGCCTGATGCTGAAGCTGAAGCTCCAATACTCTGGCCACCTGACGTGAAGAGCTGACTCACTGGAAAAGACCCTGATGCTGAGAAAAAGATTGATGGCAGGAAGAGAAGAGGATGACAGAGGATGAGATGGTTGGATGGCATCACCAACTCAACAGACATGAGCTTCAGCAAGTGCCGGGAGATGGTGAAGACAGGGAAGCCTGGCGTGCTGCAGTCCGTGGGGCTGCAAAGAGTTAGACACGACTGAGTGACTGAACAACAAATGCTATGGAGCAGCCACAAAATAAAGAGAAAAACCAAACCCTCCAGTTCACACAGAATAAAAGCCAGAGACCTTCCCATCGCGGCGTACACCCCATCCCCCACCTCTGTCCTCTCCCCTCCTCTTCCTCTCACCCCCCTCCAGCCTCAGCGGCCCCTCCTCCTTCCTCTCCATCCTGCCAGCACCCCCCTGCTCAGGGCCTTGCCCTGGCTCTCCCTCCGCCTGCAGTGCTCTTCCTCTAGGTATCTGCACAGCTTCCTCCCTCACCGTCTTCAAAGTCCCTGCATGAAAGCCATCTTCTCAGTGAGGCCACCTGTGAGCACCACGTATGACTGGTAACTTCCTCCACCCCTGGGCGTGCTCCATCCTCCTGACTGCATTTTATTTCTTTGTGCCCCCACCCCCACCGGGACATATCATCACCTTCCAACAGCAGCGGCCCTCATTATCTGAACTCTCACTATGTAAATGTGTGCCGTAAATACCCTGAAACGTTTCCATCCCAAATGCATCATCTGAGCCGCAAACTTGTGAACGTGAACCTGTATGCGCGGGTAACAGGACGTAGATGCAGAGCAGCTTACAAGGTCACAGCCAGCTCGGGCACTTTCAGAGCCCAGCACAGTACCAGTCTCGTCTTTACTGCCCTTCAGCAAAGATTCGGCCCCTCGTGGGTCCCAGAATTTGCTTCTTCCAGGTGCCAGACACTACCAACTTGGGTCCAAATTCAAAATTATCTTCAGTATCTTTTTAAATCTGTAGAACCATATATCTTCATTTGCAGTATAGAAGCAAAACAGTTTGTATCTGATGCTATAGTACCATTGACATTTGGGATTGGCTTGGTGGCTCAGATGATAAAGAATCCGCCTACAATGCGGGAGACCCAGGTTTGATCCCTAGGTTGGGAAGATCCCCTGGAAAAAGGAATGACTACCCACTCCTGGAGAATTCCATGGACAGAGGAGTCTGGTGGTCTATAGTCTGTGGGGTCACAAAGAGTCAGACACAACTAAGCAACCAAAACTTTCACTTTCATAGTACCATTACTTATGACACATAAAAATACCCAGTAATGAGTCTTAATGTATTAAAAATTAGGTTACTAGTGTTTTAAATGCTTCTTTTTTAAATAGAGAAATTCTTGGTGGATTGTTGGGCATTCCCTGGCGGTCCAATGGTTAGGACCATATATGTGTGTGTGTGTATACATGTATATATATACACACACATGTATATACATACATACATATATATATATATATATATATATATATATATATAAAATTCTAATCTTCACTTGAAAACTCAAATGTCATTTATTTTATTGGCCAAAAATATTCTCAGTTGTCTCCCCTCGAAGTGACAGGCTCACACTGTTCATTTTCAAGAAACTATCTTCCAAATTCCTGAGTCTGAGTAAGTTTGTCTGTAAGCCCTTCTTTTGATATGAATGGTGTTCTGTGAAAAAGCAGATACTTCAAGTCACAGCTCAGTCGTCAGGCAGCTTCCTCCGTGAAGCAGGAGCGCTGTATGCACATTTCCATTTCATCACGCAGACTATTCAAAAGGCATGTGCTCCAGGGCTGAGACAAAATAAATGAACAATTCTTACTGTCCTTCTTCAAGGACATTCTTTTTTTTTTTTTTTTTTAGTTCTACCACTTTATTGCTACCAACCCATTTCCCTCCACCCTTGTGCACACATGCTCAGTCATGTAATCCCATGGACTTCAGCACGCCAGACTCCTCTGTCCATGGACTTTTCCAGGCAAGAATACTGGAGTGGGTTGCCATTTCCTTCTCCATTCAAGGACATTCTTAAGCAAACCTGGCTTTTCCCCTTTTCCTTGCAGTCTGCGACGGTGGACACACGGTGACTGCTGACACAATGGGGAGGCCGCCCTGCTGTGAAGGGAGGACCAGCTGCTTTGTTAGAGGAAACACTGCCTGAAACTGCCCACCCTGGCCAGGCGCCATAGCAGCCAATCGCGGGAGTTATTTTACCACAGGAGGTCCTGGTAAGGAACACGGAACTAACAAGCCACCACCCACCGGAAGAATTTGTGAAAGGTCAAAAGGAGACACCAGACCGTACGTCCTACCAACGTCCCTGAGTCCCCCTCGCTGGCATCCATCTTGGCTGAGCAATGCAAGCGCCCCCAGGAAGCACCCTGAGTCAGAATGATTGGCCAGAGACAGCCTGGAAACTCATCCCATCACCATAAAACCCGACGCTGCGCCCCGCGTGGCAGAGCGGTCCTCCTGGGTTCCCTTACCCTGCTGCTCTCTGCCCAGGCGTCTCTTCCCAATCAAGTCTCCTGCTTTTTCAGCACGTGTATCTCCTCGGACAATCCATTTCCAACTGTTAGACAAGAGCCTGCTCTCCGTCCCGGGAGGAGGTCCCACTTCCTGCAACAGCTTCATCAACCACTGTGCTTGTAACTTCAGTGCAAATGTCAACAAGGTGGAAAGGCCAAGTCAAGTCCCAGCACTAGCATGAAAACAGGTTTGACCTCCTGTATCCTGTGAGGGGGTCTTGGGGAGCCCAGGCTCTGCAGACCCTATTTTGAGGATAGCTGCTCAATCAGCAGGTAAAGGTCCTTAAAGGCAGGAGTTTGGGTCTGTTTTGTTCGCTGCTCAATCTCCTGTGCCTAGAACGACACTTAGCCTATAACAGGTGCTCCATAAATATTTATTAGATGAATGTGTAAATGAATAAATAAGTGACTGGATAAATGAATGTATTAACATCTGTAATTACTTTCAGCTGCTTGGAAGTCGAGCAGAAAATTTCGGATATTTGTAGTTTTTGGGTATAATTTAAAATTTTACAGAATGTTAAATATTTGATTAGGAAAGAAAAGAAATTATTTCTTTTGGCAAAGGCGTTTAACTGCAGGGAAGGCAAAAACAGCAGGGAACTTTCCAAACCACACCAACAGTGTTTGTACTGGAAAGCACTGGCTTTTAGCAAGGAAATAATTCCTGAAAACTGGAACGCTGCCTGTGACCTAGAAAAGAGTACGAAATAGGGAAAGGAGGAAAAGACACCACAAGTTTCCACTTGCCCGTCACGGCCCCTCACTTGCTTTTTCACCTCATGGTGTCTGGGAATGTCTCACAGAATTGGGAGGAATTATCCCTGGTGGCTTAGTTGGTAAAGAATCTGCCAGCCAATGCAGGAGAGCTGGGTTAAAAATCCCTGGGTCTGGGAAGATCCCCTGGAGAAGGAAATGGCAACCCACTCCAGTATTCTTGCCTGGGAAACCACATGGACAGAGGAGCCTGGCGGGCCACAGTTCATGGGGCTGCAAGAGTGGGACACGACTCAGTGACTAAAACCACCATGGACCGAGATGAACAGGGAGTTTCAATATAAGTGGCACACAGAAGTCACACAGGGAGTAATTAAAATGTTTCAAGTTTTTTTTTTAATGTGTCTTTATCCATGTAGCCACACCAGGTCTTAGCTGCCACACTGGGGGTCTTCAGTTGGGGCATGTGAACTTTAGTTGTGGCAGGTGGGATCCATCCAGCTCCCTGACCTGGGCCTCCTGCATTGGGAGAACAGTCTTAGCGCTATACTGGACCACCAGGGAAGTCCCAAAATGTTTCAGGTTTCGAGGACTAAATTAACATAATGTATTTATCTCAGAAAGAGAACTGAGGACTTCAGTGTATGGTTCATGTACTACGAAAATGCTACAGACGTGTGTTTTAATAAAGCCAAAAAACTGCTGCATAACAGGTGAGCCAGTAACCAAACATCCTGGTTAGTAGGGAGTGGCCATCCAGCTCCCTATTTCTCCAAGAAACAAAACTCCATGAATCACAAATAGACTCTTCTTAAGCTGAAGAATTCCATCGTTTCATGGATCCAGAGGCTCTTCAGACTCTCAGTAAGGTAGAGGGACCCGTCATTAAAAAGGCATCGGTTAAGGAAGGTCCTATGTTACAGTTTAACGACCACCCATGTGATGGCTCTCTGCTTTCTACTTCTGCCACCTGGAAATCACCTGGCAACAAACAGACCCCCTGACCTTTCTGGAGTTCGGTTTCTCTTGAAACTGAAATTCCAGAACGCTTAGAGTATGCATCTTGGTGAAATATTTTGGGTCCCTTGGAGATATTGAGTGAGTTCAAGGAATTAAATGTGGGGATTACTCAGAAGATGAAATATCCCAGTAAATTTTAAACTGTCAAGCCTGAAATAATAACCTATAAATTTCTTTCACCCTGTGGAAAACCGCCAAAGCTGTCTCCCCAACCCATGTATCTGCTTATACCCAGAAATCCCAGGAATAAGACTGAAACCTACACTTGCCATCCTAGTAATTTCTGAATTTCTTGATCTTCATGCTAATCCTGTTAATAGGCAGGGCAGGGAGAGCCACTTTTATCCTTCAGACAAAGAAACTGAGACCTAAAGAGACTGAGTGCTTTAACTAAGAGGCAGAACCGGGATTCAGTATTTCGTGAGCTGGACCACCTTCCCACAGTTCCATCTTCTTTGCTGAGTGAAGGACTCAGCAAGGGATGCTGGTCTCCTACCAGCATCTCTGAAGCCCTGACAGTGGGCACAAGGTTATCCAGCTTCCGTGGGCCCTGAGCAAACAATCATGCTCAGCTCACCTGCAGCTTCACAGCGATGACCACCGAATTAAGATCTTTGTCCATTTCTTTTAGCATGACGAGTTTCTTCAGGGTCAAGCTGAACAGCCTAGAAAAATTTAGAGAAAGAAGATCCAGTCAAAGGTAAGGAACTTATGAGAAAAGAGATACACCATCTGTTGCAGAAATGCTGCTTTACCTAGAGGAAGAAAGTTAGAACGCTCTTTACTGTGTCCATCGTCAGTAAAAGAGCACTCTTCTTATTTAACTTTTGTACTTGCTCAGGGTCAAAAGGTATATTGTTCTGCGAACTTTTGTGGGTGTCCCTTTATCTCCAGCAAATACCAACATGCCTTTTCACTCCTGATATGTAGGAGCAGTTTCAGTGGGAGGGGGGAGTAGACCGGGGTTGGGGGCATCAATGTTTACTTTGCTTGCCCAGCTCCTCCTCTACCTTTCGGCCTAATCACCCGAGACACTTACAGATGCAAATCTTTATCAACAAGGAGATGATCCACACAAACAGAACAGAAGCCTTTTGGCAGGAAACGCTTTCAAAGACCACTGGTTCGATTTCAGCCAAACTTCGCATCAAACATGGAGAAACTCTTCAGGGCCACGATGAGGACATACCCCTTAATTAAAAGCGACAGGGCTGTCCCTCACTCTGGAGTCTCAGCATCTCTAGTCTGACTCGACCTTGGCCTCCAAGGCAGGACGACCCTGGAGGATGACCCAGGGAGGATGACCCTGGAGGCAGGGGGAGCCGGGAGGGAACCTCAGACGCTGCCTCTCAGCTCCTGGGCTGAGTGGTTCATGCCCTTTTCCTCTCACCTCTGGAGGGCTGAGGGGCACACGGGGGATGCTGCTGACCCGAGTCAGGTCCTGAGGCCCCCGACTCCGTCCTGCGCTCATTTTCCCCCTGCTTCCCAGCTCGTCTCATCTTTGTGCTCCCTCCTCACGCTCTAAGCTCCAGTCGCCCTGAAATCACCTCCGCTCCTCTGGTGCCCAGACTCGCTCACCTCTGGGCCTTCTACCAAAGGGCAGGGCACACGACGGCCACTCGGCAAATATTTGTTAATGAAGTTTAACAACTTCCTAACAGGGCCTCTAGGGAAAACCAGGTAAACAAGAATATGTGTTGAAGAGATTCATGAAAAAAAAAAAAAAAAGGGAACAAATCCAGATCAACAGAACTCAATTCACCCTTGCCCCAAATGCTTGGCTAAGATCTGGTAACTTCTGAAGGGAGCAAATAAATTTCTTTCTTTCCTTTTGCTTTGAGTCACAATCAAAAATCAACTAAAAGAAAGTCTGTTAGGTGTTTTCATATATATTATTTCATCCAGACTTCACAAACATGACTCCGTGTGTGTGTGTGTGTGTGTGAAGGGGGTGGGGTGGCTGGGTGGGGAAGGCTCACTGCTGAACCCACAGAGGAGGAAACGGACTCTAAACAGTCATGACTCAGCTAAACGCCCACAGCCAGTGAGTGACAGAACTGTATTCTCAACTCCAGTCTCCTCGTGGTAAGCAAATAATACCCCCTAATCCTCAGAACCTGGAAATCTTTTTCATGGCAAAAGGAACTCCAAAGATGGTGTTAAGGATGCCGAGGTGGGGAGGCGATTCTCGATTGTCTATAGACTTATAAGTCTTTCTAAGGGGTAGGCAGGCAGGCCGAAGTCAAAGAATGAGATATGACCACAGAAGCAGAAGTCAGAGTGATGTGTGTCTGGCTCTGAAGATGGAAAAACCCCCGGGTTCGGGGCCATGGAATGTAGGTGGCCTCTAGATGCTGGAAAAGCAAGAAAACCGATGATTCCCTGGAGCCTCCAGAAGAAATGCAGCCACGCCACCACCTTGAATTTGGCCCAGTGAAATCCATTTTGGACTTTTGCTCTCCAGAATCATGAAAATAAATGTGGGTTTTGTTTTACGTCACTATGTCCGTGGTCTTCTGTTACAGCAGCTGTGGCGCTAATACACTTTGCCCCTGAGGCCCCCCTGACACGGCTGCCTGCTCTGTCACTGACTGGAGCTCCTGAAACACGCTCAGGTCTGTGAAGTAGGAATCACCGCAAGTTCCTGCTTGCCCCCCGCCCCCTGCCCCATCAATGACTACCCGCAGCATCATTTGTTTCTCCTTTCCCTTCAGAGTAGAAATGTGCTGGCCGAAAGGAACTCTGGTGCTGTCAACACCCAAGGGATTGCTATACTTCACATAGTTGACGATTAAGAAATGTAACTAACTACACTGTTTAGCTGATTTCCAAGCCTTGCTGGAAAGGAAAGGGAACACGACAAGGAAAGGAAAGGAAAGAGAAAGGATGAACAACATGGAAGAGACCGGATATTCCCAATTTTGTTCATCATCTAAGGCTGTTAATTATGAATGCTTCTGATAAGTTATGTTTTTGTTTGTTTCAAAGCAGGGGCTTCCCTGGTGGCTCAGATGGTAAAGAATCCACCTGCCAATGCAGGAGACCCGGGTGCCACTGGGATGGGAAGATCCCCTGGAGACGGGAATGGCTCCCCACTTGAGTATTCTTGCCTGGGAAATCCCATGGACAGAGGAGCCTGGCGGGCTACAGTCCATGGGGTTACAAAGAGTCAGACATAACTGAGTCACTGACACTTTCGCTTTCAAAGCACCTACAAACGGATGCATTGGTGCTAGATAAACTCACTCTAAGAAGAAGAGCCACAGGAGTAAACTGGGAACATGTGTGTTTCTGTCTCTGCTTGCCATCCTTCACTCTCTGACACATGCCACACGCGAGTGAGCATCGCCTGACCAGGCACTGCGATGGTGGGAGTTGGGAGGATGCGGTCCACAGCCTCGTGAGGACGGCCCGGTAGGGAACACAAGCAATGACCGACACGACACTCCTGTCCTCAGCAATTTTATGCCCCGTAAGACGCCGGACCATCTCTCCTTTCACACAACATATAAAACACTGCGGGCAATATGGTGGAATCCTTTTCAGGAAGGAAAAACACACTACAGACCAATAAATATTTGGTGAATCAATGAACAAACCTGTATGCCACAGCACCTGATGTTAACAAGAAAGCCAAGAATGATTCAGTCCCTTAGATAACAAAACACTGATTAACAGCAAGACTGGATGTGTTTAATGCTCGCTCAGAAACCAGACACACCACATATGATTTCCATACTATTGGCAGTGAGTTCAATAGGTCTTTTTAGTTGTTTGTTTTTAGTGGTATCACTCAAGGGGATGTGGGGACGTAAATGTATTCCAGTTCTTCACAGCGTAAGAAAAATGTCTGTAACTCATTAAGCATCTGCATGTGTGCATGCTCGGTCAGTCGTGTCCAACTCTTTTGTGACCCCATGGACTAGAGCCCGCCAGGCTCCTCTGTCCACAGGACTTCCCCCAGCAAGAGTACTGGAGTGGGTTGCTATTTCCTCCTCCAGGAGATCTTCCCCACCGAGGGAATTAAGCCAATGTCTCCTCCATCTCCTGCATTGACAGGCGGATTCTTTACCACTGAGCCACCTGGAAAACCCCCATTCTCACGTAAGTCTTACAGTAATTCTAAGATGTGGGTACTATACCCACCGTACAGACAAGGATGTCGAGAAGGATTAAGAGACTTGCCCAGGGTCACACAACAAAGTGGTTGAGCCAAGGCGCAAACTCAAGTTTATCTTAGTCCAGAAGTCAATTAAAACCAGTGCAAGGCACTTATTTGACAATCAGAAGAAATTATTTTAATTACAAGTAAGTATTTTCAACATATATCTTAACAGAAAAACTCTGATTAAATAAGACACATTTCTCCTTAAACCCACACTCACACAATACTGACTGAAACAGCCGCAGATGGAGCTCTGAGGATGACTGAGCCTGGCAGGACATTCTGACTGAAGGTGTCTCAACAAACACAAGACTGAGTTAGATGCTGATCGTAGGGTTTTCTGTTAGCCTATGTTTTTATTGGTTGGACACTTCTTATGCAGTAAGGTCTTCCCCGATCATACTCCTGCTTTCATCCATTTTTCCACACCAGTAAAGATCTGGCTCTTACTCTGTTAGAAATGGGGAGCCACTCACTGGCTTTAGGTGAGAGAGACATAGGCTCTTCAATAGGCTTCTTTTAGCTGTTCTACTAGGGCAGAATGAAGGGAAGAAAAGGAAAAGGGGAAAAAGTTGAGAGTGAGGAAGCAACTACAGTAGTGCAAAACTACAGATGACAGATGTTTGGAGTCTGGGAGCAGAGGGGGTAGTGAAAACCGGTTTGAATCCTGGATATATCACTGAACACACAGGGGTTTGGATGAGAACATTTGGGAATATGCACAGGAAGATGAAGTCAGAGGAACACTGATGGCATAATCTCTGCTTGTGAGCAGTTCTTGGGAGGATGGAGATTAAGTATATCCAACAGTTCACCAATAAATGTAACAGTGCATACGTAATACAAGTGCTAAATTACACAAAAGGAGATCATGAGTAATGGAGCGACGGTTTCAGTCAGGATATGTTATCTGAGCCCAAGTAAATTCTCTCCAGAAATTGCTTTCTTTTAGATCCTATTGGACTAAATCTGAAAGAAGAAAGAATAAAGCTTGACAACTAGGTAGCAAAGGGAACAAAAATATATTAAGAATCTTTAAAAACCTTCTAAATTATTCTAGTTTGTACTCTGCTGTAAGATAAAACAGAAACCACCTTAAGTGATATCTACAAATGATCCCCAGTCTGCATTTAACAGCTGTTTCAAACTTATTCCCAAGCAAACTGGAACTGGACCGGCTCAGCAGGAGAGAAACAGTTTCATACTCCTTCGCAGCCCCCATCTCCTTCCTGACAGGCTATCAGCGAACAGTGCAGTGGCCATGTTTTGGACAGAAAAAGGGAGAAGAAAGGAGAAACAGAGATCTGGATGAAATAAAACACTGAAAATCCTGTCTCTGCATCAAATAGACGGTCCTTGTGGGACCAGAGCAGATAAACGCTGGACTAGACGCCAAGTGGCCTGGGTTACTCTTTTGTCCCAAGAAATGGCTGCGTCACACGAGCAAGCCTTGCCTCTCCCCCCTGCAGATCTTTAATCCTAAAATGAGAAGAGTAAGCTCTGCCTTACCCCCTCCAACCCGCATTTATCAAGATAAAGAGCACACCAGTAGAAAAAAATTACAGGAAAGCTTTTCCTCTGTGAGACTAACTCTCCATTTCTGTAACTGTCTCCATTTTAACACGGCACTGTGGAAGTCTCCATGAGCTTCAAAAACCAGAACACAAAAGGCAAATTTCTGAGCAGTGTTTTTTACGGCTTAAGAGGTTACTTGACTATGTAGATACTGAACTCATTATTTCACATGAAATTGCATAATTTTGACTGTGAAACAACTAACTAAGGCACCACAACTAGAGAAAAGTCTGTGCACAGCAATGAAGGCGTTATTATTTTAAAATGAGTAATCTTAGGGCTTTCCAGGTGGTCGAGTGGTTAAGAATCTGCCTGCCAATGCAGGGTTCGATCCCTGCTCCAGGAACTAAGATCTCACACGCCTTGTGGCAACTAAGCCCGTGCACCGCAGCTACTGATCTGCGCTCTAGAACCCGCGAGCCACAACTACTGAAGCCCGTGTGCCCTTAGAGCCCGCGCCCTGCAACACGAGAAGCCACGGCAGTGAGACGCTCACACACCGCAACCAGAGAGTAGCCCCCACTCACCGCAGCTAAAGAAAAGCCTGGGCACAGCAATGAAGAGCCAAAATTAACGCACACATTAACAAATCTTAAAAAAATAATAAAAGATAAAATGAGCAACCCTAAAGCGGATTTTTAAAGAGTAAAGCAACTAAATCATCATCCTGAAAGGCACAACGTGGAAGAGATGGGTTGAAGGAGATATAGAGGAGAGGAGATTTTACCATGAACGGATGAGAGGAAAAAAGATTTCCTGTCTGACTGTCTCACAAGAAATCAGATGGCACGAGACACTGTTCAAACGGAGAAACACCAGAGGATGAGAAAAATTTAGACCCAAACAGGAAACGGAATCCAGGAAGATGCTCCAGGCCATCGGACGTGACTCTGGGAAGCAGAGGACCGTCGGGTTGTGAGTAAACCCCTAATTTTCAGCTACTCAGCATATTGTTATCTTTAGGGTATAAATGCCAATCACTTGCACAAGCCAACAAGATTTACAATGTTTTCCCCTCTTTCTACAACGTCCTTGATGAGACTCTTCTGGATGGGAAAACAGGCCTCGGATGCAGGGTGAGGTGGGGAGGAGGGCCTTTTCTATTCAAGTCAGACTTGAGAATTCTCGGGTCTAGGACTTCCCCAGGGGTCCAGTGGCTAAGACTCTGTGCTCCCAATACAGGGCGCCCAGGGTTCGATCCCTTGTCAGGGAACTAGATCACGCACGCCACAACTAAAAGACCCCACATGCCACAATTAAGATCCAATATTCTGCAACTAAAACTCGGTGCAGCCAAATAAATAAATAAATATTTTTTTGAAAAGGATCAGATTCTCCCTCAAAAAAAAAAAAATTCTCAAGTCCGCAGCTCCTTAGTAATACAGAAGAGACTTAAGTGTATATTTCTCATCTATAAAACAGAACTGCTGTGTGGACTAACGAATGGGGAAAGCAGCCAGCACAGAGCCTGGCACATCAGAAGTGCTCAGAAAGGGTGCATGCTGTCAGCGTCGGACAAGCCCCAGTCACTTAAATTACAGCCCCTCACTGTGACAACCCCTTAATCCACGTTGTTTCAGTGACAGAGGCAGAGGGCACGTGTGGGAAGAACAAAACCAAACAAACAAAACTCTCCAGGGTGCAGCCAAAAATAACAGGGGCAAGAACCAACAAAATACATGAAAACAAAAATAGACCTTCCACGGAAGACTCCCAAAGCAAGCATGGCTGAGTATTAGGGACTTATTAACACATGTTATCACGTTAATAAGTGCAAAAGAAAAAATACAATTATTTTATTAGATGCTAAAAATGGATTTGGCAAAATTCAACACGGATTCCTAATTTTTAAAAGACCCTTGGAAAAAGAACAATAGAAAAATAATTCCTAAAAAAAATACTTCCTTAACATAAACTTTAAATATATATGCTTTTCATATAGTTAGCATCAGGACTGAAGCTGAGAGACCAGAGCCAGGAACAATATATGGGCCTATCTCTGCTGTTTATATAAAACTGGTCTGAAAAGTTGGGTGAAGTAATCAGAAAAAAATGATATAAAAAGCTGAAAGGAGGGGACAAAGCTATCCCATTTGCAGGTGTGTGACTGTGTTCTAGAACTCAAGAGAATGAACCAAAAAGCTAGTGGAGTCATTAAGAAAATATTAAATACACAAAAACCAAAAGCTTCCTTAATGCACACGCTAACCAATAATTAAGTATAATTGGAAAGTAAGGAGAGATGCCTGCTGCAGCATTCAAGTAGGAAATGACTTCCTAATTAACTTCAAAGTGCTTCAGAAAAAAAATGGGACCAAATTTTAATAATTGTTTAATGTAGGAAATTAACATATATGGAGCTGCACTAAACTCTTCTACTTTTCTGTAGGCTTTAAAAATTTCTTCTAGGGGAAAAAAGAATAAAGAAGAGGGCTTCACCCAATAGGATATTAACATGTATTCTAAAGCTGAAGTAATGAAAATACCTTGTTGTTGGGAAAAGAATATACAAAGAGATCAATGGAAGGGAACAGAGTCCAAAATTAGGCCAAGTATAGGGAACCTCCCCTCGTGGTCCAGTGGTTATGAATCGGCCTTACAATGCAAGCGACAGAGGTTTAATGTCTGGCTGGGGATCTTAATTCCACAGGCTGTGGAGCAACTAAGCCCGAGCACTGCAACTACTTAGCCTGCACACCCCAACTAAGACCAGATAAAGAAGTAAACAGGTAAATAAACATTAAAAACAATTAGGCCAAGTATAAATAAGAATTTACTCTATGTAAGCAATAGATAAATTAATTAATAAATAGCATTAGAAAACTGGCTAGCTATTTGAACAAAAACAATGATGAATCTCCGTCTTGTTCCTTACTCAAAGTAAATTTCAGATGGATTAAAGATTCAAATAGAAAAAAGAAAGCCATAAAAGTATTAGAAGAAAACATGGACAATTTAAAAAATAATCTTCTGGTGGGAAAGGGCTTTCTAAGCATCACACCAAATCAGAACCCACAGAGGAACTGACTGACACACATAAAAATCAAAAACTTCTATAGAGTAAATAATAAAACAGAAATTTAGAAGTATCCAAAGAGATTTAAAGATTTTAACAATTAACATGAAAAGTATTTATGATATAAGGTCAAAACTTTAATATGCAAAGAGTTATTACAAATCAATAGAAAAAAATTTCAAAATAAAAATTGGCAGAGGACATTAATAGGCAATTCACAGAAAAAGAAAAAGGAGTGGTGAAAAAACATAAACAGGTATTTAATTTTATTATTAATCAGATATAAAAATAACAACTATACTGAAAGAATGAGAAAAAGTGATGAGACCCAGGGTTGGGAAATACAGGGAAAAGGCACTCTAATGTACTAAATGAAACCTACTAGAGATTTTCATTTTTAGAGAGCAGTTTCATAATAAGCATTAAATTTTTAATATGTATACCTTTCAGAAGAACTGTACAAAAAAGATCTTCACGACCCAGATAATCACAATGGTGTGATCACTCACCTAGAGCCAGACATCCTGGAATGTGAAGTCAAGGGTGCCTTAGAAAGCATCACTACAAACAAAGCTAGTGGAGGTGATGGAATTTCAGTTGAGCTCTTTCAAATCCTAAAAGACGATGCTGTGAAAGTGTTGCACTCAATATGCCAACAAATTTGGAAAACTCAGCAGTGATCACAGGACTGGAAAAGGTCAGTTTTCATTTTAATCCCAAAGAAAGGCAATGCCAAAGAATGTTCAAACTGCCACACAATTGCACTCATCTCACACGCTAGTAAAGTAATGCTCAAAATTCTCCAAGTCAGGCTTCAACTGTACGTGAACCATGAACTTCCACATGTTCAAGCTGGATTTAGAAAAGGCAGAGGAACCAGAGATCAAATTGCCAACAACCGATGGATCATTAAAAAAGCAAGAAAGTTCCAGAAAATTATCTACTTTTGTTTTATTGACTACACCAAAGCCTTTGACTGTGTGGATCACAACCAACTGTGGAAAATTCAAGAGATGGGAATACCAGACCACCTGACCTGCCTCCTGAGAAATCTGTATGTAGGTCAAGAAGCAACAGTTAGAACTGGACATGGAACAACAGACTGATTCCAAATCAGGAAAGGAATATGTTAAGGCTGTATACTGTCACCCTGCTTATTTAACTTATATGCAGAGTACATTATGAGAAATGCTTGGCTGGATGAAGCACAAGCTGGAATCAAGATTGCTGGGAGAAATATCAATAACCTCAGATATGTTGATGACACCACTCTAATGGCAGAAAGCAAAGAACTAAAGAGCCTTCTGATGAAGGTAAAAGAGGAGAGTGAAAAAGTTGGCTTAAAACTCAACATTCAGAAAACTAAGATCATGGCATCCGGTCTCATCACTTCATGGCAACCAGATGGGGAAAACAATGGAAACAGTGACACACTTATTCTCTTGGGCTCCAAAATCACTGCAGATTTCGTAGACTGTAGCCATGAAATCAAAAGAGGCTTGCTCCTTGGACAAAAAGCTATTAGCAACCTAGATAGCATATTAAAAAGCAGAGACATTATTTTGCCAACAAAGGTCCATCTAGTCAAAGCTATGGTTTTTCCAGTAGTCACGTACGGATGTGAGGGTTGGACTACAAAGAAAGCTGAATGCCGAAGAATTGATGCTTTTGAACTGTGGTGCTGGAGAAGACTCTTGAGTGTCCCTTGGACTGCAAGGAGATCAAACCAGTCCATTCTAAGGGAAATCAGTCCTGAATATTCATTGGAAGGACTGATGCTAAAGCTGAAACTCCAATACTTTGGTTACCTGATGTGAAGAACTGACTCATAGGAAAAGACCCTGATGTTGGGAAAGATTGAAGGCGGGAGAAGAAGGAGAAAACAGAGAATGAGATGGTTGGATGGCATCACTGACTCGATGGACATGAGTTTGAATAAGGTCCAGGAGTTGGTGATACACAGGGAAGCCTGGCATGCTGCAGTCCATGAGGTCACGAGGAGGCAGACACAACTGAGCAACTGAACTGAACTGATACCTTTTGAAAGTATAATCCCACTTTTAGAAATTTATGTGAGAAGATAGAGCAGTGCATATAGGGAACTGATTAATAAATATCTTATTTATATAAGAAGCAATGTATAGTTTCTAGAAGGAACGATGTAGATCTATACATATTAAATTAAGAAAATATAATAATTATAGTATACTTCCATTTTTGTTAACATTTCTAACATTCAGTTTTCATACAAACGGAAAATCATTTCAACAAATTTTTATAGTGGTCATTGCTGGGAAGTGGAATTCCACCTTACTCTTATCGTTTTCTTTAAGTTTTTTGGTATTGTTTACATTAAAAATATTTATTTTTCCTACCAAAAAATATATGCCCATTTTCGGAGTTTTTTTTTTTCCGGAGATTTTTTTAATAGTGATAATTACTAAAACTAGGTGACAGGGGTACCTACGTAGGAGATCACCATTTTATTTTTTCTAGTTTTGAAAATTCTTAAGTTAAAAAATAAACACTTTGTTGTAAAAGAAACAGGCTGAGCAGAAATCAGAAGGCTATACAATAGGTGCATGAAAAGATGCTCAACATCATCAATCGTCAGAGAAATACAACATGGATGGACTTGGAGTGTGTTATGCTGAGTGAAATAAGCCAAAGACAAATACTGTGTGATGTCATTTAGATGTGGAATTGAAAATATACAGCAAACTAGTGAATATAACAAAAAAGCAGACTCATGGATATAGAGAATAAGTGAGTGGTTACCAGTGGGGGGAGGCAATATAGGGGTAGGGGATTAAGAGGTACAAGCAAATATAAAATAAGCTACAAGCATATATTGTGCAACAACTATAAATGAAGTATAACTTTAAAAACTGTGAATCACCATATTGTATGCTTGTATATCAACTATACTTCAATAAAAAAAATCAGAGGGCTATAATCACTAAAGGGCACTTAAGTTTAAAAGTATGGTTTAAATGATGGAAAAAAAGATCCATCAAACTATTAATAATTCTAAGCCGATTCATATAACTGAAACAAAGGGTAAAAATTAGACAAAATAGGTTAATATCCCAGAATACTGGAGCTGAATGCACTATGTCCATTTTACAGGCTCTAAGAGATGAGATATGAAAAACAGAAAGCTCTTTGAATTAGAATGAGTATAGATGCTAAAAGCTGAATATTATACCAAACCAAACCAGACTCATGTTCTCCTCTGCAAAAGTGCTACTTAACAGCTCCTTGAAGAAATCAAGGAGAAGCTTAAACAATATTGAAATGTCAAATATCTCCCTCACATGTTAAAATAACTGTTCAACTTAAAAAAAAATGTAATGAAAATGGTCAATTTGACTCTGTAATGAGTGTTTTAACAAAAAACATTTTATCTCACTTTACAAGGTAGAATGAAACATGATTTACAGCTGAAAAATACTAGATAGACACTCAACAGGATGGCAATCCACTCCAGTATTTTTGCCTGGAGAATTCCATGGACAGAGCAGCCTGGTTGGCTACAGTCTGTGGCGTCGCAAAGAGTCAGACATGACTGAGTGACTAACGCTTCTCACTTAACAGAAAAGGAAAGCAGATAACTAATAAACACATAAAAAGATGCCCAAACCAATCAGTAACAAGGAAAATGCAAACCAAACCACAGTGAGATACTATTTCACAGTCACCAGCATAGTAAAAATTCTAAATCTGACAATATCAAGTGCTGTGATTAGAGTGATCAGAACAATTAAACATTGCTGGTGGGAGGGCAACTTGGTCCATCTACTTTGGCAGAGTTGGCTTTACAAAGCAAAGCTGAAGAATGCACATTCCCTGTGGTAGAGTCTACAAACAGACCCTAGATCAGTGGTTCTCTAAGTACGGTCTGGAACTCAGGGGGTCCTTCCGGGAGGTATGTGAGGTCAAAACTAATTTCAAAATAGTTCTAAGATGTTGCTTCTTATTTCACTCTCGTTCTCACCTAACTGTGAAAGTGTCTTCCACTCGTGTGTGATACTGTAACAAATCTGAATGCAGAAGCAGATGCAAGAAATCAGTTTTCATAAAGTCAATAAAGAGTTGTGACAAAAATGTGCAACAATGCCATATTTTTCATTAATCTTTTTGTTTCAGAAGCTGTAGTTTTTCTTTCAGAAAAATTTTAACTTTTACCTTACTATTTTATTTTAAAATTATTTCTATTTTAATAAATTAATAAATATTTCTATTTTAATTTGTAGTAAATATTAATATAGCTATAACCCACCAGAAGACATGCTTTTAGCATGAAGATTTGTACCCCCATAAAAAAAAATCCAAACAAACAAAAAAGATCAAACAAAAAATTGGTTACCACAACAAATATCTATCAACATACATGCACACACAGTAATACAATGGAATACTACATACACATCAATGGAAACGAATGAATTACAGATATACACAACAGTAAGAAAAGAGAATACAGTTAATATGATTCCATGTACATAAAGCTCAGAACACACAACTCTAAACAATACACTGTTCATGGAGACAAATACTCAAGTGAATGACAGAAAGAATTCTTTACTGAGGATAGCGGTTAGTTACCTCTGATAGGGAGGGGAAAGGATGCAACAGAAGAGGAACACAAGGAACTCAGAATGATTTCTTAAATTGCGTAGGAGGTTTTCGGGTATTTGTTGTAAAATGATTTATATGGTATATATTTTATAGTATATATTATATGTATTTTTAATATTTTATATATTTTATAAATATTTTATAAAATAGTATATATTTTAGTATAGTATATATTTTATATTTTATTTAAATATATATTTTTATAAATATTTTATATTTTACAAATATATAGTATATAATTTATAAATTTATATATTTTATATATAAATTTGTATATTATGTATATATTTATATATATTTTATAAATTTTATATATTTTATAAATATTCTTATATATTTACACAATATTCAGTAGAATACTCAATATTTAATAAGAATAACTAGAGAGCACTCTGGTTCAAGACCCAGGAAAAGATGAAGCAGATCTAAAAATGAGGCCAAGATGTTTGGGTGCATTCACTCACTAAATTTTTCTTAAGCATCCACCACGTACTAATATTCTTAAGGGATTTTTCAAGGGAAACAAAATACACAAAATTCCCACCCTTAAGGAGCTCACAGGATGAGAAGCTGGACTTCCACTTCACAGAAGAATGGAGAAGCTGCAGCAGATCAGCACTCCTGCCAAGAACAACGGGAAAAGCTGGCTGGAACACAGGAATGGTCTGTTTTAAAGTAGTAGAGAGCATCCGGAGGGGCCATAAGAAGAGAATCTTAAGAAGGGAGTTGACTTCTGCAGTAAATTACAGATTCTGAACATGAGCAGGAGGCAGAGAACCTGGGCTTTGCGTCAGACGCCAGCAAAATGGAGGCTTCAAATCTTCAAACAAAACTGCCAGGTTTTCTCTAAGGACATTTGCTGAATACTGAGGGTGCGTGAGACAGTAAAGAGCTAAGCAGAAATCTCCTGAAAAGCAGTTTTGTTACATAAAGAATGTGAGCTCTACCAGGGAAAAGGGTCCTGAGAACACATAAGGGTTTCTGGAAAACCCTGGAGGGCTGGGGAGAACCAGACGTTAGTGAATCTGAGCCTCAGCAGAGATGCAAATTCAACTTCCATGTAGTCTAGTTGCTGATAACATCATCAGCCCAGCAGAGGGAAAAGTGATCCTGTCCGGACAAGAATATCGTCACCTGGAGCTCCTACAATTACTTTTGTTTGCAAAGCCTGACATTACTAGACATGGTGAAAGACAGGACCACACCACTGAAAAACAAGGGGAAAAAAACAGACTGACAGAGACCCAAAGATGATCCAGATGTTAAGTGGCAGCTGAAACACACCTAAAAATAACAATATTAATCTGGTTTTAAAAAAAACAGACAGGAGAAAGTTAGGAAAAGGGAGATGAAAAGATGGAGAATTTTACCATAAGACTGCAGACCTATACATAAGCACCTACAGAGACAATTTGTAAGTTACATATCTCCTCCAATCATGAGACTTGTATATTCAACAGCCTGTGAAAGTTGCTTAGTCGTGTCCAACTCTGTGACTCCATGGACTGTATATTCAACTGCTTACTGGCTGGCAGTTCTCCTTTGAAGTATCAATAGCATCTCAAACTCAACATGTTCAAAAACCAAACTCTCCTCAGTAAACTTCCTCCTTTCCACTGGTCACAGTCCATTCTATAAAGCAAAGAAGAAATCTAGGAGTGACCTACATTAGCTCTCACTCCCCTGCCTTCACAACCCAACCATTACCAAGGGCTGTCAACGATGCCTCCAAAGGGTTCTCAAATCCATTTCTTCCCATTGTCACCAGCACTGACCAACTCTAAGACATCATAACCTACTTCTGCAACAGCCTCCTAAGCAGCCTACCTACACTCCTGCATCCCTTCAGCTTCTTTACCTTGTGGTTACACAGATCTTTTGATTATATCTGGTATCCTGCAGCTTCAATTAATATGTCTCCCAACCAGGCCAATGGTGCTAGTGGTTAAGAACCCGCCTATCAGTAGAGGAGACGCAGGAGACTTGGGTTTGATTCCTGGGTTGAAAAGATCCCCTGGAGAAGGGAATGGCTACCTACTCCAGTCTTCTTGCCTAGAAAAATCCCATGGACAAAGGAGCCTGGCAAAATACAATCCTTGAGGGAGCATAGAGTCAGACAAGACTAAGCAACTGAGCATAACCAGGTTCAGTGAGGACACTGACAATGCTGTTGAAGCTCACCATAGCAGGCACCAATCAGAGGCACCAATCCAGGCACCTAACGGAGAGTCCAGCTCATAGCACTGGACATACTGTTGAATGAGTGAACATACTTTCTAGAGTTCTGTCCTTGAAAACTGAGTGGGAGTTTCTATACAGACTACTTGATTAGTCACAGACCCAATTCACCAAGCAGTGTCAATTCCAGGCAAGCAAAAAATAAAAAAGGATAAGTAACGTCTCTTAGTGGCTGACTTTAGAATAAAGAATACAATAACTGGTTTTAGATTAAATCAGCTCTAGATTGCCGTGCTCAGTCACTCAGTGCGTCCAACTCTGTGACCCCAAGGACTGCAGCCCGCCAGGCTCCTCTGTCCATGGGGATTCTCCAGACAAGAATACTGGAGTGGGTTGCCATGCCCTCCTCCAGGGGTTCTTCCCAACCCAGGGCTTGAGCCCCGGTCTCCCACATTGCAGGCGTATTCTTTACCATATGAGCCACCAGGGAAGTCCATGAATACTGGAGTGGATAGCCTATCCCTCCTCCAGGGGATCTTCCCAACCCAGGAATTGAACTGGGGTCTCCTGCATTGCAGGTACATTCTTTACTAGCTGAGCTACCAGGGAAGCCCAGTTCTAGATTAAAGTTGCCAAAATCAGAGAAGTATCTTTCTGTGGATCATGTTTTCAACTCTCTTAGGTATGTATGACCAGTGGAACTGCTAGGTCAATGGTAAATTGATGTTCAGCTTCTTAATAAATCAACAAAGTATTTTCCAAAGTGGTTGTGCCATTGTGTATTCCCACCAGCAATGTCTGAGGTTCCTGTTTTCTCAACAACCTCACAAACATTCATTACTGTCTACCTTTTTGACTATGGCTATTTTAGAGAGTGTGAAGTGGTATCTCATTGTGGTTTTAATTTGCATTTCCTTAATGGCTAATTTACATTTCCCCAGTGACTAATTTGCTTATAATGATGAGTATCTTTTCATGTACTTATTTACCATATCTTTAGTGAAATGTCTATTCAGATATTTTGCCCATTTAAAAATTGGGTTGTCTGTCTTATTATTAAGTTTGGCAGGAGAAACATCAACAACCTCAGATATGCAGATGATACCACTCTAATGGCATAAAGTGAAGAGGAAGTAAAGAACCTCTTGATGAAGGTGAAGGAGGAGAGTGAAAAAGCCAGCTTAAAACTAAATATTAAAAAACTAAGATCATGGCATCCGGCCCCATCATTTCAAGGCAAATAGAAGGAAAAAAGGTGGAAACAGTGACAGATTTCCTCTTCTTGAGCTCTAAAATCACTGCAGGAAAGCCTGGCAACCCACTCCAGTATTCTTGCCTGGAAAATCTCATGGACAGAGAAGCCTAAGGGGCTACAGTCCATGGGGTGGCAAAGTGTCAGACACAACTGAGCAACTGAGCATAGACAGCGTGTTGAAAAGCAGAGACATTACCTTGCCAGCAAAGGTACATATGGTCAAGGCTATGGTCTTTCCAGCGGTCATATATGGTTGTGAGAGCGGGACTGTAAAGAAGGCAGAGCACCAAAGAATTGATGCCTTGGAACTGTGGTGCTGCAGAAGACTTCTAAGAGTTCTTTCGACTGCAAGGAGATCAAACCGGTCAATCCTAAAAGGAAATCAACCCTGAATACTCATTGGAAGGACTGATGCTGAAGCTCTAATACTTTGGTCATCTGACACGAACAGCTGACTCGTTGGAAAAGACCCTGATACTGGGAAAGATTGAGGGCAGGAGGAGAAGGGGACGACAGAGGATGAGATGGCTAGATGGCATCACCAATGCAATGGCCATAAACTTAGGCAAACTTCAGCAGATGGTGAGGGACAGGGAGGCCTGGAATGCTGCAGTCCATGGGATTGTGAAGAGTCGGACACAACTGGGCAACTGAACAACAAGTTTTTAATATATTCTGAATGTAAGGCTTTTCTCTGACAGTGGACTTTTAATCACAATAAAGGAATTCAGAAGAGACTTGAAAATATCTTCTATGTGCTGAAGAGAAAACAACTTTGAATTCAGAACTATATGCACATACAAAATACATTTTAGAATGAGAATTAATTAAAACATTTTCTGATAACAAAAACTGAGTTTACTACCAAAAGACCCTCCTATATGTATATTACTTTTATATTCCGCTATGTAACAATACAAATGGCTTTAAATGACACATGTTTGTTATCTCACAGTTTCTATGTGTTAGAAACTCAGAAGCAGCTGAGCTGGGTGGTCCTAGCTCAAGGTGTCTCAGGAGGCTGCAGTTGGGATGTAGGCCAAGGTTGCAATCCTCCTGACCAGGGTCTGCTTTCTTTCCAGGTGGCTCGTTCAAAGTACTGGCTAGTGGTGACAAGTGGCCTTGATTCCTCTCCCAGGACTGACTGAAAACCTCAGGACATGTCAGCTGGCTTCCTCACAGAGTGAGCAGGTCCAAGAAAAAGCAAGGCAACAAAACCATGTATTTTATGACCTAGCCTCAGAAGTCACACTCCATCATTTCGGAGATGTCCTAATGGTTACACAGGTCAGTCCTGTTCAGTGAGGGAGGGATACTAAGAGTGTGAATCCCTGAGAGGGTGAATCACTGGGGCACCTCAGAGGCTGGCTTGAACCTCAGTATACCTTCTTAAGGACATACTATAAAAACAAGAAAATGGTACTAGAAGACCAAGGTCAGGACAGAAAAATAAATGATGAACAAAGAAAATAGTAAAAAGGTGAATAATTTAAACAAACTGCTAATATGAGACAAGAATGACTATGTTTAATTTACCCACGGTAAATACAACATGCATGGTAAGAGGGACTGCCTGAAATCAGAGCATGTTTTTAAAGTCCCTGAATTGTTTCAGAGGAAAATGGAAACTAACGTTAAACTCTTAAGTATACACTTTCATAGTTTGAGAGTAATCACCAAGAAACTGAAAACTGAAAGTCTGAGAGTCCCTAGGACAGCAAGATCAAACCAGTTAGTCCTAAAGGAAATCAACCCTAAATATTCATTGGAAGGACTGATGCTGAAGCTCCAATATGTTGGCCACTTGATGCTGACTCACTGGAAAAGACTCTGACGCTGGGAAAGATTAAGGGCAGGAGGAGAAGGGGGTGACAGAGGATGAGATGGTTGGATGGCATCACCGACTCAAAGGACATGAGTTTGAGTAAACTCTGGGAGTTGGTGATGGATAGGAAAGCCTGGCGTACTGCAGTCCATGGGGTCACAAAGAGTCAGACATGACTAAGTGACTCAACAACAACAATAACAAATCTTTCAAATTGGTAGTTTAAATGGATTGTGAGAAAAAAAGAATCAATTTAACCAGTTCAAAAGGAAACAGGAAATGGGTTTTACAAAGGAAATACAGGAAAAAAGAAATCATAATAGAAATCAGAAATATTCAGAACCAAACATAAACTGAAACATTATATATCAACTTTGTTATTGCTACTAAAGAGGTTCTTAGAGGAAACTTTATCTTATTGTTGCTTTTCAGAGGAAACAATAGTCTCAAGTGGTTATATTAGAAAAGAAATGCCAAAATTACTGAATTAAGCAGCCAGTAAGAGGTAAAAAAAAAACAACAAAAAAACCCCCTAAAAACTCAACCCAAATCAACCAACCGAACAAAACACTAGTGAAACAAACCAAAAATATCTAAAAGTAAGAAAATGATAAAGATAAAGCAAATTTCATAAAATAGAAAATAAACATACATGACTTAATAGACTAATAAAATTCATAAACCAGAATCATTTTTTAAAGGGACATACTCCAGACAAAGCAGTGATTTATGAGCATGCCGCAAACCATTTCATGCAAATAAAACTGAAAACTTAGATGAAAAGGGCAGATTCCTAAAAAATATAACATACCAGAAATGACTTTGGAAGCTAGAGAAAAGCTGAATGGCTGTGTAAACACTAAAGACATTGAGCACTGATTTTAACTCTTCTGAAAAAGAAAACAGCAGGTCCAGATAATTTTTAGAGGCAAATTCTATCAGCTATTCAAGGGAGAGATAATATTAATTTGCACACATTCTTCCAGAGGATCAAAAAGACAGAACACTTTCCAATCCATTTCATAAAATTTACATTTCGTTAATACCCAAGAAAGAAAAAATATTTGTAAAGCTGTATTAGCTGAGGTAGTACAGAATTAGTGAAGGAATAGAAAGATAGACCATCGGAATGGACCAGAGTGCCCAGAAACAACCTCACAATTATACAGAAGTTTGACAGAAGAAAAAGGCAGCATTTCATTAACTTGGAAAAGAAAACACTATGAAACAGGAAAAAAAAAAATCAGATCCACACCATGTATAAAAATAATCTCCATGTGAAGTAAATACTTCAATGTGAAGTGCAAAATTGTAAGAGAAATATGGGAGAGTATCTTTCATACTCTGAAGGATGGATTTCTCAAAAAAAGACACTGAAAAACATCGAGAAATTCAATTATAGTAAAATTAGGAATTTCTGTTCATCAGGAGATACCACAGAGTGAAAACACAAATCATGAACTTGGAGAAAATATTTGAGACTCATAATACTCACAAAGGGTCTAGAATATAAAGAACTCCTGTAGTTCACTATGAAAAAGACTGACAAATCAATAGAAAAGTGGGCAAAAGACATGAACAGATGTTTTATGTTTCCAGAAGAGGAAACAGTAATGGCTAATAAATACACAGAAATATGCTCACCCTCATTATGAATCAGAGAAATGCAAACTGAAATCAAAATATCATTTTACACCCACAAAACTGGCAACACTCAATGTGGGTGAAGATGCAGGGCGACAGGAATTCATATGCTGCCAGTGGGAGTTACATCACTCAGGAAACTATCAGGCATCATCGTATGGAGCCAAACATGAGTGAAACCCATGATCCAGCACTTTCACTCCTCTGGCCCTGTGTACCAGAAGACACGTACAATTGTGTGCATAGCACTCACTAGTTATGTGACCTTGGGCGAGCCACTTCGTCTTCCTATGCCCCTGTTTCTTCATCTGCAAAATGTGGGTTGTAACACCAACTCTTGGGCTAGTTGTCAGGATTCATATATATTCATATATATATATTCATATATATAAAAGCACTGAGAACAGTGCCTCCCTAGAAGCTATCTGGGCTTGGGTGGATGGGTGGTGGTACTGTTTACTGAAACGAAGGAGTTAGGGGAAAGTTTTGGGGTGAATAGAAAAGTCAGGACATTGTTAGAGTTTGAGACAGCTTGAATATCCAAGTAGAAACAGTAAGAAGGCCGCTGGCTAAGAGTTTTGAGCTCAACGGAAAGATTAGACTAGAGATATGGATTTAGGACTCATGGCATAAAGAAGACATACAAAGCACTGGGAACAGGTGAGGTCTTCCGGAGGAAAGTTCAAATAAGAAAGAAGGCCAGGGGACTTCCCTGGTGGTCCAGCGGCCAAGAACCACTAGTTCAGTGGTTCAGCTTTCACTGCAGCAGGCTTGAATTCAATCTCTGTCGGGGAACTAGGATCCCACATGCCCCGCAGCATAGCAAATAAACAAACAAATGAAAGAATGAATGCAAGCTCTATATGAGATTAAAAGAAAAGAAAGAAAGAAGGCCAAGGATGGAATCCTGGGCATTCTGATGCATGCAAGTCTGGCAGAGAAGGAAGGTCCAGTAAAGGGGACAGAGAAGCTGCCAGTGAGGAAGGAAAAGGATGAGCTTGCATGAGCCTAGGGAAGAAAGCTCTTAAGAAACTGTCCAACGCTGCCGAGAAGCAGAGTAAGCCGAGGAGAGAAAACTGATCACTGGATTTAGCAAAACGGAAATCCTGGTGATCCCAATGTGCGTTTCAGTGGAGTAGTCAAAACAAAAGCTTGACATACCCTTTCTCATAAGAAATAAAAGCAGTTGTAGATGGAGGGGAGGACAGAGGAGAAAATTTTGAGCTAGAGAAAGAGCACCATGGTACCCGGTTCACTTCCTGACCAGTGTGTGAGTCTTTAACAGTGCACATTTTCTAGCATTCGGCTGCTTGTGAAAAGTGTTGGGGCCAAGTGGCCTCATCTGAGGTTCCCTGTGGTTCTCAGAGTTCTCCTGGGGACAGAGAAAACAAGTTTCATCTGAGAATGTGGGGAAGAGAGGTGACTAGAGACTTGAAATGGAATAAACCAACTGAATAGAAAAGATGTATTTTAAAGTAGCTCTGGTGATGCTCTAGAATTATATACGAGAAAAATGATATAGCACACGAGTGCCCAGAAAGGTTTGATTTCTGTCTTGCCATATCATTATCCCAGGGTCACTGGACTATTTTTGAAATCGCAGAGATGTGGAGCTGATCTGAATCTCCTCTGCAATGAGACTTGACTGATAAAAGGAATAACACATGAGAAAGAAACCTTTAACTCTGTACAGTTCAAAAGAAGCACGGTGACAGCAGGAGGCCGAAACCAGAGATCGATGCTCTCGTCCCCATCTGTGCAGGCATCACAGCCACTGGGATGCTGCAGCTTCCCATGATCTGAAGAGTCAGGAAGCGGACACCCAGCTGCTTTCCTGACTCCTTTCCTTTCTCATTCGCCTTCTCTTTCCTGCATTCCCCTCTCCTGACATCCACCCTGACAGATTCTTACAGTGTTTAAACAAACAAAAAACTGTGTAATCTGGATTCAAGATGGCTTTCTCTACAAAGACAACATTTTAAATAGTAGATCACGTCAGGGGCTCAAACAGCTCACCATTTTACCTTCAAATATATGTATGTTAAATACTGTAGACCCAGCTGGCTTCTTTTTTCCAGAGACAATTCCATTTTTCTTTACTGTCTCTGTCTATCCCACCCCAGGGGAGGATCCATTTTTGGCTCCAGAAACAAACAGCCGCTCTTAGAGGTGAGGTCAGAGGATAATCCTTGGGCACTCTTGACAAAAGACTTCACAGAGGGGAATCACCATTACCTAAAGGTTTGAAATCACAAGGCTTCAAATAAGAATACTCCCCGTGTCACAGCTTTCTATTCACAGAACTTCCACCTTGAAAAGAAAAATGCTGGGATCCAAATGAGCATCTTTCCACTGTTTCCATGCTTCCGCTGTTGGGACCACAATACCTGAAGCACACATTTTAGACCTAAGATCAGAATTTAGCTTTACCTCAGAAATGTTATAAAATCAAATTAGCTTGGTCTCATAGTAATAGAGCCCAACATACTCAAGTGTGAAGTCAAGTGGGCCTTAGGAAGCATTACTATGAACCAAGAATTCCAGCTGAAAGTGTGTTAGTCACTCATGTTCAATTCTTCACGACCCCATGGACTGTAAAATGCCAGGCTCCTCTGTCCATGGTGTTCTCCAGGCAAGAGTACTGGAGTGGGTAGCTATTCCCTTCTCCAGGGGATCTTTCAAACCAGGGATAGAACTTGGGTCTCCTGCATTGTAGGAAGATGCTTTACCATCTAAGTCACCTCCTAAAAGATGATGCTGTTAAAGTGCTGCACTCAAAATGGAAATTTGGAAAATTTGGGAAACTCAGCAGTGGTCTCAGGACTGGAAAAGGTTGGTTTTCACACCAATCCCAAAGAAGGGCAATGCGAAAGAATGTTCAAACTACTGTACAATTGTGCTCATTTCACATGCTAGCAAGGTTATGCTCAAAAACCTGCAAGCAAGGCTTCAGCAGTATGTGAACCAAGAACTTCCAGATGTACAAGCTGAGTTTAGAAAAGGCAGAAAAACCTGAGATCAAATTGCCAACATTCACTGGATTACAGAGAAAGCAAGGGAATTCCAGAAAAATATCTACTTCTGCTTCACTGACCAAACTAAAACCTTTGACTGTGTGGATCACAACAAACTGTGGAATATTCTTATCTGACCTGAATATCCTATCTTATCTTACCTGCCTCCTGAGAAATCTGAATGCAGGTCAAGAACCAACAGTTAGAACCGGTCATGGAATAACGAACTGGTTCCAAATTGGGAAAGAAGTACAACAAGGCTGTATATTGTCACCCTGCTTATTTAACATATGCAGAGCACATCATGTGAAATGCCAGGCTGGATAAATCATAAGCTGGACACCGGGGGAAACATCAACAACCTCAGATAGGCAGATACCACTCTAATGGCAGAAAGTAAAGAGGAACTAAAGAGCTTCTTGATAAAGGTGAAAGAGGAGAGTGAAGAAGCGGGCTTAAAACTCAACATTCAAAAAACAAGATCACGGCATCTGGTCCCATCACTTCATGGCAAATAGATGGGGAAAAAGTAGAAGCAGTGACAGATTTTATTTTACCGGGCTCCAAAATCACTGCGAGCAGAGACTGCAGCCATGAAATTGGAAGAAAAGCATGACAAACCCAGGCAGCATGTTGAAAGGCAGAGATGATTACTCTGCCGACAAAGGTCCATCCAATCAAAGCTATGGTTTTTCCAGTAGTCACGTATGCGTGTGAGAGTTGGACCATAAACAAGGCTGAGGGCCAAAGAACTGATGCTTTTGAATTGTGGTGCTGGAGAAGACTCTTGAGAGTCCCTTGGACTGCAAGGAGATCAAACCACTACAATCCTAAAGGAAATTAACCCTGAATATTCACTGGAAGAACTGATGCTGAAGCTGAAGCTCCAATAGTTTGGCCACCTGATTCGAAGAGCCAATTCATTGGAAAGGACCCTGATACCGGGAAAGATTGAAGGCAAAAGCAGACAGGGTCAGCAGAGGATGAGATGGTTAGATAACATTACCAACTCAATGGACAAGAATTTGAGCAAACTCTGGGAGACAGTGGAGGACAGAGTGTTGAAGACCATGGGCTGCAAAGATTTGGATACAACTTAGTGACTAAACAAGAACAAATGACAAAGTAATTACAAATGTTGGGTGGGACTGAGATACTGTGACAAGAAGACAATCATGGCCAGACTCTTACCAACAACTAGTTTCAAAGGAAGAATTGCAATCAATTTTTTAAAACTTACTTGTATCTTTAGTATTTTTAGTATTTTTGTTGTATTTTTTAGTACTCTCTCACTCTCTAATTCTTCTATGGGCTCCAAATAAAAACGGTGATAGAGAACAGACTTGTGGTTGCCAAGGGTTGGCAGGACAGGTAGACTGGGAGTTTGGGATTAGTAGATGTAAATAATTATAATAGAGAATGGATAAACAACAAGGTCTTACTGTATAGCACAGGGAACTATATTCAATATCCTGTGGAAAACAATGGAAAAGAATATAAAAAAAGAATGTATATACACAGCAACAATCATTTCACTATACAGTATAAATTAACACAACATTGTAAATCAATTATACTTCGATAAAATAAATTTTTTAAAAAAAGGGTTATTTTATAATGCCTTCAGGATTGTTTATATCTAAAATGGTATCTTTGACTCCTTCCTCTCTAAATTTACTGCCTGTAAAATTTTAAGAGTCTTACTCGGCTTTATACAATACATGCACAAGTCTCAGAAAATGTACTTTTGTGTGTGCGCATAAAATAATTTCACCAGTGACAACCAAAATAAGATATGCCTTATTTTCATCTGTGTTTGTGTTACCTTCCTAGGGCTGACATAAATGACCACAAACTTGGTGACTTAAGACAACAGAAATTTGATCTCTCAGAGTCCGATGCCCAGAGGTCTAAACTCAAGGTGCTGGCGGAGCTGCACCCCCTCTCAAGTCCATGGGGGCATCCTCCCTTACCCCCACGGCTCCTGGGGGCTGCTGGCAGGCCCTGGCATACCTTGGCTTGTAGACACATCACTCCAACCTCTGCCTCCTGTCCTCACATAACCTTTTCCTTTGTGTCCATCTCTCCTCTTTCAAATTTCCCTCCAAGGACACTAGAAGATCCTCTGTCCAAATCAGGCCACATTCACGGGTACCCAGAGCAGCACGTTGACATATCTTTTCAGGGTCCACCATTCATCCCATGACACAGGTTAATCTCCATTTGTCTGGGCTCCTAAAATAAAGTATGCTTGCCCTTCACGCCATTCGTCATGTTCTTCTAAGAATCCAATCTGACTTGGGAAAAGCTACTACTGACAGGAAGTCAACAGAGAATCCCTTGATGCTGTGTATGCTCACTTCCTAAGGTATCGATTTTCAATCCAAATAAGGGTTTTTCTGTGGGAAGAAAATGTAGCCTACTGAACCTCCACTTTCATATCTGGTGGAGATTTCAAGTGGGAGTTCATTTACTGTTCTAGTAGAATTAGATTAATAGGGTCATTTCTATTATCACTATGACCCACACTTCAAACATTCCTATTTTTCTTTTCTAACTTTTTATTTTTGAAAATTCAGTCCCATAGCTTTCAAAGAGGGTGAAGTAGTTAAAGACCAAATTAGTCAAGGGAAACAAAATGGTTTGGTGACCAGCAACCGATGTGACATGTGGAAGGCTAAGATGACCTATAATGCTAAGAAAAGCCATTCTCAAGGTCTTTGCTGATGGATGAGCAAGAAAGTAGATGCAATTAATGCAATTTGGCACTAATATTACAACTGATTATGCACTGGTGTTTTCCTTACACACACATACACTCTTTTTTAAATATTCTTTTCCATTATGGTTTATCCCAGGAGACTGGATATAGTTCCCTGTGCTACATGGTAGGACCATGTTGCTTCTCCGTTCTAAATGTAATAGTTTGCATCTACCAACCCCAAATTCTCAGTCCAGCCCTCTCCCGCCCCTCCTCCCCATGGCAACCACAAGTCTGATCTCTACAGACATTCTTATTTTTCTCCTTGAGTTTAAAACCATGGATTTATTCACTCCCCCTCACCCCACTCACCCAGGAAGAAGTGATTTTCCAACAGGGAGAACTAAGATTCCATCTAATTAAGCTATAATCTCCTCTTGGCAAGCAGTAACTACTTTAGTTCCCTTCCTCCACTGTCCTGCCTTTCCTCAGCCATCCTTTACTCCAGGTCATGCAAATCACGTGTGTGTGTGTGTATGTATGGGATGTGTGTACTGTGTATGAGATACGTGCATGTGTGTATATGTGTATATGGTATGTGTGTACATGTGTGTATAGTATGTGGATGCACGTGTGTAGTGTGTGCAAGTGATATGTGTGTGTTTTATGTGTGGTACATGCATATATGTGTGTGTGTGTATGGTATGTGTGTGTATGTGTATATGGTGTGTGTATATATGGTATGGTGTGTGTATGGTGTGTGTGTGTATGTATATTGTGTGTGTATGGTATGTGTGTGAATGTGTGT
Organism: Cervus elaphus; assembly: GCF_910594005.1. Lineage (NCBI taxonomy): Eukaryota > Metazoa > Chordata > Mammalia > Artiodactyla > Cervidae > Cervus > Cervus elaphus. Next base: position 6,700,547 of record NC_057816.1, read on the forward strand.
GTGTTTTATGTGTGTATACATATGGTGTGTGTATATATGGTGTGGTGTGTGTATGGTATGTGTGTGAATGTGTGTGAGTGTTTTATGTGTGTATACATATGGTGTGTGTATGTATGGTACGGTGTGTGTATGGTATGTATGTGTATGTATATGGTGTGTGTGTGTATATGGTGTGTGTATATATGGTATGGTGTGTGCATGGTATGTGTGTGTATGTATATGGTGTGTGTTATACATATGGCGTGTGTATGTACATGGTGTGTGTATGTTATGTGTGTATACATATGGTGTGTGTGTGTACACACATATGTATGTGTGTATATGGTGTATGTATATGGTGTGTGCGTGTATATGGTGTGTGTGTGTGTATGGTATGGTGTGTGTGTGAATGTGTATGTATATGGTGTGTGTATATATATGGTATGGTATGTGTATGGTATCTGTGTATATGGTGTGTGTATGGTGTGTGTGTATGTATATGGTGTGTATATACATATGGTGTGCATATGTATATACATGTGTATGTGTGTATATGGATGTATATGGTGTATGTATGTATACGGGGTGTATATGTATCTGGTGGTGAGTGTATATATATAATATGGTGTGCGTATGGTGTGTGTGTGAATGTGTGTGTATGTATATGGTGTGTGTATGTATATGGTGTGTGTGTATATGGTATGGTGTGTGTATAGTATGTGTGTGTACGTATGGTATGGTGTATGTATATGGTGTGTGTATGGTATGTGTGTATATATGGTATGGTGTGTGTATGTATATGGTGTGTGTGTATATGGTATGGTGTGTGTATGTATATGGTGTGTGTATGTATATGGTGTGTGTATGGTATGGTGTGTGTATGTATATGGTGTGTGTATGGTATGTGTGTGTATGTATATGGTGTGTGTATGGTATGTGTATGTATGTATATGGTGTGTGTATATATGGTATGGTGTGTGTATGGTACATGAGTGTATGTATATGGTGTGTGTATGTATATGGTGTGTGTATGGTATGTGTGTGTGTATATGGCATGTGTACACATATGGGGGGTGTGTGTACACACATATGTATGTGTGTATATGGTGTGTATGTGTGTGCTCATTTACTCCACTGTACTTCCTGACTGCCTGCTCCACTACGAGGACTCATATTCGCTTGTATTTTCTATTCAGAGGCTGATAGAATTTCTTTAAATCTTGGCCATAAACACACGCAGGGAAGAATAACAGCAGACCCAGCACTTACTCTGCCATGCCCTGTTCTAAATGCTCCATGTATATTAACTTACTCAGTCCTGTTCCTTGAATAGTACTATCATCCAGGTTTTACAGATGAGCAGACTGAGAGAGAGGAGGAGAGATGAGTAAATGGTGGGACCAGAATGTGAGCCCGGCAAGTGGGCTCCAGGGTCCATGGTCTCAGATGCCATGCAAGGCTGCCCCTGAGACAACGCGCCAAGATGCCTGGCTAGTCCAGGTGGGGTGGTTACGGGTGAGGATTTAAAGATGCTTTTCTACATGCCCCACAGTTCCTATAATTACCATATATTCATTTTATAACCAGAAAATACTCTTTCAAGTAGGAAAAAATTATCTGTTTGCGAGGGTACAACACAATAACTAGCAAATAACACTATGAGCCAGGCACTGCAGTATGTGACTTACATACACCAATTTTATCCTCAAAACAATTATAATTTTCCTTTTATACAGAAGAAAACAGAGGTGCAGAAAAGTTAAACAGCCTGCCCAAGGTCACACAGCCAGTGGGTGGCAGCCAGGAAGGTCTGTATTCTAAACTAGGTTACACTGCCTAAATTAGATATAAAACTTCGGTGCTCAATTCCAGTATGACTTGCTGCTTTTGATGGCACAAAATGCCGAGAAAATGTTTCACATCCTGTGACCTAAACCAGATAAAGAGACAATTAAAAACCTTCCCTTGTTTGTGTCTACTGCTGCTCATTTTTTCATCCGAAAAACACCTCCTCTCCTGACTTCCCACCACTGTGTGAGCGTTTGCCCTTCGCTGAGGCCCACGCTGCTTCCACTTCCTAAAGCACTCATCATCAGCTTCTTCCTGGAATTAGGGTCAACCCACACCCAATGCATCTGAAGGACAAGGACTCTGTCCTACTCTTACTTGAATCTCTCCAATTCCTAGCACAGCAGTCTGAAAGAAAACAGGAAATGTTCAGTTTGTTTAATTGTAATATGAACCATTTATCATTCAATGTAAATATATTTAAAGAGAAGATTTTAATGGAAGAAAAAAATCTGCTTCACCACACTAAGTATAAAAAAAAACAACCCATGTGTTTTCATTCTAATAGACACCTTAATTGGACAACACTAGCCCAGATTAGAGGGCATTTAAATTACCCCTTTCTAAACACTGTCACAAATGAGAATATTCTCTCCCTTTGCCACTGGGTGAGCTGGGCATGTTGCCAAAACTTTTTCTAGTGAGGTCCTGTAGTTAATTTCTTAATCTGTTAGCATTTTCTTGCATCTTATTAAATGTAAAGAGAATTGGACTTCTTTCATTGTTTGTGTGAAAGTGGGGTAATCCTTCTATGTCAGCCTCAGACGGATAGAATCACCACTGAACAACTGCCATCTTTTACCTATCAGATTAGTAAATAACCTAAGTCCCTAAAAAGAGAGACAGACACACATACACACCCCTGTAACAGTGTGGGGAAGGCTGGTGGGGAGGGGGAAGTGGGCACTTGTCTGTTAATTGTGGGAACCCAAGTCCATACACGCCTATGGACAGCATTTCAGTCATTTCTACCCACTTTGCTGAGCCTGATGCTGGGAAAGAGTGCGGGCAGGAGAAGAAGGGATGAGATGGTTGGATGGCATCATCAACTCAATGGACATGAGTTTGCTCAAACTCTGGGAGACAGAGAGGGACAGGAAAGCCTGGAATGCTGCAGTCGATGGTGCTGCAAAGAGTCAGGCATGATTGAGTGACTGAACAACAACAACCCTTTCTGCAAGTACATACATACTCTTCAGGCTCCCCTGGTGGCTCAGAGGGTAAAGAATCTGTCTGCAACGCAGCAGACCTGGGTTTGATCCCTGGGTCAAGAAGATCCCCTGGAGAAGGGAACAGCTACCCACTCCAGTATTCTTGCCTGGGGAATTCCATGGACAGAGGTGCCTGGCAGTTTACAGTCCATGGGGTCACAAACAGTCAGACACAACTGAGGAACTAACACTTCCTTACTTATTCTTTAACTCAGCATTTCTGTTCAGGGATTTATTCTACAGATATATGCTGTTTCTAATAGAAGCAGACTGGAAAACATAAAATTACCATCAACAGGGGGTTAGTTAAATAAATCGTGATATATCTCTAGGATGGACAACTCTGCAACTATAAAAACAAATGACAACAGGGACTTCCTTGATGGCCCAGTGACAAAGACTCTGTGCCCCAATGCAGGGGGGCCCAGGTTTGATCCTTGGCTAGGGAACTAGATTCCATATGCTGCAACCAAGACCCAGTGCAGCCAAATAAGTAAATAAATATTTACAAACAAAAGATGACATGCTCTTTGTACTGATATGAAAAGATCTCCAAGATAAACTGTTAAGTAAAAACGGGTACAGAACAGTATACACCATGTTGACACTTATGGAAAGCAGGAGGGAAATGAATTATACATGTATATTTGCTAGTATATGGATAAAGTAACTCTGGCAGAATTAACAAACTAACGGTAGTTTTCAGAGTGGGGCAGGGATAAAAGCTGGGAAATGCACTGGGACAGGGATTTTAGAAATCCTGTAACAGCTGTCTAGCAGGCACAAACATCAAACGGTCCCGATTAGGAAGAAAGAGGACTCTAATCAAGAAATAGCTGCATAAAAGGGGGAACTCCATGCAATAAATAGTATAAGTGAGAGGTCAGAGAAACTTGACGATATCACAAAGGCATTTTATTCTGCCAATAAGAAAAAAAAAGGAAAGCAATGAGAAATTCTGGGGTGAAAACCATAAAAGAAACAATCCAAACACGAGGCAAAGTATGACGTCATCTTAAGTAACTGATAAAATTTATGAAAAAGAAGCCTTGTGATCTTAATCCTAGAAGCATTCTCCTTTGAATAAAGAAAACATAATCTTAGTACTGCAAGTACTTAGAGTTGTGGGGCTATAGTCACAATGTTTATATAATAACAAATGTTATTTACGGTTTTTCAACTTCAAAGTGGGAGGGAAAAAAACTAACTAAAGGTAATGTCATTAGTGAAAAGCATAACCGAAACATTTAAAGTTATAAATGTTAGCGATGACAAAAAAACCCTGAAAATATATTCAATACTTTCCAAACACAGGAGGGAGGAAGAAGAAAGAACATAAAGTGCTATACATTAGGCTCTCATATTTCACACTGGAAAGTCAATAGATCTTTTATAATTCAACAAAAAGAGGTAAAAACAAATGTGGAGTCAGGTCCCACGGGAAGAGCCCTCCCCAGCTGAGGGACCAGTTCTTGGTTCATCTAAGCCAAGGAAGCTAGTCTTATTCCAAGTGAGATATATTCTAAACAGCAAAAAGAACCACAAAGAAATCTTAACCCGTAATGAATAACAACCATATTGTTTATTGGGCTTCCCAGGTGGCTCAGACGGTAAAGAATTCGCCTGCAATGCATGTGACCCAGGTTCAATCCCTAGGTTGGGAGGATCCCCTGGAGAAGGGAACAGCTACCCACTCCAGTATTCTGGCCTGGAGAATTCCATGGACAGAAGGAGCCTGGCGGGCTCCAGTCCATAGGGTCGAAAAGAGTCGGACACAACTGAGCGACTTTCACATTCATATTGTTAATAACAACACAGTATTACTTTAAAACGATTACATACAGTGTAGGATGAGTAATTATGTTGATATTACTTGAGTTTTGCAGCATAAAATAAATGCAATAAAGGACAAATAAATTTAAAACCTCTGAAAATTTTAGCTTCAGTTGAAACTACCAGCATGAAATCATGATTACTTTTAAAGGGAACAAACAGTATTGCTTAGTTCTGACCATTGAAAGAATCATCTCAGTAGCAGTCACACAGAGTTTGGTCTCTAAATACCATTTCTCATTCAAAGGAAAGTAACTGATTCTAAGTATGGGACAGGAAGTGCACGAAATGAGCCTAGAAAATCTTGTCATGCCAGAAAGCAAGGAAGACATCACATCTTCCTTGATATCTTAGGGTCACAGCCAACGACTTGGAAGCCACCGTGAAAGAGACCACAACAACCAGAGGTGACATCTGAACACCCAAATGAACGACGATGACAACAGACTGAAAAACATCAAATAAACAGAAACCCCTGAGCTCGCAACACACACATAACAACTCAGAAGGCAGCTAGGGAACTAACTTATTCTGAAAATAGGAACACAAAGGGAAAGAGTCAAGCCTTTTGTCATTTATAACACAATAGCTAATTTTGCTTCCTTGTGGGTAGACAACAGCTGTCAATTCCTGTAATCACATCCTCAGTAGCCATCACACACCAACATCCAGAGGCAGAAAATAAGGACTTCCTTTCTTAGGTCTCTTTCTTAATTTAATTTTTATTTCTATCAAAATAGCTCAGATGGTAAAGAATCTGCTTGCAATGCAGGAGATCCGGGTTCAATGTCTTGGTCCGGAGGATCCTCTGGAGAAGGGAATGCAACCCACTCCCGTATTCTTGCCTGGAGAATCCCATGGACAGAGGAGCCTGGTGGGTTACAGTCCACGGGGTCACAAAGAGTCGGACACTACTGAGGGATTAACGCTACTATGACTAACAAGTGTACATTATTTCAAAGATCAAATGGTGCTACAAGGCTTAATTAACAAAACTGTTTCCTCCTTTAATCCCTTTTCACTTTCCAGAGATACTCCCTTTTCAATTCTTCTGGTATTTACTTTCAACTTTCTATTTCTAAAGATAGATACAAGTATTCTATATAAAGCTTATATCTATCTAAGTTTTCCAATTTCAGACATTATCTGCTGAGTCCCTCCTACACGAGATCAAAATTTAGCTCTCTGACACCACGCAAAGACACACACATCACCTTTCCTTCATCCCCCACAACAGTTACATGGTGGTATATTAATAAATCAATATTTAGTACTTAAATGATTATGACTATTGTTCTGATATTTTATCCTGTTCAGTCATGTGGTATGCTATGATTACATATTTTTTCTTATATAACATTTGGAGGAGTCTGCCTTTTTCTTTTTTTAAAAATTCTCAAACAGAACTCTAAGATTCCTCTCAATACAATCAATCACATGATATACTACACATAGTCTCTGAGTCCCACTTATCCTACAAGACACACCTCCTGGAACCTAGGGTCAGTCTGACCTGGGCCAGCTGCAAAGCTGTCATCCTGGGACTTTTCCTCACCAATACCCTGAGGGTTCCCCACATAGCCTGCGTCATGTTCCTTTTTCCCCTGAATTCCAGGTCTTTCTTTCTTTTTTTTTTTTTTTTTTTCAGGTCTTTCTCTTTCATACTTCACTTTCTAGTTCTGAAAGATCACATCCTCTAGGTGTTCTAAGAAAAGGCAGACAGCAAGTAAGTGTTTTGAGATTTTGCATTTTTGAAAATATTTTGCTTTCACTCTTGACTGACAGTATGGCTGAGGACAGAATTACAGGTTAGAAATACTTCCATCAGGCTTTAGAAGACACTGATTTATTGTGTTTTGCTTTCTAGTGTTGCTGTTAAGTAGCTTGATGCTACTTGTTTTAGATCCTTTTTATCTGACCTTTCTCTCCAAAAGATTTTACATCTGCTGTCAATGTCCTCAAATTTCACAATAATGTAGTTTGTGGAGGGTTTTCTTCCTTCTAAAGACCATGAATTTTGAGAAAATCTTGCATTATTTCTGTAACAATGTCCTGTCCATCTTCTCTTTCTAGAACCTGTTAGCCAGCAACTGGGCTTTCTAGATATTCTTTAATTTTCTAATTTTTTCTGTCTTATTGTCTACCTCTTTGACTGTTTTACTTTCCAGATTTCCTCACCTTCAACTTACAACTTCACTTAGTGATAGTTCTAATCCTTGAGAGCATTTCTAAATAGTCTGCTTATACAGCATCCTGTTCTTATTTACTTGATGAAATACCTCTTTTAGGAATTTGATTTTTGAGGAGCAGGCTTTCTTTAAATATCTGGAGATACTTAAATTCTGGTTAAATTACTGGTTTTTCCAGTAGTCATGTACAGATTTGAGAGTTGGACCATAAAGAAGGCTGAGTGCCAAAGAATTGATGCTTTTGAACTGTGGTGCTAGCAAAGACTCTTGAGAGTCCCTTGGACAGCAAGGAGATCAAACTAGTCAATCCTAAAGGAAATCAACCCTGAATATTATTTGAAAGGACTGATGCTGCAGCTCCAATACTTTGGCCACTTGATGTGAAAAGCCAACTCAATGGAAAAAACCCTGATGCTGGGAAAGACTGAAGGCAAAAGGAGAGGAGGGAGGCAGAGGACGAGATGGTTAGACAGCATCACCGACTCAATGGACATGAATCTGAGCAAACTCTGGGACACAGTGGAGAACAGAGGAGTCTGGCGTGCTGCAGTTCATGGGGTCGCAGAGTGGGACACGACCTAGCGATGGTAAAGAATCCGCCTGCAATGCAGGAGACCTGGGTTAGATCCCTGGGTTGGGAAGATCCCCTGGAGAAGGGAAAAGCTACCCACTCCAGTTTTCTGGCCAAGAGAATTCCATGGACTGTGGGGTCGCAAAGAATCAGACACGACTGAGCTACTTTCACTTTCACTTCACTTTCCCCCAGACTGGATTTTCACACACATGTTCTCTCTGTTTCAATTTCTCCAGATACTAAACTCCCCATGTCTGGCAGGAATGGGGGAGCAGTAGTGACCTGAAAGGGGGGGATGGGGATCTGGGTGCTAACTGCCACGTTTCAGACTTTCAACCAGTATTTCTGTTTTCAGCCCCAAAGTATATCCCACAGTCAGAGTTTCCTAAAACTTATTGTAGAACACTGTCTAGTTGTGGTTGAAAACTGGCTTGCTTCTCATTGGCCTCCCTCCATTATAAGTACTCAGAGCAAAGACACTGAAACCTAAGTTCCTTATCACGTATGCAGTCACTTTTCAGCTTTCATAATTTTATAAGGAAAATTCTGGCCCACTGTTACCTCCTCTGCCTTTCTCTTCATCCTCATAGTTTACACCTTAAAAAAAAAATCCTTTACTGTCATTTCAGTGGGGTTAGGGAAGGAGTAGATATGATCTATCCCATTTCATTGTCGTCTTTAAAAATCACTCCCATGATACTTCTGTTCATCTGCCACTGGCCAGAACTGAGTCATGTGCACCCTCCTAAGTAGTTGTGGAAGTAAAATTATCAAGACGAGGCTGAATTTTCAGAACTTGGAACAGGATCGGTCTTCCTAGAAGAACATGACCACAAGGGGGAACCTGATATCTGAACAAAACAGAGGTTCCAAAAAAGAGAATAAACAACCTGCAGCAGCAGCATCAAGTGGAGGAATGGTGACTAGCCTTCTTTAAATAGTGGGAAGGTTTTTTCAAGACCAACTTTTATTGGAGGATATAATTTATACACAATAAACATAAAGCTTACATACAATATACATGGTGTAAGCACCATCACAATCAAGATAAAGAACATCTCCATCACTCCTAAAAGTTCCATTGTGCCTTTTTGCAATCGGTACCCCTCCCTCCTCCAGGCCTCAGGCAACCACTGATCTGCATCCTTGTTACTATATACTGGCTTGCATCTTCCAGATTTCTATATAAGTAGAATCATACAACATGCACCTCTTGGTTACTGGTTTTCTTCTTGCAGTGTGTTATCAGCAGTTCCTTTGTATTGCTGACTAATACTTCATTGTGCTTGCTAGACCATAATTTGCTTATCCCTTAACCTGTTCATGGACACACGGATTGTTTCCAGTGTTTGGCTGTGATGACTGAAGCGGCTATGAATATTTACAGAGAAGTCTCTGTGTGTACTTTTGTTTTCCTTTCTCTAAGGTAAATCTCTAGGAATGGAATTACTGGGTCCTATGGTAAGTGTGGGAGAAGGAAATGGCAACCCACCCCAGTGTTCTCGCCTGGGAAATCCCAGGGACGGTGGAGTCTGGTGGGCTGCCATCTATGGAGTCGCAGAGTCAGACACGCCTGAAGCCACTTAGCAGCAGCAGCATGGTGAGAGTGTGTGTGTGTGTGTGTGTGTGTGTGTGTGTTCAGTCACTTCAGTCATGTCCGACTCTTTGGAGTCACAGAGTCAGACACGCCTGAAGCCACTTAGCAGCAGCAGCATGGTGAGAGAGAGAGAGTGTGTGTGTGTGTGTGTGTGTGTGTGTGTGTGTGTGTGTGTGTCACAGAGTCAGACACGCCTGAAGCCACTTAGCAGCAGCAGCATGGTGAGAGAGAGTGTGTGTGTGTGTGTGTGTGTGTGTGTGTGTGTGTGTGTGTGTTCAGTCACTTCAGTCATGTCCGACTCTTTGCAACCCCATGGAGTCCCACCACCTCCCCCGCCCCCCAGCTCCTCTGTCCATGGGATTTTCCCAGGCAAGAATACTGGAGTGGGTTGCCATGCCCTTCTCCAGGGGATCTTCTCGGCCCAGGGATCGAACCCAGTTCTCCTGTATTGAAGGCAGATTCTTTACCCGGAGTCCCCGAGGAAGCTCCCAAAGGTAAGTATGTGTTTAACATTCAAAGAAACTGGCAGCTGTTTTCCAAACTAGTTGCTCCACTTTACATTCTCCACAGAAGAGCACCGAAGTTCAACTGACCCCACAGATTTGCCAGCACTTGGTATTACTGGTCTTTTAAATTCTCACTGTGCTAGTTAGTGGGTGCACAGTGGTAATTCTCTGTGGCTGTAAACTTCTTTTCCCTGATGACTAATAATGGAAGTTATTATTAACTCCTGGCCATTAGTGTATCTTATTTTGTAGAGTACTCATTCACATCTTTTTGCCCATTTAAAAAATGGAATTAACTCTTGCTATTGAATCATAAGACCTCTTTACCGTCCTTGTCAGATACACAGATTACATACATTTTCTCCCATACCATGGCCTGCCTTTTCTTAACTGTACTCTCAAACAGCAACATTTTAAATTTCAACAAAATCCACTTTAGCACTCATGTATTTTACAGTCTGTGCTTTTTACATTGTATTTAGAAAATCTTTTCATACCCCAAGGTCACAAATATTTTCTCTTATTTTTTTTCCAGAAGCTTTATAGTTTTAAGTCTTGCTTTTAGGCCCCTGATCCGCTTTGAATTATTTTTTGCATAGGATATTAAAGTAAGGGCTAATGTTCATCTTCTTCCAAAGAGAAATTCAGTTGGTCCTGCACCATTTCTTGAAAAGACTTTCCTTTGCCCATCGAATTGCCTTGACACTGTTGCTGAAAATCAGCTGTCTATGTGCTTGGATCCGCATGTATGTGGGTTTGTTTCGGGACTATTCTGTCTCATTTATCCATATATCTGTTCTTTTTCTATGACCATAACTTTACAGTACTACAAGCAAGTCAGATTCTCTCATTTTGTGGTTCTTTTAAAAACTGTTTTTTAAAACAACCTATTCTAGTTCTCTTGCATTTCTATACACATTGTAGAATGGACTTGTCAATTTCAGCAACAAAAATAAAGCAGAAATTTTTACTGAAATTTTATTAAATCTATAGATCATTTTTTAAATTAGGCTGAGCCAGGTTGTAGCATGTGGGATCTTTAGTTGCAGCATGTGAACCCTCAGCTGTAGCATGTTGGGTCTAGCTCCATTTCCCTGCTGCAACTTCTCTATCTGTTCATTTATTTTTCCTTTAATTCATATCATATTTTGCTATAACACTTTGGTCATGTGTATAACAGCTGCTTTGAAGTCTTGATCTAAAAAATCCAACATGTGTACCCACTAAGACACTCAGAATCAGTTTCTATTGACGGTTGTTGTTTTTTTTTTTCTCCTGAGTATGAGTTACACTTTCCTGTTTATATGTCTAGTAATCACAGGTTGAAAACTAGACATTGTATATAAGGTGCTGTGGCAATTTTGAACTCTGCTGTGTCCTTCTAAGGATTTTTTTTTAACTGTAGCAGGCAGTTAACTTGCTTAGACTCAAACTACAAGTTGGTCTTTCCTGAGTATGCAGCAACTGATAAATCCCCTCAGTTCTTACAGCTCCTAGCTACTACTTTTTTAGACTGGCTTGGGGGCTCCCCTGCACCTGTGTAATCTGGCAGATAGCCAAAGATCTGGGATGCTTATACTCAGATTAAGGGCTCACACTTTCTGCGATTTTTGTTTTTATAATTTCCCTCTAATTTTCTAGCTGTTCTGCCAGTCTCAAGGTCTGTCTTCTGACACCCCAAGCCAGTAAGGCTCCAAGCCAGTTTAGGCTCCTGCCTAAACTATGTACAGATTAGGAATTAACTCAGTTTAAAAAAAAAAAAAAGGCATCAAACTTACAGATCTCAGCTAGTACAGGTTTATCTTTCAAGGACGAGTTTCTCTCTTGCTGCTCCCTGTTTGTTTGTTGTTTTTTCTGGGTCCCTTGGGGTCTCTCCTGCACATTTAGAGTTTAACAGTTTTAGCGGTTAATTTCATGCCAACTTGCCTGGGTTAGGGGATGTCCAGATAGATGGTGACACGTTATTTCTGGGTGTGTCTGAGGGTGTTTCTGGAAGAGAGGAGCATTTAAATTGGTGAGCCGAGCAAAGCAGGTGGCCCTCCCCAGTGTGGGTGGTTATCATTCAATCCACTGAGGGCCTTGAATAGAACAAAAAGGTGGGAGAAGGGCAAATTTGTTCTTTCTCTTTGCTCGAGCTGAAACACCCATCTTCTCCTGCTATCGGAAATCAGCAACGCTGGGTTTTGGGTTCTTAGACTCAATCTGGGACTTGTACCATCAGCCTTCTAATTCTCAGCCCTCTGGACTGAGACTGAATTACACCACCAGCTTCCCTGGATCTCCAACTGCAGGCTGCAGACGGTGGGTCTTCTCCACTCTCATGATCATGCGAGTCAACTCCCGTCATCTATCTCCTACCTACCTACCTACCTACCTATCTTCAATTGGGCCCGTTTCTCTGGAGAACCTTGACTAATACGACAGTCAACCAGGGACTGGGCAGAGTGCTTACTTGGATGCTGGGCCTCACTCACCCTTTCTGCTGCTCCCCTTGCTTCCAGCACTTCCCCTTCCATTTCCCCTGCTCTCCACTCCGGACCTCCCTCCTCTGTCCCCTCTGCCTTGTCGGGCTGCAGTTTTCCAGGCATTTCCACTGCAGCGACCGTGGGGACTGAAGCACACCAGTAGGCAAAAAACCCACAAGTCTGCAAGTCTCACTCCTTCCAATTACAACTTTCTTCTCCTCTAGCTTCTGCTTCTGGGTGCTTTTAGCAGTTTCTTTTATTTTGTCCAGATTTGCTAATTATCATCTGTGGGAGGGCTTGAGCAACCACTTCTGTCTGTCTCCTCTACTGGTAATTTCCTAATCCAACTGAGAATAATTTACAACTCAATATACTTTTTAGGTTTTTTAAAATAACATCTTACCTTTAAGAAACACAGCGCTATACAAGTTTTAAAATAATGAACAACAATCTCAATAGTAAAGATCTGATTGTTTTCAGAAATTTAAGTCAAGCAGTTCACATGTTTCAAGTAATAAAGTCAAAGGTAGAAAAGTCTTGGGACTGTTCTTCCTATTTTAATAAAGAGGAAACATAAAATAGAACATAGGAATGGGATGGAAGAAATGTGAATAAGTTCATCAGTTTTGCTCCCAATATTTTTCTGATGTACTAAATAGACATGTAAAAAAAACAAAAAACAAATAGGAGAGGAGAAACACAGGAGGTGGGAAGTAGAAGGTAAAGTGCTGTTTATAAACTAAGCACTTGATTTAATAAATCCCACAATGCTAAATCACAGTTAGTGTTATGCTGTAGGTTACTTTTGTGTGTGTGTGTGTGTTTACAAAGTACTACTGATAACACTGCAGAAAAAATACCTAATTTATTTTCAAAATAAATAGCAAAGTGAAAGAAACATCCCTATAAACCTCTAAGGAAGCTCACTGTTAAAAATCCAAGGAAAAATGTGTATGTGTGTGTGAATATATGTGTGTGTGTGTATGTACCCCACCCTTTCAGCAGATACTTCTTGCTCTCCTTTTTTAACCAAATGGATCTTACTGTTCATATTTTATAGCTTATATTGATTAAATGGACACCCTTCCTTGTGAGTAATTTTTCTGGAGGAAATCAGCAGACTGTCTCCTCCATGGTGTGCAGCCATGGTGTTTCTACTCAGGGCATTTTTTTCTTTTAATTCTCATTTCTGTTTTTAGACCTGAACTCCTAGGGGGTGCCCCTGGGTTTGCAGGATTTAGTGACCAGCCAACGATTGGTTAAAGGTCGTGCTCATACATCTGGGACCAGCTAGGCCCCTAAGCTCTGCACGTCGATCTGTGTAGGGTTAAGAAGACACAGCTTGGGTCTGCCCCCAATGTGACTTTCTGCCGGACCCTCCTGCATCGCCTCTGTACATTCAGCTGCCCAGCTGACCGGGGCTGTGCAGAGAGCTTGGGACCCCTCAAGTCTTATCTACACAGCTTCCAGGTGGTCAGGGGCGCGTGGAGAGCTTTTCAAGCCTTTCTGTGGCTGTGTCGTTTCCAGGACCTCGGCCAAGTCTCTGACTCGACCATGGTGTGTTGTCTGACCCGAGCAGGACAGCTATTTAGGCAACCAGAGCTGCCTGTCCACTTGCCACTGAGACCACAACTACCAATGACGAGGGCAGCGTGCTGTTTTTCTTGTCAGAGAAACAGAACCTCTTCTGCTCCAAATGAAACGACTTTCCCCCGGCAGCCAGAACTGGTACATTAACGGCATGGGGGTGGCAGGGAGTAGTTCCAGACCAAGAACATCAGAAACTCCCACTGTCCTTATCTGAAGTTCAGCGGCTTCTTACGGATAAATGCTTCTCGACTTGCTGCTGGCATGAACTCTACTTCCGCAGGCCTGAAGTGGCTGTTTTTGACAACTTGGTCCAGTTTATCATTGTTTATCAAGGAGAAATTTGCTTACTTCCTCACTCCCCTTACCAGAGTCCTGCCTCTTTCCTTAGCTATTTTTTAAAATCTTCTTTGATCTCCAATGTATGACACGGCCACATGACATGACACCACATTATAAGTCAAATCTGGGATCATAAAGGCAAGTGAGCATTACTCATGCCCAGCTGTCTTCCTACACTATTACAGCATGTACTTCTAGGTCCTGAGAGAGCAAAATATAACTTTTTCTTTTTCCTATTTTTTTTGGCTACACCATGCGGCATGCAGGATCTTAGCTCTGTAACCGTGGATCAAACCTGTGCCCCCTGCAGTGGAAGCCTGGTGTCTTAACCACTGGACCGCCAGGGCAGACCCAAAATATAACTTTTCAAAAGATGGCTCTACAACTCTTCCCTGGTGGCTCAGACAGTAAAGAATCTGCCTGCCAATGCAGGAGACCCAGGTTCAATCCCAGGGTCAGGGAGAACCCCTGGGCAAGGGAATGGCTACCTCCTCCAGTATTCTTTTTTCTTTTTTCCATTTATTTTTATTAGTTGGAGGCTAATTACTTTACAATATTGTAGTGGTTTTTGTCATACATTGACATGAATCAGCCATGGATTTACATGTATTCCCCATCCTGATCCCCCCTCCCACCTCCCTCTCTACCCGATTCCTCTGGGTCTTCCCAGTGCACCAGGCCCGAGCACTTGTCTCATGCATCCAGCCTGGGCTGGTGATCTGTTTCACCCTAGATAACATCCATGTTTCAATGCTGTTCTCTCGAAACATCCCACCCTCACCTTCTCCCACAGAGTCCAAAATTCTGTTCGGTACCTCTGTGTCTCTTTTTTTGTTTTGCATATAGGGTTATCGTTACCATCTTTCTAAATTCCATATATATTTGTTAGTATACTGTATTGGTCTTTATCTTTCTGGCTTACTTCATTCTGTATGATGGGCTCCAGTTTCATCCATCTCATTAGAACCGATTCAAATGAATTCTTTTTAATGGCTGAGTAATATTCCATGGTGTATATGTACCACAGCTTCCTTATCCATTCATCTGCTGATGGGCATCTAGGTTGCTTCCATGTCCTGGCTATTATAAACAGTGCTGCGATGAACATTGGGGTGCACGTGTCTCTTTCAGATCTGGTTTCCTCGGTGTGTCCAGTATTCTTGCTTGCGGAATTCCACAGACAGAGGAGCCTGGCGGGCTACGGTCCACGGGGTCGCAAAGAGTTGGACATGACTGAGTGACTAACATGACAAAAGTCTACCGGGGCTGAAAGTAAACCAAATGCCTGGGTTTCCTTCAGGTCTTACCTGGGTACCAGGAGCAGGTCTCACCTTCATTCTTCTACGGAAAAAGGTGCTCAGCGACTTCCTGGTCTCCTTCCCTTAAGACACGCATGCTCTTGTTGGCTGGCGTCTCGAGTCACCAGGCTCCTGAGAGCTGGTTAACCAATCCCCAGGGAAGGCAGACAGCCCTACGTTGATTTGTACCAATAACAAGCCTGGGATTTATTTTCCATCACTCTCATAAACCTTGTTCCCTCTCTCAGTGTGATACAGTATCTTTGAGAAAGAGAAACTGCAGTCTACTGCTGGAACCTACCCTGCTAAAATTGCAAACCCTCACATGGCTTGCTTTGGTAATTCAGCAAACAGGTACTATCGCCACTATCCGTTCATCTCTGTTCGTTTTCTTAGAGTCCGACTCGAGAAAAGGCTAAATACAGTCAGTTATCAGTCAGAGGCAAACGGAAGTCAAAGCTCAAGGATTTCTGATTCTTAGTTCTATGGCTCCATGCCTCCTAAAAGCATTCTTCAACACTGTTACTGTGTTGACACTTGTGAGTTCCTGAAAAAGCTTTTATTCCCCACACCCCGTCCTCAATGAACTGCAGATCACTTTTGAAATTTCTTAAAAGGCATTTCTTCTCCAAAGGCTTCAGCAGCACAAGACTTTCCAGACTGAGTATTATACATTAATCAGGACAAACACCGTGGCAAAGGGCATTTCTCGTTCATTGCTTCCCTTGGGTGGGTGGTAGCATGTGACCTGTTGACGCAAGGGAGTGGAGCCGTCGCTGGCCTGACCAGGTCCGGTCCAGCTGAGGACACGCTGACGGCATTGTGATGAAATGACCACACACCCTCCGCTCCTCAGCGGCTGCTCCGGGATGCTCTCCCAGCATAAGCCTGGCCAGCGTGAGAGGAAGGAATACGCCACCCAACGAAGGTGGAAACGCCGCAGATCATGTCACTTCCAGACAGCAAGAGGTTTTAAGTAATCCACACAATGTCCCCGAAAGCCAGCAGTCCATTACAAGTGGAGTTTAACTGATAAGGTGGGGTGGATTACACAGAGGTAATTCAATTGCAAGACTCTTGACAACGCCATAATCTAATACTCTGCTCGGGAGGGAAATCACTCCTCTTGTTTGGCTTTTTCATTAACAGAACCACCTGACTGCAGTCAAAAACGCTGCATCAGGAAGAACAGCCTCTCAAACGGCCTTTACTGGATAGAACGACTTGACTCACCTATAAATCACAGGATTTCTAGTCTAGTCAAACAGCCGGGTCAGTGTAGACTAAACTTTGGATTGTGAGTCACTCGGCTTTTCTCCGTGATGGAATTCCAGATACGAACACCATTTAGGGGAATTGGGGTTTTTTCCAGCGAAAGTGGCTAACGTGTCAGGGGAGAGGAGGTAAAAACGCTGGACATCATTCAGATCAACGCAGCGTCTCAGGGCTGTTCTCACAGGACACTGCTGCTGCTCGGGCATTAAGTCCTGGCCGACTCTTCGCGACCCCACGCACTGCGGCACCCCCGGCTTCGCTGTCCCTCATCATCTCCCAGAGTTTGCTCAAACTCATATCCACTGAGTCGGTGACGCCATCCAACCATCTCATCTTCTGTCTCCCCCTTCTCCTTTTGCCTTCAACCTTTCTCAGCAGCACAGTCTTTCCCAAGGAGTCAGTTCTTTGCATCAGGTGGCCAAAGTACTGGAGCTTCAGCTTCGGCATCAGTACTTCCAATGAATATTCAGCATTGATTTCCTTTAGGATTGACTGGCTTGATCTCCTTGCAGTCCAAGGGACTCTCAAGAGTCTTCTCCAACACCACAGTTCAAGAGCATCAACTCTTCGGCACTCAGCCTTCTTTATGGGCCAACTCTCACATCCATATGTGACTACTGGAAAAACCATAGCTTTGACTAGACAGACCTTTGTTGGCAAAGTGATGTCATTTCTTTTTAATATGCTGTCTAGGTTTGTCAAAGCTTTCCTTCCAAGGAGCAAGCGTCTTCTAGTTTCATGGCTGCAGTCATCATCTGCAGTGATTTTGGAGCCCAATAAAATAAAATCTGTCACTGCTTCCACTTTTTCCCCTTCTAACTTCCATGAAGTGATGGGACCAGATGCCACGATCTTAGTTTTCTGAATGCTGAGTTTAAAGCCAGCTTTTTAACTCTCCTTTCACCCTCAGCAAGAGGTTCTTTAGTTTCTTTTCACTTTCTGCCATTAGAGTGGTATCATCTGCCTATCTGAGACTGTTGATATTTCTCCTGGCAATCTTGATTCCAGCTTGTGATTCATCCAGCCTGGCATTTTGCATGATGTACTCTGCATATAAATTAAAAAAGTAGGGTGACAATATACAGCCTTGACATAATCTTTTCCCAATTTTGAACCAGTCCGTGTTCCATGTAAGGTTCTAACTATTGCTTCTTGACCTGAATACAGGTTTCTCAGGAGACAGGTAAGGTGGTCTGGTATTCCTATCTCTTTAAGCATTTTCCAGTTTGTTGTGATCCACACAGTCAAAGGCTTTAGCATAGTCAATGAAGCAGAAGTAGATGTTTTTCTGGAATTCCCTTGCTTTCTCTATGATCCAATGAATGTTGGCAATTTGATTTCTGGTTCCTCTGCCTTTTCTAAACTCAGCTTGTATATCTGCAAGTTCTCGGTTCACATACTGCTAAAGCCTAGTTTGAAGGATTGTGAGCATAACCCTACTAGCATGTGAAATGAGCGCAATCATACGGCAAGCAGTGTTAGATGGCAGCTGACTTGAACATTCCCTGCTCTTCCTCCTCAGGAGTTCCAGTCCTGTTTGGTTTAAACTAATAGCTCTTAATTATACAAAGCACCAGGTTTACATCTGACATAAACAGTTTACTTCCTCTTTTTTCATAAGATGCTGATTCACAAGAGATGAGCACATTCTACTTGGGTTCTAGAAAAACTCTCTCTATATGTATGTGTGTGTGAGTGTGTGTGTGTGTGTGTGTGTGTGGCGGGGGGCGGGGGGGTGGTGTTTCCCCGATGGCTCAGTGGTAGAGAATCCTCCTCCCAATGCAGAAGACATGGGTTTGATCCCTGGATCAGGAAGATGCCCCGGAGAAGGATATGGCAACCCACTCCAGTATTCTTGCCTGCAAATCCTCATGCACAGAGGAGCCTGGCATGCTACAGCCTATGGGGGGTCATAAAAGAGTTGGACACAACTTAGGAACATTACACACACACACACGTTCATATATGTATCTTATGCATATATATGTATTTTAAAGGCTGGGCCAAAGAATTGATGCTTTCAAATTATGGTGCTGGAAAGACTCTTGAGAGTTCCTTGGCCAGCAAGGAGATCAAACCAGTCAATCCTAAAGGAAACCAGTCCTGAATATTCACTGGAAGGACTGATACTGAAGCTCCAATACTTTGGCCACCTGATGCAAAGAGCCAACTCGTTGGAAAAGACCCTAAGGATGGGAAAGACTGAGGGCAGGAGAAGCGGGTGACAGAGGATGAGATGGTTGGATGGCATCACTGACTTAATGGACATGAATTTGAGCAAACTCCAGGTGATAGTGAACGACAGGGAAGCCTGGCGTGCTGCAGTCCATGGGGTTGCCAAGAGTCAGACATGACTTAGCAACTGAACAAAAACAACAATGTACTTTAAAGCTATTTGGTGTTAATAATATTAGTGATGAGAAAATACTTTCCATATACACTAAGATGTAACTTAAAGATATAAAAATAATATCACATTAAGTATATAAAAAGTTCAAGATAAATACCTTTCAAGACTTTATAAAGTGGAATAACATTGCTACATCACAGACAACAAATATATAATGCACATTCTTTGCAGCGCTGTTTGTCATAGCAAGAAAGGGGAAACAATATAAGCTGCTTTCCTCGCTTTCTAAAATAAAATCCATGAAGAACTTCCCCGAACATTCCTAACCAATACCCTCTCATACTTTAGGAAGATTTCTTATCTAGAGGTCAGTCAGAACTCTCCCTGTTTCTGGGTTCTGCAGTTGTAGCTCAGAAGCTTCAGCATCACTTCAGAGCTACCAAATCAGTGAAAGATGATTTCACTGCATCAGTGAAAGATGCAGAACTCCAGACCCACCAAATCAGAAGCTGAATCTTAAACCAGACACCCAGGAGATCCATACACACATTAACATTTGAGAAGCACTGGCCTGCAGCACATTTTCAATGAAGTTTTCAAAGACATATAAGAGCTTGATTTTGAGTCCATGTTGTGAGAGTCACCAATACAGGGGTGAAGATTGGTTTTGTCAAATTCAAGGAGGCTTCTTTTACCTATGGTTTGGCACTATTTGAGCAACCACTGTCAGTATTTGGGACTCAGCACATCAGACAAGCAAAAGGCAAATGGTTCCATGATGTTCCCAGGTTGTAAGCGCTAGCTGACAACAGGATTTATTTAAGAAATTAATTCCAAAAGTCAGAACTTCTAAATTTCTTTTTTAATTTCAGTGTGCCGGAGAATCAGGCTTCTCAAACTTTGGTGTGCCTGAGAATCACTGGGGGAACTTTCTTGAAAAAGAAGAGATTAGTTCAACGGTAGTGAGACCAAACAACAAGTGAGCCTGGCGGGCAAGACTGGCACCTGAGCAAATCTGAGAGCAAGTGCCTCCTTAAATACTGCAGCCAGAGCATCTCGCTGGACTTACCCTGGCCTCCATCCTGTAGAGTGTGAGTCTATGGACCAGCAGCGCCAGCATGGACTGGAGCCTCACTACAAGTATAGAATCTTGGCCCAACTCCAGAGCTACTGAGTCAGAATCTGCATGTCAACCAGATTCTCAGGTCACTCCTATGCACATTAAAGTTTGAGAAACAATAAAAATAAGGGATGTCCAAATAAAGTCTTGCAAAAATACTAAAACCCCAAGGTCTTTCTAACATATCATGTTGCATCTCTGATACAGGAAAGAATGAACAGTGGCCCTCCACCGATGTTCAAAGGACAGCCCTATACTGATCAGTATTTTTCTCGCTCTTTTAATCAATGACCTGGATAACGACATAAAAGAGATGCTTATTAACCTGCAGGTGGCACAGAGCAAGAAGCTGCTAGTACAAAAAGCAAGAATCAGGCCATCTTGATAGGCCAGATGACAGGCTGAACACTGAACTATAATAAGTATATTAAAAGTTTTACATTTCAGCTAAAATTTTTAATAACAAGGGTAGAAGAAGGGTGATGGCTTGCTTGGCAGCAAAACATATGAAAAATCCTGGGAGTAAGTCCAGGAGTATATCATGAATTTAACATAAGGCATTTCAAATCAGTGGGAGAAAATGAATCATTTAATAAAGGGTGTTGGAGTAACTGGGTACCTAACTGGAAAAACAAATAAATTTGAAACTCCACCTCACATCTTATATCAAAATAAACTCCAGAAGGAATCAAAGATTTAAACATTAAAAACAAATCCATTAAAGTACAAGAAGAAAGTATGCGGAAAATACTTTTAAGATAACCTCAAAGTGAGCGAGGTCTTTCTAAGTAGGAACAAAATCCAAAGGATATAAAATCCAGAGGCTGTTTTTAAGAAGTTGATGCATTTTATTACATTAAGGAAAAAAAGATCAGGACTTCTCTGGCAGGCTGGTGGTTAAGACTGAGCACTTCCAATGCAGGGGGCGCAGGTTTGATCCCTGGTGGAGTAACTGAGATTCTACACGCTGTGTGGCATGGCCAAAAAAGACAAAAACAACCAAACAGAACACCAAAGCAAACCCCCCAAAAATCTGCATGGTAAACACCACTGTAAATAAAGCCTGAAGAAAAATGACAACATGAGGGGAAGTTTGACAGCTCACAGCAAAGACGTAGGGCTATTTTCTTTAATGTACAAAAACTCCCCAAATCATCAAGAAAAAAGCCCAACATGCGAAAGAGAAAGCTCAGCCTGGAAAGGCTCAGGAGGCCGAGGGCTGGCCTCCAATTGCTCAAAGGCGTTCTTATAGGAGAGTGAAAAAAACTGAGTCATGGGTTGCTATAAACGGCTGACTTGGGATTGATGGTAGAAATTCCCATGAGTTTAAATGTCAGCTGAACATACAGAAGAACTTTCTAAGAATCAGGCCAAGGCTAACTGGCCAACTTTTAGGAAATTTTTGGAAGGGAGGACCCCGTAAGGTGGGAAACAAAGCAACATGATCTTTGAGGTTCCATCAAACTCCGAAATGATACAATCCTGTCCCAAAGATGACATCACCTCTGGAAAAGTTAACAGCACAAAATTAAATAACGTAAGGCGCTCACAACGCCAGAAAGACTGGGAAGCATGGTGCTCCTCGCTTTTCACTCTAAGTACAGTGCTCTCTCGGGGAGGGGAAATGGGGGGGACAGGATAAATGATTTGTGGACTCATGACTGCTGTCCTCAGCAGTACTTTGAGGGGTTTTTTTTTTGTGGTGAGGTGCTGGCCAATTCTGTTTCATCTCCTTCCCCTTCATTACTAAAAGCAAAACAGGGGTTTTGAAAGAGAGTGAATTCGGGCTGGAGAGGTAAGTATGAGGTCTCAGCAGTGTCGTTCTTTGTTGCATAAAACTCATGATGCATAACCCATGAGAAATCCATAGATGTCAATGTCACTTTCTCTACAGTCTGATTATGAGCTGAAAAGCAAAAACAAAAATTCAGCTTACAAATGGGCTATATTCCAGAAGCGAGTTTTGCAAGTCGGCTGGGTAGAATTTGAAACAGCACTAAAAATGTGGAGAGCTGGAGAAGGAAAGCCAGGAGGAACCAGGCTCCTCAGCCAGCCTCTCAGCCTGGACATGGTGAGTCCACAAAGCATCTGAGATATTGAGCATCAACACCTCTTCCGGGTGGCAGAAAATCCCACAGGAATACTTGTACTTGATAAGGTAAAATAAAATTGAAGAAGCATTTTATTTATTTTGAATTCTAATACTGTGGACAAAGACAAAGCAAATTTAGTTGAAGGAGGTTGAGAAGAGGAACAAAAATCTGTTACGGTTCTGAAGGGGGGGACTTCCCCGGTGGTCCAGTGGCTAAGCCTCCGTGCTCCCAAAGCAGGGGGCCTGGGTTCCATCCCTGGTCAGGGAACTAGATCCCACAAGCCCCAACTAAGAGTTCACATGCCACAACCAGAAAGATCCTGTGTGCCACAACAAAGACCCAGTGCCATCAAATAAACATTAAAAAAAGAAGAAAGACTCTGAAAGCAGCTCTTGACGGACCTCAAGAGCTCTAGAAGTTGGCCACAGTGAGTCTTTATTGTGGCACCTAATTTCACTTCAAAATCTGGTCCTTCCTTTTGCCTTAATAAGGACATGCCACTAAATGCTTTTTAGCCATGATGGGGGAAAGCTTTTACTTCAAAAGCATAATGAAAAGATTCCCACGGCTCCCCCAGCAGCAGCCCCAGGGGCCCTGGCCCACCTGGTTCCCTCTGCTGGTGTCTCGTGGTTTTATCTGTCCTTCTGTCTAAGGCAGGATACAACAGCCTCAAGCCCTGCTTCTTTCCACCTGTGACACGGAGCTTGAACGTTGTGTATCATGGCTTTTTGTTTATTTTGTTCAGAAATTAAAAGTCAACCAAAAAAAAATAAAGAAATACAATGAAAAGAGTGAGTGGGGACAAAAAAACAAGATGCTTTTGGGGTAACAGATAAATCAATAAGAAGCCCGAAGAGGAGGTAAGAAGGGTTAGCTGAAGCATAATTATCTAAAATGCAAGATGGAACAAAAGTGCGTCAAAATGGGGTAAGGAGAGAAGACCCCGGTTAGGGTGGGAACAGAGGAAGGTGGCCGCGTTATCCACAGGCCATCAGGGGGCGCCGTCAGCCAGGACAACCTGGCTGCTCCAGGTGGGACTGTCAGAGGATGCTCCCAACCTGGGGAAACTACACTAGGCTATAAACCCCTGGAAATGCTTTCACAGCCAGGCAATTGAGGGGAAAATAACGAAAACAAACAGAACCAGTTATCTGCCATCTGCTTCTGTATTTGCTTGTCCAGATCAGAAAGGGCAAGGGTAAAGCGTCACTTCGTGCCCAGAAGGAAGGAACGTCGGGAGGGAAAGCGGGAGTTATGTCTTCCAGGAGCCCCTGCTGCTCTGACCCCCGGCCCATCCTCCGGCGGCACCCAGCCCGCTGGGGCCCCTTGCAACCAGGCTGTGGGGCAGAAGCTTGAAGTGGAAAGGGATTTGGGGCGTGGGCGGGGCTCAGAGGCCTGGAGCAGTGACCTCAAGGATAAGTACTTTTCACGGATGTGTTAAAGGTAGCTTTGCGTATCTCTGAGAAATGGGAATAAACACGTGGTATATTTCACAGGTGGCTGAGAAAGTAGGAAGCTAAAGGTCTCACCCAGTATCACATTAAACCCAGACAAATACTACTGGTTTAACTGTTTTACTGGTCTGGTTTTTTTTTCCCCATTAGACTCTACAGATTCACAATTAAAAAAAAAAAAAAAAAAAGGCAGAAAGGATTGCTTTAAGGTACATTTCACAAAAAGACCTGCCGAATATCAGAGCCTGGACAACACACGCAAGCAAATCTGTTCCTTCAGAAGCAACTTTGTGTGGCCCTCCTCCCCCAAACCTGCTCGCAAGCAGAATCTTTCCAAGACGACCTGTATGATATTACATTACAAACCAGGAGCCTTGCGGAGTCTCACTGGCTGTTCCGATGACCTGGACGGAGGTAGGCAGCGTCCTCAACCCCAAGTGTCAGTCATCAGTGAGGCCTCTGGCAGCCACAGGAGAAGTCAAAGAGGAAACCAAGAGAAAAGAAAGCTGAGGGTTCGTGCAGAGAAGAGAGAAGAAAGGGAGCAGAAAAATAATGTCATCAGGTGATGTCCCGGGGACTGGCTCCTCTCCCCTCTTCCTACAGCGAAACAGGAATAATAATTCATCTGTGCAATTTAAAAAATTTTGGCTTAACATGTATATGACATGACTATTTGTAAGAGACATGGTTTTTTGTTTGTTTGTCTTTTGGACGTGCTGTGTGGCTTGTGGGATCTTAGTTCCCCTACCAGGGATCGAACTGGAGCCCTCAGCAGTGAAAGCGCAGAGTCCTGACCACTGGACCGCCAAGAAATCCCCTAGAAATACCGTTTTTCATCAGACACCGGTGTTTAGGAGCTGACTCAGAGCAGGTGATGGGCTTTCAGAATTCAGGGGGCAGCTTTACTTTGAGACAGAGGGTGGGGGGCACACATTGCCGGGTGCCTGCTAGGTGTTTTCATGTTATTTCATTTATTCCTCACCGAACTCCCAGGTGGCACTAGTGGGAAAGAACCCGCCTGCCAAAGCAGGAGACCTAAGAGACGCAGGTTCGATCCCTGCGTTGGGATGATTCCCTGACAGAGGGCATGGCAACCCACTCCAGTATTCCTGTCTAGAGAATTCCAAGGACAGAGGAGCCTAGCGGGCTATGGCCCATAGGGTCACAGAATTCGACATAACTGAAGTGACTGAGCATGAGCACCAACAAGATATGCATTGTTATCTCTGCTCCATAAATGACAGAACACATCTAGCGAAGATAAGTGACTTGCCCAAGGCCTCAAAACCAGTAAGTGGCAGGGCCAGATCCGTAATCGCAGGCGCTCTGAAATAACAGCTGCCTGCCTCTCCCTGAGAAGCCAAGAGCAGCTCCTCCAGCCGGCAGCATACCGACGGGACTCTCCGCTGCAAGAGACACCGCCTTGAAGGCCCACTCATTCATTCGAAACAGACCTCCTAACTGCCAGCAAATCTGGAGGATGGCTGCAAACTCCAGTATAACCACGAAGGACACAGGCTTCGGCACCCTAGTCTCGGAAAGCTGGCTGTAAAGCGGGGTGAGGGAGTGGGGTTATGAACGTACCCGAGAGACAACACGCAGTCAGAGAGCAACAATGACTACAAGACAGAGACAGAAGACTGGGGCGAGTGTCCTAATTCAGACTGAACCATTAGGAAAGGCTGAGAACTCAGACAAGAATCAGACATGCAAATAGCCGAGTGGCAGAACATTCCAGAAGACAATCACATGCAAATGCCCCGAGGAAGAAAAAGGCTCAGAGTGCAACAAAGGGCAGACCTGTCTGGCTGGAGCAGAACAAGGGAGGAGGTTAGATGGATACACAGAGAGGTTGTGTTGGTCCTGAGGCTACATAAACAGAGTCTGTGTTTTATTCTGATTGGAAAGGATCAGAGGTTTTTTAAACAGGGAAGTGCTGAGCTCTGCCCAGTGTTTGGGAGAGGCTCCTCTGGCTGCTCAAGAACTGGAGGGAGGCCACCCTGAAAGCAGGGAGGCCATGGCCGGCACCCAGAAGACAGATGATGGTCCAGACATGGCCTAGGGCAGGGGTGGGTGGAGCTGAAGAGACAGTGACAGATTTGCAGATATCTTCTGCAGCTGGATGGTACAGGACTTGCTGATGGATTGGAGGGGGGGAACATGGGAAAGGAGAGCAGCAGAGAGGCCTCCGAGGTTGTCGGCTTAAGTAGCAGGGTGGATGGTGGTACCATCCATTCATATTCCTTAGATGAATAAAGACTGTGAGAGTTCATTGTTGTTATTTTTTAATGGGAAAGGGATAAAATAAAGAGATCTGTTTTAGCAATTTTCAGTTTGAAATGTTGCTGTTCAGTTGCTCAGTTGTGCCCAACTCTTTGCGGCCCCGTGGACCGCAGCACACCAGGCTTCCCTGTCCTTCACCATCTTCCTGAGTCTGTTCAAACGCATGTCCATTGAGTTGGTGACGCCATCCAACCATCTCATCCTTTGTTGCCCCCTTCTCCTCCAGCCCTTAATCTTTCCCAGAGTCGAGGTCTTTTCCAATGAGTCCACTCTTCGCATCAGGTAGCCAAAGTATAGGAGCTTCACCATCGTTCCTTCCAATGAATATTCAGGGTTGATTTCCTTTAGGATGGACTGGTTTGATCTCCTTACTGTTCAAGGGACTCTCAAGAGTCTTCTCTACCACCACAGTTTGAAAGCATCAATTCTTTGGCACTCAGCCTTCTTTATGGTCCAACTTTCACTGGAGAAGGGAATGGCAAACCACTTCAGCATTCTTGCCTTGACAACCCCATGAACAGTATGAAAGAGCAAAAAGCTTGAGATATCTGTAAGATATTCAGATGGAGCTATGAGGGAGGCAGCGGGTACACAAATTTAGAGATGAAACAACCAAACTGAAGATGCAAATTTAAGAGACACATATAAACCTAATGTGTTTCTTCTAATTAGAAGAAAATATAGGATAGTTTCTTAGTGACCTGAGGATAGGAAAGGGCTTCTTAAGGTATCAGAAATACAGGATTTCTGCTGAATAAAGGATACTATGAACAAAGTTTACAGATGGGATGGATCAGGCCAGGAGATGACAGTTGCATGTTTAATAACTAACTCAGCATGGCTCAGACAGTAAAGAATCTGCCTGCAACGCGGGAGACCCGTTCGATCCCTGGGTCGAGAAGATCCCCTGGAGAAGGGACTGGCTACCCACTCCAGTATTCTTGCCTGTAGAATTCCATGGACAAAGGAGCCTGGCAGGTTATAGTCCCTGGGGTTGCAAAGAGTCAGACAGGACGGAGCAACTAACACTTTCACTTTCAGGATTAAAACCTAGAACCTATGAGGAACTTCACTGGAAAAATGGGAAAAGGATATGACCAGGTCATTCATAGGGGCTTCCCTGGTAGATCAGATGGTTAAGAATTCACTGCAATGCAGGAGACCCTGGTTTGATTCCTGGGTCGGGAAGATCCCCTGGAGAAGGGATAGGCTACCCACTTCAGTATTCTTGGGCTTCCCTAGTGGCTCAGACAGTAAAGAATCCGCCTGCAATGTGGGAGACCTGGGTTCGACCCCTGCGTTGGGAAGAGTATTCTTGCCTGGACACTGACAGAGGAGCCTGGCAGGCTACAGTCCCTGGGGTCGCAGGGAGTCAGACATGACTGAGCAACTAACACTTTCACTTAAAGGATTAAAACCTAGAACCTATGAGGAACTTCACCGGAAAAATGGGAAAATGATACGACCAAGTCATTCATAAAAGGGAAACACCTTTATGTATTCTTGTAGTACACACTGAGATCCCTGTCCTCACTTAGCAATAAGAGGAACAGGAATGAAGACAACAGGGGACTTCCCTGGTGGCCCAATGGCTAAGATGTGTGCTCCCAACGCAGGGGGCCTGGGTTCAATCCCTGTTCAGGGAACTAGATCATACATACTGCAACTAAGATCCCCGAGCAGCCAAATAAATAAATAATTTAAAAAGCCAAAATCAAACAAAATAACATGCTACATCCATCAACTGACAAAAGTCTGACAATCAGATCTTGAGTGTTGCACTGTGTGGTATGAATAGAAAGGGAACAGTCATGCTTAGCAGTTTAACTTCATGCTTCGTGAAGTTAAGTGTGAGTGAACTCAGGGGACTAACAGGCTTGTTGGTATTCAGCTGGAGAAACTCTTGTTCAAGTCCCTAAGAAGACACGTGTGATGCCTTTCATCAGAGCACTGCTCGTAGTGTAGGAAGCTGGAGAACAAGCTAAGCATCCATCTCTAGGAGGAAGCAGAGAAATAAAACGAGGTAGATGCTAGTGATAAAATACAGTAAAGGAGCCAAATGCAACACAAATGCAACAACATGGAGAGAACTTAAAATCATAGTTTTAAGTGAAAAGAGGGTCCAAATGAGAAATGGGATATAGTATCACTTAAGATAAATTTACAAAGAACGTCATACAAGGATATAAACATATCCAAGGGTAAATATGAAAGGCATCAGAGAAGAAATTAACAGGAATAGGGGACCGGAATAGGAGAAGAGATGATGGTAAATGACAACCATGACATTAATAACCCCAGAAGGATCCTACAATGTCAACACAATGTAGTATGATAAATTCAGCTCTGCATTTGAGATCTAAAAGAAAAAAGTAACAAGTTTCACAAGGCAAAAGGAGTGTTCCTTCTGTTCCAGCTGCCTTTCCCAATCTGCCTGACATTTTGCCGGTTGACTCATCTGACTTAACAGGGGAGGAAGGGAGCTGAGAGGGAGGGAGGTGGGCAGGGCACCAGGGCACAATGTAAATGGAGCCCCCGCGGTGTCCTGCACCCACCTTTATCACCACGGCCCTCGTCACACCACTGAAATTACATGCATCCACGACCATCTTCCCACCCCGAGAGTCAGAGCACATTCACCCTTGTAAAACCAGAACTCAGCACAGTGCCTGGAGCAAAGAATATGCTCAACGCGGACTAGCTGACCAGTTTGCTGCTTGGCAGATTGCATGAAAAATAAATAAAAATTAGAACTCAATTGAACTTTCTTGGCTGCGATAATGTAGCTAAATGAATGTTCAATGATTATCATTGGCGATGGCTACAGGTCCTTCCTGGCATCACTTATTCTAGCGTCAAAAGGAACGTCCATTTGGACGGCAGACACATGAACAAACCTATCACAGAATTCAAGTCAAAGAGATGCTAGAGCAACATCAGAAATGCAAATGATAAAAGTTCATTTTAAGTTGGGGGTGGTGGGAGATACAGCACAAGTCAGATCACTCCCACTCCTGGGGGGTCAGGTAGCATCAACCTCTGAAATTACTGTTTGACATGATATGAACAAAACATGAAAACTTTTCTTACCCATTTTAAATTATTTTTTAAATCAACTTGATTACGGTGTAATTTACATACATATATATTATATTATATTTACATACAATAAAATGCACCCATTTTATTTCTTTTTTTTGACTGCGCCACATGGCTTGGGGGATCTTAGTTCCCCAACCACGGATTGTACTCAGGTGAAGGCAGTGAAAGCTTCAAGCACTAACCACTGGATGGTGAAGGAATTCCCAAAATACTCCCATTTTAAATGAACAGTTTGAAGGGTAATATTAAAAGTTTTATTTACTATTTAGAAAATTTCAAACCGCACACAGGGTAGAACAGTCTCATGAATGCGATTTACCCAACACTCAGCTTCAACAGTTTTTAATGCACGACCAATCCTGTCTCATTTCTACTCCTGCCCACAGCCCTTAGTGGATTATTTTGAAGCAAATCCCAGACTTTATTTTTCTTCATATGTAAATACTTCAATTGTGATTGTTCAGTCACTAAGTCATGTCTGACTTTTTGTGACCCCATGGAATGCAACACACCAAGCTCCTCTGTCCTCTCCTATCTCCCCTAGTTTGCTCAAATTCATGTCCAATGACTCAGTGAAACTGTTTAACCATCTTGTCCTCTGCCGCACCCTTCTCCTTTTGCCTTCAGTACACATCTCTAAAGGATACTCATTTAAAACATATCCATAATACCATTTCCACACTTAAAACAATTAACAATAACTTCTTTTTTTTTTTAATTAGTTGGAGGCTAATTACTTCACAACATTTCAGTGGGTTTTGTCATACATTGATATGAATCAGCCATAGATTTACACGTATTCCCCATCCCGATCCCCCCTCCCACCTCCCTCTCCACCCGATTCCTCTGGGTCTTCCCAGTGCACCAGGCCCGAGCACAACAATAACTTCTTAACACCATAAATTAATCTGTACCAGCATTTTCCAGATTGTCTCACATGTTTTCCTTCATTATGCTTGGCAGAATCAGCACCATAGTCATTATTGGTTCAATCACCTTCTTAAGTCTCTGTTTATCTACAGGTGTCCCCTCCATCCTTTCTTCCCCTCATTACCGTTTATTTGTTGAAGAAATGGGTTTGTCCTATAAATCACCTGTGGTTTGGAATTTGCTGACTGCATCCCTAAAAACAATTTCCCATCTTTCTGTCCCTTGTAGTCCCTATAAAACTACAGTAAGAAAAAAAAAAAAAAAACTACAGTAAGATTTAGAGGTTTAAACAAGTTCTGGTTCTGTTAAGAGTCGGCAAGGCAATGTTACAGGTGGTGTCCCAGACCTCTGTCAGGAGATGTATCATGTTCCACATGCTCTTTGTCTCACTTATTGAAAAACATAGTCTTTACCTCCACCAATGGAAAAAAAAAAGCATTTATGATTGTTTATAAGACTCATTTCATCTAGAAAAGTGTAACAAAGTATAGGACATCAACCCCCATTTAACAGCCTGATTCTGGGCTGTGGTGTCCCTAAGGAAGGAAAAGTAGGATTTGAGTCACCATCTCAAACACTGAAGACGTCCCACCCAGCGTATCCATGAATCACTTACTTGAAGCCATACATGGGGCGCACACTGCCGCGTCCAGCTTCTGCGCATGTCTCAGCTCCCCGAGGCGGGGTGGGGGGGCAGTCTTGGGCCCCTCCTCCATCCCAACACAGACGGCTCTGCACCCCAGGCAAGGGTGACCGCCGTGCACTTCTCCAAGCAAAGGCCCTTCTCTACCCCTGGTGAGGTCCAGCCTCTTTCATTAGCTCTTCACAACTTTCCTCCAGAGTCAGCAACATCCACATTTTACCAACCAGAAAACAGAGGCACAGAGAAGAAACATAAAGAGTGAATCAGTGGGAGGGTCAGCAAGAACTCAGTGATCACTGGTCGTTCAGAGAAACCTGCTGAGTTGTGTGTGTTTCTGCTTTAATGCCTCCTCCTTCCCTTCAGGGAGGTACGTGACTCTGAACAATCCAAGTCTGTGAGGGGAGGAGAGCCGTGGACGCTGTCTAGACAAGGAACCAGAGGGCCCGGTCCAGTGACCTTCCTGCTCTCTTCATCAGGACAAGTCCCTTCTTGACAAGAACTGTGTGTGTGTGTTTTCTGACTCTCTGTGACCCCATGGACAGTAGCCCGTCAGGCTCCTCTGTCCGTGGGATTTTACAGGCGAAAAAACTGGAGTAGATTGCCATTTCCTTCTCCAAAGGATCCTCCTGACCCAGGATCAAACCCACATCTCTTGCATCTCCTGCACTGGCAGGCAGATTTCTTTACCACTAGCACCACCTGACATGAACTAAGCTTTCACAAAAGAGAACATGAAATCAGTTCATTAATTAGGCAATTAACATTACCCATGAAGACATCCCTGGTGGTCCAGTGGATAAGAATCCGCCTGCCAATGCAGGGGACACGGGTTCTATCCCCGGTCCAGGAAGATCCCACGTGCCACGGAGCAACCAAGCCCCTCAGCCGCAACTACTGAGCCCGCTCTCTAGAGCCCAAGAGCATCAACTACTGAAGCCCATGTGCCTAGAGCCTGTGTTCTGCAACAAGAGAAGTCACCACAGTGAGAAGCCCGTCCATCACAACGAGAGAAAGCCCTCGCAGCAGTGAAGACTCGGTGCAACCAAAAATAAGTAAAACTAATTAATTAGCTAATTAATTTAAAAAATAATAAAGAAAGAACCTGAGAAATTTGGGCTGGGGAAGAGGCAAGCACTTTACACTCCAGCCTCACCGCAGTCCAGCGGCGAGGCCTGCCTTTAGGGAGCCCTGCAGAGGAAGTCGGGGCCCCTGGCAGGAGGACGGGGGTCTCTCTCTCTCTCCACTCTGAGAATGCCCTCAGCCACCAGCAGCACAACGCGACACCAGCAGCTCCAGGGCCTGCGCTGCCCGTCACCTCCTACTCACCTCCGGGCTTGGCTGCCTCTTTACTGCCTCCAGAAATAAAGGTTAGAGTTTGATATTTCTTGTGCCAGCACCTACTGTCTCCTAACCCAAGCTACAGAAGCACAGGCCTCTGCTGACAAACAGCATAACCTTCAACACAAAAGGATCGCGCGCTCCCTCATCCCGGCCCCCACCTCTGGACCAGCACAGATTAAATTAAGAATTCTCAAAATTCCCAACGGTGTCACACACATTTAAAGTTGCCGGGTCAAAGATTCATTCTGGCGGCAGACAACCACAAAGGATTTCAGTGTTACATACAGTGGAAACGATTTGCAAGAAATTCTAAATATGGACAGACCAGTAATTTAAATTCTTTTTCTAATGGCGAATGCTTTTCTTTTCAGTTCAATATCTGATCTGAAGTCAGGCTCCAATTAAGGAAAGCGAGACCCAGTTTTCTGGTTCCACTGGGATTTACTTGGTCAGGGATTACCTGTCGGTCGGTCGCGAGTCTGTTTCCAGCTAAAGTGTTCTGCTGGGAACCTTGTCGGTGACTAACTGATGTGTTTCAAGAGAAGGAAACACCCTGATTACTAGCAGTCAAGGGCAAAGTCAAGCCCAAACAAGGAACTCTCCCTCCTGGTCTGGTGCTTTCCCCAGGCGGGCCACCGCCACTTGTCTCGAAGGGGCCGGCTGGGTGAAGCTGGCAGATCAACCTGCCTAGGTTTTGATTTCCTTTCTCCCAGCAGCTTTACTCCCCACAGCCAAAAGGTGGAAACAACCTGAAAGACTCATGATAAAGAGAGAGAGACACCAGGAAAAACAGAGAGCCTCTTCCTCAGCTGGACATTCTGGGGTCTATCTGAGACAGGGTGGGCCCTGGGACCCTTTCGCTGCAGTGCCGGCACCCAGACACACCTCTCCTCCAGCAACAAAATATAAAGAAACTGTATGGGACTAAAAAATAAATAAATAAATAAAAAAGAAAGAAACTGTATGGGACTAAAAATTACCACGTGCATGCCCAGTTGGGGCAAATTCTGGACAAGATACAAAGACCCCAACGGCCACTTCTGAAGTTGTTGATCAGTTGCTCAGTCGTGTCTGACTCTTGACGACCCCATGGACTACAGCACGCCAGGCTCCCCTGTCCTTCACTATCTCCCAGAGTTTACTCCAACTCATGTCCACTGAGTTAGTGAGGCCATCCAACCACCTCATCCTCTTCTGCCCCCTTCTTCTTTGCCTTCAATCTTTCCTACCATCAGTGTCTTTTCCAGTGGGTTGGCTCTTTGCACTGTGGCCAAAGTACTGGAACTTCAACTTCAGCATCAGTCACTTCTGAAGGGCCAGGAGCAAAAGCAGGGTACTGGGCATGCCCTCTGCGCAGAGCACCACCTAAGGGGTGGGCCAAACACTGAAGGCACCCTGGACCAGACCCCTGGACACACCCCTACCCTCACCCCATAAAAGGAACAAACTCGTCCCCCCTCGGGGAGTAAACAAGCACTGGAGCCTGTTACTTGTTCTCACACCCTCGCGCTGCAGCAGGGGCCCCAATAAAGTAACATCTTGCCTGAATTTCTTGTCTAGCCTCTCATCAATTTCTATTGACTGGGGAAGGCCAGGAATCTTGGTCAATAACACATCTGTGACACCTGGAGTGGCGACATTCCACCTGAGACCAGGGGAAGCAGCCAGGACAAGCCAGTGTTCTGGGGATGGCAAGGCAGGAAGAAAAATGAACATGGATCCCCAGCTGCTGAATTAACCCGCTTTGGAGTCACCCTACCTCCAGACTCTTTGTTATCTGAAACAGTGCCTGGGTGTTTAAGTCACTGAGTTGGCTTTTGTTTTCCTTGAAGGTGAAAGCATTCCACCCGATAACACTTATTGACCTAAAAGGTTTGCCACAGCATGAGCTGTGTGCAGTAATGAAAGGCAGAACTGGATCTCTATAATTAACACAAACACACAAGAAAGCAAAACAAAATACCCCCGTCCTTGTCATTAAAACAAGAGAGAGGCTTTGGGACAGGTCAAGAGCAAGGTTACCAGGAAAAATACAGTAAGTGATTCCACATGTTTAGCAATTCAATAAACAAACTTGGACCAGGAAACTGCCCTGTAGGAACTGATCGTGCTTCATTTCAGAAATACTCATTAGAAGACAACTTTAAACACAGTATTTATATGGACGACAATCCTCTGAGGTAGTCACACTACTTCCATGTTACAAATGAGAAAACTAAAGCACAGAGAAGCTAAGTAACTGGCTCAAAGTGACCCCGCACATGCAGTTTTCTCCACCCGGAACTCCCCTGTTTTCCCCTCCCTAACTTCCTAAATATCTTTCAGGTTCTAACTTGAACCAACATCACTTCCTTAGAAAAAGGCGTCTTTGATGTGTCCAGACAAGGTTCAAAGCTCCCGTTACACTCCACTGCATGCAATGCTCTACTGAAGGCCTGTGTACCCTCCTGATTATTTAAATATTTGTCTTCTCCAAATGTACAGGATGTACCTGCCCGGAAGATAGGTTGATCCTGTGCTGCCACACAGCATTGCCAAAGCTGAGCAGAGGGACTTTCCTGGTGGTCCAGTAGTTAAGACTCTGAGCTCCCAATGCTGGGGGCCTGGGTTCGATCCCTGGTCAGGGAACTAGACCCTGCATGGCGCAGTGAAGATCCAGCGTGCCACAGCTAAGGCCCGGCTCAGCCAAATAAACAAATATTTTTTATAAAGCTGAGCAGAATGCCTTGCCCTTAAGAGGCTCACAGTCTGACAGACTGCAGATGAACCGTTCTTTACAACTCAACGTGAGAGGCAGAGAGGTGCGCACGGGGCCCAGCAAAAGCACAAGAGGGTTGGGGTGGGGGGAGGGCTCGTGGAAGAGAATCCTGGAAACTGAGCCCTGAAAGTTAAGGAAATTAGGAGAAAAGGGATACAGGAGAAGGGTGCTCTGGGCAGGTATACATTTAGAGAAGATCGAGCCATGGAATTTTAGGGGAACTGCCCCACAAGCTCACTATGGCTGGAGTCTGAGATCAGACTGATTAAACGAAGCCTGAAAGACAGGAAGATTCAGTTCTACATTCAGAGAGAGCAATCCGTTGTATAGGTCCCTAAAATAATCCAGTAACAACAGATATAAGGAAGCGCTCACCACGCCAAGCACCTCAGATTTGTAATGTCACTGCATCTTCCAACTGCCCTTAGGATCATTACTCCCACCAGGAGGGAAGATCACACTTGCTGGCAAACGGCAAAGCCAGGCTCTGACTCGCAGCTGTGTTATAGGACCCCAAAGCCCTTAGACTCTTAGCCACGGTCTAATCCTTGTCTAGCTTACTATGCACTGATATGATCTTACATAGTTGTAGGTAATTTAACTAATTATCATGATCCAACTAGGAAAGCTGGCTATTTAAGAAATCCCGTATCTTTGTCATTAAGCAAATCATAAACACAAATATTTCATACATTGAGATTGCTAAAAATAAAGGATCTGAAATATTAATAAAGTATTAAGTGCTAAATAACTAGCATTCACTAGACTTTTTAAGATGATGATCAAATGAGAATTATTCAAAGACAGAAAATGCAGTATCCTGACAACTGACAATCCAACTCTGTCTCAAAAATTATGTTACCTCTAAAATCATCAAAAATTATGCAAAGAAAACACAAGACTGTCTCAGTCTAAGTCTCCTCATCAAAACTAATCCTCCTGGGGACTTCCCTGGTGGTCCAGCGGTTGGGACTCCATGCTCACAATGCAGGGCCCAGGTTCCATCCCTGGTTGGAGAATCAGATCCCACATGCCATAACTAAAGATCTCATGTCCCGCCACTAAGACCCCATGCAGCCAAGTAAATAAATAAATAATAAAAAACAAAAATATGGGACTTCCCTGGTGGTCCAGTGGTTAAGACTTCGAGGTTCCCAATGCAAGGGGCCTGGGTTTGATGCCTGGTCAGGGAACTAGATCCCACATGCTGAAATTAAAATTTCCTGCATGCTGCAATGAAGATCCCGCATGCCACAACTAAGACCCAGTGCAGCCAAATAAATAAATTAAAATAAATATTAAAATAAAATAAAATAAAACTAACCTTCCTAGGAGAATTAAAATTATTAATTAAACAGTTCAGTTATTGAGAATGGGTGGAAAGGAAAGAAAGCGGCTAAGGCAGAGGAAAGGTGAAACAACACAAATTATCTTTTCTCTACTATCATTTGCACAGTAAAATGAAATAATCGCTGAATGTGTTTACAAGGCAAGAGGTAACACTCTACGTGCCAATTCCAGTTAAAACATAAGCAGAAACTTTTCCCAGTTAGGGAAAGTCTTGGTTCAAAGAACTCAAGTGTTTTGGAAGCCCGTTATCAGCAAAAATGCAAACGTACCAAGTCACAGTTGACGGGCTATTAATAAATCATTACAACAAACTGCTGGGAGATCGCTGCTGTTTTAAAATGTCTCATGATATGTAGTAAGAGTTCACAGACTGAAAATAATTATCATGGTTACACCAGATTAAACATTTATTAGTGCCAGGAGTTTTTAGAACACGCGATCACTTCCTTCCTTTTTTGTTGTTTAAATATTTATTTATTTATTTGGCTGTGCTGGGTCTTAGTCGTGGCATACTGGATCTCTTCTTTAGTTGCAGCATGCGGGATCCTTAGCTGTGGCATGTGGGATCTAGTTCCCTGACCAGGGATGGAACCTGGGCCCCCGGTGTTGGGAGCACAGAGTCAGCCACTGGGCCACCAAGGAAGTCTCTCATGTCATTCTTATGATCATAATTTCCGATGAGCTGACTAAGGCACAGAGAGTTTAGATCAACTGCTCAGGGTCACCTGGGAAGGAAGTAACAGGGCCAAGATGCACACAGGTCTGTCCGCTGCAGGCCTTCATGCTCCTTCCACCAAGCAGCATCGTCTTTTCTGGGCTGAAGGGTAGGTTAACCTTTTCTGGAGGTTATCTGGTTTGCTCACCAACCAACCCTGTCATTGAAAGAGACCCGCAGGGACAGTAAAGGACTTTCCTGAGGCCCTCTGGCCCAGATCTCCCACCTGAGGTGAGCACAGTCTACAGTCATTTTGACTCATACCAGATACTCTCCTTCTGAGAATACTAAAAAATGTCCCCATAACTAAATTCAAAAGAGACAAAACAAGAATGACACATGTAAATGCTTGTCACTATGCACAGAGCCGTGGGTGCATCATGTTTTGGTGGGAGACAGGACAAGAGGCGCCTCAAACACTTCCTGTGCATTACTTGCAATCAGCAAGCAGAAGATAACAGGCTTTCATGCGTTCCATTTCACTACCATCATCTCTGCCGCCTCCCGCCTTTCAATAGGGCCTTAAAGCATGTTAGTGGGGGGAAAAAAAAAGCAAACACAGACAATAAACAAATGAGCCTGGCGATGTTCCAATAAAGTTTAACATGTGGACTCAAAGAGCTGAATTTCATATCATTTTCACATACCACAAAATATTATTGCTCTTCTGATTTTTTTCCAGCTACTTAAAAAACTACAGCTTTGGGGCTATAGAAGAACAGGTAGTGGACCAGAGGGCATCAGCTGAACCTGCGTTAAACCAATGTAGATAAAGTCAGAAGAGATCAAAGGAAAAGTAGTGAGCCACAGAGCAAGGCTACGGCCTTTAACTTTCTTTTTCTAAAAAAAATTATTTATTTATTTAGTTAGTTAGCTATTTTTGGCTGTGCTGGGTCTTCACTGATGCACAAGGGCTTTCTCTAGTTGTGGCAAGTGGGGGCTACTCTCTGATGGCAGTGCGAGGGCTTCTCACTTCGGGGCTTCTCTTGTGGAGCACGGGCTCTAGGCTTCTCTTGTGGAGCACGGGCTCTAGGCGTGGGTAACTTCAGTAGTTGTGGTGCCCATGCTCGGCTGCTCCATGGCACGTGGAATCCTCCAGGAGCAGGAATCGAACCCATGTCCCCTGCGCTGGCAGGCGAATTCTCAACCACTGGGCCATCAGGGGAGTCCTGCAGCCTTTTTCTTGACTCAGTGCCGGAGCTGCTGACTCGGGAGGCCTTCGTGGACCCTCCTCCACTCCTACTTGGGGGAAGTGTCCCAGTTTTGAGTTCTCACTGAAACTTGGGCCTATCTCTATCCTAACACTTACCATAACATATCCAGTCAATCATCTGTGTATGTTTTTGTCTCATTTACATCTATATTCCTAGCCAACCCCATGGACAGAGGAGCCTGGCAGGCTGTAGTCCATAGGGTCCCAAGAGTGGGGCACAACTTAGTGACTAAACCAGCCAACATAGATGCTAAAAAAAAAAAAAAAAAAAAAACCTGGAGGGAAGGGTGAGAAGGAAAATAGAAGAGGAATAAGCTCAGAAATTCTTATTTTCATATAAACACAGACACCAGCACAAGGTCTTGACTGCGGTTCCATGACATACACCTAAGGAGTTAAGTCAGTGGTTTACCTACTTTTCGCATCTGTTAACAATCTCTGTTGTTTATGGCCCATAAATATGCACCAGCCCCTCCATCTATTCTTTATACTCATACCTCCCCTCAAGCCAGGCATCTGACTAACTTGTTTAGACGAATCTGGATGAAAAAGGTCCAAGCATCAATTTAAAATGACCACTGAGTCTCCAGAAAGGCTTGGGGTGCCCTGGGGGTCTGCATAACATAGATGAAAAAATTACTGTCCCTGGAACACTAGCCCCCAAAATGAATGATGGCTTCAGATGGTTTAAAGAAAACCTGAGAAGCCACAGTTACCAGATGCAATGTGAACATCAACACGGGAAAGTCTACTGCGTCATTATCACAAAAAGCATAAAAGAGAGATAAACAGCTCCAATCACCCGTGGCTGGACGGATGGCCTTGTGCTGGGTCATTAACTTTCTCTGTGCTGTGGGTTCCTCTGGCAGTCCAGAGAAGCCAGCAGCTCCTTTCTCAGAACAATGGTTTTGAATACATAAAACCGTCTGCATAGTTTAAAAAGGAAGCGGGTTATCGTAATCAGCCCACAGGACCTCTCCCTGACACTTCCTGTCTCCTTTCCCCCTTCATTTTTTCTGCTAGCGCTTGTCACCAGCTAACACACGGGCAGGGATCTGACTTGCATTCTCTCATCTGGTAGATGTCTTCCCAACTACAATCTCGTTTCCATGAGGGCAGGGGAGTTCATCTATTTTGTTAACCACTGTATTTCCAAAACCTACAAAATGCCTGGTATATAACAGAGGCCCAAGAAAAATATGTCAAATTTGTAAACAAACCTCTTGTCTCCTAGGAGCTATATTCTAAGAGGAATCGGAGGCAGTTCTAGGATTTGTCATCGTTAAGCAAGAGAATATACAATGTCATGTGTCCATGCGTGCTCAGTTGTGTCTGATTCTTTTGGACCCCATGGACTATAGCCCACCAGGCTCCTCTGGCCATGGGATTTCCCAGGCAAGAATACTGTAGTGGATTGCTATTTCCTTCTCCAGGGGATCTTCCCAATCCAGGGATCGAACCTGAGTCTCCTGCTTTGCTGGCAGATTCTTTACTGCTGAGCCACCAGGGAAGCCCTAGAACACACAACACTTCATATTTATTCATACCTTCTTAGCAGCACTGGAAACCTTTTATAAACGCAACCTCATGCATCTACAATAAACTTAATATCTATTGACTGAGGGCAAAGAAAGGATGTGCGGTGGAGAAGTCAAAGGCCCCCAGGTTAGTCAGTGAACAAAATCCACGGGTCAGTTCTCCTGCTGACCCACTCTCCCTGTGCTCTACCCTCGTCCTCTGCAGCTTCTGCTGCCTGGCCTTCAGCCTCTTTCCGGCTGAAGTGTATTAACACCTAACGGCACAGTGACGGTAAGAGACAGCTCATTCACAACAGCCACACTCCTTTGCAACAGGGTTCTAGAGTTCCAACTTCTTGCCAAGGCAACTCTTAAAGAGAGGAAATGTTTTGTTACTAATTCATCTTATTCACTGTAAATTAAAAGGTTAACAGGAATGTAAACCCTCAGCCGTGACAGGCTGCCTACACTGTCTCACAAAGTCCTAAAATAAAGGAAGCTCAGAGCTCAAAGCTTCAGAGAAATGCAATAACTTCCACCAACTGCAATGCCTTCACTCTGTAGTGTGCTAATGAATCAGAAAAGCCAACCAGAAACCTGAAAAAGAAAGGTGGGGTGGGAAGAGGAGGTTGACATCAAGGTCAGTTAATAGGACAGAAACCGTGTCCTTGGATGTTTCACAACTGCAGGGCTGTCAACACCTCATGGAAGGCAGTCTGGGCTCTTCTTAGGTGGCCAGGCAAATATCAGCCCGCTCCCCGCACCCACAGCTGGCCCGAAGACAGAGTGGAGGAAATACGCTTGTATCAGGAGGCTTCTGAGACACTCAAACCCATCTGCTTAAAATATAACCTTCTAAATCTCCTTAAACATCAGAATTATCCATGTATGTGCATCTTCCTATGTACAGAGAAAGGAAATGGGAAGAAATAGGGTTTTTTTTTTTTTGTGGGTTTGTTTTTTTGTGTGTGTGTTTTTTGGGGGGGGGGGGGGTTGTTTTTATAAATAATATTTCAAGTGCCCGGAAACCAGCAACAGCTGGTCATCAATGACAGAAAGTTCCATGGTAATGACGTGTGTTAACAGGATTTCAAGTTGAAAAAAAGGGAGAGAGAGAGAAACATTTTTCACATAGGCTTGACTCCAGCTCAGTGAGAAAATACTAACCTAGAGCAACCATTCTAACCAACTGCTGATCTCTGGTACTGTTCTGATCCTGAGAGATACACTCTTCTTTCAAACTGGCCCAATAAAAACTGTAATATAATTCTGTAACTACTCACAGTGCTCTCGCTTTATAATCACACTTCAAGAGAAAGCCCTGAAAACACAACGATGAATAAAGCCCACGAGCACAGAAAATTTATTTTCAACCTTTTCTTTCAAAGTAAAGGTCTTCAAACAGTGTCATTCCAACTTTACAACCTCAGTGAGGTACCAATAAGCTTTTTTAGAATATGCTGTATAGATAATTATATAACTGAATCCTAAAAACACAAATTATTTACATTCATCTAACTTCACTGATTGCTAAAGTGAAAACTGGAAATCAACTAAATATTCATTTAGTGGGATTAGTTAAATAAACTGTATTTTGTCAATTTCATGGACTACTACATAGCCATGAAAAAGAATGAGAAAGACCTCTAAGTACAGAAACAGAAAAATCTCCAAGACACCTTTGTCACAGGAAAAGGGCAAGCTAAACAACTCACAGTGATTCTGCTTATATAAAACATTTAAATGAGCCTGTGCAAATACTGGTACTTAAAATACTCAGGATAGCTTGTCTAGGGAGGGGAAGAGAAGTGAAGGAGTTTGGGGAAATTTCTCACATCATTCACATGCTGTTGTATATTTTTTTAAAATCTTAGTATGGAAAAAGGGCTAGATGATTCTATGAATCAAAGAGAAGAAAAACAAAGATGAAAACCTATTTATTAATGTCAGAGCAAGAGTGTGATCATTGGACCGTCTTCTATCTGCCACGCTTCAAAACAGGTTTTAGTTCAGCTACTATATTGATACAAACAAGATGAATCATAAACATTAAGAACAAGATTTCTGAAGTGGTAAGCCTACACTATGATCAAAGTACACACAAGTCATCGTATCTAAAAGAACTGAGAGTTTAAAACGTATACTTCTTACATCTTCCTGTCAAGCCAGACGAGCTGCATTTTCCTTTCTGGTTGATTTGTAAAACAGCCATACTTCCATTGCAAATACTTGTCCCGTTACTGAAACCTGACTAGCCTTGATGGCAAGTTCCAACAGCATACCTGAAAATAAACAACAGCACTGCAACTTAAAAAGTGCTTTGCTAGGACTTCCCTGGTGGTCCAGTGGTTAAGACGCTGAGGTTCATCCATATTGCATCATAGATCAGTACTTCACTCCTTTTTTTTAAGGTGTTTATCATGCTTTATTGAAACCATGCTACCTTGAATATACTCTGTAGGTATCTTTGAAATCACATTCTTTATGCAG
The DNA here is from genome assembly GCF_910594005.1 of Cervus elaphus. Taxonomy (NCBI): domain Eukaryota; kingdom Metazoa; phylum Chordata; class Mammalia; order Artiodactyla; family Cervidae; genus Cervus; species Cervus elaphus. Next base: position 6,742,610 of record NC_057816.1, read on the forward strand.
TATACAGACTCTTTCTTTTCTTGTATCTGAGTCATTCCATCAATTGATTCCCGAAGGAAGTGATGTTCCCTTTCTTCCTTTTCTGGTTGTGCCACACCGCATGTGCGATCTTAGTTCTCCAACCAGGGTCTGAACCTGTACCCTCTGTGTTAGAAATACAGACTCTAAACCGCTGGGCCACTAGGGAAGTCCCTTCATTCCTTTTTAAGGCCAAGTAATACTGTACCGCATGGACCACAATTTGTTTATCCATTCGTTTGTTGATGGACATTCAGGTTGTTGCCAGTTTTGAATCAGTATGACTAAATCTGATGAACACATAGGCACCAGAAGCTTTTGACTCCTTTCATTTTCTGCTTCAGCACTGCCATCTACTCTCAGCTCACCACCAGTCCCACTCTTATATTGGCCCTATGTGTAACGGGAAAACATATATTAAAGACCTACTGTTTCCAGGAACTGTTCAGGCACCAAGGACACAGTAATGAACAAAACAGACTAATCCCTCCTCGGCAAAATTTACAATCTTTTTTGGGGGGAAGGGTTGCAGAAGGAGAACGGTATAAATGTAAAAAAGATAACTTCAGACAGGATGTGTAATAGAAAAAGCTAAAAGTAACATATTCAAAAAGCAGCTGGAGGCCCGTATGTCTAGTTCAGACCCGGCAGCCAGGGAAGACCTACCTGAGCTGAGACCTGAATGACACCAAGGAGGTGGCCACGTGACTACCTGAGATCAAGGCATCCCAGAGAGAGAGCGCTGCAAGTGCAAAATTCCTAAAGACAGACTGAACCTCTCCTGGTCAAGGAATCACAGAAAGGCCAATGTGATAGAAATGCAGTGAACAGGGGTAAGAGGTGACGCTGGAGAGGTTCGCAGAGGCCAATCAAATAACCTTTATAGGCCAAGAAGTCTAGGTTTCATTGGATGGTGTTAGCAGGGGAGAAAAATAATCAGGTTTGCATTTTAAAAACATCACCCTGGCTGCGTAGAGAAGAACTGTTAAGGGAAAGAGGAGAAGCAGATCAGTTAGGCAGCTACTGCACAAAACAGGTGGTGGGGATGGCTTGGACAACACGGAAAGCAGAGAAAACAGGAGAGATGGTGATGGTGCCAAGATATCTTAAAAGTAGATAAGTAACTCTTGCTAATGGATTAGATATAGTAGGAATAAAAAAAAGAGGAATCTAGGATAATTGCTAGGTGCTTGGCTTAGGCAACTAGGTGGATGACAGGACCACGCACTGAGACGGGGAAACCTGGAGGAAGAGGTCTAGACTTGCAGGGAGAATCAGGAGTCCTAGTCTAGTCTAGTCTAGCCTGTAGATCCTCAAGATGCTTTCTTTGCTTTCCCTGTGGTCCAAACATTGCCACCAGAGTGAAGTTGTGATACTGACTAAACGTCCAAATGCAGATGTCAAATAGGCACTTGGATATACGAGTTTGAAGTTACGAGAAGTCAGGGCTGGATATACTCTTAATGAAGAGTGGATTCGTGAAACTGAGAACGGGATTATACAACTGTGCTTCTGAAAGCAGTAGACACCTACCCCAGAGCTCCAGGACCACACTTGGTGATCAGGACTCCAAGAACAATTTTACTGGGAACTGGGGGTGAGTGGATAGGGAGGGATGAATTTTATATTCGAACACACACATATAAAGTCTAAAGTGCTGGATTTACACAGTTTTGCAGGATTAAACATAAGATTTCAAGGACATTTTGTGTTTGCAGCAGGCAGTTTCTGAACTATACTACAAGACACCCAGTGATACACACCTGCATGTATTTCTTGGAGTATTTCCGGAAAAAGGTAGGAGAAGTATCAGAATATACAACAGTTCATCAGCAAAAATGTATCACATGGACTACACCTCTGGGCCTACAGCTATGGGGGTTACAAGAAGACAGACTAGCACAGCTGCTAAGGACCTGGACTTCAGAGTCAAACAGACCTCGGTTCAGATCCCATCTCTGCTGCTCATTAGCTGCGTACGCACAGGGTCACTGTAAAGGTTAAATGACAGAATACTGCAAAGTGCACTTAACTCAGCCCCTGGTTAAACCCTGACCCCAATATTTCCTCTCTACGGTGTCTCAGTGTGTAAGGAGCTCTACAAGACATAAATTTATGGAAGGATAATAATAAAGTTACATATGAAAAATTCTAAATGTGGTTGGTAGGACCGGTCAGGAAAGCACTGAGATTGAGCTTAAGAAGACTGATACAGGAACTTCACACCCTGCTGGTGGGAACGCAAAATGGTGCAGCCAATATGGAAAACAGGATGGGGATTCCTAAAAAAATTACAACGAGAGCTACCATATGATCCAGCAATTACATTTCTGTGTATTTATCCAAAGAACATGAAAACACTAATTTGAAAAGAAAGCAGTACTCGCACGTCCACTGTAGGACTATTTGTTACAGCCAAGATATGGAAGCAACCTAAGTGCCCGTCAACAGATGAATGGATAAAGAAGATGTGGCAAGTAACACACACACACATATGGTTCCATATACACAATGGAATATTATTCAGCTATAAGAAAAATGAAATCTTGCCATTTGCAACAGCATAGATGAACCTTGAGGGAATTATGCTAACTGAAATAAATCAGAAAGACAAAAACCATATGATTTTATTCACATATAAATATAAACAACAATATAAAATACAAAAAACAATATAAAAATATAAACATTTTTATAAAATATAAATATAAAAAAACATATAAAATAAATCAACAAACCAAATGAAACAAAAACAAATATGTAGATACAGAGAACAAAGCAGTGGTTACCAGAGGGGAAGGCAGTGGGGTAGGGGGAAGGGTGAAATTGGTAAAGCTGGTCAACTGTTTGGTGTCAAACGGAAACCAAGTTTTTGGCAGTGAGCACGCTATAGTGTGCACAGAAGTAGAAATACACATGTTGTACACGATGCAACTTACATAAAGTTATAAACCAACATCACCTCAATTAAAAAAGATTTTTTTGGACTTCCTTGGTGGTCCAGTGGGTAAAACTCTGTGCTCCCAATGCAGGGGGCCAGGGTTCAATTCCTGGTCAGAGAACTAGATCCTGCATGCCACAACTAAACAGTTCACGCGCTACACCTAAAACCTGGCACAGCCAGATAAATAAATAGTGAAAAAAAAGAAGAAAGACCAGAAGGCTTTTAGCTTTTTTTTGGAACCTAAGGGGGAATAAAGAAAGGAAAGAAGGTAAAACCAGTGTGGAGAGTACAAGAACCACCACTGACTGACAATTTGCTGAGAACTCTTGCTTGTCAGCACTTTTAAAAAAAATTTGTTTTGAGATATAACTTGCACGCTATATAATTCATCCACTTAGGTGTACAACTCAATTGTTGTTCGTGCATTCACAGAGCTGTACAACGATCACCACAATCCATTCTAGAACATTCTCGTCATCCTCAAAAGAAACACTGGACTCATGATCATTAGCAGTCACTCCCCAGTTTCTTTCAATCCCACAAGCTCTGGGCTCTAGGCAACCACTGATCTTCCTTCTGTTTCTATGGATTTTCCTATTCCAGACATCTTATACAAATAGACTTAGCACGTGATAGTTGTCTTTCCCTTAGCATAATATCTTCAAAGTTCACCCATGCTATAGTATGGGTCAGTACTTCATACTCTTTTATTGCTGAATAACATTCTACACCACATTTTACTCATCCACCCATCAGTAGGTAGGTTGTTTTTACTTTTTAGCTGTCATGAGTAACACTGCTATGAACCTTCACGTATAAGTTTTTGTAAGAACGTGTGTTTTCATTTCTTTTAAGTATATATCTAGGCGTAAACGCTTGGGGAAGAAAATGGCAACCCACTCCAGTATTCTTGCCTGGGAAATCAAAAGGACAGAGGAGCCTGGCAGGCTATACAGTCCATGGGGTCGCAGAGAGTCGGACATGACTTAGTGACTCAGCACCAATACCAACTAAGAGTAGAACTGCTGGGTCCGATGGTTAAACTGTGTTTAATCTTTTGAGGAACTGCCAGACTTTTAGAGTCAATACAGCTAGCTCCAAGTATTCAAATGACAGTAACTTATACCAGACTAACATCTTGGGGCACTTGAAGTTATTGCCACTTCTCATACTTTCAAATTGTTTCATGATTTTTAACTTGGTAGTAAAGAATCATTAACTTTGCCAACAAAGGCCTGTCTAGTCAAAGCTATGGTTTTTCCAGTAGTCACGTATGGATGTGAGAACTGGACTATAAAGAAAGCTGAAAAGAACTGATGCTTTTGAACTGTGGTGTTGGAGAAAGACTCTTGAGAGTCCCTTGGACAGCAAGGAGATCCAACCAGTCCATCCTAAAGGAAATCAGTCCTGAATATTCATTGGAAGGACTGATGCTGAAAGTCCAACACTTTGGCCACCTGATGCGAAGAACTGACTCACTGGAAAAGACCCTGATGCTGGAAAGGATTGAAGGCAGGAAAAGAAGGGGATGACAGAGGATGAGATGGTTGGATGGCATCACCAACTGGATGGACATGAGTTTGAGCAAGCTTTGGGAGTTGGTGATGGACAGGGAGGCCTGACACGCTGCAGGCCATGGGGTTGCAAAGAGTCGGACACGAGTGAGCAACTAAATTGACTGATCCAGAAAGAATCTGTAGGAAAAAGTAAAACATGTAGGAGATAGCAGATTAGAAGGCTGGAAAAAGAGAACACTATATGTTTATTTGCTCCTTGAAAACACCAAAAAGCTTCATGGGACAAACTAGATACGAAAGACAAAATTACAGTTATTTCTGAGAAATAAGAGGTGCTTAATGTCAACTAAGCACATCTATGTATGAGGATGAAAATGTATGAATGGGAAAGCTACTGACTGAGCGAAATTTTTTGCCAACTCTTGCATCCTCTTGAAGTCATGTTGGAAAAGACTCTGTTCTGCATCTTCCATCCTCTCACCGTCCAACAGCAAATAAAACATACTGTTGCTCAGCTGTGTCAGCCAAGTAACTTTGGTTCATGTTCCAAAACAGGTTCCCCACCAAACAGTCAGAAAGTGTGCGTTTTTGATAAATATCACAGTTGCCTAAGGCAGGACCATCTTACAACAAGACTGTCCGAGAGTTCCGTGATCCAATGTGGTCATAGCCAGTGACCACAGGTGGTTGCTGAGCATTTAAAATGTAGCTAGTTCAACTAAGAGATGATATTTAAACTTTCTATTTAACTTAGATGAATTTTAAATTTAATAACTGAAACAGCAGAAGTTCTTTTTTATTGATCATATTTACTTTAGATACAGTGGGTTAAATAAGATCATTATTAAAGTTAATTTCATCTGTTTCTTTTTCCTTTTCTCATGTGGCTATTGTAAAATTTTAAAGTATGCATGTCTCTGTGAATATACTAAAAACCAATACACTTTAAATAAAGTGAATTGTACAGTATGTAAATCACATCTCAATAAAGTTTTTTTTTAATACATGTGTGGCTCACACTGAATTTCTATTTGACAGTTTCTCCATTGATGAAGGTACCATGAGTCAGTTAAATAATGAGAAAGAACAAAGAGAAAATCACATGTACTTCCCTGTTTGTATAATAGCCTTTGTGATAGACCTATTTACAAAACAAGGCCAGTAAAATCTGAAAGCTAATAACAGAGAAAAGAGAATCATCTGCTGAAGAAATTAACTTCACTAATTACAAGCGACAGCTGTCAGAGTATCAGAAAATATTCCATGAGAGGATGGAAAAGGAAAATGGGTTACAGAGACAAAAAAAAAGTATGTGAAGGCCACGGCTACAGTCAGGAGGACCAAGAAAGTTCCACAACAACAATTACCTAGCAAATGTTCAACAAGTGTCAGGTAGAGGGAGAGAGGACAGATGGACAAATGGACAAGGAAAACTGGACTAGAAAGATAAAAGGAAAGGATAGTAGGGAAAGAAACAAGAGAGAACGAGATTTAAAACCTTTTTGAAAAGCCTCTACTACACAATCATAAAAGCTGTTGAAGATAAGTTCAGCTTAACGAGTCAGAAGGTGACCCGTCTGGGACCAGAAACATCATACACAAAGATGTGGGGACAGAACCGACAGGAAAGAGAAGGACCACAGAGAATATCTATCAGCTTCCGAGTATCTTACAGAGTATGCGATGCACTAAAGGCAGGCCGTGAAAATCAGGAGGTGTTTGGTAGGAGCTTCGGTGGTTGATCACAGGGTCAGGAAGCAATAAGTGATAAGAGCTTTTTTATTATTTCAAGACCAAGAAGCATTAATGAGACTGAGGCCGAATGAGGCTGCTCCCTCGATGGCCATGCTCTTAGAGAAATTGGTGACTCTCTCATAAACGCACTAGGCAGAGGCAGGAAAGCCAGCTCAGCTCAAAATGCATGGCAGGCGAAACAAACTTAATTTAATGGCATGTGTATCCCCTTGAAAAGGAAAACGAAATGTTGGCTTACAGTGTATGGAATTCTCTGGAGTCATAACTTGTCAAATCACTTGTGCCATTTGTATAGAAAGAACCTCACAAAATGCTGCGTCAGTAATTGCCATCTTATAAACTGGGCAATAATGTTGGCTGACAATCTCCTTCGGCCTTTATTCATGGCAAACAGGAGGCTCTGATGGGAACAGTTCTCACTAAGCACCAGGAACTGCCTCTGCAGAAAGCTATGAGATGAGAACAGAGAGCTGAATGTTCAACTCAACTTGTTAAGGAAAAGGAAACAGGAAAAAAAAAATCAGTAACTTTCAACAGAGAATGAGAAGAAAAGTCATTGATTATTATAATAACAGGGGAATATGTTGGGGAGGTAAAGGCTGGGGAGAGAGGCTGGAGGACTAAAGCCAGGGAAAGATGAGGAAGAGGATTTAGGCTAGAGTTGGAAAGAGCTGCCCTTGTTACCATATGTGTGAACTGTTACCGTATTATTACATTATATGCTATGGTGCTGTAACCACAGGTATTTATTGACAGGTGTGCAAGAATATTATAAGAGAGCTTCTCAAGGACGCTTTCCCTGACACCTATATGCATCCTCATAGTACTCGTCAGTCTGCTCCGTCTCCTCTGCTGAGCCTTGGGCTTCAACGACGGCAAGGAAACGGTATGTCCTACACACAGCACGCAATCTGGGACACGGTTAGTTTAGTTCAGTAAATGTCAGCTAAAATATCAGAGTCTTGAGACTCTTGAGAGTCCTTTGGACTGCAAGGAGATCCAATCAGTCCATCCTAAAGGAGATCAGCTCACTGGAAGGACTGATGTTGAAGCTGAAACTCCAATACTTTGACCACCTGATGCGAAGAGCTTACTCATTTGAAAAGACCCTGGGATGCTGGGAAAAAAAGATGCTGGGAAAGAACGAGGGTAGGAGGAGAAGGGGACAACAGAGGATGAGATGGTTGAATGGCATCACTGACTCAGTGTACATGGATTTGGGTGGACTCCAAGAGTGGGTGATGGACAGGGAGGCCTGGTGTGCTGCGGTTCATAGGGTCGCAAAGAGTCGGACACGACTGAGCAACTGAACTGAACTTAAAATATTAGAGAAGGCCATACCACGTGTGTGCTGTCTCACCTGAATGAAGCATAATGCTATTCGCTCCAGTAAGAGCAATGACAATTATGGACTGAACTGTGTCTCCTCCCCTACCCACACCCCCAGTTCTCATCTTGAAGCCCTGACCTCCAAGATGACTGCGTTTGGAGACAGGGCCTTTAGGGAAGAAATTCGGGTTAAGTGAGGTCATTAGGTGGGGCCCTAAGCCAACAGGACTGGTGTCCTTATAAGAAGAGTAACAGATACCAGGGGCTTCCTAGGTGGCTCAGTGGTAAAGAATCTACTTGCCAATGGAGGAGACGCAGGAGACGTGGGTTCCATCCCTGGGTCAGGAAGATCTCCTGGAGGAGGAAATGGCAACCCAACGAGTACTCTTTCCTGGAGAATCCCACGGACAGAGGAGCCTGGTGGGCTACGGTCCAAGGTGTTGAAAAGAGTCGGATGTGACCGAGACACCTTTGATCTCCCCTCGGAGCGCACGGAGAGCAAGGCCACAGGAGGACACGGCGAGGAGGGGGCTCTCTGCAAGCCAGGGCGGGAGGTTCTACCAGAATGCAGCCCTGATGGCACCTCGATCTTGGACTTCCAGAACTGCAAGGAAACAAACATCTGCTGTTTAAGAGACTCAGCCTGTGCTATTTCTCATGGTGGCCCAACAAAACAAGAGTTCTGCTGGCCTCAATGACAGCTGTGAAGATGCCCCAGCAGGGAGCGCCTCAGCCGAGGATGGTAAGATGAAGCCACAGGCTGGAGATCTAGACAAGGTCAGCACAGGTTGGTTGAGGCCAAGAGTAGATTTCTCAGAAGAAGGGAGACTAGCACAGGGCATGTAAGATACCAGAGCCAGCTAACTATGGCAGATTCCAGAGTCATCACTGTAAACTAGACTATTACACTCCTTGCATCTTCTGTACTCATTTGTTCATTGTTCTTAGCACTCAAAACGTTTCCTTGAACTCCCCGCCAATCTCAGTTACACCAAGGCAGAACCAAGAGAAGACGTTTTCATCTTTTTCATTAAAGGGGGAACAGAGCATCCCTGGAGTCAAGATGGTAGAGTAATAACAATCATGTAAGTAAGACTCCAACTGGAAAGTGAAACTCAGGGTCCCAGAAACTGCAAACATTCGAAAAATATTTCTCTCTCTCTCTAGTTGCTAAGTCATGTCCGACTCTCGTGACCCCATGGACTGTAGCCTGCCAGGCTCCTCTGTCCATGGGATTCTCCAGGCAAGAGTACTGGAGGGGGCTGCCATTTCCTTCTACCAAGCACCTACTGTGCAGCTGACCCTACTCTAGCCACTAGGGGTGCAACAGTGAACCAAACCAACAAAAATCCTTACCCTCATGGAGCTTCCATTCCAGCTGGGAGAGGAGTTGTATAGTCACTCAGTCATGTCCAACTCTTTGCAACCCCATGGACTGAAGCATACCTTCCTGTCCTTCATCATCTCCCAGAGTTTGCTCAAACTCATGTCCTTTGAGTCATTGATGCTATCCAACCATCTCATCCTCTGTCACCCCATTCTCCTCTTGCCCTCAATCTTTCCCACCATCAGGGTCTTTTCCAATGAGTTGGCTCTTCGCATCACTTAGCCAAAATATTGTAACTTCAGCTTCAGCATCAATCCTTCCAATGGATAGTCAGGGCTTATTTCCTGTAGGACTGACTGGTTTGATCTCCTTGCTGTCCAAGGGACTCTCAAGAGTCTTCTCTAGCACCACAATTTGAAAGTATCAATTCTTTGGTGCTCAGTCTTCTTGATGATCCAACTCTCACATCCGTACATGACTACTAGAAAAACCATAGCTTGGATTATACAGACCTTTGTCAGCAAAGTGATGTCTCTGCTTCTTAACACACTGTCTAGATCTGTCATAGTTTTTCTTCCAAGGAGCAAGTGTCTTTTAATTTCATGGCTGCAGTCACTGTCCACGGTGAACTTGGAGTTCAAGAAAATAAAGTCTCACTGTTTCCATCATTTCCCCATCTATTTGCCATGAAGTAATGGGACTGGACGCCATGATCTTAGTTTTTTGAATGTTGACTTTTAAGTCAGCTTTTCACTCTCCTCTTTCACCTTCGTCAAGAGGCTCTTTGGTTCTTCATTTTCTACCATTAGGGTGGTGTCATCTGCATATCTGAGGTTATTGATATTTCTCCCAGCAATCTTGATTCTAGCTTGTGCTTCATCTAGTCTGGCATTTCACATGATATCCTCTGCATGTAAGTTAAACAAGCAGGGTGACAATATACAGCCTTGATGTACTCTTTTCCCAATTTGGAATCAGCTCACTGTTCCATGTCTGGTTCTAACTGTTGGTCCTTGACCTGCATGCAGGTTTCTCAGAAGGCAGGTCAGGTGGTCTGGTATCCCGTCTGTTTAAGAATCTTCCACAACTTCAAAAGAACAGCATGTATACTATCTATGGTGAAACAGATCACCAGCCCAGGTGGGATGCATGAGACAAGTGCTCGGGCCTGGTGCACTGGGAAGACCCAGAGGAATCGGGTGGAGAGGGAGGTGGGAGGGGGGATTGGGATGGGGAATATGTGTAAATCTATGGCTGATTCACATCAATGTATGACAAAACCCACTGAAAAAAAAAAAAAAAAAGAATCTTCCACAGTGTGTTGTGATCCACACAGGCAAAGGCTTTAGCGTCGTAATCAAGCAGATGTTTTTCTGGAATTCCCTTGCCTTTTCTATGATCCAATGGATGTTGCCAATTTGATCTCTGGTTCCTCTGCCTTTTCTAAATCCAGCTTGTACATCTGGAAGTTCTCAGTTCCAATGAGATGGGAGGAGACAGTAAACAACAAACGTAACACATAAGGAAATTACATAGTGTGTTAGAGATTGACAAATGCTATGGACCAAAAGCAGCAGGAACAGTGTGGGGGAAGGAGGGCTCAGGGCAGGCCTCGCTGGGAAGGTGACACTTGAGCAAACAAAGAATGAGAACGAGCCCTCTGTCCGGCTGGCAGAGGCAGTGCAGAGAGGCAGGCCACGTCTGGTATTCCCAAGGAAGTGCAACAGGCCCACGTGAGAATGGGTGACCCATGAAGAAGCGGCAGGTGGTCCAAGTCGGGGAGGGGGGCGCCCCGGGCAGGCAGTCTTATCACATCGGCTCCTGCAGACCACTAGAAAGACTCTGGTTTTTACCTTGAATGAACTGAGAAAAGATACTTCACCATCTTCCCATTCGCTAAACCTGAGAGGTGATATTTTAATTATTACTCTCTTTGGTGTGAGTTTAGTAGCCAAGTCATGTCTGACTCTTTGCGACCCAATAACTGTATCCCATCAGGCTCCTCTGTCCATGGGATTTCCCAGGCAAGAATACTGCAGTGGGTTGCCATTTCCTTCCCTGGATCTTCCCAACCCAGCGATCAAACCCAGGTCTCCTGCTTGGCAGATTCTTTACCAGTGAGCCACCTGCGAAGCCCCATTACTCTCAAGGGAGTAACATTCCCTTAAAGAGTAGACTTCTGAAATTGTGAGATCTTTCTGTATCTTGTTTTGCAATGTAGAATTCTAGCACCTGATGAGACACTCAGACAAAGTCTAGAGGCTGAAGTACCAACTCTATATAACCTAGAAACATCAATGTGTAGAACAAACACAAACACCTATTTAAATAAAAGGGTTGTAAACTCACCACATCCTTGGAAGATGTATAGAGAACAACGATTTCGCACATGGAGAAACTGAAGAACAAAGAAAAGATTTATCCATGGATTTCCTTTTATAATTAAAAAAAAAATTTGGGGGGGCCACATCCCACAGCAAGTGGAACCTTAGTTCCCTGACCAGGAACTGACCTGGTGCCCCCTGCATTGCAAGGCAGAGTCTCAACCACTAGACCACCAGGTAAGCCCCTATTCACGTTTTTAAAGGCAGCCTGAAAGTGAAATGAGAAAACCATATGACTGCCCCAAATGACTATATCCCCAAGAAAATGTGGAAAAAGAAAAACCAGGCAGACCATGCATCTCAGAATAAGAGGAAGGGGGAGCCCAGCTCTCAGAAAATGCAAACGTAAGACATTCTCACCCAGACCACTCCTTCCTACCATGCCCATTCATGTTCCCTTTCAAATAAGAGGGCTTCTGTCTAAATGTAAGCTTATATATAGACTCCAGCCAAGAAAGCTCACAGGCATATCCTACTGGGAGGTATGCGGTAGCAGTTTACCCAGGGGATAAAGTGAAACATGCACCCATAATGCCCACCCACCTTCCCAATACTAACTCTAATTTCTGATTACTGCATTATTTGTGACCCAAACTAATGGTTATATTTCTGGACATGCTGCAGAAGTATGTGCATGGGGCAGGCGTGGAAGGCATAGAAAAATTACACATTTTTAAAACCATTATTGAATATATGAGAAAACAGCAGCATTAAAGAAAAATCCAGAGAGAAAAACTATCCCAAAAATCCACTGTCTTAAAACAATCATTTCATTTTGCATTATTTTCCAGTCTTTGTCCATATTCATATATATTTCAGAGAGGCAGTGTGCATAAGATTTTGACCCATTATAAACATGTTCTCACATTTCTACACTCTTCATAATTACTAGTTTTAGTTGCTGCTCAAGACTCTATTGTATTGATGAAACACTGTCCTAAACTTTGGTGGCAGAAAATTATAATGCATTCTACATAATAGCATCGTCACCTACGAATACATCCTTCTTGTCCCCCAAGAAGCTCCAAATGTATCTAATGCAGAAGAGCAGAAAAAAAAAAATGCATTCACCTATTTATTCAACAATTATTTACTGAGTGCTTGCTAAGTGTCTGACATTAAGCCAGACCCTGGGGATGGAGTAGCTAAAAAAACAGGCAAAAATCCCTGACTGGTAGGAAAGACAACAAACAAGATCAAATCAAACAGAGAAATTCTTAGAGATATGGACTTTCTCAGGCTATCGAGTGAATGATGAAGTCAGAACTAAACAAATTCCCACCCTTCTCACTCCTAAGCCTCACAAAGCCACAGCTGCTCCTCACCAGAACATTCAACATAGCCTTCTGAAAGCACTAAACCCAGGACCCAGTTTCTTTTAGACCAAGGGTCAGCAAACTTTTTCTCTAAAGGGCTAAACAGATTGAAACATGTATATTATCAAGGGTGAAACAGATCACCAGCCCAGGTTGGATGAATGAGACAAGTGCTCAGGGCTGGTGCACTGGGAAGACCCAGAGGGATCGGGTAGAGAGGGAGGTGGGAGGGGGGATCGGGATGGGGAATACATGTAAATCCATGGCTGATTCATGTCAATGTATGGCAAAAACCACTACAATACTGTAATTAGCCTCCAACTAATAAAAATAAATGATAAATAAATAAAGGGCTAAACAGTAAGTATCTGAGACTTTGCAGGTCATAGGGTGTCTGCTGCAACCACTCAACTCTGCCTCTGTGGGGCAAGAGCAGCTGTAGACCATATGCCCGTGAAAGGATGTGGCTGTGTGCCCAAAACTTCATTTATAAAACCCTGGCTGGGAGTAGGACATGGTCTGCCCTCCCTGTTCTGTATGGCTCGAAATGACCACTCAGCACTGCTACCCAGAAAGAGAGGGACGATACACCTGCTGTCCGCAACAGTACAATCCCACTGACTCTTCCTCCACACTGACTCCTCTCTGCCATCTTCTCTCCACGTCCATCGCTGCAGCCCTAAGCCAGACTCTTACCACCTGTCACGTACGCATATTTCCCTGCTTCTGCAGAGACTGTTCCCCGCAACCTGAATTCCCTTCCTCCCAGTAACAAAATTCCTCCCACTAGAAAAGTCTTCTCTCTATAAAGTACAGTCCACCTCACTATAAGGAGTCAATATTAGGGACTTACTGTCAATTATTTTACGAGGGGTAAAGGCATTGTAGTTATATGCTTCTAAAATGTGCCCCTACTCCTTAGAGATATGTTGAAATTGTTATAGCAGAAATCCTGTGTCATCTGGGATGTGCTTCAATAATCTGGAGGTGCGAGTCGGGTAGGAGGTGGGGATACAGATGAAACAACCTTGAGCTGATAATGAAGCTGGGAGGTGAGGTCACAGGGATTCATCACGCTTTCTCTACTTTGGTATATTTCTGAAATTTCCCACATCAAGAAGCTGAAAGCAAAAATTCCAGTTCAAATGCCAGGTTCTATAGAGGAATTAATGCCCTCTTCTCCTGTATCACCACAGCATGTATCTCTGTGTGCGGCTGATTTCAGCTTGCTTTGTACAACTGTCAGCTGTTTCCACCAAGACAATGAGCTCTTTATGGCCAAGCCTGTACCATACTCACTTTGGTAGTTTTCTGAGCACACTTCACAAACAGTTGACATCTGGTGTTGTCTATAGACGTTATTTTGAGGGGGGCGGGGGGGGGGAGACCAAAGAGAAAGAACAATAACGAGAGCACCCTTCACTCTCTCCACATCCCCCATCAAAATTAAATCTGAAGGTGTTTATCATTTCAACTTTACCATCGACATGGAACTTGTGGGCTAGCCTAGCTTCGAGCTTCAGGAACCGAATCTAAAAGTAGAAAATAAGAACAATCACCCCTCAACTGTTCAGGAGCCAGTGGGGGTATGGAGAACAAGACTTTTGTTCCCTAAAAGGACATGGCATTTTAATTCTCCACTGCTGACTTCAAGTCAGTATTTTAAACATCATCACCATCATCATCCCAAAGGAATTGGTGTGGTAATCAGCTCTAGAGCCTCGGCAGAATCATTTGTCTGCTCTATTCATTTTGCATCCATTACTTAGCTGTATTACAAATCCGTTCTCTAACATAAAAGGAAAGAGGGGAAAAAAAAAAAAAAAAACCTTTCTTCAGCCATTCAATGACATTAATTACCTCATGCAGCCTGGGCTGGTTCGATCCGAGAGAAGAGATTAAGGAAGTTCCCATCAGGCATCTCTGGTTTCAAATTTTCAATGTCTTACATGTCTCCAAAAGACTAGCAAACTCACAGCTCTATTTAGCAGAAGGTTCTCTCAGTCCACACTACATAAAATGAAAATAAAAACTCTGCTTCCAGAAAAATAGACAGAACGCAATGCATCAGCTATAAACACACAGGACCCTGGTGTCATTAAGTCTCCCGCGAACAGCACATATTGGCCAAGCACAGCTCTCCCTCAAGCGATCACCCACTTCACAGCTCTGTCTTTCAGCCCCAATCCTCTCCTTGGACCAGAGTGCCTGTCCGGTGCCTTCAGATGCCTGGTAGGCAATTTTAATGTACACAGAAACACTCATTTCTCAGATAAAATCCATTAATATGCCTCCCCACAGCATTTTTCCAACCTCCCGTCCCCTTCTGTGGCTCGTTTGGTCTGAGACCCCGGGAATACCAACCGAATACTCCTCTCTCTCTTCCCGACTTCCTTTTCCTTAAAGCCTGTCCCTCTCCATTCCTATTTCTTGAGCTTAGTCTTCTATCCTTTCACGGCCAAATAACCAAATCAGAAAACAGAAGATGTGCAGCCCTTAAGAAGAACAAAACAGAATAAAATCTCTTGACTTAACAGGAATTTCTACAAGGTGCTCAATGAGAAAGGATGCAAAAATCAGTTCCAATATGACTCCATTTTTTAAAGGATATCCCCAGTCACTCTGTGTGTGTGTGTATACACGAGTATGGAGAAAAAATATGTTGCTGTTGTTTAGTTGCTAAGTCATGTCTGACTCTTTGGCGACCCCATGGACTGTAGCCGGCCAGGCTCCTCTGTGCATGGGATTTTCCAGGCAAGAATACTGGAGTGGGTTACCATTTCCTCCTCCAGGGGATCTTCCTGATCCAGGGATCGAACCCAGGACTCCTGTATTGGCAGGTGGATTCTTTACCACTGAGCCACCTAGGACGTTCCATGGAGAAAAATATGGAAGGATATAAATGAGTTAGCTGGTAGGGAGTAATGGAAAATGAGAAAGTGAAGAGCAAGGAGAAGACAAAAGAAACAAAACAAAGAAACAAAACAAAGAAACAACAGACTTCAATAAACAATACATATATATACACAGATTTACATGATATGTATCCTATACAATTTCTTTTATGAATCTACGTAAAAGCACATATAGGGCTTCCCAGGTGGCACCTAAAGTAGCAAAGGACCTGCTTGCCGACCCAGGAGACTTAAGAGACGCAAATTCCATCCCTGGGTTGGGAAGACCCATTGGAGGAGGGCATGAAGATCCACTCCAGTATTCTTGCCTGGAGAATCCCACGGACAGAGGAGCCTGGCGGGCTACAGTCCATAGGGTCGCAGAGAATCGGACATGATTGAAGTGACTTAGCACACCCACAAAAGCATATACAGATATATTTTTTAACTTTTAAACAAAATGAATGAAAAGTACTAAAAAAAGAATTCAACTGTACAAATGAAAGAATCTCTCATTCATTCAGAAAACATTTTAAAATATTAATACTAAACTGGTTTTAAAACATGTCTAAAAATTCTTTGATAGTCCTCTCATGAAAAGGCAGAAAACAAAGATCCCCTTGAATATGGGCTGGATTTAGTGATTCGCTTCTAATGTCCCAGGTCATGTGAGCAAAGGCAATACGGCTTCCACCTGGCTCTCTCTCTCTCTGGTGATGCCAGCCCTGGGAACCCAGACACCACGATGTGAGGAAGCCAAACAGCCACACGGGAAGGCCACCTCTAGGCGTCCCAGCAGGAGCCCAGGCTGTCAGAGAGCTGAGTAAAAAAGCTCGCACCAGATTCCAGCCCCCAGCCTCCAAGCTGCCCAACTGACCTCGAGTGGAGCGGAGGATCTTTGCCGAGCTCAGCCTAAACTGCAGATCTGTGTGCCAAAGAACACTTCAAATTTTAAGCAGCTAACGTTCAGAGTGGCTTTTTTTTTTTTTTCCCACACAAGAGTAAATAACTGAAACAAATACTACTTAAGATTTTATGGAGTAAACTGGGTTGCTTCTCCCTTTCCACCTCTGCTGTCTTGAGTGTCAAGGTTAAGAAGTCTACTGCCAGGCTCCCCGTTCCCCAACTTGTGCCTGCTAGTGCTCAAGGACCCAGGGCGCGCTGGGGCAGGGCGTAGACACGGCAGAGCAGGGAGAAGGCCAGGGGAGTTGGGAGATCACTTACAATCAGCAAGTAAGTAAATATGTTAAGGATAATGAAAGCCAGACTCCTCACTCTTGGAAAAGGCACTAGCAAACATGGGAAGCGACAGGGCTGGAGAGCACCCCGAGGTGTTAGATGGGAACTGAAGGTGTTAGTTTGAACTCGGGGTATTTTATAGTTTAAAAAAAAAAATCCGGGTTTTCTACAGAAATAGAGAAACTCTGTGTGTGTGGGGGGGGGGGGGGTGGTACGTGCTGTAGCTACGCACATTTCCAGGCTCCATCTTCTGAGCACATCTAGAAGCAATGACATCCTCTAAGAGTGAGCACAACAAACTCCTAATCTTGGTTTCTAAATACCATCCTCCACTAACAGAACCAGGACTCCTTAGAGGAGTGGCAGGCTCCTGGGCCAGGACACGGAAAACACAAGATAAGCATGGAACATCTTGTTCTAGAAAAATCAGAAGTGTTCAAAGAATACAAAGGACGTATAAAAGGGAAACAGCTTGAAACAGCTCTCACTGACCAAATCTGGGGTAGTCTGAGCATCAAAATAAATCATAATACTAG
Organism: Cervus elaphus; assembly: GCF_910594005.1. Taxonomy (NCBI): domain Eukaryota; kingdom Metazoa; phylum Chordata; class Mammalia; order Artiodactyla; family Cervidae; genus Cervus; species Cervus elaphus. Next base: position 6,759,869 of record NC_057816.1, read on the forward strand.
TAAATTACAACACAATGAATAAATCACAAATCCATTAGTCTATACTAAAAGAAAGAAAGGGAGCGAGGGAGGGAGGAAGGAAGGAGATGAGAAAGGCTTACCCTTACAACAGAACAATTTATAAATGTAGACGGAATAATGTAAACAAAAAAACACCATTTGGCAAACACAGAGTTGTTGCTGTTTCAGGCAAAACACTAACGCTGGTAAGTTTGAAGTCTGATGAGAAACAGGATATTGACATGATCTTAAAATGTCTCCACACAAAATACTCATCAGTTACAAAAAGAAAAACAATGCCTTTACAAGCAGAAAATCAGAGATGCCACACAGACACCAACACGACCAGATGATCAAGGTCAACATCACCGGTAACAGGACTAGTTACCACCATGTGCTCTATGATGGGACGGACTGAGATTATCGAAGCATCACGACCTGCGACTGGGCATGAGGAAACAGTAATAGACTCAGCTTGCAGATCATCCTCCTGAACACACAGCTGCTGGGGACACGGACGACAGGAAAGAACTGAGGGGTTATCCCAGAGTGGAGGACACGCAAAGACCTGACGACTAAACCCAATGCGTGTTCCATGGTGGGATCCTGGACCAAAACCAAAAGGAGGGGCTGCTGGGCAGCTGGCAAAATGTGAGCAGGGTCTGTGGATTGGAGAGAAGGGTTTTATTGATGCTAACTAACGACCTGCCGAAGAGGGAATGCAGTAGTTATTTAGGAGTGCACTTGATTCAGGGGAATGTTTCAGGAAAGAGGGAATCATATACATAACTTAGTCTCAAATGGCTCATAAAGACTAATTTAGAGAAAGCTGTTCTGTTTTTATAAGAATAGCATAGAATAAATGGTGGTAAAATATAAATATAGATGTAAATGTAAGTAACTGTTAGTTGCTCAGTTGTGTCCGACTCTTTGTGATCCCAATGGACTGTAGCCTGTCAGGCTTCTCTACCCATGGAATTCTCCAGGCAAGAATACTAGAGTGCGTTACCATTTCCTTCTCTAGGGGATCTTTCTGACCCAGGGACTGAACCCAAGTCTCCTGCATTGGCAGGCAGATTCTTTACCACTGAGCCACCGGGGAAATCCAGTTAGTCATGCAAATTAAAATCACAAGGAGCGAACATCTCAGATCTGTTCACATGGCTAAAATGAAAAAAGACTGACAAAATGAAATGCTGGTGGAAATGTGGAGCAACAGGAACGTTTGTATGCTGTTTGAATGAGTTACCTACTGCTGCACACAATATGACCACAAATGTAGCAGCTGACGACGACACATGCCAACATCTCACAGTTTCAGGAGGATAGAAGTCCACCTGTGGCTGGGCTGAGTCCTCTGCAAGGTTCCAATCAAGATGCCCACTGGGGCTGTGGTCTCACATGAGGCTTGAGCAGGGCAGGATCTGTGTCCAAGCTCATCTGCTTGTTGGCAATGAAGAACATTCAGTTCTTCATGGGTTCCTGAACCGGGGGTCACATTTCCCACTGCCTGTGGACTTGAAGCTGCCTGTGAGGTTACACAGTCACATCCATCCCATCACCTCAGTCATTTTCTATTAGGAAGGAGCAAGTCACACATCCCACCCACTCTCAAAGGGAGGGGTTACACTAAAGCGTAAATACCAGGGGACGGGGGTCACGGGGCCACCTTAGAATCTGCCACAGTAAATGAGAATGTCAAGTGACGCAACCACTTCTTATAAACCAACAGTTTCTCAGAAAGTTAAGGATAAACCATTCCACTGCTAAGGATTTACTCACAAAGAAAGGAAAGTGTAACTCCACAAAAGACCTGCACACGAACGTTCACAGCAGCTTTATAAATAAAAGCCAAAATCTGCTGGGACTTCTTTGGTGGTCCAGTAGTTAAGACTCTGCCTTCCAGTGCAGGGGGCACGAGTTCAATCCGGGGCACGAGTTCAATCCTTGGTTGGGGAATTAAAAATCCCACATGCTGCATGGTACAGCCAATAAATAAGTAAAAATAAATAAATTTTTTAAATTAAAAAAAAAAAACTACTGCAAACAACCCATTGTTCCATCAACAGGAGAACAGATAAACAAATTTTAGTATTTGCTTCAACGAAACACTATCTGGTAATAAAAAAGAATGAACCACTAACACACAATGTGGATGCATCTGGAAAAAGAAGGTTAACACAAGAATATGTAGTATATGATTTCACTTATATGAGACTCAAGAACAGACAAACATAACCTATGACACTATAAACCAGAGCAGTAAGTGCCTATGAGAGGTGGGGACTGACTGGAAGTGATAACAATTCTTGATTAAGGTGTTGGTTATATGAATGTATATTTTTGTCAAAACTCATCCAACTATAACCCCAAGATCTGTACACTTCACTGCATTCACATTTTAACTCAATTTTTAAAAATGTTGAAGTGCATATTAATAGAAAGTAAAAAAAAGTGCAGCACAGGAGTTTAGACCATAGATCCTGAGGCCAGACTGCCAAGGTCTGGACTCTGGCAATGTCGCTTTCCTCAGCAAGTTACCTGACCCCTCTGCACACCTCTACCTGTCTGACAATTAAATGAACTCACACACGGACGGCAATTAGTGCAGCACCTAGTACATATTATGCATCCAATTAACATTAGCTATCATCAAACAAACCTAAAAAAGATGGTTATGAGTGCTTGGGAAATCTAAATGTTGGCCAGGAAAGGCAAATCATAGTTGGCGATGAAACTCAACAGTGACTTGCTTTTCTCGAATCATAATAACACAAGCCCTGAAGAATCGTCTAACCAAAATTACAATTTTACTGAGAGAATGAGGTGATGGTGAACAAGCCAAACCATCTTCCACATCTGGAATTCACCAGATAATAACCAAAGATGGCTTTTGAAAGAAGCCTTGTAGAACTAGCTGACTCTAAAATATGTGCATAACTTTGACTAGAAATAAATATGACAACTAGGGAAAACAAACTAGTAAGGGGAAGTGGACTAGTTAAAAAATAAAACCAGACTGGAAAATAATCAAATGCTGAAACTTCAAGTGAAACCAAAATGTAATTAAAACGAGCATATGAGGACTTCTCCGGCAGTCGGTCCAGTGGTTAAGACCCCATGCTTCCACTGCAGAGGTCATGGGTTTGATCGCTGGTCAGGGAACTTAAGATCCTGCATGCTGCGGGGTGTGGCAAAATACACAAATAAATAAATAGAAAGCAAGCATCTGTGTGTATGAGAAGGTGCACTCCAGAGGTAATACTAACTACAGAGACTTAAGGTCATGGGGGAAGTGAGGAGATTACACTGTAATTCAGTATTATACAAGTATTAAGTCTATTCCTTATTAAAACTGCATAGACAGTATCCTTCCTCTCTCACAACTTAACATTCCAAAATCTTATCACCTTTCCATCCGGTAACAGGCCAGGGATTTTTCAATCCTTTGGCTGGAAGCCCAGGGTTATAGTGTATTAATATGCATGAGAATTTGACTATAGTAATATATCACCTAAGCTCACATGGAAACTTTCAATGAGGAACATAAAATTTGCTTAAATTTTACCAGAAGCCTCACAGCATTTCTAAGCAGTAAGATGACGAAGGAAATGAAAAGTAAGTGGTTTGCTAACTTTCTTTTTGAAAGCCAGAATTAAGACATAGGAATCCCAGCAGAGCAGTATTCTTGCTGCCTTCCTATAAACACACGCCTTTTAAAAGGCAGACACCACTTTCCATAAATAAGTTATTTCTAAAGTGACCACACTCATAGAACCCCAAACTGGGCAGATTCACATTGTTCAAGAGACTTCACCTTGGTAATCACGCCTACAGCCCCAGCAAAAACAAGACAGCAAACTCACAGACGAATTCAAGGGCTTTTCCACGATGCTCGAAGACTTAGAAGGTATCTACAGATTGCTCATCTGTTCTTCCCAACACCCCTAGGTAGTCAGCTCCACAGTCATTTTTACTTCTGCCCATTCTGATGAGAGGGAGACTCAAATAGTAACAAATCACAGCTGTTGTTCAAGGCAGGATTTAACTCTTCTGGCTCCAAGTCCAGTGTTCAATCCATTCTACCAGTCTATCTATATAAATAGTAGGAGTCTGTGAAGATTAAGCATTTGCTAATTTTTAAGGTCTAGATTAGGGATGACACCATTTAAAATTGCTGACTTATTTTAGGTCTCTTCCTAAAACAAGTCAAACCCACTTACTTCATGGACTATCATAACTGAAATATAATGGTTGTGAAGACGGCCCCAGGGGGCCTTATGGATTGTCACAGGGATTAAGGACTCCACTGACATTCAGTGGTGGAAAAAACAAGAATACCAGGCCTCCTCCAACCCACAGTTCCTTGGAGTCCTGCGCAGTTAAGAAATGACTACCTTTCTACATAATTTCTGACATTCATATAAGTGGAAGTGTCCTAACCAGGGGCAGAACTAGGTCTTGTAGGGCCAAAGTTTATACAAGCTGGAGGGCCCTCTAAAGGAAAGCACACAAAATTACAGTTACAACATTACATCTCAGATTTCAAAATATTAAATACATAAGAACAGATGAAAGATTTGCAATACTTCTATGTTAAAAGTACAAAATCTATGAAAGAAGATCTAAATATTTGAATGGAAGGACATGACACATTCATGGATTGGAAGACCCAATACTTTGAAGATTTCAGTTCACTCCAAATTAATCCACAGAGCAATGCAATCCTAATAAAATTCTCAAAAAAAAAAAAAAAAATCTGGGAAATTGAAAAACTGATTCTAAAACTTCTAAGGAAAGAAAGAGCAAAAACTAGTCAAGGCAAACATGAAGAAGCACAGAGCTGAAGACTTACATCACTCAGTAACAGGCCTATTATAAGGATGGAGGAACAGAGACGGGGGAACACCGGTACAAGCATGCACAACCTGACCAACCGTACAGACAGAAAGTCTAAAAATGGGCTCACACAGAAACTGTCACGTAATGTACAATCAAGGTGACACAGAACAGTGGAAAAGATCATCTTTTTTTCAGTTCAGTTTTATTTTCAACTTTAATATAATAAGATTCACCCATTTCGAGAGTACAGTTTCACGAGTTTTGACAAATGTGTAAGCATCATCATAATCAAGACAGAACATTTCCATCGAAAAGATGATCTTTTAAATAAACGGTGCAAGGTTAACGGAAGATCCCTGTGGGAGGAATGTATCTTAACTCTTCACTTCACACATAGATCTCAATTTCAGATGAACCGTAGATCTAAATGTGAAAGGAAAAATAATACAGCTTGAGAAGAAAATATTAGAGGATAGCTTCATGATCTTGAATGTACTATGATCTCTTAAATAGGGGGCTTCCCTGGTGGCTCAGTGATAATGAATCCACCTGCCATATAGGAGACGTGGGTTCGATCTCTGGTCCGGGAAGATCCCACCTGCCTCAGAGCAACTAAGCCTGTGGGTCACAACTACTGGGCCTGTGCTCTAGAGTCCAGGAACTGCAACTACTGAAGCCCGCACGCCTAGAGTCCGTGCTCTGCAACAAAAGAAGCCACCACAATGAGAAGCCTGTGCATCACAACTACAGAGGAGCTCCCACTCACCACAGCTAGAGACAAGCCTGGGCAGCAACAAATAAACGAATAGATAAATTTTTAAAATTAAAAAAAAAAAAAGATTTCTTAAATAGGGCAGCAAAGACACTAAACATAAAGGAGAAAATGGATAAATTGGGCAGATTTAAAAAGATTAAGAACTTGTGTTCATCAAACAACCACTGAAAGAGTAAAAAGGAAACCCACAGAGTATGAGAAGATATTTGTAAGAAAAAGAACTTCTACAAGTCAATAAAAAACAGACAACCCAATAGAAAAATGGGCAAATGACCTGAACAGACAGTTCATAAAAGAGGATACCAGACAGTTGGGAAGCTTAGGAAAAGGTTCTCAACATCATCAGGGACATGCAAATTAACACCACGGGGGCAACCTCCAGAGCAGAACAACTAAAATGAAAAGGACAACAGCAACTGATGCTGGAGACGTGGCCCACCTGGGACTCTCACCCAGCCCATCAATTCCACTCCTGGTTATCTACTCAAAAGAAATGAAACAAACTGTACGAGAGCACTCATCACCTCCAGCAGACGGGTAGGAATGGCCACCGCAGCCCCATACATGACCTGGGAAATCTCCCACATGACTGGCACTAGCCCAGTGATTACATAACTTGAGATACATTCAAACAATGGAATACAATACAGCAACAAGAATACATGAGCTGCAACCACAGGCAAACAAACATCATGGTGAGCAAAAAAAGACAAGGTACATAAATCAGTGCACCTGCAGTGGAGAACAGTATGGAGGCTCCTTGAAAAACTAAAAACAGAAGAACCATATGATCCAGCAATCCCACTGCTGGGCATATACTCTGAGAAAATCGTAATTCAAAAACACACATGTACCCCAATGTTCATTGCAGCATTATTTACGACAACCAGGGCATGGAAGTGATTTAAATATCCATCGACAGATGAATAGATAAAGAAGACGTGGTACATATACACAATGGGATATTACTCAGCCATAAAGGAAAGAAATTAGGTCATTTGTAGAGATGTCAACAGACCCAGGGACTATCATACAGAGTGAAGTAAGTCAGAAAGAAAAAAAACAAATATTGTGTATTAATGCATGTATGTGGAATCTAGAAGAATGGTGCAGATGAACCTACTTCCAGGGCAGGAATAGAGACACAGGCAAGTGGACACAAGGGGAGAAAGGGAACAGGGAGGGGCCACCGGGAGACTAGGATTGATATATTAATACTTACGCTGCCATGTATAGAACAGAGAGCTAGTGGGAACCTGGCGGATAGCACAAGGAGCTCAGCTCAGTGCTCTGTGATGACCCAGAGGAGTGGGACAGGGTCGGGGGGAGAAGGTACAAGAGGGAGGGGATATGTGCACACACACAGCTGATCCACTTTGTTGTACAACATTAAGTAATATAACATTGGAAAACAATTATACTCCAATTTTTCAAAAAGTGGCAGCATTTGGAACATGAAAAAAAAAAAAGAGTGAACCAACGCAGGCAGAACTAACTTATGCAGTTACAAGTAAGGATGCTAGTCATCTCTGGTGCGGGCAGAGGCAGTGATTAGAAGTGGACCAGGTAACGTTTTGGGCTGTTGGTAATGTGCTCTTTCCTGATATGGGTGCTAATTTTGCAGGTATGTTCAGTTTGTAAAAACTCATCAATTGTACTGATGATGTATATTCTTTTCCAAGGACTACCATATATTATACTTTTTCAATAAGAAGTTTTTTTTTTAGTTAGGTATAGGGCCATGGAAGTAGCCTGTACACATAAAGGGCCTTGAAGCTTAAGTTTCATTAGCTTCATAATACATTTGTCTTTGGTGTCTCCAGACATATACATATGAAAATAAAAAGCAGTTTATAATGTTCTAAGCCTAAGATTTAAATAGAGTTTACATAGAAACATCACTAATTTTTCACCAATCAATATACACTGAATTTTCCAGAAATGTAACCAATGTAACTACTGTAAATAGAGAAAACACTGTATTTTGTTTTGTATAGAATCTGATGAAGATTTATTCACCACTTTAGAAAACCATGTTACCAATGATATAACCACGTATCATGAGGCCCCCAGGGTACACCCGTATCAGTCTCTACTTACAGGTGCCATAGCCCAGCCAAGGTGTACCTGCAAGCACGTGACAGCTATGGTTTCCAACATGCCGTGAACACTTACTCGTGTCTCCGGAGAATCGACATATAGAAATACTTGCTGTGTTACAGACAGCTTTCCTTGTATGTTTCCTTTATATTGCAGTTAAGACACTGTACACACATGTCGATAAATCTTATTATCTGGGAAATTTCACTTCAGGATGGAAAAGGGGCCATAAAATCCCAAGTGTTGAGAACCAGCTGCAAACCATCAAATAACTGTAAAGAGAATCCTAATTCTTGAATTTGATAACTGTTCCTTTATGCTACGCACATTACCTAAATCACAAGTAAAATACTTATCTAGAATGTTTTTTAAAAAAAAAAAGAAGAAAAGAAAAATTCAACTACCATTTTCAACAGCAATCACCTAAACGTATCTATTATAAATATTACCTAGACATGGTGAGCAGAACAGGAGGGAAACAGGAGTTCAGACTACAAGATCTAACTGAGTGCTTTTCCTTTTAAGTCAGTAAGATCCAGTCTGGCATTCGCAAGCAAAAGCTTCCATTATTTTTCTGTTCTCTTTCAAAAATAGCTCCACCTTCAAGATTACACAAATTAGATCATTCTGCAGCAGGATTCCTCCTTATAGAGCAGCTCCTAGGAAGCACAGACAGGCTGTCTGCTGTAGAAAACCAGTCATTAAAAAAAAAAAAAAAAAGAACCCACCAGATGTTTTTTACTTTTCAGTTCCACTGGATTAGTGACAAAGGGTATGTGCTGTGGCTGTTACTGGTAGCTCTCTCTCTTATTCAACACCATCAAACAGGTGAGGATCAGAGAGGAGCTCCCAGACCAAACTAACATGACAGCAGAATAATTAGGGACAGTGAGATGTCACTGCTCCAACAGCTTCACCAAGGCCTATGGCATTAAAAGAATTTATCTAGATTTTTAACATAATCAGTCACCAACCTATGGATTATTCCATTACCCAGTAAATCCCCAAGGAAATTTACTCCCAGTTAAATCACAAGGGGCAAATGGAGAAACAAAGAAAGTTCCTCAAGAGCTTTGAAGAGTTCTGTTACACGATCTCTTCTCAAACCATGTTACTTAACGATAAAGAGATGACAATAATTATTATTTTTTTAAGTGAAAAACAGAAAACTGACACCAGGAAGTTAAATGAAATCTTGAAGTCATTCCTTGAATCCGTTTCTTCTGTCATATCCCAAATAAGCAAATCCTTTAGGCTTAAAAAGACCATACCCAGAATCCGATGACTTCTCATCTTCTCCATCACCCTGCCTGGAACCAACATCAGCTCCTGGTACATCACTCTCATACTCCTAACGGGACCCCCTGCTTTTGCCCCTGCTCTTCTTTGCTACACAGGGCTCTTCTACACACAGGGGTGAGTGGTTATTTTAATACGTAAGTCATTATCGTGTCTCTTCTCTGGCTTGAAATCCCAGTGGCTTCCTCATCTCACTCAAGGTCAACACCAGAGTCCTACAAAGGCCTACAAGATCTGGTCCCTTCACTCTCTTTCTCTCCTGTTATTCTCCACCTCATTCACTTGCCTCCAGCCCACTGGCCTCCTGGATATTCCTGGAACCTACCAGTACTTACTGTTCCCTCCACTGGCTTGCCTAAGTGTGTGCTCCACACCATTACTCCCCCGCTCTGAGAGGGTCTTCTAAACCACCTTATGTCGTCACACACTCTCTGCCTCACTTATCTAATCCTCTCCTGCTTTAATTTTCCCCATCTGACATCCCCTATCATTTTCTCACTCATTTGCTTATTGTCTGCTGCCCACTCTGCCCTGAGAAGGTGACTCCCAGGAAAGTGAAAGTGAAAGTAAAAGTCGCTGAGTCGTGTCTGACTCTTTTCGACTCCTTGGACTGTAATCCATGGAATTCTCCAGGCCAGAATACTGGAGTGGGTAGCCTTTCCCTTCTCCAGGGGATCTTCCCAACCCAGGGATGAAACCCAGGTCTTCCGCGTTGCAGGCGGATTCTTTACCAGCTGAGCCACAAGGGAAGCCCAAGAATACTGGAGTGCATGGCCGATCCCTTCTCCAGTGGATGTTCCCAACCCAGGAATCGAACTGGGGTCTCCTGCATTGCAGGCGGATTCTTTATGAGGGAAGCCCAACTTCCAGGAAAGCTGGATTTTATTTATTAAATGCTCTTCCTAGGTAGCGCAATGGTAAAGAATCTGCCTGCCAATCCAGGAGATCTGGGTTTGATCCCTGGGTCAGGAAGATCCCCTGGAGAATGGTATGGCTACCCACTGTAGTATTCTTGCTGGGAAAATTCCATGGACAGAGGAGCCCAGCGTGCTACAGTTCATGGGGTTGCAAAGAGTCAGACACAACTGAGCAAACACACATACATACATTAAGCGCTCTCTCCTCAGTGTCTAAAATGATGACCAGGCGTGACTTTCCTGGTGGTCCAGTGGTTAAGACTCTGCACTTCCGATGCAGAGAGCATAGGTTCGATCCCTAGTCAGGAAATTAAGATTCCACGTGCCATGCAGCGTGGCCAAATAAAGAGAAAAAATAAAAAAATAAATAAATAAAATGGTGACTAGGCATCTGATGTCTGTGATATCTACCAACCGAATGAAGTTACTATCAGGTAGAGGAGAAGTCACAGAGACGACCCAAACCCACATGGTGAGGAAAAGCCAAATCAGAAACCAGATTCCAGAGCCAAAGCATTTCTGGCACGTGGTTTTAAAGAGATTAGAGCAATTTGCTGACTTTTTTCCTCCAGATATAAGAATAGGAGGAAATACCTGAATGAGCATCAAACAAAACAAAGAAAAACAAAACCAAACCTAAACTCAGATAGGGCCACCATCCCCAACAGTCACTTTTCTAACATTCTCTTAAATGGACTTGAACCAGACAGTTTTCTTTTATCAGTTCACGTTTAACACGGAAATTGCAATTGCCTGAGGAGGCCCTCCAGGAATGTAAGTAAACACACCACTGGTCTAAGGCCAAAGCACACCAAGCTAATCCTACGCCAAATCTTAGCTTAGATCCTGTCCCATTTCCAACCCAAGCTTTTGTTTCCCCAATGAGATGGTACTTTCCTTTTCCCCCATGGATAGAAAAGTCAACCAAAAAGGTCAATGGGCAGTGCTTAGTAACATCATGGCCACTCCTTTTTATAAGTTTGTTTTTTTTTTTTAAAAGGAAAGACGGAGGGGATTATCTGCAAGTAATAAAAACAAAGCGATAATGCGACTGCATATGGTTAATGAACCATTTTCCTCATTAAAGATAAGGGCATAAACAAGTTATTGCACATCCTGGTGGCAGAAAGGAAATACAATTAAATCCATTAATAGCCACAAGAGTTTTTATGTTCCCAGAGGACCCTGGTTTCCAGCGCTGCTTATTCATTTTCATCCACAGCCAAAACGATGCATGGCAGCAATGACCGAAGGCTGTGGACTACCCACGTATTTCAATTTTAAGGAGACAATTTTATTAAACAACAGACTTCAGGTAGATTATGCTGCCACGTTCTATTGGATATGAGCTGAAAGTGCCTAACAAAGGCCTACCTGTAGAGACAAAGTAAATGATGACTAACATAAATCTGGCCTACAGATACTCAACCATCACACTCACAGTTTCACTGTGGCTTCCCAAAGACGTTAAGGTAACGATTTCTGTGAATAGAGATGCTCACTTTACAACTACATGAATAGAGATGCTCAAACATTTTACAACTATTTTGTTTCTCTGCATAACAAGTCAACAAGGACAAAGAAAGGTATCACCACTTGTAAAAAAAAAAAAAATCGGTAAAAAAGAGGTAATCAAAACAAATTTAACTAAGCATTAGATATAGGGCTTTACTTACGAGTCCATGGTAGTCCAACCCCAAAGGAATATGTGACTTGTATCTCCAACTACATCTTCGGTAGGGTCTCTGCCCCCCTAAGACTTGAGAAGATTAAATCCCTACCCTCAACTCGCCAGCAAGCCTGCCTGGGGAGCACAACCTGGACCGGGGGGTGAGCAGAACAGCCCCACTGTGGGTCTAAGGCTCTCAGATTATACTCCCCGTTACTCTTAGTCTCAGACTCAGAGCCCATTCTTCCTTAACATACTGACTATCTGGTTCTTCAGTTCACAGAATATCAGAACCAACAAAGCAGAAAGAAGGCATATCAATAGCTATAGGGAGAAATGAAGGCAAAAACAAAACTAAAAAAGCAAACACGTGACTTTAAAAATAGTTATGCAGCACGCACCAGTCCACACTCTTCAAGCCCATGAGGGTCTCATTCATCCTGACGATCCACATGGGAGAAGAGGTTAGCCCGTGTTTTATACATTCTCAAGTAAGAACCAGAAACAAGTAAATATATTTTTAGGTTTATAACCAAAATGGGAAAATAAAGTCTTGGTGCTTATTACAGGAGAAAACCGACACGTATACAAAGATCCACGTGCTTCAGGATAGACCTTAAACGTATTACCAGGTGTTCCTATAAAAGTAGGATACAGCTTTTCTATAGTCTGAGACACAAAAAGGAAAAGAGAAAAAGATCAACTCTGTTTAAATCCTCATTTTCCTAGGAGTCACTCAGCTTTTATTGGTGATAAATGGCTAGCTGTAAACCGGTTTAGTTGCTCTTCTGGCTGCCAAAGCAGAGCTAAAGAAGTCAGCAGGTAGAATAGGGAAGCTGTCAAGTCAAGTTGGCTCAAAACAAAGTTGTGGTTTGCAGGCGGGGCCTGAAACATCTCTTCCGTTCACATAAGCTGGCAGGATGTAGAAACAGGATCCTGACGCAGCCACCGCTTCAGAGAAGCAAACTATTTTCCTTTGACTTTCTAGTCTATTAGGCTTGGGGTTTGGCAGGATCTGTGTCCACAGTGAACCCAAGACCTTCTAATGGTCCCCGGGAGGAAATCGGAATACAAACAAGGTAGCCCTGATTCTAGACAGAAAGCAGTTTTTGGAGGGGTATCGAGGAGAGACAGAGAAGCCAGGCTGGCAATAAAGACAGCAAGAGTAACAGTAATATTAAGTGTTTTCTATGTGCCACAAAAGCAATTAACTTGTATTAATCTCCCTTAATCCTCATAATACATGAATGGTAGGGGAATTATTATGCTCATTTTACAGATGAGAAAAATGAAGCATTAGAGAGGTTAAGTAATTTGCCCAAGTCACTCAAACAGTAAACCAAGAGTCAGGATTAAAATCCTGGCTAACTGGCTCCAACAGGTGGGCCATGTGATTCGAAGAGCTGACTCATTAGAAAAGACCCTGATGCTGGGAAAGACTGAAGGCGGGAGGAGAAGGGGACGACAGAGGATGAGACGGCTGGATGGCATCACCGACTCAACGGACATATGTTTGAGAAAGCTCCAGGAGTTGGTGATGGACAGGGAGGCCTGGCGTGCTGCAGTCCGTGGGGTTGCAAAGAGTTGGACACGACTGAGCGACTAAACAGCAATTGGTTCCAGCACTGACACCTGCAGACACTATGCGACGGAGCCTCTCACTGTCTGTAGTTTGGCAACAGAGCAGCACTCTGTAATCCCAACATTACGGCGTGCGTGCGAAGTCACTTAAGTTGTGTCTGACTCTCTGCGACCCAACGGACTGTAGCCCGCCAGGCCCCTCCGTCAAGGGGATAACATTACAGGGTATAAAGCATGAAACATTATCAATCATGAGAGCCAGAGAGCGCTCAGGGGACACCGAGTTTAAGCAGAGAAGCAGATCCCGAGTCATGAGACAAATCCCAGCTCCGCCTCCCTCTAAACTGGGGAGCCCTACAGAAATGCCTTCCCCTTCCTGGGCCTCGATTTCCCTTCCTGGGGAGTTGATGGTTACCGTGCACACAGTGCATGCTCAGCAGTCTGGCTCCCTTCACCTGGGCATCCTCCTAAACACCCCCTCACCAGAGGCCTTCTCGGTCACACTGCCCAACCCGCTCCAGCCCCCGCGCTCTGGTTCTCTTCATGGCACTACTCACCACCTGCCTGGTCACTCTACACCTACTTACGGTTTATCACCTGTCTCCCTCCACTGGGACACTCATTCTGAGAGAATGGACTTCGTCAACCTGCTTGCTGCTGGTTCCCCAGTACCTGGAGCAGTGCCTGGCACACAGAAACACTCAACAAATATTTGCTGAATGAAAGAACCATGTAGGAGAGACTTTCATTCAACGAACTTTACAAATAAACAGGTACTCTTCATTGACAAATATATTTATCAAGCACCTATAAAGTAACTATGTAAACAGACAGGATTATTTCAGATGGCGCTAACTGGTGTGAAGATTTCTAAACTCCCAGGATGTACCGGGCAGGTGAGGGCAGCTTTCCAAGTAGCGGGTCAGCTGAGACCTGAACGATACCCAGGAGCCAGTCACAGGATGATGGGGGACAGGGCATCCAGGCAGAGGGAACAGCAAGTGCAAAAGCCCAGAGGCAGGGCGATCATGCCGGGGCCCAGCCTGTGGAGCCAGGCGAGCATGGGCAGCATGGTGGAGATGAGGTCGAAGCCCTGAGAAGGACCCCTCTAGGAAGTATCTCCAAAGTCAGAAGAAGGCTTTTACTCTATGTGTGATGGCAAGTTACTTGATAGCATCTCTTATGGCAAGTTACTTGATACCACCAGTGACTCAGTGGTAAAGAATCTACCTGCCAAGGCAGGAGAGGCAGGTTCAATCCCTGGGTTGAGATCTCCTGGAGAAGGAAATGGCAATCTGTTCCAGTATTCTTATCTGGGAAATCCCCTGAACAGAGGCTACAAACCATGGGGTTGCAGAGTCAGACAGGACTTAGCAACTAAACAACAACTAACTGATCTTCCCCCCAGCAGATTGTACACTTGATGAGATGAAGGATTTTGCTTGTGGCACTTACTGGCTGGTCTACAAGCATCTGTTAAATGAATGAACTGGGGAGAGTATGAACAGAAGAGTGACGTGATCTGATTTTCATTTTAAAATATCGCTCTGAGCTGCGGCTAGTGATTACCTTCTGGGAGGAGACCAGGGTGGCAGAGGATGGGGAAATTTACGAACAAGCACATGCGGTGTGCTTTCTGGGCACTGTAAGTCAGAAACAGGGGAAGAAAAGGCTACAATCTAACCCCTGAAGCCATTTGGTATTTTCAAGCAACAGAGAGGAAAAGGTCCTTGAGGAGGGACCAAATAAATGACAACTGATGTCCTAAGCCTTTTGTGTTTTTCTAAACCATTTAAACCACTACAAAGAATCTCTGTCTCACTTATAACAAGAGGAACAAAAGGAAGCTCAAAGTCAGACACATACACAGACACACAGACACACAGACAGACACACAAGAGTTTTGGAGAAAAACTGTAAAGAAAATACACCTTCCTACATCTAAGAACAATAATCAGGCTAAATTTCCTTAGGGACAATTAAGGTTCCACTTAGCACATCCAAACTGTTACCTGGCGAGGGGGGAGGGCGGGGGGGAGGATCTTGCTCAGAACAGGCTCTGAGAGGCAGACTGCCATCCAGAGGAGGTGGCAGACTAAGAGAGGAGCAGATACTGTAACAGGGACCAAGTTTTAAAACATCACTCCTTTCACACCTACCTATATCCACACCGAGTCACTAAAAAAACATCCAGGGTAAATCACACACACTTGACATGCTTACTACCTGTCTCCCTCCACTAGAATGTTCACGCTAGAAGAGAATGGACTTTGTCTATTACCTGATCTCACAGTGTAATTTCTAAGAGGTATATTATAGTTCTAAAAAAACTTTTGCCAACATCATCTCTGGATACTACCAAGTGCCTCTCTCTACAGAACTGAAAGTGCTGAAAGGATGAATGAAACACAGGTTCATCTGGGAGGTGCGGAGCATCATTACTTCTAAGGGGGGAAGAGGAAGAACAGTACTCGGGGTCAGAAAAATTGGCAAAGCTATCACTAAACTCCAATATCAATGCCCCCTCCTCACCTGTGCCTCGCCACCCATCACCACGAAGAGGGCAGAGGACAAAGCACTCCCCAGTCAACATTTTTGCTATCAGTAAAGATGAGCAGGCAACTCTAGAACCAAGAAAGGAGGGTGAGGAGTAGAGTGAAACCTCGGTGCCCCACCATGTCTCAACCATCCAACATTTTTTCACAGCTTTATTGTGATATAAAATTTGTAAGTTTCCCTCCTTTGACATATGTATACAACCGAGTAGAGCTGATACGTATCTTCAGATATTTATTTATTTTTAAAATATTTAAAGTATTTATTCATTTGGCTGCACTGGATTTTAGCTGCGGCATGCGGGATCTAGATCCCCAACCAGGGATCAAACCCAGGCTCCCTGCATTGGGAGCTCTGAGTCTTAGCCACTGGACCACCAGGGAAGTCCCTAAACATTTATTTTTAAAACAACATTTACCGGTCTTTTCCGTAATATGTGTTTATTACAGAAAGTCTGGAAATCACCAAAAATACACAAGGACAGAAATTAGTATCACACATAATCCTATCAACTAAAACCCATTTTGGAGTGAATGCCTCCAGTTTTCTCCATAGATATTGACTAAGACCTAAAATCGTGAGAAACAAATGGACAAGGAAGCATCAGGAAGCAAATTCTCTCCAGGAGGAAGCAAGCTGAGTAGAAGGTAAAAACGTTTAAAGAGGGGACACTAACAGAAGAAAACCAATGGGCCCTTGGAAGAGATAAGAAAAGGGACATTTTAAAATAACTTGGAAGAGGACAGACTGAGGACTCAGTCTAATTAAACAAATTAGAAAAAACCATAAACATGGCAGCCACCAGCCACAGGTGACTGGTATGACACGAAATGCAGCCAATACAACGAAGGAAGAGGGTTTTAAATTTTATTCAATTTCAATTAATATTTAAGTAGCCATACATGGCTAGTTGGCTACTGTATTGAACAGCACAGCTTTAAAGATAAAATAGCCTATGATCTTAAGACATAATCGAATTTCAAACGAAATGTTTTAAGTAACTGTCTTCTGGAAGATCTAAAAGCTAAGCAATAATACATCATCACTGACTGGCCTTCTCCATGGCACTACCCAAGGCAGAGGCCAGGCACCAGTCCGCCTAAGTGGCTCCCTGAGCTGTGACTACAGCCATTCTCTGGTTTGTAATAACATAAAACGGAAAGTGGATTCAGCAGGCTTTCTCATCAGATCACTGCCCTGTGAATGACTCTAGAGGTGGTGCCCGGGCACACACGCTGGTTCTCTAAAATCCTCCCAAGCTATGCTGGTTATTCCTCTAACTAAGCCTGAAGAAGGGAGGATTCTGAATTGGCTCGCCAGTCTAGAACCAAACCACCTTGCTCAAGGCCAGCCCCGTGGCCAACTTCAAGCTCCTGTCTTTTCTCTAGAGCCCTTAATACCACTCCAAACTCACACTGGAAAAAGACCCAACTCTTGCCATCATTTCCACAGCTTCCATGTTTTCCCAAAGTGCTCCCAGAATGTGAGAGATCAAAGCCAAGCTGACTGCAAATTTCAGAGGACCCACTGAGCCTTCAAGTCCAGGCCAAAACAGGACAAGCCTCATGGAATGAAGCAGTAAAAACACACGGCCCTAGCACTTTTTGGCTGGCAGCTCTCTCATGCACATGGAGAAGGTACCAGAAGGAAGAACAGCAGCAGCTTATTGGCTCAGCTAAGAAACTGGAAATCTAGTTTAAAAGGAAATCACATAACCACTCATGTGTCCAAAAGATCTGTAAATCAATACATGTAAAACTCTGTGAAAGTCATTCCGTCTCTGACTTAAGGAATCTGAGCTTCCGCAGGGACGGTGGATAATATTACCCCGATAGAGAGGCTATTCTATTACAACACTCACAATGTGAAATTCAAATCTTCTAAGGTACAGATACGCTTTTCAGACTTTCAGTGCTAGGGAAATAATAGAAATTTCACCAGGTCTCTTTTTGACCAATTACATTTACTTTATATCTATCATTTAAGAAGTACTTTCTCCTGTAGATCTACAGGTCCTATTTTATCAACTGTTTCTTTTTCTATTTTTCAGCCATACCACAAGGCATGTGGGATCTCAGTTCCCCCACCAGGGATTGAACTCATGTCCCCTGTAGGGGAGGTGTGCTGTCGTAACCCCTAGATCACCAGCAAAGACCCTGTCCTATTTTACATTTATTTCACCCACATATTAAAATGGATAGTAAGTAAAAGTATTCCCAATCAATAGACCAAAACACCAAAGGATTGGAGAATTTGCCCCAGCACACAGGAAGAACACACAGCAGTATATCCTGGCTTGCCTAGTACTTTCACGGTTAGAGGGGCAACTGGCCTCAAGGGCCTTCATGAAATTAACAATCCTACTGCAGGCCAGTGACGCCAACTTGGCCATGGTCACATCCTTTTTTTTCTAAATGTGGTCTAAAGGAGAAGTGACTGATAACCACTGAGCTCCTTCCCTAAGCACACACACAGATAAGAATATGCAAATATGCTCTGGGCTCAAAGACAAATGTGATACAATTCGTGAGTGATACAGCAGAGCACATGTTGTCCCCTCATAGTCAGTTTGACACCACAGAAAGAATTCTGCACACTTATGAAATTTAATCATCTTTCTGTCTCTCCTACTTACACAACTCAAAAAGAGGAAAGAATGTGAGGGGAGACGTCACCATACAAACAGCACAGAGAAGGGATCAATGAGACACTAAAACTCTTCTGTGACATCAAGCAACTTGCCGCCTGGTGCCGACGATGATGCCACACCACTGTCCGCACTCTGGACCACAGACGAGGCAGCACTCCTGAGTGTGGAGCGGTGCCGCTTCAAAAGCTGCGAATTTCATAAAGGAACTATTGTAACAGACCTACCCACGGGTGGTGGTTGTTTAGCCACTAGGTCGTGCCCAGCTCTTTACGACTCCATGGACTGTAGCCTGCCATGCTCCTCTGTTCAAGGGATTTCCCAGCAAGAATACTGGGTTGCCATTTCCTTCTCCAGGGGATCTTCCCGATGCAAGGATCGAACCCAAGTCTCCTGCACTGGCAGGAGGATTCTTTCCCGCTGAGCCATCAGGGAAGTCCAGAATCTTAACATATTTCACAATGATTACCTCTGGGGAGTAAGAACAGACACAGGGGCTTTCCTTTACAATTTTCATCTTCCTGTACTGCTGGAATTTCTAATCATGGACATGTATTAATCTTTTTATTTTAAGCCACAGAGAAGTCATATACAGCATAAGAAATATGATCAGGGCTACTGTAATAAGTTTGTATGGGGACAGATGGTTACTGATGCACCACGACCATTTTGTAATGTATGCAAATGTCAAATCACTTTGCAGTACATCTGAAACTAACATAACATTGCCCATCAACTATATTTCAGTGAAAAATTTGAAGTTCCAGGTGCGAAGAATAAAAATCTACTGATTTTTTTTTTTTGGAAAAAACATCTTTTTATTTTAAAAAATACTGATAAAAAATGGCAATGAATAGAACAGTTTAGTAATTTTTAAAGCCAACTACAGGTATGCTCTTCATTCATAAAAAAAAGTACTGTGGATTCTGAAAGAATTTAGTACCTGTTAAGTCAGAGCAGAAAATTGTTACTTAAGAAACAATTTTACTTAAACATCTAGTAAAGGGAAAGCTGTTTTTTTCCTTCCCCAAAAGTACATTATATTTCTACAGGGATCAAGAAAAGGAGCATGACATTCCCTGCGCTCAGCTCTTCAACTCTCTTCTCCACACCAGGCAGAGGATGACGTTTTCACTAGACTGCATCCCACGACGTTTCATACATACCTAACCTTGGGTCATAAAATCACACTGACATTTCTCAAGTGCACATAAATCACACGTTTATGTCTCATCTGAGCTTCATGAGATGACAGTGTTAGTTCAAGGTGAAATTCAGCGTGCTGGGTACAGAGTACAGACTGCCAATATACTCTAAACAGCGTGAACAAGCATACCAAGGAGACCTCAAACTAAGTGGATGGCTGTAATAACGGGAAGGGCCAAGAGCAGGCCATTTTCTCCCCACAGGGCATTATTTTCCATCCTGCAGATAAAACAACACGCTCCAAAGAGCACAAGTGTTCCACAAGGAGCTGGGAGGCACAAGGGTGATGGGTGGAAAACAAAGTTGGAGCAGGACAGCTGACAGTCCCAAGGATTGGTTAGTAGACATGACCTGACTGCATGCTCCCTGCAGGTGACAGCAATAAGCCAGCCTGAGGCTCTCACACCACGTCAACATAATTCCTGATTTCATCAGGATGCCTGGCTGTTCCTTGGGCGAAAAATTTATTCTGTGGACCTCTGGGTGACCAATAGGGACAGACTGGAAATCAACAGCCATCAGTGATTTTATTTATCCTCCTTGCTGGCACAGCAGCTTCTTGTCAGTAAGCTTATGCCGTTTCGATCTAACAAGCTAGAGAAGGCAGCTGTCCAAATGTCACCAAACCTAGTGAGAGATGTGAAGGAAGCACAGGCAAGCCTGCATTACTCACACTGGATCCAGGGAGGAGGGACTTAGTGCTCATATATTTGAAAGAAGCAGATGAGGCTTTCAGCTATAGATGGGCCTGAACAGAAAGAGAAAGGCTGGCCTGCTTAGG
This sequence comes from Cervus elaphus, assembly GCF_910594005.1. Lineage (NCBI taxonomy): Eukaryota > Metazoa > Chordata > Mammalia > Artiodactyla > Cervidae > Cervus > Cervus elaphus. The sequence goes on from NC_057816.1 coordinate 6,780,242, forward strand.
ACCAGGAGGGGTAAGCCACCACAAACTAAACTCCTAGCTGAGTCTGGTGTGTGTTAGGGTGTTGGCCAAACCAAAGCAAACTGGTGTGGCTCGCGATTGCCCTGAAGAAAGGATAGAGAAAAAAGAAAGTAAAATCAGTGAAGCGGACGCTGAGACACAGGGACGCCAAGAGCAGAGGGGGACTGATGGAACACAACCCAGCATTATCTAAAAACATTCCAGATGTCTATCCTTCCAACCGCAACTCCACCCCTACACACAAAGACCATCCTAAAGAAACTTTTGCGAGAAGCGCCAAGAGTCCTGGGCAAAAATATTTATAGCATTACTGCTCGTGTTAACAAACAGGAAACAACCCAAATGTTCATCAAAAGGTGATTTATGATATATTCATACTGTGAAATTCTTACACTTTAGGGAAAATATTTCGAGTTACCATAGAGCATTGATGATTCTCACAAACTTAATGCTGAGTTCACATACACACACACACACAAACACAAGTAGGTCACAGAACACATACATTATGATAGCATTTATATAAACTTCCCAAAACATTCACAACGAAAAAACATTGTCTAGAGATGCACACATGTAGTAAAACTAATTTTAAAAGACCAGGAAATGAGGGACACACAATTCAGAATAATGTTTACCTTTGTAGGGGGAAGACGGGGACGTGACTGGGAAGAGGCACCCAAGGCTCCAACACAACTCTAATGCTCTTTCTCAAGCTGAGTCGAGGACAGAGATGTGCTTCTTGTCATTTTTTTTTTAAAGTCCTCTTTAGGACATACATCACTTTGCATGCATGGAACAACTCGAAATAGAAGGGGGCTGGAGAAACACGAGAGTTGAAGATGTAACCAAACCATGCTCCCTAACCCCACTTACATGTCCATCTGCCCAAGATGGGCTTCCAGAGTGAGGAGCAAGTCACACTCCAAGACAACAGAATCAACTCGGTTTAGAGGCGATAGAAAAAAAGACCACCTTCAGGCACTTCTCTGGGCTTCCTGGGTGAAACCAACTCCGCAGTGTCTAGTGGAGGGGTAAGCTGTTGAGACACTGCACACCGGCCCCGAGGAGTGTGGGAAGACTGCCTTGCCCATACAGAAACAGAAAACAGCCCCAACTCAGGTATGTTTTACCAGTGGAAAGTCCCCAGACGGTTCCAACAGACAGAGGAATGGATTGCAGTTAGGAACAAGGCAATAATTTTATGCGGCCCTGCAGGACTAGGAGAATATGTGACCGGTTACTGGGGGTGGGGAGGAGACGATGAAAAATGCACTTGAAAACACAGGACTTTTCTAAGACCATAAAAGCCCGGACAGAATGTGTGTATTTGGAGTACAAATGGACGTGTGTTTTGAACACAAACTAGAAGCCCTAAAGGTTACCATACGGGCTTTACCTGGCAGAAGGTGACAACCGTGTTTGGCACATGCCAAGTATATTAGGAAATAATAATATCTAGAGAGATCTATACCACATCCATGTAACACAGGTACAGCCCACAGGCGCTGGCGAGGCAGGGAAAAAAGTCTGTGACTTTCACCGGGAAACGGACAGGAAGGCCGGATTCTGTCAGAAGGCCCTGGGCAGAGAATCCAGTGGGCCCCGCTCTAGGAGGGCAAAAGGGTGGTCCCGGCCCGAGACCGAAGGTGGGCACGCCAGGGGAGGGCGGGGTCCCCCCGGGAGGAGCCCCGGGAGGCCGGGCAGGGAGGCAGCCGAGGGGGAATCCAGGGCCGGGGCGCCCCCCTTGGCCGACGGGACGGGGAGGAATAGGAAGGCGGGGGCCTGTCACAGCCCCGGCTGGGCGGCCCCCGAGAGCCTGGTCGCCCCCCGCCCGCCGCTCACCTGGGCACGCAGCTGGACGAGCTCCGGTCCACCTCCCAGGTGGCATACAGGTTCATCTGCACGGGGGCGGGGGTGCGGCCTGGCCCCGGGCCGCCGGGAGTCGCGGAGCCCGAGGCCACCGCGACGGCCATGGAGGTGGAGGTGGACGAGGACGAGGAGGAGGCGGCCGCCGCCGAGGTGGACGAGGACGACGAGGTGGCCTGGGCCAGCTTGGGGGGCGTCGGCTGCTGCGGCGGCGTCGGCTGCTGCGGCGGCGGCGGCTGCGGCGGGGATTGGGCGACCCCGGAGCCCCGCTGGCCGCTGCCGCCCCCGGCGCCTCCGGGACCACCGCCCGGCCCTCCGCGTTCCGCCATGGCCCGGCCGGGGGCGGGGAGGCGCGGGGGTTACGGGGATCGAGGCGACGGCCGAGCGGACCGCCCAGGCTTCTCCCGCGGCGGCGGCGGCGGCGGCGGGGGCTCGATTCGTCTGCTCAGCCCGCCCGCTTGAGCGCGCGAGCGCGAGCTGCACGCACGCGCGGGGCCTCGCGGCGCGCGGTCCTCGCGCTCGCCCGCCGCTGCCTGTTGCGGCTCGCGCCGCCGAGACACTGGGTGGGCGTGTCCGGGGAGGGGGCGGGGAGCCCCGGCCCGCGCCCGCCCCACCCAGCGCTCGGGGGCGGGGCCGCGCTCGGGCGCGCGCCCTGGACAAGCCTGTGGGCGCGCGCGCCCCTCGCTCCTCAGGGGAGGTGGTCGGCGGCTTGGCGCCCTCCGCCGGGTCCTCTCCTTAAATTCGCGGCCCGGCGGCAGCCCGCTAAACCTCGCCGCCCATTTCTCTCCCCTCGTTCTTTTCCGCGGTGGCAGCAGAGCCAAGCGGAAACCCCGCTTTTCCGGGGCGCGGTCCCGGCCGGGAGAGGGATGCCGCGGGGGCGCGCCTCGGCCCCCTAGTGTCTGTAGACTGAGGCCCGACCCGCCGCCCGCTCAAACCCGCTTTCCGACCGCCGACTTGGCGCCCGCGCTGTGGCTCCGGGGGGCTTCTTCGCCACGACCAGCAAAGGGCGCTATGGGGACCCAGCGGTCGACTGGGCGCCTCTGGGCCGGGCAGTTTCCGCCCTTCTCCCCAGTGTGGGCAGGGTCTCAAGGACCTAGAGTCGAAAAGGCCTTTGGCACGGGTGAATTCTAAAGCTAAGCCCTTATTTTCTGACTGCGATGTCCCCCTCCTAAAGAACCATTAGAGTCCCAAGTCCCCATCTCTGCCCTCAACTTCTTATACTTGGAATATTTTTCTGCCTCATCACTTACTATATTTCTACAATCCTATTCCTTCTGAGGTCTTGCTCAACTGCCTCATCCTCCCCGGAGTCACCCACACTCCCCGCTCCGGGAAGCATCTGGAAGCCTCCCGCATGGCAGCTCCTCAGATGGTGCACTCAACACCAGCAGGAGCGGCACAGCAGCACTGACTTCTCTCCCCAGTGCCTGGCAGCTGCCTGTGGGAGCCATGGGTCCAACCCAGCCCAGCCTGTCAGAAAGACTTCAGGGACACGGGGGCCTAGAACCTGGGAAAGCAGCCCCCAGCCATGCCCCCACCTCCTAAACCTAGAGATGGTTGATGAAACCACCCAGGGGCTCACATGGACTCAGGACAATCTAGAGGTTTAGAGCTGTGTTTTCTCCCAGGTGAGGACCTGGACTCTTGGCCACATCGTCTGTTAGAAGGCCTGACCTGGCCTACTTCCCAAGCCCACTGCACTTCCTCAGCCCAGCTGGGCGCTAAGCTGGCTATTTTTAGTCCCCAAGGACACACTAGTAAGGTCAAACCAGACCTGGAGGTCCTTCCTCCAGAGCCTTCCTACAAAAGCGGGCAGTGGTTTAAAAAAAAAAGTCTCAGAGTGGCTTTAGCTTCATCACCAGTCTTAACTGTAACATCTGCTCCAGGTGCCCGCCCCCAGACACTGGACCACTTTAGGCCACAGAAAATGGCTGTTTTCATCCTTTTGCAGGAGGGGACTAAAAGAGGGATGATCAGGAGTGTTACATATTCATCTCTTTCCTTGGGAAACGGCTTTATTTACAAAACAGGTCTAAAATAAGAACATGAAAACGACAAGGCCTTGGGAATAGCAGGAGAGCTGGTTCTTCGGGCCCAAGTGTGAAGAAGCCCAGATGTCCAGGCAAAGGGCTTTAAAGAAGGCCACGTGTAAGACGGGGACCTAAAATTTGAACTCCTTATATTTCTTGCTGCCGCCACGGCTGTCCTGGGGCTGAGCTTTCCGTTTCTTTTGCTGTAGGAGAGAAAGAGAAATAGGTCACAACAGGTTAAACAACCCGCTGATTCCCCAAAACAAGGGTGGGCAGCCTGACGTGGCCACATCTGTGGAAAACGACTAGAAACTGGAATCCTCAGACGAGTTCCTTCCCCTCCTGTGTCTCAGCTTCATCGTCCTTAAAGAGGGCAGCCCGCCGGAGGATTCCTAAGGTTCCCAGCACCCAGGAAGCTCAGGGCAGCAGGCAGTGCGTCCTCCCTTCCTCTCACCTCTAGAGGACACCACCCCTCAGAGAAAGGCAGCCCCAATCCCTGGCTCTCACACAGCCGGGCCCCGTGTGCGCTCCTACCTTCTGCTTGGCAGCATGCTCGGCCACCATGTCACTGAAGTCTTCTTTCTCCACTTGTGCCTGCTGCTCCCGCACGTGCTCCTCATACTTCTGGGTCATGGCCATGGGATCCAGCTCCAACTCTTCGGGTGCCAGGGCCACTTCCACACCCTGCAGCTCAGGGGCCGGGCCCTTCCGACTCATAACCTGGAAAAGAAATCAGAGCACTGTCTTCTCCAAAGCGAGGCTCGGAAGCTGGAGCTCCTGCCCGCTATCCCAGCCCCCTGAACCAGTGTCCTCCAAGTGCTCACCGTGGACATGTCATAGATGTGGGTTGAGCCCATCATGGCGCCCCCTACAGTGGCTGTTCTCTTCTCTGGCAACACAGTGAACAGCTGAGGCGTCTCACTTCTGTGAAGGACAAGGAGGCAAACAAGGGGGTCAAGCCCCAAAAAGAAAGGATGAAAGGGTCTCCAGAAGGGACAATGGAAGGAACAAGGGCAGCACCCCCACTGAGCTCCGCTGAGCTCCCCCGAGATTCCAAGACACCCAGGGGAAAAAATAATGTCCGAGCTGCCTCTACAGGTCATGGAGACCCATAAGATGAAAAAGTATCACCTATTTCAAGAATTCTACTCGAAAACCAAGAGTAAATATACCAGTATCAACCCAGACCATGACTTCCTCCCCACCCCCTCCCCAGAAGAGATGAAAATCCACCCTCACTAAGCAGCCAGACATAAAAAAAGATTTCAGATCCTGTCACTTCTCTGTCCAAAATCCTCTGCGGCTCCTAATCATTATTTGAATAAACCCAAACTCGTCCCTGTGACCTAAAAGGTTCATAATCTGGCCCCTTATTTAATCCCTGCTCATTAGGTTCTAGCCCTAGTACCCTTTCTTTTTCTTCCTTGAATATGCAAAACTTGAGACTTCTGCTTCTGGACAAGGAATAATAGGGACCAGACTTACCCTCCCACCTGAAATAATCAAAAACTGGACAAAATACATGAAACAGTGGTTTTCAAGTGACTGGACATGAGCAACAAAGGACAGTGGTTCCTGAGAGCCAGGAAACAAGTGAGGTGATTCCTACTGCACTGAGTCTCCAGGCTACAGAACAAGGAGGGGGAGCTCCTTGTAGAGCCCCGAGGACTCCAGGAGTTGAAGGGGTGAAGCTGGAAGTGCAGGGAAACCAAGGCGACTAAAGATCACAGGACAGAGAACCTAAAAAGAAAAAGCAGAGACTCAAGAACTCAAGAGACCTACAGAGAACCCCCTGCAGTCCTCAGTTCTTAGGTGAGGACTGTGTGGGAGGAAAGCACCAAGGCCAGAGGAGGAACCGCCCGAAGGCATTAGCAGTTCCACACACGCCTGCTCTTCCCTCCGGTCTGGGAACACTGCCTGATCAACAGGACACAGGGTAGAGTATGGGGTCTCGTGCCTCAGCAGTGGGGAGGACTGAGCACTGCTTCAGTCCTGCCTAATGAACCTCAAGAGCAGGACCTGAAAGAATCAAACTGTTTCCAAGCACCTTAACTGTAATAACCCTGCACAAAGCTAAAGATTCATAGGAACCTTAATCTGACAAGGTACATTTCACAACATCAATAAAAAATTACCAGAAATACAGAGGCATGAAAATACAATTCTTACCAAGGAAAACAATCAGTTCATTTAAACCAACCCAGAACTGGCCCAGATGTTAGCAACAGCAAGCAAGTACCTTAAAATGTTATTATAACAGGGCACGTCCCTGGTGGTCCAGTGGCTAAGACTCCGCCTTCCCAAGGCAGGAGGCCCAGTTTCACCCCTGGTCAAGGAACTAGCTCCCACATGCCCGCATCTAAGAATCTACATACCACAACTAAAGATCCACATGCCCCAATGAAAATTTCATGTGCCACAACTAAGAGCTGGTGCAGCCAAATACATAAATATTTTCCACATATTAGTATAACTGGATTCCATATGTTCAAAAATCAAATAAAAGACACAGGAGATATAAAAAGACCCAAATCACACTGCTAGAGATGAAAACTACATTGGACGGGATTAATGTCAGATTAGAAATAGAAAAAATTACTAGCCAACTTGAAGACACAAATGGAAAAATTTCTAAAATGAAATACAAAAAGAAACGAGAAAATTTTTAAATAAACAGAGTCATCAGTGAGCAGCAGGACAACTTCAAGAGATCTAACATATGTGTAATTGGAGTTCCCAAATGAGAGGAGAAAGAGAAACAGGAAAAAATAATAGAGAAATAACAGCCAGAATTTTTCCAAAATTAATAAAAACTATAAAAGCACAGATTCAAGATGTGTAACAAACCACAAGTAAAGAAATCCAAAGATGGGAATTCCCTGGCGGTCTAGTGGTTAGGACTCTGCTTTCTGGGGCCCAGGGCCCAGGTTCAATGCCTGGTTAGGGATCTAATTCCACAAGCCTCGAGGTAAGGCCAAAAAAGAAAATGGAAAAGAAAATAAAAAACTATCAAACCATTAAAAGGAAGAAACAAACCCAAAGAAAACTAACATACTTCACTACACTGCACATCATAAACTTCAAAACAGCAATAAAAAGAAAATCTTGAAAGCAGCCAGAAGAAAATGACATGAACGCACAGAGGAACAATGGAAGGATGATGACAGATTTCCTGGCAGACACAATGCAGGAAAAAAGACACTGGGAGCAACATCTTTAAAGCAATGAAAGAAGAAAATATTGCCAACCTAGAACCCTGTAGCTTGCAAAAAGGAAGGCCACTGCATGGTTATTATTTTTGTTTAAACGGTCAATTATCTCAGTTATCTTTCAGAGAGATTTCAATCATAAGAATTGTATATTATTTGAACATTTGAACATTTCCAGTGTTCTTCCATTTGCTCTTGCAATTCCTTCTGCCCCAGCTCTCAGCCCGAATACCTCCTCCTCTGTGGGCCTTCCCAAAGGCTTCCCCACCACCTGAAGCCCTCTACACCCCATTATTCAGCTTCCTTCCGCTACATATCTGATCCACATCTGAAACTGTCTTCTTCTCTGACAACCTGTTTACCTCACCTGACTTTCTTTTTTTAACTGCTGATGCCCTCATGCCTAGAGCGGTGCCTGGCACAGAGCTGGTGTTCAATAATTGTTGAAAAAAGTAAAAGGCTGGTGTGCGGGGGTGGCGCGGGTGGACATGGGAGGCGGGAGGAATGAAAGTCAGCCAGGCTACCTAGAAAATCCTCCCCCTCAGCCCTGCATGGTACCCTCACCCGTCCATCGCCTCCTCAATCTTCTTCTTCCTCAATTCAATGAGTTCGGGGGTCTCCATTCCAGCTGGCACTGACGAGAACCCTCCAGGAGTGATGAGGCCACTGTGGAGAGAGATACAAGCTCTGGAGTAGAGACAAGGTCCCCACACACAAACAGACCACTGCAAAGAGGCAGACTCTCTTGCTTCCCCCACCTGTCTGCAGGGGTAATGAAGCCAGTCTCATCTGGCTTATCTTCATCACTTTCCTCCTCTTCCTCTTCTTCTGAAGACTCTTCATCAGACGGCTCTAGCTCCCCCCAAGGGGTCCGATCAATCTCTTCTTCCTCAGTCTTGGTCTGAAAAACACCACTCATTCATTCAACGAATGTTTACTATACATGTATCCTGTGTCAAGTGGCTGTAAAAGGGAGGGATTTAAGAGTAAATAGTCAGATAATAATCCCTACCCAGAGAGCGCGTCTAGTCTAGTGGAGAGCTTGCGTTACATCTCAGGGAAATGTATACCCCTTTCACAGACTTTGAAACTTCAGAACACAAAGCTCTCTGATAATGAAGCTAGAAACCAACTATCTCTGAACTTCATGACCTAAAGTAAGACCAAGCTTGCTGGTCACGGCCCATACCTGGAATTCAGCAGCATTGGTTCCAAACACATCCCCATAGAGGGGTTTCCCGGTCTCATCTACTGGGGGTTTGCCCCAGCCACCAGCATGGTACCCAAAGGAACAGCTCTGCAAGACAGGAAATGCAAATCACTCCCATGCCTGGGCTCCAAGAAACACGCTGATGCCCGAGAGAAAAGTCATGCTCCAAAGTACAGAATTAACACTTGGGAACTCTTGAGATTACAACTACAAAGAAGAATCAAATGTTTGAAAGCATTACAAAGCAAAATTAGCAAGCAACAAAAACCAGAAGGTAATAAGATGGGAGGTGGGAAGCATAAAAAATGCTAATAATTTGAGTCTTTGTAGTCATACTCTCTGAAACTGAAAACATGTACTTTAAAACACATGGCTCCAACTTCTTATTGATTCTTCCTAACTTTGGCAAGCTTTTAGAATGTTTCTATTAAGGGACAGAAAATTTCACCTGAAGTTGAACAATTACCTCTTTTTTCTTCACTTTAATGACTTTGTTAATTTTTTTTCCTATTTAATGTTTTATTATTTTAAAATAACGGTAAGTTTAATGCCATTCTTGAGATAAAATTATGTCTGTCTATCCATGTGTATATAAGAGAGATATCTGGGGGGGGGGACAAAAAAAGAAGAGAGATATCTGGGAACACACTCACCAGATATTAAATTTGATTGGTGAAATGTGGATGGTGTGTTTTCTTCTTTGTACTGATCAATTCTGATTGGACATTTTGTGCATTTTATGACAAATATCTCAGGATTTAAAAAAAAAAAAATTACTCCTTTAAAAAAAAACACCACCACATTGTAGAATGAAAAAGGGAAGAAAAAAGTCATCCTCTAGTTAAAATGTAAAGCCAGCTAAGAATGAAGGCAAGGACGGCACTCACCTCGGGGATAGGCGAGTTCAGCCCAGGGATCTTCAGGTTGGGGTATGACGGGGGTGGTCCATATCGCTGCATGGCAATCAGCCACGGGGGAGGAACCTTGTGGGCATTCTGCAGGAGAGAGCGCAGGATATCATCTGCCCAACCGTATCCCTCTGTCTCCCTCCCACCTCAATTAGCAGCCCCTTATCTTCTTTTCCAGTCGGGTAACTGGCACTCACTGGTCCTACTGGCATCCCCAAGGAAATCCTCAGCTCATCAGACAGATCTCCTGGCTTCTTCTCCTTCAGCCGTGTCTCAAACTCCTTCCCCTGAGGAAAAAGCCAAGCATGTGATATTGTGGACTCCAGACACATGCTGGGAGGTCAACTGCAAGAGGACATGAGAACAAAGAGGAGAAGTCCCTATCCATATCAGACATGGAGTCCTGGTGGGGGCTGCCAGTTCCCACCTGATTCTCTCACTTCTTTCCCTGGCTACAGTAGGGAAAGGAATAAAGGCCAGGAAGGAGGGGGAGAGGCAAGACTCCCAGCGCAGCCATTAACCCACTATGAGAACATGGCCAGGTTTAAGGACTGGCTATCTCATCTGCTAAATGAAGACATTTGAGAAGAACGAAGGTCCTTCCACCTCAAAATTCCCAAGATATCATGGCAATGAATATTTTAAGGCTCAGAAAAAAAAAAAAACACCTTTCCTCCCACCCAATACGAGGTGTATCTAAAAACCACCCGCCCTTGGCCCCGCAATTCCCAAACCACCCACCATCAACAACGATCACCTCAAAAACGTGACCTGCCTATCTCCTTCAGAGGACCACCTTATTTCAAGTTCCATTCCATCCAAGGGGAGTTGACGGACAATGCGAAGGCTGAGGGGAGGGGCCACCACACCTGCTTCCAGAGCCCTTCTGACCCAGAGTGACACAGCCGTGACCAAGGCCCAACGTTGCCTCCCCGTGCCCTCCCGAACCTCATAGTACAGGTCCCCATGGATGGTCAGCTTTGGCTTGGTCTGCCACTTGAAGAAGGCGTCATGCAGTTTCTGGTAGTCAATGTCGATCTTCCCCATCTTGGGCCGAACCTTCTCTCGCATTTTTGACTTCATGGTTTTCTGTTCTTCCTGTGAGAATGGCAGAAGACACACCATAAAACCAAGTTCACTTGGTGTTCACAACACCAAGTTCAACTCTTGGCAGGCCCAAATCCCTGCTCCCAAAAGAGACAGAGGGAAACCTCATTTATATCATCACAGAAGCCACCAAAATCCTTCCTGCTCAAGTCCCTCAAAATGTGATCCACACTGAACAAAACAGATGCAATATATGAAATCACCCTCAGCTATGTATGTTAAATATTTTGAAAGTCATCTGATCAAAAGACTGACCTCATCAGTTGCCTCTGCAGAAAAGCAGGTGACAAGAGTCTACCTCGGAGGCAGGCTTTGCACCATGTACTTTGGTACCTCCTGAATCTGCGCACTACACACAAAAATTCTCTGATGACTTAACCAGAGTATTTATTAAAATTTTGGAATTTAGGAAGTTAAACAATCACCATACATTTCTAGCCTCAAGGGCATCAGTTCACACAGCAGGCAAAGAACTACAAATAGCCAAAAGCAACCTGCAGAGGAAGGAGTCACGGTGTGCGGCTCAAACAGAGCTTGCAAAGTGCAGGCAGGCAGGGGGACAGAGCCAGGGGGACAGACAAAGGGGCAAACAGAGCCACAAGGAACCAGCAGTCTCAGTGGGGGCAGGGAGCCGGCTCTGAGCAGAGAGGTGAGGTCTGCCTTTCAGGAGCTGTCCTTCCCCTCCTGCCCTCCCTGCCCCCATGTGTCCTATGCAGTGCTGATGTGTAAAACAAAGGATAAACAATCAGACAGTTAATGTGGAGGGGGGTGTGAGGAGCCAGATACGATTCTGAAGCAGGTGGCAGCTAAGGAGTGGATCCCCCAGCGCAGCTCTGAGCGCCAGCCAGGCCCTCACCTTCTCCTGCAGGGCCTCCCGCATCTCCTGGATGCCTGTGCGTTTGATGAAGTCGGGCAGCTCAAAGGGGGGCTTCTCAATGCCTCGTTTGCCCTGTAGGTACTTGCGCTTGAAACACCAGTGGCGTGGCACAGGCACAGAATTCCGCGTGGCCTTGAGGTGAACCAAGAGCTTGGGGTCCTGTGCGGTCACATCGTGCATCTCGACGACATCGGGCCGAGCCACGAGCTGGAAACACAGCAGCATGCCTCTGCAGAGTCCGAGCTTCTCAGACTTAAAGCTGCCTGCCTTCCCTTCCTCTAGAGGGCCATCCTGGGCCTCCTTCAAAGCCCGCCTCCCTACACCCTGGAGGTTCCGGGAGCTCCTGGGCTCCAGGGCCTGCAGGAGCGCCTCAGCATCTCAGCGCTCACCTGCTTGAGCTCAGCCACGGTGAAGCGGTTCATTCGGCGCAGCTTCTTCTTGGACAGTTTGGGGGCTTCCGGCTTCTTTTCCTAGAACAGAACAATCTTCTCTTGTGAGTGGGACTCTTAGGCGACATGAGACCTCCCAGCTTACCCTGAAATTTAAGCCACGGAAGGGCTTCTCCCCTGCAAGAGGTCACCGCGGTCCCTTGCAGGGTGCATCGCAGCCACTCGCCCCCAGAGCCCTTGTTTCCGGGACGTGGCCTCAGCTGTTCATCAGGATAGGGGCGTGGCCTCACCTGTTCGTCGTCGCTGCTGTCATCATCGCTATCCTTGTGCTCCTCCTCAAAGCCCTTCTTCTTGGGCACCGCAGAGTTCTCCATTTTGTCAAGTTTCTCTGGCTCCTTTTCTTTCTCCTTCTTCACGTCATCGGTGAGCTGACGAGACAGACAGCGTGGAACCCCAGCCCTGGGCCCCCCCCTGGTTCCTGAAGCCGGTTCTGAAAAGACACCCCCTCACCCCGCCCCGGCTCAGCAGTGCCCCTTCCGAGTGCCCTGCTCCTTGTACCTTGAAAGCCTCAAAAATCCTCTTGAAGAAGATGAAGTTGGGCTCGTAAATCTCAGGCTCTTCAGTCACATACTCAATTTCCACGTCGGCTGCTGGGGATTCCGAGCCCCGAGAGCGGCCTGACTCTTTATCTCGGTCCCCAGAGCTCTCAGAGGACGCCGCACGCACACGCTGGGGCTTTTTCTTCTTCTTTCGGTTCCGACGCTTCCGATTTTTCTGCCAAAACACGGTAAACCAACTAGGTCAGAGAATCAAAGCACCATGCCTGCCTCCCAACCCCTAATCACCTCACCCAATTTTCCCCAAGCAACTGCAAAAAGAGGCCTCGAAGTGAAACCACAAAGTTCCGCCCCTCTCAAACTCTGTGTCTCTGAGTAAAGTACTGCACCTCTCTGAACCTCAGTTATTTCAGTTCTAAAATGGAGGCATCCATCACACTCAGAACTCAAAGAATTTAGGCCAGATGAATAAAAAAAAATAGTAATGCTCAAAATTCTCCAAGCCAGGCTTCAGCAATATGTGAACCGTGAACTTCCAGAGGTTCAAGCTGGTTTTAGAAAAGGCAGAGGAACCAGAGATCAAATTGCCAACATCCACTGGATCATCGAAAAAGCAAGAGAGTTCCAAAAAAACATATATTTCTGCTTTATTGACTATGCCAAAGCCTTCGACTGTGTGGATCACAATAAACTGTGGAAAATTCTGAAAGAGATGGGAATACCAGACCACCTGACCTGCCTCCTGAGAAACCTATATGCAGGTCAGGAAGCAACAGCTAGAATTGGACATGGAACAACAGACTGGTTCCAAATAGGCAAAGGAGTACGTCAAGGCTGTATATTGTCACCCTGCTTATTTAACTTATATGCAGAGTACATCATGAGAAACGCTGGGCTGGAAGAAGCACAAGCTGGAATCAAGATTGCTGGGAGAAATATCAATAACCTCAGATATGCAGAGGACACCACCCTTGTGGCAGAAAGTGAAGAGGAACTAAAAAGCCTCTTGATGAAAGTGAAAGAGAAGAGTGAAAAAGTTGGCTTAAAGCTCAACATTCAGAAAACTAAGATCATGGCATCTGGTCCCATCACTTCACAGGAAATAGATGGGGAAACAGTGGAAACAGTGGCTGACTATTTTTTTGGGCTCCAAAATCACTGCGGATGGTGATTGCAGCCATGAAAATTAAAAGACACTTACTCCTTGGAAGGAAAGTTATGACCAACCTAGATAGCATATTAAAAAGCAGAGACATTACTTTGCCAACAAAGGTCCATCTAATCAAGGCTATGGTTTTTCAGTGGTCATGTATGGATGTGAGAGTTGGACTATAAAGAAAGCTGAATGCCGAAGAATTGATGCTTTTGAACTGTGTGTTGGAGAAGACTCTTGAGAGTCCCTTGGACTGCAAAGAGATCCAACCAGTCCATCCTAAAGGAGATCAGTCCTGGGTGTTCATTGGAAGGACTGACGCTGAAGCTGAAACTCCAGTACTCTGGCCACCTCATGCGAAGGGTTGACTCATTGGAAAAGACCCTGATGCTGGGAGGGATTGGGGGCAGGAGGAGAAGGGGACGACAGAGGATGAGATGGATGGATGGCATCACCGACTCGATGGACATGAGTTTGAGTAAACTCCGGGAGTTGGTGATGGACAGGGAGGCCTGGCATGCTGAGATTCATGGGGTCGCAGAGTCAGACACGACTGAGCGACTGAACTGAAGGTACTCTGGACAAAGAAGTGGCATGAGACAGCAGCTACTAACCTTTTTTTTTGGCCTCACTGTACAGCATGCGGGATCTTAGTTTCCTGACCAGGGATCAAACTGTGCCCTCTGCAGTGGAAGTGCAGTCTTAACCACTGAACCACGAGGGAAGTCCTAGCAGCTACTAACTATTGAAGATCTGGAACAGGATTCTTTTAGTGCCCAAACCCTCTCTCCAACATCCCTTCCAGATCTAGCTCCCCCCATACCTCCTTCTTGGATACAGACATCGTGTCCTCCTCAGTCTCTGATGCTGAGTGGCCCAGGGACGACCGGGTGTCTGTTTCCATTTCCTCTTCCTCTGTAAGGAAGGAAGATGGCCATCAATCTCTTCACCACAATCCCTCTGTCCCCAGAGCCAGTTTCTCTCTAGAATCCTCCTCGGGGAAGGGGAGGTGGAAGGCAGACTTGGCCCCAGCTCTGCAGGCTCTGTCCTTGTAGCCCTTCAGACTCACCCTGCTGAGAGTTCATCTCTTCCTGGCGGCTCTCCTTCAGCTGCAGGATCTTTTCCAAAGCCTGGGGGATCTTAGGGCCCACAGAGGGGTCATCCATCTGCCAGAGACAAGCCAGGAAGAGGGGATGATCATAGGGCTCTTTTTCCTTGACTTCTACTTCTTGGACTTGAAAGGCTGCTGGCCAGGCATTGGAAACATCGACAGCGGACACCAAGTGGATTCAACTACACCTTAGCATCCCTCAGAGTGAACCCCAGAACCCCACCCTAGAAATGTCTGCCAGACCCGACTGACTTCCTGCCCTACCTAAGTGTGTTTTAAGTAAATATGGATCCCCTCCACCAACCAACCGCACCCTTAGAAGTTCTCCCATCTTCTCTTGAATGCTTCTCTAAAAATCCAGAAATAGTCCCCTTCCAGAACACTCTCCTGTTCCCAGGAAGAACTCTGCAATCTCACCTCTCTGTTCTCATCTCCAGGGGGTGGTGGGGGACCACGGGGCCGAGGAACGGGGGCCCCCATGGGCAGAACAGTGGGAGTGGGGCCCACTGGAGCAGCCACTGAGAGGAGGAAAAAACATCTAATGTCAGAAAAGGTAAGTCACACATCTTAAAATTTACCTTCCTTGCTTCAGAGCCAGGGTAATGGTTACTCTTGGGAGGAGAGGAAGGGCTAGAAGGGAGCAAGGAGGGCTTCTGAAGTGCCAATAATCTTGGTTCTTGGACCAAGTGCTAGCTGTGTGGGTGTGTTGTTTGTGAAAATTCACTGAACTGTACACTTACAATATGTGCACTTTTTTGTGACATATACTTAAGTTAAAAAATTCCGTCACCTTCCTTGCCCTTCCCTTCCATTTCTAGGATCTTACCTCGAGGACCCAGAGGAGTGCGAACACCAATCTGGCCCATGTCTTGTGGGGGCCGAGGGACGGGGGTGCCCATCTTGGCAATCTCCTGCTGTCGTTCCTGCTCCAGTAACACAGCTGCCTGCGAGAGGGAAGTAGGAACTGGGCACACAGCTCTGGAAATCCACTGGGCAGGTATCCCCCAGCAAATGCAGCCTTTCAGCCAGGTAACAGATTAATCAGGTACCAGCACAGATTAATCAGGTACCACCAGCACTCTGACTTCCTTGCCACCCCCATGCTTCTACTCTTGATCTAAATGAAAGAGCCCTCTCAGAACAAAAGAAAACTCCTAGAAATGACACCAAGAAAAACCCAAAGAAAACGCTGGTTCCTAATAATTTTTTTTAATATTTAGTAAACACTGCCTATTTTTCTAACAAGATTTTTCTTCCCAAAAGATAAAAGTTATTTCTAAGAACAATAAATTATTTTCTTGTACTGACCCCTCAAGATCTGCCACAATCTGGGCAAAGACAATACTCTGTAAGTATCTCCATGTTTGTTCCTGTCAATGTTTATCTCCTAATACTCCTGAATAACCTAGTTGGTAACAACTGATACACTGCATCTCAGTAACTGAGGATCTTATGTATCATTCCCTAACTTAAACACACCACATTTAAACTAAGTCTGATACAAATGACTAAATTAGCCCAGAATCCTCTCCAATGTACCTAAAACGATATCACTTAAGACTAGAAGGGATCATGCATGCATGGGTGCTTAGTTGCTCAGTCATGTCCGACTCTTTGCAACTCCATGGGCTATAGCCTGCCAGGCTCCTCTGGTCCATGGGATTTTTCAGGCAAGAATACTGGAGCGGGTTGCCATTTCTTTCTCCAGGGGATCTTCCCGACCCAGGGATCAAACCCATATCTCCTGTGTCTCCTGCAGGCAGACTCTTTACCCACTGAGCCATCGGGGAAGTCCAGTTGGGGTCAGGAAACCTTTTCTGTAATGGGCCAGTCAGTAAATATCTGGGTTGTTTGTAGACTGTTGTAAATTCCTTTCCCCCGTCCCCCCAAAACAGTCCTTCACATATACAAAAACCATCCTTACATCACAGGCCATACAAAAACAGGCTATAGTCCACAGATTACCAACTCCTTGGCTACGTGAAAGAAAGAATTATTTGGGAGATACTGGAACTTAGATGAGGATGAGGTAATCTCCATGGGAAACCTGAATGGCACTGCTAATTTTAGACAGTAAGCACTAGAAGTGACAGACGATGGATTAGACTATGGGGGTCAAAGGTGAGGATGAGGGAGGCATTACCCGCTTCTGCTGCTCCAAAAGTTCATGTTCCTTCAGTGAATGGTCCCCCTGCTTAAAAAAGAAAATAAGCTCATACCAGCACCCGCACCCCACCGGCCAGGCTGCCACAACTCTGCTTCCTGGTCTGCTCTTCTAGCCTATGCCCCAAAGACTTGGGTCCAGATCTTCCCAGACGCCTTGGCCCCAGTATCTGGCTCCCCCGGAGGCCCCACTCCCCTTTCAGGACGCTGGTGGGACCCAGGCTTGGGCTGCCACCCTCCCTACCTGCTTGGCACGCTCCTCCTGCTGCATCAGCAATGCTGCCTGTTGCTGCGCCAGCTTCAGCCGCTCTTCCTCAGACAGTGCCACGGGCTCGCCCACCCGGAGAGGAGGAGGTGGCCCCAAGTTTGGTGGGCGGGGTCCAACTGCCATAGGAAAGCCAAGGCCAAGTCCAGGTGGGGGTGGTGGAGGTGGTGGAGGGGGTTGTAGAGGAGGGAGACCCATGGGTGGGGGCGGCATGGGAATCCCCGAGAGCTGTGGGGAAAAAAATAAGACCATTAACTGCGAAGCATTTATGTAATGGCAGGCATGTGCTGGGGAACTAATATAAGGCTGGCACTGGGATTCAAAGTCAAATGATGCACAATTCTTGCGTTCAAGAAAATAATATGGGCTTCCCTAATAGTCCAGTGGTTAAGAATCCGCTCAATGCAGGGGACATGGGTTCGAGTCCTGCTCTAGGAAGATTCCACGTGCTGAGGGGCAACTAAGCCCATGTGCAGTGTGTGCTGCAGCTGCTGAAACCGGCATACCCTGGAGCCCATGCCCTGCAACAAAAGACCACTGCAATG
The DNA here is from genome assembly GCF_910594005.1 of Cervus elaphus. Classification (NCBI taxonomy): domain Eukaryota; kingdom Metazoa; phylum Chordata; class Mammalia; order Artiodactyla; family Cervidae; genus Cervus; species Cervus elaphus. The sequence goes on from NC_057816.1 coordinate 6,797,653, forward strand.
GGATGGCCGCACACTGCAACTCAACAGTAGTTCTGTGCTCACTTCAACTGGAAAGGGCCTGCACGCAGCAATGAAGACCCAGTGCAGCCACAAGTATAAAGAAAGAAAGAAAAGAATACCCTACAGCAGGAGCCAGAGAAGAGCATGTTAACTCTGGGGCACCAACTGATGAAAGCTATCAGCTCTGTCCCAGAAAAACATCATGAACACAGACTTCACATACAATTTCAGGAGACTCAGGGACACCTCTAAAGGCCATCTAAAAACTCCTCCTCCCCTCAAAAAATAAAAACCTTCTTAGGCCACACATAGAAGTCCCTGGACCCCAAGTCAGGGCCACTGCTCTACAGAAAAACAATCAAATCGTGGATCAGAAAAGACATGGAAATTGAGAGAATTTAAATAAATAAGACCCAGTGTGCCCCAATGACTGATTAAATATAGACAGTATGAAATTAAATCAGAGAGTAAGCCCTAATTTCTCACTGAATAACATGGGAACTCTGCACTGGAAGGGCAGAGAAGAGAGTGGTTACTTCCAGCTAGGGGAAGATTATGTCAGGTTTCCAGATATTTAAGCTGAATCTTAAATGATACATGAAATCTGAGAAAGGAAGTAAGAGTCTGGACGAAAGAAGAACTGAGTTGTTCCCAGTTCTTTCATCAGTGTACCTCCCTGCCCAATGGGTTAGGTGCATTCCTCTGTACGCTCAGAGGAGGGGCTACTCTGAGCAGAAAAGAATTTTATCAAGTGAGACCGCCTCCTTACCTGTGCTGACATAGGAGGAGGAGCAGCTTTGTCCCCATCTTCACCTCTCAGAACGGGACGATTCAGGACGATGCCAGTCTGTGAAAGAGAAAAGACTATAGGTCAGTCTAAAAGGAGCTGTTGCATGAAACTGCGTTCGCTCTCATCTAGTCGACAAAATTTACTCAGTGACTGTCTGCCAGAGCTCGGAATGGATTCTGGGGCGAAACGATATATACAAAAGCAATTACACGGCAGACAAGCAGCAGCCAAGACCCCACTTGCTGTACCGAGATTCGTAAACAACGAAGACCGCGTTGTAACGGGTCATTAATGCCTCCTGCAAAGGCTCGGCCTATCCTCATGTCCCGCCACCAACACTTACTTGGCGAGTGTAAGTCTGCAATCGCTCCACGAGCTCCTCGCGACTCCCTGCTAAGCAAAGCACAGGATCAACGGGGTAGGTCAGGCCGAGCAGGCCAGCCTGCCCAAGTCAGGCCCCCGCGCCCAGCCTCCAACCCCCGCCCCTGGGTCTCCTGGGTAACCAGCTCCGCTTCCCCGCAGGCCTGCACTTTCCGGCTCTTGACTTCCCATGCTCCTCACCCTGGATGGGAGCTCCGATCTCTGCTAATTTGGCCTGAAGCTCCTGGGCAGCCCAGGCACCATAGTGCCCAGGTGGTGGCGGCGGCGGCAGCTGCAACTCTCCCTTAGGAGGCTCGGGATGCTCGGCCGCCATCTTAGCCGCAGGAAGGCGCGCGACCAACCCGGAAGCTCGGACCAGCCTCCGGGCCCACTTCCCGGAACTTCCGGTAGGGCCATACGCCACGTCCGCTCTAGGGTTGCCTGGCAGTTCCCATTAGGGCCCACCCCCTGCCGTTCGCCAATGCTCCTTAGGGAGCCTGGTCGCGAAGCCTTCTGGGAGTTGTAGTGCACAGGTCACGGTCTCTGCGGATCCAAATCCGGGAGGACCGCGACCGGCGGCGACGCCGGGAACACTGCAGGCCAGAGCCGGGGCGGGGCTGTGGGGAAAGCAGGTCCTGCCCGAAGGGCGTGCTTTCTGCATCTCACTGGCCTCAGCTCAGACCTCCCGCCTTGCGGCGCTCCTCCCTGGTTGGGCTTGAGAGGCCCGGACGCTTACGTTCTCCAGGGATTCGTTCCCCCGGCGGTCGCGCGCTGTGGGCGCCAAGCGGGAGTTTGCCGCCGATGCCTGTGATAAAACAGTGTCTGATTGTCTGCCCGCCCACCCCCGGCCCAGGCATGGATGAATGGGCTGAAAGGAGATCGGAGCCGGGAGCGAAGCCGGCCCTCCGGGCTGAGATCCAAATGCCGACCTGGGGGAAGGGCCACACTAAAGCCCCTTTTTCCACCTTCCTGGCCGGCTCAAATGTCATCTACGCTAAGCTGTCTCCCGCCTTTCCTGCCCTGGAGCGGCCAAACCTACACCATTTGTTTTGAAATCTTTCTTGCCCCTTCTCTGCACTTACAACTCCCAAGACATGAGTTTTTACTGTCTCACAGTACCTGGCGTTAGAGGTGCTCAATAAATTATTACTGGGAGAAAAAAAAAAAGCAGTCTTAAGCGACAAGATTTGGATCCTTTTTAGTCTTGAAAATAAACGCAGGGGAATTCCCTGGTGGTCCAGTGGATAGGACTCAGTGCTTTCACTGCGGAAACCCGGGTTCCATCCGTGGTCCGGTAACTAAGATCCCATAAGCCGCACCGCAAGGCCAAAAAAGAACGAGGAAATAAACCCAGGACCTTTTCTTCCCTCATCCCCACCAGCCTACTGGCGCAGCAGACCCTGTCTGGTGCTGTCCTACCCCACCAGCGGCCTATGCCCCTGAGGGAGGGATGGGCAGGTGCCCCTTGCTTGCCCACCTTCTGCTTCTCCCTGTCCTGATCAGTCAGTTCAGTTCATCTTCCCACCTCTGCCTCTCGCTCTGAGATCCCCCTCCAATTCTAGTGCTGCTCTCTCACGGACAGCCAGGTCTCAGCCAGTGTGCATGTATGTGTGTTGGATGAGCGAGCTGGGCAACTCAAAATGGTCTCTATTCCCTCTCCCTGCCCTCCACACCCACATCCCTCAGACCTTCTCTCTAGCATGCTCTATTTCACGGATCACCCCCAACAGAGGAGTAGCTGGGAGGAGGGAAAAAAGAACGGGATGTCAGGTCCAGGGAAGGTGAGGTTTAGGATAGACAAAGGACTGGGCCAGGAAGGTTGCTTGCAACCTCACCCTGGCTAGGAAATTCTCTTTGCTCCTGCCCAAACCTAAACCCTCCCCCTTTTCATCACTACCATCATCCCAGTCTCCTAACATTCCCAGAGGAGATGCCAAACCCAGAAAGGACAGAAGAAAGAACAGCAGTGCCCCCCAGCCCTCCAGCTTGTCAGCCCACTCAGGCAGAACCATTCCTGATGCAAAGGAAATGTCTTTCTGCTCACTGTAACTGGAGAACCACTGGCAGGTCATCTGAGGCCAGAGGCCCCAAGTCATATGTGTGTGCTAAGGAAAAACTTGGGGGTCTCTGAGGCAGGATAAACTAAGGGCTGATGCGTGAGGATGCAGTGTGACCAGGACCAGAAAGGGACAGGCCAGGCGGGGTGTTCATTTGATGATAACAGCCTTGGGACCTGGACAGGATATGACCCTCTTCCAATTGTGCAGAAGGGAAGACGGGCAGAGAGAAACTGACTTCCCCAAGGGACCAAACGGATCACAAGCAGTTCTCTTGAGTCTGAGATTCCCCATTCCCTTCTGCTTAGTAAGGACCCTCACACAACACCTGTGTATCTGTGTGGGTCTAGAATGGAATCCAGCCCCTTCCAGGCCCAGCTTTGGGTGGCTGCCTCAGCTCCAGGATCCTGGCCACACCAGTCAGAGACAGCAACAGAAAGCAGGGGTTCATGAGAACCACGTAACTCAATGTGGGGCTCTGGGTGTCTGGGAGAACTCAGCTCCCAGGTGGTTGGAGCGGAGGACTAAGAAGGCAGTAGAAAAGTCAGGACTATTCTCACAGAGCCTTCACATGGGTCATCTCTGCAGCCTCAGAACAGCTCCACAAACAGCTCCCTATAGTAGAGCTGGAAGCAACCAGGTCCAGGGAGTTGCCTCTTAACCCTAGAATTTAAGTTCACCCCCAGGTTGAATTTGAGTTCCCTGATTCCCAGCACAAACTGCCCAGGCAGGGGTCCCGGGTCCATGAAAACTCTGGCCGGGAATAAGTGCATCCGGACTCCTGGTGCAGAGGAGGAGAGGGTCAGTGGCAGACTGGAATGGAAGGGGTCCCCAGGGGTGTGAGGACAGATGGAACCAGGCCTCAGGCTGGAAGGTATTCCCCTGCTGGAGGTGGAAAGAGGAGAAGGGGGTGGGCGGAAAGCATGTGGGGACTTGTGCATGTACCTGTGTCTCTAATTCCCCTAGGACCGACCTGGCCAAGGGTAACCAGTGGGGGCCCGGGAATGCCCAGCAAGGCTGGAGTGCCCAAACACCTTCCAGGCCTTAGTTTCCCCTTCCGTAGTGGGAGGGCAAGCAGCTGACCACCCTGGAGTCCAGACTGTACCAGACGGCCCAGGGAAGATGCCCGCATTCGAAGACACCCCTGGGAGAGAGTCCCGCGGGCGGCCCCCTCCTCTTCCCACTCTGCCCCTCCCCCTCCCCTGCTCGCCGGCCCCCGCCCCCGCCCCGCCTCCGCCTCCGGTGTGCGATGGGGGGCGGGCAGCGGGCTGAGCCAAGAGCAGCGGAGCTGGGCCGACGCTGCCACCTGATCCCATCCAAGCGCGCAGAGGCCAGCGAGCGACCAGCACTCTGCGCGCTGGGCCCCCAGCGCCCTCGGACCCTCAGCGGATTTCGCCGCAAGGTCTGGGGAGATAGCGGCGACCCCCCTCCACGCGGGTCCAGGCAGAGTCCGGTCAGCGTGAGTACTGCGGCGGCCGGCCTGGGGCTGGAGGGGCGGGGGTGGACCGGACCTGAATGAGGGATGCCGGCTGGGGCGGGAGAGTGTCTTGGAGGCCGGCGCCTGAAGAGCATGAGGAGGGAGGGGGGCTCTTGGCCCCCGGCAGAGGAGGAGAGGAATGGGTGAGAGCGCGACGCTGGCCTATCCCTTATTGGGGACCAGATCCCAGTGACCCGATCCCTGGGGGAGGTTGGCATGCAGTTGAGGGAATGGGGGCTGGGAGGGTGGGGGGCAGTGATGGACAGAGGAGGATGAAGGGAAATCAGAGGCAGGGAGGAGGTGGCGGTGGATGACAGGCAGAGGGGACTGGGGGGCGGGGGTGACCTGGCGAAGGCTGGTGGGTAAGAAAGGAAGGAAAAGAGGGAGCTGGAAAGACATTTCATCTCCTGGGCCACTAGTGTACAGCCTCTCTGCCCATGGCCCCTTCCTCCTCAGTGCAGGGGGCAGTTGCCCTCTTCACCCGGCGGTGCCATCCTCAGTAAAGAGGCAGTCTCCAGGTCACCCGAGGGTCAGGTCCAGGTGGTGGGGGCCAGGGCGCCCTCCTCCTCCAAGGGCACCCATCTCAGCCCTAGAGCCCTCAGGGAGCGAGCAGCGGGCTTGTGTGGCAGTGGGTGGGCATCTAGACCAGTTTTCAAAGCTTTGGCCAGCTAAGCCATTTCTTCTTTGGTTCCCTGGAGAAAGGAAAGCAATTTGCAAACCGTGCGGCAGCCTGCGGTAGATTGTTCTGACTAAAATTAGCACTGATTTTCTCACGAGCCCAGGCACCCTGACTTGTCTGGGACACGACTGAGGGAAACTCTCATCGGAGAAGACACAGGGGAGGCCAGGAGAAGTCTGAAACATGTGAGAGGCAGGAGCCAGGGCCCTTGCTCTCAGTTCCGATCCCAGCAGGCTGCCACCCACCCCCACTGACCTAGGGGTTACCGAGGGAAACCAAGAGCCCCAGGTGGCCCCCTTCCCGGGTGCCGGTGGCCTGACCCCGTGTCCACAGCAGGCATTGCGGAGTGAACTTGCCAAGCAAAGGGGCACCCACCTCCTCGGGTGTCCGAGCAGCACCCTCTCTCGGGACCTGGAATGTTTAGCCTGGCCGAGTGCCCACCCACAGGAGACAGGGTTACTGCTTTTAAATACCTGAAGGTCTGTCATGGAGAAAAAACTTACAGGGTTCCTGCGGCCTAGCAGGGCAGCATGAGCAACCCCGAGTGTGGAAGGTGGAAGGGGACAGGCCGAGGAGGGCGCAACCAGCAGTAGGCTGAGTTCAACTGTCCCAGAAAGAACTTTTGAAACAGCCAAGGCTGCTCAGAAGCAACCCAGGCTGTATCTGCAGGCAGCGAGCCTCCAATCATGGATGGGGAACATGCAGAAGCTGCTGCCTACCTTGGAGGACTGGCATCCAGGGAGTTCTTACACGGATGATACCCTGTACCCTGCAGGCCTCAGACTGGCTGGCTCCCCAGGGCTAGGCCATGGCAGAGATGGGACGGAGGGCACCACCAACCACCCCATCACCTTTCTCCCTATAGCCTGGTTGAAGCATCTCCCAGGCAAAGTCCCACTGTAGCTGTCCCCAGGCTTGACCTCCTGGGCTGACCTGGAGTCTCTGAAAAATAGACTGGTTTCAGCAACTTAGAATATATATAATCTTGGATGTTAGCTCCTGAGTGTATGTGCTTTAATTTATGTTTCTTCACCTTTTTATACTGTTTTAGTAAATGAACCATTTGTGTAATTTCTATTGCAAAAAAAAAAAAAAAAGGCTGGTTTCAGTGAGTTGAGCAAAGATGGAAATTGGTGGTCCTCCATGTGGCCCCAGTGGGAAACTCCTGCCTGGTCACCAAGTCCTCTCGGCAGGATAAGTGACAGGGGAGAAGCTGTGTGTCCTGAGTGGGCTCTGACTCCCTCATGCTGGTGCTTCACATGGGCAGCGGCAGCCCTCCTCCCCCCCAGCAGTCCTTGAAGACGGGGATCTTAGGCTTTCTCTGCTGCGCCCTTGGTTGCCCTCTCTGGCTGGGTGCTTCACATCCCTTGGCTCCGGGAGGATTAAGTCTGTCTGCAGGCTGGCGGAGGAAACCAGGTGAGGGGGCCTGGAGAGAAGGGAAAGGCATAACCTGGACATCTTTACACCCCAACAGGTTTCAATGTAATCCAGGATTAATTAGGGGGAGGGGGGAGCTAAAGGAGAAGGACTAGAAGCCAAGCCCAGGGGAAGGTCATGGTCAAAGAGTTTTCACATTACTTCAACCCTCCTGAGACTGAGATGTCCTAGTTCCACACACATGCACGTGCCCAGAAGGTTCCAGGCTCCCCCTTCCCTTTGGAGAGGGGTGCATGCGAGGATGAAGCCAAACCTGAACCTGGAGATGGAGGCCCCCGAGACAGAGACCCCCACCCTCACCGGGGGACAGGCATTGCCACTGAAGCTGCCTTTCCACTGAAGCTGCCAAGGGTCAGGGTGCCCTTGAGCTAACACATTCATGCGGGGACAGGTGACTGGCCAGACACCAGGCCCTCCTCCTGCCTCTCGCTCCTGCTGCTCAGCTGAGATGGAGGCCCACCTTCCCTTGGAGAATCTCTGTAGGGCAATGAGCAGGAAGCCCCCTGTATTCCCCTCCCAACTCCCAGGCGGCCACCCTCTTCCTTGGCCAGGCACCTCTCACTGCCATCACCGACGGGGCAGCCAGGGTTTCAGGTGTCTGGGGATGCAATTCAGATTGAGTTCCAGGATCGCAGGTCCTTCCTTTCTTTCCCTCATGGATCAGAGGTATGCAGTATTGCAGAGTCCGGGGCAGGGATGGGGAAATCAGTTCTCTGTGGAAGCAGCACACATGCTGTCTGAGGGCATGGACTCTGAAGCCGGATGTATCTGGAAGCAGATCTGAATCCAGACCCTGCTAACACCAGCTGTGTGACCCAGATAAGTGACACCAGTCCTTAGAGCCTCAGTTTCCTTGTCTGTAAAATGGGAACACCTATGTTAGGGTTGCAGTGAGGATTAGATGAAATTAGGTGTGCAGTCGTATAATACATATAGTAAGCCTCTTCCTCATATCAGAGACTCAAGAAGGTGAAGGCCTGGTCAGTGTTTCTGAGGAGCTCAGTGTCTGGGGAGTCAAGACTAACCCCTGGCTGAAGAAGCAGTCAGGCAAGGAGTCCTGTAGGAGAGGAAACCCTGAATTGAGACTTCTGTGCTAAGCCAGGCACTGTTGCTCAGACAGACATAAATGGCCACGAGACAAAGATGAATTAGGGGCAGGCAGAGAAGCAGAGACCTGGCTCAAGGGAGGGAGTGGCTATAGCCTGAAGGGCTGGCCAGACCCCAGAGCCTGTAATTCCACCCAAGACTGAGTTATCTGGAGCACCGTGGAGATAGGGTCATGGTAACAGGAGGTAGGAATCTGATCTTCCCTGGCCTCTCTGCACACCCCACCCTTCGGAGCTCTCGTTTGCAGCAGTCCTGTTGGGGCTCGGCGCCCATCTCCTCTGCCCGCTACAAACCTGTTTTCCTCCTTCTCCTGCCAGGCCTCACAGGAACACTGGCCTTGCTACCGGAGCCCCAGGAGCCCCCATGAGTGCCGGCGAAGGGAGTCCTGGATAGTGAGGCCCTGGCTGGTCCAGGGGTGGGTACCCCATCATGCCGCCCGTTCTCCAGCGCCTGCAGCAGGCCACCAAGATGAGCCGTAGGAAAATCCTGCTGCTGGTGCTAGGATGCAGCACCTTAAGCCTCCTCATCCACCAGGGGGCGCAGCTCAGCTGGTAAGGGGGCGGGGTCTCGGTGAGGGGGCGGTGCCCAGGAGTTGCCGGGTTAGCGAATGGGAGCTCTCCTTCTCCTCCCTTCTCGTTCCTTAAACCTGACATAAGAGTCTATCTTCTGCTGGGCTTTGCTCTTTCCTGTGTTCTCAAAGCGCTTTCCATACATTCTCTTTAGATCCACACAACCTCCTTGGGAAGGACTTCACTGAAAGTGTGTGTTGTAGTGGATGTGGACGTGAAAGTTGTGTCCAACACTTTGCGACCCCATGGACTGTAGTCCGTGGAATTCTCCAGGCCAGAATACTGGAGTGGGTAGCCTTTCCCTTCTCTAGGGCATCTTCTCAACCCAGGGATCGAGCCCAGGTCTCCCGCATTGCGGGCGGATACTTTACCAGCTGAGCCACAAGGGAAGCCCAAGAATACTGGAGTGGGAATAGAATACTATTCCTTCTCCAGCACATCTTCCCGACCCAGGAATCAAACTGGAGTCTCCTGCATTGCAGGCGGATTCTTTACCAACTGAGCTGTCAGGAAAGCCCTGAGTATGTAAACTGAGATTCTATTCCAGCCCGAGTCTTTCCCTCAGCATCACTTCTGGTGGATGGGAGGCAGAGAGGCTGAATATCTTACGAAGTGAAAAAGAACTTTAAGAACAAAAACAGAAGTGCGTACCTCCATATAAATTGCACTTAAGAACTTTACTATGGGTAACTTACATACAGGCAGGCAGGATCTAGTAGATGGAGGATCCAGAGGCATTCACAGTGGCGTCGGAAGGGGTACAGGGAGATTTAAAGGGGCAAAAGCTAAAAACAGAATGTGACTACTCAGGAGTACATCCTCATGGACGGAAAGGCGGTGGTATCCTCCACCCCGGAGTGGGGGGCGTTGGCGGTTTTGTGGCCTTAACCATCTGCATCAGCAAAAGGCAGTCTTGCAGTTTTCACATGGGATGAAGGCAAGGGTAAAGTCTGGGGAGTTTACCTGGCTTGAGTGCACTTCTTATGAGTAGGCTAAATCGCAGTTACACAGAAAAGGGAGGGTGTAGGGCTGCTGGCCTGTGATGGAGTCAGTGCAGTTCAGCCACACACTCCCCAGAGAACTGCAAACAGCTTCACTCTACTGTTTTTCTGGGCAAGTCTCACTTCTCTGAGCCCATTTGCTCATCTAGAAATGACAGTGACACTATGCGTGACCTTGCCACTCCCCCTGATACAGGATACAACGTGATGATGAATAGCAGCCCTGACCCTACTCCTGGCTCACTGCATGAACCCAATAAATCCCTGCACTGCCACCCCCCCACCCCGCCCCACCCAGGACCTGTTTGCCATTCTCTACATGGTCATCCGTGAGAACAGTGTGAATGGGCCCAGTCCCTCCTGCCAGATGCCTTTCTGGTCTTATGGAGCATCTGTGTAGACATCCTGAACCCAAACCAGGAAGGTAATCTCACGGGCATCCTCAAGGCTGCTTAGAGTTGCCCTTGTTGCCTGATGCTTAGGATGGCAGAAAAGAAACAGGAGAGTGACTCAAAGTCTGGAGTGAACTTACAGGTCACCTAGTAAGGTCACCTTGAACACCCTTGTTTCAGGAGCAAGGAAACAGAAATGAAAGTTTCATGAAGGCTAGGATTATTATGTTTTTTTATGCTATTATATTTCTGGAGCCCAGAACAGTTCCTAGCACGAAGTAAAGTAGTAGATGCTTAAACAAACAAAAAAAAAACCTGAATGAATGAATGAGGTTCCAGAGGACTTGATGGAATCATATAACAACAGGTTGCTTCAGAGGCCCTGCCACTCATCTACAATGTGAGGAGCCTGTTGTTGTTCAGTCGCTAGTAGTGTCCAACTCTTTGCGACCCCATGGACTGCAGCACACCAGGCTTCCCTGTCCTTCACTATCTCCCATAGTTTGCTCAGATTCATGTCCATTGAGTTGGTGACGCTATCCAACCATCTCATCCTCTGTTGCTTTCTCCTGCCCTCAGTCCTTCCCAGCATCAGGGTCTTTTCCAATGAAATGAAGAGCCAGTGGAAAGAGTAAAAATGAGAACGACAACAGACAGTAAGAGGATTTGGCGATTTTATCTGAGTTTCTGGACTTATAGAAATGCTTTTCCTCTTCCTGTTCTTCAGTTTGTACACCTGTAAAGTGAAATTTCTCAAGGGTCCCCAAGGGCCTTTGTCCTTGTATTATTTTATTTTGCTTTTTTAAAACACTAAGGGTTTATTTATTTGTTTGGCTGTGCTGGGCCTTTATGCCACACACAGGCTTCTCGTTGAAGCGGCTCCCCTTGTTGCAGAACACTGGCTCTAGGTGTGCGGGCTTCCGTAGTTGTGGCTCGTGGGCTCTAGAGCGCAGGCCTGGCAGTTGTGGCACACGGGCTTAGTTGTTTAGCAGCATGTGGGATCTTCCCAGACCAGGGATCGAACCTCTGTCTCCTGCATTGGCAGGCAGATTCTTAACCACTGGACCACCAGGGGAATCACTGTCCTTGTATTATTTTTTATGGGTAACCAAATACCACAAAACTTAAGTGACTGAAAACATCAAACATTTATTATCTCACTCCTGTGGGTCAGGAATTCAGGCTTGCCCTAGCTGGATGCCTCTGGTTCGAGGCCTTTCACAGAGTTGCAGTCAAACTGGTGGTTGGAGACAGCGGTTTAATCTGAAGCCTTGATTGGAAGGGCTCCCCTTACAAGCTCCTGTATATGGTTGCTGCGGGAGGCTTCAGCTCTTCAAGCAGGTTGATGACAGACTGAGGGCCTGATTCCTTGGGGACTGACTGTTCCCACCTGGTACCTCGCCCCCTGCATGAGTTATCCTAGAGAGAGTGAGAGAAGGATACCAAGACAGTGCCATAATCTTTTTACAATGTAATCTCACAAGTCACATCCCACCATTTCTGCCCTATTCTAACTCCTTAGAGGCATCAATAAGTCCCACTCATATTCAAGAGGTGGGACATACACACGAGTGTGAATGACAAGAGGTCAACAGGTGAAAGGTTGTTGCTGAACCGCGGAAGATGCTGGGATTCTTGGCCTCCGGAAGAGAAGAATTCAATCCAGGGCCAGGGACGAGGCTTGATCACTCAGAGCTTTTGTGTAATAAAGTTTTATTAAAGCATAAAGGAAAAAGAAAGCTTCTGACATAGACATCAGAAGGGAGCAAAGAATACCCGCCTGCTAGTCTTTAGCTGGATGTTAGATAGTTACTAGCAGCCTGTTAACTAAATAAAGGAATGTCTCAAAACTCAGAGAATGGCACCAGGCCCCTGACCCACAAGATGTATTTTGAGATAATCTTGGCACCAGGTGAGTCATCCCGGGCCATAAAATGATTGATTTGAATCTTGTAGAAAGACAGATTCAGTTCAGTTGCTCAGTTGTGTCCAACTCTTTGCGACCCCATGAACCGCAACACACCAAGCCTCCCTGTCCATCACCAACTCCCGGAGTTTACCCAAACTCATGTCTATCTAGTCAGTGATGCTATCCAACCATCTCATCCTCTGTCGTCCCCTTCTCCTTCTGCCCTCAATCTTTCCCAGCATCAGGGTCTTTTCAAATGAGTCAGCTCTTCACATCAGGTGGCCAAAGTATTGGAGTTTCAGCTTCAACATCAGTCCTTCCAATAAACACCCAGGACTGATCTCCTTTAGGATGGACTGGTTGGACTTCCTTGCAGTCCAAGGGGCTCTTGAGAGTCTTCTCCAATACCACAGTTCAAAGGCATCAGTTGTTCAGCACTCAGCTTTCTTTATAGTCCAACTCTCATATCCATACATGACTACTGGAAAAACAATAATTTCATTTACATAGATTAGGAGAACAATGTCTGAGTATAACATATTGGTTTGTCAAGTCAGTGCTGAGCCTAAATCTGAGCTTTTAGGCCGAACTGACTTGAAGATAGAGTCTAGGGTAAATGCATAGTACATTAACATAGCTTAAGACAAATATTTCCATTAAAAAATGCATTGGTTAGCTCAAGATTTGAGAAACATTAAGTTCAGGTGGAACCAGGTGTCATTATGGCAACACAGTATTTTAAGAGAAACCTCTTTTTAACTTTGTATAGAGAAGGGGAAAACATATAACACTAGTTTGTTTCCTCTTGCTGCTTAAAGTGAAAGTGAAGTCGTTCAGTCATGTCCAACTCTTTGTGACACCATGGACTATAGCCTACCAGGCTCCTCTGTCCATGGGATTTTCCGGGCAAGAATACTGGAGTGGGTTGCCGTTTTCTTCTCCAGAGGATCTTCCTGACCCAAGGATGGAACCCGGGTCTCCCACATTGTAAGCAGACGCTAGAGAGATTTAAAAAAAAAAAAAAAGTCTGACACTTGCAGTCTATTTCCTCCGTTTGGAGACCCCTGGCCTTCCTGCCTGTTACCCTCTCACAGGGAATCCCTGGAGGGTGGTCATCTTAGATGCTGCGTACCATACATCTGTGTACTGTTTTGTGGGTAACGCCCTGGGCCCATCCCCACCATTCTTGGGGAGAGGCCAGGTCGAGCAGTACCCTCTCACACCCTCCTCCCTGCACACGCCGGACCCTGCAGGTACCCCAAGCTGTTCCCTCTGAGCTGCCCGCCTCTGCAGGACTCTCCGCCGCGCCCCAAGCACATGACCGTGGCCTTTCTGAAGACGCACAAGACTGCGGGCACGACGGTGCAGAACATCCTGTTCCGTTTCGCCGAGCGCCACAACCTGACGGTGGCCCTGCCTCACCCGAGCTGCGAGCACCAGTTCTGCTACCCGCGTAACTTCTCGGCGCACTTCGTGCACCCGGCCACGCGGCCGCCGCACGTGCTGGCCAGCCACCTGCGCTTCGACCGCGCGGAGCTGCAGCGCCTCATGCCGCCCGGCACCGTCTACGTCACCATCCTGCGCGAGCCGGCCGCCATGTTCGAGTCGCTCTTCAGCTACTACAACCAGTACTGCCCCGCCTTCCGGCGCGTGCCCAACGCGTCGCTCGAGGCCTTCCTGCGCGCGCCCGAGGCCTACTACCGCGCGGGCGAGCACTTCGCCATGTTCGCGCACAACACCTTGGCGTACGACCTGGGCGGCGACAACGAGCGCAGCCCCCGGGACGACGCCGCCTACCTGGCGGGCCTCATCCGCCAGGTGGAGGAGGTCTTCTCGCTCGTCATGATCGCCGAGTACTTCGACGAGTCGCTCGTGCTGCTGCGGCGCCTGCTGGCCTGGGACCTGGACGACGTGCTCTACGCCAGGCTCAACGCGCGCGCCGCCAGCTCGCGCCTCGCCGCCATCCCCGCGGCGCTCGCGCGGGCTGCGCGCGCCTGGAACGCGCTCGACGCCGGCCTCTACGACCACTTCAACGCCACCTTCTGGCGCCGCGTGGCGAGTGCCGGCCGCGCCTGCGTGGAGCGCGAGGCGCGCGAGCTGCGCGAGGCCCGGGAGCGCCTGCTGCGGCGTTGTTTTGGCGACGAGCCGGTGCTGCGACCCGCGGCCCAGATCCGCACCAAGCAGCTGCAGCCGTGGCAGCCCAGCCGCAAGGTGGACATCATGGGCTACGACCTGCCCAGCGGCCGCGCCGGTCCAGCCACCGAGGCCTGCCTCAAGCTGGCCATGCCCGAGGTGCAGTACTCAAGCTACCTGCTGCGCAAGCAGAAGCGCCGAGGCGGCATGCGCCTCCGGCCCGAACCGGTCCTAGACAACCCCCCTCCTCGGCCCATCCGGGCGCTGCGCCCAGGCCACTGAGCTCCGGGTGGGAGTCTGGCCCCTGACCTGCCCACCAGGGTCTTTCCTAGGGCTGCCTCCGGGTCCCACCGCATCAGGGCCCTTTCTCCCGAGAGGGGCTGCAGCAGTAAGTGGGGGCGCATCTCCCTGTTTGAGCCCACCTCCCAGGAAGGTGTAGGCCCAATAGAACCCCGGGCCACTCTCTCCTTTGTCCTATTTGGATGGTGGCTTTGCCAAGAGATTTGAGGCCCGTTCAGAACTGCCCACCCTGCCTTCTTAAGGGGATTGAGGACCCCTCCACCTGTCTTTCCAAGTGGATGAGTCCATGCCACAGAGAGGGGCTGAGCTCTGGGAAAGGCTACTCTGCCCGTCAGCCTCCTGAGTTCTTGCTCCTTCTGCCAGGGGTCAGAGGCCCCCACACTGTCTGTCTTCCAGGTTCCACCCTCCTAACAGACCTAAGCTGCTCCCAGACCCCCAGAACCAAAAGTTCTTGGGGTGGGCTTTTTGTTTGGTTTTCCATTTTTAAATAAAATATTTTAAAATGTGCATGTTGTATGTCAGTCATTAAAAGCCAGTTCCCCGCTCTTTGAGGATGAGGCAGATGCCTAAGAATAGATGTGGCTGTTACCATGAGAATGGGGACCCAGTGAAACTGAGCAGGATCTTCGGGCTCCTGGACATAAAAGCCTTTCCATGTCCCCCGTTTCTTGTTGGTAAGCAGCAGACTCCACCCTCCATGACCTTCCCTGAGTTCCAAAGGGCAGATTTGAACAGTTGCTCATCAAACAAGGTAGCAGATGCAGAGACAAGAGAGGACCAGCAGCCTTGGGGCAGGGTCCTGGTTCCACCTCAAGGGGTACACATAACGGTATCTTTTGAGCTCTTTATAGAATTAAAACCCCCAATAAATGGCAGGTATCAGCGTTCTTCATTCCAGAGAAGACCGCCTGAGGGCAGATTAAAGACCAGAGAAGTCTCAAGAGATTGTTGTCGTTCAGTCGCTAAGTCCTGTCTCAACCCCATGGACTGCAGCACACCAGGCTCCTCTGTCGCTCCATTATCTCAGGAGTTTGCTCAAATTCAAATGCATTAAGGCAGTGATTCTATCTAACCATCTCATTCTCTGCCACCCCTTTCCCCTTTTGCATTCAATCTTCCGAAGCTTCAGGGTTTTTTTCCAGTGAGTCAACTCTTTGCATCAAGTGGCCAAACTCCTGGAGCTTCAGTGGGTGTCCTTCCAATGAATATTCAGAGTTGATTTCCTTTAGGACTGACTGGTTTGATCTCCTTGCAGTCCAAGAGACTCTCAAGAGTCTTCTCCAACACCACAATTGGAAAGCATCAATTCTTCACCACTCAATCTTCTTTATGGTCCAAATCTCACATCTGTACATTACTGTACATAACTGTACTGGAAAAACCATAGTTTTGACTATATGGACATTTGTCGGCAAAGTAATTTCTCTGCTTTTTAATATGTTGTCTAGGTTTGTCATAGCATTCCTTCCAAGGAGCAAGCATTTTTTAATTTTCTTCAAGAGATGGGAATACCAGACCACCTGACCTGCCTCTTGAGAAATCCGTATGCAGGTCAAGAAGCAACAGTTATGACTGGACATGGAACAACAGACTGGTTCCAAACAGGGAAAGGAGTACGTCAAGGCTATATATTGTCACCCTGCTTATTTAACTTCTATGCAGAGTACCTCATGAGAAACGCTGGGCTGGAGGAAGCACAAGCTGGAATCAAGATTGCCAGGAGAAATATCAATAACCTCAGATATGCAGATGACACCACCCTTATGGCAAAAAGTGAAGAAGAACTAAAGAGCCTCTTGATGAAAGTGAAAGAGGAGAGTGAAAAAGTTGGCTTAAAACTCAACATTCAAAAAACTAAGATCATGCCATCTGGACCCATCACTTCATGGCAAATGGATGGGGAAACAATGCAAACAGTAACAGACTTTATTTTGGGGGGCTCCAAAATCACTGCAGATGGTGACTACAGCCATGAAATTAAAAGACGCTTGCTCCTTGGAAGAAAAATTATGACCAACCTAGACAGCATATTAAAAAGCAGAGACATTGCTTTGCCAACAAAGGTCCGTCTAGTCAAGGCTATGGTTTTTCCAGTGGTCATATATGGATGTGAGAGTTGGACTATAAAGAAAGCTCAGCGCCAAAGAATTGATGCTTTTGAACTGTGGTGCTGGAGAAGACTCTTGAGAGTCCCTTGGACTGCAAGGAGATCCAACCAGGCCATCCTAAAGGAAATCAATCCTGAATATTCACTGGAAGGACTGATGCTGAAGCTGGAACTCCAATACTTTGGCCACCTGATGTGAAGAACTGACTCACTGGAAAAGACCCTGATGCTGGGAAAGATTGACAGCAGAAGGAGAAGGGGACGACAGAGCATGAGATGATCAGATGGCATCACCAACTCAATGTACATGAGTTTGAGTAAGCTCCAGAAGTTGGTGATGGACAGAGAGGCCTGGTGTGCTACAGTCCATGGGGTTGCAGAGTCAGACATGACTAAGCTGAACTGAACTGAACTGAACCTATTTTTTACCTACAAGAGTCATAGAGATCAAAAGTTTGATAACTTGGGTTCAATCCATGGTTGGGAAACTAAGATCCCACAAGCCACATGGTGCGCCCCAAAAGAAAGAATCCACCTGCCAATGTAGGGGACATGGGTTCAATCCCCGATCCAGAAAGATCCCACATCCTGAGGGGCAATGAAGCCGATGAACCACAACGACTGAGCCCTTGTGCCCCAACTCCCGAGGCTCACGTGCCCTAGAGCCTGTGCTCTGTACAAGAGAGGCCACCATAATGAGAAGCTCTGCACTGCACTGCAACTAAAGAGTAGCCCCTGCTCACCACAACTAGAGAAAAGCCCCTGCAGCAGTGAAGACCCAGCACAGCCAAAAACAAACAAACAAATAAATAAAAACATTAAGGAAAAATAAGGTTACTGTATCAGCCAGGATTTAATCAAAGAAACAAAATTACTGGGAACGATTATGTGTAGTCAAGATGTATCCTAGGGATAAGACCCTGCGTAATTGTGAGGGCTGATCATAGAAGACTGCTGTTTTTGTTTCTGGTGCTGGAGCTCAAAGACAGCAGGCAAACTGTTGGAAAGCATGTGATGTGAGGTGAGGGAAGCAAGAACAAACGGCACCTGTGAGGACTAGCTAGCACCCACAGGATGGACCAGAACCCAATCAGTCTCTCACTGCACCTAAGCCTCTAACTTTAATGAAGCAGACGGTTCACAGGAGAAGCTGGCACTCCATCCGGGAGCTGAACGTGCACCTGGAACAAGAGTAGCTGAAGCAGGAGGAGCTGTGGACCCAGCTATTGCCTGATGCCAACATGCTGAGCCAGCAAATGAGGGTCACTGTGAGAGAGGTGCCACCACTTCTGGGGCCCCTGCACCAACCTGCCTCATGGAAAAAGAATACAACTCCTGTTTCACTTCTACTCTCCAAATCTTACACAAAATGTCACTTGTGGGCCACATTAACAGAACTATGCAGGGAAGAGAATTCTGGGAAATAGATCCAGCTTAGTTAAAATGACATAGTACAAATTCACTGCAGTTTCAGATGTTGATTTGAAAATTATTACCCGTGGAGACCAATTAGCACCAAAGGGCTTTAGAGATGAAAGGGCACATTCCTGAGGCCCTCAGATTCATGCTGTGGTTGTCTCCCCCCCTCTCCCCCCCGCCCCGCTGTCCCAGAATTGATTGTGAGATTAGTGCTCAGTAGCTGGCAGACTCCCATTGGTTCCTGCCACTTCAATGTGGATGAATATGGCAAAAAGGACCAAGAGGAAAGCCCTGGAATTGTCCCCTCCTCCACCAAGTTGTAAACCAGAAGTCATACCACAACTTTGAAGAAACTGCAGAGATTAGTGCCAACATTAAGGGTTTGAGAGATGCAAGAGTAGTAGTGATTCCAGTCGTATTCCTACCTGTTTGCAGGTGGAAAAAGCAAACTTAGTGATGTGGCAGTGGCAATAACAGCTGCAATTCTATTTTAAACCATAAAGAAGGCTGCGTACCAAAGAACTGATGCTTTCAAACCACTTCAGGTGGTGCTGAAGACTCATGAGAGTCCCTTGGACAGCAAGGAGATCCAACTAGTGAACCCTAAAAGAAATCAACCCTGAATATTCATTGGAAGGACTGATACTGAAGCTCCAATACTTTGGCCACCTGATGTGAAGAGCTGACCCATTGGAAAAGACCCTGATGCTGGGAAAGATTGAGGGCAGGAGGAGAAGGGGATATGATGGTTGGATGGCATCATTGAACAATGGACATGAGTGTGAGCAAACTCAGGGAGATAGTGAAGGATAGGGAAGCCTGGCATGCTGCAGTCCTTGGCGTCACAAAGATTTGGACACCACTTAGTGACTGAACAACAACAACAAAGTATTTTTTTTAGTTTATTTATGCATTTATTTGGTTGTGTTGGATCTTAGCCACAGCACACAGAATCTTCAGTCTCTATTGTGGCATGCGATCTTTTAGTTCCAGTATGTGGGATCTTTTAGTTCCCTGACCAGTGACTGAACCCAGGCTCCCTGCATTAGGAGTTCAGAGTCTTCACCAATTGGTCAATTGGTTAAGGGAAATCCCACACTGCTGCAATTCTAGATTTGAGATCTTTATTGGAGAAAATCAATAAAAACCCCAGCAGCAACTGCTGGGTGGCTATTGAACTAGTAAGTGCTTTCTCTTACTTTCCCATGAGTATAGGAAATGACAGCTTGCTTTTACCTAGCAAGGATAACAGTATACCTTTACTGTCTTGTCCTTAGATTATTGCCATTCTTCTGCAAACTGCTAGGTCCAAATGGACTTTGATAGTCTTGCCAGCACAGAGAACACACTCAATTGATGCCATTATGCTAACTGGACACTATGCGCAGAAAACAACAATCCCCTTAGGTGCCCTAGACATGTGTGTGCCAGAAAGTTGGAGATGAAAATTCAAGGGCCTGCCACATCAGGAAAGTTTCCAGCAGTCCAGAGGTCTGAAGAATGTTGCATATCTCTTCTAACGTGAGAGATGAGTTGCTGTCACTTATATCACATGCCACAAAGAGGAGCGATGTATGGTGTGCCTTTTGGGTTTTGGAGTCAACACAGATCACAAGCTGTTTTGACTCAATTTCTGGGTAACCTGTAAATAGGACAATGTTCAATCTGGATCTCAAAAAAGCTCTTCAAGTGCAGACTTGGTGCAAGCTGCCTACCACTTGGGCACTATGCCTAGTAGATCCACGTGTCTGACTTAGGTGTCAGCCAAAGACTCTATGTGGCATCTCTGGCAACCCCCAACAGGAGGATCACAGCTAAGACCTCTGGAATTTTGGTCATGCTATCTCTGCTGACAACTATTCTATCTCTTCAAAAGCAGTTTCTGGCTTGCTACTGGGCCTTAATGAAGACTGAATTCCTGATTTATGGAACACCATGTGATTATCAGACCCAAGTGTTCATCATAAACTGGGTGTTATCTGACCTACAGAATCATGAAACTGGATTTTCACGGTGGCATCTCATTAGAAACTGAAGTGATAGAGGGTCTTCCCTCGTGGTCCAGTGGTTAAGAATCTGCCTTGTAGTGCAGGGGATGTGGATTCGATCCCCAGTTGGGGAATGAAGATCCCACAAGCCTCAGAGCAACCAAGCCTACATGCCACAACTACTGAGCCCACACACCACAACTTGAGAGTCCATGTGTCAGAACGAAAGATCGCCCGTGATGCAATGAAGATCCCGTGTACTGCAACTGAGGCCTGAGGTGGTCAAATAAATAAAAGAAATTGAAGTGATATATATGATACTGGGCCCAAACTGATCCAGAAGGCACACATAAATTACATGAGCAGATGGTTCAAATTCACATGGCATCAGTTTCTACGGCTTCACCTCAGTTTATACTCAAAGGCTCCAAGGGGAGGAGGAGAAAGGACAGGCCCTGACTTCTGGAAGGCTTTGTACAAGTAAGCCAGTGACAGCCAGAAGTGGACGTCTTGCTCAGGACAGCCCAATTCAGAGCTTGCCCTGAAAAACGGTGATAAAGAAAAATGGTCCCTGTGGGCAGAGCTTTGGGCAATACACATGTTTTCCATTTCTGTGGAAGAAAGGAGAGGCTAAGATGCCACTTTGTATAGACTCTTGAGCAATATCTGCTGGGCTGGCCATTCCCAGAGACTTGAAAAGAACACACCTGGGAAATTGATGACATGATGGTCTGTGGAAGAGGTCTGTGGATGGATTCTTTCTTTCTTCTTCCATAAGACAATAAACTAGATCATGGGGTTTCCTTTTTGTTGGTGTTCTGTTAAATTAATTTTTATTGGAGTATAGTTGCTTTACACATGGATGGCGTCTTAAAACGCTCACAGAATAGGAAGTTATTCGTGTCCCGTGTAAAATGCTGCACAAGGCAAAGAGTGCAGAAGCCCTCACGAGTTGGATACGAAAATCCATCCTATAGATGTGGTCAGCCTCTTACCCCAACCAAATTGGTGGTTCTCAATGGACCCTTCACAAAGTGCGAAGCCACCAGGTTTCTATACGTCTTTATAAGAGGTGTCTGTGTTCTTTGTCCAGGTTTCTACACAGTTTATTTTAATTAAAAAATTTATTGTGGCAAAATATTTATTAACAAAGTTTGCCATTTTAACCTTTTTTTAAAAAGTTTATTTATTTATTTACTCTATGGCTGTACTATGTCCTCATTGCTGGGCGAGGGCTTTCTCCAGTTGTGGCAAGTCAAGTGGAGCCTACTCTTTGTTGCGGTGCTCAGGCTTCTCACTGCGGTGGCTTCTCTTGTTGCAGAGCATGAGCTCTAGGGCACAGGAGCTGGTAGTTTCGGCATATGGGCTCAGTAGCTGTGATGCTCAGGCTTAGCTGCCCCAAGGCATGTGGGATCTTAGTTCCTGGAGCAGGGATCCAGTCTGTGTACCCTGCATGGGCAGGCAGACTCTCAACCACTGGACCACCAGAGAAGTCCCATTCTAACCATTTTTCAAGTGTACCATTCAAGTGCAGTGAGTATATTCACAACATTGAATAACAGATCACCACGGTCCATCTCCAGAAGTTCTCATCATCCCAACAGAAATTCTGCATTGTTAAACATTCAATTTTCATCATCCTCTGCCCACAGCCTCTGGTAACCACTATTTAACCTTCTGTGTCTATGAATGTGCCTATTCTGGGTAACTCATAAAAGTGGAGCATATGATATTTGTTCTTTTGTGTCTGACTTATTTCACTTAGTGCAGTGTTTTTGAGGTTCAAAATTCTCCAAGCCAGGCTTCAGCAATATGTGAACCGTGAACTTCCAGAGGTTCAAGCTGGTTTTAGAAAAGGCAGAGGAACCAGAGATCAAATTGCCAACATCCGCTGGATCATTGAAAAAGCAAGAGAGTTCCAGAAAAACATATATTTCTGCTTTATTGACTATGCCAAAGCCTTTGACTTTGTGGATCACAATAAACTGTGGAAAATTCTGAAAGATATAGGAATGCCAGACCACCTGACCTGCCTCTTGAGAAATCCGTATGCAGGTCAGGAAGCAACAGTTAGAACTGGACATGGAACAACAGACTGGTTCCAAACAGGGAAAGGAGTACGTCAAGGCTATATATTGTCACCCTGCTTATTTAACTTCTATGCAGAGTACCTCATGAGAAACGCTGGGCTGGAGGAAGCACAAGCTGGAATCAAGATTGCCAGGAGAAATATCAATAACCTCAGATATGCAGATGACACCACCCTTATGGCAAAAAGTGAAGAAGAACTAAAGAGCCTCTTGATGAAAGAGGAGAGTGAAAAAGTTGGCTTAAAACTCAACATTCAAAAAACTAAGATCATGCCATCTGGACCCATCACTTCATGGCAAATGGATGGGGAAACAATGTAAACAGTAACAGGCTTTATTTTGGGGGGCTCCAAAATCACTGCAGATGGTGACTGAAGCCATGAAATTAAAAGACGCTTGCTCCTTGGAAGAAAAATTATGACCAACCTAGACAGCATATTAAAAAGCCTTTTAATATGGCTTTAAAATGCCAACAAAGGTCCGTCTAGTCAAGGCTATGGTTTTTCCAGTAACCACGTATGGATGTGAGAGTTGGACCATGAAGAAAGCTGAGTGCCAAAGAATTGATGCTTTTGAACTGTGGTGTTGGAGAAGACTCTTGAGAGTCCCTTGGACTGCAAGGAGATCCAACCAGTCCATCCTAAAGATCAGTCCTGGGTGTTCATTGGAAGGACTGATGTTGAAGCTGAAACTCCAATACTTTGGCCACTTGATGTGAAGAGCTGACTCATTTGAAAAGACCCTGATGTTGGGAAAGATTGAGGGCAGGAGGAGAAGGGGATGACAGAGGATGAGATGGTTGGATGGCATCACTGACTCAATGGACATGGGTTTGGGTGGACTCCGGGAGTTGGCGATGGACAGAGAGGCCTGGCGTGCTACGGTTCATGGGGTCGCAAAGAGTCGGACATGACTGAGCGACTGAACTGAACTGAACTATGTTGTAGTATGTTGTCAGAATTTCCTTTAAGACTGAATAATATTCCATCATATCTATGAGCCACATTTTATCTCTTTATCTGTCCAGGGTCATTTAGGTTGCTTCCACCTCTTGGCTGTTGTGAATAATGCCTCCACAAACAGGTGTGCAGATATTGGTTTGAGCCTCTGCCTTCCATGTTTCTGGTGCATAACCAGGTGTGAATTGCTGCGTCATGATCACAGCATAATTTAAACACTCTCAAGTAAACTAGTTTTGGTTTCACCAGGCTAACATTTTGCACCATCGTTCTTTTCTTCATCTCCAACAGTTTTTGACACCAGCACCTTCCTGGATGGAAAGTAATGTGCGTGGCAACATCAAGTTTTTTTTTGTTTTTTTTTTTTGCTGGGTTTTGACTGGTTTTGGTTTTTCACATGAGCAGTGAAAACTCTCACGGAGCCAACTTTTAAAAAATCTATTTATTTTTGGTTGCCCTGGGTCTTCATTGCTGCACACAGGCTTTCTCTAGTAGTGGCAAGAGGAGGCTACTCTTCGTTGCAGTGCAAAGAGTTCTCACTGCAGTGGCTTCTCTGTTTCAGAGGACGGGCTGTAGGGCACGGAGGCTCAGCAGTTGCGGCGCTCGGGCTTAGGTGCTCCATGGCATGTGGGAGCTTCCGACCTGGGATTGAACCAGTGTCTGCTGTATTACAAGGCGCACCCTTAACCACTGGGCCACCAAGGAACTCCTGGACCATTTTGATGGAAATGCCATCAGTTCAAATGCCTAGACCAGGAGGTTGGGGAGAGGATAAATTGGCAGACTGGGACTGACATGTACACACTCCTACATAAAATACAGAGGACTAATAAGGACCTATTGTATAGCACACGGAGCTCTATTCAAAATTCTGTAATGACCCACATGAGAAGGATTTGAAAAAGAGTGGATATATGCTTATATATATAACAGATCCAGTTTGCAGCAGAAACTAACACAACATTGTAAATCAGCTAGACTCCAAAAAAAAAGTTTTTTAAATGCCAAAACAGTTCTTCTAAGACAGACCTTTTGAGTCCAGATATGAGTAAAACAGTAACCATATCTTGGCTGGTTGTTTGTAAAAGCTGCAGCAGAAAAAAATTTTTTTCTTGATTATCAGCATCATTTACAAATCTTACAAGTGGGATAATGGCATTTGTCAGTGAAATCTGTTGACTCATCAGCCTGGATAAAGAATCTGTTGTTTTTTCAGTTAATTACCAAGAACAAAAAAAATGTCTTCAGCATCATGTGACATCAGTATGTCTCGATGTTGCTCCCTCTGAGAGTAGAATCTTTCCATTCTTTTGTTGAGCATCTTGTGCTAACATTTCACTCATATAATTTTACACACTAGCATTATTAGGTTCTTTTTTTCTGAACAATAGGTCTGTTACAAATAACTTGTTCTTTGAGGCTTTTTAATATAACAAATGTGGCTTATAAAAGCCTTGATCTGTTTGCTTTGTGATACCATAGATTAAAATTAGCTATTTATTATCAAATGGCTGTAATTTATAGTTAAGTTCTTTTCAATTTTGCTAAAGCCAGGGCTACATTTGTAAATTGTAATTTTTCATCAGTAAGCCTGCCAGATTTGTCCACAGTCCTAAGCTCCTCCTCTTTCACTTCACACTTCATAATAAAACATCACCACGTTGAATCACTAGACTGCCTTTATAAAACACAAATGCTAATAAGATATACAATGAAAGGGCATCATAATAACTAAACAGGAAACTCGCAAAAAATATTAAATCATTCTGAAATTCACTTCTAACCTACATAATTCATGTTTTACATTGTTCATATCAACAGGAACGTGGCAGGGAGGCCGTTATGTGTGCTAAATCTCTCAGTTGGGTCCAAATCTTTGCAACCCCATGGACTGTAGCCCACCAGTTTCCTTTGTCCATGGGGGTTTTCCAGGCAAGAATACTGGAGTGGGTTGCCATGCACTCCTCCAGGGGATCTTCCCAACCCAGGGATCAAACCAGCTCTCCCACATTGCAGGCGGATTTTTTACGTCTGAACTACCAGGGAAGCCCAAGAATACTGCAGTGGGTAGGAACGCCACGAAGTCATGAAAAAAATATTTCTTCAGAAAAAAATTGCCTCTGATTTTTTTTTTTTTTTTTTTTAACTGCAATGCCTGGCTTGCGGGATCTAGGTTCCCTGGCCAGGGATTGAAGCAGCTCCAGGTGCAGTGGAAGCGCAGTCCTAACCACTGGCTCACCAGGGAAGTCCCTCCTCTCCTTCTCTACCACATCAGAAAGTGTGTTTGCGCCCCTAAGTCAGTCACCCGTGCATAAGGGGGAGGTAACCCAGATGACAAGGGTGAGGTCATCCATCTGTACCTCCTCCTCCTCTCTAGGCAATAACATGTTCACACGTGATGGGCAGACTTCTTGATCTCATGCTGAAAACTGAGCAAGGCCCCACCCACTGAGCACTGCAGCCGGGGCTGAACCGCCCCTCACAAATGAGTTCCGAGGCTGCTCCATTGGGGTCCACCCCTGAAACGGCTGACATCGCACAGCACACGAGGTTCAAAAATAACGCTGATTTCTTTTTCTCATCACAAGACAGAATCCCTAACCTAGAAACATCTCAAGTAAATTCTGTGGTTCTGCAGAACTCAGAAATCTCTGCCTTAGACTATCACTCCTGTTTGCTGGTTAATCCACACTCCATCCCAAAAGAAGCGTGGAAATACACGTGCCCACGTCCAGGGCCTTAAGTTGAAGACCCGGAAGTTGTTGCACTGCTTCCGCTCTCACTCTTTGGCCACGCCTAGATGAAGGCACACTGGGAAATGTCGTCTCTATTTGGGAGAACGTACAGGAGGAAGAGGAGAAGGGAACTGTGGAATAACTGTCCTATTAAAAATTATTTCCTTGTCTGCTGCTGGCAACAGACACAGAGCCCCTTGAGGGCCATATCTCTTTCATCACTGGGAACCTGGTACCCAATGGCACTATGAATTTAGCCATGACCAAGCACTGAGGAAACAACTGTAGTCAAAGTGGGAACCTGAAAGTTCCAGAAGAACTGCACTGGTCACAAATGAATTCTGGTGGATTTCAGCAGGAAGACAGGACAGCATGGTGGAAAGTTTGGAATGAGTGCTGACTTTATAAGTTCTTATTTATTGAGCAGTTTGTTTATCCTCTTTGAGCCACATTTCCAAATTGGGATAAAACAAAATGGGGATATTATCCATCCTGTGGAGTTATTGTGAGGATTATATTTAAAGTGCATAAAGCTGGTCTCCAATAAATATTGGCTGTTAGTTTAATTTTAGTAATAACCCAAGAGAGAGGCTTCCATTACTGTCAACCATCAAGACAAGGATGACAATGCTAATTACCATTTGTTGTGCTATTACTATAAGCTTTATATTTTAACTTTTTTGTCCCCTATGAGGTAGCTGTTATTAGCCCCATTTTATAGAAGAACAAACTGAAGCAAAGGAAGATTAAGCAACTAGACCAAGGTCACATACCTGTTTACAGTGGAAGTGGGCAGTTTGAACCTCAGAGCCAGTTGGTATCTAGGTACAACTAAGAACTGGACCATCTGGCTTCTTAAAGTTTTTTTTTTTTCTAGTAACAGAGGTAAAGCAACTGCTGGGCCTCTGATGTCACCCCGAAATTCTTTGCCCAGCTTTGCCATTGACCTACTGGATCACCTTGGGCCAGTCCCTTCCCCTTCTTGACCTCAGTTTCCTCCTTTTACAATGAAGAGTTGGACACAATGATCTTTGAACTGTAGCTTAGGAGGAGGCATTTGGAAATTAGGCCTGAGTAGAGATCTGCCTGTGACATCATAGAGGGTAGAATTCCATGAGAAGTCGGGCTTTCCTAGAAGCCCCAGTGTGATGGCTTAGGTGATTAGGCGAGACAGGTGATCCAGAAAGGGCTCTTTTGGGCCCACGTTAAGCTTTCCTCATTCCGGGGTTCCCAGCATAGTCTCAGATCAACCTTCCATGTCTGCAAAGGCTCAAAATGAGGCAGACACTGATGACTCAGATGTATTCTCTCACCCTGGCTCATCAACCCCATACCATAGGCCTGGCCGCGGTGGAGTTCACCACCATCACCAAGGTGCATCCCGTCACCATGGTGAGTCCCTCCATCATGGCTTATCCCATCATCGTGGTGGACCTCACCACCCTGATGAATTCCAAGACTTCCATGACAATGTCTTCTCCCGCCATGCCCACCACTCCTACCACTCCCCCAGTCATGGTGAGTCCCACCATCATGGTGGAGACCACTGTTCCACACCCCTTTCCCAGGATCCTTCCCATGACACTCTCATCTCCCACCAGTCCTATGGTGAGGACCACTTTGGCCATGAGCACCACCATGGCAGGAGACACCATGGGAGGTCCCGCCAACACAGGGAGCCCAACCACCATGGAGGGCTCCACCAACACAGGGAGCCCAACCACCATGGAGGGCTCCACCAACACAGGGAGCCCAACCACCATGGTGGGTTTCATCACCACACTGAGGTTCCCAACTATAGTGGGCTCCATCGCCAAAGTGAGGCTTACCACCATAAAGACTCCACCCAATCTAGTAACCACTCCCACCTCAGTGAAGCACATCATCATGGTGGGCACCACCACAGAAGGCCTACCTCCATGATGTCCCACCACCATGGCCCACCTCACCACGGCGAACACCACCACGGCGAACACCGCCACGGCGAACACCGCCACGGCGAACACCGCCACGGTGAGCACCGCCACGGCGAGCACCGCCACAGCGAGCACCAGCACGGAGAGCACCACCATGGCGAGCACCAGCATGGCGTACATCCTCATGATTACCCCCACCGAGATCACCACCATGGGGAGTACCGTCATGGAAGCTCCCAACTCTTTGGCTCACACACGCCCCACACCGTGACCTTAGGCTCCCTCGGCTCTGCCTATTCTCGTCCAGCAGTCTTCCAACCCAGCAAGCCAGATCGAAAGACCTCAGCCTTCAGCTTGGCTCATTCCCTTAGTACAGTGAACTCGCACCCCTCTGAGACCTCCAACAAAGTCTATCCTCAGGACTCCTCCTCTAAGACCTCGGAAAGCTGCCCTGAAGAAGACGAGCACGTTCAGAAGCGCAAAGGTGCGTCTTGAACTCACCCCTTACCCCCAGCTCCAGCGGCCTGACCCAGGTTCCAGGCCTGAGCCAGGCCTGGCACGTCCTTCACAAGGCTCGCTCTCGCCTGCAGGTGTAGTCCATTGGCTCTTAACGTGCCTGACCATTCATCCTCCAGTTTTTTATTCCTGGAATTAGGCACCTCTTCAGACATCAGTTGTTGGTTCATTCAGTCACTGTCCTTCATTCTCATGTTCACTTCTCAAACGTTTCCTATTATCGATGTGAAAGCTGGTGTAGGTCACTTATACAACCAAACCCAGACTGCCCAGTGAAGGGGTCCATTGTCTGTATCAGAACATTTACCATTGTGGATTCTGTTTGTCCACATTTCCCCCACTAAACTGTGAGCTTGTTGAGGACAGAGGGAGGAACCAGTGCCTGAATGAGGGCCTGGTTGGAGGGCAGGGAGGACCTTGCCTGTAACATATAATCCCCCCAAATTGTTCCCTAGTAGTTCAGTAGACATTGAATTAGCTTCTTGAACAAGAAGCAAGGGATGTGTGTCTAACTGTGGAAGATAAGGCAGTCAAGAGGGGGAAGATATGTCAGAAGCATCTTGTAGGGAGAGGACGAGGTTACCAAGAGGATGGGGTGGTGAGGAAGACTGGGTCTTCCATGGGTAAGCTGCCATGTGAGTTAAAAGCGTGGAGTGTAAGAGCCTGAGCCCCTGAAATATGCTCAAATTCCAAGCAGGCTGGCACCTGCAAGGAAGGGTCAAGCCTTGGCTTCTATACCAGCGCAGGACGAGCATGCCGGCCCCTGAGTGAGCTCATGGCAGGCAAGCCTGGGAGGGTGCCCAGATCCCTGGGTCCCTTGCCCTCAAGAACTTGCCTTTCTGGCCCCCTTACAGTTGGCCGAGCCCCACGGGCCCACAAGAAGGTGCACTCTTCGGACTTCTTGTATTGGTTGTGGGAAAAATTAAGCCAGCTTATTTGGGGCCTTCGGAGAATGCTCAGGAGACTGGTTGACTCCCTGGCCCTTGAAACCTTCATCATCTTCATCGTCTGCCTCAACACCATCATGCTTGTGGCTCAGACCTTCGCTGAAGTCGAGATCCGGGGCGGTAAGAGCTAGGGAGCCCTGTTCACGTAAAGAAGGCCGTTGATGTTGTTCTGGGCCTCCTGTGAGCCTGACCAAGTTCCGGGTGATTTAAACAACTTAGCGCATTTGATCCTCACCCTGAGAGGTGAGCGACATTGCCCAGCAGTTAGAGTGAGGCTCAGAGAGTTTTGCTGAAGTCAACCAGACCGCCAGAGACAGGAGGGTCTTCTAAGCTTGAGTGTGTGCTGTTTATGACTACAGCCACCAGGGGGCGCCTCAGCTCTAAGTCTGTTGATTTGCGCAGGAAGGATGCCCAGAACCCACGTCCGCTGGACGGAGCAGGAGGCCCTGGAGGCCAGGAGACCCTGGAGGGAGGAGGTTGGGAAACCTGGGAAGACCGTCCTTAAAACTCCAGGGAGCAGAGCGAAGGAAAGGACCTGCCACAGGACCCATAAACAAAGGAGAAAAAAGAGCGGGCTGATGTTTCTTGCAAGCGGTTTAAGGCTCCCTTGGAAGCCCTTTACTATGTGAAATGCATTTAATTCTCATGAAAATTCTATCAGGCAGAGTGTTATTATCACCATTTCATAGACGAAGAAAGTGAGGCAGAGAGCAGTTGAGACACACAGCCATTGGACAGAGCCAGCTTCTCCCTAAATGGCTGCTTGCAAGTGAGGTTCCAGTGAGGAGGAGGAGGCAAGGGTTGCTGGGGGCAGGGGTGGGCCTAAGCGAGGGCTCCCTCCTCCCTCCCCACCCCGTGTCCTCACAGAGTGGTACTTCACGGCCTTGGACTACATCTTCCTCTCCATCTACGTGGTGGAAGCTGTGCTCAAAATCATTGCTCTCGGCCTCGCGTATTTTTTGGACCCCTGGAACAACCTGGGTGGGTAGAGATGGGGCCTGGGTGTGTGTGTGTGTGTGTGTAGCGGGAGCCCCTGAACTGCCCAGAGGTGACAGAAGCAGGGGATGTTAGTGCCGGGAGGGCTGTGGGCCTGGGCATGGGGCCTGGGCAGCAGTCCGTGACATCCGGGCATCCCTGTGTCTGCAGATTTCTTCATCATGGTAATGGGTGTGGTGGACTTCACACTCATACAGGTCAACTCTTCCTCCACGCGTGCGATCCACAACCAAAGCGTCTTCCGCATCTTCAAGGTCTTTAAGACCCTGCGAGCCCTGCGCGCGATCCGAGTCCTTCGGAGGCTCAGGTTAGCAGGACCACAGCTGCCCACGACAAAGCTGTAGGTTTCCAGAATGCTCTTCTGATGAGTCTCCTGCCTTTCACTAGGCTCAATCTCTTATTTTCCAGAGAGGGGCTGGGACCTTCTGCAAAGTAACTACCAGGGACCTACCACCTCAGTCATCAGCAGTCTGAAATGTGTCATCATCATCGGTTTCTGGGCACAGATGCCCACCCCACTGACAGAGCCTCTCTCTAAACCTCTGCCCACAGATTCCTGACCAACCTCCAGGAAGTGACCGGAACCCTGGCCCGGTCCCTGCCGTCCATCACTGCCATCCTCATCCTCATGTTTACCTGCCTCTGTATCCATGTCGCGGGGCTGGGCAGGAGTGTAAGGTGCTGTCGTGGACAGTGTGGTGAGGCGGAATCAGAAGTTGGGGGGCGGTGAGGGGAGAGGAAGAGGGGGAGAGGACCCCGTGAGCCAGACTTGATCCTCAACAGCCAGTCCTGTTCTCTGTGGTGCTCCGGGCACTGTTCCGCTACTCTGATCCCAAACGCTTCCAGAACATCTTCACCACCATCTTCACCCTCTTCACCATGCTCACCCTGGACGACTGGTCCCTCATCTACCTGGACAGCCGGGCCCATGGTAGGGCAGGCCTCAGGCTGGGTGGAGGGCAGGGGCCGTCTGGGTGGGCAGACCCTGAGGGCTCAGTTATCCCATCTGCCAAGTGGGACTTCTGAGCCGTGCTGGCCGGGGTGTGGTGAGGACTGGCAAGGCACTCGAAGCTCAAAGAAGCCCACCCCGTCTCTTCCAGGCGCCTGGTACATCATCCCCATTCTCATGATCTATATCATCATCCAGTACTTCATCTTCCTCAAGTGAGGGCCCGCCCCACTGCACGCCCGCCCCAGCTTCACTTCCCCCAGCCTAACCCCAGGGGCACCCCCTCTGCTCCCTTCTCACCATGGTTTTGCCACCACGAACCCAGAGGAGGGTGCAGCCTCCCCTCCAGCCCCCTCCTGTCTCTCGCCTCAGCCTGGTGATTGCTGTCCTGGTGGATAACTTCCAGATGGCGCTGCTCAAAGGCCTGGAGAAAGTGAAGCAGGAGGTACTGAGGGGATGGGGCGGGTGGACCCATCGGGAAGACACGGGAGGGGGGCACAGAAGCTGGAGGGAAGGATGGAGGGTGCTCTGGGACAGGCAGACATGGGACTCTGGCAGAATGGAAGCCTCTTCTTTGCAGAAGGCGGCTGAGCTCCATGAAGAGCTGCTGGATGACTCAGTGACAAAGCTCATGGAAGCAGGTACCAGCACCCCGCGTCTTCCCTGACAGATGAAGGTGCCAGGACCAACTTTACTTATTTATTTATTTTTGGCCACACTGGGTGGTTTGCGAGATCTGTTTCCTGACCAGGTATCAAACCCTTGTCCCAGGAGTAAAAGTGCCAAGTCCAAACCAATAGACCACCAGGGAATACTCTTGGCCTAGCTTTTAGAGTCTTAGAATCTGAGACTCAGGAGAATTTTCAGAGCTTAGAACTTTGGTCCAAAGAACTCCACGACTATCCACCACACTGAGAGTCAATTCTTGATAGACCCATTTGCAAAACAACTAACTAGCCACATTCAGTTCAGTTCAGTCGCTTAGCCGTGTTCGACTCTTTGCAGCCCCATGGACTGCAGAACGCCAGGCCTCCCTGTCCATCACCAACTCCCAAAGTTTACTGAAACTCATGTCCATCGAGTCAGTGATGCCATCCAACCACCTCATCCTCTGTCGTCCCCTTCTCCTTCTGCCCTCAATCTTCCCCAGCATCAGGGTCTTTTCCAAGGAGTCAGTTCTTTGCATCAGATGGCCAAAGTATTGGAGTTCCAGCTTCAGCATCAGTACTTCCAGTGAATATTCAGGATTGATTTCCTTTAGGATGGACTGGTTGGATCTCCTTGCAGTCCAAGGGACTCTCAAGAGTCTTCTCCAGCACCACAGTTCAAAAGCATCAATTCTTTGGTGCTCAGCTTTCTTTATAGTTCAGCTCTTATATCCATACATGATTACTGGAAAAACCATAGCTTTGACTAGATGGACTTTTGCTGGCAAAGTAATATCTCTGCTTTTTAATATGCTGTCTAGGTTGGTCATATTCTAAGGAGCAAGCGTCTTTTAATTTCATGGCTGCAGTCACCATCTGCAGTGATTTTGGAGCCCCCCAAAATAAAGACTGTCACTGTTTCCATTGTTTCCCCATCCATTTGCCATGAAGTGATGGGTCCAGATTCCATGATCTTAGTTTTTGAATGTTTTGAGTTTTAAGCCAACTTTTTCACTCTCCTCTTTCACTTTCATCAAGAGGCTCTTTAGTTCTTCTTCACTTTTTGCCATAAGGGTGGTGTCATCTGCATATCTGAGGTTATTGATATTTCTCCCGGCAATCTCTGAGATCTAGTCACATTGCGATTCACCAAACATTCATTTCTGTTAATAATGTACAAAGTTTATAACAGTTGGTCTTATATGAGATGATTTCAGTTGTCCTTGAGGCTTTTGTCAAGGTGTTATACACGCTTGTCCAGAGTCACTCAGAGTGGATTGAGAGTCTGTACATGTTCATTTAAACACATCTGACTTTCTGGGTGAATAGATTTTGAGCCAATGGCTTTGCCTCCTGCTGAAAGATGTTCAGAGCTTTAGAATCTGAGCTCTGGAATCCCACTCTTAGGACCATCAACACCAAAGGATTAAAGGCCCTCTAGTATCACTTGGCCCCTCACCTGCCCCCTCCATCTTGGGCACTCAATGCAAAAAAAGCTTAAGACAAAAAGAGGAATTAATTTTCTCAGATTACTTAGCAGCTTGTCTTCAGTTGAAGGCAGGAGAAGGGGACAATTCCCCAACCAGGGATCGAACCTGTGTCCCCTGCATTGGAAGGTGGATTCTTAACCACTGGACCACCGAGGAAGTTGCCAGGCAACAGCTTGACTTCCCCTTTCTTTCTCTACACCAGAGCCTAAAGAGGTGCTAAGTGAACACACTATACAGAAGCAGCTCATTGAGAAAAAATTTGGAGCCCTGACTGAGAAGTAAGGAGATGCAAAGGGAGGGGAGGTGTCAGGTCTGAGGGGAGAGGCCTGGGGGCCTGACCGGTGGGCGGCAGGGAAAGGGACTTTGCCTGCCTCTCTGAAAGAGGGGTAGAGCCCTAAGGCTTACGTGGAGCTTTTGGGTGGGCTGTGGAGGCCTTGAGTGGCTTCTGTTCACCCTGAGTCCCCTGGTACCACCAAGAGGATCCTACCACCAGCGCCTGAAGGGCCACGAGAGCCCCCCAGAGGCCAAGGGTCAGGGCAGGGCTGGCGGACAGAGGCTGCGGGAGCAGGGGTTCTGCTCATCTTTTTATCTGAGAATCATGCCTGGTCCTTGCGCTGGGCCGGGTTTTGTAAGGACGTCAGAGGCACAAAGGGGCCCCAGACTGGCACCAGCTCATGAGGTGGTGCTGGTTTAGTCGCTCAGTCATGTCCGACTCTTGTGACCCCATGGACTGGGGCCTGTCAGGTTCCTCTGACTGTGGGATTTCCCAGGCAAGAGTGGGTAGCCATTTCCTCCTCCATATACTGGAATGGTCATGTATGGATGTGAGAGTTGGACTATAAAGAAAGCTGGGAGCTGAAGAATTGATGCTTTTGAACTGTGGTGTTGGAGAAGACTCTTGAGAGTCCCTTGGACTGCAAGAAAATCCAACCAGTCCATCCTAAAGGAAATCAGTCCTGAATATTCATTGGAAGGACTGATGTTGAAGCTGAAACTCCAATACTTTGGCCCCCTGATGTGAAGAGCTGACTCCTTGGAAAAGACCCTGATGCTGGGGAAGATTGAGGGCAGGAGGAGAAGGGGATGACAGAGGATGAGATGGTTGGATGGCATCACCAACTCGATGGACATGAGTTTGAGTAAACCCCAGGAGTTGGTGATGGACAGGGAGGCCTGGCGTGCTGCAGTCCACGGGGTCGCAAAGAGTCAGACACGACTGAGCGACTGAACTGAACTGAACTGATACTGGGGTGGGTAGCCATTTCCGCCTCCAGGGGATCCTCCCGACCCAGGAATTGGACCCACATCTGAGTTGCAGGCAGATTCTTTACCGATTGAGCCACCAAGGACCCTCTCTAAAGAGCTGCCTGGGGCCGCGGAGGGTGGGTAGACTTCTGGCTGCAGGAATGAGGAGGGTGGGTCAGGAAACAGCCCAGGAAAGGCCTGGGAGGTAGATGTCAAGTTAACCTGAAGGGCCGGCCGGGCCCAGACAGCTGGGGACTCGTGGCTGTGCTTACGGCAGGGGTCCTTGGCACAGACTCCTGGCTCTTAGGCCTGGCTCCCCAAAGATCCTTCTACCAGAAAGCCAGGCCTGCCCCACCTCATCCAGACTGGCTCCAAACCAGCCTTTCAGGCTCTTCTCTGCTGCCGGCAGAGCTCAAGCCCCAAGCTCTCTGTGATCATGGCTCCCCCTCACCGCCCTGGCCCATCCTGGCTTTATGCACAGCACAGCACACACGTGTCCACCTCCAGACCTTCGCCCGCCCTGTTCTCTCTGCTGGGACGTTCTCTGGCTGCCGACAGCAGGCATAGGTGATCAGGAGCTGGAACAACTGAGATGCAGTCCTGTTCATTTCACCTCCTGGCTACTCTCCCAGCTGCCCTCCACCCTCCACATCCCAGCTCCTCAGCCCCCAGTGTGGACTGGGCCTTGACTCCTCTGTGATATTTTCTTTGGGGGTTTCTAAGCCTCCAAACTCTTCCCCACTGGCCCACCTTCACCTCCACTGAGAGTGGTCTTTGTTTTTGTTGTTGTTTTGCCTGTTGGTTTTAATCTTTCTTCCTTCTCCTTTCTTTTATTTTATTTAGCGATCTTTGTTTAAAAAAAAAAAAGTTTTGGCTTTTCCTGCCTTCTCTGAGTTTGCAGCTTTATAAGGGCTCCTGCCTCTGCTTAAGGTCGGGGCACCTCACTTTGACCTTCCCTGATGTCTTCATCTTGAATTCATCCATCCTCAGAAAACTCGTTCCTTGAAGCCCGCCTGGTCCTCAGGACACTCCCCACTGTTCACAGATCTGGGCGCGCTGGAACCCTGTCTATGCTTAGCAAACCCTCAAAGTGTCTTTCAAGCTCAGCCCAGTGATGCTTCTTCCAGAAATCTTTCCTGATCCCCTAGTACCGGATCAGGTTTTCCTCCTCTGGGTCCCTCAGTGCCCTGTGTTTACACTTGTCACCAGTGTAAACACCCTTGGTTTGCCTTCTTGGCTCTGTCACAGACTGAGCTGCTTGATGGCAGGCGCTGTTTCTTTTTTGTTTCTGTGTCCTCCAAGCACCGTGCGGTGTTCACTGATTTCAGTGTTATTTGAAATCAGCTGGATTGATAAGGCAGGCTGGCAGTGAAGGAGTTAATGAATGGGTAGTGGGTGGGGGTGGGGCCAGGGAAAAGCAGGTGGATGGAGAGATAGGTGAGAGAGGGACAGGGTGGGGTGGTCCCATGATGAGTCAATGGATAGATAGCCGGGCAAGTGTGCCAGTAGGTGGCTGAGTGGGTGCATGAGTCAGGGTGGGGTAGGTTGGACGGATGCAGGGGCAGGTGGTTGGGAGGTAAACAATCGTCAGAACTCTCCGTGGTCCAGGCAGATGGTGGGGCTGCAGGGTATATGTGGAAAAGAAGATACACCATGGAGGGCCCACACAGAAAAGGTCTGGTCATGGCTGAAAATGGAGGCATAGGGTGCTATGAGTGCGGGGGTTGAGGGGTGGGGAGGCACTCTGGGGGCTGAGATGGCCTGGCTTTGCACCCTCTCCACCGCCCTCAGGCAGCTGGAGACCCTGTTCCACTTCCTGCAGCTGGTGGCTGGCGTGGAGCATTACCAGCTGAAATTCCGCTCCCAGGCCGCTGTCATTGATGAGATTGTGGACACCACATTCGAGGTGAACCAGGCAGGACCTGGGAGGAGCCAGGTGGAGAGGGCGGGGCACTGGAAGGCTAGGCTTCGGGTGCTTGCGCCCGGAAGTGGCCCAAGGGAGAGCAGTGTGGGCT
Source organism: Cervus elaphus (assembly GCF_910594005.1). Taxonomy (NCBI): domain Eukaryota; kingdom Metazoa; phylum Chordata; class Mammalia; order Artiodactyla; family Cervidae; genus Cervus; species Cervus elaphus. The sequence continues at coordinate 6,833,883 of NC_057816.1, forward strand.
TCCCGGAAGCAGAGGCTGGCGCCATCACTTCCCACCCCCTCCCCCGCAGGCTGGAGAAGAGGACTTCAGAAAGTGACCCCCAAAGAGGCAGCCTGGGTCCAGACTTCAGCCTCTGGCTGGCTGTCCACCGACTCCGGCCAAGTCCCCATATCCCCTGGAAGGATCACTGGGCCTGCAGGGGTGGGGGGGGGGCGGGGAGGGGGTAGGCGGCCAAGAGAGTTTTAAAACCCCAGGTGGCTCTGCGTCTTCACTGGCCCGGCCAAAGCACAAGGGAACCTGTGTGCACGCATACACGTGCACCCTGCATCACGTATACACGGGAGTGTTCTGGGTGACACGCTTGTCCTTGGATCCCTTCCTGCCCCACTGGGGCCTGGCATCCTGTCTGGGCCTGGCAGGGCCTTAATAGCAGCCGGGGGTGGGGTGGGGTGATGTGGAAAGTGGACCAGGCTCAATGATGGACGGAGAGTGGGCAATCACCCTGCTTCAGGGAGGGAGGCCGGTCTGTCCTAGGAGACGGGAGAGCAGGTTAGAACAGCCCATGGTTGTCAAGAGCCCGAGGGACCAGGAGGCTCCAGGAATGAGGGCTCAGAGCCCAGGAACTCGGGCTTACCGGCACCCTCAGCATCCAGTATCAGGGTGCCAACTCACTGGGAGCAGCCTGAGCCCAGAAGGCAGAGGTCATCACCATACCCTGCCCTGCCTGGGGTCAGGCTAAAGAGCCTCGGGGAGGGAGAGGAGGGAGGCTGCTCAAGTCCTCCAGGTCTCGGGGTGGGGGTGGGGAGGGGTGTGTGTGGCGGGGACGAGCCTCTGGTAGCGGAAAGCGAGGGATGGGCGCCCCCATAGGATGCCCGGGATGGCAGTGGGCACCGAGCACGAAGTCCTGCTCACATCCAGCCGGAGGGAGGTCTCCCACCACCCACAACACCCACCTTACCTCTAGCAGAGTGAAGCTGGAGGGAATCGGGGACAGAAGCCCGGAGTAGGGGCTGAGGGGTGACCGTTTCGCTAGCCACCCCGTCTACATCCACTCTGGACCAGACAGTGGCCATGTCTCCGGGCCCCAGAGAGAAGCAGCATGCCTCCTCCCAAGCCCGAGCCTGGCCGAGAGGACGGACCGACTGTGCGGAGGAAACGCCACCTGGGACTTGGGCACAGATTCCGGGGGTGGAGAGATCACTGGCCTCACGTCACCGCACGACCTCACACATTCATTCAGCATTCCCTGCCCCTGAGCCCATGCCGGCCACGCAGGAGGCTCCTGCCCCGTGGCACCTGGGAGCCGGCCAGCCGCAGACCGACTGCAGCGGCCATATCTGACAGGCTTGAGTTTCCCCCTGCATGGCTTTGTCCTGTCAGACTCAGCGCCTCAGGCCCACCCCCACCCCGTACGGCCCCCGAGGGCTCTAGGGGAGCAGGACCCGGGAGCAGGGGCTGTTCCTTGTTAAGTCCCAGCATCGGGCCAGAAGCCAGCCAGGCAGGAGTGGGCATGAGGCCTGGCCGGGCCGCGGGCAGGGGCCGCCTGGTGCTCTCCGCAGCCGCCCCGGTCACCTGCCTGGGGCCTGGTGCTGCCCACCCTCTGTGCTCCCGCAGGACCCGGTTCCTGCCCATCCTGTCCCAGGCACGCACGGGTGTGCCTCTGTGCATCTGAGACAGCTCCAGCCGGGGCCTGTGCATCTGTCTGGGGGGCTGTGTATACATCTCCAGGTTGTCCTCAGTGTGGGGGTGGTGTTCCCGTGTGTTTGTGTCTGTGCTTCTGGGTTGCTAGGTCGTGTATGTGTTTCTGGATATGTGTGTGGTGTCTGGGAGCCATCTGAGGGTTCACGGTGGGTGTGTGTGTGTGTGTCTGGCGTCTTGATAAGTTCTGGATGCGGGTGTGCATCTTGTGTAGTGAGTGTTAATTCCAGCCACAGATTCAGGTGTGCTAAACATGTTCCAACTCTATTTCTTTAAAGGACATTAAACTGCATCTGTGTCCTCACCCCTCCTCTGCACGGTGGATTTGACCTCACTCCCCTGGGCGCTCCCTGCCAGCCCCTTCCGGGGGTCTTGCTCAGGACAGAGGGTGGGGGAGTCCTCCTGGCATGGGGCCCACAGTGTGTGTGTCTTGGCCAGCAGGGGCTCTGCCATCTCTGGGCCACATGCTAGTCTAAGAATCTCATGGGATGAGAGCTCAGTGTCTGGAGCTGGGCGGGCGGAACCCCCCACGTGCCACTCTGAGCCGTCCAAGCAGCTGAGAGGCAACAGGGCTCAGGTGCCCCTCAGTCCCCCCTGGCTGCTATCTCCTTCTAGTCCTGGGGTATCATCTCTCTCCTGTGACTTTGTTTCCCCACCCATAACTTGGCAAACTCTGGGAGACTCTGGAGGTTCATTCCTCTTTCTGTGATTCTGGGATATTTGGGGGACTCCAAATTTGGGAGCTGAACTTTGCACCCTTAGCATCTTCTGGGCTGAGAGGGCAGAGGCCGAGCTTGGGGTGGTGTGGGCACCCTGTCAGCTGGAGGGGGATTGCTGGGAGTGGGAATGGGGGATGAGAGAGGGACTCAGAAGAGACCAATGCCAGAAGCAGTGCTAGCAATTTATTGCCGTAGCTATGGTCCAAGGAACTGACATGCCCTCCACCCATGCGCCCAGTCCTGCCCAGCCTCGTTGGCTGCCTCCCTCCCCCGAGCCCACAAGGGTCTCTACAGGGACACACAGTCGTGCTTTAGAAGCTGGGAGGAGTTCTTCCAGGGAACCACAAGGATCTCAAAGTCACAGCGCAGCTTCTGCAGAGAAGGATGAAAAAGGTGGGGTGAGCCCAGGCCCCAGGCCGCCGCCTCCCAACAGCCCTGTGCCTGTGACACTCTGGGATGCAAGAAGGGACAGCGAATTAGATGGCCAGGACCACCAGACCCCAGATCTTTCCAGCCAACCCCGGCCTCCCACCCCCCACCCCCCGCCCCCGCCAAGTCCAGAGGAAGCCCCAGTCTGCTCCTCTCTGCACCCTCACCCCAGCCTCGGGGCTGAGTCAGCCAGATATCAGCCCGGCCAGCCAGACCAGTTCAGGCTGGGCAACCTGAGGGGCCGGCTGCTGGGCTGATGCCTAACTGGGGACACAGCTGTTACCTCCTGTTCTGCTTCTGCGGCCAGGGGGCAGGTGGTGAGGTCTACGTGGTCTCCAGCCACGGCACTCTTCCGACAGGCCGTGCTCCCCATGTCCACGGTCAGGTAGTACTTGATGCCCGCCACCAGCTGGGGCAGAGGTGGGCACAGGTCAGAGGTGCCTGGAGACAACCCTTGACCTGGACCGCTCACCTCCCTCTGTGTCCTCCCATCACCCATCACCTTCCCCTGGGCATAGCCAGCACACCGCCTTTGGATTCAGACCTGGGATGAGGGGACTGGAAAGGCGGGGAGAGGGCAGCAGGGACTTCTGGTGGGGGTCCCTGGGGAGGCGGGCAGAGCCTGAGCCCGGCAGGAGCCTGAGACTCAAGTCCAGGCAGCTGCCCGTTCTCCCTCACCCCACCGCACCCCAATCCGCCTTTCAGGACAAGGCTGATTCAGGGTTGAATCTTATTTTAAAGTCTGAGATTCTGCTCCGCATGGACTTGTGACATTAATTGGATTTTGAAAACTCTGTTGTATTAAGATGCCGCCCTCATTACTCTTAATCGCCCCCTCCATCTGGGGCCCGGCTGGGGCCGCGCTCGCCTCCCCCTGCTGCCGGCACCGCCCCTTCCCCGGCCCAGCCCGGCCGCACCTGGCTGTGGGCCCGGAGGATGGTGATGTCGCGGAAGTAGTAGTCGCTGTTGCTGCCCATGTTGTAGTTGGCCACGGCCGCCTGCGCCGCCTTCTGCACCTGCGGGTCGCTGGGCGACAGCTCCTGCAGTTCTCCGACCTTGCGGTCCCCCGGCCGGGCCCGGGCGTCGCGGGGCAGCGCCAGGAGGCAGAATGCGAGCAAGGCCAGGGCCATCGGCAGCAGGAGGCTGGGACGCGCCATGGTCGTCGGAGTCGGTGTCCGACCGAGGCTGGCGCCGCTTTTATGCGCTCCCGGCCCCGCCTGGCCCCGCCCGCCGCTCGCCGCGCGCCCCCGCAGGCGGGGAGGAATCCACCCAGCCGGGGCGGTCCACCCGCGAGGCCGCCTTCGGGGTGCCGAGGAGGACAGCGGACAGGCCCGAGCACACCTGGGCATCACCACCACGCTGCTTGCCCTCCAGGCACACCTGGTTGGTGAAGGCAAGGGCTGCGACAGCTCCCAGCCGCAAGTGCCAGCACTGGGACAGTTCACAGAGACCTATCCCATATGAGAAACCAACAACAGCTACCAGCAAGCTCTTAACTGTCTCCTGTGCATAGCCTTGGAGAAGTTACTTAACCCTCATTGCCTCAGTTTCCTCCTCTGTGAAATGGGTTGCTTCCAGGCTTCAATAAGTGCTTAGGGGAGGCCAGGTGCTATATATACGGCAGGTAAGCAGGAGTCCTTACTGCACTGAGCCGGGCACTGTTTAACCCTCATGACCAGCATGATGTAGGGATCAGTGAGCAAAGGCTCCATTTTACAGAGGAGTAAACAGGACACAGAGTAAACGATTGATTTTGCCCAAGAACACAGCCTGGTAAATAGTAAAGGGTGACACTGGCTTTTGAGCCCAGGCAGGCGCTAGTGGTATAGGATCCACCTGCCAATGCAGGAGACGTAAGAGATAAAAGTTCAATCCCTGGGTCGGGAAGATCCCCTGGAATATGAAATGGCAACCCGTTCCAGTATTCTTGCCAGGAAAATCCCATGGACAGAGGAGGCTGGCAGGCTACAGTCCATGGGGTCACATAGATTTGGACACGACTGAGCACACACACACAGGAGCCACAGTCTAACTCAAATCTGTGATCTCAATCCAGAGGGAGCCCAAAGGATGAGAACTGGCCAGGAGTTTGAATAGTCCCAGCTCTGCCATTTACTGCCTAGGGGGCTTCCAGCAAGCCCTGTGACCTCTGGGAGCAGCCTCAGTCCTCACCTGAAGAAAGGTGACAATTCTTGTCTTCTAAGGTCTTGCTAATTATAATGGCCTGAAACTGGGTCACCCATAGGTAAAGTGGGCATATGTTGGAGGTACCAGCAAAACAGGGCTACGATTTTTAACTTTTTGGCCACACCCTGCATGTAGGATCTTATTTCCCAGACCAGGGATAGAATGCACATCCCCCTTTGGAAGGGAGTCTTAACCACTGGACCAGTGGGCAAGTCCCAGGGCTATGATTTCTGGGGGGAATAATCTGACAAAATATAAAAAGCAGCACTGAAGTAGTCAACACAGGAAAAGTTTAACATTTGTTAGAATTTTCTACAATTAATATTTTAAGAATTCAGGGTGCGTGCTTAGTGGCTTCAGACTTTTTGAGACCCTATAGACTGTAGCCCACCGGGCTCCTCTGTCCATGGGATTCTCCAGGCAAGAATTCTGGAATGGGTTGCTATGCCCCTCTCCAGAGGATCTTCCCAACCCAGGGATCAAACCAGCATCTCCTTGTCTCCTTTATTGCAGGCAGATTCTTTACTGCTGAGCCACTAGGGAAGCCAAGTGCAGGGCAATTTGTACTTTTAATTAACTTGTTGCAGTGGGGGTGTGTGTGGTGTTTTTTGCTCTGGGGACACTAATCTTTAGTGCTTCGGGGCCTCTGAGGATCTTACCTGGGGATGGGGAGAGGTTGTGGTTTTCAATAAGCAATGAAGTATTGGTGCTTAGTAAGTGGTAGCTATTACTGTGGTGAATATTATGAATAAGCATCCAAGATTCCCCAATCCCAACCCCAATTCTCAGACCCTCAGAATCCCACGGTCAGGAAAGGCAGGGATTTCTCCCAGGGAGACCGGGACCAGCATGTAGTCACTGCCCAGTCCAGATGCTGCCCCACACCCTCAGCACAGCTGTGAAAAACAATCTTGGGATGCCAAGGAATAGTCACAAGTTTGTTGTGGGCTCAGGTGTCTGCCTTAAAGGGACAGACCAGTTATGGAGTCCAAGCTCCCTCTGCTCGACAGGCCAGTGAATCCCAGAGACAAGGTGCTGAGGCAAGGAACACAACTATATTTGGAAAGCTGGCTGACTGAAGATGGCAGACTAATGTCTCAAAATGACCATCCTGTTGGGGTCTGGATGCCAGGCTCTTTTATAGAACCTGAGGGAGAAGCAATGAGGAGCTAAAGTCAAAAGGCACAACAGAGAGGGAGGCAGTGAGGAAGTAAAGTAAAAAGGGCCTTCAGTCTTCCAAAACATCTCCGGGGAGGGCCAGCATTTGGGAAGGGTGTGTTAATCCCTTTTTTGTAGTCATTCACCGGGGGACAGAGTCAGATTCTCTCTCTCTGAGGTGAACAAAGGCACTTTAGTTTCACAGTCAGGCAGAGGGCCAGGGTCCTTTGAGGCAGGCCATTATGTCCTGGCTTCCCAGGTGGATCTGACAGTAAAGAATTCACCTACAATGCAGAAGATTGGGGTTCAATTCCTGGATCAGGAAGATCCCCCGGAGAAGGGAATGGCTATCCACTCCAGTATTCTTGCCTGGAGAATTCCATAGGCAGGAGGTTGGTGGGCTACAGTTCAGGGGGTCGCAAAAAGTCAGACGTGACTCAGTGACTAACACAACACATAAGAAGAGCAGGAAGAGAGTCAAAGAAACAGTTCCAGTGTGGAGTGAGAACTGGTTCTTCTCTGCAACAGACCCATTTGTGCAAGAGCTGGGGAGAGCTTGGCTTGATTAGGAGACCAAGGCCAGGCAGGAGCCCGATCAGGAGAACTTGGCAGTGGGGGAGCAGGAGGCCCAGGCTGCAGCACATGCTGGGAGGGGTGCAGAAGCAGCCCCAAGTGGCCAGGAACCTCCTCGGGTTCTTCTAGGTCTGCTCTTCTGTCACGTGGAACTCAGCTACAGCCGCACTTAATCTGCACCAGCTCCCTGGGAAACTAGCCAAGGCCCAGTCTCTCGACTCACCAAGGGCCAGTGCCCCCAGCTCACTTGCCCCCACCCTGTCATTCCTTTGTGCTGACACCAACAAATCTTTTGCACAGCAACCTAACAATTTCCAAAGACTTTCACCCACTGGTCTATTCTCACAAACACCCTGAGTTAGTAAGCACCATCATTTTGCAGGTGAAGAAAATTAATCAGAGGTCAGGACAGCTGGAAGACCCTGGACCCAACCAGAGTAACATTAGAAACATGGTATGGGCTGAAATTCCAGGGACAGTCCCCATTACTACCTTTCTGGGCTACAGACTGGCACCCTCCAAGGAAGCAGCCTGTAACATGAGCTGGGCCCAGCTCTGGCCACCTGGTGACCTTCCAGGGGGCCTCTCACACTTCCAAGACCCAGGCTTACACTAAACCTTCATCCCTACTAATAACCATCATAATTTCTGACTAATTACCTAATTGCTCTATCCTTGGGTCTTTATTTTTGTTCTCCCTTTTATCTTCTACTGTTCTGAGATGTAGCTAACATATAGAAAAGTACAGTGTCTTGGATCACCACCATAAAGGTCAAGAAGTGGAAACTGCCACTCTCAGTCCTCTATGCTCCCATGCATCACACCTGTCTCCTTCCCCCAAAGGCAATCACTCTCCACTTCTCTTTCTTTACCAATGACCTTTGCAATAAGCTACCCTGGTGGCTCAGACAGTAAAGAGTCTGCCTGCAGTGCGGGAGCCGGGTTTAATCCCTGGGTCGGGAAGATCCCCTGGAAAATGAAATGGCAACCCACTCCAGTATCCTTGCCTGTAAAGTCCCATGGACAGAGCAGTCTGGCAGGCTACAGCCCATTGGGGTCACAAAGAATTGGACACAACTCAGTGACTTCATTTTCTTTTGCAATAAGCATTTTTTCCCCGTCTAGTTTCACTGCCTCTGCAAAGATCCTCATACATGGATCCAGCGGGGAGCCCTTGTGAATGAACAAAGCTGCTGTGAACATCTGCTCAGGTGCTGACGCAGGTGTGCCTTGTGTCCTGTCCCGTCCCTGGAGAGGAACTGCTGGCTCACAGGGTGGGTCTTCAGTTTTACTGGCAAACATCCAACTGTTTTCCCCAATTGTTCACACCAATTTACACTCCCACTAGTTGGATATCTGTTCCTGTTGCTCCATTTCCTCATCAGAACTTAGTATTGTCTGATTTAAAATTTGCCAATCCTGTGAGTGTATAATGGCATCTTACTTGTGTTTCTGATGACTTAATGTGACTGAACACCTTCTGACATGCTTATTCACCACCTAGGTATTCTTCTGTGGCTGCCCTCCAGGTCTTTCACCCATTTTTCTATTGTATCGTCTGCTTTCTCTTGACTGCAGCTCTGGAGTCCTTTGTCATCTATGTGGGTCACAAAGATCCCTTCTCACCCTGGGTTAGGCTCCTCACTCACTCTGATTATCTTGAACAAAATTTCTATGATGGAGTTGAATTTATCACCTTTTTAATCTTTCCCTATTCTGAGATCATGAAAATCTCCTCAATGTTTCTATTTATGATGTCATTTCTCCCCTTACCAGACTATAAGTAAGCCCCGAGGATGAGGAAAATTCTATAAACAAGTAGCTCCTGAACAACACCAGCACTACATCTGATCCTTACAACAATTTCATTTTCCAGGTGGGGAAACTGAGTCTCAGAGAGACCAAGCACCATGAGCAAAGAACACCCATGGTTCTCAGGTCCGTGGGTTTCCATGTGATGTTTTGAGGACCAGTCTGGCTACTTCCCAGTAAAGTCCATAGACATGTTAGCCTGAGCCTCTAGTTTCATCTGTGGAAAACTATTACTTATTATGAAAGGAAAAAAAATGTTTGCACAGACCTTAGCTCTGAACCTGGTTCGTACTAAGTCCAATGAACAGAAAATGAAAATACACCAAATACAAGTCTAACTCACTCAAGCCTGCCCACCCAGTTGTCTTGCCCACACACCTTCTGCCTCCCTGAGAGAACAGGGCGGACTGCATGAGCCCTGCCCACTCATCACAGAGGCCAGGAGAGCACATGACCAATGGCAGGTAGACCTTAGCCCACATCCCATCCACCCTTTTCCTGCTCTGGCTCCCTCGGACTTTCCACCAGGTGCTGACTAACCCAGCTGTTGACCACACGGACATCTGGAACCCCAGGAAGGAACCAACCCACTCTCTTTCCCACATTAGTGAGGGATTGAGACACTCTGAAGCACCTGCCCAAGGCCCGTATCGCCAAGACGGCCGCCCTCGGGAGTGTGAAGGAAGCTGCCAGTTTCAGTCTGCACTGATAAGCAGTGTGGCAAACCTGGTCAGCCCCTGAGGAACAGGCAACTCCCAGCCCGCATGCTTCCCACATACAAAGCCCAGTCATGAAGGCCACTGGCTTTATTGATTTAAAAAACTTTACAAGGACAGTGACTGTTCTGCCAAAAAGACTGCCAAATGGCATAAAAGAGACCACAGGTGGGGGTGGGGGTGAGGGACAGGGCCAGGAATCCACTCAGAAAAGCTGTTAATTATTGTCATGAAACTGGCAGGGAAAGGAGAAGGAAGATGCATGCAAGGGTGACAATTCCAAAAAAGTTGAAATGGTGAGGGGAGAGAACTCCCCAAAGGCCCTGGAGTACATGGGAGGTGTGCACGACAACAGCAATCTCTTCCTTTGTAGAGGACGGAGGAGGAGTCCTCACTAGGCTGCAAACTCTGGAGACTCAATGCTGGGGCTTGGGATCGGGGGCTCCCCAGAGAGCATCACAAGAAGGCGTCACACCACTCCCGGAGGCAGCCAAAGCAGTCCCGGGACTGCTTGGCATTGGCGCCGCACGTGTCCTTCAGCCATTCCCGGAAGAGGTCTTCATCTTTCTTTAGGACCAGAAACTGGCCGAGGACCACATAGGCCTGCAAAACGGGCAAAGCAAAAGATGGGCTGCTGAGTGCTCTGTAGGACTACGGACAAGATGACCACTTCCTGGGACTTCCCTGCTGGCCCAGTGGTAAAGAATCTGCCGTGCAATTCAGGGGACATGGGTTCAATCCCTGGCCCGGAATCTAACATCCTACTTGCTGTGGGGCAACTAAGCCCCGTGGGTTCTGGAGCCTGTGAGTCACAATGAAAGATCCTGCATGCTGCAACTAAGACCCCAGGGCAAACAGAAATAAAACATCACGGGGGAAAAAAGGGCCACTTTCCTGTGGCTCCCCACACAGGAGCCCAAGAGGCAGGGTGGGTTCTTCCCGGCTGACTCTGAAGACCACACACGAGCGTCCACCAACCCGCACCCCCAGATATACACACCCTCCTCACTCCCCAGCTGCCAGGAAATACTGTAGTCGTGCCCCGCCCCCCGGCCAACTACAGGCGGCCACTCCGCACCTTATCAAAGCCCCTTTCCTCCAGTTTCTTGCCCAGGACTTCGCCAATCCCGGCCAGGCTTCCCACCGGCTTCTCCCCCATGGGCTCTGCCACGAAGTCTCGGTGCTTTTGGGAGGTTGTCATCTCGATCAAGCTTAATCTGGGAATCCCAAGAAAAGGGAAATTAGGCCTGAAAACCCGGGAACGCCCGCAAACCCAATGGCAATCTCACAGGAAGAGAATGCCAGAGCAGCTGTTATGGGAGCTTTCTCGATTCCCCCCACTTCACAGATGAGAAAACTGAGGTCTAAGCAAGAGTGTTTTCCTCACTGTTTAAGAGCGAAGTCTCTCCCAGTCCCTGCGGGAGCTGGGTTTTGGTACCGCCCCCGAGGAGAAACTATCTTGCCCTAACAGGCGGCGCATGCAGAACAAAGGTATGATTTCCACAGTCGGTCAGCACCCAGGGCCCGCCCTGAAGCTGTCACTCCTCTGTGACCTTGGCTGGGCAAAAACAGCACTGACTTGGGTCTGGAATGGCCACTTGGCCCGAAAAGCAAATGAAGGGCTCTCTGACCCAGCCGCCGCACAGGCTGCGCCCAGAGCGAAGGCGCAGCCCGAGCACGCACACCCGCTCAGCCAGCCGCGTCAGCTCCACACCTGGACTCCCGCCGCGCCCTACGCCGTGGACCCCGCCCCCAAGGCGCCGCGCCCCGCCCCCTCCCAGCGCCTCGCTGAGCCCTCTCGGAGAGCGCATCGTCTGGCCCTTCTCAGCGCTTGCGGCCCCTCTCCTCCCTGCCTCCCCCTCCTCCCCGCGCCCGTTCTGGCCTCCAGCCCGAGCCCTGCTCCGCGGCTCGCGCTCACCCGCAGCTCCCGTTTCTGTAACGGCTTCTCCCGCCAGCCGGCTGCTCCCGCCGCTACCTCAGCCCACTAGAACTTTCTTCCACTTCCGCTTCCGGGTCGCCTCAAGGGCCGCCTAAAAAAAAAAAAACCAACCTACATTGGGCACTTCTAGCCGCTTAGAGTCATAGAGTTGAGACACCACCCGGACCTCGAGAGCGCCCTTAGTAGGTGTTTATTTCCGGTTGCTTCGCAGGAAGCCAGACTGCCTTTTGTAGCCTTGCTTCTTGGGAAGCATTTCCGGCCTCAGGGAACAGAAACCTGTGAGAAGAAAACTTTATTTATCTGCTGAACGGCATGCGGAACTTAACCACTTAACCTTGGCCGACCTGGTGGTGGGAAGAATTAGAGAAACGGACAAGGAGAGAGGCGTGACCAGGAGACTTCCGGGAGAGCGCCTGAAGTACGGTGTCCGACTCAGGCCTACACGCGTTGTCCTCCTCACTGCCGGACTTGTTAGAGTCGGACGGGAACCGGATGCGCCCGAGACCTGAGTCCAAGCCGACTCCACCGTCGTGACCACTGGCGAGTCCTTTTTCTCTGCTTTCATTGCCTCAGCTCTGAAGTGAGTCGTGGACGAGCCGATCTCAGCGTCCTACTTGGAGAACCGGGTCGTTCTGGCAGCTCTCGTGGGATCCGAAGGCTTGAGAGTAAGTTTAGATCTTTCCCTCTGAGCATTTTTCCTCCGGGATAGGGAAGGAGGAGGGCAGGGAATGGCAACTAGAGATGACACTTCGGAGTTTCCTTTGGAAACCATCATGACTTCGAGCAAACTCGGGGAGATCGTTAAGGACAGGGAAGCCTGGCGTGCTGCAGTCCATGGGGTCGCAAGAGTCGGACATGACTTAACGAGTGAACAACAGTCTTCTGAGTACGCATCAGTCGTTGTCTTGCAGTACCAGGGTCAGAAACAGTAGATGCCAAAGATCAAATCGGTCTCAGTTCAGTTCAGTCGCTCAATCGTGTCTGACTCCTTGCGACCCCATGGACTGCAGAACACCAGGCTTCCCTGTCCATCACCAACTCCCGGAGCTTGCTCAGACTCATGTTCATTGAGTTGGTGATGCCATCCAACCATTTCATCCTCTGTCGTCCCCTTCTCCTCCTGACTTCAGTCTTTCCCAGCATCAGGGTCTTTTCCAGTGAGCCAATTCTTTGCATCAGGTGGCCAAAGTATTGGAGTTTCAGCTTCAGCATCAGTCTTTCCAATGAATATTCAGAACTGATTTCATTTAGGATTGACTGGTTGGATCTCCTTGAAGACCAAGGGACTCTCAAGAGTCTTCTCCAACACCACAGTTCAAAAGCATCCATTTAGTCTACCTTGCCCTTAAATTAGCTCATTCCTGACCTGGCTTGTCTTAGCTGGTCTGTGTCTGTAGGCTATTGAGAGACTGAACGTCTGTGTGGTTGTGTCACACCTGAGATGTACAAGCAGGTGAAGGAAGAAGTGACTCACCTTGCTTCTTCCCCAAGTGGTTCCCAGAAGAGCTTATTTTTCTAAAACATATATTTAGTTTTTATGGTTATGCCAGTACTTAAGGGATAAACACAAGTTACTTTTATGTGTCTTATGCTGTGTTTCCTGCTTTGCTTATGATTATTTTGTTCTAATACTAATGCTCTGGGTTAGTTCTCTGAAGTCTAGAGAAACTGAAAAGCCAGGAAATAACCAAGGTGGGATTTGAGCCCAGTTAATTGGATTTCAGAGCCCATGTTCTTCCCCAGGACATTGTGTCACTCCTCGGTAAAAGGCCCGTCCTCATCTTCAAAAGAGTCCTGGCCTCTCAGCCTACCATCTGAAACACTCAGGAGGAAGAGTTGAGAGTCTCTGCATCCCTCACCTCCCTGGGACAGGACCCACCATGTCTCAGGCCACCAAGAGGAAACATGTGGTGAAGGAGGTGCTGGGGGAGCACATGGTGCCCTCTGACCAGCAGCAGATCGTGAGGGTGAGTGGCGTCAGGGACCGTCTGCTCTGCCTCCCCCAGCCCTCCATCCCTCTTAGGCCCCTGGGGTTGGGCAGGGTGCTGTACAGCTCAGCAGGTGTTGAAACTGGCTGATGAAGCTGACTGGTTCTTGGTCTCTCCTGGACCAGGTCCTCAGGACCCCAGGGAACAATCTACATGAGGTGGAGACAGCCCAGGGGCAGCGCTTCCTGGTGAGCATGCCCTCCAAGTACCGCAAGAACATCTGGATCAAAAGAGGTGAGAGAGGCAGCCTTTTGGGAGACTGAACCGTTTCCTGTGGCCTCGGCTTCCCCCACCACAAGCAGGACCCACTGTGCTTTTCGCTTCTCCCCTTGCAGGGGACTTTCTCATCGTTGACCCTATTGAAGAAGGAGAGAAGGTGAAGGCTGAGATCTCCTTTGTGCTCTGCAAAGACCACGTGCGCTCTCTGCAGAAGGATGGGCACTGGTAGGGTGGTCCTCATGGTCATTGGCGGCCCCACTTCTCTGGGAATTTCGTTCATACCTGTGGGCTTAGGGGAGGGAAGGTTGTGGCATTTCAGGCAGGAACAGCTGCAACAGCTCTTGCTGAGAGGGTTTCTCTGTCCTTTCTGACCTTGGCTTTTCTCTTGGCATAGGCCCGAGGCCTTCTCCGAAGTGGCTGAGAAACACAACAATAGGAACAGGTGAGACACAAGTCTTGGGATGAGGAAGACAGAAAATGGGGATTCAGACCTTGGTACCTTGAGGGGAAATACAGTTTTCCTTTCTTTGTAGATCAGGTCCCTGGTGAGAGTGCCTGAATATGTGGTCATGAGTATGGCTTGAAAGTCAGATCTCCTGGGTTAAAGTCTGGGCTTTGCAAGTTACAACTTTAAGCAGGTTAAGCTCTTAGGCTCGGATTTCATCACCTCTAAAATGGGAGGTCTGTGGGGATTGAAGAGACTGATGCTTGTAAAATTGCTTAGTATAGTACCTGGTAAGCAGTGTGAGTTCATTGAGTGTTAGTTGGGTCATAGTAGAATCATTACTATTAAAATCAGCAGTTCTAATGAATTTCTGAGATGGGTGTGGGGAGGTAGTGTTTTGCCAGCGCTCCTTGGCCCAGTTTTCCTGCAGTTCTTTCTCTGTCTGGCTCACCGAGCCCTGACTGCTTGGCCATATCGTCCTCTTTGTGAGGCTCCTTGTTTGCAGGTCTTCTCAGAAGGCACTGGGCTAACTCTCTCCATTTCCCCCGTGCAGACAGACTCAGCCAGAACTCCCAGCTGAGCCACAGTCGTCAGGAGAAGAGTCCAGCTCTGAAGACGATTCTGACCTTTTTGTTAACACCAACCGCAGACAGTATCATGAGAGCGAGGAGGAGAGTGAAGAGGAGGAGGCGACCTGAGACCCCGGGACCCACTTCTCCTCTTGCTCAGAGTCTAGTCCTGGGCTCCTCTGAGCATGGACATTCCCAGGGGGCTCTGCGGATCTTTCCCCCTGGATGGGGACGAGGCAGGGCCCCTCTCTGAACTGACCTTCTGACATAGGAGAATTAAACCCCTGGTGGGTGCTGACTCATGCTGGTGTTGGAGTGGCTCTTTGGAGGAAGGAGGGACATGGATAAGATGACACACTGCTCCTCGGTGGTGGCCTCGTGGGCAGGTGGGCTGAATGGTCAGGAAATGGGGAATTTCTGAAATCTTTCCTAGTTTCTTCCTGTCTCGTCCAGGATTTAAGTCAATGCCAGGCCCTGTGTGCTTCCTTGCATGTAGTTAATGCATGGGGGCTTTCCCACTTCATTGCCTCCTTGCAGTTAATGATGACTCAGGCATGTAGGATCACAGTGGGACTTAGTGCCTGCCTGCCTCTGTGAGACACTCAGGGTGAATCTCGTGGTGCTTCATGAGCCACCATCCCCGCCTCTTTCATCACCTGTGACCTCAGGAGTACCCACCACGATGCTGCGTGTACGTCCCCTGGTCGGTGTCCTCTTTGTGGCTGCTCAGACTGTCACTCTTCAGCCTTCTGGCCACCCACATCATTTCACTTCTCCTTTGAAGCTTTTCACTTCTGACTGTACATTCTCCCTCTTCATTCTGGCATTGACCTTGTAGTCAGTGCTCAGATGTTGAAGTTTACCTTCTGGCTCAGAGTCTTCCTCCCCTGCTTCTGTCATTGTTCTCTGCATCCGTCATTGTTGTCTGCATCCATGGATGGGCCCGTTCAATGCTGTGGCCCCTTAAGTCTTTGATGCCCCCATCACTGAGGCCCTTCTATTCCAGGCCTGTTGCCTGTATCCCTAGTCACTCTCTGCCCCTAACGTCACTAGAGACTACAGCACCATTTGAATTCAGATACCTGTATAATCACCACCTCCAGGCTTACTCACTCAACTACCCCCCCTCCTCCCACAGAAATGCTTCCCCCCACCCCTGGAAGAAATCCTTTATCTTCATCCTCCAGCCGTGCCGCATTCTCACCATCATGCTCCTATCTTCATTTCCTTCTTCATGCAGCATCAGTTCCACAGTCTACACCCTGTACTTCCTTTCTGCCTCCATCATGTTCATCTAGACAAATCTGACCATGGTCAACCCAGTCATGTACTTCTGTGCCTGTGCGCAAGGAACTATTAGAGAAAGCAGCCATCATGGCTCACTAGTTTTACCTGAAAATGATAATTACAAGTCTCAGATGGCCACTCAGCCCTGCCTAGGAGATCTACCCTAGGATGCTGTATTTGAAAACTTTTAAACTAACTCCCCTTCTGCTAATTACACACAGCAGCTCATTATTCATAAAGAAATAGTAGCCATCGGAGGGAACTCTCACCTGTTACCTGCCCTACGATGGTGCTCACTGATCCTCCTGTCGTGTTACTGCCCACTAACCCAGTGGGACTTAAGCCTTTCCTCTTGTGCTTTGGAGCCTGTCTCTGCTATAGGACTTTGTGTCAGTTTTGGTTTTATCATCCTCTCTACTGGATGTGTTAGCATCAAAAGTATGATAGAGTCTCCCATCTGAAAAACAATCAGAAAAACCTGTTAGTGATCCCACACCCTCTCCAGCTACCGTTTCATTTACTTGCTCCTCATTCACTCTTTTGTATTTGCTCAGTATAGTGTTACATGTATACACGTACCTGTATGTATGTACATGTGTATATACGCATGTATAGAAATGTATGTACATTTATATGCAAAAAATTTACCAGGTGAGTTAAAGATGTATATGTGTGGGTATATTTTTAACTCATCTGAAGTTTATTTTTTATGGGAGATGACTAATTTTTTTCCCCTTAAGGGATAGCCACTTGTCCCTGTACCATTAATCTAGTGGCTCATTCTTTCCTCACTGATTTAAAGTACCTTTTTATAATAAATGAAATTTCCACGTTTTTATGAATCTCTCTGAAATCTGGCTTGTTGATCTTTGTGCACATGCCATATGTTATGGCATGGTTGTTATTTCTTCTTCACTGTTGCCCCACTGTTCCTTGAAATTTTCATATTTTCTTTTATGTAAGAAATTTAGAATGAACTTGGCAATTTTCATTTAAAAGTTCTATTAAGATTTCCATTGGCATGGGTTTTGTTTTTCTAGACGTATAATTGATTTACAGTGTTGTGCCAATCTCTGCCGTAAAGCAGAGTGACTCAGCTTTACATATATAGTCGTTCTTTTTAAAATATTCTTTTCCATTATGGTTTATCCCAGAATATTGGATATAGTTCCCTGTGCTACCATTGGCATGGTTTTAAATCTCATAGTTTGATTTGGAGAAGAGTCATACTCAACAGTTTTTGATCTTCTATCCAGAAATGAATTATGTGTATTCTTTTCTAAGATGTAGTTTTCATGTGGGTCTTTGATGTTTCTAGTTCAATGTAGCCTTAAGAATTCTAATTTAGCTATTTGTTGTTATGAATGGGCTCTTTTGAAATTACATTTCCGACCATCAGTGGCATGTTGGAAAGCTGTCCATGTCTGTGCACCTGCCTATTTGATCTAAGTGAATTCTCATTACTTCTAATAGTTCTTCAGTGTAATTCTGTTGGCTTCATGGGTAGAAAGTCAAATCATATCCTGCTAGAATCAGTTTTACCCTATTCTTTACACTCTTTTCTTTATGAATTACAGAGGGCAGAACCTCCAGTATAATGTCAAATGGCACCCTTGTTTCTTTTAGTGAGAATGGTTCTCAGGTTTCACCATGAAATATTATTCTTGCTTTAGGGTTCTGGTAGGTAAACTTCATTAGGCTGAAAAGGTTTCTTTCTGTACCCAACATAATGTTTTTTCCCTTTATTCCACATTGACAAATTTTTGGTATCCGTTGAAATAGTCAAAAAAGATTTGTTTTTAATGATTGCACTGATTTACATTGGTGTTGAACCATCCTTGAATTCTGATGTAACTCTGCTTAGTTTGTGTTGGTTTTTGTTCTGCCCATGCCTTACGGCATCTTAATTCCTTAACCAGGGATTGAACTGAAGCCTTTGGCAAAGAACGCAGAGTCCTAACTGCTGAATCACCGGGAATTTCCTGCTTAGTTGTTTTTGTTTTTTTTTTAATAGTCTTTATTGAATCTGTTTCAGTATTGTTTTGTTTTATGCTTTGGTGTTTGGGCCATGAGGCATGTGGAATCTTACCTCCCCAACCAGGTCTTGGTCCCACACCCCCTGCATTGGAAGGCGAAGTCTTAACCACTGGAGTGCCAGGGAAGTCCCCTGTGGAACTCAAGTTTTCTATCCTTGAGTCAACTTTGGTAATTTATATATTTTTAGAATCATATATTTTATGTATATTTAAGTTTTGAGGGGGCAAAAGGTCATATATAGTATTTGTATCATTTGGAACTGTCTTACTTAAAAGTGACAAAGGCTAATTCAAACCAACAGAAACAAACAAGGGCCCATTGGTCTGTGGTCTCCAGAGCAGAGCTGACCTTGGCCAGCATGGTTTTGTCAGGGTTCTCATTCATCTTCTTGGATTGTCTTTGCTTCTCTTGATTGCCCAACTCCTTTCTCTCTACAGGTGTATTTTTTAGGAAGCTCCAGTTTGCACTCAGTCCTTACAGAGCGTTACTTCTTCAGGCTCCGTGAATTTCAGGGAAGACTCACTGGCCTTCCTCAGGTTACTTACCTCTCCTGAGCAAACCACTGTGGCCAAGGCTGAGTAAGGGGAATAAGAGGAGGCAAGATGAGCCACCCTGATCCATATGACATGTGTTTCCCATAGCACAGAGAAGTTCTTTTACCCAAAAGGCGCAAGGGGTGAGAGCAGATAAAACAGCAAACATTTGTTTTTTGTTTTGGGTTTTTGTTTTTCTGCCACACCATGCAGCTTGTGTGATCTTACAATTCCTGACCAGGCATTGTACCTGGGGGCTTGACAGAGCACAGAGTCCTAACCAGTGACCCACCAGGGAATTCCCAGTTTCCCACTTTGCCTGGTGTATTTGTGTGATTTGAGGGGAGGGAGTGTTGTATCTATAAGCTTGGCCTTGTACTTTTCCCCATCCCTTAGTGATTCTATGACCTACTTCATAACCTCGTTATTTACTTCCTGAAACTTTTTAACCTCCACTGCTTCCTCCCTTATTAGCCATTTAGCTCCTGTGGGTCATAGCTAGGAATTCTGATAGAGGTAGAATCTGCATACCATTCCCCTTTGTCATTCTCCACAGCTGAGTTCCACCTCTATTCTTTCAGCTTCCTTGTGGAGTCTAACCACATATGAATAGAGCTCCCAAGGTCAGCTGAGTGTTCCAAGCCCTTCTTCCCCAATGCCATGGCCAGTCCAGGTGACTGACTGCCAAACAGTCCTGACCCTGCTGCAGTTAGGTTTGAGACTTGGGGCCCGTCAGACTCCACGTGTCTGTCACTTCAGGACAACCGTTATAGCCAGGTCGTTCCCACTGGAGCCTCCCGATGCAGCCCAGCTCAGTTTCCTCTCTTGTCATCCAACCAGCCGTATATCTGTGCCAAGGAGCACCCACGGCACTCTGAACTGGCCGTGTAGTTTTTCTCCTTTCATCTGCAAACATGAGATACTTTTGACAGTTTCTCACATTAAGACATCCTTGCATTCCTAGAGTAAAATAGCCATGATGCATTTTCAGAATATTGCTGGATCTGGTCTTCTGATATTTGGGAGGATTTTGGCATCCAGGTTCATAAGTGAGATGGTTGAAGCTTTGCCTTTCCAGTATTTCCCTTGTCTGGGTGGTTTTGTTTTTTCAAGGTTATGCCAACCTCATAAAATGAATTGAGAATGTTCTCTATATATGTGTTCTCTCTCATTATATAAGTGTTTGTGTAAGGTTGAAATTTTACACTTGTAAAATTTTTGGTAAAACAACTCTAAAGCCAACTGTGGCTGGCATTTTTGCAGTGGTAGATTTTTAACTTTAGATTTTTATTGAGAATAGGATTGGTCAGGTTTCTGTTCTTGAGTCAGTGATATTTATTTCTTATTTCATCTGTGGCACAAAGTTTAATTGACTTTTAAGTCTGTAATCTTAACTGTATCCAAAGTTGTATCCCCCTTTTTTATATCTAATATTATTTGTTTGTGCTTTTTACTTTTTCAATCTTGTCGATCTTGGCAGAAGTTCATTTATTACTCTCTGCTGAGCACTGACTTTTTGTTGTCATTCCTTGTTGTTAGTTTCTTTTCTATTTCATTAATTTCTGCTTTTACTGTATTTCTCCTTATACTGCCTTTGAGTTTATTCTGTGGTTCTTTTTCTAACCTGTTTGGTTTTGTCCTTAACTCATTAATTTTCAGCTTTACCTCCTCCCTTCCCCTAGACTAGTTAGGGAATTTTCACACCTGAAGAAAAAGTGAAAGAATTATGAAGTGAGTACCTTCAACAGGGCCACAAGTTTATAACATTCTGTCACAGTTGACTCTGTACATTAAAAAAAAAAAAAGGTGTTTTTTTTTTAAATAGGTTTTACATTTAGTAGTTGTATCTCTTTAGCTTCTCTTAATTTAGAATAGACTTCTTAACATCTTTTTGGTCTGTTTTTCATAAAATGGACATTTTAACAGTTCAAGCCAGTTTTCTTACAAAAATATCCTGGGCTTGGATTTGTGTGATTGTTTTGTATGCTTAGATTTGGGTTAAACAGTTTTAGCAAAAATAACCTAGAGCTTATGTGCTCTGACCGGGTGCATCACCAGGCGCGGAACTGATGTTCATCTGTCACAGATCACAAGGCAGGTGGTACAGGATGTCCAACTATTGGTGACGCTCATTTTGATCACCTGGTTAAAGGGATGGCTTCTAGGTCATTTCCCTATAAAGATTCTGTTTTCCTTTTGTAATTAGGTGATATGTGAAACAGTTTTATATTTTAGGGCTAAAGTTTCCCTTAATGCAGCTCTCTAAGTATTTGTGTCTAGGTGTTTTCTGAGTTGAATTTTTGAATTGAGATACACATAAAATTTACCATCTTAACCATTTTTAGGTGTGCAGTTCAGTAGTGTTAAGTACAGTGACATTGTTGTACAGCCAACTTCCAGAATGTTTTCATGCCCATTATCAACTCCCCATTTGCCCTTCCTCCAGTCCCTGACAACTACCATTCTACTTTCTTTCTTTTTGAGGAAGGAGGCACCCACCACGCTTCATGGCTTGCACATCTTAGTTCCCAGAACATGGATTGTACCTGAGGCCTCGGCAGTGAGAGCATGGAGTCCTCACCACTGAACCACCAGGGAATTCCCTACTTCCTGTTTTTGATGAGTTTGACTAGATATCTCAGATAAGTGGGCTCATACAATAGTTGTCTTTTTTGTAACATGATTATTTTTCTTACTTTGTATAATGTTCTCAAGGTTTATCTATGAGAAATATGGCATATGCCATAATTTCCTTCCTCTTTAAGGCTGACTACTGTTCCATTGTTTGTCCTGTGTCACATTTTTTTTATCTAAATTGATGAACTCTTGGATTCTTTCCACCTTTTACCGGTTGTGACTAATGCTCCTGTGAATATGGGTGTACAGATATCTCTGAAACCTTGCTTTCTTTTGAATATATACGGAGAAGTGGAATTGCTGTTTGTAATTTTGTAAGGAGCTACCACCATACTGTTTTCTATGGTGGCTGTACCAGCTTTCATTTCCCACCATCTGTGCACAGAGCATTCAAGTTTCTTCACTTCCTTGCCAACAGGTTATTTTTCTTTGTTTTTTTGATAGTAGCCATCCTGATAGGTGTGAAGTATTCCGTTTTTAGTGTTCCTTGGCTTCCATCATGATACCTCTTTTTTTCAGCTGTGCTGGCTCTTCACTGCAGCAGGTGGGCTTCTCCAGCTGTGGCATGCGGGCTCCCAAGCGCACAGCCTCTGTAGTTGTGATACTCAGGCTTAGTTGCCCTATGGCACGTGGGATCTTAGTTCCCTGACCAGGGATTGAACCCATGTCCCTTGCATTGATTGGAAGGCGGATTCTTAACCCCTGGACCATCAGGGAAGTCCCATCATTGGTCATTTTTAACGACAGCGCCTTGCAACTCACCACCACAAAACAAAAGCCAGGACTTGACAATAACCCAAGCTGCCATATGCCTCCACTCTCCCTTCCTACTCCCCACCCCTCCCATTTTCTGTTCTCCCACCCCAGGTAGCTGTCTTCTTGAATTACCTTTGCTCTTGTTTTCCTTCTTTGTGATTTTCTTGTGAAGCTATTTTTAACTTTAAGAGAAGGATAACACGCTGAATATCATATTTTGGGGCTCTTTCATTTACCATTACATGACTGTGTTTCTCCTTATTGCTATAGAATGCTGTGGTTCATTTGTTTTGACCGCTGATACTGCTTCCTGTGGGACTGTATCAGATGTATCCATTCACTTCTTCTGACGGCTTTTGGGTCTTCCCCACATTTTCGCTGTTGTAGACATCCTTGTGCCTGTGTCTTTGTGCTTTGTGTGTGTTTCTCATGAGACAGTTCCTGAGTGTGAGATTTCTGTGTCCCAACTCTAGTCAGTGTTGCCAGATGCTTCCCAAAGTGCTTGCACCGTTGACATTCACCAACTGTGGATCCTTAAGGTGGAGGTAATGGCCTCTTCCTATAGTCGGTCGGTTTTTTCATAAGCTGTTTTTTAAGTTTACCTTAAGTGCAACATGTTTAAAATTGCTGTGTCTGTGAACAGGACCCTTTTTTATGAAGTGACTCTTTCCATCATACAGTTCCCTTTTATCTTAGTTTATTTCATCTCACGTTAGTATAGCTATCCGAGATTTCTTCTAGTTAGTATTTTTGCCTGGTAAGTTGTCTTTTTTTTCCCCCAGTTTTATTGAGAAATAATTGGCATGCATCGCTCGGTTTAAGACATACAGCATGGTGGTTTGATTTACATATATTATGAAATGATTACCACAATAGGTTCTGCTAACATCTGTCTTCCTATATATGCAAAAAAAAAAAGGGAAAAAATTTTTTTTTCCTAGTGATAAGTACTCTCAGGATTTCCTCTGTCAACACTTTTCCTGTGTGTCTGTCCTACAGCTGTTAAGTCTAACTCGAAGTTTGTGCCTTTCAACCACCTTTCTCCAGTTTCCCTTCTTCTCACCCTCTATCTTAATCCTTTTACTTTCACTTTTTAAAAAATATGTATTTATTTATTGGGCTGCACTGGTTCTTAGTTGCAGCATGTGGGATCTGGTCCTCTGATCAGGGATTGAACCTGGGCCTCGGGCATTGTGAGTACAGCATCTTAGCCACTGGACTGCCAGGGAGGTCCCCTGCTTTCACTCTTTGCATGTCCTCGTGTTTTAGATGTCTCTAAGGGCATCTGGATTCTTTCCTTGTTTCTCCTTTTTTTTTTCTTTTTTCTTTATTTTTGCTTTTAAAATTTTATTTTTGTTTGCATCTGGACTCTTAAAAATAGAGTCACTTTTTAACTGATAATGTCTATTAACTCTGCAATAATTGGTATATAGGGACCCAACTGTCTAATTTGAATGACAGTTTGGGTGGCTGTAAAATTCTAAACTCTTTTCCTTACACTTAGAAAACACGACTTCATTGTCTTTTTGCATCAGTGTTGCTGTTGAAAAACCTGATGTCAGTCTCTCTCCTTTGCATATGTGATGCACTGGCTCTCTCTGTAAGCTTTATCTCTGATATTCTTAAAGTCCTATGTGATATATATATATATATACAGGTGTGTGTTGTTCCTTTTTTCTCTTTTTGGCACTTGGCTTTTCTGGCCCAGTGTGCTTCATGTTTGTATTATTCCAGGAAATTTGTGTCCATTATTTCTTCAAATATTTTCTCCCACCACTCTAGAATTATGTCTGTCTAGGATTGCTCTTATTCAGATGTTAGTCCCTTTACTGTCTCCCACATCTCTTAGGTTTTCTTTTACATTTTTAATTTCTTCAGTCTTTCTTCTTTGATGATTTTCTTAGTCTGGTCTTATAACTGACTGATTCCTAAGCTGTATCCCTTCCGTTGTGTATTCTGTCTATTGTGTTCTTTGTTTCAGCTCAGGTTGAGTTCTCTAGCAGGTTAAACCACAGTGGATGGTGCTGGAACTTTCCTTTATAGAAACTCTGGGATCCAGTGTCTAACACCCTTGAGCAATAGCCGCCTGGGGAGCAAGGCAGCCTTTCCCACCAACCCCTGGGTTCTTGTTGCAGTGCTGCCCCGGGGGTGTTAGCTTCTGACCCGCCCCATGTGAGCAGACTGGGCTTCATGGCCACTGAGATCTGGCAGCACGCAGGGTGTGTTCTGGGCTGAGGGGATACATGTGGGATTTTACAGTGTGCTGAGCAGCAGGAGGAAGTCTGTGAATGCAAAAGCCTGGGGCCACTGAGTGCTAGAGGAATCCAGTCCCCAAGGCTGAGACAGTTCCTTGGGGTCTGAGGGAGATGGGGCTGAGTGTCAGGGCACCTCCCCCTCCAGCCCCCACACACTGGTCTCTTGCCCAGGAACCCAGTACAGAGGCTCTTAATGTGGGAGAGCCTTCAGTGTGCAAAGAAGCCACATTGGTACAGGGCCTCGTTGTAGTTGGAGGAAAAGGCCAACAACTTGTCCTTAGTAATTGCCCACATGTCCCCCTAGAAAATTCCTTGGGTTGAGGGACGCTGGATTTTGTCTTCATTCAAGGCCCAACCATCTCTGCTTCCCGCGTCTGAGGAACATGTAAGGCAGCTTCTCAGCAGGAACCACTGAGAGAAGAGCATCGACGCGAGGGAGGTCAGGACGCCAGCAGTGCTGGTGCTCACATGTGATTCGTGGATGACACTCTCGGGGAATCCAGAATCCTTGTGGAATGTGTCAAGGCACACGGCGTACCCCGCCTGGTGACAGGAATAAACCGTTAGCAATGATCAAGGCTGTCTCCTGAGTGGTGGCAATTTCCTCAGCTATTGTTAGGACAGCATCCGATGATGCTTAAATATCCACTTCATTATGTAACTCTTGCTCATTCACAGTGACGAGCACCAGAAACCCTCATTATTAGCCAGTCCGGGTGGTTCAGCATGGAGAGAGGGTTATGACACCGTTTTCATTAACTTCCAGGAGAAGAGTTCTTTTCTCTTCCTTGGGGTTCAAACTGCCTGAGCTGGGCCCAGTGAGAGGTGTCATCAGTTCCCGGCTCCATATTCAGTCAACGTTCACGGACGCTGCCAACAAGGGGCACTATAAGCATGTCCAGCCAGCAGGTCAGCCCTGGTCCTGGGTGCAGCAGCCCAAAGGGTCGCTCGGATGATACAATCCAGGGACACGACAGCGGCCAACACGGTGCACGGGTCCGAGAGCGGCTGTGACTGGTGGGCCGCTGGTATGTTCCACCACCCAGAGGGGACTTCACTTACAAGGCCTTAGTCCATCAACCCTCCAGGGCACAGACTGGACTGCATGCTCGAGAGCACTTGGAGAGTAGTGGGTGACCTGTCCTACCGGCCTGCTCACCATCCAAGGCCTCTGTGGGGAGGGCCTCCCCTTCTTTGGTTTCCCTTTCTGTCCCAGGCTGACAGGTGAGGCACATTCGGCCTCCCGTCTCCTCCCTCCCCCTACTGGGGAGCACACAATGACTCAGCAAGTTTGCCCCGCTTAGTGTCTCCCAAGCAGGGGTACAGGCGAGGGAAGGGGCAAGGCTCTGCAGAAGGGCAGGGATCAGCGTCTGCACGAGACAGGGCTGGGTTAGGTGTGGCAGCTACGGCGCCTGGAGCACCAGCCTAGGGGGCTTTGATGAGTCGCCGGAATTGACAGGATCTGGTGCATTAGGAGTCAGACGGGAAAACAGGTACTGAGGGAAACACTGGGATCATAGGAATGGAGACCCCCAGTGAAGCTGACTCTGACTCTGGAAGTGGCCCCTGGGGAGCGACTTGGACTCTCAATGAGGCCCTGTGAGCGAGCACAGCCGTCTCCAGCCCACACCACGATGAGGACATTCAGACCGTCAGGGTACGGGAGCTCATCTAGACAGAACTTCTAGAAGATGAACTTCAGAAACAATGAAAATGACTCCAGAGGAGAGATATGAGAGGCAAGAAGGAACAAGGAGGAGTTCATTCTTGATGGAAGATGTCCGATTAGGGGGTGGTTCTTAAAAAAGTCAAGATAATGTCCTGGAGAATAAAAACATGTAAGACTAGTGACTTCCCTGGCAGTCTAGAGGTTAAGACTCCACACTTCCAATGCAGGGGACTCTGGCTCAATCGATCACTAGTCAGGGGATCTAAGTCTGGGCAACTAAGTCTGCATGCTACAAGGAGGACCCCCAAGGGTAGCCACAAAGACCCAGCACAGACAAAAACAAATAAAAGTTTTTTAAAAGGAAGTATTACTTGTATAGAAGAGGAACTACTCTGTTTAAGAAGAAGAGGAATTTTCTAGACCATTTTAGGTGACTCACTGTGATGGTTAATCTTGTGTGTCAACTTAACTGGATTCAGGGGTTCCCAGATAGCTGGTGAAACATTATTCTGGTGGGTCTGGGAGGGTGTGTTTGGAGCAGCAGACGGAACACAGAAGGTTCCCCTCACCAGTGCAGGTGGGCTCACCGCTCCACCAAAAGCCCGAAGAAGACAGAGAGGTGGGGGACGGCAGGTGCCCTCAGCCTCAGATGGGACACCCGCCTTGGGCCTTCAGGTGTCCACACTCCTCAGGCCTTCAAACTCAAACCAAACTCACAGCACCAGCCTTCCTGGGTGTCCAGCTCACAGATGGCAGATATGGGAATGTCTCATGGTCACGGGAGCCAATTCCTGCAACAAACCTCCTCAGGTATGTGTGTACACCCTAAAGGTCTGTTTCTCTCGAGGAACTCTGACAGACTGACTCTCAGGGGGTCAGAGGACACATCCCAGGAGGGGGCCTGGCCTGGGCCCCAGGATATGAGCTGGGACAGCTTCTTCACCAGGCAGCCCCAGGGTGGGTGGTGGGGGTAAGGCAGGGACCCTGAGGAGAGTGGGGGATGGCTTCCCTGTGGGGAAACAGAATTGGATGAGCTGGCAGGAGCCACAGGGCAGGACTGGCCACTGCGGCTTGACGGGCTTCAGCAGACCTGGACGGGGTGTGGGCACAGCCCAGGGAGGAGAGGACACCTCGGGGAGGGGGTGGCCATCCTGCCCCGGCTTCACCTGCAGGCCACAGCCGACATTAGCTTTTGGGCTGAGATTCCCATCACCAGGCCTAGAAGAGCGGGCTTCCTTGGGGGCTGCGAGGGAATGTAGCCGCGGCAAGTGAAGGGGTCCTGGGCAGGCCTTGGTGCCTTAGCAAGGATGCCACACAGGCTGGGGGTGGAGAGGCAGCCGCCCAGGCCTCTGGAAATTAAAGCTGGGCTCCCGCGCCCTTTTGAAGGCACGTGTCACACTGAGCAGGGACTCCCTCCAGTCCCCTTCTCACCTGCCAGTGTCCTTGTTCATGGCTGCTCACCCATCAGACCCTCGGGGCCCAGGCAGCCGGTCTGGCCCTGCTCCTCCTCAGCCCCAGCACCCCTGATGCTCAGTAAATATTCGCTGAAGTAATGAAAGGGTGAACATTTTCGACTCCACTTTACACCAGCCCTGGAAGTCTGATGTAGAACGCAGTCAGTGGTAATTTGCCGCAGACAAGTGGCCCAGCTGGCTCTCCCCAGGCCTTGGCTAAAAGACCACATTGACCCCCACATCAGCCTGAGTGGAGGCATCACTGCCCCGTTTCCAAGGGGCTTAGTGGTACTGGTGGGTCCAGGCGACTTACACGATAGTCACAATCTAAAAATTGAGACGTTTTATTCAGTGGGAATTTTCAGGACTTCAAACCTGGGAGACAGCATCTCAAGTAACCCTGAGAATTGCTCCGAGGAAGCGGGGTGGAGGAGTCAGGTTTTATAGAAGTTTGCAACAAAAGGCAGGTAGTCTGAACATCAAAAGTATTTTTGTGAATTAAAACCGTGGATCTCAAGGAATTTAGTGCTTTTCTCTGTAAGGGAAGATGCGAGTCTGGGCTCCCTGAAATCACTCCTTTCGTACGCGTCTCAGCTCTGGGGCCAGCATCCTGCAGCTCTTCACATCCTGAGCTCTCACCGCTCACCGGAGGCAGCGGCTGCGGCCTGACGGTTGTTAGAGGGAAGGCATCAGTATCCTTCCCGGGTGCCCTGGAGGGCTGGGCTCACTGACGGCTGACACCATTTCTCAGTCCCCACCTTCTCCCTGGGAGAGGAGAGGAGGCCCTGGAGCTCAGGCCTCGCAAGACTTGTGCTGCCCGCTTCGCCCCTGGAGTTGCCCGGACTCCACGCTGCCTCCCCGCCCCCGTCAGGTGGGCAAGCACAGCCTAGGTAGGGGGCAGCATGACTCCGGGCACAGGAGAGCAAGCACAGGGCTGGGACCAGAGGCCACAGGAGCGGGGAGGAAACGGACTGCCAGCCAGGCAGGTTTCCTGAAGGCCCCTAGGAGCCCCTCCTAGTCCCTGGCTCACCATTTACTGTCCCCTCAGCCACAGGGTCAGAGTGTCAGGAGACACCCTGGGACACGGCTGGTCAGTTCGACCCAGGTCCATGCTGCTCTAGACATGACCTTGGATGTTTTTGGCTCTGATGATGGCAACAGCTTCCTAACAGGCTGCCACGGGTAAGGTGTGAGCTTTGACAAGAGCTTGGCCAGAGCTGGCGCTCCACCGCCAGGAAGAGTGGACCATCGTCCGCAACACCAGACATGCCGCGTAGGTTTCTGGGAGAAACAGACTGCGATTCCCCAGATCCTAGACCCAGCCTAGGCATCCCACAGGGACCCTCCCTGAGGAACCTGCCCCAGTGAAAATTAAATCAGAATCAGACCCCAAAACAAGGAGACAAACTAAAGGACATTACAGTGTTGGGTAGGTCTGCCATGAAATAACTGTCATCAAAAGCAACAGGTTAAGGCAACTATATTTTGTCCCTTGTTTACATTTTTCTGTTCTTTTCTTACATTTTCTAAGGTTATTTTAATCCACTTTTTTTTTTCATTAAAAAAAAAAAATCTGTGAACCATCGGATGGCCACGCGTTCGGGTGGAGGTAGGAGTGGTGGGATGCTGGTTTTCTGTGACTCCCGTGGGAGTCACCAGAAGGTGACCAGAAGTCACCTTTCCCTTGATTCAGGCTCTTACTGTCCCTCACGGAGTTCACGCTGAGCAATCTCACCTGCCCTGCTAAGGGGACAAGGCTCCCAGGAGGTGGGTGCTCTGAGGAACCGGGCCTCTCACTCTCCACATAGACTACAGGAGCCTGTAATGCCCCCAGACCCAGCCGCGCCCATCCTGGCTGTGAACAGAGCGATTCTTGTAGCACTGGAGACTGGGAGAGACCAGAGTGACTGAGCCTCTAAAACACATCCCACTTCTTACCCAGAAGCCAGCGTTGCAGAGGATAAGGCGTGGCATTTAACAGCCACAGCCAGGACCGATGCGACCATGCCGGGAGCGGCTGGGGGAGGCGAGGGTGAGAAAGCAAACCAGCTGGCTTCCCTTTGGCTGGCTGGGCCTAGCGTGGGCTGGAGAACTGCCTGAGAGGAGCCAGGCCAGTTCTCTGCCTGCATCTCTGTTATCTGTGTCACCTACGACCAGGTCTCACCTGGCAGAAGTCAGACCCTAAGCCACCTCTTGAGGGGCCTTGCTCACCTCCACATTCCAGGTAAGTGAATGAAATGAGCTCACTTAATCATCACAAGCCATCCTATGAAGCAAAGGTGTTTTGGTCAAACAAACGGCAGAACTAAAGCCCAAAGAGGTTCAGTGACTGCCTGAGGTCACACAGGTGATGACGGAGCCGGAGGGCAGTGTCGCCAATGCTCCGTCTGGCACCGCCTGCCCTCTTCCCAGGTCTGACCCTGGAACCTGCACCAGGACCAGGGGGAAAAAATAAGGAGGGAGCTTTATTTAATATTAAAGTCGGGGAAGGGATCAGAAGGGAGGCCGGCTTCACTTGGTGATGGTGTTCCTGCGGAAAAAAGAAGAGTGTGAGGCCGCAGAGAGCTGTGACCCCCCCGCCGCCACCGCACACGGGCCCCACGCCACCCCACTCACGCGTTCATGCTCTTGCCGCTGCCGCTGAGCACGATGTACGGGGTCTTCTGGGCCTTCTGCTTCTCCTGGAGTAGAGCCACGGTGCCCAGGGGTGTGTCACTGGAGCTCATCTTCTTCAGGAGCTGTGGGTCGGGGCCAGTCAGCATGGCAGGAGCACCCCGGCACCTCAGTCCCCCCCCCCAACCCCACACCCCCAGAGGCCACCCCCACCTCCCCAGGGGCACCCACCGCCTCCTCGTCCAGCTTCTTCATCCGCCGCTCCGTCTTCATTTTGCCAGAGCCCTTCCCGTGGAAGCGGTGGGACAGCTGCCGGAAAGCCTGCAACCCGGGCAGAACACCATCAGAGCCACCGGAGCCCTCAGGGCAGGGGAGGGCGGTGGCTCCCCAGCCCGGCTGAGCCGAGGTGGGGGCGGTGCGGCTGGGAAGGGGCTGGGAGATGGTCCCAGCCCTGGCACCCTCCGGGAGCCCCCGAAGAGAGGGAAGGATGTGCTGGAGTGAGGGAGCCGCAAACCCCAAGAACGTGGGAAAGAGAAAAGGCGGACAGTTGCCACCAGCTGTGAGAGCTTGGGCGGCTGGCTGGGGAGGGGGCAGGCGGGCAAAGACACCCTCCTGCCAGGCCTGCAAGGGAGGGACCGCTGTGCCCCCCAGAGCGATGGACACCACGGTCCCCCGGCCCAGACTCCAGGGCGCAGCCCCACTCACCTCCTTGGGTGTGAGCTTCCGGCCCGTCTCGTCCACGTACTCGATCTTCACGTCAGGTTTGTAGCCGTCTTTCTCCTTGAAGTCCTGGGTGAAGCCGCGGTACTCCTCCCGCCGGCTGTACTTGTCATCGATGGCCCTGTCGGAGGCACATGGGACCTCAGCGCTGGCCGCTGCCCCCCGCCCGGGCCCCCAGCAGCGTGGCCCCGGCGGGCCCCCGCACTCACATCTTGTCCTCGATGCAGTACACGGCCGACGGCAGGGACTTGTTGGGCGCCTTCACCCGGGCCACCTTCTGCACCGTTGTCTCCAGCAGCCCTGGGGAAGGGGGGATTTGTGAGAGTCCAGGCTGCCCAGTGCCCCCAACAGCACGGTGGCCCCTGGGGGACCCTCCGAGCTGTGCTGTGGGAAGGGACAGACATCAGTCCCCTCGTGCAGACAAAGGAAACGGAGAGTCAAGAGAAATCAGGCGCCCGTCCAGGGCCACTGGCTCAGCACACGGCAGGGCTGCGATCCCGACGCCGAGGTCTCTGTGCCCCTGCCTGCACCGTGGCCACGCCACTGCTCCCCGCGGAGAGGCCGAGCCTCCAGGGGGCAGTGGGGCCTGGTGGGGGCGTGCGTGCACAGGCAGTGCGAATGGGTGAGGCAGCGCAGAGAGGCCAGCGGCCACCGTGACTGTCGGGCCCAGGGGGCGGGGAGGAAGAGGGCAGGGGGCCGGAGGGCAGCTCCCAGGCCGCCGCGGGGCAGCCCGAGCCCCTTACCTTTGTTCTGACACAGGAGCAGGGCGGCCGCCAGCCCTCTATTCACGATGGGCTCCTCGTCCAGGATGGTGGTGGAGGAGGCAGAGAACTGGGGGGCCGGGGAGGGCGGAGCACACAATGATGGGGGTGCTAAGTGGGCTACCCTTCTGCCCGACAGTCACCCCTCCCAGGACCGTGGTCCTTGCTGTGCTCCGGGCCCTGCGCGACGAGACGCCTCATTTAAAGCACAATAACCTGCGAGGTCCACACACCCCATTTACGCAGGAAGAGGCCAGGGCTCTGAGACACGGCGGCCCCAAGGTGGGGAGGGCAGAGCTGAGCCCCCAGCCCAGCGCCCACCCCGCCAGGCCCCTGCACCCGGCAGCCCCTCCTGGCCCCCAGCCCGGCTCCTCGCCCTCCTCACATCTTGCTGCTGCTTCTCCTCGTCCAGGTTGACGGTGCTCCAGCCCATGTTCTCCTCCCCGTCGGACTCGGAGCCGCCATTGGCCGAGCGCTCCTCGTCCCGTTCAAAGTCCTGGAGGAGGGGTGACCAGGCTCAGTCCAGGCCCCAGCCAGCCCGTCCCCCTTGAGCACTGAGGCTTGTCCCTGAGGATTGGCAGAGCCACCACCCCCGGCGCCCAAGAGCAGAGCAGGCCCGGGGAGTGTGCGGGAATGGGCTGCCCGAGGACCCACCATCAGCTCTTCCTGGTCCTCCCGGTTGCCAGCCAGCCCGTAGGTGGGGATCTCCCCTAGAGTGCGGCAGAACTCGGACGTGGCGTTGAACACGATGGCCCCCTTCCGCTCCGGGTCCTCCTCCTCCCAGCCCCGCTGCCGAGACTCCAGCCTTTTGACAATCTCCACCACCTGGGGGAGGGAGCGGCTGTGGGCAAACCCAGAAGTTTCTAGGGGGGTGCCATGGAGACCCAGGAATCCACCACCCTCCCTAGTGGCAGAACAGCATGCCATTCCACCGCCCACAGCGGACCAGACTGGGCTTTCCTCTTCCCTGACCCCTAGTCTGCTCTGCACCGATCTCGCCCACTCGCTCCATCGATCCGAAGTCGGCAATGGCTCCCCTCTGTCCTCTGAATTAATATCCAGAATCCTGCACGGCCCCTTGTGAGGACAGAGGCCCCAAGCCTCTGTCGCTCCTCCTCCTCCGCTCACTCTCGTACCCCGAGCCTTCCTTCTCCCGCCCCTCCTCCACCACCCCCTCCTCCCTGAACAGACTGGGCTCAGGACTAAGTAAACATCCCTCCCCCTGGAGTCCCGGCCCTGCACAGGCTGGATGCTCCGTGGGCCTGCCCCCTGCTTCCAGCTCTGAACCACCACCCACCCACCCTGCCTCCCCACTCCTCACGGCCAACACCTGACCGTGCGCCCACCACAGGCCACCCCACCTGGCAGGGTTCCGAGGGCCGCCAGAACTCTGCCCCCGACACCACTCCCACCAGCACACAGGGACTGTCCAGGATCTTCCCCCCTTTTCCCTCTTTTATTTTTGGCTGCTGGGCATGTGGGATCTTAGTTCCCAGCCAGGGATTGAACCAGCAACCCCTGAGGGAAAGCATGGAGTGTTAGCCACTGGACCATCAGGGAAGACCCTCTCTGCTCTTTGAAGAACTCCTCTTGCCACACCACAGCCTTCCTGCTCTGCCCCTGACAGCAAACTCGTCAAAGCTCCCAGTCTCCGTGTCCACCTCTGCACTACTTTCCTTACA
This sequence comes from Cervus elaphus, assembly GCF_910594005.1. Lineage (NCBI taxonomy): Eukaryota > Metazoa > Chordata > Mammalia > Artiodactyla > Cervidae > Cervus > Cervus elaphus. The sequence continues at coordinate 6,866,718 of NC_057816.1, forward strand.
TGACATCACATTTTTAAATAAATGTCATCCTACACATAAAACGCTTACTTGTAACACACGCGTATGCCTTTAAAAATCACCACCACCGAAGAAACAGCATGTCCCCATGACCTGGCTGAAGAGCATCAGTAACACTGTTTCAGGCCCCACAGGCCTCCTCCCCACATACCTGTGGTCACGATTCACAGCCTTTCCTTCACAGTTTAGCACATAAACACCTCCCCATGAACAGTCTGTTGTTTTGTTATGCATTTTTCAAACATCACTCAACCTGAAGCACACTGTCTGATTCTACTACAAGTTGTTTTCACACATACGCAGCATATATTTTAAGGTCAGTCTTGACGTAAGCACCTACAGCTGAACAGCTTTACACTAGAGAATCCCATTCCGGGCTGTGACCATACCACAGTGCAGCTCTCCCGCACACCGAACACAGCCTCTTCCTGGGACCACGGGCAGCACAGCTAATGCAGCCTGACGCGAGCATTTCTCGGGGGCTCACACGGGGTGTGGTCCGCTGAGACACGTGATCTCACTCTACGAGGCTCGTCCCGCTAGGAGTCCCACTGATCAGACTCCTTTACATGCCCCTGCAAAGTGTGGACAAGAATTCTGGCTACTCCACATCCTCACGGACACCTGACATTATCCAGCCTGACATTTTTGCCAAGTGAGGCGGGTGTGACCCGATCTATCATTTCAGCTGTCTTTCCTCCACTGCTACCCAGATTGGGCCTCACCTTGTGTTTCAGTGGTCACGCATCCTTGCACCTCTGTGAACCGCCCTTCTGCACGTAGACAAATATCTTCTCCATTTGGCCTATCTTTTTACATTCTTCATGACATCTTTTTCTTTTCTTTTTCTTTTTTTTGCTGTGCCACAAGGCAGGTGGGATCTTAGTTCCCTGGCCAGGGATCAAACCAGCACCCCGTGCTAGTTAAAGTGGGGTGTTCCAACCACTGGACCACCAGGAAAGTTCCCTTCATGGTGTCTTTAAAATAAAACTAAATTTTTAAACGAAAATCAAGTTTTTAATTTCTAAGTAGTTAAATGCTGCACACAAGGTGAATATATTTGACACCATAGAACCATATACTTAAAAATGGGTAAGATGATAAATCCTACGGGTATTTTAACACAATTTAAAAAAAAGAACCTCTACCATGGTCATAAAAAAATTTTTTCACGCTTTTCTCAAATACTAAGTTTTAAATTTTAAGTTCTTAATCTTTTATGTGAATTTCTGCACAAGGTGTGAGGTACAAACCACATTTCATATTTTTCCAAATAGATAACTGACTGTCCTGACACCGCTTACCAAGCTGAGCACCTTTCACACTGGGTCACCTCGTGTTCTGCGGCAGGAGTCTGTTTCTGGAGTGTGGGGGCCACACTCAATGCCCCCAATATCACAGGGCCTCAATTACAACTGTCTGAAAAGACTTGAAAGTGGCTTCCCAGTGGCTCAGCGGTAAAAAATCTGCCTGTCAGTAGGAAGTGAGGGTTCAATCTCTAGGTTAGGAAGAACCCCTGGAGAAGGAAATGGCTCCCCACTTCCATATTCTTGCCCGAGAAATTCCATGGACAGAGGAGCCTGGTGGGCTATGGTTCACATGGTCGCCAAAGAGTCAGACTCGACTTAGCGACTGAACAACAAAAAGACTTGGTATCTACTACAGCAAATCCCACCACCTGATTAGTCCAAGGGTCTTGGCTATTTGGGGCCCTTGGATCTTCTGTGTAAATTTTAGAATCACTTTGCCAGGTTCTTCAAAAGCCTACTGGGATTTCTACTGGAACTGCGAGGATACAGACATCTTTACAACATTACTTTTATTCATTAATATGGTTGTTACAGACTGAACTGTGTCCCCCCAAAATATTCATACATTGAAGCCCTTGTCTCCAGTGTGGCTGCACCTGGAGACAGGGCCTTTTTTAAAGAGACAGTAAAGGCCAAATGAGGTCCTCAGAGTAGGCCCGAATCTGATAAGCTCGTGTCCTTGTAAGAAGGACAGAGGCACCAGGGAATTACACACAAAGGCCATGTGAGGACAGCGTGAAAAGACGGCCACCTACAGGCCGAGGACAGAGGCCTCGCAAGACAGCAAACCTGCCAACACCCTGACCTTGGACTTGAAGCTTCCAGAAGTGTGAGAATACACTGCTGCTGTTTCCGCCACCGGGTCTGCGGTATTTTGTTATGGCAGCCCTGGGTAACTAAAACAACATGTCCTGTTTAACACCTTTCAAAAACGGACTACAGTTTTCCTCATAGAGACCTTGCGTGTCATTCATTCCTTTTAACTTTGTTGCTAAGCTGATAATTCATTATCCATGATGCCTTCTATTGCTTATCTGTTACTCCATTATCTATACTGCTTTCATGAATGGTGTCTTTTTAAAATTACATTTTCCATCTTCTGCTGGTGTATAGAAACAGAGTGAACTCTCACCTATTAATCTTGTGTCCAGCAACCTTGCATATAAGTGCTCCAAGAGGGATAGCAACAACCACGGTCTCAAGGCCCCCTCAACTCTCCACCTCAGCTCACAGCATCATCCCATTCCCCTGCTCCAGCCCACCTGGTCTTCACACATTCTAAGGTCATCTCGCCAAAGGACATCTGCTGTCCCCATGGCCTGAATGCCTGTCCACTCTGAATCTGGGCAAGGCAGACTCCACGGCGTCACTTCAGTCTCAGCTCAAAGGCACCCCCTGAAAGGTCCTCCCTGAACACAGGGCCTGAGAGGCCAACCTCCGGGGACTCCTGTGCTGTCTGCGTGGCTGTCACCAGCAGAGATCACTCAGCTTCTCGTGTTCCCAGGTTCACTGCCATTTCTGCCCCATGAAAGGCAGGGGACCCCTTGACTGTCCTGTCCCCCAGTGACTTCCCAGCCCTAGGATGACGCCTCACTCACAGCAAGGCAACCACACACACCCCAGAAGCAAAGAAGATGGAAACAACGAACCGCTAAAGCATCCCATAGCGAGAACACGGCAGAAACCTAAAAACCCACCAATAACACGGTGTGGAACAAAAGAGGATGCAAAATGGAATATGGGGACTGCCTACGACGGCGTGGGAACACGTGCCCCCGAGGACAGGTGACCACAGACGCACCTGTCACACGGGCCCCCGCCCCCGGAGCCCCCTCACCTTCTCGCCGCTGTCCCGTAGCTGCTGCAGCTGCCGCAGGCGGCGCCCCTTCTCCAGCTGCTTCTGCAGCTCCAGCTCAGCCTCGTCCTCCTCTAGCACCTCTGGGGACCCAGAGCGCGGCGCGGCGCCCTCCTCTGGGGAAGACACAGAAGACGCCTGCTCAGACCAAAGCCCCCGCTCAGAAGACCAAAGCTCAGACCAAAGCCCTTCAGATCCCACCCCCACCCCGCAGGCCCGGCCCTCACCCTCATCACTGATGTCCATGTTCTCCACGCGGGTGTCATCTGACGGCGGGGGCTGAGGCACAGGCTCCTTCTCCCCCTCCTCCTGGGGCTCCTCGTCCACCTCAGGCACCCGGCGCCGCCCCCGGCCCCGCAGTCTGCAGGCAGAGGCTTCTCTGTGACGCTGGCCCCAGGGCCGGCCCAGCCCCCACACCCAGCCGTCTCCCAGCCCACCTGGAACCGAAGTCCCCATCCTGAGTCTGGTCCCCAAGCGGCAGCAGGTCATCGGCCCGCATGATCACCTCCTTCTCCTTCTTGCGGATCTTCTTTACCCTCCGCTTGGTCTTTTTAAAGGTCACCTGAAAGGAGGAGAGACGTGAGGGCGGGGGGAGGCAGACAGCACAAGTCTACGAGAGTGGACGCTGCTTGCTGCTACTCAGCAGTTCACGTACGTGAGCGAGACGTAAGACGTGAGCAACCATCATCCCATCTGTTAGATGAGGACAAGTAAAGCAGCAAGAAATTAAATACCTTGTGCAAAGTCACCAGCTCCTAAGCAGGAAAGCCAGGACAGTGAAATCCCTGGAGTCTGGTTCCAGAGTCTTGCTCTCAACCACGTAGGCAAGCAACCTACTGAGCCAGCAGTCTACCTGAATGCCCACAGAGCATCCCAAAGGTGACACCCTACAAAATGACCACTTACCAGACCACCACCGACCCGTGTAACAGTCCCTGTGAGGTGGCTCCTGCTACCCCATTTCAGAGGGGGAGCCTCAGGCTCACAGTTAAATGACACCCCAGGCACAAGCTGGCAACGTGGCAGAACCTGCACACCAGCTCGGGGGCACCTGGCTCACAGTCCTTGTTCTGTCTACACCGACTGCCTCCCCGCAGCACCGCCACCGGGCTGCCGATCACTGCTCATCCACAGGGACCAAGTACCACGCGATTACCTGATCCCCCTTCTAGTGCCTTCTGGCAGCCTGTGGCCCCTGAGAAGAGGGAGGGGCAGGTCTGGGCAGGGGCCTCGGGACTCACCATCTCCTCTGGCGTGAGGTACTCGGAGGCAAGCCGGGGTCCGACTGTGCTCAGAGACTGGGCCTGCAGCCGCAGCTTGGCACGGATCTCCTCTAGCTCGCGCTCCCGGAGGCCGTCAGCCACACCACCCTGCTCCAGTCGGAAGGACTGCGGCCGCTCGCCTTCAAGTTCCTCATCGTACTTGGACAGGATAGAGCGAGGTTTATGCTGCAAGGCAAGAGGGACAGGTTGGGATGCAGTCTGGCTCCTGAGAAGCCTCAGAGCCACCATCTCCTCCCAAACCACCCCCCCGCTGCCTGGTGCCCACGCTGCCGGCCTGCCTGGGCCAAGTCGTCCACGCTCTCGTCCTCCACGTACGGCAGGTAGTCGGGCTTCTTCTTGCGCAGCTCCACGTTTTTCTCCGCCCGCTCCTTGTCCAGCAGGTTCACATTCACCAGCACATCCTCCTCCTCCTGCAGCACTCCTGCAGACAGAGCGGAGGCGGCCGGTCACGCGCCCTCCACCCAGCAGGGCCTGGGCCCCCAGCCAGAGCACCCCAGTGCCACCCACCTTTGTCCTTGAGGGTGAGGATCACCGTCTCCCCCTCGCGGAAGGAGTCGATGGCATGCTCCACGGTGAGGCCCTGCAGGTCCCGGGCACTGTACAGGTCCTAGAGGCGGGGCAGAAAGTGCAGCCCAGTCGGGACCCGGCCCGGGGATTCCAGCACCTGGGACAGCAGCCTCCCCGGCCCCTCCCCCCACCTGCCGCAGCCTCACCTGCCGCCTCTGCTCGAACTCCTCCTCCACCAGGGTGCTGACACCAAACTCCTGGTCCATCTCCTCCAGCAGCTTGGCCTACAGGACAGGGACGGGGCAGTGACCTATGACCTCAGGCTGTTCTGGATCACCGGAAGATGTGGGGCCTTACTAAGTGGGGATGCAAAAAGCACAGCCCTAAACAAGCAAGCTGCTGAGAATCCAATGCAGGCGCCACTGACCACAGGCCCCTCACCACTCTGAGCCCCCGCCTCACCTCCCCACAGTTCGTCTGCGGCCCCACCAGCCATCAGGCCACCAGAGGCACTGAGTGACACACCAGCACCTCACCCTCTTCTCTGCCAAGTCCTTCTCCTTTTGAAGCTGCCGGCTCCTCTCAATCCAGGCCGCGGTGTCATCCAGCCAGGGATCATCCTCCCCCAGGGTCTTAATCTTCCTGAAGACACAGGAGAATGATTCTCTGGGGAACCAGCTCCTGCTCCCCCCACCCTGACTCCAGATCTCCTGGGCGCTTCCTCGGGCCCTGTCCGGGCCCACCCGGCAGGGACCCTCACCCCAGTTTTTGGTTCAGGATTCGCTTTTCTTTGGCAGCCGCCAGCTTCTCTCGTAGCTCCTCACGCTGTCGCAAGGCCATGGGGTTGATGACATCGGCGGTCACGGGCTCCTCCTTGGTGCCCGCCTCTGGAAGGGAGGCCCAGGCGTGAGGCTATGCCTGCCCAAGGCTGGTGGGGAAAGGAGGGAGCCACTCACGCTGCCCCGTCCCGCTCACGGGGCCAGAGAAGCCAGAAGCGGGGGAAGAATCCTCTGCCTCCTGACTCCCAGGTAACCCCACACTCCCACGTCACCCCCACAAGAAGATGGGGCCCTCCATGCCTTCCAAAGCCCCGCTGGTCATACTTTAAAAAACCAAAACAAAAAAGCCCAACACGTGCACAGCGCAGATGAATTGGCAGCACTGTGCGCATCTCCTGGTCCCTCTAACGCTACCTCGCAGCCAGACTGAGGCTGCCACGCCAACTGCTCGAGCTTAAAGAACCAGCCAACTCCCAGACCCCATCAGAGCAGCAAGGAAGACCCGGGCCCGTGACCAGCACCCACTCAGGACCACTGAGTGGTGCTGATTTGCACTCCAAGCGCACTTTCTTCAAAAATCCCTCCCGATGGCCTTACTCCTTGACCCCAAATGCCCTCCCTTCCACCACCCTCAGCCCCACACTCACCCTTCTTGACGGCATTGACCTCCAAGGGTTTCAGCCCCAACTTTGCCCGGAGTTTACTGAGAACAACAGATACAAGTGTTACGAGCTGTCCAAAAAATGGGGGCACCAAATGCATTTCTGTACAAACGGGAGAAAACAGGAGGGGACTAGGCGGTCCGAAGGGTCTCAAACCTCGGGCCTGACCCAGCAGTGGGAGGAGCACTGGCCTCCCGATCAGGCGGAAGGCCTGGCCTGCCTCCTAGCCAGGGCAAGGCCACCCTCTCCTGGGCCTCAGAGTCCAGTTCAGGAACTCAGATGGTTGGCTAGGTTGATTTACATGACACTTCAAACTTCAATCAGAATGTGTACTACACGAAAGCCTCCCCAGCTACCCCAGAAGAAAACACAGACATGAAAAGGAGACAGAACTTACTTGGTCTCCTCGATGCTGAGTGACGAGGCATCGCCTGAGCTAGTTTTGGAGCTGGCGGCTGGAACAAGAAGCAGCAAGACTCAGGAGCTGAGCACTGGGCCCAGGAGCCGCAGCCCTGGCTCCGGGTGCAGGGCCAAAAACGAGGCCAGCACCTGGGCCTGCTTCCTCCCCCCCAGGAGCTCCTTCCACCCGAGACCCAGGCTCCGAGAACACTGCTTCTCCCCACACCTTCCTTTCCTGATCCAAAGGGTCCAGCTTTCTACGTCCTTCACTTTGCCACCTCTCCACTTTTGCCTATCCTGTGCTTTCAACCTGCACTGCCCTCTCTGGCCTCAGGCTGTTAACAAAATCCTATCAGACCCCCACTTCCTCCCTGGAGTCCTGCTCCATTACTGATCAGCATCAACTAACTGCTCTCCTCTGCACAACATGGTCACAGTCATTTCTGGACCTGATTCTCCTCACAGGGTAGGGACCGTGTTGGCAGCATAACTATGCCCTCTGTGTAATTCATGCAGTGAAGAAATATATTTATTGGAGCTTCTTCTGTGATGCTGCTGAGATCACTGAGATAAAGGAGCATTTAGGACCTCCTCGACTCAGCTCACAAACAGCAAATGACTTCACCGACCACTACACACAGAAGTCAGATTCCGACTCAGATGGAGCTGCCCCTACCAGGAGCCACCACAGCTCACCGTTCCAGCATGTTCACCTCACAGCCTACCTCTGTCCCTCTTATCCCACTTGAACTCTGAATCCCAACCACTCCAGGCTCTCTCCAAGATCACCAGCCTCCTTGTTTCAAAACCCCAAGGATTCTTTTCAGCTCTGGTTTTCATCTGCTCTCCAGTAGGGTGTGACACAGATGATCACTCCCACAGATCCCCTGACACAAGACTGTATGGTTTTCCTGCTTTGGGGGATAGTCTCCCTCCTTTTTCTGTAGCCTCCTGCTCAGCCTTATACTAAAACCTTGGCGTTTATCAGGTTCTGCTACCAACCCTGGCTTCCTGCTCCTAGTCTCTCAGTGGACTTCACATGCCACCTAAACACTCATGATTCCCTAACTGCTCTATCCAGCCCAAACCCTGGGTTTCTCCATGCACATCAAATTCAACACTCGCCAAAACGGAATTCGGTTGTCTCCCTCCGAAAATCTGTTTCTCTTTCAAACGCCTGAAGTTCAGTCGACAGCACTGTGCAGGCGTGCTTCAGTCACTTCAGTTGTGTCCAACTCTTTGCAGCCCTATGGACTGCAGCTCTCCAGGCTCCTCTGTCCATGGGATTCTCCAGGCAAGAATACTGGAGAGGGATGCCATGCCCTCCTTCAGGGGATCTTCCCGACCCAGGGATAAAACCCGTGTCTCCTTTGTCTTCTGCATTACAGGCGGACTCTTTACCACTGAACCACCAGGAAAACATCAGTAGAGATCACTACCACTCAACTAATTGCTCAAGTCAAAATTCAAGGCGCACCCTCAATTCCTTTTTCTCTTTCCAGCCCTCATCCAAATGCTAAGCTCCATCACCTCCTCCTCCAAAACACCTCTCCAATCTGTCCACGTCTCTCCATCCCATGGCTGATGCCTCGGTGCAGGCCACTATCAGTCTTCATCTCACCTCCAGTCTCTACTGCCCTTGTCCCAGTTCTCAACACAGTGATCTTTGCAAAACATGAATGTGATCAACTCACTCGTCAGTTCAAATTCACAGCTTCCTCTCTAAACAAGTTTCAATTTCTTAACAGGGCCTATACAGCCCTTCCTGTTCGGAACCGTGTCTCTCTTACAGACTCCTGTCTCTGCTATGAACTCTACACAACTCTGACAATAACACGTTTGTTCTTGCCTCTGCACATGCTGCCATCGCTTCATTCATTCAACACATTCAGGGAGGGCTCGTGATATGCCAATTGAGGAAAACAAAGAAAATCTCTACCTTCAGAGAGTTTAGCAGAGAAAGATAACCTCCAGTCCCAAATAGCCATAGGAAGACCCTTTAAAGAGTGCTGACGAAAAAGCTGGGGGATGCCTCGGCCTCCAAACCCAGAGCCCACCTACCCGGGGCACCTCCGGAAGCCCCGCCCCCTGCATAGGCCCCTCACCGGCCTCGTAGCCATCATCCCGCTTCTCCCGTTTCACGCGCCGCTCGGACGGCTCTGTCTGGCTGCGCTCCCGCCCGTGCGTGCTGCTGCGGGCCTCAGTTTCGGCCCCGCGCCGCCCGCTCCCGCGCTCGCTCCCACGCTCTCGGCTTCGCTTCCGTCGTTCGCCGCCGCTGCCGCCGCCGCCGCCGCTCCGATGCTTGTGTTTTTTGTGCTCCCGGTGCCTCGGCGGCTGTTCGGTAGCGCCCCCAGTGCTGGCCGCTGCTGTGGTTCCTGCCGCCTCCTTTTCCCCGCGGTGCTTCTTTGACGATCCCATGGTGGTCTGTCCACCCCGAGCCCGGCCGCCGCCGAGCCCCGACGACGCAAAATGGGAACACTTCCGGGTCGCCCGACAGCCGGTGTCCTGTTGCCGGAAACCAAGAGCGGCTGCTTCCGTCGTTTGCCTCGGAGCCCGCCCCGAAGGCTCATGGGAAGGCCGGTATCTGAACCCGACTGCGCAGTCGCAGGCAGCCGGGCCGGGGTAGCGGTGGCTGAGCCGGCCGGCCGACTGCGCATGCGTGCCTCAAGGTTCGCGACTGGGTCTGGGGAAGACAGTATCCCAGAATGGGACCTAGAGACCATCCCAGCCAGGATCGCCAGAGCTGGAAGCACCTTCCCGGCTTCTCTCTGTTTCACACCTTCAATTACGGATGCTCACTGGCTCACGGACTCTCCCTGGGCAGCGCCCAACTCTCCAGTAGGCGTCCTCCTAGTGTACTGCCTGGGGTCGTGACTCCATCAGGTGTTAAACGACGTAGCATGTTCTCCTCCCGAGACCCCCAGCTCCACAGTCCAGCTTCCTTCCAACCCCTACTACTAGTATTGTCTGCCAACGCTGCTTTGCCACGCTCCTTGGATTGGGTTTTTTAACCATGAGCTCTGTGACTGCCCCGGAGGTCGAGTTGAGCTTCTGTGTGTCTGTAAACCCCCTGAAATTGAATGCAAAATTTGGCACATGCGTCTGTGTGAGCTTTTCTTTTTCTTTTCCTTTGAGGAGACTGTAACTTGTAGTTACTTAAGTGTAAAAGCTCAGTTCACACAATTCCTCCTGACACCCCCACTTCCCAGTTGCTCGATCTGCCAGCCCATCTGTTAGGGTGTGATTATGTGCCCTTTTAAAGGCCTGCCCCCTCCCCCACAGGACTGGGCGTTCCCAAAGTCGGAAGGCATTCTGTCCTGTTCACTCTTGAGTTTCCAGTACCCAGCATTTGTAGGAGTTGCAGCTGTTGCTCTTGGGAGATGCCCCACTCACTCCTCTGGGCAGAGGCAGAGCCGTGTGTGCTGGGCGGGGGCCGCCGGAACAACCAGCGTTCCTGGTGGATGTGAGCACAAGCCAAGCCTGCTGCATACCCACCTGTCACCGCCTACTCCCAACCCTCAGCCACTTCCCACCACCGCCAGAAATCCCACACTGTATTTTCACAAAGCATTTAATTTTTCTCTCAGAGATTCAACTCTTGGTCTGGATTTGGGGCGAAGTGCTGGCCAGCCTGGCTGCCAGTGGGTTCCATCTTTGGGGGGCTCTGAGATGAGGGCTCCATTCTCGCCCCCACTGACCTGTGGCTCCTTAAAGATGAAGACACAGATAGAGACCACTGGGCTCTGCAACTCCCCACCCCGGTAACCAAGGAGATCTGGGCTGTAGGAGGGGCAAGGCCTTCATCACCAATGTCAGTGCTTTCAAATGTGGCTCCTATACTCTGAGACCCTGAGCAGGAGACTACCCCCGCCCCCCAAGCCTGATAACCTCTGCTCTGCACCAAGTTGTTCTAAAGTGTAAGCGTTCTGTGGGGAAACAACCTTGGCCCAGCCTTCCTCAGGTGACATGGAGAACAGGGCCCTGGGACGGCCCTGCTGACTGCGAAAGCTAGACTGAGTCCTCCTGCCCAGCAAGTGGACAGGGCAGCATGGAAGTCTAAATTCAGGGTGGACCCATGTGGCTGCCGGTGGAGGCCCCTTAGCCTGTCCCCTGGGCAGGGTGACAGCTGAGTGAGATCCCGCGGGGCAGGGTTCATGGCCTTTCTCCCCACAGCAGGGCCTCACCTGTGCTTCCTGGGGGTGCCCTCCATGTCCCCTTTGCCCGCCTCGGCCAGCAGCTGCTCCTCATCCAGTCCCAGCGCCGACAGCACCTGGGAGAAGCGGCGGGTCACGTTGAGCCGGGCGTTGGCCTGAGGAGAAAGCAGAGGGGTCCCCTCTCTCACCTGGGCTGCCCCGAGGACACTGTGAGACTCTGATTACTGAGGGGGTCCCAGGGCTTTTCAAGGGTCCAAACTGAGGGGGCCCCTCCCGCCTCATCTCCCTACCCTCTGCTCTTGGGGAGCCCACCTGCTTGCCCAGGTGCCAGCCTCACCTGCATGGCCTGCTGGAACAGGTAGGGCCGGGCCTGCACCCGGTGCTGGATGCCTTGCAGCTCTGCCTGGTACTCAACAAAGCGCTGTCGCTCCTGGCGCCTGAGGGGAGACAGGCCTCTGGGCAGCTAACCGTGGACTCGCGCCATCGCCATTTGTGAGCCCTCACTGAGGACTTTCTGTTTGTCCTCCCGCCCTTAGCTTTACAAAGTTGTTTCATTTCCATCTTCCGCTGAGATTCCCCCTGACGTGAAGGGAGTGAGAATCATGCGCCCCCATTTTGTCCATGACACGCCTGAGGCTCAGGAGGGTCAAGGGACTTGGGAAGTGAGGGACCGAGCGTGGAGCCTGGGTCTGCAGACTGCGCCAGGCTCGCCCATCCTCCCAGCCATCCCCGAGGAAGAGGGGCGAGCACTGGCTTCTAAGGAACTGGACGTCTGCGTGCACAGCCCTGCGCTCCCCTGCACCCTCTCTGCCTGTGAGGAGAAGCTGTGACTGTCGGCTGTGGCTTTGGGCAAGATCGCACTCTAGACCCTGGGTTCGGTTTTCTTCTCTGTACTTTAAGCCAGTATGGGACAAGCTTGCCAGCATTCTCTGTGCTTCTTGTAAGCCGATAGTTTAGAAAATGGGACAGTGGAACTAAAGAAATGTATTGCAAATGAAGAATCGATGCTTTTGAACTGTGGTGCTAGAGAAGACTCTTGAGAGTCCCTTGGACAGCAAGGAGATCCAAGCAGTCCATCCTAAAGGAAATCAACCCTGAATATTCACTGGAAGGACTGATGCTGAAGCTGAAACTCCAATACTTTGGCCACCTGATGCGAAGAGCCAACTCATTGGAAAAGACCCTGATGTTGGGGAAGATTGAGGGCAGAAGGAGGAGGGAACAACAGAAGATGAGATGGTTGGATGGCATCACCCACTCAATGAATTTGAGTTTGAGCAAACTCCGGAAGATAGTAAAGGACAAAGGAGCCTGGCGTGCTGCAGTCCACGAGGTTGCAAAGAGTCGGACACAACTTAGTGACTGAAAAACAAACAAACTGCAAGTGAAGGAACACATCCCAGAAAGATCCAGGTTCCACTGGAGAAGCACAATCCTTTTACAAAAACCCAGTTCGTGCGCTTGTCAGAAATCTGTCGGCTCTACAAGCTGTGAGTCCTGGCTGTGAGAAGGGTCCTCTGACCGCATCACACGTGGGACCAGGCATCCTTCTGCTGAGCACTTTAGAGAGGCTGAGGGTTGTGGCGGCAGCACGCAGAGACAGGACGGTGGGGAGAGGCATGCAAGACTCTGAGCCTCTGCTAGGAGCCTCCAGCAAATGTGCTGGGCCCCACAGAAAAGCACACTGGCTTGCTGGGCCAGGACCCTTGGCTATGTGCCCGGTAAAGAAACTTCCTCCATTCAAGAAAAAGATGGACTTGAAAACCATGACCGGGAACAGAAGTCACTGCAAAGAAGAGTCTTCATCATTCAAGGGGGGATTTTACAGCAGTTTCAAGGAACAGGAGTGGGGGAGGCCGGAGCTATATCTCTGTCTTGCCCGTGATGTCGCGTACATTTTTCCTGCGTGGTTCTTGAGGCTATTTCTGTTAGAATTGAGAGGAAGCCCACGTCTTGGAGCTCTAAGCAAGAAAGGAAGTCATATCAGTGGAGTTTTGCCCTGTCTATTATCTCAGAATAAAAGGAAGGTTCAGAGCCTCCCCACCACAGGGCTATGCCTTTTGTGCCCTCCCTCCTAGGAAGGGCAGAATCTCGCATGCAGCTCAGAGCTAAGGTCAAGGGCTGGAAGCACTGAGACACTCCCCATGGGAAATATCTGCTCCCAAGTAGAAAATGAAAGGATTGTGTTGGGAACACTCCTCTCACTGACACCTGCCACTGGAGTCGGAGCCTTCGGCTTCCTGCCTTGTGAGAAAAAAAAAAGTGAACTTGAAGTCCAGCAGGGAGAAGGCATCTCCCGGTTCACTGATCAAGGATTCCTCATTGGCAAAGTTGGGGGTGATATGGCTGAGCCTCAAACAGTAGGTGATTAGAGCCCCACTGGATCCTCAGTGGCCCCATCACAGGGCAGGAACCCCCTGGTCTCTCGGCAGCACCCCACCCACCTTGACCTAGTGCTTCTCCCCAGATGGGAGGGCTGCCTTGGTGCCAGCTCCTCCCTAGAGGTGCTTGGTGTCAGTGGAATCAGCGGTCATGTTTCTTTGAGTTATCTGGTTTACCAGCTTGGACTTTGCAGGGAAGATCCTGGTATACTGTAGCTGGAGACTGGGCATTTGAGCCCTTCCTGGTGGCCAAATGGCTGCCTGGGTTGGAATCCCAGAACTGCTGCTCACCTGTGACTTTTGAAAAATTATTTAAGCTCTTGGAGCTTCCTTCATCTGTAAAATTATGGGAGTGGTGATAATACCTATTCTTATGAGTCTAAAAAAGGCTTGCTTTTAAATCTTAATTTGCTTTTTTTATGATCAAAACGTAGGAAGAAAATGAAACGGATGACTCTGCCCCAACCACGAACAACAGCTATCTCCAAGAATCAGATCATAGGCACTATTTACATTCTCCACAAACTATCTCTGTAATACATGAATTTTTATAGTATGCACACCTGGCATCTGAAATCAGAAAACAAGATTTGAAAGTGTGATGATGCATGTAGAACAATTCAAACTTGAGCCTTTGACAGCTGTTGGGATGGTTATTATTAACCAGGTGACCTTGGGAGTTCCCTGGCTGTCCAGTGGTTAGGGCTCCATGCTTCCACTGCAGGGACCTGGGTTCAATCCCTGGCCAGGGAACTAAGATCCCGCATACCACAAGGCGAAGCCAATAAATAAATAAATAACAGGGTAACCTGTCCCAGCCCTTTTTCCTCCTGGGCCTCAGTGTCTTCATCTGCAAAGTGACCTGACCTGCCTACCTGGCAGGGAGGATGGTCCTGGGGGTTCAGCCCCGTGGGTGGGGTGAGGGTGAGGTCTCCTTGGTCCTTTGGTCTGATAGCACCACCTCCCTGCCCTCTCCCCTCTAAGGCCCCCACAACCCTGGGCTTCCTACCTCAACTCCTCCAGCTTGCGCTGGGCAGCCCCCGGCCCCCGGCTCCCTCTGGGCGCGTAGGCTGCCAGGCAACGAGCCACCTGATGCTGTACTCGCTGCTCCCGGGCCCGCCGCACCTCGGCCTGCTGCCGCTCTTCCTGCTGCTGCCGCTCCCAGGCCCGCAGCAGGTTTCTTGGGTCGGGGGGAGAGGAAAAGCAGAGAGGTGGGAGAAGTCTGCAGGGAACAGGAGCCTCATGGAGGCCCAGGGGCAGGTAGGGTCCACAGCCCAGAGAGCCAGGGGCCTAGGGAATGGGGTTTGTCGTGGAAGTCGAACTGGATGGAGGCTGCCTCTGGGAGCTCAGCTCTTGGGCCCAGCTCAGGCCTTCTCAGCTCTTCCTGGAAGCCTCCTGCCTATTCCAGCCAGTGGTGTGCCCCAACTCTGACCGTCCTCAGCCTTGTGGAGCTCAGCACACACACCTGTGACCTCACCTTCCCCTTGCAAAGCAGCTCTCCTTGACAGCAGGGCCCAGATCTTTCTTTCTCTCACCCCCACATCTAGTAGGAGCTAGAGTAATGCCCGTTGGTTTGAGGGACAGACAGATGAATGAATGGGAAAGAGAAAGAAATGGTGCTGGGATCCGTGGGTGTAATGGATGAATGGTGAGGATGGTTGAATAGATAGTACCTAGTCCACCTGGAACACCTTCCCCCGGGTCTGATGATCAGTTCCTCTTGCCAATCAAGTCTTTGCTCAAAGGTCAGAGAAAGTGAGACCTCAGCACCCCATCTACCTCCCAGAGATTTTCCATCTCTAGCTCTATGTTTTGTTCATTTCTTTATTAATTATCCTTCTTTCCAAGTAGAATGTAAGCCTCATGAGAGCAGGATTCCTTGTCTGTCCTCTTCACCACCAATGTATCCCCAGCACATAGAACAGTGCCTAACATAGATGGAAACTCAGTATGGGTGAGTTCATGCATAATTGTTGTCATTCACTCCCTGAGCTGTGTCTGACTGTTTGTGACCCCTTGGACTGAAGTACCCCAGGCTCTTCTGTCCTTCACTATCTTTGGATTTTTCACAAATTCATGTCCGTTGAAGAGTGACACCACCATCTAACCATCTCATCCTCTGCTGCCCACTTCTCCTTTTGCCTTCAATTTTTCCTTGCATCAGGGTCTTTTCCAATGAATTGGTTCTTTGCATCAAGTGGCCAGAATATTGGAGCTTCAGATCCAACATCAGTCCTTCCAGTAAGGACATGAATCATGGTCAGATAGAAAGATGGACAGGTAGACATACAGAGGGGTAGATGCAAACATACACTCAGCACAGGTTTATTGAGCACCAACCCTGTGCCAGACCCTTTTAGGGCACCAGACAGGGGATGTTATCAAAAAGATCCGGCAACTTCCCTGGAGGAGCCTTCACATTGTGCAAAGGGATAGATACATAGCCCGGCACCTTCCCAAGGGATCTGGGCTCTATCCTTGGGGCGCTGGGGAGCATGGGAAGATCTCAAGCAGGGATGACGGGGGGGAGACTCAAAGGGTGCTATCAGAATACTGACTGGATCTCACCCCACACTTCTAACTGGTCACCAAGGCCCACTAAGCCAGCCTCCGAATATCCTTTTAAATAAATCCCTCTCTCTTCACTCACGTGACCACCTGGTTCAAGCCTTCACCTAGATATTGCCAGCAGCCCCCATCCCATTCTTCCCTCCTGCTCCCACTGTCTCTTGTTCAAGCCCCAAGGATAGTAATGATCTAACTCTTCTGCCATTGTCCCTGTTTTCCCCCATCTGTCTCCTTTTGCAGCTGACTTTGAGCTTCTTAGGGATGAAACCAATTTTTTTTACCTTTATATCCTGAGAACCCATGAGCAGATACCCAATGTATGTTGCATTAATCACTTAGCTAATGGATTAATGAGTGGGTAGAAGTGAGTGAAAAGTGGCTTATGCCAATAAACAGTTGGCCAAGGGGATGGATGGATGGATGGACGGATGACTGGATGATCAGAAAGACTAATGGATGGGTAAATGAAGGGATGAATGAATGAGTGTCTCTTGGGGAACTAGCTCCATCTCTAGTCCCTGTGCTTCGCCCCCACCCTCCTTCTCCACCTCACCTGGTAGCCTCCTGTCGTTTGTGGAAGGTGCGGGTAGGGAAGTTTGCAAACAGAAAAGTCTCATCATCTCCCAAGGTGTGGGCCTTCTTGCTCCAGTTGGAGGCCTGAACAGCAGCCCGCAAAGACTTCCAAGGTTGTTTCTCCGGGCCTGTCCACAGAGGGACAAGTCAGGGACTGTTGTCCCCCCGTCCCCTTGGGCAATCCCTCCCTGCACCTGAAGCCCAGTCCGGCCATGTCTGAATGCCTGGCCCAGGTCGCTGGCTCCAGCCCCTCTCCACACTGTGTGACTTTGTGGGGAACCTGGGCTTTGAGCCCCAGGACTCACCACAGTCCAACTCCTGTTGCAGCTGCCTCTGCAGCTTCTCCAGGTCCCACGGCCCTTCCAGCTCCTTGGCCCTTGGCTTCCTCCTCTGTGGTCCTCGGAGGTTGGTGGAGCTGGAAACGCTCCCCAGGCACCGCACTTCACTCTCATCCCAGGCCTCCTCACCAGAATTCCGCCCCTTTCTTCGAGAACTGGTTCTCCTTCTCGGGGGGGCCTGGAGTTCCCCGTCCTCGGCCTCCTCTGTGGCCTCTGAAAACTGTTCCTCCTCCAAGATCAACCCCCTCCTGGGGAGCTGGGGCAGTTCCCCTGGAATCAGACCCCTCTCGGCCTCCTCGGCCCCCGGGTCTTCTGGCTCAGACTCCTCGGGCTCCGACCCGGACCTTGAGGACTTCCTGGGCGACTGCAGGCCTGCCTCCCCGGGCGGCTCCAGCTCCTGGCTCGTCCCCCTGCCCGGAGGGATGGAGGTGCAGCTGCTGGACCTGAGCTGCTGTCTCCTCTCCAGGTTCGGCCCGTCTGTCTTCCAGCAGAAGCCGTGGGCCTCCCGGAGGGCGGCCGTGGACTTGTGCCGGGACTTGTGGTGATGGACCGCCGGGGGCAAGGGCAGGGCCTGGTGGCCAGGGGCCGAGACGGAGCTCGGCTGATGCAGGACCCGGCCATCTGTGGTGAAGCTCTCCCAGGCCCACTGGAAGGGGAAGGAGGGTTTCCGAGGAAGAGAGGGGACGAGACTGAGGAGGGAGAGGGCAGAGGGCAGGGGTCAGGGTCCGGACACCGGCCCCCAGCGGGGCCTGGCCCCCTGCATCCCTCCCGGCCCTCCACAGCCACTTACTCCTCAGCTTCCGCAGAGCTTTGCCCTTTCTTGTTCCGGCCTCTGAGCCTCCGGTCCTTCTTTGGTGTCTGCCCCGCACTCCGAGACCTCTGCTTCTGGGTGTGGATAACACCATCACTGCTCCCAAGACTCCTCTGGGCGGAGGTAGGAGAGGAGGCCTAGCTCTGAGCCACTCACCCAGGGAACAGTCCCACGCACCCTGGCTGGCCCCTCTGGGCCCTTGTTACCCTTGGAACTGACGGGTCACGACCTGAATTATTAATATTAAAATAGCAACAGTGAGTTTCCCTGGCAGCCTAGTGGTTAAGAATCTGCTTGCCAATGCAGGGAACCTGGGTTTGATCCCTGATCCGGGAAGATCCCACATGCTGCAGAGCCACTGTACCTGTGGACCACAACTAAGGAGCCCGCGCTCTAGAGCCCATGAGCCGCAACTACTGAAACTTGAGCACCTGGAGCCTGTGGTCCGCAACAAGAGAAGCCACTGCAATAAGAAGCCCAAGCTCCGCAAGGAAGAGCAGCCCCCGCTCACTGTAACTCGAGAAAGCCCACCTGCAGCAACAAAGACCCAGAGCAGCCAAAAGTAAATAAATCTTAGAAACCAACAGTGCTTTCACAGAGCACCTGCTGCATGCTCAGGACTTTCACGCATTAACTCATTTAGCCTTCCTTCCCAAGGACCCTATGGGGCTTCCCAGGTGGCTCTAGTCATCAAGAATCTACCTGCCAATGCAGGAGATGCAAGAGGTGTGGGTTCGATCCCTGGGTCGGGAAGGTGCCCTGGAGAAGGAAATGGCAACCCGCTCCAGTATGATTGCCTGGAAAATTCCATGGACAGAGAAATATGGCAGGCTACGGTCCATGGGGCCTCAGAGAGTTGGACTTAACTGAGCAATTGAAATCACGCGTGCGTGCGCGCGCGCACACACGCACGGATCCTATAAGGTCCTTGCTTACTCTCACCCACATCATGCAGATGAGAACACTGAGGCTCAGAGAGGCGAAGTCACTTGACTAAAGTCACGCAGCCAGGAAGCGGAGCCAGGACCTAACATGTGGACTATCCTAAAGCCCAGACTTGCCCCCATTGCCCTGGGTTGCCTCTGGGTCCTGGACAGCTCTTCTCAGTGCCCCACAGGACTCTGGACTTGCAAAGCCAAGGAGGGAAAAACTCATTATTTTTCCTGAAACTCAAATCCTCCCAATTTGCCAAAACTGCTCCATCAGAAGCCTGGGGGTCATAACTGGGCATCATCCTCCCCTTCACCCCACATCCCTGCGCATCTCGGACCTCCCTGACTCTCTCTTGGGCCTCGGCTCCAATCTTGTGGCCTCCCTCAGCCTTGACCTCGCACCCCAGAGAGCCAGCCTGCCTCTGGGCGGTTGCCAGTCTCCCCGCAGGGCCTCCCTCACCTGCTCAGTGTGGTGGGTGCTTGAGAGGAGCTTGAGCAGACCTGTGGCCGTCCCCGGAGCCTGCTGCCGTGCGTCTTGCCCAGGTCTCCCGGAAGAAGTCCTGACCAACTGTTGGTGGGCGTTTAGCATATTGGTGTCTTGCCCCATCCCCCACCCCCATCTGCCAACCTTGGAACTGCCCGGCCCACCATCTCTATGGCAACCAGTCCTCAGCCTGTCTTAAGGGCTCTGGCCAAAGCAGACCAAGAAGGCTCTATGTAAGGCCAGCTTCCTTCCAGCGGCGAGAGTTCGGCAGGACGCTGAGGAAGAGTCCAGGTCAAGTCCTGCCTCTGCAGGACTCCTATGGACCCGGTGTAATCCCCCTGCCCTTGCTCAGCCTGTGTTTCTCCATCTCTCAAAGGAATCTCTGGACCACCCGTCCCAAAGGGTCTTCACACCCTGTGAAGACAGCAGATAGTAACTGCCGTGTCCCTCTCCCTCTCCCTGCCTCCCAGTTTTGTTTTTTTTTTTTTAATGGTATCTCATTATAATTAAAAATAAAAAATCTTTTGGCCATGCCACATGCGGGACCATAATTCCCCCACCAAGGATTGACCTCCCTGGTGGTTCAGACGGTAAAGAATCCGCCTGCAATGCAGGAGGCCTGGGTTCAGTCCCTGAGTTGGAAAGATCCCCTGGAGAATGGAATGGCTACCCACTCCAGTCTTCTTGCCTGGGAAATACCATGGACAGAGGAGCCTGGCAGGCTACAGTCCACGGGGTCACAGAGTCAGACACGACTGAGCGACTAACACGTTCACTTTCTTCCACGATTGAACGTGCACCCCCTGCATTGGGAGCATGGAGCCTTAACCACTGGACAGACAGGGAAGTCCCCTCATTGTAATTTTAACTGAGTTGTGATGATTACTTCTTTGACCCACCCCTCATTATTTTTTGCCTCTGGGCTCATCCTGTGAGCTGTTTGTTTCTGTTCATGGCCGCGTATTATGCTTCTGGGCTTTTGTTTATTAACTTGTGCAGGAGTTCCGTATTCACTAGCTTGCAACCAGCTTTCTGTCAGTATTATCTCTGAGGGCCTTTGTGGAACAGAAATCCTTAATTTTTTTCATTTTTTAAAATTGAAGTATGGTTGAATTACAATGTGTTAATGACTGCTGTACAGTAAAGTGACTCAGTTATACATGTGTACATCTAGCCTCTTTCATATTCTTTTCCATTATGGTTTACCACAGGATATTTAATATAGTTCCCTGTGCTACATAGTAGGAGCTTGTTGCTTATCCATTCTATATGTACCAGTTTGTGTCCGCTAATCCTAAACTCCCAATCCAACCCTCTCCCACCCTCGTCCCCCTTGGCAACCAGCAGTCTATTCTCTGTGTCCCTGATTTGGAGAAATCCTTAATTTTGATGTAGTCAGATCCATAAAGGTTTTGCATGAGGGTTTGCATTTTGAATGTCTTAAATCCTTACCCTACTCCTAGCTGGAGCCTTCTCCTATATTTTATTCTAGTAGATCATAATTTAACTTCCAGGTTCAGATTGAAATGCTCTACACTCTTCCTTTTCTGATACTGTCCTTATCTGGTTTGGGAGTCGATGAGGAAGTGGGCAGCTTCTTCTCATTCTCTGTTTTCTGGAACAACTAGTATCAGATAAGGACCATCTGTTTCCCTTCCACTGGGACTCTTTTGCACTGGAGTCTTAGATTATTATTTTTTTTTTTACTGGTTATTGATCTATTTTTTCTGAAAATGCCTTTACATTATGTTTTTATTTTTACTGACATACAATTATTTGTAATATTCTTTGATATTTTGACATTTTAGATTTCTTCGGGGGCTCAGAGTTCAGATCATGTAGGGCCCAGTGGCTGCGGGAAGGTCTTGGGATTTGCCCTAGGCATGATGGAAAGGGTGAAAGGATATCGTTATAGAAGAACCCATTTTGTCAACACAAAACTCCCAGTCTGCTTCAAGATTATGAAGGGTTGGAAGGTGGATTCTAAAAAGGGAATTTTGTGATGAGATTGGGGCTGGGGCTATGGGCTGCTTTCAAATCCTAAAGCTAGGGAATTTGAGATGGGCTCCCTGAGATCCTGGCAGGCCCGTGGATCAAGTGTACAGGAAACTTTCAGAAGGACTTCAGAGCCGTGGTCAGAATGGCCAGCACTCAGGAAATATGGCACAGGAAGTCAAGACTTCATCTGGGGGCAGAGACAAATTTCCTTATGGATTTTAGAGGGACATTGGGAGACAAAAATTATCTTTTATTATATCCCGTGCATCTCATTTGGTCACAGTAGTCATCACAGTAGAAGATTTGGTGGGGGGAGGAGGTGATGGGCTTCTCCGGTACCGCTAGTGGTAGAAGAATCCACCTCCCAATGCATGACATACAAGAGACACAGGTTTGATCCCTGGGTCTTCCCGAGTGGACTAGATCCCCTGGACTAGAAAAGAAATGGCAACCCACTCCAGTATTCTTGCCTGGAATATTCCATGGACAGAGGAGCCTGGCGGGCTGCAGTCCACGGGGTCGCAAAGAGTCAGACATGACTGAGCACACACACGGCAGAGGAAGTGAGAGGAGCTGACTCAGGGTTTTTTTTTAACATTTTTATTTATTTTAATGCATTTAATTTATTTGGCTGTGCCAGGTCTTAGTCTCAGCACATGAGATCTTTGACTTTGGCCACAGCACGCAGGATCCTTAGTTGAGGTATACAGCGTTTTAGTTGCACGATCTAATTCCTTGACCAGGGGTGGAATCCAGGCCCCCTGCGTTGGACTACCAGGAAAGTCACCCTGATTGAGGTTTTTAAAAGCTCCCTTTGGCTGCTGTGTAGAGACTACACTGGAGGACCAGGGTGGAAAGAGGGACCATTGTCCAGGAGAGGGACTAGAGGACTTGGGCCAGGGAGGCAGAGAGAGGAAAGAAGAGGAGAGGTCTGGAGATTGAGCCTGGGCCCACCCCCATTTAGAGATCAGGAGAGGACAGGGAAACAGCCATGGACGTCGGACAAGAGAGGCTGGCAGGGAGGAAGTCAGCCCAGAGAGGGAGGGCTCCCAGCCAAGTGAAGTAAGTGTTTCAAAAAGGAGTGGGTGATCAGCTCTGACAAGAGCCACTGAGAGGTCAATGCAAGGCTGACCGAGTGAACTAAATTTGGCAACCTCACTTGTTCCCTAGGCCTAACTCCAAAGACCAGACGTAGAAGGTGCATTACAAACGTTGGCTATTTAAATGTGGCTAAGATTGGCCTCAGAAAAATATTCTTTCCCCTGAGGAACTTGTACCCTGTTATCTCTGGCGTGGGGTAGGGGGAGCGGGTGGTGGAGCTGAGTTACTACATCTCCCTTTTTGCTTTGGCTCCCTGGAAGCTCAAAGCCAAATTTGATCTGCAGATAATAGAATGCTTTATGTGTGCATGCTAAGTCACTTCAGTCAAGTCCAACTGTTCGTGACCCTACGGACTGTAGCCCCCCAGGCTTCTCTGTCCGTGGGGATTCTCCAGGCAAGAATTCTGGAGTGGGTGGTGCTGCCCTCCTTCAGGGGATCTTCCTGACCCAGGGATTGCATTAGCATCTCTTTCGTCTTCTGCACTGGCACGTGAGTTCTTGACCACTAGCACCACCTGGGAAGCCCAGAGTGTCTTATGGGCTTTACTTAATAATAGACCTGCATATTTATATCTTTATGTTCTTGCTCCAGATCTTCACATTTTCTTTTCAACTATCTTTTCACATTCCTGAGTCTCCATTTTTGTTTTAAGATTTTATCTTCTTTGTTCTTGTCAGAAGTTACCTCACTTACATTGGAAATGAGGCAGGTATGCAAATTAATTCTACCATTCAGCAAATATATGGCGATGACTTATACTAGTTAAGTTCCTTTGGTTTGCAAATGACAGAGCTAAATTAAGCCAAAAGGATAAACAAAGTAATTGGCTTATTTTACTAATGAATAAAAAGGGCCTGACCTCAATTTTGCCTGGATTGAAAGGCTTGAGCCCCTTTGCATGTGTGTGTGCATGCGTCTGTGCGTGTGTGTATGTGTGTGTGCGTGTGCGTGTGTGCCTGTGTGAATGTCTTTCTCTCTTCCTCATTTCATCGTCATTTCTCCCTCTGTGTTGGCTTCATTTTCTCCAATGGGAGTGTTGGCTGAGGGCAGCACCAGATTGCTGTCCTTGGACCTTTGCCACCAGAGTAGCGAGAGGACTCTTCCCAAATATACAGGTAGCAAACCCCAGGCAAGGATTCTGACATTTCCTGCCTTGAGTCTCAAGGCCACCCCTGGACCAATCACAGGGACCTAGTGGAACAAGGACTGTGACCCGCTGAACTGTGGTACCTTCTGGGTAGAGTGGGAGGAGCGGTGTTCCAAGGATAGAAAACGGTATGGAGTTTCCTCAAAAAAATTAAAAATAGAACTACCATACAATCCTGAAATTTCACTCTTGGATATTTATCCAACAAAAACTAAAACACTAACTCTAAAAGATATATGCAGCCCAATGTTTAACACAGCACTATCTGTAATTGCCAAGATATGGAAGCAACCTAAGTGCCCATTGATAGATGAATGGATAAAGCAGATGTGATACGTAAATAGATAGATATTGACAGATACTAGAATATTTGCTAAGCCGCTTCAGTTGTGTACAACTCTTTGCGACCCTGTAGACTGTAGCCCACCAGGCTCCTCTGTCCATGGGATTCTCCAGGCAAGAATACTGTAGTGGGTTGCCATTTCCTTAGCCAGATATTAAAATATTACTCAGCCATAAAAAAAAAAAAGAATAAAATCTTGCCATTTGTGACAAGATGGATGGAACAGAAAGGTATTATGCTAGTGAAATAAGTCAGACAAAGAAAGACAGATACTGTATGTTTTACTTCATGAAATCTGCAAAAGAAAACTAATACAACAAAACAGAAATAGACTCACAGATAAAGAGAGCAAACTAGTTGTTGCCAGAAGAGAGTGGGGTGAGGGGATAGGCAGATAGAAGGGGATTAAGAAGTGTCAACTGGGCTTCCCAGGTGGCTCAGTGAAAAAAGAATTCCCCTGCCTATGCAGGATACTCAAGAGATGCAGGTTCAATCCCTGGGTTGGGAAGACCCCCTGGAGGAGGGCACAGCAACCCACTCCAGTATTCTTCCTGGAGAATCCAATAGATAGAGGAGCCTGGCGGGCTACAGTCCATAGGGTCACAAAAAGTTGGACACAACTGAAGTGACCTGAGCACACATGCTTGCAAGAGGTATAAACTACCAGTTATATATGTACATATACATGTATACACACACACAGGTCAGTCCATGGGGTCACAAAAGTCAGACACGACTGAGCGACTTCACTTCACTTCACACGCACCGCCCCCCCACACACACACACATATATAAAGCTAACAAAAACCTTGGGACTTCCATGGCTGTCCAGTGGTTAAGACTCCACACTTCCAATGCAGGGGGCACAGATTTGATCCCTGGGTGAGGAACTAAGATCCCACATACTGAGGCATGGCCAGTAAAAAAAAAAAAAAAAAAAAAAAAGTCAATAAAATAAATGTCACAAGGATGTAATCTATAGCACAGGGAATATAGTCAACAATATTATAAATAACTCAATATGGTGAGTATCTATAAAAATACCAAACCACTATGTTGTATACCTGAAACTAGTACAATATTGTAAGTCAACTATACTTTAAATTTTAAAAGGGGAAAGTTTTAATTGCATTAATTTTTACAAGGTTGGGGATGTGATGTGGGGTGACTTGAAGGCAGAGGGTCAGGGCAGACCATAGTACAAAAACATGCTTATCATGTCTCTATAACAGATATCCTACAGATGCAGATATGAATAAGATAAGCCTCCCTGCCTTGAGATGGTCACAGACCAGTGAGGGAGGTAAAACATGCACACACAGTTGTAATCCAAACCACAACATGGGCAGAACTTTGGAAGAGGGATGGGCAAAGGACTTGGGGAGTTCAAAGGAGAGAGGACTTCTGATTCTGGCCACAAACAAGTCAGGTGGATCCTTTGGCTGCAAACAACTAAGAAACTGGATTGTTGTTGTTAAATCGCTCAGTCATGTCCGACTCTTCATGACCCCATGGACTGTAGAATGACAGGCTTCCCTGTCCTTACCATCTCCCAGAGTTTGCTCAAATTCATGTCCATTGAGTCAGTGATGCCATCTGACCGTCTCGTCCTCTGTCGTCCCCTTCTCCTCTGCCCTCAGTCTTTCTCAGCATCAGGGTCTTTTCCAATGAGTATAAGAAACAACCCTGCTTTCAGATGCTAGAAAACTGGTAGCACAGGACTGTAATCCCCGAGGAAAGGGAAGCAGGAATAATTCCCAGAGCTCACACAGGGCTAGAAATCCTTATAAGATTCTCTCCAGTTAAAGTAGAGAGATTTCACTGAATACTTAGAAAATTCAGTAGAGAACCCAGAAGAGCCATGTCTTAGAAGTGAACCTAAATCAGCCCCTAATGAAGGCTACTCTAGACTCACCATTCAGGAGCTTGTAACAAATCTCGAAATGATCAGGCTAACCCAGGAGTAACAACCAAATTGCCAGGAAGAGTCCAACACTCTTTAAAGAAATTCAGTGAAATCCAGATCAATAACGTAAAATTCACAATGCAATGTTTGGCGTCCAGTAAACAATTAACAGATATACAAAGAATACTCTGATTAATAACCAGGAGAAAATATCTGTCAATTAAAACAACCCAGAAGATGGCAATACTCTCCGTACCGACTTAACTCAATCTCTATTGAAATCTCAGCTGCCTTTTACAGGAACTGACAAGCTGATCCTAAAATTTACATGCAAAGTCAAGGGGCCCAGAGTAGCCAAACAATCTCGAAAAAGAAGAACAAAGTTAGAAGACTTACATTTCCTGATTTGAAAACTTAGTGGAGGGACTTCCCTGGTGGGCCAGTGGTTAAGATTCCACACTTCCATCTCACTAAGATCCCGCATGCTGTATAGCACGCCAAAAAAAAAAAAAAAAGAAAACTTAGTGTAAACCTATCTATATAACCCAGCAATCTTGATTCCAGCTTGTGAGTCATCCAGTCTGACATTTCCCATGATGTACTCTGCATATAAGTTAAATAATCAGGGTGACAATATACAGCCTTAACATACTCTTTCCCCAATTTTGAACCAGTCCATTGTTCTATGTCCAGTTCTAACTGTTGCTTCTTGTCCTGCATACAGGTTTCTCAGGAAACAGGTAAGGTGGTCTGGTATTCCCATCTCTTTAAGAATTTTCCACAGTTTGTTGTGATCCACAATGCCAAAGGCTTTAGCACTGTCAATGAAGCAGAAGTAGATGTTTTGGGGGAATTCCCTTGCTTTTTCTAGGATCCAACAGATGTTGGCAATTTGATCTCTGTGCTTTTGCTTTTTCTAAATCTAGCTTGTACATCTGGAAGTTCTTGGTTCACATACTGCTGAAGCCTAGCTTGAAGGATTTTGGACATAGTCTACTAGCATATGAAGTGAGTGCAATTATACGGTAGTTTGAACTTTCCTTGGCATTGCCTTTCTTTGGGATTGGAGTGAAAATTAACTTTTTCCAGTCCTGTGGCCACTGCTGAGTTTTCCAAATTTGCTGGCATATTGAGTTCAGCACTTCTACAGCATCATCTTTTAGGATTTGAAGTAGCTTACCTGGAATTCCATCACCTCTACTAGCTTTGCTCATAGTCATTCTTTCCAAGGCCCACTTGACTTCACACTCCAGGATGTCCGGCTCTAGGTGAGTGATCACACCATGGTGTTTATCCAAGCCATTAAGACCTTATTTGTATAGTTCTTCTGTGTATCCTTGCCACCTATTCTTAATCTCTTCTGCTTCTATTAGGCCCTTACTATTTCTGTCCTTTATCATGCCCATCCTTGCATGAAATATTCCCTAGATATCTCTATTTTTTATTTATTTATTTTTTTTACAAAATCTCTAGTCTTTCCCATTCTATTGGTTTCTACTATAATGGAAAGAATATAAAAAAGAATATCTATCTATCTATCTATATATATATATGCACAACCAAATCACTTTCCTATATAGCAGAAATTAGCACATTGTAAATCAACTATTCTTCAATGAAATAAAATTTTAAATAACTTGTGCTTGAAAGGACACCATCA
This sequence comes from Cervus elaphus, assembly GCF_910594005.1. Taxonomy (NCBI): domain Eukaryota; kingdom Metazoa; phylum Chordata; class Mammalia; order Artiodactyla; family Cervidae; genus Cervus; species Cervus elaphus. The sequence continues at coordinate 6,893,927 of NC_057816.1, forward strand.
AAAAAGTGAAAAGACAGTCCACAAAAATGGGAGAAAATATTTACAAATCATATATCCAATAAAAGAGTAGTATCTAAAATACAATGGGCTTCCCAGGTGGCTCAGTGGTAGAGAATCTGCCACAGTGCAGGAGACACGGGTTCGATCCTTGGGTCAGGAAGAGCCCTGGAAAAGGAAAAGGCAGCCCAGGCCAGTATTCTTGCCTGGAGAATCCCATGGACCAAGGAGCCTGACAGGTTATAGTTGATGGAGTCGCAAATGGAGTTGCGACACGACTGAGCGACTAAACAACATGGGAGTCTTTAAAACATACCAGGCCTGGGCCCTCATCTCGTTAGACCAGAATCTCTGGAGATGGACCCGGGCATCAGTCACCTTCCAAGATCCCCAGTGATTCCAATATGTGGTCAAAGGTGAGACCCCTGTCCTCAACAAAGGTCAGGTACACGGGGGCCAGGAGCTGAGTTTGTTCGTGGCCTAAGGCCAGAGTTTAGAACAGCCTGGCACAAGGTAGGTGGTTGGCAGATGTCTATAAATATCTCCGTGCATGCGTGTGTTCTCAGCAGCTTCAGTCATGTCCAACTCTTTGCGACCCTGTGGACTGTAGCCTGCCAGGCTCCGTTTTCCATGGGATTCTCCAGGCAAGAATACTGGAGTGGGTTGCCTTGCTCTCCTCCCAACTCAGGAATCAAACCTGCTCCTGCGTCTACTGCATTGCAGGTGGATTGTTTACCACTGAGCCACCAGGGAAGCCCAAATATCTCTGTAAACAATCCTAATACGATGCTCATTTAATAAGGAAACTGAGGCACAGAGAGGCTGGGTTATCTGCTCAAAGCCACAAGACTGGTGAGCAGTGACACTAGAACCAAAATATTTAATACATACAAGGAGTATCAGCCCAGAGCCAAGACTCTTCCTGGGAGGACTCCAATCCCTTGAGAATGATGGGAAGGTGGATCCCGAGTGGAGATGGGACCAGTCCAGGGATGAAATAGGGCCTTTGGAGGAGGAATGGAGCCCCACCCCAAAAGTGACCAGCTTCCCTGCTTGACTTCAGCGGTGGCTCCAGACAAAGGTGGTGGGTGGAGGTGGGGAACCCACAGGCAGAAACAAAACTCAGAGAATTTAGGGGAATAGGAAAGTGAAACCAACCCCAGCACAGGGCAGGGGGTGGGAGGGAATTGGTGGCTGGAAAAAAGGGTGGCACTCGCCCCTCCCCACCACCTGCCCCTCTCGCAAATGGTCAGGCTCCCCCCACCACACACCCGCTTGCAACTACTTCCACACACTGGCCACCTCCAAGTTCCCAGAATAGCCAGCACACTGCTCCCCGTCCCTCTCCCTCCTCCCTGCCTGCTTCCTTCACAACACTTCCCACCCCACCCCACCCCATCCCCACCCCACCCTACCCCATCCCCACACCCTAGGCACTGGTCCTCTGAGCATTTGTTCACCAGAGCAGGTTGTCCTTTTTCTTCTGTGCTCTTGTCCCCAGAGCCCAGAGCAATACCTGGCACAGAATAGGTGCTCAGGAAATATTTGTTGAGTGAGTGAAGGAAGGAGGCGCCTATGAGCCCAAGAACACCACAGGGCCACTGTTTACCTGTCTTTATAGACACTATCCAGGAGGATCAATTGGTTTGACCCTTTCTGAAGATGACGATTGACAATACTTCTTGGTTTTGCTTTCAACATGGGTTGCATGGACCTAGCAGTCTATCTCCTTGGTTTGGGCATTCCAGGTATCCCCATGGTCCTGAAAAGCCTCCCTTTAAAATGGACTTTTCAGGGACTTTCCTGGTGGTCCAGTGGTTCAGACTCTGCTCCCAATGCTGAGGGCGCACGTTTGATCCCTGGTTGGGGAAATAAGATCCTGCATGCCATGCAGCATGGCCACAAAATAAATAATAAATAAGTAAAATAAAATAGACTTTCCCTTTCAGCCCATCCCCAGTCCCATTCCTGCTCCCCACAGCACCTCACTCTCGTGTGTCTAGCCCATGTCCTTCCAATCTGCTTTCCAGGCATTTATTTCCATACGTGTCAGTTACAGGCACCATTTATTGAATGCTTACTATTGAAACCTGAGAAGTGGAGTATTTCCTGCCATATCAATAAACAAGGATATCACAGTCATCAGGGATTCCAGCCCTCCAGGCCACTCAGGAAGAAGAACAATACCAGGATCCAGCAGCCACCAGGCCGTAGCTGCTCCCTAAGGTGAGCACGGAGGAAAAACAAGGGATGCTGGCCCCAGAGAGCTGAGATGCACATGAAAGGAATGATCTCAGTGAGCCCAAACTCCTGCATCTTCCCATATGTAGAAAAGCCCTAAATTCCTTAACTTGAGACATCTGGTTTTCTTTAATTCACAAAAATACTTTTGATGTTCAGACTACCTGTCCTTTGTTGGCTGCAAACATCCATGTAACCTGACCTCACCCCACCCCCACTTCCTCTGAGCAGTTCTCTTGGGTCACTTGAGATGATGTCTCCCCAGTCTGAAGGCCTGAAAATTCCCACCAAGTAAAACATCTCTCTCAACTTTTAGGTTGTGACTATTTTTTAAGTTGACAACCAGGTTGCTGTCATTTTGGGGCTCTGAAGAGCTCTGGTACCATAGTCTTTTATGTCTCAGTACAGAGAAGAATTCATTGAGAGCAAGTGATAGATAGAAAGTGATTTATTATCATATGTAAAATAGATAGCCAACAGGAATTTGCTGTATGGCTAAGGAAACTCAAATGGGGGCTCTATATCAACCTAGATATAGAGGTGGGATGGGGAGGGAGACGGGAGGGAAGTTCAAAAGCGAGGGGATAATGAATGGATAAGGAAGCTGTGGTACATATACACCATGGAATTTTACTCAGCCGTCAAAAAGAATTCATTTGAACCAGTCCTAATGAGATGGATGAAACTGGAGCCCCTTATACAGAGTGAAGTAAGCCAGAAAGATAAAGAACATTACAGCATACTAACACATATATATGGAATTTAGAAAGATGGTAACGATAACCCTATATGCAAAACAGAAAAAGAGACACAGAAATACAGAACAGACTTTTGAACTCTGTGGGAGAAGGTGAGGGTGGGATGTTTCAAAAGAACAACATGTATACTATCTATGGTGAAACAGATCACCAGCCCAGGTGGGATGCATGAGACAAGTGCTCCGGCCTGGTGCACTGGGAAGACCCAGAGGAATCGGGTGGAGAGGGAGATGGGAGGGGGGATCGGGATGGGGAATAAGTGTAAATCTATGGCTGATTCATGTCAATGTATGAGAAAACCCACTGAAATGTTGTGAAGTAATTAGCCTCCAACTAATAAAAATATTAAAAAAAAAAAAAAGCGAGGGGATATATGTATACCTATGGCTGACTCATATTGAGGTTTGACAAAACAACAAAATTCTGTAAAGCAATTATCCTTCAATAAAAAATAAATAATTTTTTTAGAAGTGATTTATTAGAATAGGATGCTTGTGAAACTTACAAGTAGGCAGGCGAGGGGGTGTCATGCCCTGAGAACTTACTGGGCTATGGGTTTTTTGGTTTTTTTTTTTTTTAAGATTTGAACAAGTTTATTAATCTCATTTTCAGTTATTGAAAGTGATTGTGTAGGAAGAAAAGAGATCAGCCTCTTGCCAGTAAAGGGTAGTTAAGTTTTGCCTTGGGGAATAACAGATTGGAGCCTAAGTGAAAAGTGATGTCGCTCAGTTGTGTCCGACTCTTTGCAACCCCATGGACTGTAGTCTACCAGGCTTCTCCGTCCATGTAATTTTCTAGGCAAGAGTACTGAAGTAGGTTGCCGTTTCCTTCTCCATGGGCTATGGTTTTATAACCAAAGGAAGAGTGGGGAGGAGAAGAATTTCTTTGTCTTTCTTGAGTAGACATCATGCTTCCATTATCATTTCCTCCTCCAGGTTGAGCAGGGAAGTTTTCCTGTCCCTACATGGTCACGCTAAGTCCACAAAATTATTGTTTTTATATGTGCAGAGAGCATGTCCTAGGGATCATTAACTTGCTGAGCTCACTGGGCAGGATGTGGGTCTCATGCGACCATTGTTTTATTGTTTGGGGGCACATCTTGTGCTTCTAAGCCTGCTTGGTTTTGTGGTTAAACAAACCTGCTTTCTTGAGTAATCATTAACTTACAGGGGTCTCCCATAGTTTTCTACTTACAATACCCTAGTGGGATTAACTATTTAAACACCTACTTAGTCCCTTGACTTTATCCCTATCACTATGTGCTAGGTACTGTGCTAAGCACTCTATGTGTCATAGGAGGTGCTATGATTGTCCCCACTTTGCAGATGAGGAAACTGAAGCACAGAGAGCGTAAGTCACTGGCTCAAGGTCACAGAGTAAGTGACAGAAACGTATAGCATTGTGGTGCTGTCTGTGTTTTGACTTTCCATAAACACTGCTGTGTTATAGATCTGTTCTGCATTTTCCTGTTTTTCGGATGCGGGGAAGATTTGTTCACACTGCTACCAACCATGCCGCGCCCCAGTAACAGATAACTTGGAGCCTCCAACTCTTTGCCACCTCTAACCATGCCTGTGACATGTCTTTCTTCCTGTGAGAGGTTTTACCCGGAAATGGAGCATCTGGTGGTCACTTAACTGCCAAGCTGCCATTTCAAACATGCCCCTAGTTTACACTCTCACCAGAAGCACCAGACTTCCATGTGCCCCCCCCGCTCCCACCAGCCATCAGTCTTATCTGGCTTTCCTTTTCGGAGTGGGTAGGGCTTGCAGTATCATCAGTCTTCAACCAGGGATCGGCCCCAGCGTTGGGAGTGTGGAGTCCTAACCACTGGACTGCCAGGGAATTTCCTTATCTGACTTTCTGTTCTTGCCAATCTGATGTGTCTTGTGTGAGATCTTGTTTTCCCTTGTAGCTTTCCAATTACTGGCGTGGGCGCAGAAGTGTTAGCCCTTGTTCCATTTCTAAAAATAACATTTGAACACACATGAGCACACAAAATAGAAAAGACATGATTTTAGAACGAAGATAGCTCAACTATAATGATGGGAGTTGAGGGTCACCCATGTCCTGCCCCTCTCCCCAGCAACACGGAGCCCCCTGAGAGAGTCCAGAGCCACCTGCCACTCACCAAACACTCTGCCCAAGGAGAGGAGGGACCAGGCCCCTGGTGGAGCACCTGGGTCACAGCTGCCATGCCCCCGCTGCAGTACCCATAGCCTAGAAGAGTGGGAACCTGGTCCCATCCGTGTCCTGGAGACAAACCTACCACACCAGAGGAAGAATGGGGGGGAAACCTCATGAACTCCACCTCCCCACATTCTGGACCCCTGCACAAGCCTGTGTACAATCTCTGTGCCAGTGAACAAACTCAGGCCACTCATCTCACTTGCTGAGCCTCAATCTTCTCCTCTGTGAAATGGGTGGTGACGAGGACACCTTTCTGAGAGAGTGGACTCCGATGAACAAGAGCAGGACGATGAGCTACTGCAGTACATTTGGTGTCCTGGAGACCATGAGGGGCGGTATCAATAGCTTCGGGTGGGGATTTCCCTGGGGGCCCAGCGGTTAAGAATCTGCCTGCTGCTGCAGGGGACACAGGTTCAGTCCCTGGTCCAGGAAGATTCCACATGCCGCTGGGCAGCGAAGCCCATGTGCCACAACTACGGAGCCTGTACTCTGGAGCCTGTGCGCCGCAACAAGAGAAGCCACCACAGTGAGAAGCCCGCGCACCAGAACTAGAGAGTAGCCCTCAGTGCTCCACGTAGAGAAAACCGCATGCAGCAACGAAGACCCAGGGCAGCCATAGGGAAAGAAAGCTGTTCAAGAAAGAAAGAGAGAAAAAGGAAGAACTTAAAAAAAATAAAAACCGCCCCCTATGAGGGACATGGAAGGCTGGAGAGGTGAGGTGGTGAAGTCACACATGTCACACAGCTCGGAGGTCCTTCCTCCAGGCCAGTGGGCGGCGGGTGAGGTCACTCCCACCCGGAATCTCTCCCGCCCCTCGCTTCCTCCTCAGCCCCTGGGCTTGCTCATCTGGAAGCAAGAAGGGCAGGTGTCGGGGAGGAGCCCACACAGCTGTCTTCTCTCCCTCCACGAAGCTTCTGGGACCCTGAGGGGCTGCCAATGCCCGGACACCCCCTCAGCTGAGGTGAACTGAGTCTGGGGCTGGTGGCTCCTGAATTGGGTGCTTGGGTGGTGGAGGAGGAAATGAGAGCCAGCGGCGGGGAGACCACAGGGAAACCTGGCAGAACCAAGTCTCGATCCCTGCCTTTGCCCTCACTGTTGCCTCCGCCCTCTCCCCACAGGTAGCTTGTGGCCTCCACACTCCTCGCTTAGTAGGCTTTTTTACTGAAATTTCACCTCTCAGTCTCCCCTGAACACTGCATAGAACGGCTGGGCCAGCATCCTGCCCGGGACTCCCCACTTCTTTATTACACTTTCCTTTCCCAGCACATGTATCACCATTTGACATACTGTTTATCTTCTTTATTGTCTGTCTCCTCCCATCAGAAATAAACTCCAGGAAACACTTTGTTCATATAATCACCACTACCTAGAATAGCAGCTGGCATGCAATCGGTTCTTGATAGACATGTGTGTGTGTGTGAGCCACTCAGTCATGTCCCACTCTTTGTGATCCCGTGGACTGTAGCCCACCAGGCTCCTCTGTCCATGGGATTCTCCAGGCAAGAATACTAGAGTGGGTTGCCATTCCCTTCTCCAGAGGATCTTCCTGACCCAGGGATAAAACCCGGATCTCCCACATTGCAGGCGGATTCTTTACTATCTGAGCCACCAGGGAAACGCCCAATAGATACGTACATAAAATAAAATTTTTCAGCAGGTATCATAAAGGTGCATGTATTTGAAGTGGGCAGCTGGATCCATTGTTATAAATAACCACCACCAGTTCAAGCTATAGAAAATTTCCAGAAGGTTCCCGCGTGCCCCCCATCAGTCACCACACCAAGGTACTTACACTGACTTCCATCACCATCAGCTAGTTTCACCTGCCCCTGAACTTTATTTAAATGAACTGCTGTAATTTGTTTGGTTGCTTTCTGTTTGTTTGGTTTCTTTTGCCAACATAACATCTACAAGGTTGACTCTGATGTTCTGTGCCATGGTGGTTTGCTCTTTTGTGTTGCTGTTCTGTTATACAATATTCTATTATTTATTTACTCATGATCTTGTTCATGGGATTCAGGTTGTTTCCAGTTGGGAGTACAGACATTCTTGTGTGTGTCTGTTGGTGGACGTGTGCCCAGGGGTAGTGTTGCCATTTCACATGAAGTGCATGTTCGTGGACTCCATGAGAATCTGCCAAACCGTTTTCTAAGGTGGCCTCACCAACTGCCTTTCCCCTCAGTAATGTGAGTTCTGATGTCACCACTTCCAACCCTAGCATTGGTGATATCAGACTTTTTATTTATTTAATAAAGGAACTATTTATTTATTATTATTATTTTTGGCCACGTGGCACAGCTTGTGGGATCTTAGTTCCTCAACCCGGGACTGAACCCAGGCCCTCAACAGTGAGGAAGCTTTACCAGCTTCCCAGGTAGCTCAATTCAATTCCTGGGTCGGGAAGATCCCCTGGAGAAGGGCATAGCAACCCACTCCAGTACTCCTGCCTGGAGAATCCCCATGGACAGAGGAGCCTGGCGGGCCACAGTCCATGCGGCTGCAAAGAGTCGGACAGGACTGAGCACACATGTGCCTCTGCAGTGAGAGTATGGAACCCTAGCCACTGGGCCACCAGGGAATTCCTGATACAAGACTTTTTAGTTTCAGGCTTCTGATGGACGACTGTGGAACCTCATTTCCCTGCTGGGTGATGATGCTGGGTGCTCAATAAGTGTTTGCTGAATGGATTCCCAAATGGGCTGTGGAGCAGGGGAGTGGCAGGAAGAGGTGGACCCACACTCCTCACCTGAGGATCATAGTCCTGGCTGCCACGCTGGCCCCAGAAGCTGCTCCTCTGTTCACACTCTGGTCACTCTTATACCTGGGGCACAGTCAACGCCAGGCTAAGGCATTCAGGCTCAAGGCTCTCCAGTGGATAAAGAATGAAAATCACCTGGTTCCCAAAAAGAGCTCCACAGATGGGGTGCTGGCAGGTGCCCCCTCCCCATGCCCACTGATACACACAGCAGGGCAGAGCCATCTTTCCCCACTCCCAGGAGCTATCCAGAGGCCAGGCCCAGCCAGGAGCACTGTCTCCCTGGGCCCCTGCCCTTGACTGCACTCCTAACAGTTGTTGAAGGCTGGGTCAGACCCTTGCCAAAGGTGTGTGAGGTCCTGTGGCTGAAACTGGCTTGTCACCCAGGTTGGCTCAACCACCTTTCCCAGCATCCCTCGAGTGGGACCCTGTGACAGGTCACTGGAGAGAGAAACGGAGGCAGTGGGGCCACTGCCTGTCTTGGCCCAGGAAGACTTCCCTGGCCTCTGAGATTTCCCCTTCTGCAGTGACCTTGTATTTTTGTTTATTTATTCATTCATCTGGCTATGACACACGACACACCAGACCTTAGTTTACTGACCAGCAATCAAACCCATGCCCCCGGCAATGGAAGTGCAGGGTCTTAACCACTGAACAGCCAAGGAAGTCCCTCCGCAGCGATTCTGAAAGCCATGAACTGAGGATGGTGGGGGCCACAAGATGGAAGGAGTTTGAGCCCAGAAGTCCCTCTTAAAGAAGCACAGCCCACTGATCAGATAGATCTCATTATGAACCTTATGTGGACAAGAAATAAACTTCCATTATATTTGAATCTATACATTTTGAGTTTCTTACATTAGTCCTTCACCCTGGGGGGTTCCCTTGTAGCTCAGTCGGTCAAGAGTCTGCCTGCAATGCAGGAGACTCAGGTTCAATCCCTGAGTCAGGAAGATCCCCTGGAGAAGGAAATGAAAACCCACTCCAGTATGCTTGCCTGGAGAATCCTTCACCCTAACTAATAGGTACAACTAGTACATATTTTTGTTGTTCATTTGCCAAGTCATGTCTGACTCTTCATGACCCCATGGACTTCAGGCTTCCCTGTCCATCACCATCTCCCAGAGTTTGCCCAAGTTCACGTCCACTGAATCTGTGATGCCAGTTCAATTATCTCATCCTCTGTCACCCTCTTCTTCTGCCTTCAATCTTTCCCTGCTTCAGGGTCTTTTCCAATGAGTTGATTCTTCCCATCAGGTGGCCAAAGTATTGGAAGCTCCAGCTTCAGCATCAGTCCTTCCAAAGATTATCCAGTGTTGATTTCCTTTAAGATTGACTGGTTTTGGAGAAGGAAATGGCAACCTATTCCAGTGTTCTTGCCTGGAGAATCCCAGGGACGGGGAACCTGATGGGCTGCCATCTATAGGGTCGCACAGAGTTGGATACGACTGAAGCGACTTAGCAGCAGCAGTGATTATATGTTTACAAAATGGCATAAACATGTTGTATGTAAAAATCTATTAAGTTTTTAATAAACATTTATTATGGAGTATTTGAAAAAAAAAAAGATTGACTGGTTTGATCTCCTTGCTTTGCCTGCAGGCCTGTTTGGTTGACCAGGCTGGCGGTTTCCATGCCTCAATCCCACCCCGCAAAGTGAGGTCAGCTGTATACACCACAGGCTGAGTAGAAATGCTTTCCCTAAAGAAAGTGAAAGTGAAAGTCACTCAGTCATGTCCGACTCTTTGCGACCCCATGGACTATACAGTCTGTGGAACTCTCCAGGCCAGAATACTGGAGTGGGTAGCCTTTCCCTTCTCCAGGGGATCTTCCCAACCCAGGGATCAAACCCAGGTCTCTCGTATTGCAGGCAGATTCTTTACCAGCTGAGCCACAAGGGAAGCCACCCCTAAAGAAAACAAATGCTTTCTTTTCTTACACCTGGAGCGGGAACAGATGAGCAGCAAACAGGACCACATGTCCCCAGGCTCCAGCTGCTCTGGGCCCCTCCAGGCTGTCCCCCTGCCTCTGACTTCATAAAGAAGTCACACGCCACCAGATAAAAACTGAGTATCTCAACCTCCCACCAAAACCCACTCACCTTTTCCCCTCTTGGGCTGGGGCTGGCCTCAGGCAACCCCACCTCACTCACTCCATTAGTCCTCTTCTCTCATCCCTTCAGCCACTTCAGCCTGCATATCTGCCATCTTAAAAAAAAATACACCAACTCCAAGGCTTCCCTGGTGGCTCAGTGGTAAAGAATTCGCCTGCCAATCCAGGAGACATGGGTTCCATCCCTGGTCTGGGAAGATCCCACATGCCATGGCACAGCTAAACCCATGTGCTGCAACTACTGAGCCTGAGCTCAAGAACCCAGGAGCTGCAACTACTGAGCCCGCGTGTCCTAGAGCCCACGATCTGCAACAAGAGAAGTCACCGCAATGAGAAGCCTTGGCGCTGCAACTAGAGAAAAGCCCAAGCAGCAACGAAGACCCAGCACATCTAAAAATAAAATAATTAATTTAGTTAAATTATTTTCAAAAACAAAACCAAATCTGTTCCTCTGTCCTCATTCTGAGCCTCTGCCCTCTCCCATCTCCACTGCATGGTTCTGAGTGTTGCTTCCATTCACCTCTGAGTTTCTCACCTCCGGCTTTCCCCGTCTCATCAAGCACCACCAGCCCACCAAGGCGTTTGACAGCTGACCTCTCCTCCTCCCAGACGCCCCTGGGTGGGCACCAGAGAGGCTCCCAGGGGCCCTTGGGCTCACTGCTCTTCAGTCTCCTTTGGTGGGCCACCCCAGCCCTCCCCTCTCCCCGACTCTCAAGGTTCACACACCTGTCTTTAGCTCCCTACATCCAAGTGCCCACCCCATGCCTCTCCTCAGCGGCCTCACAGGCACCCCAAACTCCTCACAGCCAAACTTGAGATCTAACTAAGATCCCTACTGATCTTACTTGAGATCCCTCTTCTATGTCCCCATGTCCCCACCCAAAGAAACCCAAGAGTCCTTGAAGATCCCCTCCCTCCATCAGCACTCGAGTCTACTCCCAACCCAGGCCTCCAGACTGCCCGCAGCACTCCACGCCTCCTGCCCACCTCACCAAGCCGCTGCTCCCGGAAGACAGACGTCTGCCTCGTTTGCATAGCTCCAGGGTCTGCTCAGTCAGTGCCTGCTCACCAGCCAGCCTTCACGGCCCCCACCACCCTGCCTCATGTCCTTTAAGGCAAGTGGCCCAAGTTCTAGTTTCCCAGACTCACTTCTGTTACGTGCCCCTTTGCAGCAACCCAGAGTGAACAGAAATGGTCCACATCTGAGAGCCAAGCAGAAGCCATTCAGAGAAGGAGAGGAAGCTGCCCAGGGTCAGACAGCACCATGAGACAGGCTGTCCCCCGGCATGACCAGCTCCAGCTGGCTCAGGCTCTCTGCCACTCTGACCGGCCTTCTTCCATTGGCACCCCTGGCCCTGCGCTGGCAGAACCATGGCCTCCCGTACGCTCCCCCTCTTCAGTCAGCTGCTGCCCAGCCCCCCGGGGCTCCGGGTCCCAGCTCAGTGTCAGGAAGGAGGTGGAAGGAGAGAAGGAGGCCACAAACCCTGGACAAAAACCGGGACAGACATGAGCGTTCCCTTTTATTATTATTTTATTAATAAATTTAAGAACAGCTCTATGGTCTCTCTTCCCCCCAGAGCAACTAAAACAAACTAAAGGGGGTGCGGCCTGGGGGGTGGAGGGCGCTAGGAGTCATAATCCTCTTCTTCCTCTGCATCAGGTGCTGAGGGGCCCGGGGGTGCTGGGGGCAGAGGCAGAGTCGGGGTGAAGGGCATGAAGGGTGTCGGGGCGCTGCAGGGGAGAAAGCAGGAAAGAAAGATCAGGCCACTCTCTGGTGCCCATCCCCCACTCAGCCCCACCTGGGCATCCCCGGAGCCCACGCTGTACCAACAGGGAGCAAGCCCAGAGAAGGGAAGGACCCAGGGCAGGCCACACAGCCCCACCTAGCAGAAGGAGACCTTCTGAGAGCACAACCCCCAGCCTTGAACTCCTTCTTAGTTCCTCCCCTTCCGTCCCCCAAATCTGCCAAGACCAACAGAACCAAGTGGCCAGGGAGGCCAGGAGGGACAGACAGGTCAGTCTTGGGGTCAGTGGGCCCCCTCTTAGTGCCACGAGCTGCTTACCTCTGAAAGTGGGCAGGGGGGTGGCTGGCCTGGGGCGGAACCTGTGGTGTCTCCTCTTCTCCGTCACTGTCTGTATCCTCAGACTCATCCTGAGAACAAGGCAGGAATCAGAGACTAGAAGGGCATGGGCCCATCACTTGAAAGCAGGGACAGGAGGCTGACCTCAGTAACCCCAGTTTACAAAGAAACCAATACAAAGGTCACAGATGAGGGACCAGGCCCCCAGCCAGCTTGTCCTGGCCTGGTGTAGGGCTGCCCTGTCTACCCTGTGGGGCAGAAGCCTAGGGCCTCACTCACCTCCTGCTCGGAGTCTGTCCCTGACAGCTTCTTGTCCTTGCCTTTGCTTCCCATCCCACCGTTCTTCCGGCCACTGCTGCCTGGCTTCCGGCCCCTTCAGGAAGGTACAGTACATCTGCCCACAGGTCTCCCCACTCCTTTGCCACCCCCCAGCCATTCCTAAGTCCAGGGGCCTTGGCCTTCCCCACCTGGACACTGGACCCCGGCTCCCTACCTGCGGGGACCCTTGTCCCCATCCATGTGGTTGTCTTCTCCATCCCCCTGCATGTCAGGCACAGATGCCACCAGGTCCTTCAAGAAGTCAAACTGCTGCTCCAGCTCAATGCACTGCTTCCTGGAAGACGTGGGAAGGGGATGGCACTCAGATGGGGCCCAGATATCCGGGCCCTCAGCAGGGGACAGTACGGACTCTGTGGATGTCAGGGGACTGGAACCTGGAAAATTTCCACCCCAACCCTCCCTGTTGGCCAGAACATCCTAACCCTCCTCCCCAAATCCACAAATTTCCCAGCAGCCTGCCACTTCCTTATCAGGGCACAGCCTCCCCCAGGCGTGTGAACTCCTGGAGGAAGACCCCAACCGGGCCCTCTAGGACCGGAGCCACTCACAGGTGGGATGTGGTCATGGTCTTGGCGTTTCGGGACTGGGTCACTTGGCAAGCTTTCTTCAACAGTGACTCCAAGAAAAGCTCGAGCGCCCGAGCTGAGGAGGGTCAAGGAGAACGCGGGGTGGTGGCCCAGTCCACAAAAAGCGACCCCGGGGCTGCCGGGCTCCCCCACACCCGCATCCCGACAGCTCCCGACAGGATACAGATGATGACAGGCACGGCCGCCGCCACCTTCCCAATCTCTTCATCCGTCTGCATGATCTTCTTGATTCGCGCCTGGGGAGGGGGCAGACAGCTCGGACCCCGTCGCCTCCATCCCGGAAAGGGTGCTTAAGCCGGGCAGAGAGAGGGAACATCCATCCCGGGAGAAAGGGGGCGGGGGGCACCCACGCTAGAAGGGCACGGAAGAGGGCGGGGCGTATGGGCCCCCGAACACCGCGATGCGCCCGCCTCCCTAGCCGGGCCTGGGCCGGAGCCTCTCGAGAGCCCGGCCCGCTCCTCCGGGGCCCGGTCACGTACTCACCGGCGGGAACCGCGCGTTGTACTTCTTCTTCTTGCTCGGCATCTCGAGGCCTTTCCCGCCGCGCCGGGCCCAGTGCCGCCGCCCGCAGCCTCCCGGCACCCGGGCCTGCTCGTAGCCCGTCCGCCGCGGTTCCCCCGGCTCCTGGTGCTGCCGGCTCCGCCCCCTCCGCTCCCCACAGGGTCCTAGCACCGCCGGTCAGGACTCCGCCCGCAGGGCCCGAGCGCCCTCCTCTTTAGAGCCTCCCGGGCTGTGCGCGTCCGTCCGGGACAGAACCGCCACTCCCGCCCGCCCCCAAGACCTGAAGAGCGAACGTTAGCTCCGCCTCCCGCAGGCCCGCCCCTCCTCGCCTTCCCCGATGGCCCCGCCCCGATGGCCCCGCCCCCTCCCCGGCCCCGCCTTGTGTGCGTTTGTCTATAAAGTTGTTGTTGAGGCGCCGGGGCATTAAGATGGCGGCGGCGGCGGCAGCCGTGGCGGGGGCGGGGCGCGGCGGTGGCGGCGGCGCAGAGCCCCGGCAGGAACGGAGCCGGGCCCGGGGCTGGGCGGGCGCCGAGCGCAGCGAAGGCCGGAGGTGACGCTGGGGTTGGCGGGAGGGGGCAGGGCAGGGGCGCAGCTCGGGCCGTGGGCACTAATGGCGGCGGGCGCGGCGGGGCGGGGGTCAGGCCCTTCTGCAGCCTCTATGCAGCCTGGGTTCGAGTCCAGGCACCAACCCGTTGGTCTCGGATCGGACACTGCTGTTTCTCGCCTCAGTGCCCTCGTCTGTAAGTGGGCTGGATAACGCTCGCCCGGAGGCCTGGCCCCATGGGCCCTGCCTCGGTGCTGCGAGGACGTGTGCTTTGCCTCCCTCCATTAAATCCCAGCGCCCGGGAGAGCGGCCAGCCTCTGGCAGGGCCAGGAGGCGTAGCTCGGCCGGCGGTTCCCATATTTGAATTCCCATTTCGGCCCTGTCACTCACTGAAGGTGTGACCTGCAGTGAGGCTCTTCTCTCTGAGCTTCGGTTTCCCCGTTTGTAGGTCAGGGAGAGCAGTAATAACACTAACTACATTTATATAGCTTTTGTTCCACCTCAGGCGGTTAATTCTGCACAACTGCTTGAGGCAGTAACAAATTGTTATCCATCGTGGAGATGCGGCAGCGGAGGCTCGGGCCCACACCGTTCAAGTTCAGTTCAGTGCCTGGCACCCACTAGGACCCAGCAAGTTGAGTCTGTCCCGGCCCTGCCCTGATTCCGTTCCGTTCCCTCCCACAGGATGGAACCAGGTGAGGAGCTGGAGGAAGAGGACTCTCCAGGTGGTCGTGAAGATGGCTTCACTGCTGAGCACCTGGCTGCGGAGGCCATGGCAGCCGACATGGACCCCTGGCTGGTGTTTGATGCCCGCACGACACCTGCCACAGAGCTGGATGCCTGGTTGGCCAAGTACCCGCCATCCCAAGTTACCCGCTATGGGGACCCTGGCTCACCCAACTCTGAGCCCGTGGGCTGGATTGCAGCGTACGGGCAGGGCTACATCCCCAACTCGGGTGATGTGCAGGGCCTGCAGGCCGCCTGGGAAGCTCTGCAGACCAGTGGGCGGCCCATAACGCCTGGTACCCTGCGCCAGCTGGCCATCACCCACCAGGTGCTGTCTGGCAAATGGCTAATACACCTGGCACCTGGCTTCAAGCTGGACCACGCCTGGGCTGGCATTGCTCGGGCCGTGGTCGACGGCCGGCTGCAGGTGGCCAAGGTGAGCCCACGGGCCAAGGAGGGAGGGCGGCAGGTCATCTGTGTTTATACGGACGACTTCACGGACCGCTTGGGTGTTCTGGAGGCAGATGCAGCCATCCGTGCGGCAGGTGTGAAGTGTCTGCTTACCTACAAGCCTGACGTCTACACCTACCTGGGCATCTACCGGGCCAACCGCTGGCACCTCTGCCCCACTCTCTATGAGAGCCGTTTCCAGCTTGGGGGCAGTGCCCGTGGCTCCCGTGTGCTGGACCGTGCCAACAATGTGGAACTGACCTAATAGGGCCACATGAGGGAGACGGCCCTTGCCCCCACTGCTGGGGCTGGAGCCTCCGTCTGTCTTCCCCCTCCTTGTCCCACGGAGGCCAAGCCTCTCCAGCTCTGAGGACTGGGTCACTCGGGAACTGCCTGCATCTTTGATCCCTTTGAACCTCTGTCCTGTGTTCGGGGTGACTCCAGTCCCCGCTGGCTGGAGGCAATGGCTCCCTGAGGGCCGGACCCTCAGCCTCTCTTAGCTGCTGCCTCCCCTTGGTCATCCAGAACCACAGGCGGGGTGCAGATGCCAGCAGGAGAACCTTCCTTGGCCACCGTCATCCCTGGCTGCACCTCCCCCTCCTCCTGCATCCTCCCCTTCTCCTCCTCTTTCACAAGAGAAAAAACAAGTGCTTCCAATCCCTCTCCTCGGGGCCTTCACAGTGCAGGGGGCAGAGGTCCTGTGGGCCTGAGCATTTCATTTTGTTGGGAGAGAGTGGGCAATTGTTCCCACTCTGCCTCCAGCAGAGAGAGTGCATGCCAAGGCCAAGGACACAGGGCCTGTCCCTGCCACCTCATAGCCCGCACCACCTTCTTCCTTTCTTTGGCTCCCTTGTCACATGCGTACTCCTGGCATTTCAATAAACCCAGCCTGGGTCTGTGTCTTGAGTGTTTTTTACAATACTGTGTTGGTGGTTACCTGCATTGGTTGGTGGAGAGAGGCAGGGCCAGGAGAGACTGCCCCCTCTGTCCTGACTGCCCTCAACGACCAAGCTGGGAATGTCTCTGAGAGCCTCTTCAAAGTCAGTCCTGTCTCACCTCCATCCCAAGAATCAGAATCAGTTGTTCGGTGATTTCCCATAAATTCAAGGACTTGGCCCAGTAAAGTCTGAGGGACTACTACTAGCCCACAGGGTGTGTTCATGCCAGTTAGAGAAAGGTACTTCCTTGGTTCTGCCCTGCTTCACCAGGCACATGGTCCGGTGAGTAGAGGGTAGGTTGGGTTTTGACCCACTTGGCTGAAATATCCTTGTGCAGTGACCCTTTCCCGTTAGAGAAAGGTACCTCCTTACTCCTGCCCTGCTTCTCCACGAGGGCACATGGTCCAGTGAGTAGAGGCTAAATTGGGTTTCGGCCTGCTTGGCTGAAATATACTTGTGCAGTGAAATATCGTGCAGTACACAGCCTTAAAAAGCCTTCTAAGTTCTCCTGTTTATACTCGCTTCCTACCACCCAGACCATCAGAAGCCACCAGTCTGTTTACAAAGCTCTTCCATATGGACTATTTAATTCTCACAACCTATCAGAAGATTTTTGGCTCAATTTATGGTCAAGAAAATAGAGACCAAGAGGGGAAGAGAGTTAGCTGAGTCATGGGCAGAGAGAGTTAAAAGACTTGTGCCCCAGGAACCTTCCTGGTGGTCCAGTGGTTAAGACTCCACCCTCCAATACAGGGGACATGGGTTCAATCCCTGGTCGGGAAGCTTAAGATCCAGTGTGTCATGGGGCGACTAAGCCTACGCACCTCAACTGGAGAACCCATGTGGCAAGTCTAAGATCCAGCCAACACAACTAAAAAGAAGTAAATATTTTTAAAAAATTTACCCTAGTCCTCACCAGGCTGATGGGGGTCTCCAGCCTCACCTAGAGTGAACTCTACAATGCAACTGGCATGTTCATTCACGTGATCTTCCTGGGCCATGCCCTCTGCTGAGGCTGCAACAGCTTCTGGGAGCTTGGTTCCGCAGCCCTGGCTGCAGCCCTGGCCCTGGCCTTGGCCTTGGTTGGAGGCCAGGGCGTCTGGCAGGGAGCCCCTAGGGATGCGGCTCTCGTGCTGGAACTGACTCAGCCTCCAGCAGCCTCATCGAATTGGAATTTGGAGCAGGGGAGCGGAGATGCCACCAGGCTGACTGGGTGGAAGTAGGTGAGTCATGCTGGCTCGGCCCCCTTCCCAGCTTCCTCCGCCCTAAGCTGAGTCCCCCTCAGCCCAGCCCTGGGAAGTCCCCAGCGCTGAGTGGTCTCCAGGCCGGAGCCTGGGGCCCTGCTTCCCTCAGACGATCAGTGTCTTGCACTTGCCCAAACTGAGCCAAGGCTTGGGGGGCTCCTGACCAGGTCTTCGTGGGTCCCACAAAAATGCCCAAGTGGTATCAACCCCACTGGTTCTTCCACAATTCAGCATTTCACACACTTCATCCCTGTTCTCCCTCCTCATGGTCCCACTTGAGCCCCTTCCTCATTCTCTCTCCCAAACCGTTGCCACTTGCCCCATTCTCCCCTCTCCGCTCACTGCCAGCTGTCCTGCAGGGCAGCCTCTGTCCAGTGTCTGTCCGCTCCCCAAAGCCCTTCTGTGACCCCTCCACAGCCTGTGACTTGAGTCCACTCTTGCACCTGTTATGACCTAGTTGCCCCCCGCCAGCTTCCCTCAGGCCCCCCTTTCTGCCCATACTCACCACGCTGGAGCCAGCTGGCTCTCTCTTCACCCCCTGGCACACAGCGCTGGGCCTCAGGCTCTTCCTTCTGCTTGAACAACCTGCTTTGCAGCAAGGATCGAGTGGTTCCTTCTGTAATCACTGGATTAATGTCTGTCTCTCGCTGGCCCCCCAGACTGTGCTCCGTGAAGGCAGGAACAATGCCTAAATCTGAGCCCTGTCCCCAGAGAGACTTGCACAGTGTGTGGCCAGAGCCACCTTTTCATATATTATTGAATGAATGAATGAATGAATGACTCAAATCCATCCCCTGCCAGTCCCTCCAGCCTCATCTCCTCCACTCTGTGCTTGACTCCAGATCTCAGGTGTCATCCTCTCAGAGGTTCCCCTCCCTCATTCGCCTGCTCCCCAGTTTCCCATAATGCCCACCTACCTGTGGCTCTTGCCTGGGCATCTGAAGCCCCTCAAGGACAGTGGCTGCTCTTTATCCCCCAGGGTGTCCTCAGCGTAGGACCTGGCCTAGCTAAGTGCCAAAAAAAAAAAAAAAAGAATAAATGAATGACTGACTGAAAGTCACCCTCTGTGTCTGGGCCTCAGTTTCCTCATTCTGTTCATAACAAGAGCCAGGCACTGTGCTAAGTATGTAGCTGTTTCTCATCTAAGCCTTTCTCAGTTCTGTAAAACAGGTCCAGAGAGGTTGTCATTGGTTCAAGGTTACAAAGTTCAGTATGTCAATCCAGGTCATCCTACTCCAGGCTTCCCAGGTGGCACTAGTGGTAAAGAATCCACCTGTCAATGAAGGAGACGCAGGAGACACAGGTTCGATCCGTGAGTCAGGAAGATCCCCTGGAGTAGGAAATGGCACCCCACTCTATATTCATGCCTGGAAAATTCCATGGGCAGAGGAGCCTGGTGGGCTACAATCCATGGGGCCACAAAGAGTAGGACACAAGTAAGCAACTGGGCACACCAGAGTGCCCAGTGCATTGTTGAGCCCCTACTATATGAAAGTGCTGCTGGGGAGAAGGGGCGCGCTGCAGAGATAAACAAGACCCAGAGAGGACTTAGGATCTGATGTGTAAAGTACATAGGTTCAGTCCTTTGAACCAGCTGAGAGAGGCTGGGCCAAGACTAAGATTC
Source organism: Cervus elaphus (assembly GCF_910594005.1). Classification (NCBI taxonomy): domain Eukaryota; kingdom Metazoa; phylum Chordata; class Mammalia; order Artiodactyla; family Cervidae; genus Cervus; species Cervus elaphus. The sequence goes on from NC_057816.1 coordinate 6,913,011, forward strand.
CCATTTTACTGATGGAGAAACTGAGGCCCAGAGAGTATAGTGACCAAGCCTACCGAGCAGGAAGGATCTACCTGCCTCCAGTGGGGACTGCCCCTCTGCCAGGAGCAGCAGCAGGAGCCCCTCTGAGTGGGACCCCCTGCTCAGGCTGACAGGGGCTTCTGCACTGTTTGGCCGGCCCCTTCCTGTGCGGGACTCAGGAAGCAGCCCAGACCCGGGGCAGGTTAGGCTGGGTAAACTTGGACAGGCTCTGTGCTCTGCTCCCTTTTATGAAACCACAGAAGGACGACTGAGCCAGGAAAAGGATAACACCCCCACTCCACCTACTCCCACCCCCACCACGGCGAACCCCCAGCCCCTGGAGAGAAGGCTCCAGAGGGACTGGCCCGTGAGTGAGGGGACCCTGCTGACCCCCGATTCCAGCTGGGGCTAGGGGCTGAACCTGGGAGGACAGGAAACAGCTGAGTCGAGAGAAAGCTTCAGCCAGAGCTTTGGCGAGGTTTTGGGGATTTTCCCAGAAGGGCAACTGTGCCCCACTCCCGCCCACTGGGAGGGGCCCTGGCAGGGACCTGGCTTGGGTCACACAGCTGATTCATCTGAGGAGGGAAACTCCCCATTTTCTCTGACTCGCATCCCCAAGATGCTGAGGGGTAACCCAAGGGCACCTAGCCCAGAAACCCACCAAACCTATCTTTCCTTGATTATCAGCCTCCCAGCAGGGCTGGAAAACCACCCAGGGACAGAGTTGGGCAGGGCAGCAGGGCCCCGGGGCAGCTTCCTAGGAAATAATAACAGTGACTGGAACCAGAGCAACAACCGGACAAGGGGCCCCTCAGGTGTCCCCCCTCACCCATTTTTCAGATGAGAAAACAGAGGCTCCCAGAGCCAGAGCAGACACACACGCAGATCTGCTCTGTTCCAGGCACTGCTCTAAGCAATGTGTACACAGTCACTCATTTCGGTTCTCACAGCCCGCGTTTTCCTGAGGAGTAAACTGAGCAGAAAGAGGTTAAGTCACTTGGCCACGGTCAAGGCTGGAAACGCTCCGGAGGCTCTCCACAGCTCCCAAGAGCCCTGCACACACCCCTGAGGCAGGGTGCTCTCCCCTGCGCCCTGAGCAGAGGCCTCCCTGGGGTGATGTCTGAAGTGATTTCTGGGGACCTTCTACCCTCAGCTCCCAGCTCAGGCCCCTGGAAACCCTTGAGGACAGGCAGGTCACACATGGGGTGCTGGCTCCTCCCAGGCCAAAGGGAGAGAGAGCTGGCTTTTGCAGAGAAACCTCGGCGGAACCCGCAGAGGTTGGGAGAGAGCAGCGAGGCAATCCCGCCAAAATCTGCCTCTGGAGGCTTTGACTCGATTCCAAACCCCAATCCTTTCCTCCCGAGTCAGAGCCTCCTTTCCTGTCTGCCTCCCCCCTCACTGACCCCACACACACACTCACACACGTACACACACGCACACACGTACACACAGGCACACTCTCCGCGCAGAGAGTCTGGCCTCCAGGCCCTGGTCCCGGTGGGCCCCGCTCCCTCTGCCCTGGGCCAGGGTCCCCCTGGGGGCTGGAGGGGACCTGAGAACGTGGCTCTGGGAAGCGTGGCCCAGGGAGGGCTCCATGCAGACAGCCTCTGCCTCATCTGGACCCACTCATGGGCCGATGACTCACCCCCTCGCCCCCCATGACTCAGTTTACACCGGTGCCCGGAGATCCTCCCAGGGAGGGTGTAGCGTTTACTAGGCCCAGCCCAGGCCTGCCGGCCTTTCATCCCAGGATAAGAGTTTCATCCCTGGGCTGGCCCGAAGCCGGGGCTGGCACCCGGAGCCCAGGGGTGGGAGGAAGCCTCAGCCTAGGAGGGTGGGAGCGTCCAAGAACTCGGTGACAGGCCCTAACTGCCCCAAGCCTGGGACTCCAGGGGACAGGAGCTACTCTAAGAAACCCAAGGGGCCAAGCTGAGCGGGCAGAGCCTCGTGGGCTCCAGCAGCAGAGACCCTGGTGTCCTGCATTCAGAGGAAACAGTCCACACGGCACAGAACATAACAGCAAGGGGACGTCCCTGGTGGTCCAGGAGTTGAGGACGCCATGCTTCTACTGCAGGGGGCACGGGTTCTATCCCTGGTTGGGGAACTAAGATCCCGCATGACTTGAGCCAGATAAACCAAACATAAAACAGAAACCAACAGGGTGTAGAGCAGTTTAACTTCTGGGTAAAAAGATACACAAGAGACTGCTTACAACACGGAGGGATGCTTTTCCCTGTATATGCTTGGGTGACTTCTGGATCTTGAAGCGTGTAAACATATTTCCTAGTTGAAAAACAAATGAGATGAAAGTTTAAAAACATAAGGTAAAGTAAAAAATAAAAATCAAGTTTTAAAATATTTTTTCTCTTGCACACACATCTATACACACACAGAGAGAGAGAGAGAGAGAGAGAACAAGAGATAGGGAGAATCCCTAAAACATAAAATTCTTAAAAATTATTCTGAGCAGATTAAAAACATGTAATAGCCTACATTACGGTGGTGGTGTTGGAGAAGACTCTTGAGAGTCCCTTGGACAGCAAGGAGATCCAACCAGCCCATCCTAAAGGAGATCAGTCCTGGGTGTTCATTGGAAGGACTGATGTTGAAACTGAAACTCCAGTACTTTGGCCACCTGATGCAAAGCACTGACTCATTGTAAAGGACCCTGATGCTGGGAAAGATTGAAGGTGGAAGGAGAAGGACGACAGAGGGTGAGATGGTTGGATGGCATCACTGACTCTACGGACATGAGTTTGAGTAAGTTCTGGGAGTTGGTGATGGACAGGGAAGCCTGGTGTGCTGCAGTCCACGGGGTCACAAAGAGGCAGACACGACTGAGCGACTGAACTGAATAGCCTGCATAATGCTGTGGGGCTCTGTTGCATGAGAGATTAACCTGGGTTAAGAACTCTAGGAAGGCCTCCTGAGGAAGTGGAGGGGAAATTGACACCTGCAGGATGACAGCTGGCCAGGCAAGGGGGTGAGGGTGGGCATCCTGGGCAGAGGGAACAGCCTGTCACCATGTTCAGGATTCTGGCTGCTTTCAAGGGACAGACTAACAAGGCAGTGAGAAGCTCAGGCTCTGAAGACTGACTGCTTACATTCACAGCTTGGCTCCACCATTTCCTTGCTGTGCAGTTTTTAGCAATTTGCTCAATTTCTCTATGCCTCCATCCCCTAATCTATAAAATAGGTGAACATTATTATCTGTCTCTACAGGATGGTTGTGAGCATTAATGAATTACTTCAAATAGTGGCTGGTTCATAAGAGATACCGGGAGAAGCAAATGGCAACCCACTCCAGTATTCTTGCCTGGAAAATCCCATGGACAGAGGAGAATGGTGGGCTACAGTCTATGGGATCGCAAAGAGTCGGACACAACTGAGAGACTAAACAATAACAACAGCATATATGAGTGTGAGACACTAGTGTATGACTCTCTTGGCCCTTCGAGCCTCTCAATCAACACACAACCTAAAACAATACAGAATATGTCACGCATCCGGACCCTACCCCTTCCCAGACCCCAGACCCTCCTAAGAAGCAATTTGAAATGTTCCGTGGCTTGGAAAGGTCCAAGTCAGGGCAAAGTGGTCAGAACTATGAAAGGTTCTTCTGTGAATATTGTCAGGGTTTTAAAATTTCCTCAGGGGACTTCCTCGGGGAGTTTAGGACTTGCCGCTTTCACTGCCAGGGACCCAAGTTCAATCCCTGGTTGGGAAACTGAGATCTCACAAACCAGGAGCCCAACAATAAGTAAATAAAAATAAAATAGAAAATCCCTCGGGCTGCTGGGTGGGAAGTGGAGGGAAGGGAGCAAGCTGAAGGCTGTGGGGAATATCCAGGTTAGACAGAATGGGGCCAGGCCGCAAGGGGAAGAAAGCTTTGTGGACGTGAACTGAAATGTCACCTCCAGATGTAGGAAGACTGGAACTCTGACCTATTGCTGGCGGGATGGGAACCGTTGGAGAGAATGAAGGCCAAACTAACGAGTACCCTGTGACCCGCAGTTCCACCCCTGGGCGGACAGCCAAGAGACGTGAGTGCAATTGGCCGTGGAAGGACATACCAAGAATGCACAGACTTCCTGGTGATCCAGTGGTTAGGACTCCACACTGCTACTGCAGGGGATATGGGTTCGATCCCTGATCAGGGAACTAAGATCTCACATGAGTTTGGGCACAACTTAAAAATAAAAAGAATGCTCTTTTATAATAATAAAGTCTTATTCATAAGAGCCCAAACTCAGAAAGCCATCCATATCAGCAGAAGGAGAATGGAGAGGAGGATTATGGGATAGTTGTGCAATAGAATACTACACAGTAATGGAAAAGACCAAGCTACTGCTTCACGCAACAATGTAATTGAATCCCTCAGATATGCTGAGTAAAAGAAACGAGACCCAGGAGAGTGCACTCCATATGGTTCCATTTACATGAAGTTCAAGAACAGGCAAAACTGATCTGTGATGATAGAAGTCAGTATGGTGGTTACATATGGATGGTGGGTGGTGACTGGGAGGAGACACAAAGAGGTGTGGGCTGTTGGAAATATCCCATACCTTGATCAGGGCAGTAGCTACATGTGTGTACATACATGTAAAAAAAATCATTGACCTGAACATAATGGATGAGTGGACTTTATTGTATGTTCATTAAACTGCAATTTTGTCAACAACCTAAAAATAAGAATCAAAATTTAAAAATTATTAGAAGAAAACATCGGGATGAATGTTCATGACCTCAACTTTGGCAATATATTCATAGACTGGACACTGGAAGCATGAGCAATGAAAGGAAAAACAGATAAAATGGACTTCAAAAAAATTATAAAACCTTTTGTGCATCAAAGTACATCATGAGGAATGTAAAAAGACAACCTACAGAATGGGTGAAAATATTTGCAAATCTTTTATCTGATAAGGGTTTGGTAGCTAGAATAAACAAAGGACTCATATAATTCAACAACAAAAAGAAAAAAGAAAATTAAAAATAGCAAAGGATCTAAATAGACATTTGTTCAAAAAATATATACAAATGGCCAACAAGTACATGAAAAGATGTTCACTGGTCATTAAGGAACACAAGTGGCTATTAAGGAAATGCAAATCAAGACACAGTGAGATACCACCACTTCACACCCTCTAGGATGTATTTTAAATACAGAAAATAATATGTTGGCAAGAATGTAGAAAAATTAGAACCCTCAGGCACTGCTAGTAAGAATGTAAACCAGTACAAGCACTTTGTAAAACAGTGAGACAGTTCCTCACAAGATTACACAGAAAATTACAACAACATCGTTGTTGTTCAGTCCCTAAGTCGTGTCTGACTCTTTGAAACCCCATGGACTGCAGCACATCAGGTTTCCCTGTCCTTTACTATCTCCTGGAGTTTGCTCAAATTCATATCCATTAAGTTGGTGATGCTATCTAACCATCTCATCCTCTGCGGCCCTCTTCTCCTCCTGCCTTCAATCTTTCCCAGCATCAGGGTCTTCTCCAATGAGTCAGCTCTTTGCATCAGGTGGCCAAAGTACGGGAGCTTCAGCTTCAGCATCTGTCCTTCCAATGAATATTCAGAGTTGATTTCCTTTAGGATTGACTGGTTTGAGTTCCTTGCTTCCCAAGGGACTTTCAAGAGTCTTCTCCAGCACAATTAGAAAGCACCAGTGTTTCGGTGCTCAGACTTCTTTATGTCCAAGTCTCATATCCATAATGATTACTGGGAAAACCATAGCTTTGACCACCTGCACCTTTGTCGGCAAAGCGATGTCTGCTCTATAATACGCTGTCTAGGTTTGTCATAGCTTTCCTTCCAAGGAGCAAGTATCTTTTAATTTCATGGCTATAGTCACCAGCTGCAGTGATTTTGGAGCCCAAGAAAATAAAATCTGTCAAGCTTCTACTTTTTCCCCTTCTATTCACCAGGAAGTAATGGAACCGGATGCCATGGTCTTAGTTTTTTGAATGTTGAGTTTTATGCCAGCTTTTTTACTCTCGTCTTTCACCCTCATCAAGAAGCTCTTGAATTCCTCTTCACTTTCTGCCATTAGAGTGGTATCATATCTGAGGTTATTGATATTTCTCCTGGCAATCTTGATTCCAGCCTGTGCTTTATCCAGTCGGCATTTTACATGATGTACTCTGCATGTAAGTTAAATAAACAGGGTGACAATATACAGCCTGGTCATACTCCTTTCCCAATTTTGAACCAGTCAGTTGTTCCATGTAAGGTTCTAACTGTTGCTTCTTGATTCAAATACAGGTTTCTCAGGAGACAATTAAGGTGGCCTGGTATTTCCATCTCTTGAAGAATTTTCCACAGTTTGTTGTGATCCATATAGTTACCACATGACCCAGCAATTCCACTACAGTCAGTGTAGGTATATTCCCAAGATAAATGGAAAACATATGTCCACATGAAAGTTTGTACACAAATGTCCATAGAAGCATTATTCATAATAGCCAGAAAGTAGAAACAAGCCAATTCCATCAACTGATGAATAAATAAATGGTGGTATAGCCATGCAATAGACTATTATTCAGCCATAAAAAGGAATGAAATGCTGATATATCTATAATATTGACAGCCTGGAAAATATTATGCTAAGTAAAAGAAACCAGACACAAAAGGTCACAAATTGTATAATTTCATTTGCATGAAGTGTCCAGATCAGGCAAATCTGTAGCAATAGAAAGCAGATGAGTGGTTTCTAGGGGATGGGAGTATGGTTACCAGGGAGGGAATTGGGAGCCATTACTCAATGGGCTTCCTAGGTGGTTTAGCAGGAAAGAGTCCACCTCCCAACGAAGGTAGACATGCAGGTAGACGCAGGAGATGTGGGCTTGATCCCTGGGTCAGGAAGATCCCCTGGAGGAGGAAGTAGCAACCCACTCCAATAGTCTTGCCTGGGAAATCCCATGGACAGAGGAGGCTGATGGACTACAGTCCACGGGGTCGCAAAGAGTCAGACACGACAGAGTACTAGCACTTAATGGACATGGAGTGTTTTAAATCTGGAACGATTTAAAAACTTTTGAAAAAAAAAAGTTTTGAAACTAGAGAGAAGTGGTGATTGCACAATCTCATGCAGGCACAAAATCCCACTCAAGTGTATGCTTTAAAATGGATAATTGTATGTTATGTGAATTTCACCTCAATTTAAAAAAGTAAACTTCAACGTAAAAAGTGAACGGAAACTGGAAAACATAAGCATCACCTCAGTGCCCTGGGGGCACTGACAGAACCTACTGGGTGCGGAACAGCCTCATCCACTACCTCTTTTTGCCTCACTGCAGCCCCAGGAGGTGGGGACTGTCTGAGGCTCAGAGAGGGAAATTGATAGAGCCAGGCTCACACAGCTGCCAAAGGACAAGGCCTGGGTCTCTCAGATCTCCCAGCCCCCAGACTCCTGAAATCACTGTGGCCCCCTGGAATTCTCGCCAGGCCTCCCTGGGTGGGAGCTAGTGAGGTCAAGGGCCAGGAACGTTACTGCAGCCACGAGGCGGGAGTTAGTGACTGAGAAGCTTGGAATGTGCAGCCTCTGAAAAGACCTCCTTGTGGCTCCACCGACGGTTAGGGCAGGAAGGGACTTTGAGAGCCATGTAATCATACACACACACACAGACGCACACACACACACTTGAGACCTGAGCCCCTGCTCAATCGCTGTCCCTGTCCCAGTCTGTGTTTCTGGAGCTGGCAGACAAATGCAGTCAAGGCTGACCTGTTAGGCTTCCCATGTGCCACCACCTGTCTGCCTCTGCACTCTGACCTGTCCTGCTTAGGCTCAGCCAAGAATTTCAGATATCAGTGTGTGTGCGTACGCACAAGTACCTTAGCATGTGGTCAGAACCCCCAAAGCTTCCACCCATGGGGCTTTTTCTTAACGTGCATTTTTTGTTGCTATTTGTCAAATTCTTACTATATGCTGTACGCAGCATGAAACATTATTTGATATCTATTCTCCAACAACCCTGAGATGTTTATCATTTTGTAGTCATCCGATGTCCTCATTTCACAGATGAGACTCTGAGAGATTGTATGCCTCACCGAGGTCATACAGCTGGCGAGCAGCGTAAGAAGAATTCGAATTCAGAACCCAGGCATATGATTCCAGCACATATGTTCTTTTCCATGAGTCACACTGCCTCTCCCCCCAACTTATGCACACATGTGTGCACATATGCATGCATGCACACTCACACACACATACACACACCCATGTATTTCTCATTCTGGCAAACTGCTCGTGGTTTCTTTTCTTTTTAGACAATGACAAGCACTGAGTAGAATAAGGAAAAGGGAGAGGCACCAGACGTAACCACCTTCTGAGTGCGCCTCACTTTACAGCTTACAAAGCACTTTCACATTTGTGATCTCATTTGATCCTACAGCCGCCCCATGAGGTCAGCAGGAGGCTCAATTATTCCCACTAGGAGCAAGACTCAGAAGGAAGGTGACCTGCCCAGGGTAACAGAGACGGAAAATGGTAACTCTGGGACTGGAAGCCCAGGGCCAAGCTGGCCTCTTGGTTCTAAGTCCTGAATGCATCCACCAACCATGGCCTCTGTCCCTGAGGAAGGTAGTCCAGGACCCCATCTTCCTGAAATTTCCCTTCTTTGAGGACAAAACTGGAGCCAGTCAAAAGGAGGTACCAGTGGAAAGCAGGACAGCCCAGCTCTCAATCTCTGTAGTTGTGTGACTCCGGCAGCTCCTTACTCTGTTCAGGCCTCAGTTTCCCCATCTGCAAAATGGGGCTGATAAAGGGACCTTCCTCCCAGAGTTGTTGGTTTTGGGTTGTTGACACTTGGTCCTGGCCTCACATTCACACAAACCTTTGACATAATCTCCAAACAAGGCTGATGACAACACAGTCCTGGAAGAGCCATTACAGTATTTAAGGAAGATGGCGTGTATCAGAACACAGAACTGTGTCCAGTTGGCTCAGTTGACAGGCTCTCACTACTGGTCGGGGCTCTGAATTAAACCTTGCTACAGTTCCTGAAATTATCCTGTGAGTAAGACAATTGTATTGCTTTGTATCTGTGGGTAGTTCAAAGTATTAACATGTCCTTGTAATTATTTAAAATACACACCATTTTTGTAACTCTGGTTTGTCATTTGTTCAGTTTTTCGTGTACCTGAACCTTAAAACAGCGCCAGTGAAGGGGACTCATGTCACGACTTGGATGGCAGTAGCATGGTTCCGGGCATGAATAAGCACCCAGTAGGTGATGATGATGGTAATACTAGTAACACCAATCACATCTATAATCCGATGTACAGTTTCCAGACTTCTTTCATATTCTTCATTCCAACTTCCCACGCGTGGCAAGGTCGCTCTGTGATTATTTTGTCCCATTTTACGCATGCAAACACTAGGCTAGACCAAGCAGTGGGGCTGCGGGGGGAACCGAGGGGCGGGGGGGGGGGGCGGGGGCCAATCGGCTCTTGGGGGCGAGGCGGGGCGAGGCGGGGCGAGGCGGGGCGAGGCGGGGCGAGGCGGGGCGAGGCGGGGCGGGGCGCCCGGCTGCTCGCAGGTGCGTAGGTCCGCGGGGGAATCCTTCGCTCCACCTGGGCGCGGCGAGGAAATCGCACCATGTTTGGGCAGCTACGTCAGAGGGGGCGGGCCCGCGGCTGTCCCTGGGAGCCGCCAGATCCGCCCCTTTTCCCCACCGAGAGTCTGTGGCTACTGGACTGTGGGAGGCGACAGAAAAGTTCAGGGCGGATTGATAAAAGGCGGCGCGTCTGGAGAGGTGGAGCCTGGAGGTGACCAGAGCCGGGGCGAAACGCCCGCCCTCCTCCGCCCACCCCCCCAGTAGAAGTGGTTCAGCCCGAGGACTTTTCATTCATAAAAAGAAAAGACTCCGCTAGGAGCGAGTGAGTCAGAACCGAAGCCGCCGACGCGGACCCCACAGAGCCGCCAACCCAGGGCATGTTCCGAGACTACGGGGAACCCGGACCGAGCTCCGGCGCCGGCGGTGCGTACGGCGGCCCGACGCAGCCCCCGGCCACAGGCCAGCAGGTGAGAGGAACCAGACACCTGGAGTCCACAGGTGGACAGCGCCGAGGAGAGCGCGGGCCGCTCCGGCACACTCGGGGACTGGGACCGGGAACCGGGGGAGAGACCAGGTCTCGGAGCCGTGGCAGCGGGTTCTGCCCACTCTCCGCTGTCCAAAGGCACTTTCTGCCCCACAGCCCAGCAGAGCGCGCACGGCGGGAGGAACACATCTCTGCGAGCATCTGCCCAAGCGCACGTCCCCCTCCCCCTCTGTCCGTTGTCTCTCTGTCCCTCCGTCTCTGTTACCTCTTCTCCTTCCTCCTGTTCACCGTTAATTTCTTTGTCCCATCTGCTTCGGAAGGGGACCCCCTTGGTCCGGGATTAGTCCCAGCCCCGACCGGATCAGAGTCCGATCCATCTCGGACGACATTTCCGAGGTCCGGAGTCTGAGCCGCGGCCGAGAGGTCCCCACGCACTGGCTCCCCCAGCCGGCTTGCCCGGACAGACTGGGAATCCTGAGCAGTCTGTCTGTGGTTGTCCGAGTGCCTGCCTGTTTGTTTGTCCCTCTCCACCCCATCGCCAAGTTCTCATCCCCGTCCAGCCGCAGTGGAGCTGGTGGGCTCCGGAAGACTGGCTCTTGACCCCTTTACGGGTTGGGGCGGGTGGAGACCGCGAGGTGCCAGGACTTGCGCGGGGTCATGCAACCGGCAACTCCCGCGCCCCCGACTCTCGACATCGAACGGCGCCCGCTGCCGGTTGGGGGGATCCGGGAGGCTGCAGGTGCCCATTTCCTGTCGAGGGGCGATGAGCACGTGTCGCTAGGGGTGGAAAGGAGCGGCGTCCGTTCCGCCGAGTCACGGCGGCCGAGTCACGGTGGGTGACTCACCCCGGGCGCCCCTCCCTTCCTGGCCCGGAGCTGCCCGGGCCCTGACAACGTCGGGAGCAGGAGATGCCGCCGGCGGTACGTAGGCCGGGAACTAGGGTCATTGGGCCACTGGGCCCGCAGCGCTGAGCCGGGGACACTGCTGTCTAGACTTGCCTGGGCTTGAGGGAGCTTCCCGGACGGCTGGGCGCCCACACCCAGGGCCCAGCCCCAGGGCTTGAACTCAGTTCTCCTCCGGAACACTGAGTCCCTATCTCAACCCATTCCTCACATTTCTGGCTGAAAAAATCGTGGCAGCGCATATTGTGCAGTCTTGCATTGTGTTGGGCACTTTCCACCTCATTTTTTACCTTGTCTCACAGAACCTAAGACCCCATTGATTTTAAAACCCGTTATTTTGTGCCACTATTTTTTTTTTTAATTTGTCAATTAAACTGTGACCTCAGAGCTACTGAAGGGTACTTCTTGGCATCAGGGGAATGATCTTAACCTATGACAATATTAAAAACAAGGAAACGGAGGCATATTGAGGATAAATAATTTACCTTGACAGCCAGTAAATGGCTGAGCTAAGATCAGAACTGGGCTAGCTTGAACCCAGAGCAGTGGCTCTTGCCTACCATGGCCCCTGTATGTTGGGTACCTGCCACTTGCCAGGCTCTGTCGCACACACATTCTCTTACCTGATTCTCATCGTCACCCTAGAAGTTGTGCTAAGTTGCTCAGTTATGTCTGACTTTTTGCAACCCCATGGACTGTAGCCCGCCAGGCTCCTCTGTCCATGGGATTTCCCAGACAAGAATGCTGGAGCAGGTTGCCGTTTCCTTCCCCAGGGAATCTTCCTGGGGCTGTCATTATCTTCCTTGTGCAGATGGGACTCAGGCAGGGTGCAGGAGCTGGTAAGACCCTGACCACCTGGGCCCAAACCTCACTTCCCACTTATTGACTGTCTATCTAGGGACAACCGTTTTCCTGTCTGAAAATGAAGATTTGTTGTTGTTTAGTCACTAAGTCGTGTCCGACTCTTTGCAACCCCATGGACTGCAGCCCACCAGACTCCTCTGTCCATGGGATTCTCCAGGCAAGAATACTGGAGTGGGTTACCATTTTCTCCACTAAGTGATATCTTCCTGACCCAGGGATCAAACCTTCATCTCCTGCATTGGCATCAGAAATGTAGTCAGACTCTTTATCGCTGAGTCACCAGGGAAGCCCTTAAAATGAAGATACTGTTGTGCAAATTATAAGGAGTCAGTATTTTTAAAGTGTCTGGGACAGCACCTGGAATTCACACTTTATTACTGGAAGCCCCTCAATCCACACAGACCTTATCCTTGGCCCTCCATGTCTTATCCCTCAGAAGTTCCACCTCGTGCCAAGCATCAACACTGTGAGTGGCAACCAGGAGCTGCAGTGGATGGTTCAGCCTCACTTCCTGGGACCCAGCAGCTACCCCAGGCCTCTGGCCTATCCCCCGTACAGTCCCCCACAGCCCCGGCCAGGAGTCATCCGGGCCCTGGGCCCAACTCCAGGGGTGCGTCGCCGGCCCTGTGAACAGGTAAGAAGCAGAGGTGCTCACGAAGGTTCTTGAGTCCACAGGGGTGCTGAGGTGCAGAAAATAAACTCTTGTCTGGAAGCAGAACACAGGCTGAGAAGGGGTGTGGGGAGAACAGGCTCACTGATTACTATTGGCCAAGACAGAAAGTGATGAGAGCCCCTGGGGAGACCCAGAGGGCAATGCGGTCACTTCTGGATCAGGGAAGACTTCCTGGAGGTGGAGGCATATTAGCCTAGAAGAATGGGTAGGATTTGCATAGGGAGACAGATGATGGAAAAGACATTCCAGGTAGAGGGGATGGCAGGAGCAGGAAAGGAGGCAGAGGTGAGAACATGTAAGGTGTGTATGTGGAGAGCTGTGTGGGCAGTAGTGGGGCTCCACCTGACGACAGGTGTGGAGAGGATGGGCTTAGGCTGGCTGTGTTGCCGAGGTGAAAACAGAAAGGGTTTCCTTCAGCTACTCTGAGTCTCAATTTCTCTAACTCATTTAATCCTCACAAAAACCCTCTTGGGAATGAACTCTGGCTTTCCCCCATTTTACAGCTAAAGAGATGAAGGCACAGAGAGATAGTCACTTGCCCAAGGTCACACAAGGAGTGAGTAATGAGACAGGACTGTCCAATTCTAAAGTCAGATCATACCCACCAAGCCACAGTGTCTCACCAGGAGGTAAGAGGAGGCTTGAAGTTGAAAGAGCTGGGAACACTTGCCTTCCAAACCAGGGTTTTTGGCTGCTCACTGCTAGTAATAAAGTCCTTACCCAAATAAATGATTAAGAGCCGGAGGGTCTTTAAGGTACTGGTTCCTGTTTGCTCTCCCTGGGGCATTTCAGTATCTGAGATTGTAGTGGGTGAGGGCTGCCCCTTAATGAGTTTGCTTTGACAGCAGGGTAGAGGATGGAAAGGACAGTTAGAATCCTGAGAAATGTGCGATTAGTCAGGGGTGGCTTTTCCAGAAAAAGAATGGCTGGCTTTTGTGACCAGATGGAAGGAGACTATGGTGTAAGCCCCAGAGGCAGGCTCCTGGACTTCCTTCAGCCACATTTCTTTGATCCTGGGTACTCCTAGATGGGTTATGAATGGGCTCCTTTTTGGGAGAGGTGGTGTCCATCAGCTGGCCCCTTTCTCAGTGTTAAATAGACTGCATGGATTTTTTTTTTAAGATTTATTTATTTTTTGGCTGTGGCGGGTCTTTGTTGCTGCTCTCAAGCTTTCTCTAGCTGCAGCAAGCAGGGGCTACTCTTCTTTGTGGTGTGCAGGTTTCTCATTGTGTTGGCTTCTCTTGTTTCGGAGCACAGACTCTAGAGCTCTGGCTCAGTAGTTGTGGTACACAGGCTTAGTCGCTCTGCAGCATGTGGGATCTTCCTGGACCAGGGGTCAAACCAGTGTCCCCAGCACTGCAAAGCAGATTCTTAACCACATGGATTTTCATTTCTGCTCTGGAACCACAAACAAGTTATTCATCTTCCCTGGCTTTTGGCTCCTTACAAGAGAAGCTGGGTTAAGGATTCACATAAAGCACTTAGCTGGCACACAGTAGGTTCCCAATAAATAACTACATAGAAGCTCTCATTAGCCCCTCTTAGTGCTTACAGCTCCTGGGGAAGAGGAGGTTTGGTTATCAAGTGACTGAAAAGAATGAGGTTCCTTTGAAAAAGAGTGGCTGCAACGGCCACTTACAGCTGTGGAATGAAAGAAGACTTCCAGGAAGGGTCGTGGTGGCCTGAGGGATCTCAGTTGAGTCCTGGGAGAGGAGGGTTAGGATTTATAGAGGGACAGGGAGGACATTCCCAGAGGAATCATAGGTAGCAAAAGCTGGGAGGGAGAAGGAAATTTGACTAATCCAAGCTTACTAAATATGGAACGGGTCAGGGTGGGGAGGTCCCCAGAGTGCAATGTGAAGGCGCCCCTGCGCTGCCATGCCCTCTGCCAGGGTCCTACCACTGGGCCAGCAGCACAGAGTCCACCTCACTGTTCTCTGTAACCCTCCTTCCCCCAGATCAGCCCCGAGGAGGAGGAACGCCGTCGAGTGAGGCGAGAGAGGAACAAGCTAGCTGCGGCCAAGTGCAGGAACCGGAGGAAAGAACTGACCGACTTCCTGCAGGCGGTGAGCATCAGCGAGTGCAGAGGGTGCCCTGGTCCCGGCCCACCCAACCTCAGAGAGCCCCCAGTTCCCAAGGGCCGCAGGGGGCGCCATTAGATACATCCCCTCCCCCAAGCTCCCCGTTGGAGCGGCACTGCGACGAGGAAAAAGTGGTTAAAAATTAGTTGCAGCGTGTCTCGCTCTGAACATAGCAGAGTTGAAGCAGGCCCGACAATATCTTTCAAAGGTGCCCCCGAGCCTGATGGGAATCGTGCCCATATTCTCCTATGGGCTCATGGGAGTTGTAGTCCAGACTTGATGGAGACTCTCTACTCCCCCCAGCCTCCCCTCCCCCGCGCCCCAACCTGCCAATCACTACCACCGCGGGAGGCTCTGCGACATTCAGCCCTCTTCTTCTTGACTCCTTTCCTTATCGTCCACAGGAGACCGACAAACTGGAGGATGAGAAATCTGGACTGCAGCGAGAGATTGAGGAGCTGCAGAAGCAGAAGGAGCGCCTGGAGCTGGTGCTCGAAGCCCACCGCCCCATCTGCAAAATCCCGGAAGGGGCCAAGGAGAGCGAAACCAGCGGCACAGGCGGTGCCAGCGGCAGCAGCAGCCCGCCAGGCCCCTCCCGCCCTGTGCCATGTATCTCCCTTTCCCCAGGGCCTGTACTTGAACCCGAAGCATTGCACACTCCCACGCTCATGACCACACCCTCCCTGACTCCTTTCACCCCCAGTCTGGTCTTCACCTACCCCAGCACGCCAGAGCCCTGTGCCTCAGCTCATCGCAAGAGTAGCAGCAGCAGTGGGGACCCCTCTTCTGATCCCCTGGGCTCCCCAACCCTCCTGGCCTTATGAGGCACTCCAGCTCTTGCTCCCTGTGGGTGCCACCCTAACCAGTATTTCCCTGCTCATTAGTCCAGCTGGCCTGGATCATATTCCATGTCCAACCCCAGCAGATTCTTCTCCATCCCTCCAGACGAGACTGAGCATATTTTGCTTCCTAGTAGAGCCAAAGCTGCCCACTGGTTCTCCAGAGCTGGCCTCTCTAGCACAATTTGCACTAAATCAGAGACAAAATAGTTCCCACTTGTTGGAGGGAATTCCGGGCAGCTCCCAAGGGACTTTGTAGATTCTCAGAGGTCCTCTGGAGCCCTAATCCCCTACAGATCACCCCTATGGTCTTCATCACCTCTTCCTGTGATCCACCCAACCCTACCCCTGACAGAAGATGATACTCTACCAGCCTAGAACACTAACTCACCCAGCCGCACTGCGAGCAGCACCAGGTTACTGAACCAGGACACTCTGCCAGCGCCTCCTAAAAGGAACGGCTCAGGAGAGTGCCAGAGCTGACCTGCGGCCCCCAGCTCTGAGAAGACTTTAGCTCCAAGCCTCCACAGCGTGGGCAGCTGCTATTTATTTTCCTAAAGAGAGTATTTTTGTACAAACCTGCCAAAATGGAATAAAAGGCTTGAAGCTCTAGCCTGCTCTCATTGGACCCAGAGGCTAAAGGGAGACCATTTGGAACCAGAAGCCTCAGGCTCCCATTTCAGCTCCACCAACTCACTACCTGACCTTGGACAAACTGATATTTCTGGACCTCGATTTTCTTATCTGACAAATGAGGCTACATCTGTTCTGCCTCATCTCCAGGACTGAGAAGAGGAAGAGAAAGTGCTGTGAGGTGCCAAGCCAAGAGGATTATCCTCCTCCCAGTGGGGGACCCACAGTGCTCCCGCCTGTGCCACCGGAGGGCGCTGTTAGGCCCCTTCCAGCCTCTCGGGAGGCGGCTGAGTGGGTTTTAGGCCCCCAGCACCTGCTTCCTGCTCCATTGTCTTGGACAGGAAGGAGCCGGGAAGGGAGCTGGAGCCACTTCTGGGGCCGGATCACGGCCTGTCCTGGGGCCTGATGGGGGGAGCCAATGGCTCACCACTGTCCCACATCCCGCCCCAGGACTGAAGTAATGGGGGAGTCAGCCACCTTAGTTCTACTGTCCCTCCAGATGGGAATGGTACCCCCAATGGTCCCCGCCCTCGTCCCAACGCCGGCGAGTTCCAAACAGACGCGCCCGAGCCATGGGCTCTGCTTCCGCCTCAGTTTATTAGCCTCCACCCAGCCCCCAGTAAGTCCCTCCACTCCAGCCTCCAGTCCCCCTACTGCCCCGCCAGCGAGAGCCAGGGGCCTTCCTCAGTGTTAGGGTTTCTAAGTCCATTCCATCGGCCCTTCGTGCGCGGCCGGGGCGGCGTCTGGGTCCCCAGGTTCACCGCAGTCTCGTCGCTTGAGGAGCAATCCGGGCGGGCATCGGCGGGAAGCTGTGCCCTCAGTCATCTGGGGAGCAGGCCAGGGGCAACTGATCGGGGCTGCCCACGCTGCCGGTACTGGAGCTTCCATCGCCCAGGTCACGAGGACCGCAGGGGGGCAAGGCCAGCTCGGGTGTCGGCCCAGCGCCAGAGCCCCCCGAGCCGCCGGAGCCGCCTCGGGGACCCCACTCTTCGCCCAGCGCCAGACAGAGCTCCTTGAGCGCCAGGTTCTCCCGCAGCAGCTCCTCCTGGCGGCCTTCCAGCTCGGCTAGCTTCTGCCAACAACCGCCCAGATCCTCGCGCACTGCTCGGGATGCTTGGGTCCCGAAGAGCTGCCACTGGCGCGCGGCGCGACGCCCGCGCTGGCGCTCCGAGTCCAGGAAGCAGCAGAGGTCGCGCAGCTCGCGGTTCTCGGCCTGTAGGCGTCGGTTGAGCTGCTTGAGCTCGCGGATCTCGCCCAGGTGACCCTGTAGCTGCCGATTCACCTCCTGCATGAGGCGGCCGCGCTGCACCAGAGCCGCCAGGCGCGCCGCCTCCTCCCGCCGCAGGCGCCGCACCAGCTCCTCCTTGCCCAGAGCCGCCATCTCTTCATCCGTCAGCTCCTCCAGGCCGCCCGTCTCGGCCTCCATGGCTGCCTAAGCCTCTGGAGCATCGCCTGCCCGCCGCCGCGGCCCAGGAGCCCCACGACGAGCTCCTTGCCGCTGGGGCTCAGGCACCCGCTCAGTGGACAAGCTGTGGCGGAGCTAGAGTAGGATGCAGCAGCCGCGCGGGGGTGGGCACGCGGCGGGGCGCGCGCCGGGGCGGGGCCCCAAGACGTCAAGGACGAACAGCCAATCCGGGATAGCGCCCTCGGAAAGGGGCGGGGTCCAGGCTCCCAGAATGAAGCCCTTCCCCGCCCACTTCGGACCGCGGAGTCCCTGACGCTCGCTGACTTTGGGTATCCGCGTCCCCGACCTCGGTTCCAGACAGCCCCAAAGTAGGCGCTTCGTACCTTCCAATTCCAAACCGCCTCAAGCTCGAGCCCAGGCCTCTCGACTCCCTCTGAGAACCAAGATTCCAGTGTCGACCCCCGACTCTTGCGCCCACCCTCTGACAAAATCCAGACGGATCGCCTTTCCATCCTTCCTAGATTTGCTCGAACTGTAGAGTCTCGTCTCACTGAGCATCGTTTTCAGTCCTTGGAAACCTAAGTCCAAACGTCCTGGCTCACATCATCAGCCTACTCTCCCTCTCACAGACCGTTTCCTGTCCGGTGGGAGGGGCATACAACGGATTTGTTTGTTCAGTAAACTTTTATTGTGTGTAAGAGTTAAGCAGAAATAAACGAGTCATATCCGTCTACTGTCCTTAAAGAGGTCTTGATCTGGCAGAGGCGACAAGCTGCGATGAAGAAGAAGCAAATGGAGGAAGACCACATTTTTAGGGACTGCCCCCACCCACAAAGTGCGTACTAAGTCGCCTCAGCCGTGTCCGACTCTTTGCGACTCTATGGACTGTAGCCTGGCAGGCTCCTCTGTCCATGGGGATTCTCGAGGCAAGAATACTGGAGTGAGTTGCCATGCCCTCCTTCAGGGGAGCCTCCCGACCCTGGGGTGGAACCCACATCTCTTATGTCTCCTGCATTGGCAAGCGGAAGCTTTCCCCAAAGAGGTGCTACCTGAGGGACCCTGAAAGATGTATAGGACTTTGGCGAGTAATGAGAGAGATATTTGAGGAACAGAGAATAGCACGATGAAAGTCTGGGGACTGAAAGAGCCTCCATGCTTTAGGAACAGAGAGAGTAAACTGGTTTTTCATGTTTGTTTTGGAAAGGCAGTGCTTAGAGAAAGTGGTAAGAGAGGAAGGCAGGCAACAAAGGTAGTCAGAAGCCAGATTCTTAAGGGCTTTAAATACTAAGCTGGAGCATTTACACAGGCAAGTAAGGATTTCAGCAGGGGAGTAACATTTTTGAAAATACATTTTTAAAAAAGGTTGATTGGGCTGCTCTGTGTGGGATGGACCATAGGGAGGGGATGTAGGCAGAAAGATTACTGAGAACAATGTGTCAGTGGGCAAGGAGAGCTATGCAGAAGGACTGGGCTTGGACAGTGCAGTGGGGGTGGAGAGGACAAAACAGATACTAGAAATATTCAGGAGGCAAATCAGCAGACCTGAATGTGGAGAGAGAAGAGTCGGAGAAAGCCCAGGTTTCTGGTATGAGAACAAGGTGAATGTAGAGGCTGTTCCTGAGATAGGAACACGGGGTGGGGGGTGGGGGTGGGAACAGATCAGGAAACCAACAGGTCTGGCTGTGGGGAACAGAGTGGAAAGAGTTACAGATTGGTGGCCGTCTGGATGTGGACTTCCAGACAGATCTCTAAGCTGTATCAGGGAGATCATTAGTTGGAGGGGTGGAGGAGGGGCGGTTGGCTTAAAACCATGGGAGTAGGTACCCCATGTTCAGGAGGGGCTCATCTGCAGGATGGACTGAGGGGCTCTCAGTAAGGGCCCTTGAAGACGGGCCAGACAACTTTTTTTGCATAAAAAAGATTCAGGATAGAGCCCTGTTGTTGTTTAGCCGCTCAGTCGTGTCCTACTCTTTCGCGACTCCAAGGACTGCCCAGGCACGAATACTGGAGTGGGTCGCTATTTCCTTCTCCAGGAGTTCTTCCCGATCCAGGGGTTGAACTCGGCATCTCCTGTATTGGAGGGTGGATTCTTTACCGCTGAGCCACCAGAGACCCCTATAGAGCCCTGTGGAGCTCCTACATTCAGGATACAGGTCAAAGTACTGGGGCTCCCCGCAAAAGAGCACAGAATAACCAGGAGGATATGAGGGTGAAGGTTGCCGGGATAGGCGCAACTAGCCAGAGGCCTTGGCTCTGGATGCCCTCCTGCAAACCCGGCCGGCATGAGGGTGGGGTGGGCTGGGCTGGACTGGGCTGGGAACAGGATCCCGATTCCCCCTTCCGTTGGGAGGAGGGGCTACCCAACCGCGTCGGCCTCAGCCTCTTTCTTCGCGGCTCCTGCCCCGACTCGCTCTGTCCCGGAAGTGGTCCTCTTCTGGCTCCGGGTGCCGGGAGACGAATGTCGATGCTCCCGGAAGTGGCCCGGCAGCGGCGCGCCGGGCCCGGGCAGTGCTCGCTCCTGCTGGGGCGCTGCGGTAGCGCCCGGGTCCGGGCGTCGCCATGACCAGCGAGCTGGACATCTTCGTGGGGAACACGACCCTCATCGACGAGGACGTGTATCGCCTTTGGCTGGACGGTTATTCGGGTCTGTGAGGGGCAGACTGGGGGAGCCGGTCTGGCGGAGCGGTTGTTTTGGCTGGGAGAGGGGGTAGAACCAGGACTAGGCATCCTATAGGGCAGTGGGCAGAGGCCTGGGAGTATGAAATGCCTGGGGCTTGGGGCTGAAATCCCTGTAGAACCTCTAGGGTCGGCGGGGCGGGGCCTGATGCCAGCGCTCGCTTCCCAGTGAGCGACGCGGTGGCCCTGAGGGTGCGCTCGGGAATTCTGGAGCAGACCGGCGCCACAGCAGCGGTGCTGCAGAGCGACACTATGGACCACTACCGGACTTTCCACATGCTCGAGCGCCTGCTCCACGCGCCGCCCAAGTTGCTTCACCAGCTCATTTTCCAGATCCCGCCCTCTCGACAGGCGCTGCTCATCGAGAGGTGCTCACCTGGCGGGTGGTGGGGACGCCAACCAGTCTGTCCATGTACCCATTTTGCAGGCTGACGATGGGGCCCGGGGACGGACGGGACTTACCCAAGCCGGGAGAAAGTTGAGAGCGGAAGGGGCCAAACCCAGGTCCTGCCAGCTTTCTTCTTCCCTCTTTTTATGGGAAGTCAGTAGTGTCGTCCCCAACTCCCCACAGGTATTATGCCTTTGACGAGGCCTTCGTGCGGGAGGTGCTGGGCAAAAAGCTGTCCAAGGGCACCAAGAAAGACCTGGATGATATCAGCACCAAAACAGGCATCACCCTCAAGAGCTGCCGGAGACAGGTGGGCGCTGCACCCGTCTGCAGCCCAGCCCTTTGCACCATCCCTTGGTTTCCTGCCTCACCTCCAGCCCACTCCAACACCTCTGTGGCAGTGCCTTCATTTCCGCTCTCCTCTCTTTTAGCTCCTTCCAAGCCATCCCCTACTCTTGAGCCAGAGTGACCTCTCAGAAGCCTACATTTTTACCTTAGCTTTCTTCTGCTTACGAACTTTGAATGGCTCCCATTCTTTCCTATAGCAGCCACATTCCTTGGTCTTGACCTTCAGACCTTCCTATCATCCTGTCCCTGCCCCCCTCTCTAGACTCCCCAGCCCCTGGCTTTCTTTTGCTCATCTGCCCCTACCTGTATTATTTTTATAGGGTATTATTTTAGGACATATCTACCTCTTGAAATCTAAGGCATGGCTGGGGATTGAGGGGCGTGGTCATATACCACCTTCTCCAGAAGCCTTGCCAGTGGTGCCAGGAAGAAGTAACCCTTCTACTGGGCCTTTAGCATTTTCCTCTGTGACTCCTGTGAGCTCCCCAAGATGGCTTAGTATTTGCTCTTTTTTGAGTTCCTGGGACTTAGCCAGGAAGGTCAGTTTCGGCACAAACTAGTGAAGAACTAGAGAGCATGATGCTAAAATCGCGGTGAATTTGTTGATAAGAGTGAGTAAACATTTATCCAAGGCAAGATGGCAGAAGCTGGTGAACATTTGGGGGATTGATAAGAGATATTAATAATTAATAGGGCTTCCCAAGTGACACATTGGTAAAGAATCCACCTGCCAATGCAGGAGATAATAGTTTGTTGAAGGAATAGCAAATGCTTCATCAGTTTCCGGTGACTGGATAGGTGGGAAAGTGACTGTGGGTAAACCCAACAGTTTATTGGGTGAGCAAGCTCTGACCAGTCCTTCCTCCTCCTCTAACTGCCCTGCAGTTTGACAACTTCAAGCGCGTCTTCAAGGTGGTGGAGGAAATGCGGGGCTCCCTGGTGGATAACATCCAGCAGCACTTCCTCCTGTCTGACCGGCTGGCCAGGTGAGGGGCCAGGAGAGGGGCCAGGTGAGGAGCCAACTGTCACCCCTCCTGCACACTCCTTCCTTGTGCCCTGAGGCTGACCCTTATTTTCTGCCCCAACCCGCATGACCTGCTTACTGTACGGGGGCAATGGTTATCCCTCTCTTGGGTTGTACTTTGGTTCAGACTGGCCTGGGTTTGAATCTCAGCCTGGCCATTCACCAGCTAGACTGTTGTGAGGTACCATGGGTAAAGCCCATGATGGCACAGTCCCTGGGGCTTAGTAAGTACTCAGGAAATGGTCGCTGTTACCCTGTGGTCTCCCACTGTGTCCCTTAGGAGATCCGGGCTTAAACCTTCTCTTTGCCCAGAGGAGGAGGCCCAGAGAGACATGACTTGAAACACATCACACAGTGAGTTAGGGTAGAGAGAGGCCAGAACACGGCGGTCCCGCCAATGTTGTGGTTGGGAACTGCTTGCTAAGAAGCAGTTTCAAGCCCTGATGGATGCCCCCCCTCCTCACCCCGCAGGGACTATGCAGCCATCGTCTTCTTTGCCAACAATCGCTTTGAGACAGGGAAGAAAAAACTGCAGTATCTGAGCTTTGGGGACTTTGCCTTCTGTGCTGAGCTCATGATCCAGAACTGGACCCTCGGAGCCGTCGGTGAGGCCCCCACTGACCCAGGTGCAGGCCCCCGTTCCCAGCAGCCTTTCTTCTTCAGGGCCCCTGCCCAGCTGCTTCTGCTCATGGCCCAGCGCCCCCACACATAGCTTGTCTGCAAACAAGGGACCCACAGCGTCTCTCTGGCTTGGGGCCAGTCCCTCCAGCTCTCTCACACCCAGCATGCTCTTTTGTCTTGTGGGGTGCCATGAGGTGGTGGGGGGAAGGCTCAGGTTATCACAGGAGGTATTTTTTATCTCCCACCTCCATTCCTTTCATGGGCCTCACTCAGACTCCCAGGTGGATGATATGGACATGGACTTAGACAAGGAGTTTCTCCAGGACTTGAAGGAGCTCAAGGTGCTTGTGGCTGACAAGGACCTTCTAGACCTGCACAAGAGGTGACCCGAGGGGTCTGTGGGGCAGGGCCTGAAGTGGGCGCCCAGGCGGCGCGGGCCTTGACCCTGTCCTCCTTCAGCCTGGTGTGCACTGCCCTCCGGGGGAAGCTTGGTGTCTTTTCGGAGATGGAAGCCAACTTCAAGGTCTGTGGCCCAGTCCAGCCTCTGTAACTGGGGCATCTTCAGCCGCCAGAGCCCTGTCCCCCCAGCAGCTCTGCTATTGGCCTCAGGCGGTGCTGCTGTTCCCTCTGCCTGCCCCTGGGGGGAGCCAGCTCTTAAACGCTGGGGAATTACTTGATTGAGGGAGGTGGATAGATGTGGTCTCAGCCCCCAGCCTCTCTAGGGCAGAAGGCAGAACTCCCAGGCTCCCTGCCCCACAGAACCTGTCCCGGGGGCTGGTGAATGTGGCCGCCAAGCTGACCCACAATAAGGATGTCAGAGACCTGTTTGTAGACCTCGTGGAGAAGGTGAGTTGTCCTGCCGGCTGCCCTCTGACTCCATCCTGGCCTGTCCCTTGGCTGTGCCAGTGCTGGATGTTACCTTGGACCCACAGTTCGTGGAACCCTGCCGCTCCGACCACTGGCCATTGAATGATGTGCGGCTCTTCCTGAATCAGTATTCGGCTTCAGTCCACTCCCTGGATGGCTTCCGGTGAGAGACCTCAGGCCTCCTTATCCTGCTGGCCTCCTGCTGGGGCCCAGCCCTCCTGCAGACTCTGAGTTCCCTGTTCTTTGGCCCTGGGGTTGGAAGTCACTCTGTTGACCAGAGTCTCAGCTCCATTGCTGAGAAACTGACCTGATCTCGACAAGTTCCTTTCTCTCTGTGTGCCTCAGTTCCTTCAGACATAAGCTGGGGGTGACAGCAGCAAGGCTTAGAGGAATCCTGTGAGGATTAAACAAGCGAAGGTGTAGAGAGCACGTGGAGCAGGGTCATGGGGATCCAGTCAACATCAGCCAACCCATTACTGTTATCATTGCAGGCACCAGGCGCTCTGGGACCGCTACATGGGCACCCTCCGTGGCTGCCTCCTGCGCCTCTATCATGACTGAGGCCCCTCCCCCCACCCTGGCCACACTGACAATAAAGTTGCCATGACTTTGGAGGAGGCTGTGAGTGGGTACACACATGGGTCCGCGCATGGAAGTATGTGCCCGTTGCACACGTACGTCTCTTTTTGAGTGTCATGGTGTACGAGGATGTATGTGTCTGTTGACCCCACAGGGACAAGGACATGTCGGAGAACGGTATCTACTTGCTCCCCATCCATTTCCCCACCCCAGCCGTGTCCACTCCAAAGACAGGGGTCTTGTCTTGCTTTATTCAATCCCCAGCAAGAATACTGGGAGACTGCAAAAACCTTGGGGCGGGTGGCAGGGGGAGGTAACTGGCACAGCAAGAGAGAGCCAAAGGGCAGCCAGGCGGCCTCAGGGAGGGCAGGAGACTTGTTGCTGCTTATTAGGTTTGTCCACTCTGGCAGTGACCGGGAACTTGGTGATGCCGCAGGTGTTACTCCCTCGATGCAGCCGGAAATAGCCCTAAGAAGTTAGGGCCCATCAGCGCCAGACAGTGGGAAGAGGTCTGTCCGCCCTGTCTGCCCCCAGCAGATCACACTCACCTTCTCACCCCAGTGAGTCCCCCAGGAGTTCTGCAGGGTCCAGTATGCCATGGAGCGGCGAGGGCGAGAGTAGGATCCGAACGAGGCCACCTTCCCCTGCCTCCCCTCTACCGACTTGGTTTTACCAAAGCCCACCAGCAGGACACAATGATCCACTTGTGTGGGGTCACAGGTGGTAGGTGTGGCCTTGATCACACCCTTCTGGTAATGCTGCAGGGGCAGAGAGGCCGAGTCTGGGGCCACCTCCCCTATATGCGCCACCCCCCCCCCCCCGCCCCATTCCCTACCTTATCTCACCTGCAGTAGTGCCATATTGATGGTCACGGTGATGGGGCCTTGGGTGGCCAAGTGCCTGGCAATGCCTGGGGGTGGAAGGTACCATCTAGCCTTGCCTCTCCTTCGACCCCTGCTCTTGGCTCATAGGCATCTCTCTCTCTCTATTTCTTCCTCTTTCCTGCCCTCTACCCCCCGCCCCCAGAGATCCCTCCGTCTCTGTCTATAGCTCCATCTGTCCTAGTCTGTCTGTCTCCCCGCTGTGCCCGCCCGTGTCCCCATCCTGCCCGCACTCTGCTCGCAGGCCTGCAGTATTATGAAATCCTGGATCCAGGCCACCTTCTTGTGCTTCTCAGCCAGGCATCTGTGAGTTTTGCCACTCCCATCGAATGGATAGTCCTTCTCACTGGCCAGGCCTCCTAGAGATAAGCGAGGCCCGGGAGGAAGCTCAGTTCAGCTCGGGAACAGTACCCACCCCGTCCTTCCCCCACCACGACTGCCCAGAGCAGCCAGCTACTCACTATTGTTGAGGACAGTGAGGAACGCATCCCAGACGAAGCCACCCTTGCAGCCGTTCCCACAGCGGTCACAGTCGATCAGCTCTGGTGCCAGAAGGGACAGTGTGTGTGCCCAGGCCTCAGGCACCCCCGCCTCCCTCAGCCCCCAGCCCCAGCCCCCAGCCATACGCTGCACGGAGACCTCCACAGATTGATTGAACTTGATGGCCCATAGGGCCTCGATGTTGCCCGCTGCCGCGATGGCCCAGCAACAGTTGCAGTGTTGCTAATGGTGAAAGGATGGTAGCGGTGGGGGTGGGGAAGGACTGCAGGCCCCCGTCTCCCCACGTGCACCCCTCCTCCCCCCCGCCCCCGCCCAGGGCTGGATTGGGCCAGGCTGCTGGGCTTGGTGTGGAGGCAGATACCTGGTTCCTGACGGGTGAGAAGGTGCCAGCCTTGCGCCAGTCACAGGTTGAGGGCACTGAGTGCCCCCACTCTTCAGACCCCACCTTTCTGCTCACGCCGAGGGCCTCTCCAGCCACCCGGTTTCCGTAAAGCTGGACAAACTCCTCCTCTGGGGACACATGGGGCCATGAAGTTCACTGTTTTGAACCCCACCCCCACCCCCACCCCATCCTGCCTCCCACCCCAGCCATCCACATCCAGAGCCATTTGAGTCTCTGTAATGCCCCGGGAGGCAGAAAGATAAGGACCCTGAGGCCTAGAAGGAGGCCAGGTTCCTGGCTGGGGTGCACAGCCCTGCACCTGTTGTCTCTGTGATCTGGGCTGCCGCCCAGGCCTCCACAGAGTTCCTGCCCTGATCTCGGATTCAGGGCAAACCCCCAAGCCTGTGGTCCCCAGGAGTCCCTCTGGGGAACAGAAGCCAAGTCAGCCTGGTATCTGCTGGGAGAGATCCTGCTTCCCTGCCTGCCACCCAGGGCCGGGAGTCCAGTACCTGTGAGGTCACTGAATTGAGTCACCCCAAACTCGGCTGTGCCCAGGTCCTCCTCCTGCAGCCGCTGAGCGTTGGCCAGGTTTTGGGCAAAGATGTCCAGGCGGCGGGCATGCTCTAGACCGAAAGGAGGTTGTCCTAGGCTGGCTCACAAGCCCCCAGGGACAGGAAGCAGCCACCAGTTTGGCTTCCCACCCACATTCTCCCAGGTAAGCACTGGCTCCTTTCCTATGGTCCTTGCAGACCCCGCTACAGACACATGGACCAAGGAAGTGGCTCCCCAGTCCCCCTAGAGTTGGGGTTTCGTTGAAGGCAGGAAGAGAGTATCTGCCCACCTGGGGAAGAAGCCAAGTGAAAGGTTGAAGGCTAGTGACAAGAGAAAGGTGGGTGGTCAGAGACCGACTTCCTGCCAGGTCATATCTATCTCTACTTCACACCTCTGGCCGCAAGTCTGTGGCTGGAACATGGCTGGGGAGGGTTGGGGTACAAGTCCCTGGCACAGGAAGTCAGGCTGAAAGGTGCCAATAGACCTCCCCCATGGGAGATGAGATCCAGAGGGCAGAAACAGGGTTGGCAACGCATGGGGGTGGAGAGGGAATCCACAAAATGGGTAACCCTTGGTGCTTGCTGGATGACTAGCAGTCTCCTGCTGCTGTAGTCACAGGAAAGTGGCTCTGGAACGTGAAGATCCTCTCGGACCAGTCAAGCCCCCAACAGCCACCACCTCCTTCCAGGTTCATAGCCAAGGAGGATCCTGTCCCCGCCTCTGCATTTGGGAAACCAGGGAGTACACTCCCAGCCCCGCGTCACTGTCCTGAGTGGCTTTGGTCAAATGCATTCCCCACCCTGAGCCTGAATTTCCTTGTCTGTTAAATGAGAGCAGGGGTTAGACTGGAGATGCACGTGCCCCGGGATACCTGCTGGATTTGGGTAACTCCGGTTGTACTGCATCTGAAACAATCTGAAGACCTCTTTCAGCTCCAGTGGCTGGGGACCTGGGTCCTGGGTGGCGGTGCAGGGCAGGGGGGGTGTAAAAAGAAAGAGTAGTGGGGAGGGGGTGAGGTGAGGAGTCATGGCCGGGACCACACCTCAGCTCCCACCCAAGCTGGGACTGGACTAGGGAAGCAGCCGGTTCACCCGCTTTTCTCCCTGTGTGGGCCTGAGCACATGGATCATCCCTTCAGTCTCAGTCGCTCCCTCTGAGAAGTAGGAACAAAGCCCTGTTTCTGCCAGGGTGAGCCCCAGGCATGGGGAGAAAGTTGGGGACACTTACCTGGCCCCTGAGGGAGCCCTTGATGCCTTGAGCCAAGCCTGCCACCAGCAGGGCCAGAAGGCAGGAGAGATGGACAGTTGGTGCCATGATGCGGCAGACTAGAGTGTCTGGGGCAGGAAACTGCAGACCAAGGTGGAGGGGCTGAGAGGGTGGAGCTGGAGAAACCACAAAAGGGAAACCAGGTCAGGAGGGGGAGGAGGACCCCCACACACACATACACAAGAGGGCTTCAGGCTTTTGTCCCTGCATGGCCCCTGCCTGCCAGTACCCCACTCCACCTCTTGTCTTTATTCAGCAGAGGCTCTCTGCCAACCCTGTCCTGGGCAATCCTAAGGATGTGGAGATGGATCTGGCCTTAAGAGGACGGGAGGAGACAGATGCTAAGTGGGCACATGCTAATATAGGGCCATTGGTGCCTGGAGGGAGAAACAGGGCTATGGGAGCCACAGGCCCTAATAATGGGGGGGGGGGGTGTGAATGGTGGTTAGTACCCCCCAGGAAGCATTCTTGCTCATCCTACTACAAAGCTCAGTCAGCTCAGGCGTCACCTCCAAGAAGCTCGCCTATCCTGTGGTATGACCTGCAGCCCCTTGAACCCCTGGTCTGCCTGTGTCTACTGGGCATCTGCATCCCAGCCACACCGGATGTGTCTGCCTTGCTTGTATCCTGAGCACCCAGGAAGGGGCCGCATGCAGAGCTGGCTCAGGGGATTTGCTGGCTTAGTGATTAGTCGTCTTTTTTAACTAGAAACGTTCAGGGTCCAGGGGACAGCAAGTGGCAACTACAACCTCCTCTGTTCTTCATTCTTGTCACAGTCTGGGAACGGGGAGGGGAGGAGGTATGTAAATGGGCCTCAGGGGGCAGGAAGATAGCGGGATTGGCACCTCAGACAGAGCCAGGCCAGAGGCTGAAGCCTGGGCAGGGGTGTTTACACCTGTCACTTGTGCCTTGATGTGGGTCCTTGGGTTCGGGGGCTTTCACATGGACCTTCAGTCTGGGAACCAGCATCTAAGACCACAGACAGGCGAGGAAAAAACTGGTTTTCCAGGGTTTCCATGGGGACGGGAGCAGGGGAAGGGATCCATTCATTCATGTGCTGATTATCTCATTTCTTCGATCACTGGGAATCTTCCCAAAGCCATGAGTCCCTTTTTCCGCATCCCCCCCCTCCCACACACACACGTACCATGTAGTAAGCCAAGGGTCTCCCCTGGGGAAAAAAAAAGAGAATGATGCTGACTTTATTAAAATGCAGTAGAGGACTTCCCTGGTGGTTCAGTGGATAAGAATCCAGGAAGATGCCACATGCAGAGGAAGAACTAACGCTGCGAACCTCAACTACCAAGCCTTTGCTCTAGAGCCGAGGAGCCAAAACTACTGAGCCCATGTACTACAACTACTGAAGCCCGTGCACCTAAATCCTGTGCTCTGCAACAAGAGAAGCCACTTCAATGAAAAGCCTGTATACCACAAAGGAGAGAAGCCCAGCTCACTGCAACTAGAGAAAGCCCGCACGCAGCACCAAAGACCCAGCGCAGCCATAAATAAATAAATTGAAAAAATGCAGTAGACAGACTGTCTACAGAAGGGCACCTGGCTCTATGGTTCTCCTCCCCAGTCACGTGTCCCAAGCTGGTTTTAGCCGTGTGTGATCTACGACTAAGGGCCCCCCTACCTGTCACCCCCAGAGCTGGAGGTTTATAATAACAGCTTTAGGTTCCTGCTTGCCCAGTGGTTAAGAATCTGCCTGCCAATGCAGGAGATGCAGGTTCAATTCCTGGCCTGGAAAGATCCCACAAGCTGCAGGACAACTAAGCCCATCAGCGACAACTATTGAGCCTATGCTCTAGAGCCTGGGAGTTGCAACTACTGAAGCGTGCGTACTCTAGAACCTGTGCTCTGCAACAAGAGAAGCCACTGCAGCAGGAAGCCCACTCACTGCAACTAGAGAAAGTCCTCGGGCAGCAGTGAAGACCCAGCACAGTCTAAATAAATGAATAAAATAAAGTTTTATGGAGGTATAATTCACATGCCATAAAATTCATCCTTTTAAAGTGTTTAGATAATTCAGTGATTTTTCATGTATTTGCATAACTGTGCAACCATCACCACTGTCTAATTTCAGAGCATTTTCATTACTCCAAAAGAAATCCCATACCCGTCAGAAGTCATTCTCACATTCTCCTGTCCCCTGGCAAACACTAGTTCGTTTTTCAGATTTGCCTATTCTGGTTGTGTCATATAAATGGAATATGTGGCCTTTTGTGTCTGGCTTCTTTCAAGTAGTGTCATTTTCAAGATTCATCCATGTTGTAGCACATATCAGTACTTCATTCCTTTTTATGACCGAATAATAATCTGTCATTATATTGCCACCCTGCTTACTTAACTTATGTGCAGTGTACACCATGAGAAATGCTGGGCTGGAGGAAGCACAAGCTGGAATCGAGATTGCCGGGAGAAATATCAATAACCTCAGATATGCAAAGGACACCACCCTTATGGCAGAAAGTGAAGAAGAACTAAAGAGCCTCTTGATGAAAGTGAAAGAGCAGAGTGAAAAGGTTGGCTTAAAGCTCAACATTCAGAAAACTAAGATCATGGCATCTGGTCCCATCACTTCATGGCAAATAGATGGGGAAACAGTGGAAATAGTGGCTGACTTTATTTTTCTGGGCTCCAAAATCACTGCGGATGGTGATTGCAGCCATCAAATTAAAAGACGCTTACTCCTTGGAAGGAAAGTCATGACCAACCTAGACAGCATATTAAAAAGCAGAGACATTACTTTGCCAACAAAGGTCCATCTACTCAAGGCTATGGTTTTTCCAGTAGTCACCTATGGATGTGAGAGTTGGACTATAAAGAAAGCTGAGCGTCGAAAAACTGATGCTTTTGAACTGTGGTGTTGGAGAAGATGCTTGAGAGTCCCTTGGACTGCAAGGAGATCCAACCAGTCCATCCTAAAGGAGATCAGTCCTGGGTGTTCACTGTAGGGACTGATGTTGAAGCCAAAACTCCAATACTTTGGCCACCTGATGCCAAGAGCTGACTCATCGGAAAAGACCCTGATGCTGGGAAAGATTGAGGGCAGGAGGAGAAGGGGATGACAGAGGATGAGATGGTTGGATGGCATCACCGACACAACGGACATGGGTTTGGGTGGACTCCGGGAGTTGGTGATGGACAGGGAGGCCTGGGGTGCTGCGGTCCAAAGGGTCACAAAGAGTCGGACACGGCTGAGCGACTGAACTGAACTGAACTGAATATTCTATCATATCATTTTTTGTTTCTCCTTTTATCAATAGATGAATATTCCTTTGGTTCTATATTTTCAACGCTTATGAATAGTGTTACTGTGAACACTGTGTACAGATTTGTGTGTGTGTATGGACACATGTTTTCAATACCCCTGCCTATGTACACCTGGGAGTGAAATTGCTGGGTCATGTGCTAACATTTTTGAGGACCTGCCAGACTGTTTTCCACAGCAGCCGCGCATCTTACATTCCCACTCATAGTGTGAGGGTTCCAATTTCTCCATATCCTCTCCAGCACTTGTTACTGTCTTTTGGGTTTTAAAGACTTATTATTTTTAGCCTCCTCTCCCCCACCCCTGGCGGGTGGTGGTGCTGGGAAGAATTTGGAGGTGGGAGGGTGCTCTGCAGTTCACAGTGAATCCTGAAGGCTCATCCTAGGACCCACCGGCACGTCCTCCCCTACTCACCGGGCAGGGCTGTTAATGGGGACGAGTGTGAGGATAAACAGGGGTGGGAAAGGGAACCGAGAACTCGGCATTTCCCGCACGCCGCCTGCCTCCAGCAGGGAGATCCCTGGACACGCAGCCCTTTCCCGTCTGGCCCCGCCCTGAGACGTGGGCAGGGCAAGACCCCGCCCCTTCCTGGGAGCCAGCTCCGCCCAAACCCCGCCCCTTAAGGCTCTCCCGCTGCTTCGGGAGTAGGCACAAACCCGGGGACTGGGGGCGGGGTGTGTGGGTAGTGGGGGACGCTGGCAGGAGGATGGCCAGGAAGGCGAGGGCACCGGACCCTGACCCTGGCGTCCAGCACGCCCGAGTTCAGCCCTGCCCGCCTTCTCAGGGGCTTCCATTCATTCTCGGCCAAATGTGAATTGCCGCCCCCGCCTCAATCTGATGTAGTCTCGCGGACTGAGGACTCGGAGGAGGCAGTTCTGGAGTGAAGGGGCCGCCTGGCTGACGACAACCCTGGGGATGGAGGGGAGAAGGGACCGAGATGGACCCGGGAGCATCTTTTCTTAGGGCGAGGGTCTGGGAACCCTGGACGAAGTTTTGGTATTTCCAGAGTGACTGTCCAGGTGTCCAGAATCACATTCCGGAGGGTGCAGAGTAAGAATCCGGAAGTCCCAGGGTTATTTGGTGGGGTCCAGGTGCCCAGGGTGACATTCTGGGAGGCGCAGAGTCTGGGGCCCCCGGCATTGAGGTGTGGGTGCCCAAGAATTCCTGGGGCACAAATTAGGTAGGGTCTAGGTGCGCAGGATGACATTTTGGGGTGCGCACAGTGAAAGCCTGCGGACTCCTAAGTGAGCCGGGGGCCTGGCATCAGGGCCAGTGCCCCCAGGATCGAGCGCTGGGGGACCCTGGCCAGGCGCCGGGAGGCGGCTCCGGGCGGCGCCGCGGGGGACCGGGTGGGGGCCTGCGGCCGGCCGGGGGCGGAGAAGCGGGGGGTCGGGGTCCCTCCCCCTGGCGCGGGCTCAGGAATCCGCTGAGGGGCGGGCGGAGGCGCCGGGGTGGGCCGCGCCGCGGCGGGCGGGCGGGCGGGCGGGGGGCGCTTCCTGGGGCCGCGCGTCCAGGGAGCTGCGCCGTCCGCCTGTCCGTCTGCCGCAGGCACTGCCGAAGCCAGCCGAGCCGCCGGAGCCGCGGGCCGCGGGGCCGTCGCGGGCCCAAGTGAGTGGCCGTCCATGGCGGGAGGGCGCGAGCCAGAAGTCTAGGCCGAGTCGGCGTCAGCAAGGAGCCGAGAGGCCCGCGCTCCCCGGCCGGAGCCACAGAGGGACCGGGCGGGGGCGGGGCGGCCCCAGGCGAGTGGGCCCTGAACCCCGGCCCGCGCGAGGAGTGGGCCCTCGGCCCAGGGAGGCTCCGGGGCCCCAAGCACGGTCCCGGGCGGGAGGCGGCAGGGGCTGGGGCTCGAAGTCCTGGCACAGGGTTTGGGGGTTGCTGTGGCAGAGGTGCCCTGACCCCTGCCCACCACCTCCCAGCCCCAGGATGCTCCCCTTCGCCTCCTGCCTCCCCGGGTCTCTACTGCTCTGGGCGCTGCTGCTGTTGCTCTTGGGAGCAGCGTCTCCCCAGGATTCCGAGGAGCCCGACAGCTACACGGTGGGGACAGTGGGGCCGCTGGCCTGGGCTGGGCTGGGCAGGGACACTGATGCCAGGATCCTGGGGTGGCTGCTGCTGGGGAAGATTGTGCCCTCCCTTGGTTGGTGGAGCTGCTGGGGCCATTGTCTGGAGCAGGCCGGGAGGGTGGCCGGGCTTGGGCCTTGGTCTCGGCCTGGTCAGTTAGAGAGGACCAGGGGTGACCACTGGCCACCTCTGGTCCCCCTTGTAGGAATGCACAGATGGCTATGAGTGGGACCCTGACAGCCAGCACTGCAGGGGTAAGTATGCTTGGGGGCCGACCTGCCCCCGAGAAACGGAAAGGGGATCACAAAGCCCAGCTCCTAGAGAGGCTGCAGGAGCCCTGTGGCTGCCCCCTGCCCTGCTCTGCCTGGCCGTATGTCGCCTGCTATGGTTCTCAGGGGGCCAGCTTGGCTCGGGATAGAAAAGCCATCCAGGCCCCTGCCCCTCAGAGAAACATGGGGCACCCTTCCCCCCAGCCACCCCCTAGAGTCCAGAGACCAACAGGGCGCTGCCCACAGGACTGGTTCCTGGACACCTCGTCTAATCACTCTGCTATCTCGCCCTGCACCATCATGGCCCTGGGCGAGCAGTGCGGGGTGGGGGCGCGGTCAGGAGGCCTGCACATCACTCTTAGGCTGAGTCAGGGCCGAAGCTTCAGGGGGGGATAGAGACCCTCCTGTGGGCAAGAGAATGGGGGTGACCGTGGGAACAGCTGCCCCACGAGGGGCAGGGAACAGCCCTGGCAGCCCCCAGGAAGGAGTCCTGGGCAGGCAGCCTTAGCTTTTGGAGTAGAGAGGGAAGGCTTTGGCGGATCACACAGCTTAGAGCAGGCTGAGCTGGACTCCTGCCTCCCCTGCCCTCCACGGCCCACCCTTGGAGACTGGCTGTGCCCAGCAGGCCCCTCTCCGCAGATGTCAATGAGTGCCTGACCATTCCTGAGGCCTGCAAGGGGGAAATGAAATGTATCAACCATTACGGGGGCTACTTGTGCCTGCCCCGCTCGGCTGCTGTCATCAATGACCTACATGGAGAGGGGCCCCCACCGCCCGTGCCCCCTGCTGAGCACCCCCACCCCTGCCTCCCGGGCTATGAGCCCGACGAGCAAGAGAGCTGCGTGGGTGAGTAGGCTGCCAATCTTCCTAACAGGTGTCTAGCACTGCCTTTTAAAAACTCATGCCGTGTGTTCCTCCCTTGCTCCAAAGCTTCCTCAGGGCACTGGGATAACATCCAGACCCTTGCCCAGGTCCTTACCTGCCACAGGTGGTCCCAGTTCCTCTGCCCATCCCTCTGCTCAGCCCCCTGTGGAACCCCCACCTCAACTGCTGCAGATGCCCTACAAGAGCTCTGCCCTCAGCCTCTGCTCTGGCCCTTTTGGGTCTGGACCCCACCCCTGGGAGGCACAGACCTTGGAGGAAGGGTCTGGAATCAGTGCCCCGGGAGTATGGGCAGGGCTTTGTCCTATGTATCCCTGACTTGGGGTCTCCCCGCTTAGGGGTGCCTTTCTCTTTAGCTCCAGGCTAGTAGACTCTTATTTGTGCTGTTGCATGATGGGCCCACGTGTTCCTGTTTTGGGGGTGTCAGTCACCCACACACTTATGTGAGTGGTACCTGACCCGTGTCCTCCCACGTGGAGGAGTCTTGTCGTGTTGGGTGGTGCACGGGCTCCCAGGCGGGAGCTGAGTGGTGTGTCTTGCAGACGTGGACGAGTGTGCCCAGGCCCTGCACGACTGCCGCCCCAGCCAGGAGTGCCATAACCTGCCTGGCTCCTACCAGTGTACCTGTCCCGACGGCTATCGCAAGATCGGGCCCGAGTGTGTGGGTAAGTCTGTGCCCGTGGCCTGGCTCTCACCCCAGCGCCTGACCCCCATTCCAACCCATCCCCAGGTTTCACCCCCGCCCCCTGCCACCTCTGCCTGCGTCACCAGACACAGAGCTGTATGCAAGTAATGTGTGAGTCCTGCCCGATCTGGCCCGGCCCAGCCCCCCAGACTCAGGCAAGACGGTGGGTGATGAGGCGGGGTCCCAGCTGGCTTGGGCGGCGCCTGACTCTGCCCTCCGCTGTCCTTCTCCTGCCTGCGTCCCAGACATAGACGAGTGTCGGTACCGCTATTGCCAGCACCGCTGCGTGAACCTGCCTGGCTCCTTTCGCTGCCAGTGTGAGCCGGGCTTCCAGCTGGGGCCCAACAACCGCTCCTGTGTGGGTGAGGCTGGGCTGGGCCAGGCTCAGGGTCCTGGGCAGAGGGGTGTGAGGCGGGGGAACTCCCTTTCGGATCAGCCCAGGTGCAGTGGGGGCTCTGGGCTGCTCCTTGGTTTTCACCCCTCCCCCGCTTTCCTGGCACCCCCAGATGTGAACGAATGTGACATGGGGGCTCCGTGTGAGCAGCGCTGCTTCAACTCCTATGGGACCTTCCTGTGTCGCTGCCACCAGGGCTATGAGCTGCACCGGGATGGCTTCTCCTGCAGTGGTGAGCGCTCCACCCCCGACACTGGTTCCCCACTGGTCTCCACTGGCTTCTGCTGGTTCCCCAGGCCCTGTGCATGCCTAGCCTCTTGCCACACAGCTCTCCATTTGATGCCTCTATGTCCCATCCACCCGGCACCCACGTGCCTCCTGTGTACCCCACCCCAGCAGGGGGCAAGGCACCCGCAGAGCTGCCCACGAGAACTCCCAGCCTGCTGTGGAAGGCACGGAGGGGAGCAGTTAGGTCCCCACTGAAGCTCAGCAGAGAGACTGAGCGAAGATGGAGGTGCCTCCGTCCCTGGGAGTCAGGCTGATATGTGTGCAAATCCTGGACCAGGGCAAGTCACTCTTCTCTCTGAGTCCATTTCTTCTTCTGTAGAATGGGTTGTCTTGAGAATTAAATGAGAAAATGACAACAGGCAGACCTTATACTGTCCAAGCAGCAACGTTTTACAAAGTGAATGAGCATTTATTGAGAACCTGCCCTGTGCAGTCTGCCAACAATCCTGTGAGATTGTTCTTGTTGTTCAGTCATTAAGTTGTGTCCAGCTCTTTGCAATCCCATGGACTGCAGCACGCCAGGCTTCTCTGTCCTTCACTGTCTCCTGGAGTTTGCTCAGACTCATGTCCATTGAGTGGGTGCATCCAACCATCTCATCCTCTGTCACCCGCTTCTCTCCTGCCTTCAATCTTTCCCAGCATCAGGGTCTTTTCCAATGAGTCGGTTCTTCGTATCAGGCGGCCAAAGTATTTATCTCACATCCTAATGAAATAAATATGAGTTTTTCCTTCCCTGCAAATTGACATTAATACCTCCCTCAAGTTTTTTGGGGGGACAATTACAAAAAATAAAATATTTCAACGAAGAGAGGTTGAGTGACTTGCGCAGGGTCATGTAGCTGGGGTGAGGTGGGGCCTGGGCTCTCTCTCTCTCTGTCAACTAGCCATGTACCCTGTTTCTGTTAAGCTTTGTACTTTGCTGCCAAGTTAAGGCCCGACTGGTACCTGGCTCAGTGCCGGGCAGCATAAAGGGCACAGAGGAGAAAACCTGGCTCTGGCCTGCGCTGCTCACAGTTGGCAGGAGGTGACTGTGTGCTTGGGCGGATCGTAGGTTGCAGGAATCAGGCAAAGTGTTGAAACCCAGAGCAGTCTGGGATGTGTCAAGGGCTCATCCGGCCTAATCCACTTACTTACTGAAAGGAAGCAGAGGTTCCTCAAACTCAGTCAGTAGGATTTAAAGCCAAACCTCCAGTTTCCCAGTCCTCTCATTTAGTATCATCTTAGTCTTGGGGCAGAGACAGGTCTGTGAGCGGGGCAGTCTTTTTTATTTCTTTTGGTAGCAATGGGTCTGTGGTGCGTGGGCTCAGTAGTTGAGCCCCGCTGGCTTACTTGCTCTGTGGCCTGTGGGTTCTTAGTTCCCCGACCAGGGATCGAACCTGCATCCCCTGCACTGAAAAGTGCATTTTAAAAAATAATTTATTTATTTTTGGTTCCACTGGGTCTTTGTTGCTTGCCAGGACTTTCTGTAGTTGCGGTGCACAGGCTTCTCATTGTGATGGCTTCTCTTGTTGCAGAGCAGAGGTTCTAGGGTGCGAGGGCACACGTGGCACATGGGCTCAGTTGCCCCGGGGCATGTGGGGTCATAGTTCCTGGACCAGGGATCGAACTTGTGCTCCCCTGCATTGGCAGGCTGATTCTTAAAGACCAGACCACCAGGGAAGTCCCCTGGGCAGTCGGTTCTTGAACCCTCTGTCCCCTGCTAAGCTGCAGGGTTTATCTCTTCTGCCTCTTCTTGTACTGAGCTTAACCTGGCACCAGGCTCTCTAGATGAGCCCGTGTGGGGCTGAGCTGGGAGGCCGGCCCCGGCCCTGTCCTCAGCCCCACCCTCCCCCAGATATCGATGAGTGCAGCTACTCCAGTTACCTCTGCCAGTACCGCTGTGTCAACGAGCCAGGCCGCTTCTCCTGCCACTGTCCACAGGGCTACCAGCTGCTGGCCACGCGCCTGTGCCAAGGTACAGGTTGCCCGGGTAGAGTGGGCAGGGTGGCGTGAGGAGCTGGTGGCTTGGTACATGGGTTCCAGCCCCTCTCCCCTGGCACAGACATTGACGAGTGTGAGTCGGGTGCACACCAGTGCTCTGAGGCCCAGACTTGTGTCAACTTCCACGGGGGCTACCGCTGTGTGGACACCAACCGCTGTGTGGAGCCTTACGTCCAGGTGTCTGACAAGTGAGTCAACTCCATGCCAGGCCATGGGAGAAACTACAACTCCCAGAGAGCTCTGTGGCTGCCTGGCACCTATTTGGACTGGCAAGTTCTGAAAGCTGATGGGAGTTGTAGTCCTTCGTGACTAAACCACACATGCTGTTCTAGCAGCAGTGGGAAGATCCTTGATTTTGGGTGGGATGGGCCAAATTTGGGGGATGCGCTAGAACCTCATTTGTGTCCCCATCTTGGGGTCTCCAGTCGCTGTCTCTGTCCGGCCTCCAACCCCCTGTGCCGGGAGCAGCCCTCATCCATCGTGCACCGCTATATGAGCATCACCTCGGAGCGGAGCGTACCGGCAGACGTGTTCCAAATCCAAGCAACCTCCGTCTACCCCGGTGCCTACAATGCCTTTCAGATCCGTGCTGGAAACTCGCAGGGAGACTTCTACATTAGGGTAAGGCTCTCCCTAACACCACCCCTCAAGTGACTTGCATAATCCCCAACTTGAGTTCCAGGAAACCTTAAGTGGAAGATTCAACTATGCCACCATACCCTGCCTCTCCTCTGAAAGTCCCCCCTAACCCCAGGGGTCAATTTCTATAGAAAGGTAGGAGTGTTATAAGTTGGTACAAACGACAGATAGTTAAATGCAATCCTAGCAAGGCGCTCGGACACTGGGGTTTGAGTCTCTGTAACGGCCTGCGTATCCGGCTTGGATTGCTTCACCCTTAGGATGAGGGACTGGCTGAAGAGGCCGGAGGTAACAGACGCAGCGGAGTGTGGGAAGGCAGGCAAGTGGAGCTGGGTCTTGGAGGGAGAGAGGCAGCAGGGGCTAGTACAGAGCCTGGGGCCTGAGACTCTAGCTCCGGGCTGGTGGAGCTGAGGGAGCGGTCCAGATGTGACTCACAGTGAGGGCCCTAAGGCTTTGTCTGGCACCAGTGCTGGCTTTTTCGTTCTGGAATTCAGTGTTTTGAAGGTGAGTCTACCTGCCCCAGTCACTAAAGGCCCCACTGTTCCCAAGAACCTCACCCCAGGCCTTGAATCATCAGCTGACCGTGGTTGACAAAAGAACTAGCTGCAAAGGGCAGGCAGAGCACCAGAAGGGTATTTCTTGGGGGCAGGGTGCAGATGTCAAGGGGGTCACAGAGCTGGATGAGGGCCTGGGGTCGCAGGCTGGCCGGGACACTCTCCACTGTGCAGCCCACTGGTTGTGGGTGCCAGACACGGGGCAGGGAGGTGATGCGGGGGTAGGGTTCGGGTGCATACATTGATGCAATCCACGTGTCCCCCCCCACCCACTGTACCCCGCAGCAAATCAACAATGTCAGCGCCATGCTGGTCCTCGCGCGGCCCGTGACAGGCCCCCGGGAGTACGTGCTGGACCTGGAGATGGTCACCATGAACTCCCTCATGAGCTACCGGGCCAGCTCTGTACTGAGACTCACCGTCTTCGTGGGGGCCTACACCTTCTGAGGGGTGGGTGGGGGGCCCTCAGGGAAGGGGAGGTTCTCTGTAGCTGAGGAGCCTGGGGCTCAGGGATGACTGTGTTCTGCTAAAAGGGAAGATGCTCTTGTGAAGGGTAGTAGAGAGAGAAAGGCAATAAAGGGAGAAAGAAGGAGTTCTGGTGGCTGAGGTGGGTGGGTCACACTGCAGTGAACCCCAGAGCGGGGAAAGGCCAGACTTACGGGAGGCGGGCCACGCCCACCTAAAGGCGGGCGTGTTTCTGCCCAGGCTGAAGGGCCCCATTGACAGGAGCTGGGAGCTGAAACCCCCAAGGCTGGGACTGGCCTACATACCATGGGCACCAGAATCACCCAAGAAGGGAGGAGGTAACGAGGCTGCAGACTCTAGGCCCCAGCCCAGAAACTTGGACTTGGCTGGTCTGCAGCGGGCCTGAAGAATCCTGCTCTAGTCAGTGCCAGGAGGCCCTGGGTTTCCATCCCAGCTTGGGCTCAAACTATCAGTGTGGAGAAATCCTAGCAGCTCTCTGAGTCTCAGTGTTCCAATCCGTAAAATGAGGCCACTGGATTGTTAGCGCTTTATAAACTTTTCTTTTCCAAGCTACAGAACTTCTCATCAAAGGAAATTTTATTTGATCAGAGAACTCTGATGACGTGAACTAGAGTCAACGTTGCAACGCCTCACTGACTCCATCTCCCTAGCAGTTTCAGTGCTCTGAAAGGGAACCAAAAGGGTCCCGAGGAGCTCAGTTTAAAAATTGGACATGACTGCTCCCCTGTTCTTACCTGGATATCTTTCAAGACCCTTGGGGCCTCCTTCTAACACATAAAAATGCAAACATTTAAGATTTTTACTGTAGCCCAAAAATTCTGGTTAAAAGACTGGTAGTCTGGGAAGACGGGGGCAGATGGGGGTCTATCCTGTGGCATAGCTCAGGTCAGGGGACCATAGCTGCAGTAGAGCTGTGACAAGGTTCTGCTCAGAACGGGCCCCAGATTCCTGTGCAAAGAGAGAGAGAGACAGGTAAGAGTCAGGTGGGTGAGGGTGACCGCAGCCCACCTACCCCCTGCAGGCTCCGTCTCCTGCCCTCACCTCTGCAGCGGCCCACACTTGATGGTGCTCAGCAGCATTTCCTGTTCCTTCGGGGTGGCACAGGCATCATAGGCGGCCAGTAAGCTGAGGGCGAGATGGGGAGTTTGATTTTCTAAGTCTTGACAACGGCTGACTGCTGGCCCACTCTGAGTGGCTTGGGCCAGAATCACAGGAGACAGGCTAGAAGGGGTCAGCCTGGGTGAGAGGAGTCAGGACCACCGCCGCCCTTCCGAACCCGGCATTCAAGGCCCTGCTCCATCTTGCTCACCCTCCTTTCATGCTGCTGCAAATGTTTTCCCAGAATGGCTGTTCTTGGCCCAGTCTTCATGGTCCACCCCCTCCTCCAGGAAGCCTTCTCTGCTACATACCTGGTCTCTCCGACCCCCCCCCCGCCCCCCCGCCATGCCCAAGATTCTGTCTGGTCTTGGGTGGCTCTGTGTTCCTCACCATCTGACCTCCATGAACTTTTCGGGTGTCAGTGGGGTCAGTCCAGCCCTCATAGCACCTGACCAGCCACGAGGCACCGGTTGAGCTGATGACCATGCCGAGGGTGGGTGCGGGGGACAGCAGAGGACGGGGTCCCGTGAGCACCTACCTGGCAGGGGTGCTGTACCGAGCCAGCAGGGCCGCCGCCTTCTCCCCGCTCACCCCGCGCACCTGCATGAGCTGCCTGGCAAACACGTCCCGCACGGACTGGGCCTGCAGTGGGGGCAGTGCCGTATCAGGAGTGGCGGAGGGCCGGAGCCTGGGAGGAGGAGGGGCTGGGCAGAGGCGATACCTTGTTCTTCATGGCTCCCGCGTTGAAGTCGCTGAAGGTGAGGAGTGAGCAGACAGGGTTTGGGGAGGGCCCGGCCTTTGATTCAGGGTCCCCAGAGGTGCCCCAGGGGCGGCTGCGGAGGGTGTGACCCTGAGGGAAGAGGGGATTGAGGCCAGGCCAGAGCTCTGGGGACACCAGCAGCCAGGCCTTGCCCCACCCCAGGCCTCAGTGGGCCAGCCTGAGACCAGGGGACTCGGTCTGCTCGCCTTCCTTGAGGGAGCACAGCACCCAAGTGAGGGGCCAGTGGTGACAGATGGCACCCGCTGGGGTCTGCTCACCCGGTAGAACCTCTGCAGGCCCCGTGTCAACAGAGCCAGGTAGGCGGCCGACTCCTTAATGTCCGCTGTGCGCTTCACAAAGAAGCCGTCGATGACCTGGGAAGGGGAGCCAAGGGAGGAGGCGGCTCCTGAGCGGAGTCACGGACCACAGGCTCCCTGCCGGCCCGGCCCGGCCCCGCCCTCCCGGCTCACCTGAGTGTTGGTGACAGCCTGCAGCAGTGTGCTCTCAGGAAGGCTGAGGTTGTGCATGGAACCATGCTCCTCCACCAGGTACACTCGGCGCCCCAGGCCACAGCGCTTCAGCCGGAACTGGGCAGGCAGACGGGGGTCGGGCAGGTCAGGCCTAGAAGCTCATACGCTAGGTGTCTGTCATGTCACCCTCAAAACCGTCACGAGACCCTGGACCCACCAGTTCGCCCGCCACCTCATCCTCCCAAGCTTCTCCACCTGCCTCACAGGGGCCTCCACACCCTGGCTCACACTGCTGCCCTCCCATGGAAAGCCCCAGCACCATCTGAGTGATGCCCATCCCTCTCAAGCCTCCCTTGGCCTACGCGTGGCTTCACCGTGGGGCCAGCCCAGCAGCCAGCACAGAAACACAGCCCCTGCGGCCCCATCCTGGAGAGGAGAGCCTTGTCAACCCCGGACTGCGGGAGCTGGACCCCCTAAGGGTCCTTAACGTGCTCCTCAGCTCTGCCCAGTGACCCTGCACACCTACTGTGTGCCCAGAGGGGCCCAAGGGAGTTTGAGTTCAGGCCACCGTAGACCAGCTAAAGAGGGGATGTGGCTTGAGTTGCGGGAGCTCTGCCTGGAGACCACCCGGAAGTGCCCCCGAGCGGGCAGGGGCAGTGAGCCCCGTGACGGACCTTCTGCTCCCGGAAGCGGCCGTCGATGATGCTGCTGCATAGGTCGTCCAGCCGCTTTCGCTCCACGATATGGTCCAGGACTAGCTCTGCAGGTCGTGCTGCCCAGAGGCCAAGAAGGGTCCCGTTAGCTCACAGCCCCTCACCCACCATGCCCTGCCTCTGACCTCCACCTGCGTGTCCACATCCCTTACCTGGGTCTCTGGGACTGGTCTCTTGGGCCACCCACACAAAGTCCCCGACATGCAGCTTCCGCACCGTGTGCGTCACGTGCAGCCGCTGCAGCTCTCGGAGCAGCTCTGGCCTGTGGCCCGCCCTGGATTTGCACGGTGGGAGGCCCGAGTCAGCGTCGGCCATTCCCCGACCCTCTCCCTCCCCAGGCCCACCTCACTCACCCCTTGGTTTCACCGACGTCCACACACAACACCACCCTGTACTCTCCAGGCCCCAGCTCCAGGAGGGGCTGCTGGACGCTCCCTTCACTGGTGCCACTACCAGGGAGAAGAGGTGGGTGTTGGCCTGAGCCAGGCCGGGGCTGCTGTTCCCCTAACCCACAGAATGCGGGGCAGCCACAGCTCAGCTGGAGCTGCTGGAAGTAGGGTGGGGTCTTGGCCTCATTTCGGGGACCCCTCCTGCTCCCCTGTTCTCCCCCTCACTCCCTCCTCCTCACAGCTCAGCTGAAGCCGCTCCTGGCACTTCAGGCTCCTCCCCAAGGGGCTCCTCCGGCCTGCTGCCCACATTCAGCAAGCTCAGGCCCTCTGAGTCAGCCAGCTTCTGGGCCAGCTCCAGACCCTCCGGGGTCAGTGAGTACCTGGCGGGTGGAGAAGAACACACATCTCCCTTCTTCACTCATGCCTGGCAGGCTCTCCTGCCGGCCCCCCAGCTAGGCTGGCCTCACCCGTCTTGGCGACCTTTTACAAACAAGTACCGGGCTCCCCAACCTCCCTCCTTCCGGCCGAGTTCTCGCCCCTCAGATCAGCTCCCCCTGGACCTGCCCAGGGCCGTTCCTCAGGCTGACAACAAGCACATCTCCGACTGCACGGCCACCCTCAGCACGGCATGCCTGCTCCCCCGCCCTGCCTCCCGCACGCCATGGAGTTTGCCCCACCTAGCTGGCTGGTGTGTCCTGAGGACCAGGTTCCTGTGAAGGAGCGAACGGAGGGCTGGCCAGGGGCGAGCACTTCCAGGGGCCACCTGTTCACAGGGAAGGAGACCCCTAGAGAGCGCCCAGGTCTACCATGTGCCCACTCCCCGTGCCGCTGCTTTCTCCCAAGGGCAGCCTCTGGAGGGCTCGGGGTCAGATCCACAGCCACTTGGCTCCTTTCTCCCCCCTGTGCTTACCCTGGAAACCTTTGGGGCACACCTCTGCAACAGCTCCCCCTTGGTTAGGAAGCCCTGGCCGCTAGGATTCTGTAACCAAGACAGAAACATAACCAACACGGTGCCCGAGCAGCAGCCCCACCGCCTGTTTCCCCAACTCCTAGCTTGGCAGGCGCTCACCAGGTGTTCCTTGTATAGCTGCAGCAGGACTGCTCGTGCTCCCGAGTGCCGAGCTGGCCAGTAGCTGCCAGGGCCGCCTGCTTTGAGCTGGGTTGGGACCTGAAAGGTACAGGGGGGCTTTGAACCCCAAACCAACCAGCTATTGTAGACAGAATCGCTGGCAGAGCTGAGGTTCAGGTCCTATCTCAGCAGGCTAAATAGCCCTGGGCAAGTCACTCAGCGGGGCTTCCCTGGTGGCTCAAATGGTAAAAGAATCCGCTTGCAATGAGGGAGACCTGGGTCGGATCCCTGGGTTGGGAAGATCCTCTCCAGGAGGGCACAGCAACCCACTCCAGTATTCTTGCCTAGAGAATCCCCATGTACAGAGGAGCCCGGCAGGATGCAGTACATGGGGTCACAAAGAGTCGGACATAACTGAACGACTAAGCACAATACAACACAAGTCACTCAGCTGTCTCTCAAGTTTTTGCAACTAGTTTGTAACTCTCTAGTTTGTCACACAGGCCACGTGACAGGATAATCTGCAAACTTGGGAAGAGACGGTGGACAGTCTCGGGGGATGGGGTTGGGGTGGGGGTGTAATCTGCCTGACCTGGCCTCAGTTCTAGCACAGGACAGAGGACGTAAGGCAAGAAGACTCAACAGCAAATTCTAGAACTTACTGGGCTTAGCCCCCTGAATGGCTTGATCATGGAACTCTCTCAACTGACTGTATTATAAATCACTATCTGTGAGGCGAAACACTATCCACACCTACAGATGAGAAAACTAAGCATCAAACAGAATAAGTCACTTGCCCGGAGCCAGGTGGGATTAGGACCCAGCACAGCGAAGTCCCCCAAGCCAGAAAAATCTTATTCCTGGAGCTCCTGCTTTCCCCTTTACTTCCCTGCTCCTTCCTCACTGGCATGGAAGGGTCCTGGACTTCAGCAGGTGGCCTTTCCCGGGCTGGGCTCTTGGTTCCGGATGGTGAACACGGGGCATGGTCCCCTGTGGGAGGAGAAGAGGGTCAAACCCGGACTCTGGAATCCAGCAGGCAGGATGCTGCCGGCTCAAGTGGTTGGTGAGAGCGGTCGG
Organism: Cervus elaphus; assembly: GCF_910594005.1. Taxonomy (NCBI): domain Eukaryota; kingdom Metazoa; phylum Chordata; class Mammalia; order Artiodactyla; family Cervidae; genus Cervus; species Cervus elaphus. The sequence goes on from NC_057816.1 coordinate 6,957,646, forward strand.
GCTCTTGAAAGAGCCACTAGCCCCAGGTCAAAGAGCAACTTGAACTGGAGTAGATAGAAGAAACCAAGGTATCCTGGGTGGGTACAAAAGCTGCACCTGGGGAAGGCTCAGGGGATTACCGAATCCTCCCAGCGCTCACCGCCTGATGCTTCATGCTGCTGCAGTCGCTGGTCCAGCATCCGGCAAAGCCCGTCTCCGAAGTGCTGGAGGATCTTAGCTTCCTTGCCGCTGCGCAGGGGCAGTGGATACCGCCGGAGGGAGCGCAGCGCCTGGCGGGGATAGTGGGTACAGGATTGGGTCAAGGTGGGCCTGGCTGTTCGTCCTGGCCTGCACCTGTTCCCCATCCGGCCCGGCCAGAACCCACCTTCTGAAACACAAATTGCGTGCGGCGCCCTCTGCTGGCTGCCTCGTCCCGCCACTCGGTCAGCCAGCGTACGAAGAGAGGGTTGGGGCAAACAGGCAGCGGGCGTTTCCGGGCCAGCCGGACGGGCGCTGCCATGAGCCGCAGGGCGGGTCCTTTGGCGCCTCACGCCGGTAGGACTGAAATGCTGCTAGTTCTGGAGAAGGGATTCGAACACCTGGTTCCGGCGGAGGAGGGCGGGACCACTCTAATCACGTGGTCCCACGCGGGGCATTAACCAGAGGACAGCCTTCTGCCGCCCTCCCCGCCCCTGTACTATTCTTAAGTGGCTGGTACCGATCGCTGTTATCTACCACCTTTCGCCCTCCCGCCGTTCCCGGACAGGACCAGCTTTTTGGACGCACCTCCTCCTTTACCAGGCCTTGACCCGCCTCTTCCTCTCACCACAGATTCGAGAGCGAGGGGTTGTCCTCTTTGTGCAGGGAAGGAGGGGGGCAATGTGGACAGCGCCCCCTGTGGCTGGGAGGTCTGGCTGGGGCGGCGCGTACCGAGGTGATTTCAGTCTCGCTATAGCGGAGGATTATGTAGAGAACCTGGCTCGTTTTCTTTTTCTCCGCACTCGCCTTACAGGTGGGGGACAAATGCATGCAGGTAGTTTTGTAGGAGGGACTTTAAGAATGGGTACAGGGAATGAGGACACAAAGGTAACTCAAGAAGAGCTGAAGAACCCTTCGAGGAAACGGTTATCTATCCTGAGCTGGGGCTCCTCCACCCTGGGCTACGGGGGAGGGCCGTGAAGCCGGGGACACGCAGGGAAGGCCTTCAAAGCTTGGAGGACAGAGAATAGGGGACAGAGAACAAGTAGAAAGGGAACAAATAGGACGTGCTAGACATCGGGGGCGCAGTCGTAAAGAATCGGCCTGCAGCGCAGAAGACCTGGGTTCGATCCCTGGGTCAGGAAGATCCCCTGGAGAAGGAAACGGCAACCCACTCCAGTATTCTTGCCTGGAGAATACTATGGACAGAGGAGCCTGGTGGGCTACAGTCCATAGGGTCGCAAGAGTCAGGACACGACTGAGCGACTACACCACCACCAGACATCCGGGGATGTGAGAGGGGCTGAAATGGGCACGTTGTTGGATTCGGGGTGGCAGCCTGGGAGTAAGAAGCTCGGACAAAGGAAAACACTTCATCGTTTTTGTGACTCGTTGGAGGTGGGGGACCCTCAGGGAGGTTAAGATGGAAACTATGCACAGGGGTCCCAGTTGAGCCCGAGTCTACTCAGCGAGTTAGAGCAGCAGTCAGGGGTTATTCCGGAAGCGGAAAGATGCAGATCGGGGACCGAACCGGAGCGGAGCGGAGCGGAGCTGAGACGCGAGCGCCGGGGCTCCAGGCCCTTCCTTTCAAGCCCCGCCCAGCCCAAATCTCTCACCCGCTATCACGCTCCACACTCCCGCCTCCCGCCCGACGCTGCCTTATAAGGAGCCTGCCGCCGGCCTTCGGGTTGGCCCCGCCTCCTCTAGTCTCTTGTCCTAATAAGGACATCTAGGGCATCCCGCAGCTAGGGGCGGGCGGGAGCGCGTCTCCAGGGTAACTGCGAAGTCTCCCTCCCCCTCCTCGTTGCTCTAGGAAACCCCGAAACTCTAAAAAGGTGGAGCCAGCCTTATCTCCGGCCGGTCTCTAGCCGGAGGCGGCGGTCGAGCTGCGGCCCCCACTGAGGCTCCTGGGAGCTCGGTTGGTGGGCGATGCGACGGGATGTCCCCGACTACAACCCCCAGCATGCTCTGCGACGTACCCCACTCGGGTGTCGCTAGCCGGCTCCTGAAGACCAGGCTTCCAGCTGTTTATTGTTCTACCCTTTATTTTGCATGTGGGATCAATGCCCCGGGCCTCTTGTTTGGGACCTTGTCTTCTCTTCCTGCAGACTAAGAGGTCTTGGAGACCGACGAAATGTTCCCGGAGTCCCCCAACCCAGTTTGGTTTTTTTGAAGGTTATGCTCTCACAGAACTTCTGCCTCAATTTCTGAGGGTATTAATTTACCATGTACCTGGTTACCAACTCGAGAATGAGATTCAAGTCTGGTTTAATATCTATTTTCTCTTTTCACTGTCTAGTAGAAAAGCACATACTCTTTGAATCGAATGCACAAAACCCCTTCTCCCTTTATTGCCTCATGAATTTGCAAAACACCTTTCGGTACAAATCTCTTATTTCCAAACATTTCCTTGTAGCCTTTCCTTTGTGTTTTTTTTCCCTCAGTTTATTGACATTGCATACACCTTTTCTCAGTAGACAACAAGGAGGATGCTTCATGAATACTTATTGTATTGGAGGGGCCTTATACTTGGCGATTCTCTTTGCTCTAGAACTGGATCCCAGGAAAAAGAATAAATAGGTGCTTCGATTCAGAAAAGTTAAATACTAACTCACTGAAATTTTTCCTACCAAGGTATCCAGAAAGTGCCAAGATGAAGCTTAGGAAAATCGTTTCGCTACTGGGTAAAGAGCCGCGAAGCCAAGGTTTATTCTCAGGTCTTATTACCAAACGCTGAGGCCTTCGCTGAGCTCGGTGCTTTTCCTGGGAAATTCGACCAACGGGAGCGCTCTCCGTGCCACAGCCCCGCCTCTCTCTGCTGTTTCAGACTACCTTTCCCAGGATGCAACGTGGCGCTCGGCGGCCGTCAGACGAAAAAGACTCTGTTACCCAGCGAGCCCGAAGACAGCGCAGGGCCCTCGGACTTCATTTCCCGTCGGCCCGCAGTGGGAGCCCCGGAAGCCCGCCCCGCCCCTCATTGTGCGGCTCGTACTAAACGGAAGGGGCCGGGAGAGGCCGCGTTCAGTCGGATCCCGGCAGCAGCTGCAGCGGCTCTTGTCTCGTAGCCTCTCCTCGCTATCGCCTTTTCGCTTCCGGAAACATGGTGAGCGGCAGGCCACGGCGCCGCGCGGGAGGCGGCCGCGAGTCGATCATCTGGGCGCGCGAGAGGGAACGGGGGCGCGACGTCGGCACCCCCTCCCCCAGCTCCCGGGGCTGGACGAGGGTCTCGTGCTGAGGGGCGGGCGGCGCCGGGACGCGCGTGCGCGCCCGCGGGCGCCGGGGAGGGCTGGCTCGGACGTCGCTCGCGCGCCCCCTGGGCTCCCTTTCCCCTCCCCCCACCCGGCTGCTGCGCCCGCGCGGCCCAGGGCCGTGGGGGAGGGGTCCTGGGCGCGTGCGCGCCAGTCCCCTCGCGGGGCCACCGGCGTCGCGCGCCGCGGCGGGGCCTCCGAGAGTCACGAGACGCGCGTCTCGACTGGAACACGCGGCATCCAAACCTGGCCCGGGGGCGACGGAGGAAAAGCGCGCGAGCGATCTTGGCGCGCGCGCCCCACCCAAGGGCTGTTCCTGTCTCCGCGTCACCCTCCCTCTCGAGCGGGGTCCGTCCAGAGAGCAGGTGGCAGGGATGCCCGCGAGGGGCGGGGGCGGCGCGGCTGGCGGGGGATGCGGGGGTGTCCTGGCGCAGGCGCCAACGATTAGGGGCTTGCACCGCGCGCCACAGAGCGGACCGCGAGGAAGACCTCGGCCGTCCTCCCCGGCTAGCGAGCCCCTGAAGGCGAGCCGGGTTCGCAGAGTACACCCGGCGGAGACTGGGACGGCGCTCCCGGCCGGCGCGTGCGCACACGGTCAGGCCTGGCCGCTGGGACCGAAGCCGTGGACTAACGGGGCCTTCGGCTCTCCCGGATGGGGCCTAAGGGTGGAGCCGCGTTTAGGGAAGTGACCCAGGCGGGCACCGCCCGGAAACCACCCCGTCCCCTGTGTTCGGCCCGAGGGCTGCGAGAGCCGAAGGTTGTGTAACTTGCCCAGGCCTGCAGCGCAGGGGGCCGATAAGGTCGTCGGCGCAGGCGATTCCATTGGATTGAGGCCTTCCGAGGTGCAGCTGCCGCTGGGTACGAGGTTTTTTTTCGGGGAGGGGGCTGACTCTAGCCGATCTGCTTTCACCGCCTACTCCGGAAGCGGCTCAATCACGTGGCCGGCTTCCTCTGCAGTTCCGGGAGCGGGGGCAGATTTCACCGTGGACCGTCACTCCCTCTCCTGGCTAGGGTGTCCCCCAACACGACCTAGAAGTTTAAAGAGCTCTCAGAGACTGTGGGCACTTGAATTTGGACCGCTGACTCCTATCAGCGACTCGGGGGCCTGCATTTTTCCCGTGTAGGGCCTTAATTAGGGGTTTGTTGTTGTTTTGGTTTGGGGAGACCCCAGCAGAGAAGGGAATACCTTGTGTAATAACTGCTCTGAACCGTGCTGATGGGCTTGCTAGAACAGTTGAGCACCGTTGGTGGGTCCTGGTTCTACAGAGATGACTAGGATCTGGGTCCCTTTCTGCTGTACGTGAAGTTCTGAGTCAGCACTTTATGCAAAAGCTGAGACTGAGTAGAAAACGGGGTCAGTAGTCTGTCGGTTCTGTTAATTCTGGACTCACATCTTGGCCAAGGCTCTGCTTCTCACAGGTCTTGGATCTCTAGCCTGCAGGATGTCGGGGTGGAGAGGAATGCTGTTGAATTATGTGATCAAAGGTCCCTTTTTCTTTGGCTGCTATTCTAGGATTGTGTCACATTTGATCCTTTGATGGTGCCCTGGGTGGGAAAATAATGCCACTAGTCCTGGGAAGGGGATTAGTAGTAACCTCTTGGGGCTGAGGACTTTGCTTTGTTGGCCTCTAGACAGATCTCCTAAGAAAGCAAAAGAGGGACTTCAGGGCATGTCCCAGGACCTGTCTCCTTACGAGGTGCTTGTGGCTCATCCTCTAGGCCTCTGGTGTGGCTGTGTCTGATGGGGTCATCAAAGTGTTCAACGACATGAAAGTGCGTAAGTCGTCGACACCAGAGGAAGTGAAGAAGCGCAAGAAGGCGGTGCTCTTCTGCCTGAGTGAGGACAAGAAGAACATCATCCTGGAGGAGGGCAAGGAGATCCTGGTGGGTGACGTGGGCCAGACGGTAGACGACCCTTATGCCACCTTTGTCAAGATGCTGCCAGACAAGGACTGCCGCTACGCCCTCTATGACGCAACCTACGAGACCAAGGAGAGCAAGAAGGAGGACCTGGTGTTCATCTTCTGGTGAGCTCCTCTTGCAGGCACTTTCCCCTTTCACCTGCTCTATCTCTGCCCCACCCCCCTTTCCCAGGACAGGAAGGTCTGTGGCTCTGGCTTAATCCAGACGCCTGTGTGTCAGAGGAGGGTGTTGTAATTAAAAAAAAAAAAAAAACTTGTCAATGAGGAACTTGATGAAAGCGTGAATGCTCGGGCCCAGCTCAGGGGTTTCTGGAAGTTATTTATCGCTTGAGGGCACTTGCTGGGTTTGGAGGCAAGTTCTCTTGATTCTGTTTTCTTGCAGGGCCCCTGAGTGTGCACCCCTTAAGAGCAAAATGATCTATGCCAGCTCCAAGGATGCCATCAAGAAGAAGCTGACGGGTAAGGGCCAGCACTGGTGGTGCCATATGCCCTTGTGCTCGGGCCTTGGTTGCTGGGTGGGGTGAATGGCATGGCCCAGGAGATCCCTGCCCGCTGGAAGGTAGCCTGGTTCCCTCCATCTGTTCAGACTAGCTCCTTCCCAGCCACAGCACCCCCCACCCCCACCCCTCCTGCTCACAGATGCTCCCCCTTCTTCCCCACAGGGATCAAGCATGAATTACAAGCAAACTGCTACGAAGAGGTCAAGGACCGCTGCACCCTTGCAGAGAAGCTGGGGGGCAGCGCCGTCATCTCCCTGGAGGGCAAGCCTTTGTGAGCCCCCTCCAGCCCCCTGCCTGGAGCATCTGGCAGCCCCAGACCTGCCCACGGGGGTTGCAGGCTGCCCCCTTCCTGCCAGACCGGAGGGGCTGGGGGGATCCCAGCAGGGGGAGGGCAGTCCCTTCACCCCAGTTGCCAAACAGCCCCCCCACCCCCTGGACCTTCCTCCTCCCTCCACCCCTGACGGTTCTGGCCTTCCCAAACCGCTTTTGATCTTGATTCCTCTTGGGTTGAAACAGACCAAGTTTCCCCCCCCCCCCCCCCCCCCCCGGAACCCCTGTTTGGGGGGGGCCTGTATTTTTTTTAACGACACCCCAGTCCCCCACCTGTTCCTCCCCTTTCCCATGCTGCCAACTTCTAACCGCAATAGTGACTCTGTGCTTGTCTGTTTAGTTCTGTGTATAAATGGAATGTTGTGGAGATGACCCCTCCCTGTGCCGCCTGCTTCCCCTCCCCCCTTTCCTCTGGTCACAGCCACTCATGGAAGCAGGACCAGTAAGGGACCTTCAATTTAAAAAAAAAAAAAAGAAAAACCACAATAAAAAGGCTCACTAATGGGATGTTTGTTTCAAGGTTGGGGACCTTGTGCGGGAGGCGGGGTGGGAGAATGAGCAGCATCTCCTCTGTACCCACCTCTCCAGCCCCCACACACCCTCATTTGACCCCTGTGACTGGCTGAGCCTCCTTTTCTGACAGTTCCCATTCTTCATTTTATAGCTGGCACCAGGCTGGCTGTCTAGGAGGTAGCTCAGCCAGGGTGTGTCTGCTGCTGCCTGCAGGGGTCCCTTGAACAGAGGGGCTTCCTGCCTGAACTGACTGCTTCTGTTACCTTGATCCAGGCGGGCAACAGGATGGCGAGGCCTGTCCTCTTATTCCCCATGCAGCCTTCCCAGATGTGGGCCGTGAAACTGCAAGTCACTGGTTGCCTCTTGAGCTTGTTCTCTGCCTTCAGTAGTTGGTCTTTGCTCTGCCTTCTCCCCTGGGTAGCTGACTCATTATTGAGGGCTGGGTCCAGTGGCTGCTGTGAGTCAGAAGTCAGGTTGAGCCTTTGGCCTTAAGCAGCTGTCTGGGGTCTAGGGTGGGGCCGGCCAGGTGGAGCCCAGGACTTCAGACCTAGGTGTCTTGGGCACCACCTTCCTGGTGTTTAACCAGGAGGGTGTTGGCTGGAGCCTCAAGCCTCTTGCCAACTTTGCTGTGGGCTCTTTCCAGACTACTCTGGGTTTCCACCTGCCCCACAGGTAAAGGTGGAAGTCTTGCCCTAGGGCTGGTGGTAATGCAGGATTTATACCTCTTCCCCCCACCCAGCTTCCCCATCAACTAAAAAGCTGCCTGGAATTAAAGATTGTTCCTTGGAACTTGCCAGTATTTCTGAAAGGGAGGCAGGAAGGCGTATTCCGTTTTCTAATTAGGAAATGGGTGCAGAGTATTTTTAATTAGTTTTATGTGTGGTCCTTGCCAGGGTTTATAAGGGGGTGGTGGCACGCCTTGACTGCTCCTGGGTTCCAAGTTCTGGCTCTTGTCCCTTGATACACAGAGCTTCCTGGCACTCTGGAGAGTGGCTGAAGACATTGCAGGGTGTGTCCCAGGGTCTGGCCTCTACCACGGTCCCCTTGCAGAGGATGTACCTGGTGGGCCTGGGAACTGGAATGTCAGGACAAGCAAGCCTCCTTATAAAACCAGGTTTTTTATTTGTGAGCAGGTTGGAGACAAATGAACTCAAATGGACCAATAGTGGGTGGAGGCTGTCCCTGTCTCTAGGGAGGGGAGGTCACAGTCCCCGGGCTTCCCCAGATTGGGGCTCTGCTTAGCTCTGGCCAAGTGTGGTGTCCATGCTGCTCTGACTCCCTTTGGCAGGGCCTGGCACCTTGGGGCAGGGGTGGGGCTTGCCCTGAGAAGGGGCATAGTAAGTGGCTCCTAGGGCTGGAAGGCAGCCTGTCTGGAGTGGGAGATCTGGGGGCTTTTGGTAGCTCTAAGGCTCCCCCTTGAGGATGACAAGGGTGCTCCGGAGAAGCAGGGTGCTGGCCTGTGGAGGAGTTCATGATGTCTCCTCCCTGCTGTTGCCCCACCTTGAATGACTCCTCTGTCCGCAGTCCTGTCCTACTGTTCACTGAGGCCTTGCTACTGATGAGAAGGGAAGGGTCCTGGTCAAAACGGGGAACCCTGGCCCTGCACAGCTGGGGTGCTTGTGCCAGCCAACTCCCCCTACCCCCACCAGCTCCACCCCTGCTCCCAAGTGCCAAGAAACTAGAGACCCAGGGTGGGAGGCCAGGAAGACAGCAAGAGGGCTCTGCGAGGCTGGAGGGCTCACTTTGGCGTCTTTGAGCTCCAGCTCGCCCAGCTCAGTGAGGTTCTCATGGAAGGAAGATCCATGGGATTTGAAGTCCATGAGCTCTGGAGAGGAGAGCAATGACGACCCTGGCAGGGTGGCCCGTGCAGCGGCAGGGCTCGCGGGGCACGGGGCTTAGCCTGCCTGGCTGAGTCCGAGAGGCACAGGGTTGATGGCTCTCTGTAGCCCACACCTGGTTGATGGTGCGGGCCCTGTCCAGCGCCTTGTTGGCATTCTTGTAGTCTGCCAGAGCCAGCAGCTGCCAGGACAGCAGTCCTGGGGCCGGCAAGGGCACAGGATCCTTGACCCATGGCCCTTGCCTGCCTGCCCGCCCCAGGTGGCTCAGCCCCCTGGCCTCCAGCCCGGAGGCTTGCTCTGGGGCCATCTCTAGCCTTGGCTGCCTGGGAGTCTCGCATGTAGTATCTCAGCATGTCTGACAGCTTCAGGTCCTCGTTAGAGGCCACTTGGCCCTCCAGCTCCTGAAGCAAGAAGGTGGAGGCTGGGGACGGAGCTGGCAGAGGGGCTGCTAAGGACAGGGGTGCTGCTGTCCCTCTAAATACCTAGCAGAGTCACCTGATATCCACTCTATGTCAAGCACTCATGTTCACGGGGGCAGGCCAGTGAAGGCTTCAGAAAGCAGTTGGCCTCAGACCTAGATCTCTGGGGTTGAGTAGGGGTTAGACAACAGGCAAAGGCTTTGCAGGTGTGCAAGCCAGGTATGATTTTAGAGAACTTTAAGTTCAGTAGGGCAGTTGGGTGGCAGTGGCCAGCGCATACCAGGCTTAAAATGCAAGCTAGGAACTCTGGGCTTTGTGTCTTGGGCAGTTCCTGGAAGGGACAGGGTCACCGAAGGGCCCTGAGCAGGGAAGAGATGAGGAGCAACGGACATTTTAGAAAGATTGGCACACTCCAGTGACTTTCTTGGCGAAGAGTTCAGGAAGTGTGTCTGGGACAGAATGTTGGCAGCACAGCACAGTGCCAAAGGCACGTGGCACATCCTGGTAAAGGCCTTGCCAAACCCACTTCCCACCTCCTCCCCCATCACCACATGTGCACACACTTGAGGCTGGATCCCTGACTTCACTCTCACTAAAAGTGAGAGTGTGGAGAGTGAGCCCAGGGCTTCATCCGGTCCAAGTTATCACTGAAAGATCCCAAAACGATCCTGGAGCCTTCCCCCAGCCCAGGACACTCTCTTCCCTGCAAAGGATCATGATCACCTTTCAACACAGAAGGCAGTACTCACCCTTAACCGTTCAAAGAGCTCTGCCAATTTGAAGAAGCTCCTAGGAGGCAGTGGGGAGGAGTTAGGGCAGGGGTCTTAGCAGGTGCTTAAAGTCTCCCTGCCCTTAGGGGAAATCTCTTTCTCTACCAAAGCCAAATAGGAGCTTCTGCACCTCCCACTAGAGCTGATAGCAGACTTCCACACAGTGACCCCTGATGGACAGACACAGTATTACAGGGACAGAGGGGAGAGGGGCCAGAGGGAATCCTCACGTGTTTAGCTGGTTTGACTTCCTGTGATCCCAGACTGCTCAGTGCAGCTGAGATAGGCATGTAATCATCTGCCAGGCTTGCTGGGATAGAGCCTCCCATCAGAGCCCCTTGGCCCACCTGTCAAGCCCCACCATGGGTGTCTGTGGCCACGGGCAGACACAGGAAATTTCCTCTCTGGGGAGTATGCCACTGGGTAGAGAAGGTGGGGAATCCAGGGCTCCTGGAGTTCTGCGTACACTCATGAGTGCATGACTTGGTCTGCCCACAGACAGGCGTCCTGGATGCAGGTGTGGTACTCCAGCAGGAAGGCCCTCTCACACTCAAAGAAGTCATCCACCTCCTATGGGAGCCAGACAGGACCCACTTATATTGAGCCACCAGAAGCAGAGCAGCTAAGGGCTCCCAAGGGTGGCACGATCTCCCCCTAGGCCAGAACCCCCAGTGGCTTCCCTCCCACAGCCACCCAGAGCCTCAGTCCTTGCTGTGGACTTGAGGCCCTGGGTTGAATCCAGAGAAGGGGCCTAGGAGTCACCTTGAGCCCTGACATCCCAGTGATGGAGGGCTTCATCTGCAGACTTCATGATATTCCTCAGAAACCCAAGGTGCTCCTTCCTGTTCTTTCCTCGGACAGTCAGCTGAGACACACATGGGGAGGGGGTCGATGTTGCAGGGGGAGGGCATTAGCACCTCCCACCCCAGGCACATGCCACTCTCAGAGCTGATGAGTTGGAGGCCTGAGCCCACTTAAGAGTCCTGTCCCCCACCCCCAGGGGTGACCCCAGCTCACATCCTGGCTATATTCCAAAAAGACAAAGAAGTTGTGGTCTCGACACAAGGTGGGGTGAGCTGCCAGTTGCTGCAGAGAGACTTCATGGATCGTAACTGTCTTCTTGAAGATAGCCAGGTATTCCCCACAGAGGACAGCAGGCAGCTCACAGGTCCCTTGCTGGCTCCCATCATCCTGCCCCTTCCCCTTTGGCAGCCCCAGAGTAAGGAGCAGGGTCCCTAAACATTCACAGAGGGTAGTCAGGAGGGAAACCCTGGGCCTCTCAGGTGAGACTGGGCTGGGGCTTTGTCAGGCAGACAAGAAAGGGAGGCAAGGGACTTCCTAGAGGTTAAGAATCTGCCTTGTAATGCAGGGAATGCAGGTTGGATCCCTAGTCAGGAAACTTAAAAGATTCCCACATTCTGAGGAGCAACTAGCCTGTGCACCACAACTAAGAGTCTGTGTACCACAACTAAGACCCGACGAAGTCAGATAAATAAGTAAATGTTAAAAAAAAAGAAAGAAAAGGAGGCAGCACTCACGCTTCAAGCTCCTGCTTCATTTTGGCAAACTCTTGCCGCGTGATTGAGCGGTCTTCCTCATCCAGCTTCTGCAGTTTTTCCTTTGAAGCCTCAAAGAGTCTGACCGTGGAGGGGCTGGGGGATCTGCTCAAAGGAGGACAGAGCTGGGAGACCTCTCATTATCCAGATGGCCGTCACCCGCACCCTGAAGCCTGGCCCTGCCTCCCCACCTCCCCTGAGGGCCCAGGCCGGCTCCCCCTCACAGGGACACCGGCATACCCCCTGTTCTCCCAGGCCGGCTCCTGCTCACGGGGAGACCGGCGTACCCCCTGTTCTCCCAGGCTGGCTCCTGCTCAGGGGGAGACCGGCATACCCCCTGTTCTCCCAGGCTGGCTCCCCCTCACGGGGAGGCCGGCATACACCTCCCTCGTAGGCACCGTGCAGCCAGATGAATTCCTCATGCTGTCGCACGACGGAGAACTCAGTCTGGGCGAAGTGAGGCAGGCAGCTCCGGAAGCTGAGAAGCCTATCTGAGGGGTCTCCCCTCCCCTGCCCCCTGCGAGTCCGACACCCACCAAGCTTCCTGCGCACCCACTTTTGGGCCACCCCTGTCCCACATGCCAGGTGAGGCCCAAGTTGGGGCTCTCGTGTTCCTGATCACCCTCAGGAGGGTAGACACAGACGGTAGCACCTGGGGCCTTGGGAAAAGAGACTAGATGAGGCGCTCTCTTTCTCAGAGGGCCAGGGGGCGAGAGTCAGGTTGAGAGGCCGGGCCCGAAGGCTCTGTTGGCATCTGCCCCCTGGGTGAGCCAGGCTGCTCGGGCTCCTGAAGCCTCCTCCGGCAGCCACCGGAACCACACCCCTACTCCCGGTGCAATGTTACCTTGGTCTGAACAGTGAATTTCACCTTGTCCCGCTCCGCTCGCTGACGGCATCAGAGATCTCCACCTGCAAGGAGCTGTCTCCCTGCAGGCCCACTGACTTGGAGGAGGCCTGTGGGAGGGCCCTGACGTGACTGACCACCGCCACCCCCATCCTGGCCGCAGGCTTCCAGTCCTCCTGCAGAGCCACCTCAAAGTGTTATTTCCCCCATGCCCTGGGGTCACTGGCTGCACCCCATCACACACACCCAAGATCCTGGTAAGTCACTGCTCAGGGCTTCACAATGATACTTTCCCACCCGGCCATCCTCTGAAGTAGGCAGAATTTGCCCCATTTTATAGGCCCAGAGGCTGCCACCCCCAGAGAGGTGAAATAATGTGGCCTGAACCACACAGCTGCCACATGGCAGGGGCAGATTGGAACAGTTTTTCAATTCCATATCCCACGTGCTTCCTCAGCTACCTGCCCAGCCCTTCCCAGCTGGTTACCTCAGGTACCTCTCACCAGGTGTAAAGACGGTCCCACCCCTTTCTGAGGGGGTCCTGAGACCATTCCATTCACTACGTTTAGTGTCAAGAGGCACAGACTTATAGGTCAAGCACTTGTATCTCTCCACAAATGAAAAGATCCCTAAGGCACCAAGCTACTAGTTCATTCTTGCACTGAGCTATCTCAGTATGCATTTACTGAACACCTGCTCTGTCCATACCACTGGGCCAGGAGGTACTAGGGAGAAGGTCAGAAGTCACTCTCGCTCCAAGCACAGCTCACTTCTCACCCTCAGAGGCCTCCCTGTCTCCTCTCATGGGCTTTGGCCTATGTTTAGGATGCTCACTCCTAAACATGTGTGTTAGGGATCACTCATAGATTAATTTTATCTGGCCCTGAGCTTCATATAACAATGTAGTTACACAGAACACACTCTTTTGTGACCATGTTCTTTAACGATACCCATCTATGTCGTTGAGCTTGGTGGTTCTTTTTCATTGCTGTGTGGTGTCCCACTCTATGACCACATCATGGTTTATCTAGTCTACTGCTGTTGGTGCTCATTTGGATTATTTCCAGTTTGGGGTTATTATAAATAAAGCTACCATGAACACTCTTGCATATTATCTTTTGAGGGACCTAAGTACTCATTTCTGTTGGGTATGAGAACTGCTTGGTCAGAGGGTAGGCATATGTTTAAAATGCTTTCATAGATACTGCCAAACAGTTTCCCAAGCTGATTGTTCTAATTTACACTCCCACCAGCACTGTATGGAAGTTCCAGGTGCCTTTGTCAGTTATATGTGTTGTCAATATCCACAGCTCTATGGGATGTGTTTTCACTCTCTTATTTTTTTTTCTCTTTTTTAAATTTATGGAACGCTTCACGAATTTGTGTGTCATCCTTGCGCAGGGGCCATGCTAATCTTCTCTGTATCATTCCAATTTTAGTATATCTGCTGCTGAAGCGAGCCTTTTCACTCTCTTAATGGCTTATAATTCTACAAGCTCAACAAACCAATCTTTTCTTTTGTGGTTAAGGATGTTTTTGTACTCTTAAAGAAACACTCCCACCCCAAAGTCATGAAGATATTCTATTTTTTTTCTTCCAGAAACAGTTTTAGGTCTATGATCCATTTTCATATATTTATATGTAGGTCTATGATCCATTTAATTCATTTTGTATATAGCGTAAACTGTGGGTTGTGATTTATTTCTGCCACATAAATAGCCAGTGGTTTTAGCACTATTTGTTTAAAAACATTGTATTTGCACTTATCCATCAGAGGGAAGACAAAATGAAAACCACAATCACAGAAAACTAAGCAATCTGATCACATGGACCCCAGCCTTGTCTAACTCAATGAAACTATGAGCCATGCCGTGTAGGGCCACCCAAGGTGGACAGGTCATGGTGGAGAGTTCTGACAAAACGTGGTCCACTGGAGAAGGGAATGGCAAACCTCTTTAGTATTCTTGCCTTGAGAACCCCATAAACAGTACGAAAAGGCAAAAAGATAGGACACTGAATGATGAATTCTCCAGGTTGGTAGGTGCCCAATATGCTACTGGAGATCAGTGGAGAAATAACTCCAGAAAGAATGAAGAGACAAAGCCAAAGCAAAAACAATACCCAGTTGCGGATGTGACTGGTGATAGAAGCAAGGTCTGAAACTGTAAAGGGCAATATTGCATAGGAACCTGGAATATTAGGTCCGCGAATCAAGGCAAATTGGAAGTGATCAAACAGGAGATGGTAAGAGTGAACATCGACAAATTTAGGAATCAGTGAACTAAAATGGACTGGAATGGGTGAATTTAACTCAGATGACTATTATATCTATTACTGTGGGCAAGAATCCCTTAGAAGAAATGGAGTAGCCGTCACAGTCAACAAGAGTCTGAAATGCAGTACTTGGATGCAATCTCAAAAACGACATAATGATCTCTGTTTCCAAGGCAAACTATTCAGTATCACAGTAGTCCAAGTCTATGCCCTGACCAATAATGCTGAAGAAGCTGAAGTTGAATGGTTCTATGAAGACCTACAACACCTTCTACAACTAACACCCCAAAAGATGTCTTTTTCATTATAGGAGACTGGAATGCAAAAGTAGGAAGTCAAGAAATACCTGGAGTAACAGGCAAATTTGGCCTTATAGTACAGAATGAAGCAGGGCAAAGGCTAACAGAGTTTTGCCAAGAGAATGCGCTGGTCATCGCAAACACCCTCTCCCAACAATACAAGAGAAGACTACACATGGACATCACCAGATGGTCAATACCGAAATCAGATTGATTATATTCTTTGCAGCCAAAGATGGAGAAGCTCTATACAGTCAGCAAAAACAAGACTGGGAACTAATTGTGGCTCAGATCATGAACTCATTGCCAAATTCAGACTTAAATTGAAGAAAGTAGGGAAAACCACTAGACCATTCAGGTATGACCTAAATCAAATCCCTTACAACTATACAGTGGAAATGACAAATAGATTCAAGGGATTAGATCTGGTAGACAGAGTGCCTAAAGAACTACGGATGAAGGTTCATGACATTGTACAGGAGGCAGTGATCAAGACTATCTCCAAGAAAAAGAAATACAAAAAGGCAAAATGGTTGTCTGAGGAGGCCTTACAAATAGCTGTGAAAAGAAGAGAAGCTAAAGGCAAAGGAGAAGAGGAAAGATATACCCATTTGAATGCAGAGTTCCAAAGAATAGCAAGGAGATATAAGAAAGCCTTCCTCAGTGATCAATGCAAAGAAATAGAGGAAAACGTATGACAAAAAAAAAAAAAAAAAAAAAAGGAATGTAGAAAAGCCAAGTTGAAAAAGAAAACAAAAAAAAAAAGAAAAGAACAGCATGTATACTATCTATGGTGAAACAGATCACCAGCCCAGGTGGGATGCATGAGACAAGTGCTCGGGCCTGGTGCACTGGGAAGACCCAGAGGAATCGGGTGGAGAGGGAGGTGGGAGGGGGGATCGGGATGGGGAATACATGTAAATCTATGGCTGATTCATATCAATGTATGATAAAACTCACTGAAATGTTGTGAAGTAATTAGCCTCCAACTAATTAAAAAAAAAAAAAAAAGAAATAGAGGAAAACAACAGAATGGGAAAGACTAAAGATCTCTTCAAGAAAATTAGAGATACCAAGGGAACATTTAATGCAAACATGGGCACAATAAAGGAGAGAAACAATATGCACCTAACAGAAGCAGAAGATATTAAGAAGAGGTGGCAAGAATACACAGAAAAACTGTACAAAAAAGATCTTCACGACCCAGATAACCATGATGGTGTGATCACTCATCTAGAGCCAGACATCCTGGAATGCGAAGTCAAGTGGGTCATGGGAAGCATCACTATG
The DNA here is from genome assembly GCF_910594005.1 of Cervus elaphus. NCBI lineage: Eukaryota > Metazoa > Chordata > Mammalia > Artiodactyla > Cervidae > Cervus > Cervus elaphus. The sequence continues at coordinate 6,973,626 of NC_057816.1, forward strand.
AACAAAGCTAGTGGACGTGATGGAATTCCAGTTGAGCTATTTCAAATGCTAAAAGATGATGCTGTGAAAGTGCTGCACTCAATATGCCAGCAAATTTGGAAAACTCAGCAGTAGCCACAGGACTGGAAAAGGTCAGTTTTCATTCCAATCCCAAAGTAAGGCAATCCCAAAGAATGCTCAAACTATTGCACAGTTGCACTCATCTCACACACTAGCAAAGTAATGTTCAAAATTCTCCAAGCCAGGCTTCAACAGCAGGTGAACCATGAACTTCCAGATGTTCAAGTTAGATTTTGAAAAGCCAGAGGAACCAGAAATCAAATTGCCAACATCTGCTGGATCATCAAAAAAGCAAGAGAGTTCCAGAAAAACATCTATTTCTGCTTTATTGACTACGCCAAAGCCTTTGACTGTGTGGATCACAACAAACTGTGGAAAATTCTTTAAGTGATAGGAATACCAGACCACTTGACCTGCCTCCTGAGAAATCTGTATGCAGGTCAAGAAGCAACAGTTAGAACTGGACATGGAACAACAGACTGGTTCCAAATCGGGAAAGGAGTATGTCAAGGCTGTATATTGTCACCCTGCTTATTTAACTTATATGCAGAGTACACCATGAGAAACGCTGGGCTGGATGAAGCATGAGCTGAAATCAAGACTGCAGGGAGAAATATCAATAACCTCAGATATGCAGATGACGCCACACTTATGGTAGAAAGCGAAGAAGAACTAAAGAGCCTCTTGATGAAAGTGAAAGAGGAGAGTGAAAGAGTTGGCTTAAATTTCAACATTCAGAAAACTAAGATCATGGTATCTTGTCCCATCATTTCATGACAAATAAGTGGGGAAACAATGGAAACAGTGACAGTCTTTGTTTTGGGGGGCTTCAAAATCACTGCAGATGGTGACTGCAGCCATGAAATTAAAAGACGCTTGTTCCTTGGAAGAAAAGTTATGACCTAGACAGCATATTAAAAAGCAGATATTACTTTGGCAACAAAGGTCCATCTAGTCAAAGCTATGGTTTTTCCAGGAGTCATGTATGGATGTGAGAGTTGGACTATAAAGAAAGATAAGCGCTGAAAAATTGATGCTTTTGAACTGTGGTGTTGCAGAAGGCTCTTGAGAGTCCCTTGGACTAAAAGGAGATCCAACCAGTCTGTCCTAAAGGAAATCAGTCCAGAATGTTCATTGGAAGAACTGATGTTGAAGCTGAAACTCCAATACTTTGGCCACCTGATCCGAAGAGCTCACTCATTTGAAAAGACCCTGATGTTGGGAAAGATTGAAGGCAGGAGGAGAAGGGGACGACAGAGGATGAGATGGTTGGATGGCATCACCAACTCAATGGACATGAGTTTGAGTAAGCTCTGGGAGTTGGTAATGTACAGGGAAGCCTGTTGTGCTGCAGTCCATGGGGTTGCAAAGAATTGGACACGACTGAGCGACTGAACTGAACTGATTTGCACTGTGATTTGTTTTGGTGTACACCCTGGCAGAAAATCAACTGACTTCAAAAGTCATCAGTTCTGTATTCCCTATTCTGTTCCACTGATACACATCTATATTTTTGATATCACACTCTCCTGATTATTAGAATTGATAGGTAATATGGAAATAATGTAGAATTAACTTTGTTCTTTTTCAAAATCATTTTGGCTCCCGTAGGTCCTTTTGCATTTCCACATAAATTTTAGCATCAGCTTGTTAATTTCTACCCCAACTTTCTGAGATTTGATTGAGATTACATTGAATCTATAGGTCAATTTGGGAAGGATAGACATTTTTACAATACTGTACCTTCTAATCCATGAACACGGATATCTTTCCAGTGATTCAGGTCTTCTTTAATTTTTCTCAGTAATGTTTTATAGTTTCTCCATAGAGGTTTTGCACACTGTGGCACAAGAGCTTAATAGCCCTGTGACATGTGCGATCTTCCCATGCCAGCGATCGAACTGGTGTCCTCTGCATTGGCAGGCAGATTCTTAACCACTAGACCACTAGATATGTCCTCTCTAGCTTCTTGATATTGAAATTAGAATCACTGACTTTTTAACCTTTCTTTTTTTCTAAAATACACATTTGGAGGTATAAATTGCTCTCTGGACACTGCTTTAGCTACAGCTTATAAGTCAGCACTTTTTAAAAAATCTGCTCATACTTTTATTTCTTTGTCAAACTGTACTCACACTTGATGCGAAAGTCGCTCAGTCGTGTTCGACTCTTTGCGACCTCATGGACTATACAGTCCATGGAATTCTCCACGCCAGAATACTGGAGTGGGTAGCCTTTCCCTTCTCCAGGGGATGTTCCCAACCCAGGGATCGGACCCAGGTCTCCCACACTGCAGGCAGATTCTTTACCAGCTGAGCCACAATCACATTTTCAGGAAGTCTGTATGAAAAGAAATCTCTTTTAAGTTTGGATATTAAAAAGCATCTTAACGTACAGAATTCTGCCACATTTTCTTCCTTTTTCTTATCATTTTCACCACAATTATTCATAAACAGACATATTAGGGACAATCATTCTGCCAGAAGTCATCATAAGACTCCATCTGTTATTTAGTCGATAAGTCGTGTCTGACTCTTTTGCAACCCCACAGACTGTAGCCCACCAGTCTCCTCTGTCCATGGGATTTCCCAGGCAAGAATACTGGAGCGGGTTGCCATTTCCTTCTCCAATCTTATACGTTTTGATATGTCATATTTTCAAAATAATTTCTTAAAAAATTGTCTAATTTCCATTATAATTTCTTCTTTGACTTATTATTTAGAAGTATGTTGTTTAATTTCCAAATACTTTGGAATGTAGTTATCTTTTTATTTTGATTCCTTGATGAGTCTCCTAGATCAGAGATCACACTCTGTATCATTTCAGTCTTTTAAAGTTTGTTGATACTTGTTTTCTGGCTAAACACATAATGGATTTTGGTAAATGCTTCATGTACACTTGAATAGAATGTGTCTTCTGCAGTTGTAGGTTATAGAGTGCTACATAAATCAGCTGATTAATCACACTATTTAAATCTAAATGCTGGGTTTTTTTGGTCTGCTGACACTTACTGCTGTTCAGTTGCTCAGTCGTGTCCAACTCTGCCACCCCACAGACTGCAGCACGTCAGGCTTCCCTGTCCTTCACTATCTCCCAGAGCTTGCTCAAACTCATGTCCATTGAGTGGGTAATGCCATCCAACTATCTCATCCTCTGTTGTCCCCTTCTCCTCCTGCCTTCAGTCTCTCCCAGCATTGGGGTCTTTTCCAGTGAGTTGGCTCTTTGCATTAGGTGGCCAAAGTACTGGAGTTTCAGGTTCAGCATCAGTCCTTCCAATGAATATTCAGGACTGATTTCCTTTAAGACTGACTGGTTTGATCTCCTCGCTGTCCAAGGGACTCTCAAGAGTCTTCTCCAGCACCAGAGTTCAAAAGCATCAATTCTTCCGTGCTCAGCTTTCTTTATGGTCCAACTCTCACATCCACACATGACTACTGGAAAAACCATAGCTTTGACTAGATGGACCTTTGTCAGCAAAGTAGTGTCTCTGCTTTTTAATATGCTATCAGTTGTGCTAAAACTCTAATTGTAATCATGGGTTGATTTCTTCTTTTAATTCTGTAATTTTTTATTTTGCATATTTGAAATTATGTTATGAAGTACATAAAATTGAGGAGTGTTTTATCTTCCTGTTGAATTGGCTCTTTTTTGGACTCTTTAATAATTATAAAATATCCCTCCTTTTTTTCTAGAATACTTTCTCTTCCAGTCTACTTTGTTTGAAATTAATAAAGCCACACCAGCTTTCTTTTGGTTAGTGTGGTCATACTGTACATATTCCATTAGTTTCTCAATATTTCTGTGTTCTTAAAAGTATGTCTTTTTCAAAATAAAGTTATTTACAGCTATCCTGTGTCTTTGTTGCTATGTGTGAGTTTTCTCTAGTGTGGCAAGCAGGGGCTACTCTTCATTGCCGTGCATGGGCTTTTCATTGCTGTGGCTTCTCTAGTTGCAAAGGACAGACTCTAGGTGAGCAAGCTTCAGTAGTTGCAGTACTCGAGCTCAGCTGCTCCTCGACATGTGGGATCTTCCCAGACCAGGCTATAAGCCTGCCATCTTGCTGTTTGTCTCCTGTTTTTTGTTCTTTTATTCTTTCTTGAATTCTGTTAGATTAATCAAGTATTTTACGTTATTTCATTTTCTCTATTGTATTTTTACTTATCTGTTCATATATTATTCATCTTTCTATATTTATAGGAGAATTTTGAAGAAGGTAATGCTTATTCTAAAGGACAAGATCTAATAGTAGACTATCAGAGAGGCTGGTACCTACAAAGATTAGGTGCCAGTGGGCTGTAACCACAAGCCCATCAGTTTGACAGCCTAGGACATCTTCCCAACACGTAGCATTCACTATACAGTAATAGTAATACAATAGCTAACACTTAGGTTTGCCCTTCCTATATGCCAGGCATATATATAAACGAATTTAACTATGAATATGAACATAGGTAAACACTGAAACGATGCCTTCTTTTCTATACTTTGGTCTGTCAGTCCCTTTCACTTCATCAAATTCCACTTGAACCCCACTCCTCACTTGTTGGCTTCTCCAACACCCCCAGGGCAAGCTCTTCCTCTGTCCATATGCCTGCACTGCCCACCCCCAACCTTCTCCCCCACCCCCCGCCCCTGACAGTCTGGTTCATTGGTGCAACAGGCCCCCAAGTCCCCTGCCTCCTTTCTAGGTAACTGCTTGAGAGAGATGGGGCTTCAAAAATGGACTATGGCTGCTCCATCCTTATAGGGTAAGTGGCCTTTTAGTCACAGCCCATTACATACGTATCTCCTACCCTTAAAAGTGTGCACCTCTGTATGCCCACCCCCAACCATCCTTAGCACAAGGATGCTCAGAAACTGTCTGTCAAATGAAGTCAAGAATGAAGACTGACTGGTCTTCTGATTATATAACACAGATACACATGTAAACCACTAGTGGTGAACAGTATTCCCCCCGCCTTGGGAAAGCAGTATTCCAGCCCCTTCTCAACCCATAACATCCTTCCATGAACCAGCCTGAGTAGGCCCTGGGGAGGGGAGGGAGGAGTAAGAGTGACGGGTCCGTTTCCATCTGTTGGAGTAAAGGTAAACCCTGCCTCCTCACCAGTCCCCAAGCAGATGCCACTCCCTTGCTCAGATCGCTCTTTTCTCTAACTCGTGCGTGAGCGTAGACTCTCTCTCCCTCGCTCCCTCGCTCGCTCCCTCCCTCCCTCTCTCTCTCCCTCTCTCTCTCCCTCTCTCCCTCTCTCCCTCCCTCTCTCTCTCCCTCTCTCTCTCTCTCGCTCTCTCTCTCGCTCTCTCCCTCTCTCTCTCCCTCTCTCCCTCCCTCCCTCTCTCTCTCTCTCTCTCTCCCTCTCTCCCTCCCTCCCTCTCTCTCTCTCTCTCTCACTCCCTGATTGGGCATCAGCGGATATTATGGAGGGAGGTGTAGGAATGGCAGGGGGGTTGCATCCTTTCTCTACCTTGCTGTCCTTCCCAGCTTCTAGATGCTCCCCCATCACTCTCCTCGACTACAGCACTAAAGGATTCCGCAGCGGGTCACTGCCCGCGCGCTGCGGCAGCTTGGTCCGCTAGACCTCGCCCCGAGGAACGGACCCAGTGGGGATCCTATCCGCTAACGGAGGCGCCCTCCCGTCCCTGCCAAGGAGTCACCTGGAGCCGGGCGTGGTTCCCACGCCGTTCCCTCGCAGCCGCGCCTCGTGATTGGGTAGCAGGTTTACCGTGCGGGACACCATTGGCTGCAACGCCTGTCGCTCCTGTGCCCAGGCCCCACCTTTAAGGGGCAGCGCGGAACTGAGAGGGCCGGGAACTGGCCACAGCGTGGAGGCGGGAGGCGGGGGATGGGGAGGGGGTTGCGCTACAGTCGCAGAGGTCTCGAGTCCTGTCAGCCCCCACCTCCGGGCTGGTTGACTCCCGCTCGCTGGCGCTCTGGGCCGCGCCTTCCAACGGCCTCGCGCGGTCTGCGCGTGCGCACTAGTCCACTCTCGCGCCCTCCAGGCGGTGGGCGGGGCGGCGGGCCAGTGGGCTGGGTGGGAGGGTGGGAAGAGTGGGGGGAATGGGGAGCTGGGGTGGGGTGGGCGGACTAGGGACCGGGGAGATGCGTAATGTCTTTGGAGAAAGGGGCTCCGTTTGGATATCCGCTCTGGGACAGGAGGGAGTGGCGGGGTAAGCCACAAAGAGCGGCAAGGGGGCGCGACAAGGCCCGCTGCCAGGGCGCCCGAGGCCAGGCCAGGACCTTCGGGCTGTCGCAACTGGAACCGGGAAGCAGAGGGGCGCAGACGATGCGAGAAAAGTTATGGATGCCCTGGAACGGGCTCATCGTCATTGGGAGGAAAATGGAGCTCCTGGGTAGAAAGACGCAAAGACCTAAAACGTGGGACCCGAAGCTTGAGTCTGAGAACTGGAGACTGGAAGATGTAGACAAGACAGTCTTAAGAGGAAAGTCAGGCCGGAGTCCGGAAAGGATGGATGTGAAACGAGTGCGCAGTGTATCAAGTGCATTACAGATTTCGGCAGGTTTGCGGAAAGACAGCTCAAAGGTGTGGGGAAAGCAAGAATTCAGACACACAGTAGAGGCTGAATCTGAGAGTGCAGGGACTGCAGCGGGATCTCGGAAGGGGCCTGAGTTTAAAGAGAAGTTGAAGTTTACTGACGTGGAAACCAGTGGAGAGGACTTGAGATCCAGAGGATACGAAGTAAAGCAGAATGAGGAGGAGCTGAGGTCAAGTGGAGAGAAACTGAGTTCCAGTGGAGAGAAGCTGAGATCGAGTGGAGAGAAGCTGAGATCGAGTGGAGAGGAGCTGAGATCGAGTGGAGAGAAGCTGAGATCGAGTGGAGAGGAGCTGAGATCGAGTGGAGAGAAGCTGAGATCGAGTGGCGAGAAGCTGGGATCGAGTGGAGAGAAGCTGGGATCGAGTGGAGAGAAGCTGGGATCGAGTGGAGAGAAGCTGGGATCGAGTGGAGAGGAGCTGAGATCGAGTGGAGAGAAACTGATTTGAGTGGAGAGAAGCTGGAGTCCAGGGAAGAGAGGCGGGGATCCAGGGGAGAGAGGCGGGGATCCAGGGGAGAGAGGCGGGGATCCAGGGGAGAGAGACGAGGATCCCGGGAGAGAGGCGGGGATCCAAGGGAGAGAAGCTGGGAAACAAGTGGAGGAGAAGCTAGTACCCAGGAGAGAGAGGGCGGGGGTCCAGGGCAGGGAGGCGGGGATCCGGGGCTGAGAGGCGGGGATCCGGGGCAGAGAGGCGGGGATCCAGGGGAGGGGATCTGGGGACTAGTGGAGAGGAGTTGAGATCCACTGGAGATAAACAGCGTTCAAGTACAGAGAAGCAGCGATCAGTAGGGAGAAGCTGGGGACTAGTGAGACAAGTTGGCGCGTTCAAGGATGGGGAGCATAAATGAAGAGCAAATTGAGAAAGTGGTGGAAGTGATTGGGATGAAAGATTGATAGAAATTACCAATGCTGAGATGGAAATTCCTTTTGAAAGTGTAGAGGCGAATGATGAAGAAGAGAATGAGGAAGGGGTGGGGGAGGAGGAGGATATCTTGGAAGAAGAGAATGATAATAGTGATGAATCTGTTTCTATGGAAGAGAAAGCAATTATAGAGGAAGAAGAAGAAGTGAGTGAGGAGATGGAGAATGTAAGAAGGAAAGAGGAGCAAATAGGGGATGTTTTGCAAGTCAAAGAGGAGAAATTAGAGTGAAGCAGAATGCTATTGACCCAGAAGGGGTAAATAGAGAAAGCATCTGAGCCTAAGAGAAGAAAGAGTGGGAATGAAGAGCTACTGGGAATGAAGGTGGACACCAGGACCAAAGGAAGTGAAGAAGTCTGATAAAGAGGGAAGTGGAACATTTTGGGAAGAAAGAGAAGATTTGTTAATGTGTCGATAGCTAGAGGAAAAGTGGACATTGGTTTCTTGGAAAAGAGCTGTGACTAAGGAGCTTGTAGAGAAGTGCTTGAGAAATGGATTGAGGATGGGCCAGAAAGATTTAGTTTAACAGATGATTGAGTTTATGAGACGTAGGAGAATGCATAGTGAGAAAAATGGACAGTGACAGCGGGATGAGGATAGATCATGAAGGTGGTGGAAGGAGATGTGGGCTGGAGTGATCAATGTCTGATAGAGGATCCTAAAGGATGAGGAGCTCGACAAAGGCGAGAGCAGAGATGAGAAAATAAAGAAGTGACGGAAAAAAGTAAGAAGCCATATCCCATAATAGTAATCATGTTTGTTGGACTTTAAAGTTATTTCTTCCCTGTTTCTCTCCTCTCCCATGTAGCTGATTTTACAATGCAGTGGGACAGGCGTCTCACTGGGTCCTGTGTATCTGGACCGAGCCCAGCCTCCCTGATCTTCCCTCTAGCCTGCAAATTGTATCCAGAATAACTTCCAGAATAACAGAATAGCCCTGTTTTATTTTATTTCTTGGCTGTGCTGGGTCTTTATTGCAGTACATGGGCTCTTCGTTGTGGCCCACGGGGCTTAGTTGCCCCCTGCATGTGGGATCTTAGTTCCCTGACCAGGGACTGAACACCCGTCCCCTGCATTGGAAGGCAGATTCTTAACCACTGGGCAACCAGGGAAGCCCCATGGGTTCCCCTATTTTAAATTTAGTTATTTATTTTTAAATGAAACAAAAAATATTTTTAATGATAAAAGGTACAATTCACAGAGAAGATAGACATCATAAACCATTAGCCACTTAACAACAAAGAAACATAAAGCAAAAATCAGAAGAAATGTAAGGGAAAAGAAAAAATATATAATCATAGTGAGATTTAGTAACATTTCTCTGAGAGTATGAAGTTCAGAAAAAATAAGAATAGGAGCATCTTGAATGATGTCATTAATAATTTAAATATAATAGATTTCTATTCATATTAATCTTATATCCTACACAAATAAATTTAAAATTTTGTATCTCATATGTTATTAGATGTCCATAGGACTTTTAGAAAACTGGCAAAAAGATAAACATTACTAAATTTCAAAAAATAGAATTCTTTTATTTTTGTGATTCGTTATATGTATACACATATATTATTTTGAAATTATTTTCCATTATAGGTTATTACAAGATATTGACTATAGTTCCCTGTGCTATACAGTAAACCTTTGTTGCTGGTTACATATGTATTTTTTTTAATTAGAAATCTAGCATTCTATTTATGCTAAGTCAAACAAGTGGAATCAAAGTGTCATAAATTTTTTAGGCAAAAATTCATAAGTTTTCTAATATATATATTATTATTTATATATCTGTATACAAGAGCTTTTCTACTATGCTTGATAAAGGCTTGAGAAAGTACATCAAAAAAAAAAAGAAAAGAGATAGAGAAATTGGAAAGCATAAACTAAATGAAATGGGAGCACCGAGTATGAAATAGAAGAAGTGAAACAAGCTAGATAAAAGATCCTCATATAGACCAGTTCTTTGTAAACATGGCTGCTCATTAGAAACGTATCTGGAGTTGTAGCAAAGAAAAAAAAAAGTAGCATCTGGGCATTTGTATTTTTCAAAAAATTCCAGTATAATTCTGATATGCATCTGGATTTTAAAAAGTGATTACAGGTTTTCCTATTAAATGGTAGTTTTGGTGATATAGAATTCTATTATTTTCCTGTTGACCAATCATGATACGATGGATTCCACCATTTTAATCACTTCACCATGATCACTATTTCCACGAGTTCCCCTTACCTCCACATCAAATTTGAATTGCTCATACTTGATTTGAAATTGTCTCAATTATTTTGTATTATTATTGTTTCCATTTTGACTTTTAATTATTCATCTAATCAGATGGAGTTTCCCCCTGTGTCTGTCTCCTTTGGGGCTTTCTTGTATGTCTTCCATTTGTCATCCAGCATCTACTGTCACCCCAGGGAAGAGAGGAGACTCCCTAAGTACCTAGTGTCAAAGCATCAGTATTAAGACTTGGTCTCTCCAGTAGGGACCTAAGAGGTGGTGAAAAGCAGTCATGGATAGTTAGGATGAAAGGAATACTTCACCCTTTCTCCTCCATATACTTTTAAAAATCTATACAATTTCTAAGGGGTAGAAATTTCATTATAAGTAAGTCTCATAACAAATTTATATAAATAATAGTCTTTTTTTTTTTTTAGCTGTTAAGTTTTCTGGACTTCCCTGATGGCTCAGTGGTAAAAAATTCACCTGCCAATTCAGGAGACATGGGTTCAATCCCTGTCCGGAAAGATCCCACATGCCTCAGAGCAACTAAGCCCATGTGTTACAACTATTGAGCCTGAGCTCTGGAGCCCGGGAACCTCAATTACTGAGCTCACACGCCTCATCTATTAGAGCCTGCACATCCTAGAGTCTGTGTCCTGCAACAAGAGAAGCCATCACAGTGAGAAGCATGCACACCACACCTAGAGAAAAGCCCATGCAGCAACGAAGACCCAGCACAGCCATAAATAAATACATAAAATTATATACAAAGCATGTTGGTAAACCTTTTAAAAAAAGTTTTATACACATCCCTTTATAATTTTCCCCAGTCTCCAAAAGATCTGTAAACTCTATGCCATATTTTTGAAATTATTTGTTTATTTACTTGGCTGCACTGGGTCTTAATTGAGTCATGTGGGATCTTCCATCTTTATTACAGCATGACACATCTCGTTCCCTGACCAGGGATCAAACCCTGGCCCCCTGCATTGGGACCATGGAGCCTTAGCCAGTGGACCACCAGAGAAGTCCTGCAGGTATCTTTTTGACTTATAGTTTTCTCCAGATAGATGCCCAGGAATGGAATTACAGAATCCTATGGTAACTCTGTTTTTAGTTTTCTGAGAAACCTCTATAGTGGCTGTACCAATTTATACTCCCACCAGCAGCATAGGAGAGTTCCTTTTTCTGCACACCCTCTCGAACATATTATTTGTAGACTTTTTTTTTTGTAGACTTTTTGATGATGGCCTTGCTGTTTTCTTTATGAATTTACCTGTGTGTGAGTGACTAACACAATGAACAAGTCAACTGTATTATTGTACTGTTACTGCCGTGTACAGCAAAATGTCTCAAACCAGTTATTGTAAACATGAAATCTTTTCTCTCATCTTAAAAACAAAACCTTTCATGCCCCTACATTCCTCTCTAGATACTGTCACATTTTCTTTCTTCCTGTGCTAGGCGAAAAAGTGGCCCTCCAAAGATACATTCCTTTCCTAATCCCAGGAACTTGTGAATATCACCCATGTGGCAGAAGAATGTACATTACTTTATATGGTGAAAGATGTGATTAAGTTAAAGATCTTCAGAGGAGGAACTTATTCTGGATAATCTGGGTGAGCCTGATAGGCCAGTACAAGTGTCCTTATAAGAGAGAGACAGAAAGAGATCAAACACAGGCAGAAGTAGAGGAGGCAATGTGACTCCAGAGGCAGAGACTGGAGTGAGGCGCGGGTAAGCCCCCAGAAGTTGCGGGCACAGACTGGCTTCTTCCCTACAACCTCTGCAGGGAGGTGGCCTCTGCCAGTTCCTTAATTTTGCACTTCTGGCCCCTAGAACTGTGAGAGAGTATGTTTCTGTTCTTTTAAGCCACTGTTTGTCATAATCTCTTACAGCAAGCTCTAGAAAACTAATACACTCCCTTCACAGCTAAATTCCTCCAAAAAGTTATCTACGCTTACTTTTCCTCCATTCCTTATATATATATATATATCTTTTTTAGTATTCTTTTTGTTTTGTGTGTGTGTGCTGGGTCTTCACTGCTGCATGCAGGCTTTCTCTGGTTGCGGCAAACCTGGGCCACTCTAGTTGCAGTGCACGGGCTTCTTGTTGCAGTGACTTCCTTTGTTATGGAGCATGGGCTCTAGGTGTGCATGCTCAGCAGTTGTGGTACACAGGCTTAGTTGCCCCTCAGCCCGTGGAATCGTCCCGAAACAGGGATTTAAGCCAAATCCCCTGCATTGGCAAGTGGATTCTTCCCCACTGGATTACCAGAAAAGTCCTTCTCCACTCCTTTTTATCCAGTTCTCCTATACTGAACATTTTAACATATACAGAAAAGTTAATGATTGGGCTTCCCTGATAGCTCAGTTGGTAAAGATCCGCCTGCAATGCAGGAGACCCCGGTTCAACTCCTGGGTCGGGAACATCTCCTGGAGAAGAGATAGTCTATCCTCTCCAGTGTTCTTGGACTTCCCTTGTGGCTCAGCTGGTAAAGAATCCTCCTGCATTGCTGGAGACCTGGGTTAGATCCCTGGGTTGGGAAGATCCCCTGGAGAAGGGAAAGGCTACCCACTCCAGTATTCTGACCTGGAGAATTCCATAGACTGTATGGTCCATGGGGTCACAAAGAGTCAGACGCGACTAAGTGAGTCCTTCTCCATTCCTTTTTATCTAGTTTTTCTATATTGGACATTTTAATATATACAGAAAAGTTAATGATTAGAGCAATAGGCAATAAAATATTCTAGATTCAGCAGTTACTAACAGTTTGCTCTATTTGCCTTTTCTATATATATTTTGGGGCTTCCCAGATGGTGCGCTGGTAAAGAATTCACCTGCCAGGGCAGGAGATGCAAGAGATGCAGGAGATGCAAGAATCGATCCCTGGCTCAGGAAGATCCCCTGGAATAGGAAATAGCAACCTATTCCAGTATTCTTGACTGGAGAACTCCACGGACAGAGGGCCCTGGCAGGCCGTAGTCCATGAGGTCGCAGAGTTGAACGTGAATGAGCGACTGAGCGCACACAGCACACTGTATATTTCAGTGTGTGTCTCCTAAGAATAGAGACATTCTCCTACATAGTCATAATACCTAAGCAAATTAAAAAGCTTTAATTTAATAAGTTAAAAATTAAGAATAATTCTCTAATATCATCTAACATTCAATCTGTATTCCAAAGTCCTTCCTGGTTCCCAAAATATACTTTATAATTTTTTTCCCTTGGCCTAGGATCCAAGCAAGGCTTATATGTTGAATGTGATTGTTCAGTTCAGTCGCTCAGTCGTGTCCGACTCTTTGCGACCCCATGAATCGCAGCACACCAGGCCTCCCTGTCCATCACCAACTCCCGGAGTTTACTCAAACTCATGTCCATCCAGTCGGTGATGCCTCTTTTAAATTTACATTAATCTCCCATTTCTTTTGTTTTTTAACAACTTTGATAGCTTTTTACCTAACTTGGCGTATATTCTTTTTTTTTAAACATTTATTTATTTATTTGGCTGCGTCGGGTCTCTGTTGGGTCCTGCAGGATCTTTTCTTGCCACACTGACTCCAGTTGTGGCACGTGGGCTCCAACGTGCACCAGCAGTATCAGTGCACTGGGCTTAGCTGCTCTGCAGCATGTGGGGTCTCAGTTCCCTGACCAGGGAAGGAACCCCATCCCCTGCATTGCAAGGCGATTCTTTTTTTTTTTTTTAACTTTTTTTTCAGATCATTTATTTGGCTGTGCCAGGTTTTAATTGTGGCATGTGTGATCTAGTTCCCCCACCAGGGATCAAACCCAGGCCCCCTGCATTGGGAGCCCAGACCCTTAGCCACTGGACTGCGAGGGAAGTCTCTGGCCCGTGTTCTTATAGTTGGCCAGCATTCTGGATTTATCTGATTGTGTCACTTAGCCAGATCCTCTACCAGCTACAGTCCTTGTATACTCCAAATGGAGGCTTTCAGCCCTGATTTTCTTTCTCTGGAATGAGTGATAGTCGCTCAGCTGTGTCTGACTCTTTGCAACCCCATGGACTGTAGCCCACCAGGCCCCTCTGTCCATGGAATTTGCCAGGCATACTGGAGAACACTGGAGTGGGTTGCCATATCCTTCTCCATCTTTCTCTGGAGCATTCATCTGAATCAGTTTCCCCTCTATGGTTGTTTACTATCTCTCTCCACTAGAATATAAGCTCCAGAGGGAATCAGCGTGTATCTGTTGGGTTACCTGTTCCAGTCAATTCTCTAACCAATGCATCACAGGTACTCAGCATGTAGGTGCTGTGTGAATCAGTCCTTCAATTCAGTGACTACTTGTGTCAATACTATTTAACACCTATTGAGAAATTGCTATAATAATTTATGCTGTTCCTTAGAATATCTCAGATTTTTTGAAGCCTTGAATTCCTGAAAATATCATTCCACACTTGTCTAGGCTTGCAGAGGTGTGGAATTTCCCCTAGCAATTTGAAGGCATACCTCTTTATTATCCATATCTCCCTGGCCATGAAGGGTCCAGATCTATTTTATGATTGAGTCACTGTACCCAACCAGGTGTTTGGTATATGTGGCCTGTTTTCTTCTCCTTGGATCCATTATTTCTGCTTATTTATCAGTCATAAGTTTATTTTTTTGGCCACACCATGCGAAATGTGAGATCTTAGTTCCCTGATCCCTTAGTTCAGGGATCAAACCCTTGCCCCCTGCAGTGGAAGCACAGAGTCTTAATCACTGGACCACCAGGAAAGGCCCTGGTTAGAAGTTTATAGCTTGCTGTTTCTTGCATTCTCTAGGAACTCTGATCTCATAGTTAAGGCAGTAAAGTGGAGATATTGGGTGTGGACAGAGTTGTAAAGATAAACTACAGAAGGCTCAAACCTATCAGTAGGATCGTCTTAGCAAATGAGGATAGCTAACATTGACTGAATTCTTATAATAATCAAAATAATCTCGTAGGTACTATACTGAGCACTTAACATATTCTCTATCATATAATCCTTCCAACAACCCTCTAAGATAAGAACTGTCAGTCTCTCAGCTCTACTTAACTAGAAACTGCCTGGGCCAGGCCCGGAGCCAAGGCAAACCTGAACCCAGAACTGCATGGGGAACCATTGTACTGAATTGCTTCTGCTGTTGCTAGCCGAGTCTGACAACCTGTTCTAGCCTTTCACAGCATGGTCTGCCATTCTGGCTAGGAGTCAGGGAGCAAGGTTGTGGAGCCACCTGTCCGTTCATTCAATAAATGCTTGTTTCTTAAAAATTATTATTATTTTTTTTTTGCCATGCCACGTGGCATGCAGGATCTTAGTTCCTGGACTAGGGATCAAATCTGTGCCCCCTGCAGTGGAAGAATGGAATCTTAACCACTGGACCACCAGGGAAGTCCCAGTGAATGCTTGTTGAATGAATGCTTCAGAGGCAAGTTAAGAACATAAATGCCAAAAGACAATGATGTTTATTTTCTTCCTCAGACCTCTGCCTTCCCAAGATTAACCACTCTGGGCCTCCTCTGGTGATATCTGAGTGTAGAGAAACTGTTGCCCCTCTTCTAAGAGGCATGCACAGGCACCCAGTCAAGACGGACAGTTTTCTGTTACGTGAGTCTCTCAGATTGCGCTTCACAGTATATAAACTGTGAACTAAATCATCAGACTTGTTCTTTGGCTGAATTACATTTTCTCCTGGAATATGAGATGCATTCCACTGAGACCACAGAAAGAAAAAGTGAAGATCAAGACACCATGACACCACCTTGTGTAAGTGCAGATATTCTTAATCATCTGAGTAGCTAGAACTTTATATAATATATATATATTTTTACTAAACTTTACCAAAATGTGCACATTACAGGGAATTGTGGGCTCTTGGGTGATTTTATATGTTTTTATTATTCTTTCTTTGCATATTCCCAAAGATCCCTGTTTTTGTCTTTTCCTTTTTGGCCACAAATTGCGACAGTTGGAACTTCCCTGACCAGGGGTTGAAACTGTGTCCCCTTCAGTGACAGCTTGGAGTCTTAACCACCGGACTACCAGGGAAGTCCAAGATCCCTGTTTCTAACAACAAGTTGTATAAAAGTGGCATTATTGTATGGCTTTTGTTCAAGTGCCCTCTTGGTCCCATTAATTCATTCAGCCAACACTGAACACTCACCAACGTGCTAGCTGGAAATACAACAAATATCAGGGACCAGGTTCTTACCCTCAGCTTCCTGTCTGTCTCATCCCGAGAGAGATGCCTTAGTAAACCAGTTACCACGCACTGTGAGAGGACTTGAAGGGACCTGTGTACTCTGCCTGGTGGGAAATGCAGAGGAGGCAGGGTGACTGCTTAGAGAGGTGATCCCAGAAGGCTTCCTGGTGGAGATGACCATTTGGGGCTGGACTTAGCAGGGTGAGAAGGGGTTGACATTGGGTGAGAAGAGGACAACAAACATTCTAAGCAGGAAGAATAGTGTTGCCAACGTATGATGACCAGAAACCATGTGACTCACTTGGGAAAAGGTGAAAAAAGTAGTTTGGTGTAGCTGGAACAGAGAGAGGATTATAGAGACTGGGAGGAGGTGAGCTGGGGGTGGGGGGAGCCTTGCATGCAAGAATAAGGAAACTGGCCTTTGTTCTGTAGGTGACAGGGAAAAAGACTCCAGCATGTCTGCTTTTCATCATTTGCTGAGCAGAGATTGAGTCAGCTGGGAGCAGCATGGGAGTGGGTCAAAATGGGACACTAAGTAGGTCCCTGGCACAGAGTCCCCTGCTCAGGAGGTCTGTTCATTAGATCACTGGAATGAACAGTTCAGAAGTGAGAGGATGAGACTAAAAACTAAGGCACAGAAAATGGGGATGAGAACAAGAGGACAGACTGGAGGATAAATCCTATTTGACAGAATTTGCTGATTAATTTTGAATGATGGTGATGAGGGAGACACCAGGCTTACAACTAATCATAGCTGATGTCTTTCACCAAATGCCTACTTTGCAGGTAGATTCTTTGCCTGCAGTATCTCCTTTTCTCCCATAATCACCATATGAGAGGAGTTATGTTATTATCTGCATTTTATAGATGAGGAAGTTGGGCCCTGGAGTGGTCAAAGTGTCTAGGCAGGTATATCACTTTGAATCCAAGGATTTGAACCCAAGGGAAGGAAGGAAAGCAACCACCAGGCACAGTTAAAGAGTGGCAGATTCAGGCTCCCCAGATTCACAGCCAGGCTGCCTGAGGGCCATATTAGGCCACAGATGTGTACTGCTTGGCCCATATTTTTTTTTCAAATGAATTTTTAGAAGTTCTTTTTTTTTTTTTTTTGATGCAACCAGTTTTAAAGTCTGTTGAATTTGTGGCAATATTGGTTCAGTTTTATGTTTTGATTTTTTGGGGAGGGGCCATGCAACATGTGGGGGATCTGAGCTCCCTGACCAGGGATCGAACCCACATCCTCTGCATGGACAGGCAAAATCTTAACCACAGGACCGCAAGGAGAGTCACTGGGCCCATAGAATATTCTGAAAGCAGTTTTTAGAACTAATTGCTGATGTTTAAAAATAGAGTACCTATTAAAACCTGGGTTTCTGGTTTTTCCTGAAAAGTAAGAAGCTCTGGCTGCCCGGGCCCGTAGAGCAACTCTTGCTGCCCATCTGCCTTGCGTTTGGCGGCTGTGGACCAGAGCCCGCCAGCCTGCCTGGGTCCCTGCCCCCCTGCAGATGCTCAAGTTTGCTGGTTCAGTTTGACACCAGGCCGTGCCTGCTCACTCGATCTCATGTCAAGCCCAGGCCTCCAGCTGATGGCCAAATACTCTTTCTGAATGTTAGGGAATATAAGATAAAAACAGTAATGCATTTTGCTTTGTTTTTTCTTCCATGCTGTGGGAATTGAGAAAAAGTAAATACCCCCCCATGCTTGAGTGCCCACAAGGAGGAGGTTTACCTACAGGCCAAAGGTCAATGGTCATAGTTCCCGGAAACAACACCCATTAAAATGAAGTGTCAATCACCCCTTGGAAAATGGCCAAAGTAATGAGAGCTATGCAAATCGTGTTGTGATTTTTTTGTGTGTGTTTAATTTGTTTTGTAATTGATTAATTTGCTTGAATTTTTAAAAAGTTTTTTTTTTTTTTTTTTTTTGCTGTGGACCATTTTCAAAGTTTTTATTGAATTTGCTACAGTATTGCTTCTATTTAATGTTTTGGGTTTTTGGCTGTGAGGCATGTGGGATTTCAGCTCCCCAATCAGAGATGGAACCCATTACTCACTGCTTAGTGAAGTCTTAACTACTAGACCGCCAAGGAAGTCCCTGCTGAAATTTTCAGCTGTGAACTTTGAACATATTATAAGGAAGTTTTTGGAGAAAACATGTGTGTGTGTGTCATAGCTTACATAGCTTGGAATTCTCTGTAGACATTCAAGTTCAGAACATTTTTTAAAGGTTTTTGCAATTTACTAAAGGTTGAAACGTGTTTCTGTTCCATTTAGTTAGAATGTGAGGCACAGGATGACAAACAGGTATCTGTCCACGTTAACTATTTTGTTCCATCTAAGATGTAACAAGGGCCATAGCAGCCACCAGTTTGGACAAATGATAGATTTTATGTTTGTGTGAGATTGTTTGCAATTTGTAAACTGCACTTAAGAGACCCAGGTGCAAACAGGTGCAAGGAAGAGAGGAGACAGCAGAGCTTTAGAGTTTGGCTCCTAATCTGTGTCCTGTATGCGACCCCAGAAGGTTTTCCTCTGTGCTTGGCTGCCTGACTCAGGGACTGAAGGAAGGCGGCAGCTGCTGCTCCTGGGCACGGATTTCTCAGAGGCCACTGGGCACTCCTCTGGGATGGCCACTGGGTCTCAGAGGTTCATTGTCCATCTTGCAAGGGTTATCGTGTTGTCAGACCACCCTGACCCAACTCTTAAGAGGTCTGCCCTGGGATCTTCCCCCTAGTGGGCCCAAATTAATCTCACAAGGTTTGCACTGCAGATCAATTTGATCTCAGGAGCTATTCCTACCCTGATTACTTAAGGCTTGAGAGGTCACACTCTGGTGCTCCTTGGACTCTGACTCCTGCCCAGCACATTCTCCTTCCTCCCTTCCTCTCCTCCTCAGAAATTCTCCACCCCCAGTCCCCTGGTGTGCACACCCAGGGTGGGACCTGGATGTGTGTTGTGGTCAGTTCTGCCATTTTTGGCAGTATCGCCTGGAATCCATCATGTCTTATTGATATCATATAGACAAATGCCCGTATTAGGTGGATGGCACCATGCTGAGCCAGGGACACAACAGACAGGTGCCCCACCCTTGGGGACAAGAGGAACTTGTCCCCAACTTGGTACTTTATTTCAGTCACATTATAATTGGCTCAGTGGTAAAGAATCCACCTGCCAACACAGGAGACTAAAGAGACACAGATTCAATTCCTGGGTCAGGAAGATCCCCTGGAGAAGGAAATGGCAACCCACTCCAGTTTTCTTGCCTGGAGATTCCCACAGAGGGGCCTGGAAGGCTACAGTCCATGGGGTCGCAAAGAGTCAGACATGACAGCACACACACATATTGTAATTTCATTTTTGTAGTATCACCTATAAAACCTAGACTCCCCCAAAGATCCAGACAGGTTCTTGGTAAAATTCTACTGCTTCTTCATTCTTTGACAAGTATTTCTTCAGCACCTATCAGGCACTATTCCAGAAGTCAGGATTGTAACAGAGAACAAAGCTGACGAATACCCCTGTTCTGTTGCTTATGCTATTGTGGAAGGAGACAGAAAACCTGTGTCCATATGTAACATGAGCTAAGAATTTTTGAGAAAAACCAAGCAGGGTAGCAGAGAGAAAATGACAGAGGGGACTGGCTGGACTGTGTTTTTTGGAGAAAGTGGTTGGGGAAGGCCTTTCTGATGAGATGACTCTCCAAGTCAGGCCCAGAAAGGGGTGAGAGAGAAGCAACTGGTTGGAGGAAGTCCTTTTCAGGCAGGAGGCTGAGGGAACAGCGCCTCCCAGTGGTGAGCGCTCCTAGCCCGTCTGAGGAATAGGAAGTCACTGTGGGAACATCCGGGCTCCTCGGTTTCCTCCTGGGCAAATCCATGGGCCGGTTGAGAGGCACAGATGAATCATTTACATGGAGACATTTAAGTAAACCATCAAACACTGTATCAAAGTTATTCTCTTTATATTGACTTCATCAAATATTTGTAGAATGCCTAAATCATCATGGATCATAATTATTTACGATTCTGGCCTTTCATTTTTTTTTTTTTTATTATTGAGGTGAAATCCACATAACGTATAATTAACCATTTTAAAGTGTATGATCCAGTGAAATTTAGTGCCTTCAGGTGATTGTGCAACCATTACCTCTATTTAGTTCTGAAATTTTTTCATCACCCTGCCCTTTCATTTGTAAAAAAAAAAAAAAAAAATTATTTATTTGGCTGCACAGGAGTCTTAGTTGCAGCATGCAGGATCTTCATTTGCAGCGTGTGGGGTCTAGTTCCCTGACCAGGGGTTGACCCGGGGCCTGCTGTGTTGGGAGAACAGAGTCTTAGCCACTGGGCCACCTGGGAAGTCTCTCATTTTTAATATTAGTTTGTCACCACTCTTTTTTTTAATTTGTAATTAATTTATTTGACTGTGCTGGATCTTAGCTGCAACATGGGAGATCTTGAATTTTTGTTGCCATGTGGGATTTTTTTTTTTTTTTTTTTCTTCTTTTTCAGCTGTGGCATGCAGGATCCTATGTGAGATCTAGTTCCCCAACCAGGTGTAAGGCTAGGTCCCCTGCATTGGGAGCATGAAGTCTTAGCCACTGAACCACCAGGAAAGTCCCTGTTAGCATTCTTGAAAAAGGATTGTTCCCCCCATATCTGACTGTGCCCTTTCTGGCTGGCCTTTACCAATTCTTGTGATTCATCTATGTGTTTATTCAATAGATATTTATCTCACATGTGTTGTGCAGTAGGCACCATGCTGGTAGGTACCGGTAATACAGAAGACACACAGGTGCCCGAATTTAGGGGACTCATAATCCAGTGGAGGATTTAGACACTAACCATAAATTATCAGAAAATTGATTTAAATCATGATAAATGCTTTTTTTTAAAAAGTGCTTCCAGAATTACTCTTAAAGCATTTGTGAAGTTATTAAAGCTACCAGAAGTGAGGTGCCACTAGCTACTAGAGCTTAGAATAACATGACTAAATTGTTTTTATGATTGTGCCCTTGGTTCAAAGACACTGGAGAGAAAGATCACCTCAGGAAAGTGACTTGGATGTTGTCAGGGCAGAGAGCAGAACGGCAGGCAGAGGTGAACACACTGGTACTTCATTCATTTCCTCCTGATAACAGCCGTTTGCAAGGCCAGATACTGTTACCGACCACTTCCATTTTATAGATGTGGAAACTGAAACTTAGAAGGTCCTGCCTCGCCTGAAGCCACCTGGCGGGCCTTATAGCCAATGTCTCCCTTCAGCCGTCTATCCGGCAAAGCTGAAGAGCATTTTGTCCAATAGGGGGCAGTCGCGCATCTGGTTGGAAGAAGGCGTGCACGCCCGCGCCGGGCCTGCTCCAGACTTCCAGGAGAGGGCGCTGCTGGGCTGGCTTCGGAGTCGCCTGGCCGGATCTCCCTGGGTCCTGCCCTCCTGCCCCCTACCCGCCCACCTTCTCACCAAGACGCCTGACCCAGCAAGCCCTCAGCACCCTCGGGCCTTTTCTTACACACTGATGTGTGCATCTGTGTTTTCCTAGATGATTGTTTCTTAATCACGCTGTGGAATAACAAATCAGTAACCTAGTCACCTCAAGTGATGAGCTAGTGGTCACCAAAACACGGGGAATAGCCCCCTGGGCAGGAGCCACAGAAAATGCTAGCGTGGTCCTCGCGGCCACGTGGCGCAGCGGTGCCACCATGGTGCCGCCGTGGCACGTCCGTCATGTAGGCACAATCGTGGGGTTTTTTTCAGGCGGGATGACCTGGCAACATTTCCACCCCACCCACAGCTAGTTTCGCTTTCCTAATGTTGTTAAAAAGTACCTTCTAACTGAAGTAGGGTGGTTGAACAGGTTCCAACATTTTACTTAGCTTTTCTATGTGATCATTGAAGATTTCTCCCTTCTAGTGGGCCTTTTTCCTACTCTCTCTGGAAGAAGACCAGGACTGTCACCTTTGGCATTTGTCCAAAGTCCAGGTCCTAATAGCTTTTGGACTGCGGTTTTGGAAGAATTGCTTTTTAATCTGGAAAGTGCCAGCCTTATACAGAGCAGTAACACGTCCTGCCAAGAATCGTCAGTAGGCGGAGCTATGCTCATGTTCTGCTGACCTATCTCTTTTTAAAGGGGAAGGGGGCTGATTTGGTGGGGGGTGGGGGGGAGAAAATTGTGGATAGGTCAGTTTGGAAGATTGTATGAACCTTTGCTTTCTTCAACGTGATAAACTCTGGTTTACCAAAAAGAGCAGGCAGTGGGAGGAAACTGAGGTGTGAAGTGATTGCGAGATCCCTGCGTTCACCTACTAAGCTGAGTGCAACAGAGAAAGGCTTCTTTGAGCCGTGCTGTGGGAAGCCATGTGGCATCAGCTTTTGGGACAATCTCAATTTCTGAGGCAGAAGACACTGGTCCTTTGCTGAGTGCATCAGACTGCCACCAATTCTCCGTTCTGAAAATGTGGCCATCAGAGAGGCCTGTGAGCAGCGCTGTGAAACAGTTGTTACCTGCTCAGGAATGACCTTACCCAGGCCGTAAGCTCCCTGCAGGATTCCTCCACTTCCCTTATCATGCAAGTCTTTTGGTAATAATCACCTGCATTTGTAGGACCTTAAAGAATTTTTTATACAACAAGACACAGATTGGTTATTGACCTTTTTTTTCAGTTTAGGCAACAAACCTCTTCTTTGGTGATTAAAAAAAAAAATCATAGATGAAAAGAAAAGGAAAATGCAATGGAGATCAGTTCTAGGAAAGAAAAGAAAATTATTTGTGTCAGCAGTCCCAGCTGAGGCACACAAACCTGGGAAGACTTACCCTTTTTACAGGAATAGTCTTCTCTTTACCAGAGATTCATGCTTGGACTTATTTAAATATGAGACTCTTCTGGAGGATGTAAGTAGGTAGGAGGATAGACAAACCAGAGGATAACTATCCAAAGCTGTTACTAGTGGAGGACGTCTTAAATGAAAACAAAGGGTCTGATTACCAGTGAGTCAGGAAGGGCTGAGATCTCCATTTAGAAAACCCTGACCTGTGCAGACATCAGGGCAGGTGCATAAAGCCAGGTGTAGCCAGGCTGGCATGATCAGTCCCACAGGAGCGCCTCAAAGCAGAGGCTGTGGCCTTTTAGAGCTCCTCACTGCTGTGGTTTCTTGTTCAAAACACTCAGTGACTGTCAGACCCACATGTTGACTGGTCAGATTTGATGCATTTATAAGGAGAACGATCCATCCACTCGTGACCCAATCTGGTGCCGAATCAGAACGTGACGCTTCTCACCCCTCTCGCCTCTGGAAGAGGACTGAACAAGAAGGCAAAAGCTTCACATGCCCAGAGGCAAACAGATGCTACAGAGATGAATTTTTTAAAAAAGAAATAAAGCGGGCTTAATCTGGGAGTTCGATCACCACGAAGAATGTGTTTCTATTTCATCACTCAGTTTCTGGTTCCGCCTTCCAGCTCAGACCTGTGTGTGCAGCGGCGGCTCCGGAAGCGCCTTCACTCTCAGCCCGTCTCCTTGCCCCCCGGGCACAGTCCCTCACGCGCACCTGGGCTGCTTCCTTCCAGGACACCCCCTTTCCTGAGTCCTCCTCTGAACCTACCAAAGACAGACAGATTGGGACGGCACTCTCGGGTGGTGCTAGTCTTCCCGAAGGTTGTGCTCACCCCTCGGAAGAACTTCTGCTTGGTGATATTTCCGAGGAGTCCAGGGAGGCACCGCTTGGACACTGATTCAGTCGGGAGGAAGGTAGCACAGCTTTTCGATGCCTATCTAGTCCAGCTCAGTCAGCCTGGGGAAGGGCAGGTGTGTGTCTCCGGCTGCTGTGGGAGTGAGGGAGTGGCTTTAGTAACTTTTGCACCAAGAATCCTTCGGATATTATGAGGTTTCTCCTCAATTCCCTCATCTTAAAGTTTTTACCCACTCATGCAGCATCCATAGGATTGGGGCTTCTCTTTTGTCTTGGATATATGCATCTTCTTTTTACAAATTACGTTTTTTAAAAACAACTTTTATTTATTTGTTTGTTCAGAATTTCTGGCTGTACCCTGCTGCATGTGGGATCTTAGTTTCTGGGCAAGTGATTGAAACCCCACCCTCTGCATTGGAAGGCAGAGTCTTAACCCCTGGACCGCCACGCAAGTCCAGTCTTAGTTATATTCTCAAAGGAAAACTCACGAGAATGACAGACTCTGAAAAACACAATGCAAAGAGGAGGCTCAGGCTGTCAGGTCAGATCCAAGCGTGCAGGTTGGGGGCATAAGGAGAACAAATCTGCATTATTGACCAGTGAAGAAT
Organism: Cervus elaphus; assembly: GCF_910594005.1. Lineage (NCBI taxonomy): Eukaryota > Metazoa > Chordata > Mammalia > Artiodactyla > Cervidae > Cervus > Cervus elaphus. The sequence goes on from NC_057816.1 coordinate 6,997,849, forward strand.
TCCCTCTAAATAATCTTTAAAAATAAATATCATTTCCTCCTTTTATTTGCTTATTTATGGCTGTGCTGGGTCTTCGTTGCTGCAAGTGCTTTCTCTGGTTGCAGTGAGTGGTAACTACTCTTTGTTTAGGTGCGTGGGCTTCCCATTGCGGGGGGCTCCGCAGTTGCGGCTCCCGGGCTCTAGACACCGGCTCAGTAGTTGTGGAGCCTGGGCTTAGTTGCTCTGCAGCATGTAGGATCATCTCAGACCAGGGATCGCACCCGTGTCTCTTGCACTGGCAGGCGGATTCCTTACCACTGAGCCACCAGGGAAGCCCCCCACCCAAATGATCTTTGAAAGGAATGGAACCAAGGGCGTAAGTCAGAGTATATGTAGCGGCCCTGGTTAGGAGGTTGTCTGTCCCATCTGTTAACAGATAGTTGCATGATGGGGGCAGCAAGCCCTGAACATCAGCAGTGCTCTGTAAAAAGAGCTGACAAAGTATTCAGCTACAGACTTGCTCTGCCTTCTTGTCCAGGCTGGCATGTGCCAGAAAGAGAGTGAAATATTGAAGGGGCAGCCCAAGTGTGAGTTCTGCAGAACAAACCGCCTGGAAAGGGAGAGCACCTTTAGATCCAGAGGAGCAGCGAGGGCCCAGATGAATGACGTTACCCACGTGTGCCTCCCTCATGGGGAGCCCCGAGACTGTGGCTGTTTGGGGCTCAGAGTCACACGTGGGACACTCCAGCTGACAGTGTGGTTTCCTGCCCTACACGTACCCTGTCAGCAGGATACCGTTGACATGATTTGCTTGCCGAATTATGGCACATCATGCACAATATCTTTTAAGTTCAATTAAATTAATGTTTAGAAATACTGTAGGTAGAAGAGGCCAGAAAAGCACTATAGTAAACAGTGATTACTGAGATCAGAGTGCCTGGAACTTGAGCACCTTGTGGATTTGTAAGAGTTATCCAGAACAAGTCCGTGTCTCTTCTAGGAAGCATGTAAGTTCCTGAAGGAGATCAGCACTGATTGAGCTATTTCAGGTAGCTCAGGGCAGACTAAGGAGGGGAGGAAAGAGAGAGGACATCAGAAAACATCTCTGAATACCAGGAGTTGTTACCTCCCTCTGCAAAAACACCAGGGGCTGAATTGTTTGGGTCAGTTACGTAGTAAAAAAGACAGACTGAGGCAGAAACCCTGGGCGCAGACTTTGGAGGCCACGTCCAGGGAGGAGAAGCCCACAGCCGCCTCTTTGACTTCACAGGTGACGTAGCTGAACCCCAGACCTCACTGTAAGATGTGGAGTCACTCTAAATTTATAAGCTTATTAAACTCACGTGTTTGACTGTCTACACAGTCCTCCTTTAGAGAAAACACACAGAATGCTTCCAGCCACACCTTCTTAAACCACTTGGCTGACAATTTTTTACTTCTAATTACTCTAGTGAGCGTCTCTGTTATTTACAAAGTTTGGGGAAGGCGGGGGTGGGAGTGTAGAGGGGTCAAATTCAGCCCATCTTTTGGAGTCAGTCTGAACTGTCAGAGACCAGAGTAGAGGACCCCTGTCTCCCTCTCTCGATTTCTCTCTCTCTCACACACACACTTACACACGCATGCACACCCTCAACTATCTGATTTGCTGTGGCCCTGGGGCCAGGGTCAGGGTTTTTTAGTTTGTTTACACTTTTTCATTAGCTTCCTAGTTCACCCCAAAGCTCCCCCTCTCCATTCACTTTAAAAAAATTTTTTAAAAATAAAAAATAAAAATTAAAAAAATTTTTAAATTTATATGGCTGTGCTGGGATCTAGTTCCCTGACCAGGGATCGAACCTGGGCCCCCTGCCTTGGGAGCATGGAGTCTTAGCTACTGGACCACCAGGGAAGTCCCCCCATTCACTTTTTTTCCCCCCATTCACTTTTGTTTCAGTAAAATGAGAAGGCTTCTTCTTCCCTTTCCTTTTTTTTTTCTTTCTTTTGTTAGTTGTTGGCCAGATCAATGAGACGCTTGTCATAAAGTAGTTAGAAGTATTTTAGGAAGAGCATGGCCTGACTCGCTATGGCACTTGGGTCAGTTCACAAATCTCCACAGTCCAGGGCTTCCTTCTGTGGCCTTGGGGTTGGGGCCCGAGAGCAAGGAGCAGATGCTCTGGACACAGCCCCAGGTGGTACTGTGGGTGGGTCGGCATTGCTCCTTCCTGACCTTGGCCTTGACACTGAGCCCCAGAAGTGGGATAAACAGTGATTTGACCCTTCTTCAGCCACCCCTGCATGACTTGCCAGGCCGCACAGTTCCCACCTGTGTTCCAGGAACAGAGGCAGAATGAGAAGAGTGTTTCCTCTGATGCAGGTTGACAAGATGTTTTCAAGGATGAGGCAGCCGGGATCGGGGGAGCCCCACTCCCTTGTATGTAGAGGCGTCAGAGTTCTGACGGGAGGGCACAAGGACACCCCTCCTTCCTGGGGGCTCTCACTCAACACAGCCAGTTAGACAGCCAGGGGCCGGGGACCAGGGGCCATCGAGGTAAACTGCAGGCCTCGTAAGCGAATGCTGTTGTCCCTCCCGGGCTGGCGACAGCGTGGCCTGCCGCAGCGGGAGCGTGACTGAGGGGCAGCTGTGCTGGGCAGGCGGCCCTCCCCACACCAGCTCCCCCGGGGCGTGTCTTCACTAAACCTGTGCTGTCTGTGACTGTCAGGCCTCTTCCAAACTACCTTCCCTCATGGGTCATGAGGAGCTGGGTTTCTTTTTTTTTTAAATTAATTAATTAATTTTGATTGGAGGCTAATTACTTTACAATATTGTGGTGGTTTTTTGCCATACACTGACATGAATCAGCCACGGGTGTACATGTGTCCCCCCGTCCCGAATCCCCCTCCCACCTCCCTCCGGGTTGTCCCAGACCAGCCCTGAGCGTCCTGTCTCATGCATCGAACTTGGACTGGCTATCTGTTTCACATATGGTAATATACGTGTTTCAGTGCTTTTCTCTCAATCATTCCATATTTGCCTTCTCCCACAGAGTCCAAAAGTCTGTTCTTCACATCTGTGCCTCTTTTGCTGTCTCACATATAGGGTCATTGTTACCATCTTCCTAAATTCCATTTATGTGTTAATATACTGTATTGGTGTTTTTCTTTCTGACTTACTTCACTCTGTATAATAGGCTCCAGTTTCATCCACCTCATTAGAACTGACTCAGATGCGTTCTTTTTAATAGCTGAGTAATATTCCATTGTGTATATGTACCACAACTTTCTTATCCATTCGTTTGCTGATGGACATCTAGATTGCTTCCATGTCCTAGCTATTGTAAACAGTGCTGCAATGAACATTGGGGTACACATGTCTCTTTCAATTCTGGTTTCCTCAGTGTATATGCCCAGCAGTAGGATTGCTGGGCCGTATGGCAGTTCTGTTTCTGATTTTTTAATGAATCTCCACACTGTTCTCCATGGTGGCTGTACTAGTTTGCATTCCCACCAACAGTCTAAGAAGGTTCCCTAACCTCTACACCCTCTCCAGTATTTATTGTTCATAGGCTTTTTGATGGCAGCCATTTCTGACCAGCATGAGATGGTACCTCATTGTGGTTTTGATTTGCATTTCTCTGATAATGAGTTTTGTTGAACATTTTTTCATGTTTGTTAGCCATCTCTGTGTCTTCTTTGGAGAAATGTCTGTTTAGTTCTTTGGCCCAGTTTTTGATTGGGTCATTTAAGGAGCTGGGTTTCTTATGAGCATTCAATCTGCATCCCTAGAGAAGGAACCAGTGAACCCAGGACAGCCTCAGGAGCTGTCCTCAGGAGCCTCAGGAGAGCCCCAAGGACACAGGAATCTTCTGGAGACAATGGAGTTCAGGGGGTTTGTAGAATTGAGCCCAGACTCCAGTGGGAGCTCATTAAACCCTGTTGAGAGGAACCTGGCAATTGTTTGAGGAAAGGGAGACAGAGAAGAGGCTGAGGAAATTGTGGAGCTGGAGGACGACAGGAGGAGAGGCTTAGTTATGCTAATTAATTAGACTCACTTGAAGGGAATAAAACTTTCATTGGGTGGCCAAAAGGAGTTCTTAGCAGAAAAAAAATTGCAAACTTCTGCACTGGGGATTGAGAAAGGTGTGATGGGCCAATGCCTTAGAAAGGAGGGAGACAAGGAATCCCCATCAAGTGGTTAGAAATAAGTACTTTCACTGCTGAAGTGAAGTGAAAGTCACTCAGTTGTGTCCGACTCTTTGTGACCCCATGGCCTATACAGTCCATGGAATTCTCCAGACCAGAATACTGGAGTGGGTAGCCTTTCCCTTCTCCAGGGGATCTTCCCAACCCAGGAACTGAACCCAGGTCTCCCACACTGCAGGCAGATTCTTTATCAAGTGAGCCACACAAGGGAAGCCCTTCACTCCTAAGCCAGGGTTCAATCCCTGGTCGGGGAACTAAGATCCTACAAGCTGCATGGCTAAGCAAAAAAAAGAAAAAAAACCAAGGGCCGGCAGGCTTCCCAGTCATGAGTGGATGTCTCCTGTGTTTCTGCCAATAAAATGTGCCATTTTGATGTCAGGTAACACTTAAGTGTTTTTGTGTGCATGTGTGTGGTCGTCTGCTGAGCAATTCTGAGTTTTAAGAAAATGTTGGTGAAGTCCGCAACCCACAGTTCCCGTCGCCGAGCTTCCGCCCAGGCCATGCTCGGGGGCCCTTGCTCCCGGCCCCTCGCCCTAGAGCATGTCCTTCTGTCAGGACCCTTGCCCTTCCTCCAGGAGAGCTGGGCTCCGGCCCTGACGCGTGGGGCAGGGGGAGGCGCAGGAGAGTCCTCTCCTCTGCGGTGTCGTTGCCACCAGTCGTTGAAGGCTTTGCGCTGAACCAAGATGACGTAGGGGTGACACCACGCGCCAGGAGCGGGAGCTTGCTTGCCTCGAGTTACAGGAGCAGAGAGAAAGGCTTAGTTCCGGTTGGCACCTTCAGCCTCAGTCAGAGGGTGACAAGAGCCTCAGAGGCTGGCTGGATGTCTGAATGTCGCTCTGCTCACTTGGATGAAGGGACTGGCTCTCTGGGAATTAGAGGCACAACTGGGGCTTTGACTAGATTTTTAAGATAAAATTGGCAAGGACACGATACGGAAACCCAGGTTACCATTTTAATCCCAAACTGCTTCCTCTGGAGAATTGGCATAGCCGGTGGCTGGGACCACAGGCTGAGCCTCTTTGCAGGTGGCTGGGCGCACTCAGGGCTCAGGTTACCAGGCAGGTGGTGGGTCACCTTTGTATGCAGAGAACAACCCATTTTCACTTGTTCCAAACACTGACCCATTTCTCCCTGTTTGTTCTTGCGGTTGCTCATGTCTCGGGATCCCTGAGGCCAGAAATCCACTCCTTCTCTCAGAGATGGGGAGCTAAGCTGGGAGGGACTGGACACTTCGGAGCAGAGTGTTCTGTGGGCTGCTTGGAGAGAATGGCCCAGATGCAGGCCAGACCCGTGGTTACAGCACCCCTCTGCGTCCCCCAGGGGAGGAATACGGCCGAGTTGGCATCAGCCTTCCAGCCAGTCCTTGTTCACAGCTTGGAGCCAACTTGGTTCCCTCTTTCGTGGGAGATAAGGCAAGAATAGATTTGTTTGTCCAGGTGCAACCTGTCCAACGGCTGTCGTGGGCACAGGAGTGTCTTCAGGGCGTAGTGTCAGATCCAGGCCCCCCTGACATCTCTATTTTCGATCTGGGTGTGCTGTAAACAGCGGGTTGATTCAAAACTGGGAGGTGTCGGGAAACCCCTTGGGCAGGAGATTTCGAAATGAGATTCGGATTAGAAACACAGTGGGGTGAGGTTCTCAGGAATGAAGGAGACCAGGAGAAACTCTCGTCCTGGCACTTGGCTGGATAGCGGGGACAAACAAAAAGCCGAGAAGCGCCTAGAACAGGAGGGAGGCTGCTGAGCTGAGCAGGAATGCCGGACAGCCCTTGCCGGTGTCTCCCCGCTGCTTCCGCCTCAGAGGCAAGAGGATGTGACTCTGTTCACCAGGCGAAACCACACAGCCGAGCAGCGCTTTCAGTCTAGGCATGTCGGCACCAGCAAGGCCTGGATACATCAGAGGCTCCCGCAGATCGGGGAGGGGCCTGGGGGCCAGGAAGTAGGGCTGGCAAGAGTACCGTGAGAAAAAGTCAGAGAAAGATTTTAAATGGCTTGTTGGATAATTGAGGAAGGGACTAGTGAGGGGGCGAGGAGAAATGTGCATGAACCCTCAGGCTTGGTGGCCCCGGGAGGAGGGGGCGGCTCCCCCACTCCCCGCTACTGACCAGTGTCCGTCTGTGCAACCTCAGCACACGGTTGCCCTCTGTGCTGTAGCTCAGGCATCGGGTCACTCCGAGTATCTGTGACATGAAGAGCACAGATGAAGCTGCTGGCTGAACCCAGAACCAGAGAGAGGTGGACAAAGGGAGAAGGGGGGATACTGAGCATCGAGGAGAGGAAGAGCAACCAAAATGACCCCAAAGAAGAAAAGGGGGTGAGCAGAAGGAAAGGCATCCTAATAGGAGCAGAAAAGCAAGAAAAGAAGCGTGAAGACGAAGCACGTCATTTGGAGGACTTGGGGAGGAGCAGTTCAGAAGGCGTCTCCAGGTACTTCCCTGGTGGTCCCATGGCTAAGACTCCCCGCTCCCGAGGCAGGAGGCCTGGGTTCCATCCCTGGTCGGGGAACTATGATTCCCCGACACGCCGCAGCTAAGACTGCCCACAGCCAAATAAATAAAAATGAATACTAAAAACAAGACTGAGTCTCCAAACATGGTCAGTATTAGAAAGCTTGTCAGCAATAAACCCCCTTCTTCTAGTGGGATGCAGAAAGTGGTGCTCTTGGAGGATGTTTGAGGCCACCCTGCATGAAAGCTGTGAAAGGCGCTGTAGGAGCCAGCTCCCTGGTTCTGAACAAGAGGGGCTTGTGATTCAGGGGCGTGCCCGCCTCCTCCACCCACAGGCCGTGGCTTCCCCCATCTCGCGCAGGGTGGGGACCCATCCAACCGGAACCACCACCCAGCCTCTCCCAGTCTCCTTAGATGACGAGTGTGGCATCCTTGGTCCACCCACCTCAGCCCCCAAGCATTTTGCCAGAACATCAGTAAACAACTCTAGGATGCCTTTTCATCCATCTTCTCCTCCTTTTCACCGCCAGCACCAGACTACCAGGGAGTCCTTATCACTTGTTACATATTCTTTCCTCAAAGAGTAGACAGTGAATCGCTGCACACTTTCCTTCAGGCTCATTTTATTTTCATTTTTACGTGCTATGACCGGACCGGGAAATCCGAGAGTTTTCCTGAACCACATATGGACACTTGCCCCTCAGTTCCCACAGGTCCAGCGCAGCCCTGACGGCAGCAGCTGGCCAGCTTTCTTGCTCAGGCTCAACCAGAGGTGAATGTTATTAATTACAACAGCTAACATTTGTTTAGGGCTTTTGTGGGGTTGGGGTGCTCACTGCGAGGCAGGTGGGTTCTTAGTTCCCCAACCAGGGATCCAATCCATGCTCTCTGCAGTGGAAGTGCAGAGTCTTTACCACTGGACCACCAGGGAAGTCCCTGTTTAGGGCTATTTACCTTGCAAAGAAAATAATCATCTTATTTGATCCTTACAATATCCTACATTACTGTTACTTCCACTTTCTAGACATTGAGTTTCAGAAAGATAAAGCGGCTTCCTTTGTGTCAACTGGTGGACCTAGGATCCATTCATGTTCTTTACCTCCAAATCCTCTGTGTCTTCTATTGGAGGTCATGGGCCCCTGGGGGCTTCAGAGCACCTTCAGAGTTGGGATTCCTGGATCCCTTTCCTGACCCCCAGCTGACCTTGGGCCTCAGCCTTCCTCCCCTAGTCCCATCCTACCCCACCTTTATGATCACCAAGCAGGAGAAGACTGCCACTTCTTGGGGATGAGTGTACACAGAAAGCAACAATTCTTACATCTCCTCTGCCAAGGACCCTTTCAAAGTCACCAAGGTTTTTTTTCATTACAAAACCGACATGGGATCATTGTAGAAAAGTACAAAATATAGACAGACAATCAAAAGAAAATAAAAATCCTAATTCCACCACTGAGGAATAACTTAGTGCTGTGAATGTCACGTTGTCTGGTCTTCTATAGCTTTTATGATGTGTACATCAGCCTACCTGTGTTTACAAAAATGGAAAGTGCACCTATCCATAACACTGATTTTTAAACTTAATATATTGTAAACATTTTCCCCTTAGTAAATACTTTCATAACATCGTATTTAATGGATACACAACATTTCATTATAATTTTTGATGGTAACCTAGGGGTAAACATTTGGATTTTTCCTACTTTTTCATTGAAATAATCAGTTTTATGATAGACCTCTATATCTGGTTTTAATTTTAATTTTTCTTTACTTGATTATGAATGAAGTTTTTTTTTACATGATTTTTATCACTTGAAGCTCTTTCATAAACAGCTCATGCATATTATTTCCCAGTTTTCAATATTCTGTATTTTCTTTTTCTTGTTGATATGCAGGGATTCTTTATTTTAGGGCTAAAATTTTATCTGTCAAATTCATTTTGACACCACGTCTTTTTTCTTTTCTTCTTTATTTTTTTTTAAATTATGTATTTATCTTTGGCTGCACTGAGTCTTCGCTGCTTTGCTCAGGCTTTCTCTAATTGCTGTGAGCAGGGCCTACTCTGGTTGCTTCTCATTGCTGTGGCTTCTCTTGTTTCAGAGCACAGGCTCTAAGCACACGGGCTTCAGTAGTTGTAGCCTGAAGTCTCCGTAGTTGTGGTGCATGGGCCTAGTTACTCTGCAGCATGTGGAATCTTCCTGGGCCAGGGATCGAACCTGTGTCCCCTGCGTTGGCAGGTGGATTCTTATCCACTGTAGCACCAGGGAAATCCCTTTCTCTTTTTTTTTTGCCACACTGCGCCTGCAGGATCTTAGTTCCTTGACCAGGGGTTTGACCCTGCACCCCCTGCAGGGGAAAGGCAGATTCTTAACCACTGGACCACCAGGGAAGTCCTTTGACACCACGTCTTCATGCACCATTTTGAGTGTGGGAATGCTTCCCCCACATCTCCCAACCAGGCCATGGATGCTCTTTCTCCTCTACTGTCTCTTTAACAAATTCCCCACCAACAGAGCAAACTTTGTAGAGGGCTCCTCCTCAGGTGCCCACCCTCAGAAGCACCCTGGCCTCCTTAGGGAAGGCCATTCCTCTTTGCCTGGGCACCAAGCCCCCATCCCTCCGCCCCCAACTTCTAGGACATCATTGACTCCTCCTCTTTCACAAGCTGCTTCCTGGGGGTGATGGTGGGCCCCTCAGAGGTTCTATCAGAAAACCCGGCTGTGAACTTCTCAGAAGCCTGGAGGATGGCGGAGAAGAGGACTGTGTCGGGGTATTAGTATCAGGGTCCGGTAGGGCAGGAAGTACTGATCGGGTCTGTCAGGGCAGGAACAGAAAACCCGACTCTCCGAGGGCCCCTCTTGCTTCTGAGCCAGCCCCAGTGCAGGCTCCGGGGCTGCCAGCCTGCCCTTCTCTTCCTGAGTCTTCGGCTGGCCCGCTCCTTTGCCCTGTGATTACCGCTGCAGGTTCTGCCTCTGGCAGAAGGGATGGGAGTCCTACCAGTTCTCCTGGCCAGCTTCACCAACTCACCTGCGCGTGGGGAGGGGGAGGCGCCCAGGCCTGTTGCCTGGAGTCCCCCCAGAGGCGGGGGAGGCCTGGAGGAGCGGGCTGGACTGGACAGGCCGAGGGGGTGAGGAAAGGATGAGTTTCTTACAGGCCAAGATCACTACCTGGTAATCTGGGTCTGCAGGGAGAAGGTCAGGGCAGGCGTGGGGGCAGGTGCTGGAGTTCCCTTCAGAGTTCCTGCGGTTTGGAACATCCTGGCTCCCGAGCATCTCCCTGCCTGTCCTTTGGAATATCTGAAGATGGCTGTGGCTGGAGCTAGACCCCGACACCCTTGGCCCCCTTGGGCTCTCACTGAGGACTTTTGGGCTTAGGAGTTTCTGGGACCCTCTTTTCTTATATTTTCACACATTTCTTAGGAATACAGTGTGACGCCCATCAGTGAGAGGCTGCGAGGCTCCAGCCAGGTGCCTGCACAGTGGTGGCTCTGCCGGGTAGCCACTGCAAACTTGGCCTCCTGTTGACATTTCTAGGCGTCACTTTCCCAGTGGCAACCCACTCCAGTATTCTTGCCCAAAAAACCCAACGGACAGAAGAGCCTGGCAGGCTACAGTCCATGGGGTTGCAGAGAGACAGACATGACTGAGCACGCAGGTGCAGTTTCTCACCTGGAGAGTTCAGACCTTGGGGCTAGGGCACCAATCACCAGACAGGCAGTCGTGGGGGCTCATCCGTGTCAGGGTTTCTCCCACCTTTGTCTCTCCCCAGCTCTGCTGACATGGGGTCGCCCCTTCCTTCTCCCTGGCTCTCACGCTCCAGTGCAGCTCCCCCAGGGCAAGGTGAACCCCGGGGCGCAGGGACCTCACCGCCCCCCGCACCCCCAGGGCTTCAGCACAGGGCTCAGCGCAGAGTAGGTGCTCATGGAGGGAAACGTTCTCCCGCCACCTGATCGTGAAGGGCTGGAGAGACAGGAGTCCCAGCCTGAGAGCCAGGCCTCAGTCTGGAGCCCACGTGACCCTGAGCAAGGCGTTTCATCTCCCTGAGCTTCCATTTCTTTGTCTAAAAATAGGAACAATAATAGCCACCTCCCAGAGTTGTTGTGGTGGTTAGCAATGATGTCAGAGGGGAAGCACAGCGCCGTGTGTAGTAGGAGCTCAATAAATGCCAGTGGTGATTAGCTGCTATTAAAGGGCCGGAGACGCGGCCCCAGGAGTGCCAGGCTCAGCAGTGAGCAACGCCGGCCTCTCTCAGTGCCCCGAGCCTCTCCCGGTTTGGTCTCCCACCTTGAATGCCGTGGTCCGTCTGTCCACCGACGGGCAGTGTGGACCCGCAGCCTGGACACAGAGCTCACTCACTTGCTCTCTGCCCTGGGCCGCCCTGCCCTGGCTTCCTCTCTGTGGAGGTGGGAGTGCGGTGGGGGGCAGGCGATCCACCCGCAAAAGTTAAGTCACCAGTGAGTTCTGCGGACAGGTGGGTGCTCCCGCTTGAGGGTTTGGCAGGTTGCACCGTGCAGCTGGCTCCCCACCCTTCACGTCTCTGAGCATGTTTCTAGATGCCTGATGTGTGTCCTACTGTGAAAACTTGGTGGGGTAGAAGTCGTCTCCCTCATTTTCTGTGCAGAGAACATGTGGGGAAGAGAGGACATGGATCGCTTGATACCCAGCTCTTACGTTTTCAGGAAATAGAAACTGGAAGACATCATTGTCTATGTCCCCCTCAGGCCAGGGCCAGAATCTCCACACCTGACTCACGTTCCCTCCAGCGCTGGCGTGGGACCTGAGCCCCCACGTGTCAGTGTCAGCCGCCTGGGGGTAGGGGGCTGCCAGACAACGAGGGCCGTCCCTGAGGGAGATGACTGGTGGGTTGACGGATGGAGCATCAAACAGACTCTAGCGGACTTCCCTGGAAGTTCCAGTGGTTAACACTCCATGCTCCCAGTGCAGGGGGTCAGGGAACTAAGATCCTACATGCCCTGCAACACGGTCAAAAACAAAAAATTCAAAGCAGACTCTAGGAACTGGGGAAGGGGGCTGGGATGAGGACACAGAGGGCAGGCTGGTCTCAGACATGAAGAGGGTGGGACATGCTGGGTCAGGTGACTGCCCCTGCCTGAGGGAGTGGGCTCCTCCTGGGTGGCCCCCAAAGACCAGCCAGGGTATCCCTTCTCTTGGCAAGACCACCCAAGCCCAGGCTCCCAACTGGTCTTCCCCATCCAGGGTTTCCTTTTCCATTCCATTCTCTTCACTCTCATTTTTTGGGCTTGGAAGTCATGACCACCACTCAACCTCTTAGAATTCTTGGAGTGGAAGTGTTGAAGATTATTTTGTCCAGCCTTCAGCTCCCCCACTTGAGTCTCTGAAGAAATTCCTGACAAATGGCTTCCCAGGCCCAGCCAGCAGACCCCAGGCACACTGCCTGGGGGTGCCTCCATCCTGAGCTGCTGCCCCAGGGCTCCCCGCAGTGGGGGCCCGCACCCCTCTGATGCTCACCTCTCTGCCCAGGTTCTGCCCGCTGGATCCACCGGAATGAGCCTTTCCCCCTGCTTCAAGTTGGCAGCCATGTGGTTGGTCTTCCCCACTCGCAGGACAACCTTCTCAGCCTTCTGCACCTCCTCCTTTCCGCTGCGGTTTGTCAGTGAGTTTCTTCAGGAGTTTTATTGAGATGGGGGCCTAGAGACATGAAGTCATTAGGACAGAAAGGACCTTTCAACTTGGGGACCTGCCTCATTTTATAGATGAAAAACTGAGGGGTCGCTTGCCCAAGGCCCCACAGCCAGCCAGAGACAGGGCTGGGCCTCAAGTCCTGTGTGCATAGTCGCTCAGTCATGTCCGACTCTCCGGGACCCCATGGACTCTAGCCCACCAGGCTTCTCTGTCCATGGGGATTCTCCAGGCAAGAATACTGGAGTGGGTTGCCATGCCCTCCTCCAGGGGATCTTCCCGACCCAGGGACTGAACCCAGTTTTCCCCCATTGCAGGCGGATTCCTTACCATCTGAGCCACCAGGGAAGCCCTATCTCTGCTCTTTCCCCGCCCCCAAGGACTCCGGGTCACACTGGCACTCCTTTGGGCAGCTCTGTTCTCAGTGATGTGTTGAACTTCAAGTTGACTAAAAGCCCCAAATTGTTTTATAACTTCATTTTCTTCTGATTATAAAAGATAATATATGTTCATTGTAAAAACATTAGAAATGCATACAAATATACAGTCTAAATCTTCACCGCACTTCTGGTGTTGTGAAGTTCCCTCTGCCCTGCACTTGGTTGCTTTACTTTAAGCTGTATAAATAGGACTCTCCCTCCATCCTCCTTTAGGCCAGACGTCTTGCTAGGTCCCAGCCAGCTCTTCTGTCTCTCAGAAGAGAGAGTGTCTCTTGTTTGGTTACCAGTTCTTATTGGCACCTGGGCAGGGCTCAAAAAACACCCGTGGTGTGGCTGAATGCATGACAGCGTCGGGACTGGCAATGGGACCGGTGAGGACCTCCGCCCAGCCCAGGGCGCACGCCTCCTCTCTTCTGGGTCGGATCCTACTCTCGCCCTCCCAGAAACGCCTTCCCTCCTCTTTTGTTCTCTTCAGACCCTCCCATTTTTTCCGGCCCAGCTGAACCCCACCTCTTTCAAGAAATCTTTACTCTTTCAAATCCAAAAGCCTCCTTTCGGGTCCCACTGCATTGGTCGTAGGCCTGCACCACTTACCCGTAGTTATACATTGACTTGCATTAATCTCTCCCCTCTGCCTGGCTGCAGCCTCTTTCCTGGTCCTCGGAGGCCCACACGCGGCGGCCATCCTGCAGAGGCTGGAGATCACTACGGGCCGCAAAATGTGACCGTCTGGCCTGACCTTGTCGGGCGGTGTCCCACCCCCGAGCCCTGGGGGAGAGAGCAGAGCCTCAGAGGGAGCCCTCCCCCCACCCCTATCCCTGGCTTCCGGGAAACCTTGCTCCTGCTAAAGTTTACATAGCAGTTAATCATCTGGGCTTTGACAATGGGTTCTGCTCATCCTGGGACATGGAAAAATGGGATTTGGTTTGCCTTTCACATTGGGAGGCTTCTAGAGATAAAGAGAAATCCTCTGTGCCTGGCTATTTAAAGAGACACAGGGAGGGCTACGGGCCCTTCCACCCTCTGCCTTCACACGGGAGAGCTATGGAGGTCAGATCAATGTTTCCCTTTCTCCTCACAGCACCAGAGCTGCCAACCCTTCTCCCAGAACGTACGCCAAGGGCCCAGGCCTGGCAGCCGCCTCCTCCATGCCTGGCGAGGCTGTGATGGAAGAACACTGAGCGGGCACTCAGGCACCCGGGTCCCGGAGTGATCAGGTCTCCCCAGTGATCCTAGGTAGGTGATGGGCACGGCCAGGTGATCTCTAAGTTTCCCTCTACTTTGAGTTGCCTAGAGGTGCCATGCCATCTTCCAGCCTCCCCTTCAGCACTGTGCGCCCATCCCAGAGTGTGGCTGGAAGGTCAAGGGTGCTAACACACAGCGTACCTGGCCTGGAACCAAGGCTATGTGGGTGTGACCATCCCCACAGCGACGTGTCTGACCCAGAACTGACAAGAACTTCGTGCCCTACTATTTAGGGAATGCGGCTCTTCCTCCTATGGCCCTGGCAGGGTATGGGGCCTGTGGCCACCACGGAGAACAGAGCAGGGCCCTGGGGTCAGCAGGCACTGAGTGCTCACACCATGGACAGGCCCCTTAATTGAGCAGGCTCCTGTCTGGACTTGAGGGCCACTGCTACCTGTGAAAGGCTGAGACTTTGCATAGAATGCATCCATTGTTTTGATTAATTTCCCTGTAGGTGGAAAAAAGAGGCCTATGAAACAAAAACGCTGAAACACAGAAAATGACAGTTCTTTTATTTTGCTAGTTGAGGGAAAAGTTATAAAATAAAACAGACAACAGAGCTCTGCAGCCTCCTTGGATGGCAATGAACAGAGATGGACAATGACCAGGCAACGCACACAGGGACACAGACACGTAAACAAGACAGAACGTCCAGAGAATGTTACTGTATACATTACAACTTCCAGAATACAGCAGCTCTTGCAGGCCCTAAAGTAAAATGAAGCCATACTCTTCCAAAACCATCCACACACATTCAGAGCTGTGCCGGAGAAGGCCCCCTCCCGCATCCCGGGCTGTGTGGATGCTGCAGGACAGGCCAAGGCTGGGTCCACCTGGGCTGTGGCTTCGCGGGGCAGCTCCACCTGCTCCGTTGTGTTCTCTTTCGAGTTTGCCTTCTCATTCTTTGGCAGACTAGCTCCAGCCCCTGCCTGTCTCTCCCTTTTGACCCACAGCCCTTTCCTGTTCTTGGTAGGAAACCCGGCTAAAGCCAGGGGAGCTTGGCCGAGTCCTTCTAAAGGAGCAGCCCATGCAGGGGTGGCTCCCTCCTCAGGGGCTCAAGGGCCAACCCCGCTGTCTGAAAAACAGCAGAAAGGCTACAAAGATAACCTGTTAACCATCTCACACCGTCCTCCCTCCAGAAGTTTCTGATGTGTCTGGTTATGACTCTGTCCCACTTTTTTGCTCTTGTCCTAAGGTTTTTGACTCAGCCAGGAAAAAAGCAGACCTCGAAGCCTGGCCCCGCACTCTTCTTGTTACTGCCGGCGGGGGACCCCTGGGCGCATCACAGACTCATCACCCCACCTCTGGTCTTAGCCCCGTGGCCCCAGCCAGACAAACCCTCGGCCTCTGGAATGGTGAGTTGTTCCGCCCATGGTCTGTCATCAAGAGGCCAGGGGGCTCTCGGTCACCCGGAGGCTGGCCTTGAAAGGATGTAGGAAGGAGGCAGAATTCCAAGGAGGGAAGAGCAGAAGCTGTGATGGCCTGTCCCGTCAGGAGGAAAGAACGGGGCGCAGTGCACCCTCCCCCAGGGCTGGAGGGAAGTCTTCGATTAAATATCTTGGGAAAGATGAGGGTGGGTGAGGGTGGCCACCCCACAGCCGAGGCACAGGGGAGGTGTGAAATGTCCAGGATAAATAGAACTGCGTGGGGAGGAGAAAAGCCAGCTCCATCCTCTCTTAAAAGCAGTCGCCATCGGCACCAAAAATATATTAATATCTGTACACTTGTCATCTTTTAAAAAAAGAAATAAAACCTCCTTGGCACCAGTAGTTGATTTCTTAAAAATGAGGTGATACGTGGCAAGGCCTCCCGTGTACACACATCCACTGCTGTGCACACGTGTGTGCATCTCCCTGTCGACGAGCAGAGCCCTGCAGCCCTGAGCAAGAGGAACACGGCCGGGTGGGCCATCGCCAGCTCCTCCACCGCCGGTGTTTGCCGGGGTGCCCT
This sequence comes from Cervus elaphus, assembly GCF_910594005.1. Lineage (NCBI taxonomy): Eukaryota > Metazoa > Chordata > Mammalia > Artiodactyla > Cervidae > Cervus > Cervus elaphus. The sequence continues at coordinate 7,013,745 of NC_057816.1, forward strand.
TTGTCAGGGCACCCGACTGCCATCCACAGGGAACCAGCTGCCCCTGCCCCGGGCTTCAGAGGCGAGGGACAAGAGAATCACCTTCCCGTACCTCGTCTGGGAAGGAAGTCCTATCTCTGGACTCAGCTGCTCCACAGGGAAGGCAGCCCCGGCCCCACCCCGCCCCACACGTCTGCCCAGGCTCGGAGCAGCCTCTGTCCAAAGACACCAGTGCAGAGGTCAAACAGTGCCAGCCTGAGCGAGCACGCGTGGCCTGCTCCAGGCCCGCCCTCGGGTGCTCCGGCAGGAAGCCGCAGAGGGCGGGCTGGCAGGGCAGCGAGGAGGCGGCCCCCGCCCTCTCGGGGCGCCTCAGACGTGGTGGGCGCCCTGCAGCAGGGAGGTGACGGTGTTCTGCAGGGCCACGGCCACCTTCTTGGAGGTCTTTCGCAGCAGCGGGCTGTCGGGGTGGTGCTCCTTGAGGTGGAGGACGTGGCCCTCCTGGCTCTCGGACGTGCAGCCGCACTCCTCGCACACGTACAGCTTGGCCCGCCGCTCCTTGTACGCGTACTTCTGCTGCACACCGTGGATCTTCTTGAGGTGGGACTCCAGAGAGCAGCGCTGCGTGAAGGCCTTGTCACACAGGCTGCACTTGTAGGGCCGCACGCCTGCAGGGAGGGCAGCGGGGGCGTCAGGGACCCGGCTCTGGGGTACGGGAGCCCCGACCCCCCAGCGGCCCGACGGAGGGGACGAGGACGTCCGCCCCGCGCACCCCGGCCACCCCACGATGGCCACGCGGCTGCTGGGCCTCGCCGCCGGGCGGGCCCCCCTCACCTGTGTGGGTGCGCACATGCCTCTTGAGGTCGAAGGTGTCGTTGAAGCCCTTCCCGCAGTAGGTGCAGAGGTGCCTCTTGACGTCGTTGTGGCACTTCATGTGGCGGTTCAGCATGCGCTGGTAGGTGAAGGCCTTCTGGCAGATGTGGCAGGTGAAGAGGTCTCCGCTGGGACCGTCCCCCAGCGTCACCTGTGGGCGAGGGCGGGGTGTGTGACAGACACCCAGGTGGCAGATCGGGAAGATGCACCTCGCCAGCCCCCGGCCCCAAGGAGGGCGCTGCCCACCCAGGGGCCACACCGCTGGGCACTGGCTCCCAGAGATGGGGTGGTGGAGCCAGAAGCCGCCTTAGGGTCCTTGGTCAGCCTCTTGTCGGGCTCCTGAGTCCCTCTGCGAGGCCCTTCCTTACCGTCTCTAGAGGCAGGCGGCCAGCTCCCAACAGAAAGAGGGCAACTCTCCCTGACAGAAAGTGCCCCCTTCACTGAGCCCAGGCTTCCTCTAGCTGCTGCTCAGTTCTCCGTCTGCACCTCAGGACGGGGAAGGTTCCACGACACGGTCATGGTCTCTGTGCTGCCCTCCTGGGCTGAGGCCACCGCTGGGGGCCCAGAGCTCCCTCGCCTCACGGGCCAGCCCAGCCCCGGCCTTTCTTGAGCCTGACATGGTCTAGTCTGGGTCCCTTTGCCACCCTGATGACTCTCTTTATAAAGGTTTTTCATTTTCAGGGTAACTGTGGAACACCTCAGATCTGTTCAGAAGTGGAGACGTGGTCTCCGGGCCCTACCTCTGAACGCTCAGAGGTTACTTGTGCTTTGTGGGGGCCTTGTCGCTGGCCACGCCGCCCGAGCCCCCCGGGCCCGAGGTGCTCCCCTGTCACCCATGCTGCCTGGCCCCGCGCAGCTCCTGGCACCAGGTAAAGGCCGTGTTGCTCACTGAGCAAGCCGTTTGGGGTCAGGACTCACTTCTCTGCCTCGTCTATGGTCCTGTGCCCTCTGCTTTCCCTCCATGCACTCCTTAGCTGCTGGGGCTCAAGGGCTGGGAGGAGAGGACCTCGGGGATCGGGGCGCTGTGTGAGCTCCCCTGTCAGCTGCCCAGCACATTTCCTGGTGATTCCTGGTGGGTTACAACACCCGGCCTCCATGGTGAGAGAGGAGGAGCAGCCTTTCCCTGCCAGTTTTCTCTGGTCTCTTGGCTCATAGGAAGCTCCACTGACAGCCCTTCCACTAGATCACCACTGGCAGGTGCTTCCAGGTTCCAGAACTTTCAGGAACACAGGCCTCGTGCTCCTGGAAAGCAGGGCCGTTTCCGCCGCCCTGTGCTTCTTCCTGCCTCGGCTGCTGAACCCGGGTTCACCAGGCCCCGCCCGAGATGCAAGGCCCTGGGTTGGAAGCGTGCACTTGGACGAGGCAGAGACTGCCGGGCACACGCCTCAGGGGACAGCTGACCACTGAGCAGATCCCAGACCTCACTCTCGTGGCGGCGGAGACGCAGGCCAGGCTGGGGTGCAGAGCCAGGCTCATGCCTCCCCACTTTTCCAAGCACTTCTGTGTAAGGGGTGCCTCCCCTTAAGGCCAGAAACGAAACTAAACAACACCCACAAAGGACTCCAAAGGGCTGGATGTCTTTCGAACCTCACTGCTTCTCCCCAACACGTGTCATCCTCACTTCAGGCTCACTTGTCTTCTTTCCCACTCTGTCTGTGCCCCAGGGAGGCTCACATCTGTAGAAATCTGGACCCAGATCCAAGGCCAGTTTGTCTAATCTCATTTGGGCCATGCCTCGTGGGCGGGACCCACGTGGACCCACGTGCCCCTGGGCCTCAGAGACACTGTGAGGGTCAGTACCTTCATCTTGGTGCGCAGAAAGCCGTGGTCTCTGCTCTGCGGGCCTGCCAGGCGACTCATGTCTTCGGAAGGCAGCTGGGCAACCACGCAGGGCCCGGGGGTCACACTATAGCTGGAGTTCCGAAGGCTCATGTCCAAAGCCAGGGGGCAAGAAGGGGGTTCAGCCACCGACGGCTCTGGTTCGTGGTAGGGCTGTGGTGGACAGAAGCCCAGGCTGACTGCGAAGAGAAGAGCAGCCAGGTGAAGGGCGTGGAGGAGAAAAGGGGACTCTGTGGGGTTTCAGGAGGGCTCCCTGGCAGTGAGCCACCGTCCCGCCCCTCGCAGGCATGTGGCAGAGCAGGGCTGCCCCCAGCCCACTGCCCGCCACACCTCCCTCCCACCCCATTAAGGTAATTACAGGTGACGCCAGCCAAGCGCCACGGCCCACAGGCCTGCCCGCTGAGTAATTTGTGTCTTAGCGGAACTGGGAGGACCGAACCTGCGCTGCCAATTATTCCTCCTGAGCCGTCTGCTGGCCCCACCTGGGCCAGTCCCCCTGGATTCCAGGCCTCATCCACGCTCCCACAGGGACAAAGGGCAACACGGGAGGCCCGGGACCCCGGGACTCACTGCAGCCCCAGATGGGTGCCGGTGGTCAGGGCCACTCAGGGCCTCTCGTCCAGGCAGATTTAGCCGCTGGTTGTGGGAAACTGGGTGGTCCTAACCCCTCCCTCCTTCGGGCCGCCGTGTCCCTGACACCTCGGCTGTTTGGGGCTCCAGGCTCCCCACTCCCGCGGGCCCAGCCTGGCAGGCAGACAGGTGGGCGGGGCGGAGCAGGGAGGAGGTCAGGGAGCAGCAGGTGGATGCGGCCTAACAGTCTCCTGGGCAGCCTGCCTGCCTGTGACGCAAGCCTCCCCCGCAGCAGGGACCGCTCCTCACCGCTCCGAGCTCAGTTCACGGTGGCGCCTGGAGGGCTTGGGCTCCCCCCCTGGGCAGTGACAGCAGCAACAGCGAGCAGACACCTCACACACGGGGGCTTGGACCCCACCCTGACTAGAGAGGAGGGGAGGTCTCCCGAGTGACAAAGAAGAGACAAGTCTCACACCCCCAGAGCCGAGGCAAACAATCTAATGCTTCAATTTAGTGTTTTTCCCTCAAAGAGGCTAAGCTAGGAACATTCTCCAAGCCTCAGAAGGAAAACTCAAGAGGGGCACAGGGAGGAAAGGATGAGTGGGCTTCCAGAAGGGGACTCGGGAGGTGGACTTAGGGTTTCAGAACCATGAACAGGCCCCCCCGCGCCGCTGCCCCCTGGCCGGTGAGACAGTGGATGGGGATCTGGGGAGGGCCGGCCCCGGCAGGACGCATCGCTCAAGGCTGGAGGCGGAGGGCTGGGACCCGAGGGGGCGGAGGACATGCTGATGGAGGAGAGGCAGCTGTGAAGGCACCCCAGTTTCGGGAGAGGCCCGAGCTCTCGCCCCCTCAAAGCACAACAAAGGTCTGACGGGGAAGAATGTGCTTGCCCGACACCCAAACCCGTTCGGCTGGCACTGGCGCCGTCTGTCTGTCCGTTTGGGGATTCTAATGAGCCACCTCATTCTGGGAGTTGATTCACCAGCGCCTGGCCCCGGCCTGGCCTCTCTCCAAGCCCTGGGCGGCTGGACGTCAGGCCGGAGCTCTCGGGGGTCCCCCCAGTCTTCCCACAGGGATGGGGTCTGCTGAGGGGGTGCGTGTCCGAGAGCTGGCAGCTTCAGCTGATGCCAGCTTATGTGGCTATTGGCGATCCTGCCTGGGAATTCAAAGCTGGATGACAATTTCCATTTCTCAATCCAGGTAGAGATAAGCAGGAACCTCTACCCTCTCTATCTTTCAGTATCGGGTAGCATGAGCGAGGCTCCCCGGCGCTGGAGCCGGGCCACACCGCCTGCACATGGAGCAGTAGACGGAGGAGTAACAGCAGGTAAGGGTTAACCGGTTTGCACCCCAGTGAGTTGTCACCCTGGCTCCCTTGCTCCACTCGGGGTGGGGGTGGGGGTGTCCAAGGCCAGGGTTCTGAGATCTCAGCTGGTTTGGGGAGAGACCAGTGCCTGCCTCTCTCATTCCACAGAAACCCCCGAAGTGACGGTGCCGGGGAGCTGGGGACAGGGAGCGGGCCCGCCTGGCCTGCCTCCACGCCGCTTCTACCCCAAGCCAGGGGCAGGTGAGGCCATCAGGGTGGGGTGCTCGCCTCCTCCCACCCGCCCCGCCAAACCTGTCTTCCCGCCACCCTCAGGAGTGTGTCCCGCCGCCGCACGCACAGGGAGCGCTCAGCCGCGTGCGGCTCCTGTGGCTGGGTGTCACCGAGTGGCAGGAAGCAGAACTGGTTGGGCCCTGCCGGCGCTGCTCTCTGTCCCCTAATTAGACGTTTCCGGCAAGGTGGCGGCCGCTGTGGCTACTCATCGCCCCCCCACAGCGGAGGAGCGTGGCCAGGCCACGCCAGCTGGGCCCTCTCCCTGCAGCCTCAGGGGTTCCAGGGCTCCCCTTCTGTCCGCCCAGCTTGCCTCCACCTGGATGAGGGGTTCAGAGCAGCACCCCCCGCCAAGGTCTTCTCCCCCCGCCTCGGCCTTCAGCAAGTCCCTCAAGCTCCTGGCCCAAATACCAGACAGGGTGCTGGGTCCTCCCCATGCGAGACCTCAGGCCAGGGCCGGACTCTCTGGGCAGAGCAGGCAAAAGAGGCGTGAGGACACCCGGCCTCTGCCTCCCAGAGGCTGCGGCTGTGCCGACCTGGGAGGGGGTCGGGGCTCAGCTCAGCCCTGAAGCAGGCCGGAGGGAGCCCCGTGTGTCAGCACGCCCAGGCTCCTGTCAGGCAGCCCTGCATCTGCATCAGGAAGGCAGGGTCCCCCACAGCCGCCTCCTCCCGCAGCCAGGTCAGCTAGCAGGGCTTCACAGGAAGCCAGCGAAGCCAACTGCCCGAGGTGGGCAGCCCTGGAAATGCAACCGGCCGGTCTCTCAGCCTGTCGTTCCCATGCTACGAACACCAAGGGTTCCCCTCCGGCGGGATCGTCCCCCCTCTCCGCCAACCGTTTTTCATACTGAGTCCACAACGAAGGCCAGCCGGCGCACCCCAGCCCTCACTCCCAGGCGGACGCCGCAGGACTGGGCAGTGTTCGCGTGCTGCCCATCCTCCCGGGGCAGCACGGGGACCCCCTGTGGGAGGCCACGCAGCCCCGGCTGAGAGTGAACAGAGTTAAAGAGGAAAGCTGACGTCAACAATGGCCACGCTTTGCTCCTGTCCTCCCGGTGCCCAGAGGACTCGTCCTCACCTGCTCTCTTTCTGGGACAAACAGTCTGGCAGGATTCTGCCTCAGGTCACCCAAGCGAGGGACAAACAGCTAGGGCAGCTTGGGTGACGGCACCCCGTGGGACAGCCAGGAAGCCCACCCAGCCCACCCTTCCCACCCGTGGGCTGGCTGCCTACCTTCCCAGCCTTGCTCCACGGAGACCTCACTGCCAACCCTTCCCAGGAATTAGAATAATTACCATCAGAAGCATAATTGCGCCCCAGCTCCACTCTGTCCCACCCCCACACGTGTACTCTGGGGCCCCAAGCTGACTTTCTCAGCCTTCCTATCTCGGCCGGCCAGGAAAGATAGCCGCCCAGCAACCCGCACGGCCTCGTCAGAGCCAGGCTGGGGAAGCTCCAGTCCCCCCACCTCAGCCTGGCTGCCTCCCTGGGGAGGGCACGTGCTGGGGAACTGGCAGAAGGGCCCACAGACTCTGTGTCCCAAGCTGGGGAGAGGGGAGAGGCCCCGGGACGCTCATGGCTGGAGCGTGTCCTTTAGCTTCCAGGCAGGGTCTGCCCCTCCAGGGCCTTCCCGGCCTTTCCCTATTCCTCTCAGCAGGGGCCAGGAGTACCCCCGCTTCATCCCCATTCCTCTATTCCTGGAGCTTCCTCTTTGGTCCAGGAGATGGAATTTAGCCCCTGGGTACAGGTGCCTGAGTTCATCCTCAAGAAACCAGCATCCCTCCAACAGTCAGTACTGACACAACAGGAGAAGTGCTGGGGAGATGGGGGGCAGGGGGCCCAAAGAGGGGGCTTCTTAACCACGAGCCCTTTCAATGCTCCCGGCAGGAGTGGCACCGTCTCCCACCCCCACGGCCTTCCAGCCCCTGTGCCCACCTCTGGGCCTTTCCCTCAGCTTTCAGGGGAGACTGAGGCCAGGGGACTGAGGGTGGGAAACCTCTAGAACTGTGCCTCAGAGAAGAGGCTGGAGTGCTGGTCAGCCTGGGGCCCTGGAGTCAGAGCCTTCAGTCAGTAAAGCCCTTCTTTCCAGGCATTCTTTGCTGCCCTGAGGGTCTCAGAGGACTGGGTGGGGAAGGTCAGACCTCAGATGCTTCGTTCCCCAGCCCTCCCAGTGCCTCTCCCGGTGGGACCGGACGGGGTCAACGCTTAGCTGGTCACAACGTGCTGAGTCTGTGGGGTGGGGTGAAGGAAACGTGCCCAGCCGGCTCCTGGGGTCACGGTCCGCTGGTGATGGAATGGCCCAGTCAGGGGACAGGCCACCACAAAACACACTCCCCACTCTCCAGCCATCTGAGGCGCCCGAGCGTAGCCCGAGAACATTCGCTTTCTCATTTCCAAAAACTGTGGGAAAACTTGCTAGTGGGCCACATGGTTTTGAGGGGCAAAAGTCAGTTCTTTGACTTCTCCTCTTTGCTTGACCCCACAGGACTTTGCCTGGCAACTTCTCACCTGCATGTCCAGGTTAGACCCCACCCTACGTCCAGGGTGGTCCTGCAGGCTGAGCGGCTCCGCTCACCCGGACAGTAGCAGCAGGTGGCACAGACCATCCAGAGCCCTCCTCTGCACCTGCTGGGCCTGCCCCAGGGTGTAGGTGCCCCCCGCCCCCCACCGCCACTCCCACCGCGGCCACCAGAAATGCGGTGGGGAAAACCACCAGCACACAAGGCAGCCAACAATTTGAACGAGCGGAATTTCTTTGTCCTTTGTAAAAGTCAACACATGATCTGTTACTGATTGGGATATGAAATAAAACTAAAAATAACAGCACACTGAGTCTCAAGCAAGGCTCCGCTCACCTTTAACACAGTCCAAGTTCGGTTTATCAGATCCCAAGGAGCAGCTAAGCAGCAAGTCAAACACAGGTGAGGGAGGAGCAGGAGCAAGGAAGGGGGCCCGCGGCCCTCACCCTCACCCCTTCCAGACCTGAAATACCATCAACTCCCTGGGGAACTTGGAGAAACAATAAACCGCACAGAGAATCCTGGGCCTGCTCAGGTCCCTTGCTGTCTCAGTTTCCCCACTGGGATCATCAGGGCTTTTGGAACATTCCCTCGTCTTAAGGAGGCTGTAGACAGGGGCCAAGGCGCTTGAGACAAGGCTAAGCTGTGAAACACCCTGCCAGCACCCTAGGCCATAGGATCCTGATACCGGTCAGGCCAACGCTTCACTCACTGTCTCCAACCTTGCATTCAGGAGAGAAACTGAGGCAAAAGCCCTCACAGGGCCCCTCACCGCCCTCATTTCGCCACTTTCCTACAAGGCCTGGGGCGGTGCCGGGGAGCCTGCAGATCAAGGGTCAAAGTCGGTTGGTTAATTACAACCTCTCCCCCCTTGGAGGCGCTGGGCAGGGTGTTCAGCGCATCCCCCGCCCCACCCCCCAGGCCTGGGGAGGGGGAGTTCCGAAGGAAACCTGCTCGCTCCTGACCAAAGATTCTGTTGGGGGTGGGGCGGACAGAAGGTTAACAAGGAAGATGCCGCCGGGGCAAGAAACAACTGGGGTTACTCATTCCAAGTTGCCTCCGACGCTGTCAAGGCGTCTTCCGAAAATAAACTGGCTGCCTCAGCTTCCCCCGGGCTGGTCCCTGGCTGTGGGACGGCTTCTTTAAACCCCCTTTCAGCTCACTGGTGTCCTCTTCGAGGCTGAAGGAGGCGCGTTTCTAACCGAGGTGAGACCCGATCCCACCTTTGTCTTCAGGGCTGGTGGGGTGCAGCCGGCGCCTTCCCCACCGTCTGGCATTCCTCACGGCTGGGGGCTCCCTGCCTGCCCGACCCCCACGGGGACCTTCTGGCCACCGGCGTTGTGGGGGAAACGGAGAGAGCAATGAAGGTGGCCTACGCTCTGGGTCTTCTCTTGCATTTTGCACAAACCTCAGCCCAAGCTCCAGCTCGCTCCCGGCCCCCCCAAAGTGGCACCGCTCCAGTGCCCTCCGCCCGCCCCATAAAAGCCCTGGCTTTCTGGATTTACGACGCGAGAGTGGAGGGTCGCCGGGGCGGTGACACACCCCGTTGCCTCCCCTGCGCCGCAGCTCAGGCCGGTGGAGGGGAGGGCGGCCCCGCGCGAGCCCGCGCGCCCCCGCCGGGGCCTGGGAACCGCTGTGCCCCCGCATCAGGTCGCCCCCGCGCCCACCCCCGCCCCTACATGGCCGCTCCTTCCGCCCACCCTCCCCTCCCCTCCCCTTCCCCCGGCGCCCGGGGTCGCCGCGCCCGCGCGGGCTAACGGGGCCGCGGCCGCTTAAACATTAAATCGGGCGCCCCGCACGCCGGCCGCTCGCCGGGGCCCCGGGCGCCGGGTGGGCGCCTCACCTGGCACGTAGATCTCGCCGCGCTCCTCGTCGGGGAGCTCGCTCCAGTTCCTCTTGCACGTGGAGACGCACGGCTTCTTCACCAGAAAGGCGCGGGGCATCGTCGAACCCTCCTTGCGCGGCACGGGCCGCTTCCGCAACTAGAGCCGGAGCCGTCCCACCTTTCCCGGGCCGGGCTGGAGGCGGGCGGGGGGTGGGGAGGGGGCAGGTCGGAGAAGAAGTCGCCAAAGCGGCCGGGACGGCGCGCGCCCGTTTCAGCTCGGCGGAGCTGTTGCGTCCTCCGGTCCCAATGAGGTCCCCTGCAGCCAGGTGCCGCGGGCGGCGGGGAAGCGTCTCCCGGCGCGACTGGCGTCCCTCGCGGCCGCTCACGGAGTCTTAAAGTGCGAGCCGGCCGGACGGGTTCACGCTTTATTGGCTCGCGGCGGTGTGTGTTGGTGGCTGGGGCGGGGAGGGGGTGATCGGAGCTAATTAGCTTGGAGTGGCCCGGGGAGCGACGGCGCATGCGTTGGGAAATAACGGTGACAACCCACCTATTTGTTACCTGTCGAACCGGTTTCCATTCCGCTGCCGGTGAGGTGGCCTCGCGGCCTGGGCGGGGTGGCCGGGCGGGGGCGGGCGCAGGGCACCCGGCTGCCGGGCCGGCCCGGTTGCCGCCCAGCGGGAGGGCTAGCGTTCGCCAACCGGAGTTTCGGAGAGAGAGCCGACGAGCAGGGGAGGGAGGGGAAGGGGCAACGTTATCCGGCGCTCGCACGCTCGGCCGGTGATGAAATGAAACTCTCCCGACAGGGCTCGGCGCGCCCCGGGCGCCTGGGGAGGCGCGAAGCCGTCGGGCGAGACTGGGCGGCCCGGCCCACACTTGTTGAACCGGGCCTGGGCCCAGGCGGCCCCGGGTCTCAAAGGCCTGGCTGAGCAATTCGTGGCTCAACCCAGAGGTATTGGCTGGTCGCCGGCTCCGTGCGGAATGGCACGCGGGGCCGCAGGAGCGCGCAGGCCGGTGGACCCGCATGCCAGGCCGCGCCGGCCGCAATACAAAGCGGAGAGCACCCGCCGGGCCCGGGGCCGCCGAGAGTCTGCCTTTCGGCGGACAGGTGTGGAAGGCTTCGTGGAGGAAGGGTCTTTTAAACCGCTCTGAGTCCGCCGCCTTCCCGAAAGACCCCAGCGCCTTAGCCATTGGGGTGCGCCAAAGCCCTCGTCTTTGTCCCAGATGGCCCGATTTCGGGTGCAGCAAGACTGGAGGGGAGCGGATGGTGGAGGACCAGCTTCCTTCGCCTGGCTGCACCACGGCAGGCAAAGAGCTTGTGTCCTACGCTGAGCTCAGGTTCAGCCTGGGACCCCTCACTCCAACCATTCACCCGGAGGGAGCCCCCGCCCTCCTCAGAAGCACCGGGTGGCCTCCGTGAGGCCCAGTAACTGTGACGCTTGGGCCACGGGGCTTCTCTTACCAGCTGACTAGTAAGGGCAGGGATGGGACCCCTTCCTCTTTTAGCTTCCCCCGCTTCCCCCATGTAAAATAAACTAATATTTCAGAGTCCCGGCCACACACACACCTTTCTCACATATTAAATGTTTGCTAGAACAGATTAGGAGGAAATGAATCTGATAAATGAATTCACACAGTTCAAAAGTCAGGAGTCAGAAAAGGAGCAGCCTGCCTATGGTGGACTTTCAGGCATGTAGTGGAAGAAGGTAGTTTTTCAAGAGGGAGGTTCCAGAGGCCCTTAACATCCCCCCACAGGACTTATGTGGAGCATACCCTGGAGGGGTGGGGAAAGGGTGGACTTAGGGGCCAGATAGGCCTCCTCTTCTACACCTTCCTGGAACCCGGGAGTCTGGCCGGCCGAGGAGCTTTCCTTTCCAGCCTGTATTGTCGGTGACCTGAGAATCCCATTGTCTACCTCCTGGGGCCATGTATGAAATGGTGTGAGATCTGGCAGGGGCATTAATGTTTGCCCCCTTCCCCTTCCTTTCTCAAGGCTCTGCCTCCCACAGCCCACACTTACCTTGTTAGCCATCCACTCTTACCCTGGACTCTCAAACATCCAATAAATGTTTATTGAGCACCCTGGTTGTACCAGACCTTGACAGGGGCTGGGACACAGTAGGGACTTCGTGGAAACTCTGATGAAGTCTTCATGGATAACGCTGGACACAGGCAGTCCTTCTCATGGGGGAAGAACTCAGATGTCTTCACTTGTGGAAAGAAAGTTCCCCAGTGTAGCCAGTGTATAGAATGAGGCCCCGGGAAGGAGAGAGATTTGCCTGTGTTGTCCACCGCTCTATCTATAGCATCTGTAATGGCGCCTGGCACATAGTGGGTGTCAGTGAATGTTTATTGAGTGAATAGCGTATGTTTCTTTTTTAAAAAAAATGACTTTATTGGCTGTTCTGGGTCTTTGTTGCTGCTCGGGCTTCTCTCTGGTTGCAGGGGCAGGCTTCTCATTGTGGTGGCTTTTCTTGTTGTGGAGCATGGGCTCTACGTGCTCGGGCTTCAGTGGTTGCAGCCCACGGGCTTAGCTGCTCCACGGCATGTGGGATCTTCCCGGATCATGGATCAAACCTGTGTTCCACTGGCAGGCAGATTCTTTACCACTGAGCCACCAGGGAGGCCCCTAGCCTATGTTTCTTGACTCATGTGACAGTCTTTCATGTTCCAACTTTTGCTCTAATAGAGGCATAAATGCAGAGCTAGTTTTTTTTTTTTTTTTGATTATAAGGAAAACTATAATGTCAGTTCAGTGACAAAAGGCAGCTCTCGGAAATTGGGGGCGGCATGGAGAATGTGACTAGAGTGCCAATGGCAAGGATGTCACTCAAGCTCAGAAACCCAGTGGTGCCACTTTTTTCCACTTGGGAACTGGAAATCGAAATTTGTGTGTGGAATCTACCAATTTTTATCTTTACTTATTTATGGCTTCACTGTGTGGCTTGCAGGATCTTAGTTCCCCAAACAGGGATCGAACCCAGACCCTCAACACCAAAACTTGGAGTCCCAACCACTGAACTGCCAGGGAATTCCTTGAAACCTACCAGTTTTTAAACACTGACTTCCCTTAAAAAAAAAAAAAAGAGTCAAATAAAATACATTTGTGGGGCAGATTTGACCTATGGGCTGTCAGTGTGTGGCTTCTGGTTCATGGTCTCTGGTTCTGGTTCATCTAGAACTAGACAGTGTATGTGAACTTGGGTAAACACTGAACTGTGAGCTCCATAAGGGCAAGCACCTTCTGCTCTGTTCACACAATGCCAGTTCAGTATCATTTTCTCCTTAATTCAGTCAACAAATGTTCATTGAACACCTGCTATATGCTAGCACTGGGTATTCTGTGATGCAAGACAAAGAAGGAAACGATTAGTGTGGTGCAGAACATTCAGTTAGTGGTGGATGGTGACAGGCAGTTCAGTTCAGTCGCTCAGTCGTGTCTGACTCTTTGTGACCCCACAGACTACAGCACACCAGGCTTCCCTGTCCATCACCAATTCCCAGAGATTGCTCAAACTCATGTCCATTGAGTCAGTGATGCCCTCCAACCATCTCCTCCTCTGTCGCCCCTTCTCCTGTCTTCAGTCTTTCCTGGCATCAGGGTCTTTTCCAGTTCTTCGAATCAGATGGCCAAAGTAGTGGAGCTTCAGCTTCAGCATCAGTCCTTCCAGTGAATAGTCAGGACTGATTTCAGGTGACAGGCAAGGGGCACTGAGATCTGAATGAGAGGTAGGAGCCAGCTGTGCAGAGCAGGGAAGAGCATGAAGTGTAGATGGATCAGATGGCTCAATGGCCCCAGAACAGGAGTGCGCCCCTGGTGTGTGTCTGTGTGTATGTCTGTGTGTGATGAACAGAAAGGTGGCTGGATCGTGAGGGGATGGGAGGGTGTAAGGTCTGAGCTGGGAGAGGCAGGTCTGCCATGTCATGTGAGGTTCAGGGCGATGGGCAGCCTTGGGGTCTGCGATGGGGAGAGGGGAGTGCATCAACAGGTGAGGGGAGCAGCAGGGAGATCAGTGAGGAAGCTACTGTCGTGGTCCAAGCAGGAGGGGATGGTGGCCTGGGTCACAAGTGCTGATTCCAAGTGTCCTCAGCAGACCTGCCTCTTTGATACAGTGGACAGGGGTGTGAGGAGACAGAACCCCAACAGGCAAGTAAGGACCATGCTTCCCAAAGACTGGTGGCTGGCAGCCACCTTCAGTGCCTGGTTTCTGTCCTGAGCAACTCTGGGGAGAGCCAGGGCAGGAGTCGGATGGAGAAGTTTTAACCCCTTCCTGTTCTCAAGAAGGCTTCTGGGAGGAGCTGGGGGTGGTGGGGTGGGACAGGCTTAGAAGCATGGCAGCTGGAGGTGGAAGAGCTGTGCTGAGGGGACAAGCAGAACACCAGTCCTGGAGCTGGGCTGCCCTAGCCAGGGACCTGGGCTCAGCCACGTCTGTACAGAGGGCTCCGAGTTCCAACTCTGCTGTCAAGAGATGCTTCTGATTCGCTTTGGCCAGGAAGACTAGCAGCCCTTGAGAATGGACTCGGCCTTAAAGCAGGCTGCTGGTGCCCGGGCCGCTGCGGCCTCTGCCTGGCTCAAATAGTGGCCTTTCCAGCCCTGTTTGACAGGAGCCCGTGGACACTGCAAAGCCCCGACAAACTGTGACGTGCGGTGGGCGACACTGATGCCGCCATCGCTTGCCGAGTTTTGTCCTGTCAGTTCCCAGGGTGCCTGGTGTCTGCCTGCACCTCCCTCTCCATGTGTTCCACTCCGATCCTTGGGAGCTGAATGGAGTCCCTGGGGCCCAGCAAGCTCTGGCCCATTGTGTGCCCACCACGCTGTTGGCCCTCTGTCCACTGACCTGGCCAAAGCCGGTTCCCAGCTCAGGCCTCTCTTCCGCTGCTCCTTCTCCCCCGAGGCATTTCCCCACTTGATGACTGGCTCTCTCTCCTCACTCAGGTTTCAGCCAGACATGCCCTCTTCTAAGAGGCCTCTCTGAGTGCCCCAGCTAAATCCTTGTCCCGCCAATCACTTCTGTCCCATTACCTTATTTTATTATTCTTTTTTGCAGCATCTCTTTCCATGAAATTTTGATTTGTCTTGTCTGTTCCATTCTTCCTCAGTGTAAATTCTGTACATGCAGGACCTCTTTGAACGTCATTTTTAGTAGCTTTATTTAGATATAGTTCACATACCCATAAAATTCACCCTTTTAAAGTGTACAAGTCAGTGAGTGGGGTTTTGTTTTGTTTTTGGCCATGCTTATAGGACCTTAGCTCCCCCAGCAAGGATTGAACCCGCACCTTCAGCAATGAGAGCATGAAGACCTACCACTGGACCAGCAGGGAATTCCCAATTCAGTGGGTTTTAGCATCTGCACAGAACTGTGCAGCCGTCACCACTGTCTTCAGAAACACTTTCATTGCCCCCTAAAGAAACCCTCTACCCGTTAGCAGCCACTGTCCATTCCTCCCACGCCCCAGCCCCTGGTACCCATGGCTCTGCTCTCTATGAATTTGCAAATTGATGTGCTCTTTCTTTACATAAGTAGTTTTTTAAAAAATTTATTTATTTTTAAACTGAAGTATAATTGCTTTACAGAATTTTTCTTTCTGTCAAGCCTCAGCATGAATCAGCCTAGGATACACATATCCCCTCCCTTTTGAATCTCCTGATGTGCTCTTTTTAAAGCGCCTCTGTATCCCTAGTGCCAGTGATGTGGGGATGGGTTATCGCCCATTTCACAGATGAGAAAACCGTGACTCAGGACCCCTCTGGAAACAGACTTTCCCTATTTTAAGCCTTGCATCTCATGTCTCCCCAGAACAGGGCTGCCCTGAGGAGGATGGAAACTTAGCAGAAAGAGAAGAAATGAGCTGGGGGGATGGGGTAGGGAGTTCCCTGCTGCAGCCCACACCCGGGGCCTCTGGGCTGGGAGGTCACTCTTGGGGGTGGGCTTGCTGACTGCAGATTCAGTGCTGGTGGACTGAGCTCAGTGTAACACCTGGCCTATGCCAGGGGCAGTACCAGCAGCCCCCTCCCATGGGAGCAGACACCTGGGCAGGCAGGTGAAGGCAGACAGTAGCTGCCCTGAGTGGCAGGCCAAGTCAAGGGTAGCAAGGGGCTGTTGCCTGAAGGGTGGACTCCACATTTTAGGAGCTCTGTGACTGAGCAAGTGACTACACCTGGCTGGGCCTCCCTTTCCTTCTCTGTGGATGGACCCCATCCTCGGGTCCCTCGGGGTGCTGTGAACCTCCATGAATCCATGCGCATGCTCCCACCACAGCATCCAGAAGCACAGCGCCAGGAACTCCCGCCCTCCAGACCCGGGGCTCCAAGGAGCCAAGGCTCTGAAAGACTGGCGGCTGTCAGAGGCCGAGCGGGGGCCAGAGCCAGCATAGTATTTCCTGACCCTTTGAAGCCTGGCTCCTCCACTGTAAAAAGGGGCTTAATAATCATTCTTCCCTCCCTGTAAGTGGTGAGGGCTGGGGATGTGCAGTTATCAGCACCCTCTGGGCCTCAGACAGGGAAACCAGACAGGCTCCTTGTTACCTCCAAGCTGCCTTCCCTCCCAGGGCTGCTGTCATCCTGGCCTCTTTCATCTTAGACTTAATTAGCCGGCAGCCCCACCCCGCAGCCTCCCCGGCAGGAGTCATCACTCCCATTTTATAGGTGGGGAAACTGAGGCACCTAGAGGGAAGTAGTTTGGGGCTGCCGCCTGTGAGTCAACTGTGGAGCCGGGGCCCTAGAGGAGCTGGGACTGGGTTTTCCAGCTGGACTTGTCCCTTGGGGTGGATCCGCCTGGCACCCTGGGCACCCAGAAAGCCTCTTCTCCAGCTCTCTCTACCCCACCACTCCCTACCACCTCTCATCTGGAGGGCAGCGGGATGGGAGTAGGGAGGGGCCTGCCAAGCCTGGGGAAAGGAGAGAAACCAGTTGGCAGCGGCTAGCATGGGGGCTCGGGCCTGTTTCATCTTCAAAGCAGGCTAATTAGAGCCTGGAGCGTTACTCAGACCGGTGGGCTGTGGGTGTGGGGTCTGGACACCTGCGGTTCTGTGCCCTGGAAACCGGCGGTCAGTGGGGCGTCTGCAGCCTGGGCCCCAGACCCAGGAGAGGCTGCTAGGTGAGCCCCAGGCTCAGCCTTCTGAGTACCCCCAAAGAGCCCTGGTCCAGCCCTCTGGAAGTCAAGGTAATGGGCTTGGGCACTGCTTGACCCCAGATCTGCGGCGGCAAGGCCTGTTTCCCGGTCCGTGCTAAGCGTCCTAGGAGACCCGTGACCCGCCGGGCCCTGCCAGTCCGCACGTCTGCATCCCGTTGTCTTCCGGCTTCATTGCAGCTGGTGACTTGGCCCCGCCAGCTTTACCCTAGCTGACCGTCGGCACGGCCTCCGGCAAAGGTCAACAGCTTCCGCCTGCCTCTTTCCCGGCGCCGGCTCCGCGCCCCCAAGCCGAGCGGGTGGGGGGCCTGGGGCTGGCGTCGGGGAAGCGAAGCCAAGTCCTGCGGCGCCTGCCCGACCGGTTCCGCCAGGCCCGCGGCCGCCCGGGACTGCACCTCGCACACCCCCCAGCGGCCACACCGAGAGCCCCAAGTAGTCGTGATCCACTTCACCCCCCGAGTCTGCGGGCGCTGGACTAGCGTGCGCTGCGCCCGGCGCGCGGTGCGCGCGGGTTGCCGTTCTCGGCATCCCGGCAGGCGCGTGGGCCCCCGGCCGCTGGCCACCCAAGCGCCCTGAGATTGCAGTCGGCGCGCCCACGGGGACCCGGGCACCGGGAGCCCGGGCCCACCCAACTCCACCGCCTCTGCCTGGGCCTGCGGCGGTTTCGGGGAAGGGGGGCCTGCGCAGAGCGGGACAGTTACTCAGCCCCAGCGAAACCGGCGAGTCGGCACCTGCCGGCCGGGAGGGCGGGGGAGGTGGTGGCCCCGTTACGGCCCCGCCCCCGCGCGGGCCCCGCCCCGTCTCGGCCGCCCACGCGCCGTGCGCCCCGCCCCGCGCCGCCAGCCCGGAAGGAGCCGGCCGGCCCCAGCGCCAGCGACCGCTGAGTCAGGCAGGGTGAGAGGGCCGGCCCGTTACCGCGGGCGCCGGGGGCCGGGGCGGTGCTGTGGTTTCGGTGCCGGTTGCGGGCAGGCGGCCTAATGAGCTCTCTGCACGCACCCCGCGCCAGCGGCCCGCCCGGAGCCCCCGCCCTTGCTCCCCGCGCTCTTGCCCCGCGGGGAGCCTGGCGGCCCGCCCCAGCGTCACCCCGAAGCCTCTGGGTTTCATCTCGGGACCCGGATACGGGGTCCCCGCTGGTGTCTGCGCGCGGCCGAGGGCGGCCCCTTTGGGGTCCGCGCAGCGGCTCGCGCGCCCTCTAGCGGCCCTGGGGCTCCTGCGCGTCCCTGGGCCGCACTTCGACCCTCCCTTGCCTCTCTCTGCAGGGATCTGTGTGCCCGACCATGGGCCCCCTCGGCCGGGAAACCTGGGCCCAGCGCCTGGGCGCCTTCCGGGCCAGCCCGTCCGCCTTCATGGCAGGTCCCGAGGGTGAGGATCTGGGTCGTGACCTGCTGAGCGACTTGAGGAGTGAGAAGCTGAGCGAGCCCGTGAAGGTAGGCCCCCCTGCCCGAGCCCTGGCCCCAGGTGGTTAGCCCACCGTGTCCTGACCCTCAACTTCGTGATGCCCACCCCACGCCCTCCCCCATCTCCAGGTTGCCCTGCTGGCTCTGTGCTTGGAGTACCCAGCCCAGCTGTGGCCGGACGCCCCTGCAGCCGAAGCAGCCGCCACGTCTCTGTTGGACACTCTGGTCCTCCTACCCCCGCGGCCCTCAGCTCTACGGCGGCCCCTGCTGCTGGCGGCCACCACAGCCTTGGCGGCAGGAGGTGCGCTGAGCCCCGCCTCGGGAGCCTCCCGCCGGCTCTTGCCCCTGTTGCTAGGCTTGGCCTCGGGTCGCGATTTGGGGCGAAGCTTCGGCCCTGCCTCGGAACAGCGCCCCCTGCAGGCCACAGCGTGGGAATGCCTGCGCGAACTGGAGAGCTGCCGGCCGGGGCTGCTGGGGGGCTGCCTGGGGCTGCTGCGGGCCCTGCTGGGACGCGAGGGCCCGGTCCAGCCCCTCAGCCTGCTGCTGGCACTTGCTCTGCGAAACGCCTTGGTGATACAAGCCAGGACCGGGGCCGGCCTGCAGGGCCTGCTTACGGCTGGGGACTCTTCCATGGAGGGTGGATCCTGGAACTGGACGCTAGCTGAGGAGGGTGATGTCCACCTTCAGCCCCAGGCACCCAGTTGGCCGGCGGCTGAGGAGGGCGAGTTTGGCCTTGCGGCGCTGGAGCTCAGTCCTGAGGAGGCCCGGGAGCTGCGGGCCACTGTGGCCCAGCTTCTGGATGCCTCCTACCTGCTCACTCCTGTGGCCCAGGCCCAGCTTCTGTGGCTCCTGGGCTGGGCCCTGCGGGGTCTTCGGGGACAGCCACCAGTGCTCTTCAAGCCGCAACTGGTACGGCTGCTGGGCACAGCCCAGCTGACGCTGCTGCACGCCACGCTGGCTCTGAAGGCGGCCTTCGGCGAGGCCCTGTTCACGGCCCAGGATGAGGTCTTGCTGCTTCGCCGGCTCACCTTGGCTGCTCAGCACCCAGCCCTGCCGCTGCCCACCCATCTCTTCTACCTGCACTGTCTCTTGAACTTTCCTGAGAACTGGCCGCTGGGACCCACAGGTGAGGAGGCCGCCCCACTGTTGCTGGGGTCCCAGCTCTGCCGTGGCCTCCTGCCCAGCCTCCTGCATGAGCCGATGGCCCTCCTGGCCCGCCTGCACCTGCTGTGTCTTCTCTGCATGGAAGAGGAAGAAAAGGAGGAAAAGGGCCAGGATCAGAGTCCCCGGCACTATCTGGAGGAGCTCCTGGCTGGCCTGCGGCAGAGGGCGGCCCTGGACAGTGGCCCCCGGGCCTTGGCTACTCTCTGCTTCCAGGCCTCATACCTAGTTGCTCACTGCCTGGCTGGGCAACCTGTGGTACTGACACCTTTGACCCAGGGACTGGCCCAGTTGTACCGAACCCGGCCTGCGCTGGCTCCCCATTTCGTAGATCTCTTGGATCGAGTGGGCCCTGAGCTGCAGGAACCCTTGAGGGTGGCCTTGCGGCAGGAGGTGGTGTCCAGGCCGGGCAGAGAGGAGGCCCTCCGTTGGCACCTGCTGATGCTGGCCAGGGTGGCAGACGGGGATGCCCAGAGTGCCACCCTCAACTTTCTGTGGGCTGCAGCCACCCACTGCACGGACTGGGGCCTCCAGCAGGCCCTGCTGCGGGTCTGCCGGGCCCTGCTGCGGGCAGGCGTTGGAGGAGGCCTGGCGGACTTGCTACAGGCGCTGGCCAGGCAGCTGGAGGACCCTGATGGGCAGGACCACGCACGCCTCTACTACATTCTCCTGGCCCACCTGGCAGGCCCCAAGCTGGGGGTGGCCCTGGGCCCCTCCCTTGCCGCACCTGCACTGGCCTCCTCACTGGTGGCCGAGAACCAGGGCTTTGCTGCGGCGCTGATGGTGCAGGAGGCTCCGGCCCCGGTTCGGCTAAGCGTGGGTCCCCGCAGAGCCGAGGGCCCAGTCCCGGTGCTCCAGCTCCAGGTGGAGGTGCTAGAGCCAGTGTATTCTCTGGAGCTGCGCTTCCGTGTGGAAAGACAGCTCTACGCACCCTTGGGGGCTGTCCACGTGCCCTGCCTGTGCCCCGGCCGCCCCACCCGCCCTCTGCTCCTGCCTCTGCAGCCTCGACGCCCGGCTCCCGCGAGGCTGGCTGTGCGTGCCCTGTATAGCACACCCAGCGGCCTCACGTGCCACGCTCACCTGCCACCCCTGCTTGTGACCTTCGCTGACCTCTTCCTGCCTTTCCCCCAGCCCCCTGAGGGGGCCCGGCTGGACTTCTTTGAGGAGCTCTGGGACTCCTGCCTGCCGAAAGGTGCCGAGAGTCGCTTGTGGTGCCCTCTCGGCCCAGAGGGGCTGGAGGCCTTGGTGTCCCGCCACCTGGAGCCCTTTGTGGTGGTGGCCCAGCCCCCCGTCAGCTACCTCGTAGCCATCCGTCTGCCCCCAGACTCGCGGTTGCTGCTGCGGCTGGAGGCAGCCCAGGCGGACGGAGTGCCTGTGGCCCTGCGGACTGACGACTGGGCCGTGCTGCCCCTGGTGGGGGACTACCTCCGTGGGCTGTCAGCGGCTGGCTGAGCCCCGGAGCCAGGCCGGGGGCGAACAGGACCGTGGCCTTTGCAGGCTCTTGCCCTGGAAGGGCTGCTGAGAACCAGGACACAGCACTGTGGCTCCTTTCTTTAAAACACACAAAAAATGACATTTGCTAACAGCACTGACTGGTTTGTTTCCTTTTGGGGCCTGGTTGGGGGCAGGCAACTGGGATGGGGATCAGAGGCTCTAGGAGAGCTTCCAAGCTATGGAACCCCCAGACTGCAGGGCATCAAACTTCCTTCCTGCCCAGATATGCCTAGCATTCTCTAGAATCCCTGCCCAGGAGGTAGAAGAAAAAAGAGCCACATCTTTGCTTCTCAGAGAGGGATAAGCCTTGCCCCAAACCACCCAGCAAGTTCGGAATGGAAATGAAGCTGGGTTTGGACCTGACCTATGAGCCAGTGCTTTTCAACTCCAGAGCTTTGCAAGGTCCCTGCACCCAGAGCTTAGTTTAGCTAGGACGGTGGACCGATGGGAGAAGCAGTGAGAGTAAGCTGTAGCAGCCTGCTGGTCCCTGCCCTAGGGAAGGGGGTTCCTAGGCTGTGTTGATTGGAGCCAACTTGGAAGGATCTGCTAGTAAGGTTTGGGGGCTGATGGAACGGACCTCCCATGATCTGGGCTGAAATTAAGATGACTTTTCCTCACTGCAGCCTTCCAGGCTCCTCATTCCATGGAATTCTCCAGGCAAGAATATTGGAGTGGGTTGCCATGTCCTCCTCCAGGGGAAATTCCCGACCCAGGGATAAGCCCACTCTGTGGACCTAAGAATCTTGCCAGGTATGGAGACAGTTCCCCCAGTCCTTTTTCCAAACATGCAAGATAACAGGGTTCAGATGTATTCAGGCCAACTCTGCTACTAGTCACCAAGCTGTTTTCCTCACACATTGCCTCACTTCATCCTTGCAACAGCTCAGCAGGGCCCCACAGATGAGGAAATCTGTAGGCCAGAGGGGTTGAGTGATTTTCCTACAGTCACCCAGCTGGTTGGTAATCATGTTTTGTCATCGTGGATCAGGTTTCCATTACCACAGGGCCGCGTCCCCACTCCTCCCTGCCCTGGATGTCCCCCAGAGGCTGTAGGAGCAGCAGTGGTGAGTGCTGGGTGGAGAATGGCCAGAGGCTTGGGCCTTACTGCTCTGGGGAAAGGGGCTCTTTGGCCCCTGCCTCTTGGGCACCCAATCTTCCCCTCCTATTTGGGGTGGGCGAGGGAAGGAAAGAAGGGCTCAAGAAGGACAAGTAGGGCTGTTGCAGAGCTGGTCAGGAGGAGGTCTGTCCAAAGGTGGAGCTGCTGCAGTAAGTTGCCATGTGATCTGGGCAAGCCATTGCCAAACCAGTAAGTGTTCAGTTCTAGGAAACAGAAGCCAAGTCTGCAAATGTTAACGAGTGTCTGGAGTAGGTTAGAGCTTGGACTAGGGGAAGAGACTGGAAGTTGTCTATAGGATTTTTGAAACATGACTTTTGAAACACGTCAGTTCTGGGGAGCAAAGAGGTGTAAGGGAAGGGATTATACTTTGGCATTTGAGTATAAAAGGGGAAACAAATGGAGAAATTTCACAAGTTCCCCAGGACAAAAGAACAAAATCAGGCAACCCACGCTCCTCCCCCACTCAAAACAAACAAATCCTTTAAAGTGTCTGGACTTTTCAGTGTTGACAGAAGAGGGCGCACTAAACTAGGGCTCTTAAACACCCAGCCCCACAGGACAGAACAAGAAAAAGATTAACAGGTTCATATAGAGTTATTGCAAAATATGAGAAAATGAATTTCATGACATATCTATGAAACCCAATTCACACACATTCCTGAACAAAAACAGCAACGAAGCAAAAGAAAGCTGTAATAGAACACTCAGAACTAAAACAAGCATTTGAAGGCATGCAAAGTCACCTGAGAAATTTAAAAACCCAAGACGAAATGAAAAGAGAGTTGATTGAACTTGAGGCAGGAGGTAAGCAGCTGGAGTTCATGCCGTGTGGACAGAAACTCCAAAAGATCAATAGGACAATTGAGAGAGGAGGCTGGATGGGCCCTGCCCAGATAAAATATAAAAGAGATCACATATTTCTCATTCTTGAAGTCAAAGGGACCTTCCTGTCTAGAAAGCTCCTTGGAGATCAAAAGGGGAGTGATGCCAAGGCTGCCTTCCAGGCTACCCACTGGAATCCACCTTGGCTGAGATGTGAGGGAGGGTCACATCTCACACAAGGGAGGATCATGAGATATACCACAAACGGGCTCAGAACCACGCAAATCAAAATGATCGATCAAAAGAAACCCTGAAGTAATGCCCCATAAATGTGATTCAAACTACCGGCAGGTGTGACTGTCTCTGAGCCCACCTGTGTGTCTATGCACACGTACCATTCTCATTTCCTCCTACTAAACACTTCGCTTGTTTCACTACTTTCTGTTTTTGTGGGAATCCATTTCTGCAAAGCTAAAAGGCCAGGGCCTTGTCACTGACCACTGATTGCGTGGCTAGGATTCAGCTCTCGCTGACATGGCCTGACCTCAATCCCTGACCGGGAACTGAAACCCTGCTTCAAGCCACTGCAAGTGGAGGCCATCCAAGATCAAACTCAGGAAAGAAATGGAAGAAACAGACAAAATTAACTAGAACTAAAGATTACATTATAAGATGCTTGCAGGAGAACAGACTCAAATAAAAATATAATAAGTGGCATTGAAGAAAGAAAAACAAGAGAATGAAAATGAGATAAATACCTAGAAGGGGTCAGAAGAAACTAATGGAAACAAGACAGTCAAAAAGGAAACATCTGTATTATTAGAGTCCCTGGAGAAAAACTAAACAATGAACCAGAAAGTGTTAGTGGCTCGGTTGTGTCTGACTCTTTACCACCCCGTGGACTGTAGCCTCCCAGGCTCCTCTGTCCCTGGGTTTCTCCAGGCAAGAGCACTGGGGTAGGTTGCCATTCCCTTCTCCAAGGGATCTTCCCAACTCAGGGATCAAACCTGGGTCTCCTGAACTGCAGGCAGATTCTTTACGGTCTGAGCCACCAGGAGAACCAGAACTGGTATTTAAGACTATAAGAAAACTTTCCAAGAAAAAAAAAAAATCTGCACATTCAAAGGGCCCACTGGGAACCTTGGGAAATTAACCCAGAATGATCAACTTTGAGACACATCCTCACAAAACAGATTTCAAAGATTTAAAAAAAAAAATTTCCAAGATCTTTAGGCAGAAAGATTGAATAACTTACAAAGGCAAAAGAATTGGAAGGGTAATAGACTTTTAAAAACTGATGTGGAAAGCAGCAAAACAATGCAACAGTATTTTAAACTGTGAAGAGAAATAAACAAATGCCCTGTTTGAGGAAGACTTTAACATCTTTTAATCAGTAACTGACAAATCAAGCAGGCAGAAAATCAGTAAGGATGTAGTTGAACTGAGCAGCACCATCAGTCAACCGGATTGAATTATAGAATACTTCTATAGATGATAGAACATTTATAGATTACAGAATATTGTATCCAACAAGAGCAGAATACATGTTATCAGGTACACATGGAACATCCACTGTGACAGACCACATTTTGGGCCATAAAACAGACCTTAACAAATTTAAAAGAATACACATTTGTTCTTGAATCACATTGGAATTAAACTAGCGATATCAATGACAGAATGATAACTGGAACATTCCCAAATATCTGCAGATTAACCAACATACTTTCATATAACAACATGGGTTGAGGAAACCTCTTGAGAAATATTAAAATACTCTGATCTAAATGAAAAGGAAAATATAACTTGTTAAAATCTGTGTGATTCAGTGGAAGCAATACTTAGAATGAGGCTTATGGCATTAAATGCATATATTAGAAAAGAAGAAAGATCTAAATATCAATTATCTAAATTTTTGCTTTAGTATACTAGAGAAACAAGAGTAATATAAGCCTAAAACAAGTAGAGGAAGTTAAATAACAAAAACTGGAGTGGAAATCAATAAAATGTCAAACACAAATTCAACAGAGAAAAGCAATGAAACCAAAAGCTGGTTCTATGAAACGATCAGTAAAATTGATCAGCATCTAGCCAGGCTAACTGAAAAAAGAGAGAAGACACAAATCATTAATATCAGAAATAAAAGAGGAGTCTTCGTCACTCAGCCCATGGACAGTAAAAGGATAATAAATATTATGAACAGTTGTATGCTCAGTCTGATAACTATATGAAATGGACCAATTCCTCAAATGACACAAAGTAACAAAATTTACACAAAGGGGAAAAAAAACCCTTACACACAGGAAAAAAAAGATTTGCATAGAGCTATCTCTAGAGAAAGTAAATTAATAATTATAATAGTTAATATTATATGTTCTTAATATATAATTAGAATATAATAAATATGTGAGATGGGTTAAACTAGATGGGAGGAATCCTTTCACACTGTACACATATGTCAATTCATCATGATGTACACTTTAAATGTTTTCTAATTTTATATGTCAATTATATCTCAGTAAAGTTGAAAACAAAAATCTCTTGAAAGATAACAAAAAATAGTGAAAACCTCCTAAAAAAGAAAGCAACTGGCCAAGATAGTTCCCTGGTGAATTCTCCTTGTGAAAAAAAATTTGAGAAAGAACAATAGCAATTCTTTACAATCTCTTTCAGAAAATATTAATAGAAGCAGAGGGAACAACACTTCCTAACTCGTTCTCTGAGACCAGCATTATCCTAATACCAGAACCGGATAAAGACATCACAAGAAAGGAAAACTACAGAACAATATCACTCGAGCATAGGTACAAAAATCCTTCGTAAAATATGAGGAGATTGAATTCAGTATCCTTACATGTATGCTAATACTTTAGAAAAGAGTAAACAACAGAAAAGTAAACTAAAATATTTTAAAAGTTACACAGGGCAGGAGAGAACAGGTTAGAGGGAACAGGGATAGACACTAGCTTTCTCTAAATATATCTTTGTAGTTTGACTTTGGAAATGAAAATAATCGCACAAAGTAAAACCAAATCTTTTAAAATCTATTTCTAAAAGTCAAAAGTCATGAAACACATGAGCCTAACTTTTTATCCAACTGGTAGCATAATCACAGAACTTAAAACCAGTAAACTGACTGTACATCCTAGTGGAATGTATCTTAAGGACAAAAAGAGCTACAAAAATAATTTTTTAACTGGTAATCATATTGTTAGTTGTAGTGTTGCTATTTTATTGAGAAAATTGTGTATGTAATGTGGAACAAGGCTGCTGAGCACTGGGATGTTTCATGTGGGAGAAAAAGATACTGAGGTAAGAGCATTGAGGTTAGGAAAAACCCTCTGTTATTGTTCAGTTGCTAAGTTGCGTTCAATTCTTTGTGACCCCATGGACTCTAGCCCACCAGGCTCCCCTATCCATGGGGATTTCCAGGCAAGAATACTGGAGTGGGTTGCCATTTTCTTCTCTAGGGGATCTTCCAAGATCAGAGATCAAACCGGTGTCTCCTGCGTTAGCAGGTAAATTCTTTACCACTGAGGCTACCAGGGAAGCCCAAAAAACCCTGTAATCCTAGATATAATAGCATAAACTCATGATGTATTTTCTTTTTGAAAGAGAAAAATACATATTTTCATGGAAAACATTTAGAAATGTCCACTGAAAACATCTAGAAACAATCCAGCAGTCATGAGCACATCTAGTGTCAAACTGAATTAGTAAATATCACTTCTTAGTAGAAGGAACCAAGAATCCTTGGATGATTCCAAGTCTGGAGCAGTAACTATTCAAGACAACCCACGAATATCTTGTGGTTCTGGGAAACAAGGAAACCGATCAAAGTCTACTTTTTGTTGCTGTTTAGCGGCTAAGTAGTGTCTGACTCTTTGCGACCCCATGGACTGCAGCCTGCCAGATTCCTCTGTCTTGCCTGGGATTTTCCAAGCAAGAATACTAGGGTCACATCAAAAGACTCAGAAGCTCACTTGAAGAGGTTCCCATTAGAAAAAGGTGGGACAATATCAGGATCAATGAGAATAACAAACAGAAGTAACTGAAGCATTCAAAATTTAAAAATACATTATTTAATAATACTACTCTTTTTTTTTTAAAAAGTCACCATGGAAGCATGACAGGGGAACAAGTCATTTCAAAAACTGAGAAATACAAGGAAAGTATCGAGCAGTAATTGTGCCCTTCTTATACTCACTGTACCAAGGGGGAACCAAATAGTTGATGAGGGGAAGTTTTCCTTTTAGAACTATTCTAGTAAATGGCATCTGGTCCCATCACTTTATGGCAAATAGATGGGGAAAAAGTGAAAACAGTGACAGATTTTATTTTCTTGGGCTCCAAAAACACTGCAGACAGTGACTGCAGCCATGACACTTGCTCCTTGGAAGAAAAGCTATGACAAATCCAGACAGCATATTAAAAAGCAGAGACATCACTTTGCTGACAAAAGTCTGTATAGTCAAAGCTATAGTTTTTCCAGTAGTCATGTATGGATGTGATAGTTGGACCATAATGAAGGCTGAGTGCTGAAGAATTGATGCTTTCAAACTGTGGTGCTGGAGAAGACTCTTGAGAGTCCCTTGGACAGCAAGGAGATCAAACCAGTCAATCCTAAAGGAAATTAACCCTGAATATTCATTGGAAGGACTGATGCTGAAGCTCCAATTCTTTGGCCACCTGATGTGAAGAGGTGACTCACTGGAAAAGACCCTGATGCTGAGAAAGATTGAGGGCAGAAGGAGAAGGGGGCAACAGAGGATGAGATGGTCGGGCAGCATCACCGACTCAATGGACATGATGAGTCTGAGCAAGCTCCGGGAGATTGTTAAGGAGAGGGAAACCTGGTGGGCTGCAGTCCATGCAGACTCAAAGAGTCAGACACAGCTTAGCCACTGAACAACGAGAATAAAGTAAATGAAGAAGAAATGTGAACTTACAATACCAGTTTTGCAACCCATAGTGAATTGAAACAGCTGGTCAATGATCATCCAGGGCTGCTAACTTCACAGAAAAAGGGAAACATGAGGTATTAGGTCCCTCCTGATGGAAAAGCACACTGCCTCCCTTGAAGCAGTCTTTCTCACCCCCTCCCCAAAAGAATCTGATGAAGCTTCTAGATCTAATTACTAATTTACAGGAAATAAGGGCAGATAAACCTAACACTATGAGAATGCAATCACTAAAATCCAGACTATGGGAAACTGAACAAAACCAAAAATGTAAAAATAAATCAAACATCTACTTCCAAATTAAAAAACCCTTATGGAGAAGGAAATGGCAACCTAGTAGTCTTGCCTGGGAAATTCCATGGACAGCGGAGCCTGGTGGGCTACAGTCCATGGGGTCTCAAAAGAGTCACACACGACTTAGTGATGGAAACAACAACAAAAGCTAACACAACATTGTAAAGCCAGTCTACTGCAATAAAAACAGTAATTGGTTAAAAAAAAAAACCCTTAGTAGTACAGCTTTAACAAGATATATATAAACAAGTTGAAAAGCAACTTCATGAGTATTGGTGAAATTCCCAAGAAAGTGTTGGGGAAAAGGAAAAGATGTCTGTTGATGTGCTAGACAAGAAGACATGTGATGTAATGAGGGTGTAAAATGATCATAATCATTATTTGAAAGTGAGATAACTAATTCTGGGAGACCCAGGAAAGAAAACAAAACTATTAGGAAAAACAAATAATTCAATAGATATATGTTTAAAAAATTAATATGTAAGAATCAAGAAATGCAAATTAAAACCACAATGAGGTACCATCTCACGCTGGTCAGAATGGCTGCTATCAAAAAATCTAGAAACAATAAATGCTGGAGAGGGTGTGGAGAAAAGGGAACCCTCTTACACTATTGGTGGGAATGCAAACTAGTACAGCCACTATAGAGAACAGTGTGGAGATTCATTAAAAAACTGGAAATAGAACTCCCATACGACCCAGCAATCCCACTGCTGGGCATACACACCGAGGAAACCAGAACTGAAAGAGACACGTGTACCCCAATGCTCATTGCAGCACTGTTTACAATAGCTAGGACATGGAAGCAACCTAAATGTCCATCGGCAGATGAATGGACAAGAAAGCTGTGGTACATATACACAATGGAATATTACTCAGCTATTAAAAAGAACACATTTGAATTAGTTCTAATGAGGTGGATGAAACTGGAGCCTATTATACAGAGTGAAGTAAGTCAGAAAGAAAAACACCAATACAGTATATTAATGCATATATATGAAATTTAGAAAGATGGTAACGATGACCCTATATGAGAGACAGCAAAAGAGACACAGATGTAAAGAACAGACTTTTAAACTCTGTGAGAGAAGGCAAGTATGGAATGATTTGAGAGAAAAGCATTGAAACATGTATATTACCACATGTGAAACAGATTGCCAGTTCGGGTTCCATGCATGAGACAGGGTAGGGCGCTCAGGGCTGGTGCACTGGGATGACCCTGAGCAATGGGATGGGGAGGGAAGTGGGAGGGGGGTTCAGAACGGGGGACACATGTACACCCATGGCTGATTCATGTCAATGTATGGCAAAACCCACTACAATATTGTAATTACCTTCCAATTAAAATAAATAAATTAATTTTAAAAATTAATATGTAAGAATCAACAGTTTTCCTGGAAACTGCCACTGACGGGCCCCACCCAGCCCACTGTCTGTTTTTGCAAATAAAGTTTAACTGGAACACAGCCGGGCTTATTCGTTCACATACTGTCTGTGGCTATTTTTATGCTACAATGACAAAGTTGAGTAATTGTGTCAGAGTCCAAATGCGAGGTTTGCCAACTTCCGCTATAGATAAATAATAATTAAGAGTAATGAAGTGGAAAAAAAGAATCTTGTTTGCAATACAAACACTATATCTAGGAATAAGCTTTAAAATATGTATAAAAGAAGAAAACCCCACAACTGTACAGATAAGACACAAAAGGAGACATAAATAAATGGTATTATGTATCTTATCCGCCTAATGCAGAGAGTCAACTCATTGGAAAAGGCCCTGATGCTGGGAAAGATTGAAGGCAAAAGGAAAAGGGGTTGGCAGAGGATGAGATGGTTGGATGGCATCACCGACACAATGAACATGAATTTGAGCAAACTCCAGGAGATGGTGGAGGACAGAGGAAACTGGCGTGCTGCAGTCCCTGGGGTCGCAAAAGGTCAGACATGACTTAGCTACTGAGCAACAACAACAACCACCTTAGTAGAAAACTAAAGCAAAACTCGTATCTGTCAAGGAACCACCCTGGCGGGTCCAGTGGCTAAGATTCTGCACTCCTGGTGCAAGGGGCCTGGGTTCAGGCCCCTGGTCAGAGAACTGAATCCCACATGCCTCAGTTGAGGGTTCTCATGCTGAGAATTCACATGCTGCAACTAAAAAAAAAAAAAAAAAAAAGTATCATGCATGCCACAACAAAGACACAGCACAGCCAAATAAATAAATATTAAAAGAAAAAAAACTGTCCGTACCCTTCAGCCAAAGATCACCAGGAACACATCTGTACTTATTACTTTTGCACTGTGGGGTATCTCGGTAAGAGGGTGTTAGGAAGGCCTTCTGCCTTTTCATACTGCTGAAACTGAAGCTCCAATACTTTGGCCACCTGATGCAAAGAGCTGACTCAGTGAAAAAGACCCTCATGCTGGGAAAGACTGAGGGCAGGAGCAGAAGGGGGTGACAAAGGATGAGATGGTTGAATGGCATCACCGACTCAATGGACATGAGTTTGAGCAAACTCCAGGAGATACTGAAGGACAGGGAAGCCTGGTGTGTTGCAGTCCATGCAGTTGCAAAGAGCAGGACACGACTTAGCAACTGAAAAACAACAGGAAGGATTTATAGGATTTGGACTTGTGTTTCAGGGAATTTGAGAGAGTGTTTAAAGAAGTGGGACTCTTCTCTGGATTGGATGCCTTCAGAGAGTGGGAGTATTTCTACGATGGGATATGTTAACAAACATTAACTATATGGAAGCTAACACTAAAATTGGTAAAGTAGCAACAGTCACTATATTATCCAAGATAGAAGAATGTTCATTATTTGTGTTTTGGACAATATTTGTGTTTTTGTCAGTGTTCAGGTGAGTACAGAATGATCCTGCTTTTGTTTTCATTACTCACATCACAGAGTGACTTCATCAAATATTCTATGAAATTGTTCCTGTTCAACAGAACACCAAAGCCAGATCCTGGAAGTCTAAGGATGTTTTTCTCTTTCTCAAATCTATAAATTAAATGCAATTTCAATCTTAATTATCAATTTTGTATGAGTTCGTTTTATGAGAGTACTTGTCAAAATCTATGTAAGTTGGGTATCTGGACACATTAACATTAGAGAAGAGTTAGTAGCTCAGTTGGTAAACTGCATTGCAGGCAGACCCGGGTTCGATCCCTAGGTCGGGAAGATCCCCTGGAGAAGGAAATGGCAACCCACTCCAGTACTTTTGCCTGGAGCATTCCATGGAGAGAGGAGCCTGGCGGGCCACAGTCCTTGGGATCGCAAAGAAGCGGACACGACTGTGCGGCTAACTTTAAGAAATTAACAAAGAAAGAGTACTGTGAAAACTAGGCTTGAAAAGAAAAGGCAGATACATTGAATATTTGACTTATAAATAAATAAAAGTCTTCTCTGTAATAAAAATGACCAATATACAGGTTTGGAAGACAAACTCGGATAAAATACCCTCACATGTGAAGGAGTCCCTTCTTTGTGGTGTGTGTAGTTAAACATACACCACAAGCAAAACACAACACATTGTACTAATCAATGTAAAAAGTGTACTCTTAGAGATCGTTTTAATTTTTTACAATAAGAATGTATTTCTGAAAAAAAAATAATAAAAAATAAATAAATAAATAAAAAGAATGTATTTCTGCCGGGGAGGGGGGCGGGGGGGGGAATTTCAAGAAAAAAACCCTGGGACTGGAACGCCGGGAGACAGGATTGCAGAGGCGCCTAAGAGAACTACGCTTCCCACGAGGCTCTGCGCTGACCGCCCCCGACAGGCTCCGCGCGCTTTACGCGCCAGCTTTGGCCTTAGCCTGCGAGCTGCGGAGTCGCGACGGACTATGGAGAACAGCTACGAGGAAAGCATCGACAAACGCCGCGTTCACCTGCGCCCTGATACACTGCGCGACCCCGCCCCCGTCTCGCTGCACCTTCTGCCCTGCGAGGTCCCGGTTAACCGGCCCACCCCGGTGGGGCGCTTCTTCACCCCAGCCATCCGCTTGGGTCCGGACGGTGAGCGCTCGCGACCGGACTACGGCTCCCGGCAGCCCCCGCGCCGGCATTGCGCTCTCCTCCGCGAGGAGCGGCGCAAGGCCTCCTGGGGATCGTGGTCCACCGGAGGCGGCGGGAGGACGGCCACCAGGCTTGCTTCCTTAGGCCTGGATCAGACCCTCACGGAGGCTCTCCCTATGCCTGCCTCCTCCAGGACTGGAAGCATCGTTTCGGGGGCGTAGTCTACGTGGCGAGGAGGTGGTGGTGCCCCCCGGCTTCGTGGGATATGTGATGACAGAAGAGAAGGCAGAGGTGTTGGTGGGGAAGCAGAATGACCACGAGCGAGAAGAGCAGGAACTGGTGGAACCCCCAGAGGCGCTGGAGCGGGACTTCGTGAGCACTGGGGGATAGGGTCGGGAGGGAGCGCGGGTGGGAACCGCAACCTCGACGCTGAGCCGGGACCCCTTCCCGTCCCCAGGGCCGCTTTATGGGAGCCACAGCCAGTTTCAGCAGCTTCACCGTGTGGGGCCTGGAATCTATCCCGGGTCCGGATGCCAAACTGCGTGGGGCCCTAAGCTGGCCCAGCCTCGCTGCAGCGGTGAGTAGATGGATGGGCCCTCTCCCTCCAAGGCTTTATCTAACACCGCGCCCCGCCCCACCCTCGCTGGAGTGAATCTGGGGGCTTTGGGGCTGGGGCGAATAACGGGGCAGATGGAGACCTGGTCTGACTGGAGGATTAGACTGGGTAGGGGCAGCATGGCTTCCCCAGCACTCTTCTCTGGCCTTCTAGAAGGGCTATGATTCTGAATATCTGGGCCACCCAGTCACTACACTGCAGAAATCCAACAGTAGAGGTGATTCCTGTTGCAGATTCACGCACAGGTACCCGAAGACTGAGAACCAGAGCTTGACATTGAAAGCCACCGAACCCTGAACCCCAGTAAACCTCTTCTTCAGTGTGAAGCCAGAGCCCTTCACCCAATAAAGGAGCTTTTCACAGAATCTGTGAGTCTGCCAGCACTGCCCCTTCTCCCACAAGAACCTTCCATAGCTCTGACCTCTAGAAACAATTTATTGCCAGGGGGCAATGGGGCAGAAGAGGCCAGAATTTTGCAGCCAGTACCCACCACAACCCAGCTCCTACTTTACAAAAGAAGTTTGTACAGTTGCCAGTCCCCTGTACAAGGCACCCCCACCCCCATCTTACTATACACAGCTGCCTGGCTCCCTCTGGTCCCTGGTTCACAGCAGGCCTGGGCCTGCTGCCAGCTGACCGTGGAGTTGACGTGAGCCCTGAGCTCGCCTTGGTGCTGGGCACCAGCCGGCCTTAACCAGGCCCGTCCTCTCCTTTTGGAGTGGTCCTCAGCCCTGTCTCCCTTGGGGTGCCTCTTGGAGACCCCAGTGGGGGCGGGATGGCTGCCAGCTTCAGTTCTGCTGCCTTTGCCAGCATTCCCAGGGCAGTGTCCGGTCACCACTTTCCCCTCTTGCTCCAGTCCTTGGGAGTGAAGTGCAGACACTTGGAGTCGATCCGAAGAAGTCGTTTGAGCATAGCCCGTTCGTGCCCATCCACGATGTCCTCCGACAGGGTGAGGATATACTGGCCCTGGACAGGAGATGGGGCCAGGCAGGTCAGCCCACATGGGGCCTGCACTCAGCATCCCTGCACACACCTGGATCCCCCTGCCTGCCTCCCTACCTTGTAGTAGTTGATGAGGTTGAGGTACTGTAGAGTGGATATGACATCCTCCTTCTTGATGCTGGTAATTTCACTGATCTCACTGTGGGAGGGCAAAGATCAGATCCCCTGGGGGCCTCCATCTCTGCCCCAGGCCCCAGTAGCCCGAGGAGTGAAAAAGCCAGGGAACAGGTCATGTCATGCACCCCCGGGTAGGCAGGGCCAGGCTCACTTGATGGTGATCTGTGGCCTCTCCCCGCTCTCTGACTTCAACCCCATCAAGATCTCCAGGATGGTCTGGGACCAGTAGCTTCGGTAGGACAGGAGGCCAAGGTCCGAGAGGGGCTTCTCTGGGGTCCCCGTTTTCCCTTCCACCTTGGAGAGTTCGTAGCCTAAAGCAGTGGAGCAGGAGGAGGTGGATAAACAATCACAGTATTGTGCCACTAGTGTCTTAACGCAGGCGACCGGGTAGACTGCATGGTCCCGCCTTGGGCCTGCCACGTGGTGGTTCTGTGGTCTGGGTATGTGGCTTGTCTGTTCGGTGCCTTAGTTTCCTCATAAAGGACTAGCATGCCTACTCTTCAGCTGTGTGCTGAAGCTACAACCAACCAGGAGCCAGCAAGGGCTTACAGGAGGGATGGGGAAGTGCAGAGGATGGCTTGTGGAAAGAAAGTGCCTCCAGTTTTCCTCGGTCCTACCAGACTCTGTCTGGGTATGTGAGGAGAGAAGTGGGCCAGGCCCCCCTCTGCTCCAGGCCAGGGGATGCTCAGATTCTCAGTCACAACAGTCTCCCAGCTGTGAGCAGAGAAGCATCAGTGGCTCTAAGACCAGGCTGGGTGTCTGGGAGGAAGTAAGGCAAGTAATGCCAAAGCACTTCCCAGTCAGAGAGGCTGTTCCTCAGCAGTAACTGCCTTTGCCGGGGCTCTTTCCCTCCCAATTCGACTGCTCTGCCCTCCTCTACCCTGGGGATCACTAGGTACTGGCAGGCAGTTCCTGGTGAGCCCCTCAGGCCCTGCAAAACCCTGAATGGTTTCACGTCTGTTGGACAGAGTCTTCATTTTTCCCATCAGGGCCCTGAGATGTCTCCACTATTTCTAGAAGCCCTTCTTCACCCTCAGTCATCACAAGCCTTGTGTTGGAGTGTAGCCTTTCTGCTTTCCCCTTGATACATCTTTATTAGCCGGTCTGACCCTCTTGCCCAGCCTCCTGTGATTTCCACCAAACAGCCTGGTGTGGAAGACAGAGGCCTCTGCTTCGGAGGCAGGAAGCCGGGAAGAGAGAAGGGGCACACTGGCACTCTCACTCAGCTTTGCTGGGCGGGCACGCAGAGTCCTGACCAATCAACTGGAGGCCACACTTGCCGCCTCAGTGGCAGGGACTCCTGGCCCCTCCCAGTGAACACCCTCTGCCCTCAGGAGCTGCCTGGACTGGTGCTTCTGGTATCCTGTCTGCTCCCGCCAGGCACAATGAGCACATCTCCTTGGTGGCCCCACACACATCTCGTCTCCACTGGGTCTGAGCTCCAAGGCTTAAGCTGAGTTTCCTAAGCATCCTCCTGCTCTGCCAGGCAGAGGGCTTCCTGAAGATGTGACCCCATCTTGGCATCTTTCTACCAATAAAACTCAAGGTAACCCGTGATCAAATTAGGCCTCCATGTCTTCGTCAGGGAGCCAAGGCTCCCTCCTCATCTCCCAGGTCAGAGTGTGGTTATTCCAAGGGTGCAGTGAATGGTGAGGTGAACAGAATGAGGGGAGGAGGCTGGGCAGTGGAGGGGCCCTTGGAGGCCAGTGCGGAGTTCACATTTGACAAGGGGCAGAGGCCAGATCCCCTGTGAGTCATGTTGATGTGACATCCACTGTCCACACGGCTCAGGCAACAAGTGG
This sequence comes from Cervus elaphus, assembly GCF_910594005.1. Taxonomy (NCBI): domain Eukaryota; kingdom Metazoa; phylum Chordata; class Mammalia; order Artiodactyla; family Cervidae; genus Cervus; species Cervus elaphus. The sequence goes on from NC_057816.1 coordinate 7,048,869, forward strand.
GGAAATGAGCCACAGGTCCTTGCCCAGGAACGTGTACAACTGCACAGGACCAGACAGCTGAGCAGGAATGGCTCACTCGGCTTCTGCCCATGGCTCTGGGCAGGGGCTGATGAGTCAGATTTGGGAACAGCTGAGTGGTGCTCAGCACCGTGGCCAAGGAACTACGAGGGACTGACAGCCTAGTGCAGACAAGCAGGGCAGTCACCCCAGAACTGAGAGAACCCTGGGAGGGTCCCACCTTTATTTCTGGCCAGTTCCCCTGGTGACTGGGCTGCAAGGACACGGCTGGGAACACAGCAGCCCCGTCCGTCTGTGTGTGCAGCCCCCTGGGGCCTGGGCCAGCCTGCTACCACCCCGGCCCCCGGCCAGCAGCCTGAGTACTCACTGAACTCGATCAGCAGCTTGCCATAGCCCCGGCGCTGGTAGGGGGGCAGGGTCAGGATGCAGGCCACATTGTAGTCTTCCGTGGACTCCTTTTCCTGGAAAAGACGGCCGGAGTGAGCGTGAGGGGAGGAACCCAGCCCAGGGCAGGACTGAGGCGCCGCCCGCAGGAGCGCTCACCTTGGAGAAGTAGCCCACTATATGGAAGCCCTTGCAGTCGTACTCTGTCATGACGTAGAAGAGGAAAGGGTCTGTGTCATAGTACAACGTCTTGTGGTCGAGGAAACACTTAGCCAGAAGACACAGGTTTTGGGAGTAGCTCTGCGAAAGACAAGGTCTGTCACCACCCCGGGTGGCTCTCCTGGAGCGTGGCCATCAGGCTGGGGTCAGCCTGGAGCTTCTTTGTCCCCCAGGCTGAAAGGGGATAAGCCTTCTTCCCTGGTGCCTGAACCCATCCCTGGGCCAGGCTGTCCCTAGGCACGGGCCCTTCTTAGTGTCTAGGAGTCCCTGTTGCAGCTGTGATGGTATTCAAGCACCTACCTCCTGGTGAGCTGGGCAGGTTTGCCCCTACTCCCCGCACCTCCACCTAACTGGCCTGGAAGGCCTCCACTGCCCTCTGCACAGTTACCAGTCAACAAACTGATGTGTGCCCCCACAGGAAGACTGACCAAGGCTTATGAGAAAAACTCTGCCTGTGTGACAGTCTCAGAAGTTCTGCTGTCAAAAAGCCACAGTACTCTCTTGCCCAGTCACACCTCCTGAAAACACATCTGCTCGTCTACAACACAGGTGAAGAAGTCTGGGGTCTCTCAAGGACTGCTCCAGTAAAATTCATCTTGGTACTGTACTCCATGCTCACAACTCTCCTGCATTTCACCAGAGGCTTTTTAAGCACCTGCTAGGCATGGCCACTTGGATACCCAAGCCCACACCTAACCCAGTAAACAGTGACTAAAGCAGCATCTTTCTCTTAAGCTCCCCCAGCACCCAAGCCAGAGCTCTCTCCTGCCAGTCAGTGATTGGCCCTCTCTCCCCGCCCTCCAGGCCCCAGGGATGGAGGCCTTTCACTCTTAAAGGTCCTTGCAGGCTATTCCCTTCTCCCTCCCCACAGCCAGACTAAGGCAGGTGTGAGGCCCCAGACCTATAGTGCCCCCCTTTCTCAGCTGACCTCAATCCCACCACCTGAACTCTGTCCTTGTAACAGCCTTCCCTCATCCTGTCTGTGCTCCAGCCGGAAGGACAGCGCTTCGAGGCTATCTACACAGGCACACCTCTTTTTATTGACTTTCACAGACATTGCATTTTTTTTCTTAACAAAGGTTTGTGGCACCCCTGCCCTGAGTTTATCAGTGCCATTTTTCCAACAGCATTTGCTCACATCACATCTCTGTCCCCTTTTCATAATTCTTGCAATAATATTCCAAACCTTTTCATTACTGTATTTGTTACAATAATCAGTGATTCTGGATGTTACCACTGTAATTTTTTTTAGATACTGTTATTACACACTTAATAGACTGTGGCACAGCATAAATATAACTTTTATATAGTCTGGGCAACCAGTAAATCTTGTGTGACTGCTTTATTTTGATGTTCACCTTATCACGGTGGTCTGGAACTGAACCTGCAGGGTCTCTGGGCTCTGCCAGTACATCCACTCCTAAGAACCCACTGCTGGGGGTTCCTGTACCCACCCTACCCTTGTGGCAAGGTTCAGAGGTTACCTCCTCTGTGAAGCCTAGCTGATCACCCCAAGATCTTGACAGCCCACTTTTCTCATGAAACATGTCACACTGGGATCCAAACTGCTACTGGCCTGTTTGTTTTCCCCTGTGAGCTCTCAGAGAGCAGAGATTTTGTCGAACTCCTGGTCACTCTGTATCTACCAGCACCCAAGATCTATTAGCTGTAACAGTCAGTGTCTTCCTGAGCTGAAGAAGCTGCTCACTCGACTTCCCCTGACTCCCGGCACCAAAGACTTCCTGCTGCCCCTCAGCCACTGACCTTGTTTTTACGTCCATCGATCTCAAAGAAGGAGATGGTACCCTTGCGGTATATCTCGTTGCCTGGAGGATGTCGCAGGTCACACTTGGTCTGAGGAAGAGAGGAGAATCAGGCACAGGGGCTGAGGTGAGGGGTGGGCTGCTAGGAGGGTGACCCCTGGGACTCCTCATACCAAGTGACGCTGCAGACACTTGAGGCTTCGGCCGTACTTGAGGCAGAACTCGCAGAGGTAGAGGACAGGCAGCGCGGTGAGCTCCTGAGGGTACGGGGAGAAGTACCACGGCTTGAGGCGGTGCCGGCCCAGCTCGATGCACTCGATGTTCTTCATCCGGGTGACGATGTCGTCGTGGCTCCGGTCAGATACCAGGCTCCCAGTCATGCGAGGAGCGGACGGGATTCCATCTGAGCTGTCCTGGGAGTCCTGCCCAGGGCCCATGAAAGATACCAGGTTACAGAAGACAACTCAAGCAGCACACTCTACAGCTCACAGCCCTTCCACAGGTTTCCTTGTCCAAACCTAACAGCAACCCTCCTAGGGGAGGTAGTGTAATCCCCACTTGCCAACTGAAGAAACCCAAACTTGGATGATTTTCACCTGGAAGGTGAAAAAGATCACCTAGTGCCAGATCTGAATCAGTTCTGCCTCACTCCTAATTCCAACACCATTTCTGCCCAGTACCCCTTGTTCATTTTTAAAGTAGTCACTAAACCCCGTGTCCTCCTTATGTCCCCTTCGTTTCACCCAGCTTCCCTCCTCCCCAGACCTACCTCATCAGTGCCCAAGCAATTTGATTTCCGCTTCCGCCCGGGCTGAGCTGCCACTGCCCTCCGGGCTGATCCATTCTGCAAATGATAAGGGAAGGACAGAAGGGGTGGCTGTGAGGTGAGCCCAAAAGGGGCTACCAGAGGGTAGGAGGGCAGAAGAGATGGCTTGGGGGACTCACCTGGGGGAAAACTGAGGCCGGGGCTGTCTCGCTGGGCACTGGAGTTGCTGGTGAAACCACCTCCACCTTCCGTTTCTGCAGAGAGAAACCAGGACAGGTGGGTCAGAAGGTAGAGAAGGTGGGACCTGAGAGAAAAGCAAGGTCCCTGGAATTGCTGAGGGTACCGTTGAGCGGTGGTTGGGCTGCAGGCAGGAGCTGGAGGAGAGCGGCTGGTCGGGCTCGCCACCGGGAATGGCCTCCCGCTCCTTGGGCAGGTTGAAGCGGAGTGTGATCTGAACCGGGATTGGCAAGGTCTTCCCGCTGGCCTGGGCGGAGGCCGGCTGTAGAGATAGTCCAGGGTCTTCCTCTGGGGCTGGGATGGTGGTGGGATGGGGAAGGGGAGTAGGGCCCCCTCAGCACAGAGTGATCAAACCCCACCCTCTGCCCTCTCAAGGACACAGATACAGTCACTGGACTCTGGAAGCTACATCTGCAGTTTGGCCCCCATCCTTTACAAGCTGAAGCCAGGGTGGGAGGGCACAGTCTCTTGCCTATCTGGGAGCCACTGAGGCCAAGAGATTTGAAAAGTAGGCAGGAGAGAAGAGGTGAAGCAGGGGACCTACTCACCACCTCTCTCTCTGGTGAGCCGGGTCGGGACCCAGGAAGTCCGTTCTTGGTGGGGGTCTTGGCCTCTTTCTTGGGGAACTGGATCTTCTTCAGGTCCAGCCGCTCGTGGGTCACCCATTCATCCAGGCGTTTATTGACTGCAGCAGTGGGGATGGCTCAGGAAGGAGTGCCAGAGGCTGCCCCCCAACCCTCCAGCCCCACCTCATCCCGGCCCAGAACTCACAATCAATGTAATGTACGTAGAAAAGCTTCCGGCCACTGATGTCCTTCACGCTCAGAATCTCAGCGAGTGCTGTGGGAACAGCAAAGGCAAGGGCCTTAGACGGGCCAGGCCATGAACCTCCACCCTCCTACCACCTGAACTCCATCACCAGGCCCGAACCCTAAAGCCCCAGCACTTGGAATGCTCTCTCAAGCCCCGGTTAGTCACCAAGTGCCATCCACTCTTCAAGCCCTGCCCTGTCCAGCTCTAAAGGCTAAAAGCCACGCCCCTCCTGAGTATCTGCGCCCCGCCCGCTCCAGGATTCTAGAGGCCCCACCCCCTCCCCGGGGTTCTGTTGACTCTCCCCCCGCCCCTCGCCCTCAGGTTCCTTAGCCCCGCCCCCCGACGTCACTCACGCCACTCATCTTCGTTGTCCTGGTTCCGCCGCAGCACGGGCAGGCGGCAGCCCTCGATTATCTCCCCCTGGGGAGACAGCGCGGCGCCAGGGTCGGCTACTGGGGGGCCTCGGGCTCTACCCACCTCCCCTGGCTCCCTCCGCCCCGCCCCGGGCACCGGACTCACCACCTCCGCCATCTTCCCTCCCTCCACTGCCACTTCCGGCCCCTCTGGGAGCCGTCACTTCCGGGACTGAGCACGTTGTAGGCCCGGTCTTCTCCGAAGCGGCTTTGCGAGTAGGTTTTTAAGAGACACCGCCGCCCAGCTTGCTGACGGAGCCGGCCGGTTTGGTTGGCGGGGGCATAGGGTGTTTTAAAGCTCAGGTCAGGTCCTGGGTGGAATCCCCACAACATGTGCAACGATTGGAGGAAAACTGAGTCCGTCACGTGACGCTCACCGGGTGCGACGCCGGTCACGTGGGACTGGTGTTTTTACCTAGCGGGCGGCCGCTTGGGCGTCTCCTAGTGGCGTCAAGGCTGCGTCGCGGGGAGTGGACGTGCGTGCTCGGCTGGGGGGTTGAGGGGCGGATCTCGAGAAGTGGGCGCCAGGACCCCCGCAAGTTGTGGGCTTTCTTAGGGTTGGGGGCTCACGGAAGAAGGTTTTTGGTTTGTTGTTTTTTATATTAGGTTGCTAATTATACGAGTTGTTATTGTTCCGACGTCTAAGTCGTGTCAACTCTTTGTGACCCCCGTGAACTACCAGGCCCCTCTGTCTTTCCATATCTCCCGGAGTTTGCGTAAGTTCATGTCCATTGAGTCAGCTATCCAACCGTTTCATCCCCTGCCCTCCCCTTTTCTTGCCCTCAGACTCCCAGCGTCAGTGTCTTTTCTTCGCATCAGATGGCCAAAGTATTGGAGTTTTCATCTTCAGCGGAAGTCCTTCCCATGAATGATCAGAGTTGATTTCTTTTAGGATTGATTAATGTATTATTCATTCATACATTCAACAACTGTTTAATAATCTGCTACCGTGCCCCAGGCATTTATCTAGGAGCCTGGGATACATCAATGAATAAAATAACTTGCAGCTCCTGGAACTTGAATTCTTGGAGGCTGGGAGGGAAAAGAGGGGTGTGGATCACAAACAGTAAATATATTTTTAAAATAAATTATCAAAAAAAAAATTATCTAGTCTATTAACGAGAAGTGTTTTGGGAAACAAGCAACAACAACGAAACACAAGGTGCAGGGAATGAATAGGTAAGCAAACTGTGGCCTGCAGGTCAGATCCAACCCTATTCTAGTTTTTCTGCACTCAGTGGGCAAAGAATGGTCTTTATACTCTTTTTAAAGCTTGGGGAGTCATAAATAGAATATTTCATGATACATGGAAATCATGAAATTCAAATTTCAGGGTCCATAAATAATGTTTTATTGAAACATAGCCACCATCTCATTCATTGACATTTTGTCTATGACACCCACGTTAAAGCTGAATGCCCACAAAGCCTAAAACATTTACTGTCTGGCCATTTACAAAAAATGTTTGCCAACCCATGCTTTATCTTCTATTGTGCTATCAAATGGGGCGTCCCTGGTGGCTCAGTGGTAAAGAATCTGGCTGCAATGCAGAAGATACGGGCTCAATCCCTGGGTGGGGAAGATCCCTTGCAGGAGGAAATGGCAACCCATTCCAGCATTCTTGCCTGGGGAAATCCATGGACAGAGGAGCCTGGTGGGATCACAAAGAGTTCCCCATGGGACCTGAAAGAGTTCAGGCAGGACTGACCAACTAACACATATCAAATACAAAAATAGGTTCTTAATGTGTATGTTGTTCTGTGACCAGCTTGTTCACTTAGTAACGTAAATCGAACACTTCTCACATTCTAGAGCACTATTTTAATGGCTACATAGTGTTTTGTTGCTTATATGCACCTTATCTGCCACAACCAATTTCATCTTGTTGAATATTCAAGTTCCAGATTTCCCATCTTACAAACAGTGCCACAAAGAGCATCTTGATACATACAGCTTTCCACATATTCATCCCAACATGTTAGCAATTTCAGTCTCTGCCCCCTTATCAAAGTCACCAGTGACCCCCATATTCTTCATCCAATGGCCAATTCTCAGACCTTTTATCCATGGCATTTGGCATGGTTGGTTACTTCCTACCTTGAAACTCGCCTGTCCTGGTTTCTAGGATTCCAGGCTTTCCTGATTTCTTTCCAGCTTTCCTATTGCTTCTTATCTCCTTTATGGGTTGCTCCTCTTGTTCGTGACCTCTAAACCTTCCCAGGCCCCAAGTTCGGTCCTGGACTCCACCTGTATATCCACAATCAGTCCCTTCATGATGCCCTAGAAGCTCATGGCTTTAAATACCATTCACATGCTGAGGTTTCTCAAGTTTATACCTCCGTATTTAGCCACTTGGCTTACTCCCTTACCTCATTCAAGTCTTTGCTGAAATGTCACCTTCCCCTTTAAGTCACCTCTGACTTCCCCAGTTAAGTCTGCTCATCCCCCACCACCTCATCTCCCTCCTCTGCTTCATTGTCCTTCATAGTATTCAGCTGTCAAATCATGTCTTTTCCTTATTCACTTGTTACTGTCTTTCCCTCACTAGAATGTAAGATCCATGAATGCAGTATTTATGTAGTTTTCCCAGTGCTATTTCCCAGCCTCCATAGCGCCTGTCTCATAGTAGGTATTCAGCTAAACTGTCGAATGGATGAAGAATGGGGAGCCAGAGATGTGAACTGACATTTGCTGCCAAGAGTGATCAGTCTTGTAAGATGGGAGAGAAACCTGGGACTCAGGGAAGACCATTTGAGGTGGGGGCCCAGGCAGGGGTCTCAGAGCATCTGATAAGTGACCCGCAGTTGAGACGGGGATAGCGTTGGCTGGAGAAAGGGGTTGGGACTGTTTCAGGCAGTGAGGACAGCAACAGCAGAGAGAAAAGAAACACTTGGTGATGGGACTTCCCTGGTGGCAGTGGTTAAGACTCTGCACTTCCACTGCAGGGGCCACTGGTCGGGAACTAAGATCCCACGAGCCATGCGGCCTGGTCAGAATAAAAGAGTTGGTGAACAGGTCATCGGCCATTCACCAGTATTCACTGAGCACCCACTGTGTGCCATCCCTGCAGGAGCAACTTGAAGTACAGACGAGTCCCCTGCTCTAGTGGGTCAGACATGAGCAGCTGACAACCCAAAGCATAAAGAGCCCCTTCGGACAGCGGTAAGTACTGTGACGACGTGGGAACAGTGTGAGGAGCTGGTCAGCTGGGGCCTCTCTAGAAGCTGTCATGCAGAATTCCTACCACAGAGAGTCACACAGTGTCCCTTGCCAGCCGCTTCCAGAGGGAATGTCTCCATCCGTGTGGATCAAACATGCGTGGGCTTCAGGATGGTCTCATCTGGAGACTCGATGAAGTCACCAGCAATGTGGGTTCTGTGTTCCCGGTCTGGCCTCCGCAGGGTTAGTCTCCTCCTACATTCAAGGTTGCCCCTTCTTAAGGTCGCAGCACAGCTGCCCACAGTTCTAGAGCAGGGGTCCCTAATCTCTGAGCCAAGAACTGGTACCGGTTCACGGCCAGTTAGGAACTGGGCCGCTCAGGAGATGAGCGGCAGGCAAGCCAGCGAAGCTTCCTCTGCAGCTTCCCATTACTCTCATTTCTGCCTGAACTGCCCCACCCCACCCACCCCACTCCCGGTCCATGGATGAATTACCTTCCATGATACTTGTCCCTGGTGCCACGAAGGGTGAGGACCACTGCTCTGGAGCCTGCATGTGTCCAGGGCCTCATCTATGGAGAAAAGCTGTGGAAGGAAACCTAGGATTGAACCATTTGGGGACATGTGCCTCTGCCGCAGCCAATCTCTGTGACCAGGAGAACTCTACTGGTGTACACAAACCAGGGCCCGCCTGCAGGGGTGGGGTGGGGTGCAGTTCAGTGTATCCCAGGAGAGAGAACCTGGGTGGGGTTGGGGCTGGGGGAGAGTGATGATCCAGGAATCAGAAAGCTGGCCAGTCCTGGCCTTTTATGGAACTTTTGTAAGGAAGTCAGGTTTTGCTTTAAGTGCAGTGGGAATCAATGGAGAATTTAGAGCAAGAAGATTAAGTGTGGGATAGATAAAGAAGATGTGGTACATATGTACAATGGAATATTTAGGTTTTTTTAGTGAAGTAGCTTAAGTCGTGTAAAACTCTGCAACCCCATGGACTGTAGCCTATTAGGCTCCTCTGTCCATGGGATTTTCCAGGCAAGAGTACTGGAATGGGTTGCCATTTTCTTTTCCAGGGAATCCTCCTGACCCAGGGATTGAACCCAGGTCTTCTGCATTGCAGGCAGACTCTTTATCATCTGAGCCACAGTACTCTAGAGGTTAGGACAATGGAATATTACTCAGCCATTAAAAAGAATGAAATAATGCCATTTGCAGCAACATGGATGGGCCTAGAGATTATCATACTGATGAAGTCAGAGAAAGAGAATTATGGTATGATATCACTTGTATGCAGGGCTTTCCAGGTGGCGCTAGTGGTAAAGAACCCACCTGCCAAATAATGCAGGAGATAGACGTGGGTTCGATCTGTAGGTGGGGAGGATCGCCTGGAAGAGGGCATGGCAACCCACTCCAATATGCTTGCCTGAAAAATCTCATGGACAGAGGAGCCTGGTGGGCTACAGTTCATAGGGTCGCAAAGAGTCAGACGCAACTGAAGCAACTTCATATGCAGCACACACACTTGTGTGCAGAATCTAAAAAGAAATTATACAGATGAGCTTATTTATCAAACAGAAACAGACTCACAGACTTGGAGAATGAACCAATGGTTACCATGGGGGAAGAGTCGGGAGAAAGGCTAGTTAGGGAGTTTAGGAGTGATACATACACATGTATGTGAAATGGATAACCAACAAGGACCCATTGTATAGCACAGGGAACTCTGCTCAATGTTATGTAATAACCCAAATGGGGAAAGAATTTGAAAAAGAGGAGATGCATGTATTTGTGTAGCTGAGTCATTTTGCTGTCCACCTGAAATTAACACGATATTGTTAGTCAACTGTACTCCAACATAAAAAGTTAAAAACAAAGAAAGAACATAATGTATCTGACTAAAGGTTCAAAAGATGGCTGAGGAAATGATACTTCTGGGAACAGGATGTGAGTAGCAGCCTGACTGTAGCTAGAAGGTTCTTGCTGCTACAGGGGCAAGGACTGACAGTGGCTGCAGACTAAGGTATGGCCAACAGTGTGGTGAGAAAGAAGGCCTGGCAGGCACAAGAAGGCAGGGGCTGGCAGCCCTCCTGGGCCCCAGATCTCCGGGCACCTCAGATCCTGAAGAATGAGAACCCTTATTCCATAGTCTCTTTGGAAGAGAGGAACACACAGACATCTATTTTCCAAATGCATGTGCTATGGTTGTGCTTATAAGATCCAGAGCCATCGAAATGCTGGCTGAATTCAAAGTGGGGGTAAAAAAAAATTTCCTCTAAACTGCACTAACAATGTGTGAGAGATTGTTTTTTAATTAATTTATTTTTTAATTGAAGGATAATTGCTTGACAGAATTTTGTTGTCTTCTGTCTTGTGATCTTGAGAGCTGGAGATGTTTCTTCTGGGTGAGAGCTCTCTGGCTCATGTGTTTTCCAGCACAGAGTTGTCATAGCAGGTGGGCTGGGATCCGGCTCATGGCCTTTGTGGAACGTTCCCTGTCAGTGTCATGGAAGCAATGACTGGTTCCCGGGAAAGACTCCAAGGCAGGAAGGGGCCGGGAAGCTGAGCCCTACTGGGCTCAGAGGCTCGCTCATTGAGGAAAATGGGCTTGAGATCTCAGGGGATCTAAAGGAAAATAAGTACACGAGACAAAACTCAAGTATTCAGAACGACACCTTTTTGACCCAGGGAAGGCTTACAAAAAAAGAAATCCTTGAACACAATTCATTTTCCTTAGCTCTGGTTGTCAGAGGGGGCTTTTTAAAAAGTGCATTTGCTGGGACACCCATTAAAATAATTTTCTTTAAAAGGTTGCCATGAGCTGTACTTTTGGGAGCAGGAAAGGTGAATGTTGGTGGGGGTGGGGCGAGGAACAAGGGCAGCAGGGGCCCGTCATGGAAGCTGGTTTGCAGCCGTGGGAGAGGAGGTGTTATAACATAAACCTTATCCTACCAGCCCGGGGTGAGGAGTGACTGCCAGTGGTGTTCTAGATTGACAAGGTGTTCATTTCTCAGTAGGTTGGAACTTTAACAATAAGAAATTGGGATCTCCCCGGTGGTCCAGTAGTTAGGACTCTGCCCTCAGTACTGATGGCCTGGATTCAGTCCCTGGGCTGCGCAGACAAAAAAATAAATAAATGAAAAAAAATTATTTAAGCATTAAGGCAAACAAACACAAACAAAAACGTAGGGGTAAAGGCTGCTTTCCAGGGGTCCCTAGGCTGCGGGCTGGGTCTGGGACTCCTCAGCGTGGATGGCAGCAAGGGTAGGAAAATACCAGCTGGGCTAGGCAGTTGACTGGTCATCCCAGACTTCGGGGGCACCTTCTGCAAAGGTGGGGGAGAAAGTCAGGCTGTGTAGGGGCCAAGGAAATGGAAGCAGCACGTTTGAGTTTGCATGAAAGATAATGTTTGAAAGGAAAAAAATTTTTTTTTAATATGAGTTGTTCTTTTTTTTTTCAGGGGTGAAGTTTTATTAATACATTTTGGAATTTTTATACATGTTTCTATTCTTTTTTTTTTTTTTTTTTAAGGAGAGTGATTAGAGGGGAACCAGAGGGGGCTGCATGGATGAAAAAGGGCCTTTTTTTAAGACAGGCGTCAAGACTTCCCTGGTGGCACAATGGATGGGAATCCACCTGCCAATGCATAGTAGTTCGACACAGGTTCGATTCCTGCTCTGGGAAGATTCCACTAAAGGCTGTGTGCCACAACTACTGAAGCTTGTGTGCCTAGAGCCCACGTGAAAGTCACTCAGTCATGTCCGACTCTCTGTGACCCCATGGACTATAGAGTCCATGGAATTCTCCAGGCCAGAATACCACAGTGGGTAGCTGTTCCCTTCTCCAGGGGATCTTCCCAACCTGGGGATCAAACCCGTCATTGCAGGCAGACCAGCAGATTCTTTACCAACTGAGTCACAAGGGAAGCCCAAGAATACTGGAGTGGGCAGCCTCTCCCTTCTCCAGTGGATCTTCCCAACCCAGGAATCAAACCAGAGTCTCCTGCATTGCAGGCAGATTCTTTACCAACTTTACCAGCTGAGCTACCAGGGAAGCCCACACTCCCCAACAAAAGAAGCCATTACAGTGGGAAACCTGTGCATGGCAATGAAAAGTAGCCACGCTCACCCAGCTAGAGAGAGTGGCGTGGGCAGCAATAAAGACCCTGCACAACCAAAAATAAATAAATTATATAAAAAAGAGACGAGACGTGCATCCATTATAAATAACAAGAAACATATTAAAAAAAAAAAAAAGAAACAAAAGAACAAGCTTTAAATAAACTGGAGTTTTTACCTGCCTGGAGGTGGAACAGCTCCAAGACTGGGCAACTCTGACTCAAAGATGGCACCTTCACACACCTGCTCAGCGTGTTGGCTTTGTGTCCAAGAGGATTCCCCTTAGGGTGGCCCAATGCTTGCTGCAGTCACTGGGCCACACGCTCTACTTTCACACCTCCTGTCTCCAGGGGGAATGCCGCCTTCGTACTTCTCAGGAAATTTGTATTTTGCTAAATCCTGAGAAGGGCCGACTTCACGGGTGTAAGACCAGTGCAACCGGGGTCCAGAGCTTAGAAGGGCCCTGCACTCAGGTTAATGCTCTGTCACTGACATCTTGAAAATTCTTAATAATTTTTGAACATAGGGCTCCGCATTTTCATTTTGTACCAGGCCCCACAAATTTCATAGCTGGACTTGATTCTGGAAAAAAAATTAGGAAAAAAAAGGTATTATAACTCTCCCTCAACAGTTAAGGCTTAGCAATTCTGCTTCAGAAGAACTCACCAATGTCAGGTAAGCAAAAAGCAGAAATAGGGCTATGAAAGCGAGAAGTCATCATAATGAAGTCAGTCTTGCTTCTTGTATTAATAGCTGTTACCATATGTGAGTCATGGTTCGTGGTCCTAGCTAATAACAGTGAGTCATTTTTTGTTAAGTTATGGTAAAATACACATCACATAAAATTTACCATTTTGACCATTTTTGAATGTGCAGTTGAGTGACAGTTGGTTTGTTGTGCAACCATCTCCACTAACCATCTCCAAATCTCTTCACCATCCCCAACATAAACTCTGTATCCACTAAACACTAACTCCCCAGTGCCCCCTTCCCAGACCCTGATAGCCACTTTTCGGCTTTCTCTAAGAATCTCACTGCTCTATGTGCCTCATACAGTGAGATCATAGAATATCTGTCCTTTTGCATATGGCTTGGGCTTCCTAGGTGGCGCTCAGTTCAGTTCAGTTCAGTCGCTCAGTCGTGTCCGATTCTTTGCGACCCCATGGACTGCAGCACCCCAGGCCTCCCTGTCCATCACCAACTCCCAGAGTTTACTCAAACTCATGTCCATTGAGTCAGTGATGCCATCCAACCATCTCGTCCTCTGTCGTCCCCTTCTCCTCCAGCCCTCAATCTTTCCCAGCATCAGGGTCTTTTCCAATGAATCAGTTCTTCGCATCAGGTGGCCAAAGTGTTGGAGTTTAAGCTTCAGCATCAGTCTTCCAATGAATATTCAGGACTGATTTCCTTTAGGATGGACTGGTTGGATCTCCTTGCAGTTGGACTGCAAGGAGGTGGCGCTAGTGGTAAAGAATTCTCCTGCCAATGCAGGGGACACAAGAGACATGGGTTAGATCCCTGGGTTGGGAAGATCCTCTGGAGGAGGAAGTGGCAACCCACTCCAGTATTCTTGCCTGGAAAATTCCATGGACAGAGGAGCCTGGAGTCGCAAAGAGTCGAAAACAATGGAACACACACACTCGTGCACGCGCGCGCGCGCTATTTCACTTAAAATAATGTTTTAAAGATTTGCCCATGTTGTAGCATGTATCGGAATTTCATTCCTTTTTTTTTTTTTTCATTCCTTTTTAAGACTGAACAATTTTCCATATGAAGGAGTCATTCTGGCAACTAAAATATAAATGAATAAATTTATAGGCTTGCATTCTTTATACAAATTTTGTGAATAGCGTTCAAGAAATAACACCTTTTGGAAGTAAAATAAGTTCTTAATTTGGTCATTTCACCAAGGGATTTTGTGTAGTTCTGGTAATCCTACTGGAAGACTCAAATATTAACATTATTCAAATACTACCCAACAGTGTTCACAGTAGTCTAGTATTTTAAATATTCATGGTAGGCTACAGTTCTTTGTGACTACTTTAAGATGAGAGAGAGAAAAAAAAAAAAGATGTGGATGTTATGTTATACTCCAACAGGAAACCAGAAACTGATCTGAATTAACAGTATTGATTTCAACAGCAAAATGAAAATCAGGACTAGCAGACAAAATATTTCCCTGATTAAGGAAGTGAGATTTTACAAAGGAATGTGTACTCGCTAGTTGAAGATGCTGTGGACGCCCGTTCAACAATTTGACCAAGGTCGATGCAAAATGAAAGAAAAATTTTTACATCTGGAATATTTGTTATGAAACAGTTATCAAGACTATCAGATAGGGCAATGAATGCTTTGTATATTTTACCTTTTCATTTTAAGAATGGTAATTCTAAATGTTAAATATTTCCAGTATTATTTCTCAATCATTGGCTTATAATTTGCATTTAATATGTTTATTTCCTTTCTTTTATTCTTTTCTTTTTTCTATCGTCAGAGGTCTGAATCGGGTAGAGATTATTTTTACTTGTCATTGACATAGTCTTATGATATATTGGTTCATAATAATAAATGTTTGAATGATTATTATATCTTTTTTTACAGAAACCTCAGAAACTTTTAGTACATATGTTCATTTTTATTTTTCTTTTTTTCAGTCATTTTTATTTAAAAACATATAAAGTATTGAGAAAAATACTGTAAAGAATAGCATGGTTTTAGCAGGATCCTCCATGGGGAAAGGGAAGAGAGAGAGAGAGGATAACAGAGAAAGAATAAGAGAGAGAGAGGGAAGGAGGTAGAGAGACCCACTCTCTAGAGCTGGAGACGCAGTAAGGACTGTTGCCTCTCAAACCATGTCCTGGACTCTATCCTTTCCCCCATCAAGCTCTCTCTTACGCCACTCCCTGTTCTTTATGTCTCACCCTCCATCACGCTTTCTCAGATCAGACGCCTCTTCCTTCAGGAAGACCTCCGGACCTCATAGCCCTGGTTACTTGTCAACCAGTGACATCTACTTCCCTCCTGGCTTCCTCAAACTCAGACTTCATGGGGCCAGGGGCTGTTTCTGCACCATGCATCCCTATTTTCCCAGAGCCAGTCAGGTGCCTGCACAAAAGAGACTGTCAGTGACCATTCCCTGGAGGAGTGAGTCTGATCCTGACATCCCCCTCAGGTTAGGTACTGTACCCAGCTAACAGGTGAACCATGAAGGCTGAGAACTCTGAGGACTCAACCAAGCCACGGAGCCAAGCATTAGCAGAGACGTCATTCAAACACAGGCCCTTCCTTCCAATCCACTCTCCAAACCCTTGGCAGCCTGGCTCCAGGAAATTCAGGGCCAGTGGGGCAGAGACGCTGAGACCCAGATCCCCCACCTCAGCAGAGAGACTGGGGGCATGGTCTAAGTGGATACAGCAGCAGCTGGCTGGTGAGCAGGAGATCCTGAAGTGTGCCATCTTAAAGTTTATCTGAAATTTTCTTATTCTACTTCGGCAGAGTGGACTTTCATTGTTGTTGTCAGGTAGCATTAATTGGTTGGTGCTTACTCTTATTTGTTCAAATAAACACACTTCGGCAGGTCGGGTGGTCTTCTGAGCTGTAGGTTAACTTGAGCTCTGCCTAGAACACTCTCCTGAAGATGGAGGGCTTGTGAAGGCTTTTAAAAAAAAATGTTTTTTACCATGTCCCACCACTTGCAGTATCTTAGTTCTCCAGCTGGGAATCAAACCTGTACCCGCCCTCCAGTGGTAGCACAGAGTCTTAACCACCGGACCATCAGGGAAGCTGCTCAAAATTTTTATTTCACATGAAATGAACTTTTTTTTTTATTAAAAAGATTTCTATTCTCTGATTAGACACAAACATTATAAAGTCCTGTTTATCTCCTGCAGTATCACCATCCTTTATTGGCCACATACAAAGTAGCTAGCAGAGAGAAAGGCCCACACTTCTACATCAGTTTCAGGGATTCGGGCTTGAAGGGTATGAATAAAGTGCTAGGGGAAATGGGCCTCTGGTCAGGTTGAGCAGTCTTCTTCAAGATGGCACCTGCCTTCCATTCTATATGTCGCCAGCACAGGGGCCCCGTCTACATTCCATCTCTTTAGAAGAGTTTCTGTGTGGAAGCACTGGAGAGGTACTCCTTGCTCTATCACAGGGGTAATAATGGTCACATCTACAGATGATGCCCATGCAGGTCGGGTACCATATTCAGTGCATGGTGAACATTCAAAAATCAATAGGTCTTATCCACAAATAGCATGGTTAAGTGTTCTCAATGTCCCACTTATGCCTGCCGTTGCAAAAGTGCAACATATCTAGAGGAGGTGCTGCTCTGCTCCTCTCCCTCCCCTCCATGTTCTTCTGTACACAGGGAAGGTCTCTCATTGCATATTTCTACAGCTCTGACAGAGACTTCCTTGGACCACAGGAGGGTATCCAGCCCATGCATAGGGAACGCTGGAAATGAACACCTTCAGAAGCTACTTTTCAGCCAGTAACTGATGGGAGAAGGAGGATAAACTCCCAACTCCTTGCCCCTAGGGTTCAGTCACTCCAGGCAGATTTTTTAGTTTGAAAATTTTTTCAGATGTATCGCTTATCTAAAATTTTACATAAATGCCTATATGATCTTTGATGGTTAATTTTATGTGTCATCTTGACTGAATCACAGGGCACCTAGATATTTGATGAAACCTTATTTCTGGGTGTGTCTATGAAGGTGTTTCTGGATGAGCTTAGCATTTGAATCAATAGACCTAGTAAAGAAGAGGGCTCTCCTCACTGTTGCGGGGGCTCTCCTTCAATCCGTTGGGCCAGAATTGAACAAAATGGCAGAGGAGGAGAACTGGCTCTGTCTGACTGTGTGAGCTGGAACATCAGTCTTCAATCTCAGACTAGAACTCTCACCATTGATTCTCAGACCTTCAGATTTGGACTAGAACTAGACCACTGGCTTTCTTGGGCCTCCAGCTTGCAGACAGCAGATGGTGGGATGTCCCAGCCTCCCTTATCATGTGAACCAATTCCTTATCAGAGATATACAGGAAGAGAAATATATATATAATAAAATATGAAGTGAAAAAATGTGCAAATGTTAGCTGCTCAGTCGTATCCAACTCTCCATGACCCCATGGACTATAGCCCACCAGACTTCTCTGTCCATGGAACTTTCCAGGCAAGAATACTGGAGTGAGTTGCCATTCTCTTTTCTAGGGGATCTTCCTGACCCAGGGCCTGAACCCAGGTCTCCTGCATTGCAGGCAGATTCTTTACCATCTGAGCCACCAGGGAAGCCAATGCAAATATAAAAATATGAATATATATCTATATCTACTATTGGTTCTGGAGATCCCAATGAATACATGGTCATAATACATGTTTTTTATACAGTCTAAATTTTCCTTTGTCCTTTTTGATTGACTTCTCCCTCACTTCATCCATATTTCCCACCAACGCTCCCCCATAACCCAGATTAACACTCTGCTGTGTATCCTGTCATATTTTATCAATACTCATAATCAAGAGTAAATCTATATATAATTGTAAGTATGTGCAAATGTACATATGCAGGATGTGGGTTTTGTTTGGTTTTCTCATTACTAGAAGTGTTTGTGCCAAATGCACCTTTGCCCTTTTCTCAGCAATACTTCGTGGAACTCTCTTCAAGTCAACTGCGATTGCTGTAATTCACTCTTTTTTAATGGATATAATATCCTACAAGTGGAATTCAGCTACCTGTAGGTTTTTGCTTTGGTCTTGGTTGTATGCCAATATGAACATTGCTGCAATAAATCTTTCGTAGTGTCTAAGGGTTGGAATTGCTGGGTTGAAAGATACAAGAATTTTGTGTTTTGCTGAATATTAGCTGAGTGCCTTTTTTTTAAAGTAACATATCTCATTTCCACAAAAAATGCATGGAAATTTCTGTTTCCCTGTATCATCTTCAGCCAACAGATGCTAAAGTTCTAAATTTTTGCCAAACCAATTAGCAAAGCAGCAGAACTGTATCATTTTAATTTGCGTTTCCCAACCTTTCAGTTTAATCATTTTTCCTTTGCCATTTGGAATTTTCCTTCTGTGAACTGCCTCATTGTATGCTCAGTTCATTTTTCCATAGAGTTCTTTGTCCTTGATTTGTAGAGCAATAGTAAGCTGCTGGGCCCCTGGTGGCTCAGAGGGTAACAAATCCTCCTACAATGCAGGAGACTGGGGTTTGATCCTGGGTCAGGAAGCTCCCCTGGAGAAGGGAATGGCTACCCACTCCAGTATTCTTGCCTGGAAAATTCCATGGACAGAGGAGCCTGGCAGGCTACCATCCATGGGTTTGCAAAGAGCCAGTCACAATTGAGCAACTAACACATACACACATACAGTAAGCTGCTCTTGACTTCTGCTTTGTAAATATTTTTCTTTCTTTTTTTAAAAATATTTTATCGGCACACTGCACTGCACTGCAGGTGGAATCTTTGTTCCCTGACCAGGGATTGAAACCATGCCCCTTTGCATTGGAAGCTTAACCACTGGACTTAACCTCTCCACTTAACCAGTGGAGTCTTAATCACTGGACTGCCAGGGATGTAACTGTAAATATTTTTTTTCTAAATCTGTTCTCTGTTTCTTTGCTTTGTCTCCAGCATCTTTTGGCATTCATATATTTACATTTTTTATTGAGTCAAATATGCCTATTCTTCCTGTCATAACTTCTAGGTTTCCAGTCTTGGTTAAGAGAGTCTTCTCATTTTTTTACATTTTCTTACAAGATTTTTATTATGTTAACATAATAAAAATCTTGTAAGAAAAGGAGAAGAGGGGGTTGAGATGGTTAGAAATGGATGAGATGGTTAGATAGCATCACTGACTCAATGGACATGAATCTGAGCAAACTCGGGGAGATTGTAAGGGACAGGGAAGCCTGGTGTGCTGCAGTCCATGGGGTCCCAAAGAGTTGGACATGACTTAGTGACTGAACACAACAACAACAACAACAACAAATTTATTACATTTAAGCGTTAGATCCTTCTGGAATTAATATTTTGGAGGCTAGCATAAGAGAGAGGCCCAACTGTATTTTCTTCTGGATGGGTAGTGAACTCTGTGCTGACACCTGCCATTACTTAATACAGCCCCTTTCTGCGAAATCGACACTCCGCATGTGTCATATATTAAATCCTAAAATAGATAGGAACCCAACTCTATATTCTTAATTCGGCTGCATAAATCTGCTGGTCTAATTCTTTCCCAATACCAAATTGCTGTGATTACAGTGGCCTTATAGTGGCTCCTTTCTTGAAAAGTGAGGCCCCTTCACGATTCTTTTTTGTATATTTTCACTAATCCCAGACTTGTATTATTTGAGATAAGCCATTAGAAGCATTTAAAGCTATTAAAAGAGGAAACTTAGGGACTTCCCTGGCTGTCCAGTGGTTAAGACTCTGAGCTTCCACTGCAGGGGGTCTGGGTTCAATCCCTGCTTAGGGACAAAGATCCCACATGCCATGTAGCCAAAAAAATGTAGAACACTAATTTAAATTGCATTAAATGTATATATTAATGTTGGGGACAAGCGATCATTTTATGCCATTACGGCTAACCATCCAAAAATCTAGGATAGCTTTCTATTTGTTCCATTTTAAAACATGTCTTTCAATATGATATTGAAAAATGTGACTGTTCATATTGATCTGTGCTTTTCTTGCTAAATTTAGATTTATCTTTGATTCATTTTGAGTTAATTTTTGCATATAGTACAAGGTAAAAGGTCCAACTTCATTCCTTTGCATGTGAATATCCTGTTTTTCCAATACCATTTGTTGAAAGACTGTCCTTTCCCCTTTGACTAGTCCTGGCACTCCTGTCTAAAATTGAGTGAGTGAGCGATAGTCACTCATTTGTGTCCGATTCTATTGCTCAGTCGTGTCCCATGAACTATAGCCAGCCAGCTCCTCTGTCCATGGAATTTTCCAGGCAAGAATACTGGAGTGGGTTGCCATTTCCTTCTCCAGGGGATCTTCCTGACCCGGAGATCCAACACATGTCTCCTGCATTGAAGGCAGATTCTTTACCACCTAAGCCACCAGGGAAGCCTACTATTAAGAGACATTTCTAAGTATAAAGACAGGTCAACAAAAACTATCAGCTGATACATGCTTGACTTTATCTTATAATCTATAGACAATACATTAGAATATGTAATGAATCCATACACCTTTTTCAAAGAAATACCCAAGACAGAAGTAGCAATAAAGTTATAAATGACAATCATCAATCAGATGAAATAATTTAGATGAAGCTTGTCTCTCTCAATGAGATGGGGACTGGGCAAGTGGTCAGGAAGGAAATACAATGTACTTTTAACTTTGTATGGAAAAAATTTATTGACCATAAATGTGAGGGTTTATTTCTGGGGTCTTGGCTCTATTCCATTAGTCCATGTATCTGTTGTTACACCAATATCACAGTGCTTTTGGCAGGTCTGTCTTTTTTTTTTTTTTAACTGAAATACATTTACCTGAAACTAACACAAAATTGCAAATCAACTATACTTTAATAAAATTTTTTAAGTTCAGTGGCTAAGACTTCACTCTCCCATCGCAGGGAACCAGGGGTCAATCCCTGATCAGGGAACTAGATCGCAGACGCTGCAATTAAGTGTTCACTTACCACAGCTAATGATCCTGCATGTGGCAACTAAGACCCGGCGCAGCCAAATAAATAAGTGTTAAAACAATAAAAATCTATCAAAGAAAGAGAAATACATCTGACAGATAACATTGTGGAAATTTAAGCTGTACAGCATTGTAATTTGATATTTTATGTATTATAATATGATCGCCATTGTAGCCATTGTTAGGTTCCCATCAGGTTACGTCATCATCCTTACATCACCATCCTTTCTTTTTAGTGGTTGGAATCATTAAGTTCTGGTCTCTTAGAAGGTCTGATGATTTTACCACTATATTATTTGGCTGGTTTGTGTTTTTTTTAACCTGATCTGACAGTTTGTCTTTTATTACAAGTATCCGGTTTCTCACATTTAGTATAATGAATAATACACTTTCAATATTACTTTCAAGTCTTTCAGTATTACTTTATGAGTAGAATTTATTTTACATTGCTATTTCTTTATTTACTTTACGCTAAAATTTAAAGAAATAAGGTCTGTCATAAAAGTGTTTTAACTCTATTGAATAAACCTAATGTTCCAGAAAGAATCCTTACTCTGCCACTTACTAGCTATATGATTGGGTGAGTAATTTAACTTCTCTGAACCTCAATTTCCTGATCTAAAAAATGTGAATAACAACACCTCCTTCAATTGGTGTTTGTGAGAAATAAATCACTGTTGAACGTAAAGGCCCAGCAGAGTAAGTATACAATAAATAGATGCTAAAATACACTTCATTGAATCAAAGGCTGCAGATTTATCTTACGACATCGTGGGGCTTTGGCACTGCTGAGGTCTCCTGTGGTTTGAGAGCCTCTTCCTTGGTCTCTATTTCTGGGGGACACAGGTCCTGCTGGATGTAGAAGGTGGATGGATGTAGAAGCTTTAAATGTTTTTTCCCTTTTTGGTCTTACCACACAGCATGTGGGATCTTCATTTCCTGACCAGGGATTGAACCCGCGCCCCCTGCAGTGGAAGCACAGAGTCTTAACCACTGGACTTCCAGGGAAGTCCCTGGAGGCTTTTAAAAGGAGGTAAATGTCTGGAATAGCTGACAGTGGGGACCAGAGAGGAGCTGCCCATGCAGAATTTCTTCCTTGTGACAGCCATGGGACTTCTGAAGTCCTCAGAGACGGAGGGATCAAGGAGAGAGTAGGGACTTTTCTGGGCAGAGCATAAGGATCTGGCTGGTGGAGGGTGTGCAAGAGAATGGGAGGGTTCTGGAAAAAGTAATTTGGAAGTAGAGAAAGAAGATGCTGGGAATTCCCTGATGATCCGAAAGGGATTTAATACTCCGAAAGGGATTGATCCCTTGGGCACAGCCCCCCCGCCACCTCAAGAAGGAGATGCTATGGGGTTGGCTGCCTCACAGGAGGACTAGAGTCGAGTCAGCCTCTGACATCAAGCAGTATCCTTCTGTGCAACGGTCACATTGCTCCTGTCAAAGCAGAGAACCTTGATTTTCTCCGCTATTCAGCTTTATTTCTGTTTTGAGATCCACCATGCCTTGGGAGTAGGGTACTTAATCTCAGTAATTTTTGAGATGTGGACTTAGATCTAAGGTAGAGGTGGAGAGGAAGGAAGGGCTCCCCCGGAGCCATGGTCTTGGTCATTTGACCTGGTGGCTGAGTGCCATAGCTTTGTTTGAAATAAGGAGTATTACCAGGTATAAAGAGAGACATTGTATAATTATAAAGGGGTTATTTCAAGAAAACATAAAAATCCTAATTGGAGGTACTCAATAAGAGTTCCTGGATGCATGAAGCCAAAACCAACAGAACTGAAAGGAGAAACTGAGAAAACCACAGTTCGGCATTCCTCCATGGGTAACTAATAGAACAAGTTCAGAGAACGTCAGTGAATGTAGAGAATCTCTGAACAACACTATCGACCAAGTTGACCTAATTGACGTGAGTGTGTACTCAGTCGATCAGTCTTGTCTGACTCTTTGTGACCCCGTGACTGTAGCCCACCAGGCTCCTCTGTCCTGGGATTTCCCAGGTAAGAATATTGGAGTGGACCCAGGGATGGAACCTGAGTCTCCTGAGTCTCTGGCATTGGCAGGCGGAGTCTTTACCATTGAGCCTCCTGGGAACCCCAACCTAAGTGACATTCACAGTCAAAGATAGTGCCTGTTCCCACCAGTCAGAAAGGAAGACTCTGTAATGTTACAGGGAGCATTGACTCCTAGAAAGGTCATGCCTCAAAAGTCAGGAATAATTAGCTCCTGGCTAAAGGCTTCTCTGTTTCCACCTAACAGATTCCTGGTACAAAATATATAAAGTATTAAATATTTATTATATATAAATATAAATTTATATAAATTTATTTATATGTATTTATATATATGTAATACATTATATATATATATTTAGCCTTTGTCCTAGTTCCTGGCACAGAGCTCTTAAAACCCTTGGTATGTCCTGAGTAATACAAATGTCTTGTTATTCATAAGTCCCTTTCAACCATAGCCAAATTTGTGCTCATGAGGTTACTATTGGTGGGCTCCTAAATAACTTCAGAATAGGAGCAGGTAGCCTAAGAAACCACCCTTGTGATTGGTGCATGGAACTTCCAGCCCCCTCCCCCAACCTTGAAGGAGGAAGAGCGGGAATAGAGATTCAGTTCAATCACCAATGGCCAATGACTTAACCAATCATACTTACATGGTGAAACCTCCATAAAAATTCCTAAACAACAGGGTGTGGAGTGCTTCCCGGCGGGGGAGGGGGGGAACACCCAGTAAAGAGTTGGACACGACTGAGCAAGTGAACTGAACTGAACTGAACACCCAGTGCTGGGAAAGTGGAATGCCCAGAAAGGGCATGGAAGTCTGTACCCACCCCTATACATTACCTTCTCTTCCATTTGGTGGTTACTAAGGTATACCCTTTATAATACAACATTTCCCTGAGCTCTATGAGTTGTTCTACTGATTTACTGAACCTGAGGGAGGAGGATCATCTACAAATAGTGTTAGAATTGAAATGAATAGTTGGACACCCAGTTGGTGTCAGAGAATTGCTTGGTGTGACGGGAAAAAAAAAAAAAAAAACCTTCAAAATCTCAAAGCAAGATCCAAAGTAACAAATTATTTCAAAGTAATTTAAATGTGTCCTAGAATACAACTCAAAACTATTTGTAGGATTACAAGGATATCCTAGCACACAAAAATTTGAAATTCATCAGGCCTGATATCCAACAAAAGGTTACAAATATGCAAAAGTGTAGGAAAATATGACCCAATATTGAAAAGGAAAATTAATAGATTAAAACTGCCCCAAAGGGATTTCCCTAGTGGTCCAGTGGTAAGAAATCCATCTGCCAACGCACAGAATACCTTCCGTCCTTGGTCCGAGAAGATCCCACATGCTGAGGGGTGACTAAGCCCAGGTGTCACAGCTCCTGAAGCCCTCACGGCCAGAACCTGTGCTCCACAACAAGAGAAGTCACCACAATGAGGAGCCCGCACACTGCAACTAGAGAGTAGCCCCTGCTGGCTGCAATTAGCGAAAGCCTGAGCGCAGCAACAAAGACCTAGGGCAGCCAAAAATAAATCGGTATGAGAAAATCCATTTAAAAATAAAACACATACACACACACACACACACACAAAAAGTGAAAATTCCTGCCCTGCCACTTCTGTACTGTCTTCCCTTCTCTGTACTTCAATTCACTCGTTTGTAAAATGAGAATCATACTATTGTACGGGGTTGTTTTGAGAGGTTTACAGGAGATTCATTCACATGAAGGGTCATGTTCTAAGCCCTCCACAGAGGCGAGATGGTATTCCTGGCGGAGAGGCAGCCAGCGCCTGCTGCACCTAGGGAAAGCCCTGGTCCCTTCGGGTGCATCTTGGTCCTCCCCACACTGGGAGCAGGACCACTCCAGGTATACCAGCTCTTGGTGGCTGGGGGAAGCCTTCTCCGGTGCCCTGATCCCTGCTGATGCCTGGGGACTCTGTGAACACTCTTGGGCTCCCATCGGCCATTATCCTTGAAGACACGCTTGACCCTGGCTCCAGCCAGCCCAGAAGCATAGTGCAGGCGCCCGGGCTGGGAGCAACCCAGCCTCTCCGGGTTCTCTTTTCATTTCTACACCTCAGCCAGGGTGGGGCCCAGTGGGAACTGGGACATAGGTTCTTCCTGGGTACACCCCAACTTCTCTGCTCCTTTCTGAAGCCTCTGCTGCTCCTTCCTTGTTCCCCCTCTTTCATTATCCCCCCTTGGGGAGGGTGGGAAGTTGATGGGCTCAGTGGCTGAGCAGTCCTTCTTCCAAATCTATTGTTTATGACTCGGAAACCAGCCTCGTGGCTCCTTTTGTTCCTCTGTGACCTGAGTCAGTGACTAGACGGGGAGTGTCACCGGAGGAAAGGAAGTGTGTGTGTTTGTGTGTGTGTCTGTGTTTGACCTGTGACCCTCTTCCAGATACCTCTGAGGAGGGCCAGTGGAATGGCGCTGACAATTGGTCTTGGGCCATGGCTGGACTGGAGAGAGACTGGGAAGGTAGAAGAGGCCAGAATGGGAAGAGGAGCTGGGAAGCTGGGCTGGGAGGCAGAGCACTGAACACAGGCAAACAGACTGAGCCGGGGAAAGCGGATGAGTTTGGTCCCACGTGCCCGTGGGAAGGAGGGGCGGATGCAGGAGATAGCTGGGGGTGGGGGAGGGGACTCTGAGTTTGGGGACTGGGAGGCCGGTGGGTGGGCCTGTCTTGCTGCTGCTTGTTTGTGAATGGCAGCAAGGCAGCAGGATTGTCTTTCCTTCTTTGCCAAGATCTGAACAGCGTGAAGCTCTAGGATTGCCCTGGACCGACGGCCACTCCCAGCCCCAAGTCAGGGCATCTCGTGCCGCACCACCCGAGCCAGCCCCATAGCCCTGGCCTTTCTGTGGCTACCTCCTCTGGGACCACCTTTCCAAGGGTCTCGAACCTGGAAATCTGCAGTGGTCCAGAAAGGCCAGAAGGGCTGGGTGGGTAGATGTGTCACTGTCAAAATGGAACTTTTTATTTCTCCCTTTAAAATGTCAATCCCACCAGGGCTGGAGCTTGGTCTTGTTCACTGCTCTGTCCCATGTGCATTGTGGGTACACAGTGAATACCTCGCTTGGGTCAAGATCTGAGGGGATTCCCTAGGGTGGAGACAGACTAGTGCCTTCTTGGAGGCTCCATAAGCAGAAGACTGACCATCTCACGGAAGACAGAGGGAGACAGATTTTGACCCTATGTCACAAAAGACCGTGAAAACCCAGAGCTGCTGTGAGCTTGATATCGCCTGAGCTGACCACATGGAAGCTAGAGGTAGGCGGAGCTGGAAGGTGGCTTGCTTCAAGGCAGACCCAAAGGGCCTCTGTGGGTCTTTCCAGTCACTGCATCTGGGACGGGGCTCCCGAGCCATAGGTTCCTGCAACAAGATGTCAGCTCTCGAGTCAGACAGAACTGGGTTTAAATCCTGGCTCCTCTACTGAGCTGTGTGACCTTGGGCAGGTCTTACCCAGTGTCTCTGAGCCTATTACCAAATCTGTAATACAGCCATCCTAGTGATACAACACTTGCCCCAAAGGCTGGCTGTAAGCACTAGATTCAAAGCTTCAGCCACGTGCAGCGTTTAGCACAACAACTGGCTCACAGCCAAAGCTCAGCAAACATTAACTATTGTTACTGTGGTGGAGAAGGGGAGGGGTGGTTGCTGAAGGGGGAGCTGGTGCTCAGAGCCCAGTGAACTAGGACAGATCACACAAGAAGCGAATTAATGGGTGGGCGGCCAGAAAGGGACACAACAGTGCCCTCATTAAATCCTGGAGTGCACCCTTCTAGTTTGATACAATTTTTAAAATTTTGTTATTATGTCTGCATGTATGTATTTACAGCTGTGCTGGGTTTGTGTTGCTGTTTGCAGACTTTCTCTAGTTGCAGTGATCAGGGGCTACTCTTTGTTGAGGTGCGCAGGCTTCTCATTGTGGTGGCTTCTCTTGTTGCAGAGCACGGGCTCTAGGTGTGTAGGCTTCAGGAGGAGCAGCACAAGGGCTTGGTAGTTATGGCTCTCGGGCTCTAGAGCATAGGCTCAGTAGTTGTGGTATAAGTGCTTAGTTGCCGACAGCATGTGGAATCTTCCTGGACCAGGGATTGAACCTGTGTCCCCTGCAGGCAGATTCCCATCCCCTAGACAACTAGGGAAGTCCGAGTTTGATAGAATTTTGATTTATACTCATCCAAGTCATCACTGGCAGGACAATATTCAGATATAGGGAAGGTGCCATTTTTAGGAGATTTATAGAGACAGATGTGCTTCCCAGTTGGTAAAGAATCCACCTGCCAGAGCAGGAGATGCAAGAGACGTGGGTTCCATCCCTGGGTCAGGAAGATCTCTGGAGGAGGAAATGGCAACCCACTCCAGTATTCTTGTCTGGGAAATCCCATAGACAGAGGAGACTGGAGGGCTACAGTCCATGGGGTTGCAAAGAGTCTGGGGACAAACACATTGAGACAGATACTAAATCCATAACTGGTGCAGAGATTTCTCATACATGTCAGAGAACCGACAGATAACTTAGTTCTAAGTCCTTTAGCTAAGCAGGGAGGTCCAAGGATTAGTTTTACTCTTACTCTTCTCTGTTAGAACAATCAGCTCCAACAAAAGAACTAGTTAGATTGTTGGTTTTTTTTTTAGTTAGATTGTTTTATAGCCAATTTTACATTGCTTTTATTAAACTCTGTGTTAATACAAAGTGCATCATTTGTAGAAACAGAAATTTTATCAACAATGGCAATAAAGTTGTAATTCTTTAATATTTAACAAACATAATTAACATTAGGCCAACATTTAAAAATTCTCAGAACCCTAACTCAACACTGTAAAGCAATTATACTCTGATTAAAAATTTTTTTCAGAAGAAGTTTAAAACACTGATTTTGAGGCTCGCATTTGGAACTAAACCCACAAGAGAGGCTGAATTAGTCTTAAAATGAACTCAGTACTCCTATCGCTCCCACTTCTGCTGGAACTAACAGCAGAAGCAGAAGCAAACCCTTGTACCCTAGCCTGCATATACATAGAGCTCTCCCTTGCTCTGGGCCCTGCCAAACCTGGCAGCCTTCAAGCCACTCAGTGAACGGAACCGAGTCGAATTCCTGAGTGTAGTATGTGCTGTTGTCTGAATACGAACAATATCTACCAGGTATGGCACCTTTTTCTTATGGTAGGAGGTACAGGGTGCAATAACTGTAGTCCCCTGTAGTACCACAATTTCTTTATCCATTCACTTGTTGATAAATATTTAGGTAGTTTACAGCTTGTCATACTATAAAAAAGCCATAAATATCCTTTTACTTTTTGGGAATGTATTTTAAAATTTTTATTTTGGGAAAGTACATAGGAGAGAAATAGCTAGTCATGGGGCGAATGTAGACTTAACTTTATAAATGCCAATTTCCCAACGTGGTTATACCATTTTCCCTTCTCACCAGCAAGAGTTCCAGTTGCTCCACATGAGCTCATTTGATAGTTTAGCTTGTTTTGATTCTAGTATATGTGAAGTGGTGTCTTATTGTAGTTTTAATTTACACATCTTTAATGACTTTTTTTTTTGTGGCTTTGCTAGATCTTAGCTCCCCTACCAGAAATGGATCCTGGGCCCGTGGCAGTGAAAGCACAGAGTCCTAACCACTGGACTGCCAGGAAATTCTCTTTGATGACTACTGATAAATATCTTTTTATGTGTTTATTGATTATTTGTGCATCTTTAAAGTTTTTTTATTTTATATTGGAGTATAGTTGATTAACAATGTTGTGTTAATTTCAGGTGTATAGCAAAGTGACTCCCTTATACATATGCATGGAGGCCTGGCATGCTGCGATTCATGGGGTCGCAAAGAGTCGGACACGACTGAGCGACTGAGCGACTGAACTGAACTGAACTGATTCTTTTTCAAATTCTTTTCCCATTTAGGTTATTACAAAGTATTGAGCAGAGTTCCCTGTGCTGTACAGTTTAAGTACTTGTTGGTTATCTATTTTAAATACAGCAGTGTGTACATGTCAATCCCAAACTCCCAGTCTATCCTGCATATCTCTCTCCTTTGTGTAAGTTTCTTTTCAAATCTTTTGCTGTTTTTTTTTTATCATTGATATGTAGGGATTCTTTATATATTCTGGATACAAGTACTTTTTCAGGTATTTGTGTTGCAAATATTTTCTAGTTATTTTATGAATAAGTCACAGAACACATGGAAAGTGTGGAGGAGAGGTAATATTTCAAAAGACAGTGGTGCTTCCCTGGTGGTCCAGGGGTTAAGAGTCCACCAGCCAATGCAGGGGACACAGGTTCAATCCCTGGTCCGGGAAGATCCGACGTGCTGCTGGTCAATTAAGCTTGTGCTCCACGACTGAGCCCACGTGCCGTAACTCCTGAAGTCTGCATGCCCTGGGCCTCTGCTCTGCAACGAGAAGAGTTGCTACAAGAGAGAGCCCACACAGCAATGAAGACCCAGCGCAGCAAAAATAAATAAATAAATAAGTAAATAAATAAATAAATCTTTTTTTAAAAAGACTGAAAGAGAGAGATGTAGTGGGCACTTCCGTGGTGGTCCAGTGGCTGACTCCAAGCTCCAAATGTAGGGGGCCTGGGTTTGATCCCTGGTCAGGGAACCTAGATTCCACATGTCACAAGAAAGAGCAAAGATCCTGTGTATTCTAACTAAGACCTGGCACAGCCAAATAAATACATGTTTTTAAAAAGGCTTTATTAAGTTAAATATGTATGTTTAATACGATCATCTCAATAGATGCAGAAAAAGCATTTGGCAAAATTTCATTAGCATGATAAAAACTCTCAGAAAAGTAGTAATAGAAAGGAACTTCCTCAACCTAATTAAAAGCCTCTAGAGAAAAACCTGCAGCAAACATGTTGCTTAATGGTGAAAGAGAATGCTTTCTTCCTAAGATCTGGAAAAAGACCGGGATGTTCACTTCTACCACTTTTATTCAGACGTGTACTGGAGGTTCCACCCAGTACAATAAAGTAAAAATGAAAAAAAGAAAAGAGATTAAAAGGCATCCTGCTATATGAACTGGAAAGGAAAAAGCAAAGATGCTTTTATTATAAACAATATGATCATCTGTGTAGAAAATCCTAAGAAATTTACCCTCTACACACACACAAAAAAAGTTACAAGAACTAAAATTCTTGTTCAGCAAGAGTTGCAGGATGCAACTCCAACAATAAATTTCTATATACTAGCAATAAGCAATCATAAATTTAAAATTTAAAAACAATTAAAATATCATAAAATATTGAAAACTTAGGAATAAATTTGACAAAATATGTGTAAGACCTATAAACTGAAAAATACAAAACAATGCGTGAAGAAATTAAAGAAAACCTAAGTAAGGCTAGATATATACCTGAGATCATGGCTGAGAAACTTAATATCAAGATGTCAATGCTTAATATTAAGATGTCAGTGCTTAATATTAAGATGTCAATGCTCTCCAAATTGTAGAAATTAAGAAGCTGTATCCTAACACTTACAAGAAAATGCAAGGGATTTTAAAGAAAAGAGGAAAGTTGAAGGATTATAGTATCTAATTTCCAGATATAATGCAAAAGAAAAAAAAAAAAGAACAAAAATAAAATCGAGGAACTTCCTTCACAGTCCAGTGGTTAAGACTCCCTGCTTTCACTGCAGGTGGCACAGGTTCAATCCCTGGTCAGGGAACTAACATCCCACAGGCCAAGTCTCCCAGGCAAAAGGAAACAAAAAAGATGTATTATAATGCCACAGTAATTGAGACTTTGTGGTATTAGCAAAAAACAAACATATATAGATACAAGCAACGGAACAGAGAGTCCAAAAGTACAGCCGTGTATATATATGGTCAGTTGGTGCCAAAGTAATTCAATGGAGAAAGAATAATTTTTTTCAAGAAGTGGTGTTGAAACAATTCAATAATTGTGTGAAAAACAGGAAAGGAAAAGAAAGAAGCAAGCTCTTACTCAATACCATGTGCAAAAGTTAACTCGAAATGGATTACAGACCCAAATGTAAGAGTTCAAACTATAAGGCTTCTAGAAAAAAACTGAAGAAAATCACAGTGGCCTTGAGTTTGGGAAAGATTTCTTTTTTAAAAAAAATTATCAAAATAGAAAAAAAAATAAAATGATCGAAGGGCTTTCCTGGTAGCTCAGTGGTAAAGAATCACCTGACAATGAAGGAGACATAGGTTTGATCCCTGATAGGGGAAGATTCCATGTGCTGTGAAGCAACTAAGCACCTTGGCCACAACTACTGAGCCTATACTCTAGAGCCAGGGAGCTGAAACTGCTGCGCCCACGTGCCCCAACTACTGAAGCCCTTGAGTCCCAGAGCCCGTGCTCCACAACAAGAAAAACCACCACGATGAGAAGCTGGTGCACCACAACTAGAGAGAAGCCCCTGCTTGCCGCAACTAGAGAAAAGCCTGTGGAGCAGTGAAGACCCAGCACAGTCAAAAATAAATAAATAAAAAATGTAAAACTCTTTAAAATTATTGAAGTGTTACAACATAACTTTAGTTTCAGGTGTACAACATCTTTGATATTTTTAGAGATGGTACACTATACAGAGTCATTATAAAATATTAACTATAGTCTGTGCTATGTATTACATCCTTGTGCCTTATTTATAAGTAGCAGTCTGTATTTCTTAATTCCCTTCACCTATTTCACCCCTCCTCCCACCCCTCCCCTCTAGTAACCACTAGTTTGTTCTCTGTATCTGAATCTATTTCTGTTTTGTCATATTTGTTTATTTGTTCTATTTCTTAGATTCTACATGTGAGTGAGAACATACAGTATTTGTCTTTGTCTGACCTATTTCACTAAGCATAATGCCCTCTACGTCCATCCATGTTGTTGCAAATAGTAAGATTTCATTCCTTCTGATGGCTGAGTAATATTCCATTATATATCACATCTTCTTTATCCATTCATCTGTAGATGGACTAAGATTTTTTAAACATGATACAAAAGGCATGTACTACAAAAGAAAAAATTGGACTTAAGCAAAATTAAAATATTTTATTCTGCTCAACTGGTAAAGAGTCAACCTGCAATGTAGGAGACTTGGGTTTGATCCCTGGGTTGGGAAGATCCCCTGGAGAAGGGAACGCCTACCTACTCCAGTGTTCTGGCCTGGAGAATTCCATGGGCTGTATAGTCCATGGGATTGCAGAGTTGGACACGACTGAGCGACTTTCACTTTCACTATTCTGCAAACCATACACTCAACAAAGGACTTGTATTTAGAATATAGAAAGTCATGTATAGTTCAAAAAGATCCACCACATTTTTTTAAAAAGCAAAGATTTGAATAGATACTTCACTAAATAAGATACACAGACAGCAAATAAGCACATGAGAAGATTCTCAGAAAACCTCTGGCAAGACATCTACAGAGAAATAGAAAGTACAAATAAATAATGTAATGAATGAAAAGGGACACATAACTATAGTTACAGCAGATACTAAAAAGATAAGAAAGTTATCATCAACTTAATGCCAATAGATCTGAAAACTTAGGTAGAATAAATTCCTAGAAAAACCACAACTTTTCAAAATTAACTCAGGAAAAGTCAAAATAGCCCTATAAATACTAATACAATTTTGTTACCAAAATTAGACAAGGCCCCCCCCAAAAGGAAAACTACAGCCACTTAATTTACAAACGTAGTTGCAAAACCTTCTCCTAAAATAACAATAAATCAAATTCAACAATGTAACACACTGTGATCAAGCTAGGTGGATCCCAAGAATGCAGGATAG
This sequence comes from Cervus elaphus, assembly GCF_910594005.1. Lineage (NCBI taxonomy): Eukaryota > Metazoa > Chordata > Mammalia > Artiodactyla > Cervidae > Cervus > Cervus elaphus. Next base: position 7,081,209 of record NC_057816.1, read on the forward strand.
TTTACTATTAGGAAATCTATGTCATACTCTGCATTTACAGATAAAGGAGAAAAATCATATGATCTCCATAGATACAAGAAAAACATTTAATAAAAATCAACACCCAGGGAATTCCCTGGAGCTCAGTGGTTATGGACTCGGTGCTTTCACTGCCAGGACTGGGTTGAATCCCTAGTTGGGGAAGTAAGAGTCACGAGCCCCACAGTGTGGCCAAAAAAAGAAAAAAAAAAAAAAATCAACACCCATTTATCACAGACACTGTAAACTAAAACTAGAAAGGAGCTTTCTTAACTTGATAATGGATATGTACAACAACAACAACAACAGAAGACCCTAAAACTGAATATGACCCAAGAACAAAAACTATAAAAATATACTCTATATTTAATCCCATTATTGGTGGTAGAGTTAGTATCATTACCTCGAGCGTTTTGTCTACAGGATGAGACAGACCGAATGAATAACTGATGGAGAACAGAGATTTTTTTATTGTAGTAAATTATACATAATGTAAAATTTACCATTTTAGCTACTTTTAAGTGTACTATTCAGTGACACTAAGTACATTCACATTATTGTACCCCTGTGACCACCATCCATCTCCAGAATGTTCTTCCTCACTAACATAAACTCTGCCTCCATTAAATACAAACACCACATCGCCCCCCGCCCCACTGACCAGCCACTGAGAACCATTATTCTACTTCCCGCCCCTATGAATGTGACTATTCCAGGTACCTCATATACGTGGGATTGTGCAACATTTGTCCTTTGGTGTCTGCGTTAGGGACTTCCCTATAGCTCAGAAGGTAAAGAATCTGCCTGCGATGCAGGAGACCCAGGTTCCCTTCCTGGGTCAGGAAGATCCCCTGGAGAAGGAAATAGCAATCCACTCCAGTATTCTTGCTGGAAAATCCCGTGGACAGAGGAGCCTGGTGGGCTGCAGTCCATGGGGTCACAAAGAGTCAGACATGATTAAGTGATTAACATACACACTATGTCACTTAGCCTAATGTCTTCAAGATTCATCCATGTTGCAGCATACGTCAGAGTTTCTCTCCCTTTTAAGGCTGAATGAGATACACACACACACACACACACACACACACACCACATTTTGTTTATCTGTGCATTTGTCCATTCACAATTGGATTGCTTCTACCTTTTGGCTATTGTCAATAATGCTGCTATGAACACTGCTTTACAAATATCTGATTGAGTTCCTCCTTTTAGTTGTTCTGTGTTATACCCAGAGGTGGAATTGCTGGATCATATAGTAATTCTGTTTAATTTTGATAAATACTGTTTTCTATTTTCCACAGCACCTGTACCATTTTACACTCCTATCAATGATGTACAAAGAATCCAATTTCTCTACATTCTTAGCCACACTTGTAGTTCTGTTTTTCTGCTAATAGCCATCCTAATGAGTATGAAGTGGTATTTCATTGTAACTTTCAGTTGCATTTTCCTGATAGCTATTAGGTTGAGCATCTTTTCATGTGCTTATTAGTCATTTTTTATCTTCTTTGAAGAAATGTCTATTCAAGTTCATTGCCCATTTTTAAAATTGAGTTGTTTGGGGCTTCCCTGGTGGCTCAGTGGTAAAGGAATCTGCCTGCTACTGCAGGAAACACTGGTTCAATTCCTGATCCGGGAGGATCCCACATGCCTTGGAGCAACTAGGCCCATGTGCCACAATTACTGAGCCTGTGCTCTACAACAAGAGAAGCCACTGCAACGTGAATCCTGTGCACCACAACCGGAGAGTAGCCCCCGCTCTCTGAAACTGGAGAAAAGCCACTGTAGCAACGAAGACCCAGCACAGCCAAAAATAAATAAAATTATAAAAAAAAATAATAAATTGAGTTGTTTGGTTTTTTGGTTATTGAGTTTTTTTTTTTCCCATTGATCGCCCAGTTTAGTGGCCACAGACTTGAAACAATATTAAACAGCCTTCTCCAGCTCCACGGGGGGTGGGTAAGCTGACATGTGCCCACCTCTCTGAGGACATCACCCACCAGAGATGCAACCAAGGGTGGGGATCCCTTGGTCTGAATCCAAGGCCACCTGTGATCCACCCAAAGCCCAGACCCCAGCCTCCTCCTGAAATTTGTTTTGAGAGATCCTTTCCAGTGGTCAGGTTCCACTCTCCCCTTCCCTCACTCTACCCCTCCTTCCCCGCTCCCCCCAGCTACAGAGAGCACCCTGCTGGAGCACTGAATGAGCCCCAGAACCCCTCTGTGTGCCAGGGGACTGGGGTGTGTGGGCAGGGGACTGACCAAGCTGCCGGGGGATATGCGGAGGGACTGACCAGTGCCGCTGTGGGGCCGGCCTATGTGTTGCAGGCTGAGGCCCTTGTTCATGTCTAGAAGTCCATTCTTGGGCCAGCAGCCCACGGCGAAGCTGTAAGCCTTTTTCAGGTTAATCCATTGCTTGAAGTAATCTGCTACCGGCAAGCCCAAGTACTGGCACTGTCCTGGGAGCATGACTTTTAAGTCCCAGTCTCCACAAGTGACAAAAATTGACTTGACGTTTGGATCTAAGAGGCCTTCCTTTGCCATCCACTCATTGACCCTCTCCAGCATTTGCTGCAGGCTTGGCTGACCATCCACCATGGCTTGAATAATCCCGGTGAGCTTTTAGGGAAGAAATTTTCATTTTAAGAACGCTGAGTTCCTCTAGGTGGGTTTCTGTAGTTCATCAAGTCATTATTAGGTGGTATTTTAAGGATGTGTAAGGACACAGCCACTCTATTTTATATTCCAGAAACTGTTTTTATATTAATCTGTTTTTTAATTGGGTGACAGCTGTTGCCTAGACTTCCCACGGTCTCTGTACAGAAGGGAGTAAGCTGTGGATGGACTATGGGCTGGACATACATGTGAAATGTAGACTCAATCTCCATGGTCTGGCCATTTAGCTTCAGGATGGGGAACTTGATGATTTCCTCTGCGCACCTGGTTATTGAGTTTTAAGAGTTATTTATATATTGTGGCCAATGATGGAACAATCTGAACTTCAGTAATAATTGTAATGGAATAAAGCACCTCATGCGTGCTCAGTTGTGTCTGACTCTTTGCCTGTCCCATGGACCATAACCTGCCAGGTTTCTCGGTCCGTGAAATTTTCCAGGCAAGAATACCAGAGTCGGTTGCCATTTTCTCCTCCAGGAGATCTTCCCGACGCACGGATCAAACTCACATTTCCTGCACTGGCAGGCAGATTCTTTACCACTGCAACATGTGGGAATCCCTAAAACACATGAAAAACGTTTAAATCCATGAATTCATTAAGATATTTTTTAAATGCTTATTAATTAACTTTGGAGGATGTTAAAGAACCAAGGCATTATTTTGAAAACTGATAAACAGAAATTCTATACCCTAATAATCACATTTAGATATATACCCAAGAAGAATTCTGGATATATGTAACAGGAGACACTTACAGGAATGTTCTGAACAACATTGTTTATAATAGCAATAAACTGGAAACCCAAATGGCCACCCTCAGGAGGAATAAATGAAAAACTGTGATATGTTTGCAGAATAGTACACAGTAGTAAAAAATTGAATGAACTATGAAACAGATGAATATTAGTAATGTGTTGAGTGAAAAATGTAAGTACCAAAGGACAACAAATAATACCATACTTTCTTACAGTTCAAAACTAAGCAAAAACAAACATCATTATGTAGGCATGTATATATGAGTACTTTTTTCTTAAAATTTTTTCTATTTAGAAAAATCAAAGGAATAACAAACACAGAACTGTGAATGATGGCACCCTAGACACCGGGATAAGGAGGGGATGAACAGGTGAGGAACGGGTAAGATGTAAGTCCTGATGCTTTTCCATCCAGCCTCTCGAGTTTTGCAATGGGTGCACTGGAACTCCTATTAATCGGAAAGTTACACATATCTAAATTTTAAAAGGAGGACCATGCTAGCATCAATGATGATTGTGTGTCATTAATCAAAGATTACAATTAATCCACTCTGTCTTCCTGACGACTGCCTCCTCAGAAAAAGTAAGGTGCCGTTTCTAATCCGGGGCAGCCACATGAGAAACCGAAATGAGTGGGAGGGGTGGTAACTGTTTTCACTTTTCTCTTCCTGTTTTTTTTGAGCCTGGGAAAGTAAGTCAGAATTTCCAATCTTTTCCAATTCCCACACGATTCCCTAATTTAGAACGAACTTAGAGAAAATAAAAAGCCTTCCTGCATCTGGGGAAGACTGCCGCCAGCCGTGGAGCATCCTCACTGTGGGATGAAGAATCCTCCCGGGGGCGGTGTGTGCTCCAGCCCCACCCCCAACCCGCTCGTACTTGCTCGTACGGGGCTCAGCCTTGGGGGACGATACCCTCGGCGAGGAGTCACAGGACAGTTAATTAGTGGAAATGCTTTGGGAAACTCTTGGACCCCAGCAGGAAGCCCTGGGAGGCGGTCGGGGGGAGGAGGGGCGGGTAAGGGAGTTCAAACGGAACAAAGGTGTCAGGCTGCAGAGATTTACCCCTGGGTGACGACCCCTGTCCACCCACTGCCCCCAAGGGCTGGCAGTGTGGATGATCTTAAACCGACGAGCCTGCGGGTACTGCGCGAGCGGACGCGGCGCGGAGCCTCTGATCACGCTAACGTGCAGCAGGCTCCGCGAAGACCACGATCCGAGCCAGGTGGAGAGGTCCAGGCCACTTCTCTTTTTCCTCGTTGCATCCAGACTGGGGTGGACGGGAAATTAAAAAGTGCTTTATGCGGCAACAACCATCAAGAAGCACTTTTATTGACTAGGAAACCGTGAAGAGTTGAGCCACCTGGCCTTTGCGGGCGAAGCAGGCCGGAGCCTTTCCCTGCGCGGGGCGGGCGGTCGAAGCCTGGCAGCCCTAGCTTGGCTCCAGACCGGCTCGGGGTGACATCACCAAACTCCTCCGATCGGCGGGAGGTGGCCCCCGAAATCCCCTAAAAACATAGTGAGTAATCGCAGGCCCCGCCCTCCAGGCGGGGCCCAGACTCGGGAGCGAGCCGAGCTGCCCCGCCAGCCCCGGGAGCGGCCTCCAGGGGGGCTGCCTCTCGGTTACCCGCGCGACGCGCGCTAGCTCCGGGTCGCCGGCAGCGGCGGCGCAAGCAGCCTATCCACCCTGCACGCGGCCTGCCCATCCTCCGCGCAGCGCGCGTTCGCCCCTGAACCTCTCCCGGTGGCGGCGGCGCCCGCGGCGGCGACGAGGGCGACGAAGACGTAGCACGCAGGCGCGGTCGGATTCCCGGCAGTGACGCGGCGGCGGGCGCGCGCGGCGCATTTCCGCCTCTGGCGAATGGCTCGACAGTAGCGCGCGCCGCGGGCCCAGCTGCGACCCCGGCCCCGCCCCCGGGACCCCGGCCATGGACGGTGAGGGCGCCCCCTGACCCCGCGGGGTGGCGGCGCTGGGGCCGCGGGGACCGCGGCAGGAGGCCCCTCGCCGCCTTCCGACCCTTCGTAGGCCGATGGGCGCTGCGCAGGGAGCGGCCGGCCGGATGGTGGCGCGGGGTGGGGCGGGCATCGGGGGTCTGACTCAGTTTCCCCCTGGGTGTGGGGTGTGGGGTGTTGGGGGGAGCGTTGACTCAGTTTCCCCCCGGGACCCGGGAGGTGGGGCGTGGGGAGTTCAAACTTAGTTTCCTTGTTAGGGGAGAATGTATCTGACTCAGTTTCCTCTCGGGATCGCGGGGCGGAGGGTTGGGGGGGGTGCCCTCCCTTAGTGTAACTTAATAGAAAAGGCCGTGACTCAGTTTCTTCTGGTGGAGGGAGGCCGCCATCCCTGGTTTCCCTCAGGAAAAGGGTGCTTCTGGCTCCCTTTCCCACGCCCCTAGTTTCCCTGAAGTTTCCAGGTAGCAGGCCCTGACTGAGTGTCCGAGAGGAGCCTGGCTCCCTCTCCTCACCGCGGGGAAGCAGGCCTTGCCTGGTGAGGACAGGATGTGGGCTCCTGCTGACCCTTGTCTCCCTCTCCTTTCAGACCTCTTCCCCCTCATCTTCCCCGCAGGTAAGTGGACCATCCTTTCTCAGTGGGTCGGGAGGAGCTCCCCAGGGTCAGGGGCGATGGGGTCAGCCGGCTGATGGGGGCTGGCCCGCCTGTCACCTGCAGAGCCGGCACAGGCCTCCGGCCCCTATGTGGAGATCATCGAGCAGCCCAAGCAGCGGGGCATGCGCTTCCGCTACAAGTGCGAGGGCCGCTCAGCCGGCAGCATCCCTGGCGAGAGGAGCACGGACACCACCAAGACCCACCCCACCATCAAGGTCAGCAGAGCCCCAGAGCGGGGGACCCAGAGTCAGAGGGCTGGGACTTGCTTCCAGCCCCTCCCCGCGACCCCATCCCGAAATCTGTGCCTGCGAGTTCGGTCTGGAATTCCCGCCCTCTAGGGTGCTCTCTGTTCTTTGGACAGATCAATGGCTACACAGGGCCAGGGACAGTCCGCATCTCCCTGGTCACCAAGGACCCCCCTCACCGGCCTCACCCCCACGAGCTTGTGGGGAAAGACTGCCGGGATGGCTTCTATGAGGCTGAGCTCTGCCCCGACCGCTGCATCCACAGGTGAGCTCCTTAGGGGTGGCAGGGGGTGGTAGAAGGTGGTGATGACATGGGAATAGGAGAAGTGGGCAGTTATACTGCTGTTACAATGTTAATTGTTTCTGGACAGAGGGCAGAATTCCTCACTGCTTGCTCCCTCCCCAGCTTTGCAAGCTGATTCTTTTATTTTGAAATTGTGTATCTCCTCTCTCCAGTGGATAGGAGGAGCTCCACATAAGCTCTATGGCAAAGGTGTGGATCCCTAATCACCTCTGAACCCCTAACCCCTGTGGCTGGAGTGTCACATCTCTTGTAGTCAGAATGAAAGCCATTGAACCAACGGTCTCCCCTGAAGCTTATGTACTGGTTGACAGAGGCAGACCATAAATAAATGTACAAATAACTGAACAAGATAGTGTTAGAAAGTCATCATTTCAGTGATGAAAATGAAGCAGTAATAGGTTGGAAGAATAGCCTGAGGTGGGGGAGGCGAAGGAGCTGGTCCCATTCCTTTGGACTGGGAGGTCAGAAAGGCCTCTTGAAAGTAAGACCTAAATGTGAGAAAGCAGAGAAGCACGGAAGGAACATGCCCAGCAGAATGAACAGGTGCAAAAAGCTTTGAAGTGCGAATGAGTGTCATGCCTTTGGAGAGGGGAAAAGAAGGCCCTGGGGCAGAGGGTCGGGAGCTGGCAGGGACTGTGGCTGGGGCCAGGCGGCAGGGCACAGGGCCTTGTCAGGCAAAGTAAGTAAGGAGTGGCTTTCATCGTGGCACAGTTGGCGGGGGGCAGCATTCAGGGGGGTTAAGAACGGAGTGATCACCTGGTGAGTGGGTGGGGATAAGGGGCAGAGTGGGCAAGGCAGGAGGGCCCACGCTCTGCTGGAGATAGTGGAGCTTATGCCTGGGGTGCCTCAGCTTTCAGAACCTGGGGATCCAGTGTGTAAAGAAGCGGGACCTGGAGCAGGCCATCAGCCAGCGCATCCAGACCAACAACAACCCCTTCCAAGGTGAGGGCGGCGACGGCAGAGGCCTGGGCCTGCCTGGAGCACCTCCCGCTGCTGTACCCTTCTGAGGCCACCTTGCTCTCACGTGTCCCTCACTGGCCAAGATGCAGTGCCCGTTCAGTACATACTCCCGTTCAGTACATTTTGCCATTGGAGAAACAGACGGAGAGCGGGGACGTAGGGGACATGACATCCAGGGTCACAGGTGGAGTCAGTGATGGGTCTAGAACCTTCCCACTGCCCTCCTCTAGGACTTCTGCTATTTCACACACCTTCCAACAGCCCTCCCAGCCCAGAGCTACCCGCACACCCAGCTCCTCCCGCCCAGCTCCATCCCCTGCCCCCGGCCCCATCCCCGGCCCAGGCTCTCCTGACCATTGGTTTTTCTGACAGTTCCCATAGAAGAGCAGCGCGGGGACTATGACCTGAATGCTGTCCGGCTCTGCTTCCAGGTGACAGTGCGGGACCCAGCAGGCAGGCCCCTCCGCCTGGTGCCTGTCCTCTCTCATCCCATCTTTGACAACCGTGAGTGGTCAGGGAGGCGCAGGAAGGGGAGAGGGGTGGGCCTGTGAGGAGGAAGGGAGAGGTGGGGAGGGGTGACCTGCAAGAGTTGCTCTGACTTCGTCCAGTCACCCAGCATAGCCATCATCCCCTCTGTGCCCAGCGCTGTGCTGATCAAAAAGACGAGTCAGAGGAAATCCCAAATCTGCCGTCAAGGTGCAGCGTCCAGGCTGGCAGGGAGTCGGATGGGAGATAGGCATTTCCAGCCCATGACGAGAGGATGGTGTGCCCAGAACTGTACTGACGACTCCAGGAAATGAACTTCCAGGAACGAGATAATGTTAGAAACTAAGAATTCAATGAGGAAAGCTCACAGGAAGTTTACAGATGGATTGGGCTGACATTGGTCAACTGCAGTTTTAAAGTAGCAAGTAGGATACATGAAAATAAAAAGGCTTTGGAGCCCCAACGCCGGAAAACCAGGATGAACCAGTGTGTAGGGGGGTGGGGGACTCAGGAGGGAAGGATTCATTGCCAAAGCAGGTATGAGTGGGTCTTGAATACTGCCTGGGTCAGGTGGAGAAACAGCAGTTGTGATCACTTTGGTTCTCGTAGGACTGTATGCAGAGATGTTTACCTTTTGTGTGTGGTTATGTTCTTCAGGCCTAGAGCAGAGCTGGGCACAGAGTAGGTGCCAGTAGATAAAGAGTTGCTGAATTGGTTGGTGTGAGGAGCCAATTGGAATGGTTGAACCTTGGCTGCAGAGGTGTAGCCAGCACACCCTGGACAACCTTGACCCTGGGCTGGGCAGGAGCCTTCTTTTCCTGCAGGTCAGCCCGGGAGACCGCCGGTGGTTCAGGGCTTCCTTCCTTATTCCCACACCCTCAGGCGCCCCCAACACCGCCGAGCTCAAGATCTGCCGGGTGAATCGGAACTCTGGGAGCTGCCTTGGCGGGGACGAGATCTTCCTGCTATGTGACAAGGTGCAGAAAGGTACACAGCCGGAAGGAGGGCTGGACCCAGGAGCAGGAGGTGAGGGGCAAGGCTGAGCAGATGCACTAAGTGTTAGAGAGCTGGTTTAAGCACTGTCCCCAACTCCTTGGGGACAGCAGGGCCATGCATCTCTAGAGGCAAGTATCGGCAATTGCAGGGGGCGGCGGGCTGGGGGAGCTGAGCACCCACGCAGCCACCGTGTCTCCTGCAGAGGACATCGAGGTGTATTTCACGGGACCAGGCTGGGAGGCCCGAGGCTCCTTTTCACAAGCTGATGTGCACCGGCAAGTGGCCATTGTGTTCCGGACGCCGCCCTACGCGGACCCCAGCCTGCAGGCCCCTGTGCGTGTCTCCATGCAGCTGCGGCGGCCTTCCGATCGGGAGCTCAGTGAGCCCATGGAATTCCAGTACTTGCCAGACACAGGTACCCAGCTGGGCAGGGGAGCAGCAGGGTCTGGGCTCCAGCCAGTGGGAGTGAGGCCGGGCTGGATGCCACAGCTGTGGGTGAAGGTCAGAAGCTGGGGTTGGGCAGAGATTTCCATAGTAATCAGACTCTTCTCACCTCATTTAATAATGAAACCCAAGACTTACTGAGCTCTTGCGACATGTGTGACCCTATTCCAGGCACATCAGTGAATTACCTGATTTTATTCTCTCGTGAACCTCTTGAGGTGGGAGATAGCATCTAACTTGCTTGAGGTCACATAGCTAGTGAGTTATAGACCCAGACCTCATTTGAACCCAGGCCGTCTGGCTCCAGGGACCTGTTGCCTCACTGTATCTGTACTTATCACCACCACACAGCCATGGTGTGGTCAGGGCTTTCGGGCATCTGCTCAAATAGGAACAGCCAAAGTGATCCTTTATCTGAAGCCTGTCATCCAGCCTGAAAGTGTGTCCTGCCCTGGGAACTGTCTAACAGAGTCTGGAAAACAAGGCCTGAAATGGCCATCAGGTCATTCCACCAGATGAGGACTGAGTGTCTACTCGGCACCAGGCTCTGTGCCAGGTATTCTCAATATAAAGATGAATAAGACATGTTCCCTGCCCTTTGGGAGCTCGGTTACATGAGGAAGACACACATGCAAAACAGAGCCTTACATCACAGAATGACGCGCGAAACAGCGAGGTGTGTGCAGAATGCTGTGGGAACTGGGACCGGCTGCGTGGAGGAGGTAGCGTTTAGGTTGGAGAAAGACCCAGAAGCGCATTTTCTAGGCGGGTGGAGCGGAAGGGCCGGGAGAGGGCATAGCACGTTTGGGGACAGCTTTGTGGCAGTTGGGCGGTGAGCAGGCCCCGGCAGAAGGGCCCTGAAGGTTGGACTTGCATTCATCCAGGGTCACATCCTAAGGCCTCGGGAGCCACCAAAGGTTTCTGAACAGAGAAGTGATGTGAGCAGGTCTGGAAGCAGCGTGCAGAGGATCTGAGAGGGGGGACATGAGGTGGGGAGGTTTTGGAAGATGTTCCAGTCGTTCCGGGAGAGAAGGTGCTGTGTGAACCTCACAGACGGAAGGCACGAGACAGTCTCCCCCACCGCTGGCTGCCTCCGGGACCCTGAGCCCCACGGGCCCTTTGTGTCCTCCTGGGAATCTGTGCTCTAGCTGTTGCCTCTGCTCGGAATGCTTGGCCCCCGGATCTTCACATGGTGGGCTCACACCAGTGCTTCCCTGGACCTCTAAACTAGATTGCTTGACCTTACTTCTGGTGCTGTTACATCACCCTGGGTCTCCTCCTCAGAGCTCCTATCACTTGTGTCAATGCCCCTCTGTCACTTGGATGTTACAGCTTTGGGGAACAGGAACCTTGTCTGCTTACTCAGGGCCATACTTCCAGTGGCTCAAATAGAGCCTGGCACGCAAGTGCGTGGTGAATGTGTGTCTAGAGGGTGAATGGTGGGGAGTGAGAAAAAGGAAGCTGCTGAGGATGTGTCCAAGGTTTGGGAACAGGGCACAGAGGTAGGGCGGGAACACCGAGGGCGAAAGAGCCAGGATCAGGTGTTTGAGGTGAGACGGTGACGTTGGCTTTGGGCTCTTGACATCGAATGCTTTGGGCTTATCCAAGTGCTGCAGTAGTTAGAGAGTTCAGAAAGCTCCAGACTGAACTTGGAAACCATCAGATAGAAGATTAAGAGTCTGTTGAAGTCTTAAGCCAGCCTGTCATACCTGGGCTGCCCCAGAGAGCAGAGAGCGCAGTACCAGGCCTGGTCAGGGCTGGATGGGAGCAGGGACATCAGCCGTGCAGGTGACAGAAGCCTGAGGTGGGACCCTGTGACAGCTGCTGGCCCCTGATTTGGGGGCACCCAGGTGGCCTTTGGAGGGCAGATTCAGCTAACGGAGGTCTTCTCAAAAAAGTCATGCCACTCTTATAATTGCGGAGTGTCACAGAGTTGTGCAGCTCTACTCATTGGCTGAGGTTTGGAGAAACGGTCTTAGGAAAGTTTGTCCTCTCGCCTACCTCCTGAGGGTCCTTTGGGAGCTTTGGGGGTCTACTGGTACAAGGACCCATTTCCCTCCCTTGCTTTCCCAGACGATCGTCACCGGATTGAGGAGAAGCGCAAAAGGACATACGAGACCTTCAAGAGCATCATGAAAAAGAGCCCTTTCAATGGTAAGAGGGGGCGGCGGGAGAATCAGAGAGCAGTGGGCAGAGAGGGGACCCTGGACACCAAGAACTGACCCAGCTTTCACCCCACAGGACCCACCGACCCCCGGCCTCCGACCCGGCGCATCGCTGTGCCTAACCGCAGCTCAGCCTCCATCCCCAAGCCAGGTGAGGATTTCCTTAAGGTCATTACACCGGAACTGTAGGCTCAAATCTGTTCTGCCCGTGGTTTTGACACCTCTTGGAGGGAGTCGAGCAGTCAGTCTCACCAGCAGGTGTCTGAAGCCTGCTCTCTGTTGGGCTCCTGTTTCTCAGGGTCTGAGCTTTGGTGGCCTAAAATCAGAACCAGCTGGGAAGCGGTGAAGATGCCGGTTCCCGGGCCCCTTACAGACCTGGGGAATCAGGCTTGGGAGGTGTGTCCCAGGAACCAGCACCCTCCTGGGGATGAGAACCCCTGTGGTGTTGGTTAAACCCACACTGGATGCCTTGAGATGCAGAAGTTTCAAAAATGCAGTCTCTGCTCTCAGCTTTCCATTAAAGTGGGGCAACCAAAAAGTCACCTCTGAAGCAGCAAAACAGCACACTGTATGTGCTGCTGTGTGTCTCAGAGAAGAAGGAAGAGGCACTGCTCCCTGCCGGCTGCTCGGGTACAAGGCTGTGCCCGCTCTGAAAGCATCCCTTCCTCTAAAGGCTGTGAGAGCTCTGTGGGCTGGGGTAGACAGGCAGGGCTCCACGGAGGTGAGCCTGGAACTGGGCCCTACAGGGGAGGCCGACTGGGTAAGAGGAGGGTGCACCACAGGCAAGGGCTGAGCCTCAGCACCCGAGGCAGCAGCTGGGGCAGAGGATGGGGGCCGCCTCCGAGGCTTTCTCTGACCCCTGCCTCTCTTTCTCTTCTCCAGCTCCCCAGCCCTATTCCTTTACGCCATCTCTCAGCACCATCAACTTTGAGGAGTTTTCCCCCATGGTCTTTCCTTCTGGGCAGATCCCAAGCCAGACCTCGGCCTTGGCACCAGCCCCCAACCCGGTCCTGACCCAGACCCCAGTCCTGGCCCCAGCCCCAGGCATGGCATCAACCCCGGCCCCGGCCCCAGCCCCAGGCATGGCATCAACCCTGGCCCAGGCCCTAGCCCCAGGCCTGGCTCAGGCTGTGACCCCGCCTGCCCCCAAGACCAACCAGACTGGGGAAGGGACACTGACAGAGGCCCTGCTGCAGCTGCAGTTTGATACCGATGAAGACCTGGGGGCTCTGCTTGGCAACAACACTGACCCTGCCGTGTTCACAGACCTGGCATCTGTCGACAACTCTGAGTTTCAGCAGTTGCTGAACCAGGGTGTACCCATGGGCCCCCACACAGCTGAGCCCATGCTGATGGAGTACCCTGAGGCTATAACTCGCCTGGTGACAGGGTCCCAGAGGCCCCCTGACCCAGCTCCCACTCCCCTGGGGCCCCCTGGGCTCACCAATGGTCTCCTCTCAGGGGATGAAGACTTCTCCTCCATCGCGGACGTGGACTTCTCAGCCCTCCTGAGTCAGATCAGCTCCTAAAGGGGTGACACTGCCCTGCCCAGAGCAGTGGGTTAGCAAGGGATTGAAGCCCTCCCAAAGCACACACTTACGGATTCTGGGAGGGTGTGCTCCAGTTGCCCTCAGCTTCTTTGGGTGATGTCTTCCTGGGGAGGGGGGGTGCATTTTATTCTTTTATTGGCAGTATCTCTCTCTCTCTCTTTTTGGAGGTGCTTAAGCAGAAGCATTAACTTCTCTGGAAAGGGGAGAGCTGGGAAGACTCAGACTCTTCCATCCCTTCTCCTGATGTTTGGCTCCAGGCTCTACAGAAAATTCTGGGGTCCCCCAACGCCACCCTCCAGCTTCTAGTACTCTCCTAGAGAGATGGGTAGGCTGGAGCTATGGCCTTGGAGGCCACAAAGCCTTATTACAAGTGTCTTCCTCAAATTGTAGATTCATTTATACCTTGAGGCAAAATAATGCCCCTGTTACTCGCCCCTTTCTGGTGCTGGCATTCTTTGTGCCTAACTACCAGCCTTTGAGGGCCTGGCCTTCCCAGCCTGCAGAGGTCTCTGCCAGCTCTTCCCTTGCTGGGCTGTGGTTGAAGGGGACTGGTGGGGCAGTATTGGCCCTGTCCAAGATCCAGGGAGGTTCTCTTTGAGACTGCTCTGTTCCTCCTTTTCTGAAGTGCCTTAATAGTAGGGCAAGCTGTTCAGAGTCAGGGGGAGAGCAGGCTGGCTGCTCTCTCCAGTCAGGAGGCTCAGTTTTTACTGAAGAATCAAAGCATTTATAGACTATTGCTTTTTCTACTCTGAACTAATAAATTTGTTGCCATGCTGGCTAGAGATTTGTCTTCTTTGAGCACACTCTTTGCTGGTCATTTCAGGCTGGATGTTGGTGATACAGAGTTGGAGGCACATATTTGCTGGAGGAATACATTGCCACTGGGGAGCTTGCAGCCCACGGACATCCGTGGAAACTCCTAGCTACCAGCCAGTGGATGAAAGCAGGCGGCTGTGGGGGGCGAGGGGAAGTCCCAGCCTAGCGAGAGCCCGGCTGGACCCAGGAGTTGTGGGGATGGAGCATTTTCAGGAAGGGCTTCACGGAGGCCACGCTAGCTTCAGGTCTATACATCAGAAGAAGGGCTAGCCAGCATTTATAGGTAAGGGGGGTAAGAGACCATGTTGGAAATTCCAATTCGATGGGCCAGCCTGTAAAAGAGAAAGAACGCTCGGCTAAGAGGTTTGGATTTCATCTCTTAAGTGGTTGGGGAGGGAGGTGTCACATCAGTTGGGGAAAGGGAGGTGCCAGGTGAAGGTCTGTCCTTTCATACCCTGCCCTGGGAGGACCAAGGAAATCTTATATCCGAAGCCGCCTCCTCTCCACCACCGCGCACGGCCCAGGAGTCCTGAACAAAAACCAAGCCACGGCCCAGCCGGACATACTTCCGTTTTGTCTCGACGCACGCGCAATAAAGCAGAGTCAGCCACCGGCCCTAGTGAGCGAGGGCCTGCCTTCCCGAGTGCGCATGCGCACAGATAGCTTTCTACAACGGGGCGGCCAGGCGGTGCGGTTCGGAAAAAGCCCGTCCTGAGGCCGATGGCGTCGCAGGGTTGCGGGAGGGTGAAGGCAGGAGCACCCAGGTATTAGTGAGACGTTGCTGCACATCTAGCGAGTCCCCTGGGAACACAGGAGGCCCAGGGTGCAGGCTCCGATGGCGTCTACGAGAAAAGATGCCAGCCGGCGGCGGAATGTTGGGGAACCGGAAAGCATCTAGCGACTCGTGCTGCGCTGCGGCGTTTCTGTCGGGGGGGCGGGGTCTGAAGCAGGTGGGCCACCCTAGGGCCTGGCCAAGCGGTACTTACGCCCGAGGGGAGGGACCCAAAAGCCGTGGCCGGGTCAGGACCCGGGCGGACAAACCCGCCGGCAGTGCGTGGGGAGGTGAGGTTTGCAGCTGCTGCGCTGCGGGCGGGGCCAGGGCGAGCGCCTGGAAGGACCTGGTGGGATGGGAAGACTCCTCACAGGAGGAAACTGATGGCCCAAACTGCCTGCAATGTCGCCAACCTGATGCCCGGAGGGAATTAGTGAGTTCGGGTCCTCCACCTCAGGCTGTGCCTCGCTCTTCTCGGCTTCCCCAGTGTCCTGAAGTGACCTCCCGTGCTTCCCCGAAAGCCCTCTCCTGGCCCTTCCCACATTCCCTGAGTGACCTCATCATGCCCATGGCTCACCAGTCCCAAATCTTTGTCTCCAGTTCAGACTTATCTCTCCTGTGCACCCGCCCTCTGGACATCTCACCCTGACATCCCTCAGGTCTTTCAAAATCTCGAGGACCCTAGCCATCCCTGGTCTGCGCTTTCCCCTCAGTCATGGCCTTACCAGCCTCCAGGGCTCCAGTCAGAAACCTGGCCACCTCCGTGGATTCTGCACCTTCTCCCCTAGCAACTCGAGTTCACTTCCTCACTTGGTCCTGGCAAATGTGCCCTGTTCTCCCCATCCCCACGGCTATTCCCTAGTTTAAGCTACCACCTTGCCCACTGGGGCTGCTACTACAGCTGCCTCCCTGGCCTTACCTTCTCTGTAGGGCTCTGACACCCAAATCTCATCACCCTCCCTTTGAACATCTACCCACCCATCACCAGACCCGTTTTCTGCAGACTCACAGCCAGAGAGTAACCAGAGCCGTCCACCCTGCCTGTGAGGGCTCCTCACTACAGCCCACCAGGTGAGAGCTGGGACTCAGGGCTGGCAACCCCAGTGCTCCCATTCACAGCCCTTTCTGATTCAGCTCCAGCCTCCTTGACCCTGGGTCCCTGCAAAAGCCAATTCCAGTCCAGTAGGCCCCCAACTGGTCCTACCCAGGATACCCTTGACTTCTCTATCTCGTGAACAGGACAGTGAACCTCTGAAATTCACATTACCTCCTCCTGATACCCTGACCCTGTTTTTCAGAGCCTGACTCATCCTGCCAAAGCCTAAGTCGGTGGCCTGGGTCTCAGCAGGGTTGGACAAGGCATGTGATGCTAGGCAAGTCAGTGCCCTGTCTGAGCCTCAGATCCCGAAAACAAAGAGTTTAGACACAATCTAAGTTTGGACCTGCTGATGCCACTCATGGGAAAGAGCCCAGCCTGGTGAGGAACAAGGGGTCAGAGGCTGGTGAGGAGGAAAGTGAGTCGGAGACATGGAAACATCTCCCCGGCAGCTAAGGCAAAGAAGCTCCTACCTCTGGAACTGGGCCCTGCAAGATCTGGCCAGGTGACTGAGGAGTGCCAGGCTTGGGGGCTCAGTGTCTGCAGAGAGGAGAGGACTTCCTGTACTGGGGGCAGGGCCTTTAAAGGGGTGCATGGTCAGCACCTTCCCTCCCCTGCCCAGCAGGTCCACTCTCTGCCTCTGATCTCAGCCCCTCGGGTTTGGTTCCAGGGCAAGGGCCTGGCCCCTACAGTTAAGCAGAATTGGTACAGAGTGTGGTGACTTGCTTCCCAACAGACCAAATAAATGTTTGTGGGACAGAAGAGAAGGAATGGCCTAGCCTCAGAGAAGCCCCGGTTTGTGGCAGCCCAGCTCTGAACCAGCGTCCCCAGGGCTTCCCTAACCAGTCTCGGGAGCTTGGCCAGAGCCTATGGGAGCAAAACCCCTTCCCTCATCAGGTCATGAACACCTGTGTAGACACAAAGAGCAGTGGCTTCTTTATTCCCTGAAGTCCTCTTTTCTCCACAGAATATTTACAAACAGGGGTGGGGTGAGGGCAACTGTGCCACCGAATGATGGGCCGGGGAGTGGGGCAGTGCTAAGATGCGCCTCGCGCAGGGAGAGTTCCTGAGGAGGGCCCAGTTTGTGCGGCCCAGGGGCCCTGAGCGGCCGGGCGGTTCCAGCAACTCAGCAGCCAGGCTGAGGCCTGCCTGCGGCTCAGGCCCGGTCAGTGGCGGGGGAGCCCAGCTGCTTGGAGGCCAAGAGCAGGCGGGTGGCCGCGCTCTCAGACTCGGCCTGCAGCCGCCGGTTGTTGTGCCGCAGGCTCCGCACCTCCTCCTCCAGGGCCGCCTTGTCTGCCTTCTCCTGAGGGGGTGGGGGGTGAGGGGAGGCAGGAGTCAGGGTGGCTGACTGTGACAGCCACAGCCACAGACCGGGGCAGCCCTGTGACTCCCCGCGACCCGCGGCCACCGTATCACCTTCTGCAGGTCGTCCTGCAGCTTCCTGAGCATGGACTCCAGGTGAGAGACCTTCTCGGACAGGCTCCCGGGTTCTGGCCTGAGGACACGAAGTCGGGACTCAGGGGGACCAGGGCTGGGGGCGGCACCACGGCCTGGTACCCAGACCCACCCATGTGAGAGGGACCCAACCCCCGTCTTCTGACTCAGGTGTCCAGAGCTTCCCTCTCATGCGTGGGCGCGAACACTGGGCGTGGGGTGAGGGGTAGGTCGGTGGGAGGCTTACTCAGCATCAGACTTCGGAGTTCCCTTGGCGTCTCCACTCTCAGGGATGGGCTGTCCTGTGGGGACAGAGGGACCGTCCGGGCAAGTAAAGCGGGAGAGCCCCACTCTGGCTCCGGCGCCCCTGATAACCATCCCCTACCCCCGGAGCACTCTGGTGGCCTCACCCTCCCGGGAGAGCGACTCGAGGATGGTGTTGCAAGTGGAGGCAATCTCCGAGATGGACTGCCACTCGTCTTCCAGGGTCTCGCTGCCCGCCTCGGACATGACTGTGGGCAGCGGGGGTGGGTTCAGCCAGGGAAGCGCAGGCCAGGCCCCCTCCCACTCTGCTCCTAGAGCCCACCCCACCCTCGCTCCAGACTCACTTTTGCTGATAGAGTTCCTCAGAGACAAGGTTCGTGGCAAAAAGGAGGCCCTCAGCTCCGGGGCCGGTTCGTCCTTGTCCTCAAAGCCACCGGGGCTGCCTGGCCCGTCCTGGGGTGGGGGGCGGAAGTGGGTATAGATAGGGGATGGCCACCATGACCACTGTGCCCACCCCGGCTTGTGGGGCTCCAGAGCCTTGCTTCTGCTCACCTGAGCAGAGAGTGTCTCCCTGCCCTCACTGGGTGCTGCCGGCTTGGCCGTGGTGGCGAGGAGGAGGTCCGGGGTGGTGTTGGGCAGGACTGGGGCCTCGTCGGACAGGGAGCTGCGAGGAGGGGCACGGCTCAGCACTGGGGGCTGCGCCCGCCCACGGCCCCTGCTTGCAGAGGCCTCCCGGGCTGCAGGAGAGGGGAGGCTGAGGGGGTACCTGCAGGGTGACGGCGGGTTCTGGCTGTGCAGGAACTCGGTCCTCTCCTCCGCCAGCTCCCCAGGCCCCGGAGGACCACCACTGTCATTCAGGCACACTTGCAGCAGCTGCTTCGTGTCGGGCAGTAGGGCCTCGGAGGGGGCCTCATCCTGCACCGGCTCCGCAGCCCCCCGCCGGCTGGGCTCCTGCAGAGACAGCATGTACAGCTCCGAGAAGCTCCTGCGGGGGGAAGAGGGGGTCAGGCGGGGTGTCCAGCACCACCAGTTCCACTCCCAGCTGTGCCGGAGGCTCGCTTCCAGGAGGAGAGCACTCCCAGCTGCCTAACAACAGTGAAAGAGGTTTGCCTGGCTGCTGGCCATTGTTCCCGCGGCATGTGTGTGCGTGTGTGCTCAGTCACTTCAGTCATGTCTGCCTCTTTGCGACCCCATGGGCTGTAGCCCACTGGGCTCCTCTGTCCGCGGGACCTCAGTTCAAATCACAGGGCTGCCTGCGCATATCCTGAGCAAATCAAATTTCTCCACCCGTGAAATGGAGATGATACTACTGATCTCCTGGCTTGCTGTGAGAGTTTAAATAACGTGGGAAAACCACTCCGTCTAGAGATCCAGAAAGTACTGCCTGGGCACAAATCCAGCCGCTTGGCTTTTTTTCTTTTTTAGCAGATGTGCCTGTTTCTAGAGTACTAAACACTAAGGATTGGTTTTTACGATCTTAAATGGTTGGAAAAACACACACAAAAAGAATGTATCAATGGCATGTGAAAGTCATATGAAATTCAAACGTCGGGGTCCACACTCATCAATTACGTGACATCTGTGGATGCTTTTGAGCACCTGCAGCAGGGACCAGATAGCCCAGAAAACCTGAAATACTTTCCATCTCTCTCTTTACAGGAGAAGCTTGCATGTCCCTGCTTTAAAGTAGCAGATAGTCAATAGTGTGTGTGAGGGTGTCTGTGAGAAAGCTAGTGGGAGCCGCACTTCGATCTTTCCGCAGTGAAGACAGTGCTTAATTGGCTTCCTTCGACGCATAAGAAACGTGTCATTTGGAGAGATTAAATGAGAGACGTGGGGTTCTCTCAGAGGAAGGCCTCCACGCAAGGTTCCTGTGGCCAGTGGGACACACTAGGCATAAGCAACGCGGTGGCCAAACTGCCCGGTCCTCCCACCGCCCTGCGTCCAAGCGCCCTGACCTGCGGGGCCGGCCGCTGTCGTCGGGGGGCAGGACGGTGACGCAGACCTTGGGCGCCGAGCGCAGCAGTTGAGCAGCGGCCTCGGGGCCGAGGCTGGGCAGCGTCTGGCCGCATACGCGCAGCAGGCGCGCCCCAGGCCGCAGCCCTGTCGTCTCCGCGAACGTGAAGCGCTCCACGTGCGTGATGAAGCCGGCGGGGTCCACCTCGAAGCCCAGGCGGCCTTGGCCGTCGCGGGGCAGCGCCAGCTCGCGGGTCTCGCAGCCGCGGCTCACCAGCTGGGGCGGGGCGGGGCGTGAGCGGCGCTGCTAGAGGACGCGCAGCCCCAGCGCCAGCCCCGGGACGTCCCAGGTCACACGAACCCTTTCCTACCCCCCGGGGAGGGCATTAGCAACCAACCCGCGGAAGACGGCCTGGGGACCCCTAGTTTCAGCTCTGCCAGGCTCCCGGACTGGGTTTGCCCCCGGCACTCCGAATCTCCCTTTCGCAGGAGAGGCGGCGGAAACGAGGGGTCCCAAAGCAGGCTCCTTCCTGCCGCGCCCCGAACTTAATCCCGCGCCTCACCTGCAGGCGCGCCACGACCTCGCCAACGGCTTGGCCAGGGGACCCGTCGAACCGCAGCGTGATCGCCTCCCCGCGGCCGTAGTACAGGTCGAGCCGCTGCTCGGAAAAGGTCCAAGCCAGCACGTCGCGACAGGCGCAGTTGAAGACTACCCGGCCGTCGCGCGGCGCCACCAGCACCAGTGCCTCGGCCGAGATGCCCAGCAGGCAGGGCACCTCGGCGCCGTCGGGGCCGCCCGCCTCGGCTCCGGCCGCACCCCGCGCCCCAGGTGCCGCGCGCACGCCCCACACCAGCGCGCCCGCCGCCTGCAGCTCAGCGCCTGGGCCCCGCGGGGCTGCCCGCCGTCTCCCGCCCAGGGAAGGCAGGCCGAAGCGCGACGCCGAATCCAGCGACGTGGTGGTCACCTCGTTGGTGGCCAGGTCCTGCAGGTACTGCTGGCGCGTGCGCGTGGCCATGGCGTGGAACTGGCGTGCGTGGCCCGCCGCCTGCTCGCCATTGAGCGCTTTGGCCAGCAGGAGGGCCCGGAAGTCGGCGTTGGCCGCGAAGGGACCTCCTCCAGGGGGCAGAGCTGGCCCGAAGGCCGGCGTGTCCTGGGTGCGGCTCACGGCCACCCTATGGGGAGGGAGGCCGTGGTCAGGGGCAAAAGAAGGGTCCAAGAAGAGGCACCCTTGGCAGAACTGGAACCCCGGGGCGCCCACCTGTAGGAGGTGTGCGGAGTGCAGGGCGCTTCGGCCCGCACCACTAGGAATATGTGCTGGAAGTGCGAGCGGATGGTGGTGGGGCAGAAGGGCTTGCTGCCCGGTTCCTGGAACACGATGGTCACAATGTCGTTGCCGATGTGGCGCTTCCGCAGGAGCTGGAGGTTAGGAGGAGGGGCATGTGAGCGGGGCTTCCCCAGTCCCTGCTCATTCAAGCGAGGCAGAATCTGGGCACCCATGCCCCCCGCCCCCCGGCCCCCAGTGCAGCGCTGGGGTGTCTGGCTTTGGGGAGTCACACTGGCTGGGAGAGAAGCTGGGGGTCGGCAGGGCTCAGGCCAAGGTCCCGCCCACGCAGCACCCCTCCCTGGTTCCCCAGAGCCCCCGTCACACCTGCTGCTGATTATTGGGGGTGTACGGCAGCATCGTGGATACGTGGAACATGATCTCATGGTCCTGGTACGTCGTGTAGAGGGAGTGCGTGCCGGTGGAATCCGCTGTGGCCAGGGAGTTGGGGACACCGAGGGAAAGCAAGGGGAATCTGGGTGGCTTGGACCTGCCGTCCCTGCCGTCCCTGCCCACAGGCTGCAGCCTCTGTCCCCCCCAGCCAGCAGGTAGAAAACTCTTTCCCACCACCAGCCAAGCTCCAGGCCAAGAGCTCCAAGGGTCTCAGCCTTGTCTGCTCCCCTTCCCCACCCCCCACCCCGAACCCCCACCCCCTCCCGCCACAGGATCCAGCCTGGAGTTGGGATGCTGAGATAGAATGAAGACAGAAATGAGAAACGGTCTGCTAAGAGAGGCGGGGGCGGATGTCCCAGGAGAGGACAGATGTTGGCCTAGGCACCAGCATGTGCGGAGCAGCTGAGAGGGGAAGGCAGGCAGGAGGTCACCTCCCAGGAACCCTGGGACCTCTCCAACACAACAGGCTGGGGCTGGGCTGGGGCTGTGTTTGGCGGGTAGGGGGAGGTGGTGCCCAGAAACCCCCATGGCCCAGCTCCGGCAGTAGGGCACCAGAGCTTTGGGGGACATTCCCAGCCTTCGCAACCCCCGCTGCACGTCCTCGGCCTACCCGGAGAACTCTCCACCCCCGGCCCCAGCCCTAGGACAAGATGGGACAGAAATCTGAACCGGCAGCTAGTTCTTGCCAAGGCAGCCTGCCCTTCAGCACGGGTCTCTGCCCACCTCACCCCACCCCACCCCACCCTGACCCCCTGGGCCTCACTTTTGGTGTCCAGCTGGGCCCGGTAGCTCTCAAAGCCTTTGAGCCGCACCACGTCGCCCAGCAGGGTGAGGAACTGCATGAAGGCGGGTCCTGCCTCCTGGTTGTTGTACATCTCCTCCTCCGAGCCCTGGCCCGCCCGGCAGTACAGGATGCCC
Organism: Cervus elaphus; assembly: GCF_910594005.1. Taxonomy (NCBI): domain Eukaryota; kingdom Metazoa; phylum Chordata; class Mammalia; order Artiodactyla; family Cervidae; genus Cervus; species Cervus elaphus. The sequence continues at coordinate 7,103,382 of NC_057816.1, forward strand.
ACCTTGCGCTGGAAGCTCAACTGCGGTGGGCGGGGGGGGCACAGGCGGAAGGCTCAGGCCTCAGTCTCCCAGCAATACCCCGGGGGCCTTGGGGCACGGACGGGACACTGGCCTGGGGGTGGGACTGCCTCTGCCCTCTCTAAGCCATGACCCTATCAAGTTGGTTCGGTCTCTCCTGCTCCGGGAGCTCAGGAGGGCAGAGGAGGACAAGGTGGGAAGGAACCAGGAGGCGGCTGGTTCTCATGGGACCACAGAGGACGTGGTTCACGGAAAGGGCCCTGCACAGAGGGTGCTCGATCCCAATCAGCGTCCACACGGTCATCCTCCTTAGCCCAAGGCCAGCCTGTCTTCCCCCACTGGAGTCCCAGGCACCTCAACCCCAGCCTCTGGAGCCCCACACCACCTCTTTTTTTTTTTTTCCCACACCACCTCTTACCCTCTGCTCCCAGCTCCTCTGGCTCCTTTGCATCTGCGCTTAACTATGCACAGCTCAGGGTGCCCTGCCACCGTGCCAGTGAGCCCAGGGCCCTCCAGCTCCCGCCTCCCTTCTTCACAGTAAGCCTGTCTACACCCACAGTTCCCACTTTCATCACTCCTAACCCCTAGAGCCCCATACTTCCACCCCAAATTTTAAACCCCGAGCCCCTCTTAACGACCATGGGCATGGCTTCACCCTGGCATACTCTCACCATAGTTGGCACTTGGGATAACTGGAACTTCACTTGGCCCGTGACCGCAGGGACCGCCCCCTTCCTGTCCAGGCCTCTTCTCCACACCTGGTCTTTGCCCTCGGTGGCCAAAGCAGCCGTCTCCATGGACGACACCCCCATCTCGGCCTCCAGGGCAGCCCCTTTCCCGGCTGTAGCTGCACGGATGTCCTTCTAGCACCTGCCACCTCACCTCCTCCCTGTGACTCTTCCCTCCCGCCCATCCTCCAGGGTCCCTGGCTCCACAAAAATACCACTCCCAAGGGCCAAGAAGGAGGGGAATCTCAACACCCCCACCAGCCACTCTGTCCCTGGACTACCCTCTTCACCTCTGGTATTGTCACCACCAGGCCTGGCTTGGATGACTGCCAACAGCCTTCAGCCTGGCCTCCAGTCTAGCCCCCACATTGCAGCCAGAGGGCTGCTTGACCTCTCAGATCTTCCATGGCTCCACAGCAAAGGCCAGCCTTTGCCACCCTGTTCCCCCAGCCCCACGCCAGCCACACTGAACTGCCCACAGGGTCCTGATGCAACAGTTCTTAGTCTCTAAGCTTCACCCAGGTTGTTCCTTCTGCCCAGAACATGCCTGCCCTTCCTGGTTTGAGCTCTTGCATTTCCTCCATGATGCTAACCTCCTGGCCAAGGAAGGCAGTCAGCCCTACCCTGGTGCCCCACGGAGCCCTCAGCATTCCTCTTTCACTATTATCCTGCTCATCATTATCTATGGTTCTCTGTGGGTGTCTCCCCACCTGGCTGTGAGCTACTTGAAGACAGAACCTGGCCTAGACAGGTCTCCAGCATCCAGTCTGGAGCCTGGTACCAAGGGGTGAGGAAATGTTTGTTGAGTGACTGACAGATTGAATGACCAAGGAGGAAAGTCAGGGCCAGTGGGTAGTAGCTTTCAGCACAGGGAAGGGAAGGGCTTCCAGCCGGCTTGAGTGGGCCCTCAGTGGAAGCAGTGAGTGCCCCAAACTAGCAGGAGACCCAGCAGGGCCTTGCAGGGCAAACTGACAGCGAATGAGAGGGACTTGCAAGAAGAGGGTGTGGCAATCAGAGAGTGCTCCTCAGCTGACCGGCACATGGGAATTATCTCGGGATCTGTTCACGTGCAGGGCCTGAGTCAGTAGATCGGGGTAGGACCCCAAACCTGCCTTTCTAACAAGCCCCCAGGTGATGTGGGTGCTGCTGATCTTGAGAGGCAAGATTCCAGATGACTTCTCATGCCCTTCTTTTGAAAAGCTAGCTCTCCTGGGGTCCCCATCCAGCTCAGGATCAGGGTCAAGGCTGGGTGGCTGGGAGCTGGGCAGACTGGGTTCAGACCAGGTCTAGCTCTAGGACAGGGGTGCCCTGCCCACTCACCACTTGCTCGTCCAGCGTGAGCAGCGTGCGAGGCACCTTGGGTGAAGCTGAGCCCAGGCGCAGGCACGTGGGGCTCAGCCGTGGTGCCACATGCTCTAGAAGCTTCCTCGGGGACAGGCCTCGGGGGGGCCCTGGCGGCAGCGCGTCCTCTGAGATGGTGCCTCGGAGTGTCCGGAGCTAAGGACGAGGATGTAGGGGCGCTCAGGATACACGCAGGCGGCTCTGAAGGCAATCCACGGCCTGGCTCCCACGACCCCGGCCCACCTGCGTGGTCCGCACGATGACGCGGTAGCTGTGCAGAGTGCCCCCTCCGCTGCTCTCCTTCTCCTCCCGCCTCAGGCTCACTGCTACCGGGCCCAGCGCCTCGTCCAGTCCGAAGAAGTTCTGGTGTTCTGCCGGGAGCAGGAGGCAGATGACTAGCCTCGCCCCTCAGTAGTCCCACCCTCGCTTGACCACACCCATCACCAAGGGCCCCTTCCAGGTCCCATCACACTAGCTCAGATCGTCCCCTCCTCAGCCCTGCCCACATTCTACCAAGCCAAATCCTGACTCCTGTCCACATCTATTATATACTTGGGCCCTAAGCCTCGCCCATATATCTGGCCCCAGATCCAGTGGACCATGCCTCCTTGCTCCAAAGCCTAGATCCTGCATAGCCTTGCCCAGCATGCCCATATTCTTCCCCAGAATATCCCTCGTGAACACTGATGATGACAAGGTGCCCAGGTGCAGAGGTTCAGATTTCAGCTCCCAGCAATGGCCCTAGGAAATCTCTCCCCAGCCCAGAGGAATACGATGAACCCGATGGAGGCAGAGGAACACGTCTGGGTGTGAGGGGAGGCCTGGCTTGGCCGCAGGGAGGTGGTTAGAGCTGGGCAGCCTTGACTGAGAGACACAGCCTGACCCTTTACTTAGCCAGGGACTCGACAGAGAAAGGACAGCACGCTGCAGGTGACCCTCACCTTTGCCGTAGAAGTACTTGCGGTAATAGCCGGCGCCCAGGTCTGCGTGCTCCAGGCTGTAGGCGGAGGTTCGGTTCTGCGGCTCCTCCAGGACGGACACGGCGGCGTTGGGCAGTGACGGGGGCACAGGTGGAGACACCGGTCCTCCCAGGCCCAGCTCGCCTTCGCCCCCGAGCTCGCTCACAAAGCCAGGTGCCTCAAGCAGCAGATCCGAGCTGGCAGTCTGGTCCTGAGCTGCGGCTGGGGTCCCAGAGCCGGCCTCCGCCTGTGCCCCGGGTCCCCGGGGCCTCGGAGACCAGTCAAAGAGCAGGCTCTGCACGTCGTAGTGGGCGAAGCAGCGGGGCTCAGGCACTGGTGGGAACTCAGGCTCTGGCTCCTCAGCCGGCAGCCCCAGCAGTGCCAGTGGGTCGGAGAAGAACCGGGCCGGGGGCGCGGCGGGGCGGCTGGCCTCCTCGTGGCTGTGGGCGCGGGCGCGAGGGCTGGCCGGCGTCGGGGGCCGGGCCTCGCCTGCATCGCTGCCGCTGCGCACGAGCGGGCCCCGGGTCGGCCTGGGCTCAAAGGTGTGCGGCGTCAGTGGGGGCCGGGCCGGCTGGCGCAGCTTGCGGGCGAAGAGGTCATCGGTGGGCGCAGGGGCCGGGCCCCGCCGAGGGCTCCCCACGCCACCGCCGGCCCACATGGGCGTGCCTCGGACCTGGGGACCTGGCTCTCCGGGTGCCGGGCCGCATTGGCGGGCGCGGGTGGTTGGTGCCCAGCCGGCAGGCCGGTTCCTGCCCTGAGGGAGGAGTGGGCTGCTGAGGGGGGCCTGGGGAGAAAACAGGAACCCAGCCCCCAGCCTGGTCCTCCCCACGCGGGTTGGCTTCCGGCCCCCTCCGCGACCATCAAAGCCGCTTCCGCTTTCCTGGCCACTTCCTCGTCTGCCTGGGACTGAGGTTTCAGCCCCCTCCTCCAGCTCAGCAGCGGGCAGGGCCAGGGGCTGGGCTGTGGCGACCTTGGCCCTGAGGGTCTGGCAGCCCTGGGCCGCCCTGGGGCCGCCAGGGTTCCCCAGCTCCCACTCACACACCTTGGCTGTGGTCTGGGCCCAGGGTGAGGGTCCCCACCAAGACCTGGCCCAACCAGACAGATGATTTGTCTCCGCTGGGACGGGAAACCCATGGGGCCAACTGGTGTCTGGGTCCTGCCCACTTGACAAAGGGAGGACGTCCTGTCCCCAGAGACCTTCCTCCCTGCTCCTCCCACTTCCTCCAGGATCCCAGAGGAACTCAGCACCCAGCGGCTGGGCCTCAGTGCCCTGGCCCTCACCGCCTCAATACCTCAAGGACTCAGAGGCTCCCAGGGGGCAGCGGCCGGTCAGCAGGACGGCAAGAGGACTTCCTTCAGTGCAGGAAGTGGCCCCAGCTCTGGGCCCAGCCCCCTGCCCGGCCCCACATCCTGAGGAAGGTGCTGGGGTCACACCAGCTCAGTCATGGGACCTCGGTCACCCCAACCTGATGGACAGGTCTGGGCTCTACCCTCCTGCAGGCTTCTGTGGCCATGCCTGGGGGGAGGGGAGGGAGTCCTGGTAACCAGGCCCCTCTGCTGGAATGGGGACCCATGGGCACTTTGGCCTACCTGGCCACACAGAGGCTGACAGGGCATTCTGAACCCCACATGACAATCAAACCGAAGTGCCCATAAGGGACTGCTCTTGCCTGAAGCAACTCTGGGTCAGCTAGGATTTGAACCTGGGCCTGTCAGTCCTCGCCACACTGAGCTCTGTGTGAGTAGGTGTGGGCAGGTGGGGGGCTGGGCTAAGGCTTGAGGTCTCACAGGATGTACAAGTGAGACGCCGAAGGCCCCAGGGACCTGCTAAGTGCGGAAACGTGTGGAGACTAGGGGCAGGTGTAAAGAAGGGGTGGTGTGAGAACGTGAGGCGGCCACCCTCAGACGAACCCAGGATGGAGTGGGCGGCTGGGGCAGGGCTGTGGGTGACCCACTCGAGGTGCAGGCACCTGCTGGCGGGTTTTCATGCGTCAGCTAGGGCTACGTGGGGCTGGGCTGGGAGGGGGTGGGGGCAGATGCTCTGCACCCCTCAGCTAGAGCTCCAGAATCAAGCGAGGGCAGGCCTTCAAGAGCTCAGGGTGCCTCCTCCCTTAGCTTCTCCTAGGACAAAGTTCTCGATGCTGACCCTGAGCCTCTGTACTCTCATCTCCAAAATGGGGTTAATTAACCCTACCTGTCCCTTCCCGACCCTGCCGGGAGACTGCAAGCAAGGGGAAGCGAGCGAAGCTGGCCATGTGTTAAGTGTATGGTGGCAGATGCAGGCCCTGGCTCCATGGGCCAAGCTCCGGGGCCTGGGCTGTGGTGTGTGTGTGTGTGAAGTGTGTGTGATGGGGTGGGAGGGGACACGAAGCAGGGGTCTGTGCAGGCTCCCGCTCCATGCAGGTCGAGCTCTGTGTATCTGTGTGTGCACAGCTGGGGGCTGCTTCTTGCTCTGGCCCACTGCCGGCTGGGCTCTGGCCCTGCCTTGAGGGGTGTTCTTGGGCTCTGCCCCCCACCCGGCAGCTTCACACAGGGTCCATTGAGGCCAGGACATTCCTTGCGGCCTGTGTCACTGGCGAGGAGGGGGCCGGCCGCTCCCACAGATCCGGAAGGCCTGGCTGCCCCAGGAGGAGGCGCTGGACGCTTCCCAGCACATCTGGAGGTCATGACCCCATTTCTGCTGCCAGGGGGCGCGACAGATGTTTCCTCCCAGGCCAGGCTCAGGACTGGGGGGCGGTGTGCAAAAGCTGGGTCGGAGGCCGCCCGGGGAGAAGGGGAGCCCCAGAACAGGGGGTGCCCGGCACACAGCCAGCAGGCAGCCGGACAGTCGCCAGCTCCTCTGAGAGGAGCCGGGAATCGCCGCATCCACTCACTCATCCGCCACAGACCGGGCCGGGCTGTCCACGCAAAGGAGGTGGGGGCGGCACCAGTCAGAGGCAGGGGACTGGACGTGCTGACTTGGGACTAGAGCCCAGTGGGAGGTTGGGAGGGTGCAGACGGCGAACTCGGCGAGGACCCCCTACCACCCACACACCACCCTGGCTGACCGGCAGGCCACTTCCTCCCCTGTCCGGCCCGACACGGTGCCGCCGCTCCCCCGCTCCCGCCCGTACCTCTGGGGCTCCCGCCCGGCCGCCTCCTCCGGCGCTGGGGTCCCGCTGCCTGCTCTCCAGCGGCGGCTCCGGGCGCCTGCTCCGCCTGGGGGCGGGGCCACGCCGGGGGCGGGGCCGGGGAGGAGGGGCGGGGCCGGCCCGGGAGTCCTCCGCGGCGGGAAGCGCAGCGGGCGGGGACTCCAGGCCTGGCCGCGGTCAGCGCGGAGCGCAGGCGGACTGCCTGCCATGAGCCAGGCCCGGCCCGGCGAGCTGTGAAACTGTCAGGCCTCTAGCCCTTGGCCGAGAAACCGGAACAAGTGTACCGGCCTTCCAAACCAACTTGGGGGCTAGACCGGGACGCCTAGTGTTGGGCTGCAGCCTGCACACAGGCCAAGTGCTCAGGGAGGGTCGCTACTCATGAGTGTTTGCAAGCGCGGCTCTACAGTCTCATGTGCTCTTCAAAGGCCTCAGACGGGCGTCATCTATTTACAGCTGGAGAAACTGAGGCTCAGAGAAAGGCTCTGGCCAAGGGTCAGGCTGATAACTGTAGGAACCTGCCATTGGAGCTAGAAATCTTTGAACGTTTTGGCGTGAGAAGCAGAACAACTGCAAACTTAGGGTCAAGGTTTAAAAAGGGAACAGGCAAGTGGCAAAGAGGATCCAGTCCTATTTGAGCCCCACCCTGGTCTAACCTTGACCTCAGAACCCAGCCCCACATCCTTCATCCCTCTGTGCTCATCTACCCTGACTTGACCACCTCCTCTACCCTCCACCCAAACACCCCCAGATAGAAGAAGAAACTGCCAACCAAAATCAAAAATAGTGTTATTAATTCTGGTGTCTCCGAAGCACGAAAAAAAAAAAAAAAAGAAAAAAAGAAAAAGAAATCCCCCTTTCCCACATTTCAGCCCCAAGTCCAAGCCAAAGGGCCACCCCAGCAGGCAGTGCAGGCTGAGGGGCAAAGTCAGTCCTGGCCATGGGCTTGAAGCGGGACCAGCCCATAGGTTTGGCTCTTAGGGCCCGACTGGGATGCTGCCTGCCTCAGTTGGGGGAGCCCAGGCTCTGGATTAGGGATGAGAGATCAGGGGTCAAGGTCAGAGGTCTGGGCTATTCAGTTCCGGTGCTCTGGCTAAGGCAGCCAGAGGTCAGGGTTCACATGTGGAAACCAAAGCCACTCGGTTCTGTGGTCCAGCAGAAAGGGCCAGAGGCCGGGGGTCCAAGTCCCCAAATACAGCTGAGGCCCAGAGGGCACCAGGCCACTCAGTATTGATGCTCCAGCAGGGGCTGAGCTGCCGGGCTCTCTCGCTCCTCAGCAGGGGCAGGCCAGTCGCCCAGGGCCCCGGTGGGCGTGCCAGTCTCAGGAGCACTGCTGTCCAAGCAGTGAACGTCCTGCACTGCTCTGGGGGGTGAGGCTTCAGTGCTGATGTCTGGGCTGAGGCTGAGGCTGAGGTCTAGGGGCGCCTGAGGGAAGGGAGACAGGTTGGTGGTGGGGGAGCAGACCTGAGCTGCCCAGACCTGACCCCGCTGGAGGAGCCTTACCTGAGATTTGGGGGTGCTTCCTTTAGGGCTCCCTGAGGCTGGCTCCCCCTCAGATCCCCCTAGTCCCTTCCGACCCCCCAGGCTCCACTTCCCACTGGGACCCTCAGAACTTAGGAGACCAGGGGCAGGGGGCCTTGAGGGCCTAGGACCCTCAGGGGGGGCTGGCGAAGCGGGGGATGGTCCAGGGAGCCGAGGGGGTGGCCACTGCAGCAGAGGAGGGGGGCGCCCATCACCAGAGCTGCTCAGGGAGGGCCTCGGGCCCCAGGCTGGGCCTGGTGGGAGGGGCTGGTCCCCAGCGCCTGTGGGAGACAGATAAGAGGGCAGACTTCAGTCGCTAGGCTGCCCTTCCCTCTCACGGGCTCAGCCAGGCCTTGCCTGCTCACCTGCTGTGTTCTCAGGTGTGGGTTGTGCCAAGGGGGGGTTATTGCTGAGGGAGGTCAAGCCACCGCCTCCGCCACAGTCTGAGTCATCCACGTTCCCGCCACTATTGCAGCCGGCACCGCAGCCCTTGTGAAGCCTGGGTGAGGGGACACAGAAACGAGGGTGGTGGGAGGAGGGTGCAATGCCCTCACCAGCACAAGTCCCCGACCCAAGACAGACCACCTAACATCTCAGATCCTAGTCCTATTTCTAAAAGATTCTGCTATCTACTTTACAGAGTGTTTTTTTTGTTTAAGGTTACACTGCGAAGCACGTGGGATCTTAGTTCCCTGACCAGGGATCGAACCCATGCCCCTTGCGGTGGAAACGAGGTCTTACCCACTAGACCACGAGGGAAGCCCCTACAGAATTTTTAAAGGTGGCATTATCAATGGTGCTTCAGGCTAAAGGCCACCTTTGGCTCTGGCTGAGGGGGCAGGGTGTGTAGTTGGGTCAGCTTGGGGTTCACTCCTGGCTCCGGCGCTTCCTCAGTCAGACCCCGGAGAGCACCACTTCCTCTCTGTGAACCTCTGCTTCCTCCCCTGTGACCCCGGAGGCAGGGGTCAGAGCTCACCTCTCCCAGCTGCGCAGAAGCCAGCGGGCGATGGCGCCCAGGCTGACGGGGCCGCCCCACAGCGCCCGCAGCTGAGGGTGGCTGCCGGCCAGCGAGGTGGTGAGGGGAGACACGTAGATGGGGTAGCCCAGTGGCTGGTCGCAGGAGGAGTTGATCATGTTGCGGAGCGCCTGCTTGGCGTTCTGGATACTGCCGCGCTCGGGGTTGCGGTTGCGCAGGAACACCAGCTCCTGCTGCTGCCCGGCCCAGAGGCCACGCACGCACTCCCGGTTCACCTGCGGGGGCCACACGTGCCGGGGGGGGAGGGGTGTCAGGAGGCTGCGGCGGGAAGGGGGCCGGGTGGGGTGAGCGGCTGACCCCACCTTGATGACGCGGAAGCTGAGGTGGCGCCGGTTGAGCATGATGATCTTGTACTCGTCCGAGGCGTCGTCCAGGACGTGGCGCAGCGCCAGCAGCGAGGGCGTGTTGCTGAGGATGGCGCTGCGCCAGGCCGGGTCGCCCTCGTGTGAGATGACCAGCCGCTCCTCGTTGGCTGCGATGGCGTCATACAGGGTGGCCGGCTCCTCATACTCGTCCGGGGAGGTGAAGTGGTCCTGCGGGGAGGACGGGAGGGCCGAGGTGGGCCGCCCCTGCCCTGGGCGGTGGGTTCACTGCCTGCCCGCCCTGCCTGGGCACACCTCTGCCTACCTGGTGAAGCTTGAGGGCCATGCGCACCCCGGGCGCCACCACGCGGTGAAGCAGGTCCATGTCGGCGAAGACCCACTCGTCCCGCGGGGAGGTGATCCGGAAGTCCCCCTTAAACAGGGCGTGCAGGCCGTAGAGGAAGGGCTCCAGGCTGGAGAAGAGGAGGAGGGATGAATGCACCGGCGCGCGGGGGCTCCTCAGCGCTGGCTCTGTGTGCAGGGCTCAGAGGGCAGCCTGCACTTCACGCTGGGCCTCAGTTTCCCCATCTTGACAAGGAGGTCAGTCCCTGCCCGTGTCCCTCACAGGGCGATCGTGAGGAACAGGGGGCGTCCCATGGGGAGAGGAGCCGCGCTAAAGGAAGGACTGATGTGGCTCTGGGGGCTGCAGCCATAGGCCCAGGGCTTGTCAGCAGGTAGAGGGGAGGGCGACAGGCTGGGCCGGGCACTCACCTGGCAGACATGCTGTGCGAGGCAGTCCCCAGGGCCCGGCGGCCCAGCACACACAGGCCAAAACACAGCGTGACCAGCGGCGAGTTCCAATCCTGGTCCACAGGCTGCGGCACAAGGACCCCGTCCCCAGAGCCCAGCTCAGACCTGGCACAGGGCACTTGGGGCAGGGGCTGGGGCCCAGGCCAAGGGAGGCTGAGGGCGAAAAGAACCCGCACGGGGGCGGGGGGGGGGGAGGCCAAGGGGGAGAGGGCAGCCCCAGGCTGGGGGTGGCCGGACCTGGCCGCGCCGGGAGGCACAGTACTGGATCCACTCCAGGTGCACGGCGCAGAAGGAGGGCAGCGAGAGGCCGGAGAGGCGAAGGTCGTAGTCCTCGTCCACGCTCAGGGAGAAGGTGGGGTCGGAGTCAGCGTAGCCAGGTGCCCGCACGGGGCGCAAGGCCGTTGCGATGCCTTCGTGGCTCAGCCAGGCCTCCAGCTTGGGAGAGCGGCTCACGTAGTAGATGATGCTCTGTGAGAAGAGGGCAGGGGTCAGTGACTGGAGGTGCGCCCTCGCCCTGGCCACTAGGGGAGACAGTGTCAGGGGACAGAGGCTTCTCCTCATGAGTTCCCTGGTGGTCCAGTGGTTAGGACTCTGCGCTTTCACCGCAGAGGTCCTGGGTTCGATCTCTGGTTGGAGAACTAAGATCCCTCAAACTATGTGGCCTGACCATAGAAAAGAGAAGCTTCTGTCTTAGACTGCGCTGAAGTCAGCTTCCCAGGACACCTGTCCCCTCTCCCATCTCAGCTCCCTGAAGCCACACAGGCCTGTCTGTTCCTTCTCTCGGTCAGGGAAGAGGAAGGGGAAAGCCGACAGGAAGCACGCCTCCTCACAGAGCATCCACTAGAGGGTGCTGCCTGTGCCAGGTGCTTGGGTCACGGGTCCCTCAAGAGAGCGTAAGTGTGATGGCCACAGGACTTCCCCTCAAAAAAAAGAGGCACAGCATCTGTACCCAAGCCAGGGGCTCCTGGACCCCTTAAGAGAATCTGCTGGGGACTTCAGTGGTTAAAAACCCACCTTGCAGAGCAGGGGACGCGGATTCCATCTCTGGTTGGGAACTAAGACCCCACACACTGCAGGGCAACTAGGCCCATGAGCCACAACTACTGAGCCAGCACACAACTAGAGAGACTGTGTGCCGCAACGAGGATCCCTCGAGCCGCAACTAAGACCTGACTCGGCCAAGGAAATAATAAAATACATATTTAAAAAAGAAAGATTCTGCTGGTTTCTAAGCAGGGGCTTGGGCGAATGAAGGAGGTTTTGGACGGTATGCAGCTGGTACAGACATGATGGATGGGCAGTCTGAGGCCGTCAGTTGGCAGCCAGTCAGGTTATGGGATCTTGTGTGCTGCCCTGGATGGAGCCAATGCCGGGTGGCCTTCTGCCTGGGGGAGGGGTGGGGAACCCAGAGCTGCGGAGGCTGGTGCAGCGGCCGTGAACAAGGGGCATCTCGGCAGTAGGGGGACCAGCAGGGCGGCTCCGGTAGGACGTGGAGGGCCAAGAACCTGGGCAAAATGGCCACAGTATAAGCTCTTCCCTAGGAGTGAGTGAGGGCATGGGAAAAAACATCTGAGAAAGTAGTTTCTCTGACAAGTGACACAGAGGGGGCGTCCACTGGCAACAAGGGTCAGCTGGGGGACACAGGACCGCCTGAGAGAACCTCAGGTGAGCAGGCTCTGTGGACTCCAACAAGCCGCCCGTCCCTTCTGGGCCCACGACATGCTGCAGGGCGGATGCTAAGAGAGCGTGAGGGGACCTGATTGTGACCCCTAGTCACCCCACTCCTGTCATCCCTGCCACCTCACAGAACTGCAAGAATCCCTACTTCTCAAAGGTCTAAATGAAGGCAAAGAAAGCAACATCACAGGCGTCCCACAACCCAGTCCAGGGCTCCCTGGACCCCACACTGTGCTCCCCAACCCCTTGCCCCACAGCAGGCCTAGAGCCCCTCAGGCCTGGCTTGGGGGCCTAGGTTGAGACAGGGAGGCCCAGCCCAGGCTAAGCCTAGCTCCAGCACTTCCTCCTGATGCTGGGGCCTCAGGCAAGGCACTTTCCACATCTAAGGCAACAGCATGTCTCCTGCAAGGTGTGGTGGGCTTCACCCAGCTCAGGAGAGGTATCTGGCACAGCCCACCCCTTAGTAAGCATCCGCTGCTTGACAGATGCTCCTAAAGCTGTGTTAAGGCCACCACGGTTAGCTATACTGTCTCTCTGTGTTGGTGGGGTGTGGTGCGGGGCTGGTGATCTGGAAGGTGGGCATCAGCAATGCCCCTCCCAGGACCAAAGCCCAGAGAAGATCTGTGTACGTGTTGCCCACTGGCCCCCAGTACTCCGCCCCATGGGAGCCTCCTGGAGGCGATGACAGAAGGCCCCCACCCCAGGCCCCCAACAGGCAGAGTCACAGGGCCTCAGAGACCCACTGTCTGGCAGTGATGCTTTGGAAGATGCTTCCACTCTCTGAGGCCCCAGCATCCCTTGGACAGAACAGGCTCCCGGAGACCCAGAATGTGGCCTTCGGGAAGCTCCTGGCCAGCGAGCCCTGAGCGTGGGGCCCCGGCCACCCGGCTTCACCCTCCTACCCTGACGTAGTAGGTGACGAGGATCTTGCGGAGGTCGAACACCTGCAGCATGGACGCGGCGTTGTTGTCGCTGATGCTGTAGCCCTCCAGCACGTACTTGCTGGCCGTCACCTCCCAGGCCAGCCAGCGCTGCCCGAAGGCCGCATTGAAGGACAGGACCCGCGGCAGGTGGCCTGGCTCGCAGCAGCAGCAGCCCTCGTCCTCCTCCACACCCTCGGTGATGGCCTCCACCTCCCGCTGCTGGCAGTATGTACCTGTGGGGAGGGGGCCAGTCAGGGGACACGGCACATCCCCGCCAGCCTCCTCCCCAGAGTGCCCAGGCCCAACCCCTGGAGGCAGTGGAGTCACTGTTACTTAGTGAACAGATGAACAAATGAGCCCCTTTCTCCTGCTAACTGCCAGTAGCCATGGCGGGGTGGGACTAGGGTGGCGGTGACAGGATGGACAGGACCAGGTCCCTCACTTATAGACGCAAAGATATGCGCAGGCTTGTGCTGCTCCGACCTGTGCTTCGAGCCTCTCTGCACTCGGGGCCTCTTCTGAAGCTGGTACCTGCCAGGTACATCTTCCTGAGGGCCAGGAGCTGGCTCACTCCCCAGGGCTTATGCGTGGCCCCCAACCTGGGCCAGGCCTGAGTCCACAGAGCAGGCCAGCAGGAGCCCCAGGCCGGAGCTTCCACCAGAGCAGCCTGTTCACTACAGACCTGCCACAGTCAGGGCAGGGACGGGGGTGGGCCAAAGAAAGCCTGTTGCCTCAACGCTCAGACAAGAAATCCCAGGCCATGGGGCCCGTGGGGGAGAATGCCTTGCTCAAGGGCCTCAGCAAACCGGGATACAGCAGGGTTAGGGTCCGGCCCTCACACACTGACAAAGGCAGCGCCCTGGCTCACCCCGGAACTCGAGGCCACGCAGCTGGAAGGTGACGAGGCCGTTGCCGACCTCGATGAGGTGGACCAGGGCGTTGAGGTAGTCGGAGGCCAGGACGAAGCAGTCGCCAGGGCCGTAGTTGCCCCAGCGGCCCAGCACCAGGTCCCCACACAGTGTGTGCTGGAGCGAGCGGGTCAAGTGCTCGTAGAAGATCGAGTTGAGGTTGTTGTCATCAGCGCCTGGGACCCGGGATGGACAGCCAGATGGACATGACAAGTGAGCAAGGCTCCCTCCCCAGGGAGGCCCGGCCCCAAAGCTCCTGATGGCTGGGTACACACCAGGGTTCCGGTCCAGCTGAGTGACAAGGCGGGTGTTGGAATGATCCACGCGTTTAGTGCTGTTCAGAGACAGGGTAACACACAGGTGGCTGAGAGGGCAAGGCTGCCCCAGGCTCAGGTGACAGTTCCCACCACTCCCCACCACGCCCCTCTGGGCTTGCACCCCCATGCTCTGAGTCAGATGCCACGAGAGCCCCATAAGGGGAGGGTAAGGCTCACGGACCTGAGGGGAACCCCCCCAGGGGCACCACACAGCCAGCAAGCCCAGGGTGTGAGCCGCAGGCCTTGGCCTGGCTCAAGCTGTGTCCCTGTGGGTCAGCCCACGGTGCCCCTCCCCACAATCCAGCCTCCAATCTCCATCCGATCTCCTGGCAACCTGCCCTGTCCAGCCGCCCGCTCCCTGCCAGTCCCGCTCAGGGTCCCACACGGCAACCGCCTCCGTCCCAGGAGACCCACTTGTAGTCACGCTCCCAGAACTTGAGGGGCCGCGCATAGGACATGATGAAGACGGCGCTGCCCAGCAGCGGGTTGAGAGGCGTGGAAAAGAGTGCCGAGAGCAGGGCCTGGACGAACAGCATGGCCGAGTCTGGGCGCGAGTCAAGGAGGTGGCGGGCACGCAGGACCCTCCCCGGCCTCCCTCATGACCCCTCCGCCCCTGCCAACCCGCCTGAAGCCGCCCCATCCGGGCGACGGCCCTCCCTGCACACCCCCGCCCGGGCCGCAAGCGGCAGGCCGGGTACGTGGCACAGCGAACGGCTGGGCAAAAGCGTGGAAAGCGGAGCCCCAGGTGATCTGCCAGGGCGCGATGTAGGTCAGCACGAAACGCAGCTTGTACAGCAGGTCCCACAGCTGCAGGGGTGGAGAGGGGAGGGGAGAGGTACACGGACTGCTCGCAGAGGGGGGCCCGCCAAGTGCCACTCAGGCCCTGGGGGCTTCCGACACCATGAGCAACCCCGACAGCGCACCCAAGGGGACATTAGCGATCTAATTCATATCATCATCCTGGGAGCGTCCTATCACTGTCCCACTTTGCAGATGGGAAAACTAAGGTTCAGACAAGGTAGAACAGATACACGATTTGCTCAGGCTATGCCATTCTTGGTGATGGGCTGTGATACCAAGAGTTAAGAGACAGTCACAGGCCCTGCCCTCAAAGGGGGACACAGTACTGCTCTCCACCATCCTGGGCCAGGCCAGAAACCAGACCAGAATGCTCACGGGAGTGAGATGAAAGCTCAGGCCTGTGCCAGGCTCCCCCGTGGGCACCACTGTAGGTCTCCAGTACAGAGCCGGGGAACAGGTCTTTGTTCAAGTCTCGGCTGACCACCAGCTCTCCAGGAAACCTGAGGCAAATCACTCACGCTCTCTAACCCTCAGCCTGCTCACTGCCCTGCGAGGAGGTGTTGCCAAGGCCCCGAGAGGGGATACCACGGACTGGGGCGGGTCTCCCACACCGAGGCAGGAGAGGTCTGCCCCCAGGGCTGCGGTGCAGCCCCCAGCTCACCTTGCTGCAGAGCAGGGACATGAGGAAGTAGTCGAGCAGGAAGCCCTGGGACAGGCGTGGGTAGTCGAAGTGAAAGAGCAAGACGGTGAAGGCCAAGGTCAGATACTGCTGGGGCGGGCAGCAGAAAGCCGAGCGCAGCAGCTTCAGCCCAGCCACGGTCATAAGCAGTGCCCGGCAGCTGTGGGCAAGAGGCAGGCTTTAGGGGCTGGGCGGTGGGGGAGGGTGCCCACCCCTTGCAGGCCCTGGCCTGGGCTCTGCTGGGCAGGGCCTGGCTCTTTTGGGCCAGTGACCTTCGTCTCTGCTCCCTGAAGAGGCCACTAACCCCACCAACTTCAGGTGTACTGGAGGGACACGTCTGCTCCTGAGGAGGCAGGTGCTTCACTGGAAAGGGTGTTAGAAGCTGGGGGCCTACTTATGCTTGTTGGTCAAGGGTACTCAGTCTCCCCCTGGGTTACTCGGGCAGGGAGATGGTGGGATGACCGGGGGCCGGCAGTCCTCACTAAAGGCAGAACTTGTCCGGGTGGCTGACGACTGTGTGAGCGTCCACTGTGAGGGCGTTGAGCACCACGGCCGGGTAGATAAGGTACTTCTCCACACACTGTAGGCCGGCGTACAGCTTCTCAAACCACATCACCTGGGCAGCACCTGCAACCACAGGCAGGAAGGTGGGAGTGCTGTCGAGCTCTGGGCCCTCCACACCCTCCTCCTGCTGCAGGGGAGGACGGGTGTGCTCTCCGAGGGAAGCTGGCAGGAGGGAAGAGCCCAGGATGCGGGGCTACGCAGTTCTGGGCCCCTAGGATTTCTGAGCAGCTGGCGGGGTGTTGATTTTCGGCAAATCATATGAGGGCGATGAGGCCCAGGCAGGGTGTGTGGGGGGCTCAGGGCGAGTGCTCTGCCCATTTGGCTGTCTGAAATAAAGGATGATGACAACATCCCCAGTGTCCACCGGAGTCAGGACAGATTGGATGAGGCCCAAGTTCACAGGGTCCTTCGGACCAGGTCCCTGTCACTGGCTCAAGGTGACTGTAGCCACATGGAGATGCTGGCCCAGTAAACAAGATCCTTCACTAAGAAAAACAAGCACGCAGACCTTCGTACCACAAATCCAGGTATTCAAATACAAGCTCCAGGGAGTCTGTGTTGCACAAATCAGTGTGCGCTGCACTGGTCTAGTTCATTAAGAACCAGTCTGTATTTCTCAACAACACCTCCTGGAGTTCTACTCCTACCTCCTCAGAGTCCACAAGTCGGGGAGGGAAAGGGCAGAGCAGGCAGAGCGAGTGAGCCAGGGGCTGAGGCGGGCACAGGAGAGGGTGCAGAGGGCAGTGAAGGGGCCGCAGGGCCCATGCCAGTGCGGACCGGGCAGTGTGGGCAGAGGCTGCCCCCTGCTGGCACCCTGCACTGAGAGGTCCGAGCTCCTATAGGAAGGGCAGGCGGGGCGGAGGGCCCCAGCCTGGCGAGAGGCACTCACCCCGCACTTCGTACTGGCTGTACTCCAGCGGCTTCAGCACGGGCTGCGACAGGCAGAACCAGGGCAGCTGTTTGCGGAGCTGTGGCAGCAGGTAATGTGTGAAGAAGCCCACGGCCCCCGCCAGCGCGTACAACACAAAACCCAGCACGGACTGCAAGGAGGAGAGGAGGCTCAGCCACGGGCTGCCTGGCGCAGGTCCACCAGGCCCGAGAAGGACATGAGGCCATAGCTGCCCAGCCCTCAGGACCTTCAGGCTCTGGCAAAGACCTGAGTGGGCGAGAGGGCTGGCCTGTGCCCCACAAACCTTCAGGGCAATGAAGACAGTGCTGGCGCTGATGGCGAAGGTGAGCACGGCAATCACCACACACATCACCAGGTCGGAGTGCAGGACCTCGCGCTGCAGGGCCGGGAAACACCAGCGTGGGTGCCACCGCCGCCGGTGACCGAGCACAACCTTCCCCCCAAGGCTGGACCCCGGGACTCCAGGCGCTTACCACTGACTGGCGCATCTTTTCTGGCAGTGGGTCTGGGGGCTCAGCGCGGGCAGTCTCCAAGCTCCGCTCCTCCAGCTCGGGGAAGAGCTTGCTCCGGACCAGAGACCTGGCAGGTAGGGCCATGAGAAGAGTCAGAGGCCCGGGTCTGGGAGGCTGCCCCTCCTCCCACAGGCCCTGGGGTCGGATGATGACAGCACATGTGCAGACCCTGCCCCCCACCCCTGCCATGCACGGATACACACACAGACACACACACAGACACACGTGCACGCACAGACAGGCCCACGCAGGCACCCACCAGAGCACGGTGGGGTCACTGCTCTGCCGGCTCAGGTGGTAGGACAGTGCCACCAGGAGGCCACAGAAGACGGAGAAGAGGACAGGGACGTGCTGCTCTGGCCAAGGACTCTGGGGAGGGAACCCGTGCTGGTCAGGGCGTGAGGGTGCCCGCCCGCACCCTGGGGGAGAAGCCACTGTGGAGCATAATTCACAGCCCCATCCCAACAACCCCCAGGCTCTGGACGCCTCCGGCCCCCCACAGGTCATCCCTACCTTGATGGCCCCGAGGCAGAAGCCATAGAGCAGGGCCGCGGCCAGTAGGCTGCGGGAGAGGCTGAAGACGGCGGTCAGGGGACTGGTGGCAGCTGCAAGGCGAGCGACAGCAAGTAAAGCCAGATCCCACCTGCCAGGCCCCATGGCACTGACCCTGCTGCCCCTCAACTTCCAGGGGCTAACCTCCCCTGGACTCGGGACCCAGCCCACTGTTTTCTGCTCCCTCAGCCCAGAGAGGCCTGCAGGACTTTTGGCATTCTTGGGTTTAAACCACTTGCCTGGGGAGGAGACAGGAGGGGAAGGGGAGGGAGGGGAAGAGATGGGCATTTAGAATCTTCCACATAGACTTGGAGAAGCCTCAGCGAAGTGCTAGACCCATAGTCGGATAACCTCATACCCTCATAGCCTCACAGACCCGTAGACCTGCACGGCCTCCTCACCCCTGAACCCCGCCCTGGGCTCCATACCTGTGCCCCCAAAGCCGTGCATGTCTATCTGCTCCAGCAGGTACATGAGGCAGGTGTTCACCTGGGGCAAGAGGCCCAGGAGGAAGACGAACGGGAAGCACAAGGTGAACACTGGCAGGAAGGGGAAGCGGAGGCCCGGTCAGTCTGCCGGCTGCCCCCCAGCCCACCCTTAGGGCCTCACTCTCCCCCAACCCCCCCCGCAACCTCAACCCTACCCGCCTTACCAGTGGCCACATCACGGGCACAAAAGAAGAAGGAGGCAGAGAACAGCGTGAGGCCATAGAGGGAGATGGGCGGGAAGGGCTGCGCGGAGCCCAGGGCGTCCAGCAGCCAGATGAGCAGACAGCAGATGCAGAAGTAGACGGGTCGGCTGTACGCGATCACCCAATTGTGGCCCTGGGGAGGGGGCCTGTGAGGAGCCACGCCTCCCTCACTGAACGCCCTACTCACAAACATGCTCACGTGCCCTGGGCCCAGCCCTGGGTCCAAGAGAGCTTGGCAGGGCTGAGGGCAGAAGGATCTGGGGTCTGCGGGCAACGGGGAATGGTGAGGGTCTCAGCCCCGCCCAGGCCCAGGCCTCGCAGGGAGACGCGCTCCGCTGTACTCACGTGCATGGGGGAGGCGGCATCCGGCTGCACACTCTGGAAGAGACAGGAGCTACAGTGGTGACAAGAGCCTCGCCCACAGGAGGGTCAGAGGCCCGGGACCTGTTTGGTTCCACTTCCCAGGCATTATGAGGGACCAGGGCAGGACTTCCCCTTCAACGATTCTGAGCCTCAGTTCCTTCATTTGCTGGATGGGGCTGGGAGAGTGGTGGTTGCAGGGAACGTGAAGCATCTTATCTGCTTTCTAGCTTGACCCCCTCAAGAGGAGTTGTGGGAGGAGACCCAGGAGGCCAGGCCTGACCTTCAGCAGGGAATACTGGCAGGAGGCGATGACCAGGCAGAACTGGAAGACCCAGATGTCCGTGAAGAAGCCCTTGAGCAGCAGCAGGTAGCCCAGGAAGGCGACGAGGCTGCTCAGGCCAACACCAAGGATGTTCTCCAGCAGCCCACGCGTCCTGGAGAGACCGCTGGGTCAGAGCACGCCTACCTCCTCCCGTACTGGCGGGGCAAGGGATCAGGGGGTAGGGGTGGGGGACAGGACCCAGCCACAAAGACCCACATCCAGGCTGGCGCCCACGCCAGCCGTCATCCTGAGTATCGGGAGCTATAACCTTGGGCAGGGCCAGGCTGCACCTGCTCCAGGAAGCCAGCCCACTGCTATCCTGCACCCAATCCCAAGCTCTGTCCCCTCTAGACCCGGAGACCTCAGGGGCCACACTCTGGATCTGGCCGATTTGCCTCCCACTCCCCAAAGCACCGCTCACAGTGCCGGGAGAAATCCAGAGCGCAGGAAGCCACCCAGACAACAGAAGTCACCTGCCATCTCTGCCTTTCTGGGCCTCAGTTTCCTCCCAGAAAAAAAGGGAAGCTAAGACACACAACTTGCTGGCTTTTTAGGCTGTATAGGATTCAATTTAATTGAATCTAATACAGAAGCAAATAAAAAAAAAAACCACACTGCATAAGAGCAATGTCTCCCTCCAGCAAAATTTTGAGAGAGGAATGATCAGAGCACCCCCCACCAGGCCAAACATCTGCCCCCAGAAGAACCTAAAGCGACCCCACTGCAAATTCCAGCTCTCCACGCACCCTCAGTGACCCAGCAGTTAGGCTCTCTGTGGCCATGACAGCCTCCACATGTTCCCAGAGTCTGGAAGGCCTGGGGCCAGGAACGACAGAGGACTGCGGGCTGAGTGCTCACCGGTCCAGCAGGGCCAGCAGGGCGAGCCGCTCATAGCGCACAGACGTCCAGCGGCCAGGAAGAAGCCAGTATTTATAACTGTGTTGGGCCCGGGGTGGCGCCTCCTCCATTAGTGTCTGCTCCTGGGATTCGTGCAGGGAGTCCTGGTCCAGTAGGTCAAACTGCGGTCCCCATGGCCGCCGCCATCAGCCCCGCCCCCCACCACCACAGTCCACGCCACCCCCTGGCACAGACTGGCCATCAGCTGCGCCCCTCCCGCCCAACCACGCAGTCCACACCACCCCCGGCACACATTGGCCATCAGCTCTGACCCACTGCCATCCATGCCACCCTCTGGCACACGTGGGCTGGTCTACACAGAAAGTCCCTACCATCTAGTGGCCCTGCAGCCTGCCCTGATCCTCCACCCCAGGGCCTGCTCCTTTCTCCAGCTCCCCAGGATATGGCTCAATGGCCGTGGGGGCTGCTAAGGGCCAGGGTTACCAGCTCCTGTGTCTGTCTTCCCCACTCAGGAGGTATCTCTGGCCTCTTCCTGGGGTCGGTGAAATCCACCTTACCCTTCGGGAGCCAGCACAAATGCCACCCTTTGCTCAGACATGGCCATCAGGGTCACTCTGA
This sequence comes from Cervus elaphus, assembly GCF_910594005.1. Classification (NCBI taxonomy): domain Eukaryota; kingdom Metazoa; phylum Chordata; class Mammalia; order Artiodactyla; family Cervidae; genus Cervus; species Cervus elaphus. The sequence goes on from NC_057816.1 coordinate 7,123,920, forward strand.
CCACCCTACCCTGGAGCACACGGAAGGCTGGCCCTAAGGGCAGGCCTGGGTGCCAATACCACTGCTGTGAGGCCCTGGGCTGCCTACTTAACCTCTCTGGACTTCTTGGGTCTTTAAGTCAACAAGTGTTTATGGAACACATCCATGAGCCTGGCCCGTGCCAGACTCTGGAGACACAAGGAGAGCCACCGCAGCACAGCCCCTGCCTCTGGAGGAGCCCTCGCCCGTCTGAGGACTGCACTGCTCTCCCACGGGACGGGGAAGGAGAACAAGCGCATCAGGAAGGAGCACGCGCGGCTTCTGGGCGCTGCCCTTGGTCTCTCTGTGGCCCTGGCTGCGTGGGCACTACTCTCACGATTGTTCTTTAAGCTCTGAATCTGCGCCTTACACAATCCTAACATTTCTGTCATTTCCTGACCGATTACATAAGTTGTCGTCCACACCAGGACCCTCTCAGGAACAATAGGAAGTGCTCTTACTAACCCTGCTGAAACAGACAAGCTTGACCAGCCTCAAGCGACCCACCGCCACTGTCCGGTGAGCTCAGCTGTCCCCTTTGCGGGCGCCACTGCACCGTCCCCACTAATTGCGGGCCCCGCCAGGGTAAAGAAGCTATCCCAGACATGTTTACTGAGTAAATAAGCAACTTGTCATTCGTGTTCTGTGCACCCTGTGCTGGCCATCAAAGATCAGGACAGCCACCTTAGGGCCCCTGGAGCCCTCAGTCGGAACAACCTGGCCCTCCCAGGGCCTGCACAAGTGCTTGGTGCTCTGCATCCCCCACCCCCTCCTGCAAGTCCTTCCCCAGTGCTGGCTTCTCACCTCTGGGATCTCCAGGGGCACTCGGCGCACCTGCATACCCTGCAGGACCACAGGCCGCGGCTGCAGCAGGTTCAGACCACCAGTGGCCTCTGGGACATCAGCTGAGTGGAAGCTAGAAGAATGCGAGTGGCGGTCCCTGTGGGAACAGCAGAGGTGAGGGTCGGGGCTGTGGGTGAGCCCAGGAATGAAACAGGGTTGAGGCCAAGGCCAGGCCACTACTGGGGGCCCAAGGGGGTTGTTCAAGTACCCCAAAAATGCACAGGGGTGTCAAAAGGAGACAGGTCACAGAGGGCCTCCCTCCCAGACCCTGGGCCTCCAAGAAGGTCCTGGAGCCTCATGCTTGGAAGTGCCGTGGAGCCAGGGACCCAAGGGATCCCTGCAGGCTTGCCCCTCTCCCCTCCATGGCCCTCGCTGCCACCCACCCTCCTCTCCTCCTAGAGGTCTGAGCTACCCCTGCTCCTGCCCAAAGAAGGAAGGGAGAAAACTCCCCAGAAATAACAGCTCACCAGCCGCCAGGCTGGGAGAGCCTGAGCTTGGAGACTCACCAGGCTCCGTTGGCTGCCTGCTCCCCCTGCTGCCCCACGGGGTTCTCATAGCCGCCTCCAGCCAGGCCAAAGGTGTAGGAACGCCGCACACCTGGGGCAGACAGGTGTGGGACACAAGGCGGCCCATCAGGGACAGGAGCACTGAGGCCCAACCACCCTGCGGAAAACCCTGTGCTGGGTTCTCCAGATGGCAGCCCAGCCCTGGGGCACCAAGGCTGCAATTCCAGGGACGATGACCCTCGGCCGGGGTAGGGGGGAGGCCGGGCCAAAGGCTCGGCCACTGGACAAAAAGAGGGGCTCACCGCTCTCGTCGTAGAAGTAGTGCACGGCACCCTCGGAGGTGTCATCAAAGGTGCAGGCCTCATGCACGTTGGCACCGGCCCGGGTGAGCAGCAGCGAGGAGGCGAAGTGCAGGGCCGAGGGCAGCGTCAGAGCCCGGGAGTGGGAGGCCGCGCGGCCCCGCTGAGCCTCCTGCAGGCTGCTGGGGAGGGGGCAGCCCATGGGCTGTCAGCACTCAGAGCCAGCGGGGCCCCACTCCCCCACCCCAGGCAGCCAGCTGGTGCTCACCTGGGGGGCGAGCCCATGACGGAGGCCGGGGGGGTGGGGTTGCTGCCAGCATTGTGCCGCCTCCGGATGGCCTGTGCCCGCCTCACGCTGCTCGAGCGGTCCCGCTTGCCAGTCTCCTCGGCAGCTGCCCAGAGAGAGCCCCCCCCCCCCCCCCCCAGTGTAAGTGACAAAGAAGCAAACAGAGCCTGGGGGCGGGCGGCAGGGAGATGCAGGTGCTCCTATGTGGAGCTAAAGGTCAGGTCTAGTCCAACCATATCCTGGCTCTGTAACCCCTCCAGGTCACCTAACCACTCAGGCCAGTTTCCACATCTGGGAATAAGGACACGTCCTGCTCCGCTCCGCTGGTGGCCCAGGAGAATGAACATGGCTACATAGAGACTTCAAGAAGAAGAAGCTCAAGTGCTAACTTCAGGACTGGAGTCAGGTGCCTGAGGTCTCTGCCTCAGCCTCCCCTTCGCTCAGCCTGGCAGACAACGTCACTCGACGGCTGTGTCCACCTCCACCTGCTGCTGGAGGCTGAGCAGGCCCCGCTCCAGCTGCCCCTTGCCCCAACCCCCGCCCCTCCACAGCCCACCCTTTCCAGACGGCACTCACCTCCCCCCACCGCACCTTCCTCCTGCAGCTCCCCGCGCCAGCCAGGCTGGTTGGCAGCAGGTCCCCTGCGGGCCTCGGCGGGCAGCACAGCAGGCTCACCATCAGCCAGCTCCACCCCTGCCTGGGCCTCCAGTTCAGCCTTGGAGCCGGCCAGGGGACCCCGCAGGACATCCCCCCCTGCCCCGTCCATGCTCAGCACGCGGGCGTGAGTTTTGGCGCTGGCAGTACTAGGCGTCCGCTGGGTCCCATAGGGCCGCTTGGGGGGCACAGCCATCCCCTCCTCAGCCCCGTGGGGGGCCCGTCGTTTTCGGGCTCCCCCGGCGGCCCCCCGAGAACTCTCGGGGGAATAGCATGAAGTGGAAGAGGAGCTGTCGGTGCTGTAGCGGCGCTGGGACCGGAGACTGGAGGCCGGGCTCAGTTCACTGCCCTCGCTGGTGTCATCATCCTCGAAGAAGCCCCGGCCTTCCAGCAGCGGCCGCCGAGGGGCCCGGCTGGCGGCGGGGGAGTGTCTCCGCACGGGCGGCCGCCGTTTGCTGGGCCGGAGCAGCGCCAAGTCCTTGGGCCGCACGACCAGGAGCGGCTCAGCCGGGCCAGGCGGCGTCCCTGCTCCTACAACGGTGTCGAAGGAGCGGAGCGTGTCATCCGAGGGGACTCCAGCATCTGGGGAGGCAGGCAGCTCTGCCTCCGAGGGGGGGTCTGTGTCACTGCCCTCGGGGGCTTGCCCACCAGGGGGGCTGTCTAGGTGGGTCGAATTGGTTTTCTCACTCTTGAAGCTGCTCAACGTCTCCCTGTCGGTGCCACTGAAGCAGGAATCTGAGGAGCCAGCTTTCTGGGGTGTGGGGTCCCCCGAGCCCCGCCGGTCCAGGGGCTGGTAGCCGCCCGCTCCCCGGCGCTGTTCCCGTCGACTACTGGTCCTCACCAGGGCCCGCTCAGGCCGGGTCAGGGTCAGGAAGCTCTTGCTGAGCTCCTGGCTGAGGCTGCCCTTCAGGAGGGGGCTCATGGGAGTGTCAGCCACACTGCCGCCACTCCACGGGGCTCCGTCTCCAGCCAGGGGAGAACGTTCAGAGGAGTCCGTGCTGGGGAGAGATGGGTCCGGGGCGGCCCCTGGAGGCGTCTGGGGAAGGTCTCCAACTGTCAGAAGAGAAGGCGACAAAGGACTAAAGAAAGGCGTTCTCTAGCAGGAACTGATGGCTGAGAGGGTCCTATGGCCCCGAGCTCTGAGAGCTCAGTGGGATGGGACACTGAGGTCCCATCTCAGAGGACTAAGAGAGCCCCAGGAAGCAAAGGTTAGGGTGACTCAAAGACATGACAGCTGGTCTTCTCCCCAAGCCTTTGCCAATCATGACCACTCACTCAGCTTCTCCTGTGAGCTTAGCTTCAGCATCTCTCGATCAGCCGAGGTCACGATCACGTTGTTGCTGCCCTGCTCCCGCACGAGCTCCTTGATGTCTACAAGCACAGTCCCAGACGCGTCAGCAGCACCTCAAGGCACCGACGTGCTGGGCCCCACTCTGCACCGCCACCTCCGCCCTCAATAGCAGCCACCTACCTCTGAGGGGCCCGGAGTCCTCTATCCGGGGCAGCAGCTCCTGAGTGGGTAAGAGAAACGTTTGAAGGAGCCAACAGGGCAAAACAGTAGGTGCAGAACATACCCATATGGGGAACAGGCTCCCAGGAGAGGAGGAGGGGAGGCTGAGGGCCGGCACCACTCACCGAGACCTGGTTGAAGCCAAACACGGAATGCTGAGAGCTACAGCGTACGGGGGGCGTGGAACTCACTTTTCGAAATACGGTCATCTCCACTCCAGGGTCTCTAGCAGTGCACAGGAACATCAGTTTCGAGCTAACCTTCCCTCTTCACACAGCACCTCTCCCACCATCCCCATCACTCATCCCTCCATGTCGATTCCCCTGACAAATCCAGAGCCAATCAAGGAATATTCAACCACTCTTGGAGACAATGTTCCCTAAGCCCCCTCTCCATCTTCCAATGCCAAGGCCCAAGCACCAAGAACCCTCCATTTCCAGTACAGGCCCTGCCTCGCCCACCTGGGCAGATTGCTGTCCCCCTGGGCAGGCTCTTCCTCTGGTTCCCCCATGGTAGAGTTGCGCTTCTCCACAATCTCGCCCTGGTCGAACATAGCATGCAGCCGATAGTTCACAGTCTTGATGGTAGCGAAGATGACAGCCACCACAAGGCAGTACACAGCAGCCACCAGCAAGCTGGGGGGCAGGACCTGGAGATGGCGGCAAGTCGGGTCACCCTTCACAGACCCCTGCTCCCACAAGGGGTGGGCCCACCACCGCCATCAGGGCTAGGATTCACAAGTTCACAAGAAGACTTCCCGCCCCTGCATACAACCAGTACAAAGAGCCTGTCTTTTCCCTACTAACTGGACAGAGATTAAGTGAGGGGCTCAAGGTCACCCTGGCCAGAAAATTCTGGCCTCTCCTCTACACACTCTGAACTCTACAGTGAGTCCCCTTCCCACAGCCCGGAGTCCCTGTCAGCTTGCACCCCTCGGTGACATCTGCCCTCCCTTTTCCCCGGCGGGAGTTACAGGTGGCGGCAGCGTCTCACCATGTACAGCAAGAAAGGGAAGGTGAGCAGGAAGATCCAAACATAGAGGTGGAAGCAGTTGGAGAAGGTGCTCTGGTGCGGGTCGAAGAACCAACCGCCGGTGAGCGAGGCCCACACCCCCTGGCGCAGGATCTGCAATACCTGCGACCCCATGGCCCCGCCGCTGCTGCGCGCGCCCTCCTCCCGGGACCCTCATGGGGGCGGCCCCTGGCCCATGCCCCGCCTGGCGCCCGAGGGCCCCGGGGCCCGGCCTGGCGCTCACGCCATGGTCCCCCCCCAATGGGGGAGAGAGGTCTGAGGGGCGAGGGTGCGGGCAGGGGGCGGGGCCGGCCGGGCAGTCAGCGGTGTGAGACCCAGGCGTGGGGGTGGAGCCGCATCAGAGACGGGGTCCTGGCCACCACCCCCGCCCCAGAACTGCTCCCGAGGGCCGGGCCGGCAGGCAAGCGCGGGGCACGGGCCGGGCACCCGTCGGCGGCATCCAGAGGTGGGCGTGGGGTGGGTGCTCCGGGGGTGCAGCGACGGCTCCTTCGGTTCCGGCCCGAGGAAAGCCCCGGGACCCTGAGGTCCACTTCCGGGGTCACAGGTCACTCGCTTTGGGCTCCGCGCTCGCCCCGCTTCTGCGGGAGCCGGCCCAAGGGGGAGGCCGGAAGAAGGAGCTGCGAGCCGCCAACCTGCAGTGGCGCATGCGCCCAACGAGCCAAGTTGGGACCCGGAAAAGGAAAACCTGGCGGCTTGAATGCGCAAGCGCAGGGAAGTGGTGGGGCGATAAGAAGCGGGGGAACCCTTTGGGCTTGCGCAGAGTCGGGGTCTAAGGGAAGGGGCGGGCCGAAAGGCAAAAGCCCTTGGGCGCATGAGCACACCTGAAAGTTGCCAGCCTAGCGAAGACGACTGGGCGGAACCCAAGGGATAGTTGAGTGGCCATCGAGTAACGGCGGAGTTAATTGGCGCAAAACTCTCCCAGTGAGTTACAAGAGCCGGGGAAAAGGATGGAGGCGTGAACCTGCCTGAGCTAAAGCTACAGTTCGGCGCAACGGGGGCACACCCCCCTCTAGGTCCAACCTATTCAGTGCGGGACCTCAGACGTCATGAGCTGCCTCTACTTCCGGGTCAGAGCTCACACTTAAGACTGTAGAGAGCGATCCTCCAGAAAGGCAGAAATAGTCGAAGTAGGATATCGTCGTTTTTCTTAAAGTGACAGGCTCAAGGCAATCAAGGGGTCAATCCTGCGGTTGCGAGTGCGGTTTGGCTATTCTGAATCCAGTCACTGCGCACATTTCAGGACCACAGTCTCAGGTTTCCGCCCCTTCATGGGGAAGAGGAATAAATAAGTGGTTTCCCAGGTGAGGGAAAGGAGGACCTGACAACTCGTTCCAAGAGCTCGAGGTGCAGCCAGTTCCGTCCTCCTCGTCTTAACCCGCCCCCCCCCCACCACGGCCCATCCCACTAGGTCTGCAAAGCTGAGCTTCTGGCCCCAATTTCAGATGCAAAGAGAATGAGGCGCAGAGAGGATGGATCACACAGCCCTGCAGCTTCGGAGCCAAGACCAAACTCGGGTTTGTCCCCTTCCCAAGCCAGGTTCTTTGCCCGAGTTTTCCTGATGCGGATGTAGAGGGGAGAGATGGCCCGTCGTTAGCAGAAACCAACTCGACCCTGAACCTGCTGTCATGGGAGGTGGGGGCTACCCTTCCCCTCCGTCGGCCTCTCATTGCCCGCCTACCCGGGAACTCCCCGGCCCAGTTGCCCCGCAGCCTCTGGGAGGGGAGCGGTGCTACCCGCCCGCGTCATCTGATGCTGTTTCCTGCGGGAGGGAGAACAGCGGAAAAAAGTGAAACTCCACCCTCCACCTCTGCCTCCCGCCCCCGGGGCCAAAGTACAAAGGGAGGAGGAAGAAGGGAACGGGGTTGGAGCCATCGGGTCGAGAGAGCCCAGCCAGGAAGAGACAGCTAGCCTCAACAAGAGACACTCCAGCCACCCCCTTCGCAAGGAGACCCAACCAGAGTCCAGGCGCTGCCCCTTGCTGGCCCCACCTTACACTTCGCGGGGTGCTGGAGCCAGGCTCCCAGGACTGCTCCAGACTGAGGGACGCCGGGGCCCCTCTGTGCTGGCCATGGTGAGACACCGGAGGCCCCGGGGGCCCACCCCCCAAGCCTGACCACACTGCCCTGGGTGGCCTTCCTCCGGAAGCCCGAGATGCAGGGGGCCGGGAGGCGACACTCCTGGATCCCCAGAGAGGCGTGGGTCTGGGGCTGAGGGCCAGGGCCCGGATGCCCAGGTTCCGGGACTAGGGCCTCGACGGTCAGCAGGGGTGGGGACCAGGGGCACCCAGGGAAGGTCCCCCACACCCACCAACGCCAGCTCCCAGCCATGGAGCCCTTGAAGAACCTCTTCCTCAAGAGCCCACTGGGGTCATGGAACAGCGGAGGCAGTGGGGGCAGCGGGGGCGGCGGCGGAGGTTGGCCAGAGGGGTCCCCGAAGGCGGCAGCTTATGCTAACCCTGTGTGGACAGCCCTGTTTGACTACGAGCCCAGCGGGCAGGACGAGCTGGCCCTGCGGAAGGGCGACCGTGTGGAGGTGCTATCCCGGGATGCAGCTATCTCAGGCGATGAGGGCTGGTGGGCGGGCCAGGTGGGCGGCCAGGTGGGCATCTTTCCGTCCAACTATGTGTCTCGGGGCGGCGGTCCGCCCCCCTGCGAGATGGCCAGCTTCCAGGAGCTGCGGCTGGAGGAGGTGATTGGCATCGGTGGCTTCGGCAAGGTCTACCGGGGCAGCTGGCGGGGCGAGCTGGTGGCTGTGAAGGCTGCTCGCCAGGACCCCGACGAGGACATCAGTGTGACAGCTGAGAGTGTGCGACAGGAGGCCCGGCTTTTCGCCATGCTGGCGCACCCCAACATCATTGCCCTCAAGGCCGTGTGCCTGGAGGAGCCCAACCTGTGCCTGGTGATGGAGTACGCTGCCGGTGGGCCCCTCAGCCGTGCCCTGGCTGGCCGGCGTGTGCCCCCCCATGTGCTCGTCAACTGGGCTGTGCAAATTGCCCGTGGGATGCACTACCTGCACTGCGAGGCCCTGGTGCCTGTCATCCACCGAGACCTCAAGTCCAACAACAGTGAGTTTTGGGGAGCATGGTTGGAGGGTGGCATGGCCTGAGCGCACACCTACTGCCAGCTCGCAGCTGAGCCTACCTGGGGATCTACTAGAGGCAGGAGCTACTGTTCTAGGAGCATCTCAGTTGACCAGGGGTGCCCCTGGGCTCACACTAGCCCCAAAGCAAGAGTCCCAGGCACCCAAGAGCCCTTTATGCCCCAGCCCCAGGAGGCAGCTTTGACCCCAGCTCACAGGTGCCGAGTTAAAAAATTGGAATCTCTCAGGAGGACCGTAAGCAACCTGCCTAACCATGGCTACTACCTCAAGGAAAGGTGTGCTGGATCCTGGCACCTCTCATCTTCAGGGAGTGCCCACTTGTCCTGCGGGTGCCTCCTCTCTCCTCCACTTGTGGTGGGTATTTCCTCCAGAATAGACATCGCAAAGGGAAAAGCCCCTCCCTGCTTCCCCACCCCGTGGTGGTCAAAGCTGGGGCCAGGGACGGAACTCTAACCCTACTCCTTTCCCTGGCTGCACTCTCTCTAGCTGGTTATTTCAACTCAGAGCTTCGATTTCACTCTGTAAAAAGGGAGTGATTGGGAGGATGAAAGGGCTTAATCATTGGGCACCCGATGCCCGGCATGCGGTGGGTCGTCAGCCATGGGTGTGGATGTTTGAAGGCTGGATCGCCAGGAGGGCTTTGCCTGGAATCAGCATTTGGAGTGGGCGTGGCAGGGTAAGAAGACTTGAGGCACTCTGTCTCCAGCCATTTCAGGTCCTACGCACGGCCCAGCACGGGCCTGAGAGAAGCAAGTGACAGGTTCAGAGGGCTTCCTGAAGCAGGCAAGCTTCACACCTGGCCCAGAGCAGGGCATGTTCAGAGAGGCACCCAGTTGGATGTCCTGGCAGGGCCTGATGAGAGCAAAGTCAAGGAGGCAGCACCCAGCACGGTGGTAGGGATGTGGGTGGGCCTGCTGGGGCCCAAGGTGCAGACTGACAAGCAAGAGGAGGGGCCGACAGGGCCACTGGAGAACCACGGGTCGCCCGTGGAGGGGTGAGCGTGGATATTTGGAGCCTCCTGGCCTGGGCTGACCATGGATCAGAGGCTTGTGGGGAGCAGAACAACAGGGCTCAGTGATACCCAAGTCTTTTCCAGGGCTGGAGGGGCCTCAGGAGGTCTGCCAGCCACCCCACCCACTCCTCTCATCCACAGTAGGGTGCAGGTCCCAGTGCTCAGCTGCGCTGCTGAGCCCCAGCCATCTAGGGACCCTCACTCCCTGCCCCAGCCTGAGGGGGATTCCCCGAAGGCCTGGGGGGAGGGGACTCCAGTCTTCTGTTTTTCCTCCAGTTTTCTTTCCAGAAAAAATGGAACAATAGCCCAGGCCCCTGCTCCCCACCCTCCCCACCGCTTCCTGCGTTTCCTGCTGCCCCTGAGCCGGCTTCCTGCCCCTGCTCCAGTCTCTGCTCTCTCCCCAGCCCAGCTGCCTGCAGGGGAGGAAAGAGTTGGGGGTGGGGGGTTTGTGGGAGAGGAAGGAGCCAGGGATGGCACCCCCACTCCCCCCAGTTCCCTGCCTTCCTCCCTGAGTCTGGGTGGTGGCGAAGGGCAGGAAGGGTGCCCTCAGCCTCCCTGAGCCTGGGCTCCCACCTCACAGACCCCAGTTCTAGGCCCCGGGTGCTGTCTGCGGCATTGTGGGGGGGGAGTCCCTGGGCTGGGGGGGCGCGGGCAGGAAACAATGGCGTGATTTTCCTGGACAATGGGGGCCTTGTGAGGAAGCCTGGCGGGGAGAGGAGGGGGAATTCTCCAGGCCCACGAGTCACAGGACTGACCAGCCAGCCCGGCCTGGGCCTGACCTCCCCCAATTCTCCCCCAAAGGACCCCCCCCCCCCCCCGCCATTGGAGACCTGGGCCAGGCCTTCCAGAAAGGAGAAGTAGGGACCATGGGAGGGAAGCGGAAGAGGTGTGAGCTGCCGAGGCAACTCCCGGGCTCCCCAGAGGCAGTCTAGGGAGGGGGCTGGGGGCCAGGTCCCTTTTCAGAGCCAGGGAGCCCTAAGAGGGTGCTGGGAGGGGGATCTCTAGCCCCTTCTCTGAGTGACCCCTGATGACCCCATCCCCAAGGTCTACATCAGACACTAGAAGAGCAGCTTGGGTTGGAACAAGTTCAAGACCGTTGGAGAAAAGCAGGGACACGGAGGGGAGGCTAAGGCTTCACAGATGTCAGGTTAACTGGGGATGGGGGTGGCAGAAAAGTCACCAGTACAGAGGAGTCCTGAGACTCTGAGTGGGTTCCCACCCCTGTCTGGGCTTCAGATGACCTGACTGAAAAAGGGAGGCTGGCCTCCCAGCTTGAGATACTGGTGCAGAAAGTGCTTCACCAGCCCGTGAGGTACCACGGGTGGCTAGAGACCTGACGGAGAAGTAGCAGGGGTTGGTCTTCAAGAGGATGTGTGGGTCCTGGCACCAGAGGAGGTGGGAGTCCCTTCCCAACCCCAGCACATGGACCCCCTTTGCCTGGTCCCTCTCCAGCCACCTGCCCCAGCCTGCTGCGGTTCTTGTTTGGAACGGATATTCACAGGGCTTACTAAATGGGCCCGTTCTGACACTCCAGCAGCCAGGCCAGAGGCTGTTGTGAAGCTGGGAATAAGATGTGGTAGCAGATGGAGAGAAGAGTCAACTTGAGATTCACGGCAGCATCTTTGGAACAACCGTCAGATCCTTGTGTGAAAGCTTTAAAAAGGGTGGTCTTGTTTAATATTCATGATGATCCTCTGGCTTTTGTTGTCATCCTCAGCTTTAACTGTTCAGGAGTCAGCCCCAGTTTGGCTCAGAGGAGAGGGTAGGTTGCAGGACCATTCTCTGAATTTGGAGACAGGGCAGGAAGATTTGCCAGGCGCGGTGGAAGGACGTAGGTGGTTGTTGAGGGCATGGAGACCAGGTGGGGTGACAGCTGGGCAGCTGGACCCACTTCTGAATGAGGGCTCCACATACAGGAGATGCCAATGAGGAGGGGGCAGCTGGCACCTGGGAGAGGCCAGGACAGCCCGGAGGCAGTAGGCCGAGGTCAAGGGGAGGCCAGGCTCTGAGAAACACCGGCATTGAAAAGGCTAAGGGTGGGGAGGCCTGAAGGAAACAGCACAAGCAGCCAGAGGCCCTGGGAGCCAAGGACAGCAGGGAGGGGCTGAGCAGCAGTGCCAGATGCCCCCATGAGGCCCAGGGAGCTTGGCCAGCAGCAGGATCAGGAGTTGTGGCTTTAGGCCTAAAAAAGTGAATACCCTGGTCGTGCCGCCACCTCTGAGAAGTCTTCCCTGACTCATCTGTATGAGGTGCCTGTCTCCTCTGCCCCAACCCCAGTACCCTGTGCTGCCCCCTCTGTGGTGCTGTCACCCTGGGCAGGATTGCTGAGAGGTATGCCCTGAAATGGCAGCCCACTCGTGTTCTTGCCTGGAAAATCCCAAGGACGGAGGAGCCTGGTGGGCTGCCATCTATGGGGTCTCACAGAGTCGGACACGACTGAAGTGACTTAGCAGCAGTGCCCTGAAAGGATATGTGTTCAGAAATGTCGTTGGCTTCGATGTCCCTTCTGTATAGTACAGTTGACTATAACCAGAAAAGTAGAGTCCTCTTCAGACCCTCAAAGATTCTCTGACTTTGCCTTCCTTTTTCCCCTTTAAAACCTCTCTCCTTTGAGCCATGCTTGTCCTGGTGAGACATTTGCAAGTTGCTGGCTTTCTTGTGTGTCCAGGGTTTGGTGGCCCCATGAGGGACAAAGCCATGAGCCTTGCCGTGTCCATCCACTCCTACATTTGTCCCAAACTCCTTTCTAGTCAACAACCACCCTTAGACCTCTTCGTCTCTCACATCTAGCCGCATCAGTGGATATCTTTTGGAGTCTTTCTCTCTTCTGGAAATGGCTGTGCTAGCCACAGTGGGACATGGGCACCAGGGGTCTATAGTGCCCGCTGGGCTTCCTTTCTCAACAGGCAGTTCCCTCCTGCTCCACACCCCCAGGGAGGTTCTAAATCACACTCTTGCCTCGACAAAATGGCAACACACAGGTTTCTTTTGAAATCAAAGTCACGAATGCTGAGAGGCTGCCATATTGCCCATTTCTGTTCTGTGCAGGGTTAGGGGAAAGTTAGAGCACTGGCTCTGGAACCACGCATACCAGGTTGTGTGTGATACCTGCTTTGTTTGCTTATGACCTTGGTTAAGTCAAATTGTTGCTCAGTTTCCTCTTCTGCAAAATGAGGATAATGATGTCTTTGTTGTTGCTGTTTAGTTGCTAAGTTGTGTCTAACCCTCTGCAAGCCCAAGGGTTAGAGCCCACCAGGCTCCTCTGTTCATGGGATTGAACCCCCAACATCGCCTAGCTGAGGCCAACTCCTCACTCTGGTCTCAGCTTAAATGGCACTTCCTCTGGGAAATCTTCCCAAATCTTACAATTTACTTATTTATTTATTTATTTATTTACTGGCTGAGCCAAGGGCATGTGGGACCAGCGATCGAACCTGTGTCCCCTGCAGTGGAAGTTTGGAGTCCTAATTACTGAAGTGAACTGTTAGTCACTAAATCGTGTCTGACCCTCTGCAACACCAAGGACTGAAGCCCATCAGGCTCCTCTATCCATGGGGTTTTCCAGGCAAAAATACTGGAGTGGGTTGCCATTTCCTTCTCCAGGGGATCTTCCCAACCCACAGATCGAACCTGTGTCTCCTGCATTGGCAGGTGAATTCTTTACCACTGAGCCACCAGGCAATCCCATGATGTTTACTTCACAGATTTGTGTGTGTGTGTGTGTGCTAACACAGTATAAATGCCTAACCTCTAGGAGCCCCTTGATAAATATGTCCCAGCCTTGTGTTTATTGTCTCATTCTATCCCAACCCCAGATATGAGCTCTCCAGGGCAAGGTTGAGACCAAGTCACCTCAGTGCCCCCAGTACCTAGCCAGGATGTCTGTCAGATGACAGTTTGCTCCCAGCTCCTCCCCTGTCCCCACCACCTGAGCCTGGAACCACAGTCCAGCCTCTCTTCCCCAGTTCTGCTGCTGCAGCCTATTGAAGGTGATGACATGGAGCACAAGACCCTGAAGATCACTGACTTCGGCCTGGCCCGTGAGTGGCACAAAACCACGCAAATGAGTGCTGCGGGCACCTATGCCTGGATGGCTCCTGAGGTTATCAAGGCCTCCACCTTCTCCAAAGGCAGCGATGTCTGGAGGTGCGGCTGGGTGGAGTCTGGACAGATATGGGGCCGCGGGGGTGGGAGAGGTGGCAGGCAAAATCTAGGGCTGGATGGATAAGCAGAGGCCAGGGGAGGGACATAGACCACTTAGCTCTTGGTTGCTTTGGGGTGAAATGGCAATGAATGAGTCGAGGAGGGAACACAAACCCTTTGTCTCACCTACAGCTTTGGGGTGCTGCTGTGGGAACTGCTGACTGGGGAGGTACCCTATCGTGGCATCGACTGCCTTGCTGTAGCCTATGGTGTGGCCGTGAACAAGCTCACACTGCCCATTCCATCCACCTGCCCGGAGCCCTTCGCACAGCTCATGGCAGGTAAGGGGATGGGACAGGAGGGTGAAGGGTAGAGCTCCTTGACCCAACAGGACATATCCATTCACAGACCCCTTCCCCTGTTTCCCCCCCTCCGCCCCCACTTCGTTTCCCTAGACTGCTGGGCGCAGGACCCCCACCGCAGGCCCGACTTCGCCTCCATCCTTAAGCAGTTGGAGGCGCTGGAGGCGCAGGTGCTACGGGAAATGCCGCGGGACTCTTTCCATTCCATGCAGGAAGGCTGGAAGCGCGAGATCCAAGGGCTTTTCGACGAGCTGCGGGCCAAAGAAAAGGTGGGAGGAGTCGCGGTCCCAGAGTTGGGAGGAGACGCCGGGAAGGGACGTCTCGCGGAGGGTGGGGATGAGCGCCTGGGACCGGTGTACCCGCTTGAAGCCACCGCCTTGGCTGTCCTGGGCACAGGAACTACTGAGCCGCGAGGAGGAGCTGACCCGCGCGGCGCGTGAGCAGCGCTCACAGGCAGAGCAGCTGCGGCGGCGCGAGCACCTGCTGGCTCAGTGGGAGCTGGAGGTGTTTGAACGAGAGTTGACGCTGTTACTGCAGCAAGTCGATCGCGAGCGGCCGCACGTTCGCCGCCGACGCGGAACCTTCAAGCGCAGCAAACTCCGCGCGCGCGACGGCGGGGAGCGTATCAGCATGCCACTCGGTAAGGGGCGGGGCCCCAAGCGCGCCGCCCGCCATTGGCTTCGCGGGCGGTGGGGCGGGGCCAGGCGGGTGGCTGACCGCGCTGGGATTGGCCTAGGGTGTCGGTGGGTGGGCCTGTGAGCGTAGGCTGGAAGGGGGTGGGACCAGGAGTGTGTTTTTGTCTGTGGGCGGGTTCTGGCGGGAATATTTGCATGTCGGCCTGGGAGTGGCTGCGGCCGGGAAGGGGCGGGGCTCATGAATGTTCTGGGAAGGCCTAGAGCGCCGGTTGGGCACTCTCCGACTTCGCCGCGCTCCCAGGGGTTGGGGATTTCCTTAACGAGAGCCAGGGGCTCAGGAAGCCAGTGAGGCCGGCCCCAGTCACCTAGCCTTCGTGCTAGACCGGGTTCCAGCACTGCCTGCGTGGCCTCGGCACTGCCGAGGGGCCCTGCGAGTTAGGATCCTGTCTCTTCTTCACCACAAACCTGCACCCTGCTTCCCTCCCCACAACCCTAGACTTCAAACACCGCATCACCGTGCAGGCCTCGCCTGGCCTGGACAGGAGGAGGAACGTCTTCGAGGTCGGGGCTGGGGACTCTCCCACCTTCCCCCGGTTCCGGGCCATCCAGTGTAAGCAACTTCTCTTGCCCACGTCCTTCTCCCCAGATCTTACCCTTTTGTTAAACCTTATCCTTGGAAGTGGATCCCTCGCACTGTCTCCTCCTCTTCTCCCTGCTCCCAGGCTCCCTCCCCATCCATCTAAACTGGTATCTCTAAGTTCACCAAGCAGCAGTCATTTTACTTTTTTTTTCTAACAATTGTATGATGCTATGTACCATTCACTTTCCTAAGTGCTTTGCTAATATTAGGGTGTCACTGGTGACTCAGAGCGTAAAAAGAATCTGCCGACAATGCAGGAGGCCCAGGTTCGATCCCTGAATTGGGAAGATCCCCTGGAGAAGGGAATGGCAACCCACTCCAGTATTTTCACCTGAAGAATCCCATGGACAGAGGAGCCTGATGGGTTACCATGGGGTCACAAAGAGTCAGACACGACTGAGTGACTAACAGTTGCTAATATTAATTCCTCACAATGACCCTGTGAGGTAAATATCTTTACTATTACCTAGGTTTTACTGATGAGAAAAGTGAAAGAAGTAACTGCCTAACACTGCATAGCTGATAAGTGGCAGGGTCAGAATTCAGACCCACACAGTCTGCTGCAGTGTCTGTGCTAACTCCTAAGCAGCAAATGCCAGCTGAAGGACTAGAGATGCCCCGCTGCCAGTCCCAGGACACACACTCACCTACCGCACCCCAGTTCTGTGCGATTTCTCTGTAAGCCCAAAGCTTACCACGGGAATGGGATGGGGCCCAGCATGACTATCCGCTCCCCATCCTCCAAGAAGTTGCCCCTGGAGCCCAGTTCTTACGATGGGAGGGCAAGGATCAGGGTCCTTGATCTTGACTCAGACTCCTTCGGTTCCCCCCTTCACCCCACCCACCACAGTGGAGCCTGCAGAACCAGGCCAGGCGTGGGGCCGACAGTCCCCGAGACGTCTAGAGGACTCAAGCAATGGAGAGCGCCGAGCATGCTGGGCCTGGGGTCCCAGCTCCCCCAAGCCTGGAGAAGCCCAGAACGGGAGGTGAGTGCCTGACTGCCACCTACCCAGCGGCTCCTGCCTCCCAACAGTCCTGAGATTCACGAAGCACAACTCCCCTTCTCATCCCCTCACCAGGAGAAGGTCCCGCATGGACGAAGCCACGTGGTACCTGGATTCAGATGACTCATCCCCACTAGGATCTCCTTCCACACCCCCAATGCTCAATGGTGAGTGGCCTTGTCTGCCCCCAGCCAAATGTTGCTGCACTCCTGTGGGTACTATGGCAAGGCAGGCCATTGCTAGAACCCAGGTCTGACCTATAAGCCCACAGCTGAGGGGGATCCCGCCTAGGCCTCAGGGGGCCCAGAGTGGTCCCATTGTGCAGGGCTGGCCTGCAAGCAGGCTCTTGCCTGGGCCTGCATCAGCTGCTGTGCCCTCAGCAAGCTCTAGGGAGGGAAGGAAGACAAGGAACACTGCCCCCTGTTTGGGACCCAAAGGAAGCTGGACGCAGAGAGGGGAAGGAAATTGTGCATGTGGGGTGGAGTTAGAAAAGTGGCTACCGCTCTGTGCTTCTCAGAGTCCTTTTTGGGGAGCTTGGAGATGGAAAAGAGGATAAGAAAGCTGAACGTGTGGGTATCCAGGGCCCCCTCACTGCATCTGGGGCAGTTCTGGGCTCTTCTGTTTTCCATAATGGCAACAGCACTTACTGTGTATCAGGTATTCCATTTAAGCAAAAACCCATGAGGGGTTATTATACCCATCTGAGAAATGAGAAAACTGAGGCTCTGAGACATAAAGTAATCTACCTAAATCCCCCAGGTAAGGATCTGAACCCAGGAAAATGTTGACACATGCTTATAGTGAGCTTCCCCAGAAGCTTTCACTTAAAGGAGTTTCTCACCTACAAGCTACTTGGGAAGCTAGGGGGTCAGCAGAAAGCAGGGATCCTGGGTCAGAGGGGCAAGGCTCATCTCAGCACTGCCCAGCATTGGCAGGGACTAGAAAGTTGCAGCCTCCCTTGCCCAAGGGTCCTTTTACAGCCCCCAGCTGCACCTGCTTCTCAAAGCCAGAATATAGGACCTGACTTAGCTGTCATCAGACCAGAGTCCTATTTAGCAAACAAGTTAGACTCACTCCTCTCACCCCACCCAATGCATCACCTCCACTATTACCTAAGCTAGGATTCACAGTAATAACATCAGCAAACATTTATTGGGTTCCTCCTGTGTGCCATTTTATAGAGGAGAAAACTGAGGCACAGAGAGGTAAAGTGATTTGAAGTAGGACACACAGCAGAACAGGGATTTGAACCCAGGGCTTCCCTTGTGGTTCAGCTGGTAAGGAATTCACCTGCAATGCGGGAGACCTGGGTTTGATCCCTGGGTTGGGGAAGTCCCCTGGAAAAGGGAAAGGCTACCCACTCCAGTATTCTTTCCTGGAGAATTCCATGGACTGTATAGTCCATGGGGTCACAAAACTTTCACTGACTCCAGAGGCAGGGCCCTGGACCCCTATCTGCCATGCCACTTCTTGCTTCAGCAGTTGCATTGCCCCAAGCGGGCTGTGCTACAGGGACTGAACTGAGAATTGGAAGGCCAAGGGGGCTGCTTGGAGTCACCTGCTCTAGAATGCCCCAGGCCAGAAGGCTCATTGGAGAACATGGGATCCTGTCGAGCTGGATGTGCAGGTGGAAGCAGCCCCTGACCATGGTCTACAGATCCCTTCAGATCCCTTTGGCCTTATCTTCCCTGGGCTCCCAGGAGCAGGGACCTCATCTTTCTCCAGCTTGCCCCCTTACCTGAAAGGGTATCACTTGTCCCAGCCCAGCTGCTAGCTGAGCATCTGTTTCCACTTGTGCAAGCCCTCATCCAGCTGTCTTTGCCCACTCACAAGTGAGTGATCTTGACCTCCCAACCACCTAGAGAGTCAAAAACCTAGCTAAGAATCAAAAATGTCCCTGAGAGATTGTCCCAGGCGTTAGCCACACCACTGGGGACTCGCATCTCCTACCCCCTCTCCCTGCCTGGGTGTGCTGGCCCCTGGGGAACTGGTTGTAATGGATTGGTGGGCACGGTCTTCCAGCAACTGCCCCATGAAGCATTTTCCTTGGAGCCACCAACTACCACATGGCCATGTCCTTTCCATGAGGCCCTGTAGAAGTGATTTCACCTTCATCTCTGAGTCAAGAATGGTTTTTCTGCTTTCTCCATAACAACAGGGTTGTCACCTCTTACTGCCAGGGAATTTAGAGGTAAATTAAAATCATTGCCAAGTTACCTGGGGCAAGTTTCTGACTTTTGGGAACCTCAGTTTCTCAGGATATCAACTTCAGTAACTTCTTTCCATTCTTACTTGGTGTGCTGATCTCCAGCTTCACTTTCTTCCATTTTTCTTGCTTGTTTTATACATATTTTTCCCCTGTTCTGTTTTAAACTCACTGTAAATGATCAGTTTCTTCACCTGTAAAGTAGGGGAACAGTGATCACCTTATGTGCTTGTCACAGGGATTCTAAGAATGGAGTCTTCCATCAAACATGTACTGACACATATAATGAGCCAGGCATCATTGTGCTAGAGATCAGCAGTGCCTTGACCTCTGGGCAGGCCTGGTCTGGTGGAGGAGGCAGACTCAGAAACAAACAAGCGCAGTAGAGAGTAGCATGTGGTAGGCTGAAGGACTGTACAAGGCATAGCATGAGCAAGAACTGCATAGGTTAACAGGGGATTCTGACAAAGCTGCTACTTTATTTTTTAAACTTTTTGTTTTTTTTTTTTTTTTTTTTTAACTTTTTTTTTTGGTTGCACTGGGTCATCATTGTGGCACACGGGCTTCTCTCATTGTGGTGTGCAGGCTTAGTTGACCTGCAGCATGTGGGATCTTAGTTCCTCCGCCGGGGATCAAACCCCCATCCCCTACGTTGGAAGGCAGATTCTTAATCACTGGATTACCAGGGAAGTCCCTGGCAAAGCTGCTAAAAGAGGAAAAAGCTCTTGTTTTCCTCTCCATTCTATTGCTTCACTTCTGACACCATACATGTGGAGTTTTTCCCACACTGGCCATTTCTGGGACACCAGCTGGACGTCTTACAATCCAGTCCAGTTCTGACACCGTCTACCTGGAGTTAGCGTCAGACCCCACGGGTTAAGGGTTCAGGCCCACAAGACAGCTCCTCTGCACTGCAGACACCAGTCCAGGTTATCACCTGTGCTCCTCACCAGCCAGTTCTACATCGGAGGTTCCCACGACCCCCCTCCTCATATTTGATAATTTCCTTGAAGAGCTCACAGAACTCAGGAAAACCATCTACTTACTAGACTACCAGATTATTTTATTTTATTTATTTATTTTTTTAATGGCACAGCACTTTTTATTTTCTTTAATCAGAAAAATATGTCCCATGTTTCTGGGAGGGAGACCAGGTATCTGCAGGCCCTGCTCTGGGTGTCAGGGTCTTCACAACCAAGCAGGGAGGAAGGCTTGGGCCTGGAAACCGGGGTGGGGTGGGGTGTGAGGGGCAGGGTGTGTGTCTGTGGCCTCCAGGAACCAGGTCACTGCTACAAGTGGCCATCACAACCGCGTGAGACGAGCGCACACAGCACTGAGCCCTGGTGGCCGACGCTGCTCTCCCACCTGTGCCGGGACTCCAGGGGCAAAGGGTGGATGACCCTTGAGTGCAGACGTGGGTCTGGTGGCGGGGTGGGGGGAGATTATTTTAAAGGATACAGGTCAAGGGCATCCGGATGGAAGAGGTGTGGAGGGCAGGGTATGTGGGAGGGGCACACAGCTTCCATGCCCCCTCTAGGCACACGCCTCTGCTGGTTCACCAACCCAGTTCTCCAAACCCTTTGGCTGGGTTTTTAAGGAGGCTTCATTACGTGGATGTGATTGACTGATTAAATCATTGGCCATTGGTGATAGGAGTCAATCTCCAGCCCCTCTCCTACCCTGATGCAGGTAGAGGCCGAAAGTTCCAACCCTCTAATCACAGAGTTCGTTCCCCCGGCAGACCCCATCCTCCAACAATGACTGCATCAGGGACTTCCCTGGTGGCCCAGTGGTTAAGACTCTATGCTCCTAATGCAGGGGTTACAGGTTTGATCCCTGGTCAGGGAACCAAGATCCCTCATGCTGCACAGGGCTGCCAAAATAAAAAGACCACATCAATATGAACTCAGATATGGAAATTCCAAGGGTTTGGGGAGTTCTGTACCAGGAATGAGATGAAAACCAAATAGGTACTTTTTTTTATAAACCACAGTGTCACAGCTTCATAGAAGCTGTGATCTCTCAGCTGGGTCTTAAATGGTAAGTAAGCCATTACTGAGCATGAGGTGGGAAAGGTATGCTGAGTGGAGGGAACAGTGTGTGTGTTCAACCGTGGGGCTTACCAGACCTAAGGAAGAGGGATCCTGGTTGAAATTCATTGAAGGAGTTGAGAGCCAGGGACTCACAGGCCTGAAACAGCAGGCTGGGGCCAGTTCAGGAAGGATCTGGAAGTTGGGGGGGGGGGGGGGCGGTTTAAGCAGAGACTTGTCTTTAGCAGGTTTGCATTTTAGAAGGCAGTGGCCACTGTGGGGGTGGGGGGCGTGGCGGGGGGTAGGAGATAAGAGAGAGATGGGGCGGGAGTCGGGGGTGGAATTCCCTGGCTTTCTGGTGGTTAAGGACTTCCATGTTCTCACTGTTGAGGGCCCAGGTTAAATCCCTGGTGAGGGAACTAAGATCACACAAGCCTTGGGGCCAAAAGAGAGAGAGATGAGGTAAGGGTAGTGGCTGAGGACCGACCCCAAGCAAAGTTCTGGTTCACTGCAGAAGCTCACATTTTCCCCAGCTTTGCATTTCTTCCTCTGGACCCGCACCCCCCCCCCCCCGCCCCCCCAGCACTGCTCCATGCCAGGCAGGCCCAAGGAAGACAGAGAGGCTCTGAAAGCCCAAGCAAGGAGCTTAGGCTTTCTTCTAGCAGCCCTGGAGAGCCATGGCAGGTTCTAGAGCTGAGGAGGACTTGACAGAATTGGGGTTTGTGGGGGGCCATCACAGGCTGCCCTACCTTCTCGATGCCTGGTTCTCCAGACCCACCCATTTGGTCTAGAATAGAGTCAGATTAACCCTAGGTCCACAGGTTAGGACACATGTCCTTTAATCCAGGACAGGGTAGCCTTAGCTAAGCCTGGGAACCCCTGGGGCATGAGGCTGAGACAACGTAATGCCCCTAAATCACTCAGCTCAGGCCTGACACAAACAACTGACCTCTCTGAGCCTCATCTCCTCATTTCTGGAACAGGGACAGTGTTGTGTCCCTTTAGGGCTGTTGTGTAGATTGGTATTGGCCTGTGTGCCTTATACAGGTTACCACTGGAGGCCGGAGCAGGCAAGTAGAAGGACCAGGGCTGCCCAGCCAGGGAGGAGATGGGCACCGCACGGGTCCCAGCTGTGACCCTGGCCCCTGCAGATATCTTTCCCTGCCTGTTGAGGGCACTGAGGTGGGCCCTGCTTTAGCTTGAACTTGCTTCTTGGTGGACCCCGGGCCTTCCCTCCAGCCAGCCCTCCTTTTGTGGGCTCCAGGGCACCTGGCTTAGCTCCCGCTGCTTTCAAAGGTTGCACTGCCCTCCTCCACCCCCAACACTTACGAAAGGTCAGGAAAGGGGTGCCGGGGGAGGACTTGGGCTGGGGGAGTCAGGGGAGCAGAAGTCAACCCTTGCTCCAGAGCTGCCCGAAGTCGGCCTAACCTGTGTACCCACTGCCAGGTAACCTCCCGCGGCCGAGCCCGGAGCCCGAGGAGCCCCGGCGGCCGGCCCCCACCGAACGCGGCAGTGGCTCTGGGACGCCCAAGCTGATCCAACGCGCGCTACTGCGCGGCACCGCCCTGCTCGCCTCGCTGGGCCTCGGCCGGGACCTGCAACCCCCGGGGGGCTCGGGCCGAGAGCGCGGGGAGCAGCCCTCGCCAACACCGCCCCGCTCCTCGCTGCCCACCCCGTCCCCTGCCGAGCCACCCCCCTCCCCGCTCATCCGCTTCTCCTCCGAGACGCCCGAAACTCCAGCCTCCCCGCTGAGCCCCGACGCCTCCAGCCCGCCCGCCCCCGCGCCGCCCCTGCTGCTGGAGCTGGGTGTCCCCGCCGCGGGGCAGCCCTCAGCCAAGAGCCGCCGGCGCGAAGAAGAGAGGCGCGGTAAGTGGCCTACTGCCTGGTGACGGGGGAGGAGGGGCTGGTGGGGACCCGCAGGGCCGCAGCTGTCTGCTGGACCTCCAGCTGCGCCCTCGGGGTGATGGGGATACTGCAGGGAACTGAGTTCTATGTTCAGCCTTGGGTGGGCCAGGCCGGTTGTGAAATGATGGAAGTAATAAGGACCACCCTAGCAAACTCCTATTGGCTGTTCACCTGGGCCAGGCACTATTCCTAGTGCTTAAAAGAGATAGTTTCATTCATACGATAACAATGCTATGAACTAGGCATTCCGGTTACCCCCATTTTTTGAGTAACTTCTACGGCACAGAGAGGTCAAGGGACTCCAGGGTCCCACTAGTAAGCTGCTGAGCTGGGTTGATCCAAGGCCTGCTCCAGAGGCCTCCTCACTCTTAATTGCTCAGTTGAGGCACCATGGAGGAGGAAGGGTTGTGGAAGTCATGAGTCCCGGAGCTTACTGTGCCAGGAGGAAACAGGCCCAGAGCAGGGCAGTGACCCCTGGGAACACCCAGGAGCCGGTGACTGCCTGACCTGGGCCCCCTCCTCTTCCTTGAATAGCCAGCGCCGTCTCACCACCACCGGGGATATCACGCTCTGCTCCTGGCACCCCGGGGACCCCGCGCTCGCCGCCTCTGGGCCTTATCAGTCGACCTCGGCCCTCACCCCTCCGCAGCCGCATTGACCCGTGGAGCTTCGTGTCTGCCGGGCCACGGCCTTCGCCCCTGCCCTCGCCACAGCCTGCTCCCCGCCGGGCACCCTGGACCTTGTTCCCAGACTCAGACCCCTTCTGGGACTCTCCGCCTGCCAACCCCTTCCGAGGGGGCCCTCAGGACTGCAGGGCGCAAACCAAAGACGTGGGTGCCCAGGCCCCGTGGGCGCCAGAGGCAGGGCCCTGAGTGGGCCGGCTGCTCCCCCGCGTGCCCACCGCCCTGGAGGAGCCTCAGCATACACTGGAATAGGAGCCAGGCCAGTCTCTCCAGCTGCCTTGGTTTTGCCCAGGGACCCCGCCCCCTTCTGGGGGTCAGGAACACTACACTGCACAGGAAGCCTTCACACTGGATGGGGGGCCTGCACCCCCCACACACACACCTGCCACGGGTGGGTCCCCCCGACTTACCCGCCCCACTGGGGCCCGACACTGTACCCAGCTGGTTGGGAGGACCAGGGCCTGTCTCAGGGAATTGCCCCCGGGGGAGGTGCAGGGGAGCGGGGAGGTGCAGGGGAGCAGGGCCGGCCTTAGTGCCTGGGCCCCCCTGCCCTGGGGGTCATCTGGGGCCGGGGCTCTCTGGGTGCCTTCCTGCTGCCCCGGCCAGGGCTGGGGCCGTGGCCTCAGGATCCAATGAAGCCAAATAAACTCCCCAAGCTGTCCCCCCAAGCACAGCCTGTCACCGTTCTTGGAGGTAACTGGGGGATCCTGACCATTCCATCACCCTGGTGACCTCAGGCCCCTAGCAGAATGGCAGGTGGCCTGGGCCGATGCTGGGATGCTCTGGACCACATTTCTCTCCCAGGATCAAGTTCAGTGGATCATCAGGTGTTACAAGGCCCTTCTCAGCCTGATACCCATACACTTTGGCCTTACTCACCTGTTCCCACCCTTGCCAGGCCTTTCCCACCGTTTCAAGTGACTGTTTGCCCTGATTGTTCCTGTTGCAGGGTGGTCCCTGCTTAGCCTCAGGGCCCAGCAATAACACCACCTCCCCTCGGGCTCCTTCCTGGCCATGCTGCGCCCACTCCAGCCAGCTTGCTGAACTCGGGAGCCGACGGTCCTCTGGGAGGCATCTTGGGGGTTTGTCCAGGGTTTGTTTTTATCCTGAGACCTGGACACAGGAGGGGGTCATCCACCCTGACACCTGGTTCCACTCACGCTTCTCTTAAGAAGCCACAGGGGTTCTGCAGACCACCCCTTCCATGCCACGCCTAGGGCAGGGGCCCCCGGGCTCATCCCCCAATGGTTTGTGGGGGTCGTGGTTCAGGCTCCCTCTCCCCCTCCCCTTCGCACTCCCAGGCAGCCAGGGCTACTGTGACTCGTGTTCAGCAGGGCGGGGACTTGGGAGAGCACAAGAGTTTCTCAGGAAGGATTGGGAATGGCGGGAGCCTCACCTCTCCAGGGCGCCCAGCGTCCTCCACACCTGTCCTGCCTGCCCCATCCCAAGTCCCACCATCCCTCTCCCATTCTGCTGCCCAGGCCACCACCTTCTCATCTGGGGTACCTGCCATAGCCCTGTCCACAGGTCCCCATTTTTCTCACCACCCAACCTCCTTCCCACCTGGCCTGGCCTCTTCTCTTCCCCAGCTGAACTGTCGCTCCCCAGAGGAGCTTTTCAGGCGAAGCTCCCCTCCCCCAGAATGGGCTCCCATCATCCAGGGCGTTTCCTTCAGGGAGTCTATGACAATGAGAACTTGCCCTGCCTCCTTGCTAACAGGTTTCTCCTGGGAAGGCCAGGAGGGCAGGGACCTGCCTCTGTCCTCTCCCCTAGTGTCCTCAGGATCTAGGGACCTGCTGACCAGTGAATGGGGTCTGTGACTGGGTGAGCTCATCCTTGCATGACCCACCACCGTGGGAGGGGGACCTAGTCGATCGCCTTGCCTTCCTCCCACCTGATCCTGACTGCCCACCACTCAACCACCCAGCTCTGGGGACCTGGGTGGAAAACTTGTTGCCCCCAGAAATGGAGGAGTGACCCAGCTCCCTCCCAAACCTGAGCCGCAGCCTCACCCTCCTGGCCCCACTCACCCCAGTTCCATCCCAGGCTTCCTTCCCTCTCCAGCCACCCACGCAGCCCCTCCCCCCAGCCCCACCCTGCCCAGCCCCTCCCAGGTGCCTGTGGTGGAGAGTCGGCTCCCAGGGCACCTCTCACGGGCTCTGGTGGCATAGCATGGGGGCTCTAAGGCCCTGGGCCCGATACGGGCTACTGGCTGTGGCCCACCTGCTGGCCCTGGGGCTTGGGGCCACAGTGCTCCAAGCCCTGGAGGGGCCTCCAGCCCTTCGGCTCCAGGCTAACCTCAGGGCCGAGCTGGCCACCTTCCAAGCAGAGTTCGGGGCCTGCCTGCCACCTGGGGCGCTGGAAGAGCTGCTGGGCACCGCCCTGGTAGCCCAGGCCCATGGGGTTTCCAGCCTGGGCAATGACTCCGAGGCCAGGAACTGGGATCTGCCCTCAGCCCTGCTCTTCACTGCCAGCCTCCTCACCACCACGGGTAAGGCGGCCCGGCGGCCCGGCAGGAAGGCGCTCTCGAGGCCGTCCCTACCTGGGGTCCCTGAGGGTGCAGCCCTCTCCCGGCCCCAAACTGCTAGACAGAACCCAGGCCTCCTTAGGTCTGTCATCAGGGCTGGGGCTCCCCCCACCAACACACCCCAACTGGTGCCTCAACTTCAGGTGCCAGGGGGCGTGGCCCCCTCAGCCCCACCCCGAGGCAGCTGTGAGACCCAGGGGAGGTGCCCAGACCCCACAGGCCTGAGGCAGAGACTGGGGAGCCTGTGCTGTGGGATGGATTCTTGGATGGAGGGAAACGGAGAGAACCCAGGGACCAGCAAACCAGGAGGAGTGTGGGGGGAGGATGTTAGCTAATGAGACGTTAGCCCAGGCAAGAGGGCACAGAGACAGACACAAAGAAATTCCTGGCAGAGGAAATAAGTGTGAAGGCCCAGAGCCCAGGAAGTGGGGGGCTGGGGGTGGGAATGCAGTGCTTGCCCTGTAAAGTGTGTGAAATTCATTTATTTATCTAGGCTGCACTGGGTCTTAGTTGCAACACCCAGGATCTTGGATCTTCATTCTGGTATCTTTAGTTGTGGCACGTGAGGTCCAGTTCCCTGACCAGGAATTGAGCCCGGCCCCCTGCATTGGGAGCACGGGGTCTTAGTCATCAGACCACCACTGAAGTCCTGAATATTTTTTGAAGTCCATTTTCCACCTTCTTTTGGAGAAACTTGGAAACCTACTTGCGCTGAGCCAGAAGCTCCTGTTGGAGAACAGGGCCCACCCTTGGGACAGCGTGCGTGCGTGCTCTCCAGCCCACCCCTGTCCCCACCACTCCCTTTTGGCTCACTTCTGACTCCAGGCATCTGCGTTTTACAGCCCTGGACCAGCTGATCCTGTTCCCCCGGCAGGCCCTGATCTTTCACCTCACCTGCCTTTGCACATACCTTTCCACCCCTGAAAAGCACGCTGCCTCTTTTGCAACCCTCCATGTCTGGTGTCTTGACTGATTTTCCTGTCTGCCTCCCATCTGAACCTGAGCAGACTCAGGTTCCAGCACAGGGCCTGGCACCCAGGGTAACTTGATATGCCTTTGGGGAATAAATGAAAGACTGGGTAACATTTCACCTGCTGAACTGGGAAGTGTGGATCAAAGACAGTCTGAGGAATCTCTCAGGAGGTCAGGCTGCCTCAGGGTAGGATAGAAGCTCTCAGAATTACCCCAGCTACAAGAGGCCTGAGGGGGACTCTTTTCATCCTTTCATGTTCCAGAACATTAAAGAGTGACCCAGAGAGGTTCAGGGACTTGACCAAGACCCCCAGTGAACGAGGGGAAGAGCCCACAAACAGGGCCTGAATAGTTCCGGCCGTGCCGGCCAGCAGAGGGCAGCCTTCTGCAGGAGCGAGGCTCGGGGAAGTGGGCGCCAGCGACCCCACCCTGGTCCTCATTACCCACGGCTCTCTCCCCTCCAGGTTATGGCCACATGGCCCCGCTATCAGCTGGTGGAAAGGCCTTCTGTGTGGCCTACGCGGCCCTGGGGCTGCCGGCCTCCTTAGCCCTTGTGGCTGCCCTGCGCCACTGCCTGGCGCCTCTGCTCAGCCGCCCCGGGGCCTGGGTAGCCGCCCGCTGGCAGCTGACGCCGCCCAGGGCTGCGCTGCTGCAGGCAGTTGCCCTGGGCCTGCTAGTGGTTGGTGTCTTCGTGCTGCTGCCAGCACTGGTGCTGTGGGGTGTGCAGGGCGACTGCAGCCTGCTGGAGGCCATCTACTTCTGCTTCAGCTCCCTCAGCACCATCGGCCTGGGGGACCTGCTGCCGGGCCGCGGCAGTGGCCTGCACCCGGCGCTTTACCACCTCGGCCAGTTTGCGCTTCTGGGTGAGTCCAGCTGCTGAGGAGGATGGGGGGCCGGGGGAGGACAGGCGGGAAGAGGAGCCTGAACTACAACTCCCATAAGCCCCTGGGGGAGGCTGAGCCTCACAGGTTGGAAGGCCCCTGCCCCAGAGCATGGTGCAGTCTTAGTTGGCAGTGGGAAGAGAATTGTGTGGGTGGGAGGTGGGTGGGAGCATGAGAGCTGCCCTAGTAACCTCCCCTCCTCAGGTTACTTGCTCCTGGGGCTCCTGGCCATGCTGCTGACCGTGGAGACCTTCTCGGAGCTGCCCCAGGTCCGTGCCATGGTGAAGTTCTTCGGGTCCAGCGGCCCTGTGAATGCTGAGGACGAAGGTGCCATCCTAGGCCAGGACGAACTGGCTCTGAGCACCATGCCACCCTCAGCGGCGGCCCCAGCACAGGCCCCAGCTTGCTGACAGGTGTCGGTGATGGAGCTGAGCTCCTTTCAGGTGGAGAAGCCTGAGGAGGGAGCCCTGGGGAGTGGCTGGGGAAGCCTCCAGAGGAGGGAAGGGAAGGGGTGGATGTGAGAACCTCAGGAAATAATGTGTTAATAAAAAAACAGGCAACACAGCCGGCTGTTCTCGTCTCTTCTTTCGAAACGGGACTTCCCTACAGCCATCAACAACCCAAGCTCCATCATCCTTTAAAGGCAGAGGTCAGGCCTCTGGTCCCGCCTTGGCTGGCATCTAAAAACCTTCCCACTCTACACAGTCCCAGTGAGGATCGCAGACCGCCTTATCGGCCAAGGCCCCACCCCCTTCCGTCTATTGAAAGCCCGGGTCACCCTGAGAAAGCCCAGGCGCGCTGGCGTGGCCTTTTCCAACTTTATTGCTCGCGAGGAACAGGAAGGGGGGCGGGGTGTTGAGCGCGGCAGTCCACCAGCCTTCCCTCCCACCCCCTGGAGCTCGCCGGCCGGGTCCGGCCATCGGGAAGGGGCTCTGGGTGGGCACGCCTGGGACCCTCAGTCCACCACGAACATACACGCACACTCACTCACATGGACTAATAAATACGGCCCGGACGGCGCGGCCGCCCAGCCTGCCGCCCTTGTCCGTCGGGGCCTGAAAGGCTGCGCTTTCTTTCCCAGTAAAGGATCACGGCGGCCCCTACTGGTCGCGCGCGCACCGGGGAGGGTCCGGTCCTCCCAAGCGCAGGCCCAAAGCGGCGATCCGGCGCGGCGGCGAGAAAGGCTGCGGTCCGAGCGGACCGAAGGCGACTGGGCCCCCGCGGTCTCAGCTCAGCACGCAGCGTTCGCGCCGGTTCAACTGCCGGCTCAGCTTGCGGCGCCGCTGCTCCAGGCCGCGCTCCAGGCGCTCATCCTCCTCCAGGGCGCTGGGAGGGAACGGGTTCCGGTCAGTCCCAGCGGCGTCGGGGACTACACGCTGGCCGCCGCCCGGGGCCCCGACCGAGCACTCCTCCTTGACCGCCCCCCCCCACCCCTCCCCAGCCCTCCCCAGCCCTCCCCAGCTTCCGGCGCAGGCCGGGCTCACTCACGTCCGCTCCTTCTGGTCCAGGTCCCGGACCAGCTCGTCTCGCTGGTTCACCAGCGACACCAGCTCCTCCAGCAGCAGTTGCTCTCGGCGCTGCTGCGCAGCCGTTTTCAGCCAGTCTGTGGGCAGAGGAGGCTTAGGGTCAGGAGGCGCCAGCCCCTGCCCCGTCCTGGTCCCCGGCGCCACGGCCCCATCTCCCACCTTCAATGGCCAGCATCGCCCGTAGCTCCCGGCTCAGCAGCTCAAATCTCCGCTCCAAGTCCTGCTCTTCGATGCTGGGGGTGGGGTGCCAGGTCAGGGAAAGGGGAATGGCCGGAGTGTCCAGGGTTCCGACCACTCCCTGGCCCTCACCCCACCTCACCATCAGTTCCCACAGACGCCATAGGCAGGCAGAGCTATACCCCAGTCCCCGCTTGTAATTATCTCTTTTGTTTCAGGGTTTTTTTAAGCGGCATATAGGATCTTCGTTCCCCCACCAGGGACATGGAACCTGCACACCTTGCAGTGGAAACAGGGAGTCTTAACCACTGGACGGCCAGGGAAGTACCTCTTCTGTTTCAACTGTTCCCCAACATATAGTCTCCTCCCCCCACCCGACCCCTTTTTCAAAAATAAGAAACAACCCAAGATTGTTTGGATGAATATTATTCATAAATGGCAAATATTAGACTAAAATTTATTCTGAAAAATGACCCAAGATGCAAAAAGGAGGCAAAACCACCTTCACCAAGCAGGACTATAAAGGCAATGATGCCCGGGGAATTGCTTCTGACCCCACTCAGGAACCCAGCTCAGCTGTCTCTAGGCCTCAGTGTTCCTCACTGTAAAGGAACGGGGTCAAACTGGGGCACTCACCACTGACCTGCCACAGTTTTCTTTGGGCCTCGATTTTCTCATTCATAAAAACAGTACCAATTTAAGAAGTATACACTTTACACCGGAAGTTATGAAAAAAAATTAAGATGGCTGAGCAATTTCTCAAAAAAAAAAAAAAAAAAGGAAGGAAAGAAACCGCAACTTTGTAGAAAGAAAAAAGCAGTGAAGAGTTCTAATCAAGGTAGTTAAGTTTGCATTTGCTCTGCCCAGGTGGTACTACTGGTAAAAAAAAAAGCCCTCCTGCCAATGCAGGAGACATAAGAAACATGGGTTCACTCCCTGGATCAGGAAGAACCCCTGGGGCAGGACATGGCAACCCACTCCAGTATTCTTGCCCGGAGAATCCCACAGACAGAGGAGCCTGGCAGGCTACAGTCCATGGGCTCGAAAAGAGTCAAACATGGCTGAAGCCACTCAGCACGCACACACTGCTCTGCCAGCCCTGGGTGGGCAGAGGCCAGGCCTGAATGGGGAGGACCAGCACTCACAGCAGCTGCAGCTGGTCCTGCCTGCGGATGAGAGCGTTCTTCTTGTTGACCAGAGTGAACCACTCCTGGATCAGTACCTCCTCCTGCAGCCTGTCAGTACCTGAATCAGGCCAGGACAGTCACCAGGCCAGCCCCTGACCCCTCTGTCAGGAGCAGGAACTGATGGCGGCAGGGGATGGGGTGGGGGGGGGGCGTGGTTTCCCCTGAGTATCCCAGAAACCAGAGCTGTGTGCCTCCAGCAAGCTGCTTCCGGGCTGCAGGCCTCAGCGTGCCCAGCGGTAAAGGGGGATGGTGACCCCAGCCTCCATCCTCCCGACTCCTCTCAGGGTCAGAAAGAGCTGCAGAGTGGGCCAGATGCGGTGGCATGTGCTGGCGAGTGGACTCAGGACGCCCACCTGACTCCATGAGGCTCCTTAGCTGCTTCTCCACCTCGGCTGCCCGCCCGTCTATCTGCCTCTGCTCCTGTTCCAAGGCCTGAAGCTCCGCGCACACGTACTGACTTGTGTCCTGGAACCGTTGCTGCGGGGCAAGGGACAGGGTGGGTTTGGCCCAGGCCCCGCCTAGGAAGCCCACCCATCAGCTCCTCCCACTTCAGCCCTCCTTACCAGCCCAGCATCCTCCCCTGGGCTTGGGGGCGGTTCTTCCGACGGAGGTGTCCCACCTGCGGACAGACACCAGGCTGAGGGACCCCCCAACTGACAGCTGCCCCCAGAGGGGCCCCAGCTCAGGATCTGTGAGCCGGCTGAGTTGAGCTGAGTCACCACCCCTTTGAAGCTACTCACCGGAGGGCTGCTGTGGGGCTGAGGCTGCGGGAAGGCCAGGGGCAGGGCTGGGGTCAGGGCGTGCGCCTTCCTGTGGAGGAAGAGGCCAGTAAGGGCTTGGAGGGGCTCCCCTGACAGCAGGCCCAGGGGCCAGCCAGAGCCCCACTCACATGGGGAGGAGGGGCCTCCCTGCCCCAGCAGCTTTTCAGTCCAGCCCACAAGAACCCCACCTCCACCCCTTCTGGAGAACCGCTTCCTAGAGAAGGCCGTGGCCTTCACCACCTCGGGCCCTGTGGTCGGGCCAGTCCACTCCCGCTGGCCAAGCCTCGCAGCCCCGTTCCTGGGGCCCCACGGGGCTTTTGTGAGTCAGAGGTGAAAGGTTGTGAGGGGTCCAGCTGGGGCCTCTCCTGAGAGCTGTCTCAGGCCTCCTCAGACCTAGCGCCAGCATCTCCGATCATGGCCGGGCCCCACACAGGGACACTGAGCTGAGGCGAACGTGGCCATCATGAGCCAGCGCCTCCATCTCCTGACCAAGAGGGGGCCCCCCTCCCGCCTTCTCAATCCCCACACCTGAAGGATGTGTCATATGACCGTTAGAACAGAACAGGCGGTGGGACCGCTGATTTTAGCCGGGAAGGGCAGCTGGCCCCTCAGGTGCCCTGCTCCAACAACTTGCTGGCACTGTCAGCCCTTGAGGCCCCAAACTTTCAGCTCAGCTGATAGCCTGGCCCCCTCGAGGGTTCCTGCTCTGGCCACCTTTCCAAGTCACAAGCTGAGGAGAAAGCACTGAGCCCCCCCCACCGTCCACCCTACCTGGCACCTGTCTGAGACGCAGCCCTGGAAGTGCCCTGCTCAGGGGACACCCTCTCAGGTCTGGGCAGGTGGCAGCCTCTTTACCAGCTGCCCCCTCCCCGCCACACGCCCTGCCTGCTGACTTTACCCTCAGGCCACAACTGAGGGGGGCGGTCTCCCTAAACCTTCACCCCAATGGTGTCACTCTCCTCACTCGCCTTCTCAGCCCCCAGTCTTGCTGCCAAGCCCTGTTGGCAGTTCCAACATTAACTCCTACTGCCCTGAATCCCATCCAGACGCCACCCTCCGGCCCCAGTGGTGGACTTTCGCTTCCCCAAATTGTTTCCTCAGCCTGGAGCAGCCTCTCTCTTGGGCAGCTAGACATCAACTCGCCCTTCATGACCCAGCTCAGCCCCACCTCCTCCAGAGGCTCCTTCACCCGGCCTTCTTCCTCCCTCCCTGACTTTCATGCCTCCTGAAGCCTCCTCAATCCTCACCACGGCCCCCAGAGCCTCTCCCATTACAGCTCCAACCCCACTCCCACCCCGCCATGACTGCTGGCTACTCCCATCTCCTTAGGCAGAGGCAGCCCCTGCAGACAGGCTGAGGTTCAGAGGACACACTCAGGGCGCACCGCGTTAACAGTAATGGCAGGATGTTCATCAACCATCTGTTGGTGTGTTGGATGCTGTGGGTGCCCTGACTCATTTCATCTTCCCAACAGCACTGTGAGGCAGGGACCCTTACCTTCCCCATTTTACAGATGAGGAAACTAAGGGTCAGAGATGACACTCAACAGGGCCTGGCTTGGGCCCCACTGTCTAATCCAACAGTCTGTTCCCAAGTTTGGCCACCAATTTGCTGTCTGCCTCTGGGCCAGTCATATCCACTGGGCCTGTTTGTGTCCTTGTACATAAAGGACATATAAGCCCCAGGGGGGTTGCAGGGCTCCAGACAGGCATGTGAGGAAAAAACATAGTTCCCCTTTTTTTTTTTTGACAACACCCTGCAGTGGTCCCTCAAAACCACTTTGCAAAAAACCTTTCATGTCTTTGCTTCTTATCCTCAGGAAAAGAGCGCAGAGAGGTGGCTTGTCCAAGGTCATGCAGCCAGTGCATACTGCTGGGCCCAGCAGAGGGCACCATTTGGGAATTCCGTCTCGTGGAACTGGGGGTTCACACCCAGGACCGACTCCCTTTACACTCACATCCCTGAGCCAGGACAGTCCTACTTGCAAAACGGGGTAAACGTTTCTCCCCCAGAAGGAGCACTGTACGAGTCGGTGAGGAGTTGATGAGGGGTTGTGGAGGCGGGGCAGGCCAGGCAGGAAGCAAGTGCTCAACCAACAGGGCAGGCAGAGGCGGGAAAGTGGAGAAACCCCAACCTCAGCAGCAACTGAGCTTACTCACAGCTGCTCTGATGGGAATTCCAACACTTCCTCACATCTGACCCAAATTCCCCTTTCTACAGTCTCCTGTGTGGCCCCCTCCTCCAGGAAGCACTCGGGCCTCCTGGCTTCAGCCTCGCCCCAGCTTCAAGCTGCCTAACTTCATCCTATCCAGGGGCAGGCCCTACCTCCTCCACAGCATGCACGGGGTGGGGGGTGGGAGTGGCCAAGAAGGAAGCAGGCCCTCCCAGCTCCGTGGGTCAAATATCTCCCGTGGGACAAGGGCTGGAGGGGGGCCTGGCTTAGAAGACCAGACAACTGGGACCTGGGCCCAGAAAAATCGAGCTTTCCTTTTTTCTTTTTCCACTGCTCATGGATGTGTATTTTAATAAGAATAATTGTGTCCAAATACAACAGGAGTTTTTCATCTCTCAAGTACAATGTAACAGAGCCTTCCCTTTTAAGATATAAAGAGCCACTGACACATATTGAGGGGGTTTGGCCACAGGCCAACACGGCCCAGGATAGCTGTCCAGCACAGCTCCTCTGGGTGTCTCTGATGCTCTCCCTGTTTCTCATTCATAGGGTCAATGCTGCACCTCCGACCCCACACTCAGGGCTCCTGCTCTCCAGGCCAGCCTCATCACTGCCCACCGGAGGTGACCTTACAGGAGGTGATCTTACGGGAGGTGATCGGCAGTTCCCTAAGTAAGACCCAAGCTTTCCTGTGACCTCATGTTTACTTGTGAGGTCCCACCTCTTGAGAACCACCCCTCAGATTCTTCATCTGGGAAAAGCTGCCCATTTTATTAGCCTGGCTTAAGTGGCTGCTTCTTCCGAAAAGCCTTTCCCAGTTTGTTCCCTCTTTTCCTTAGAACTCAGGGGTCATCCCTGGGCAGCTGAAGGCTTGAAGCAGCCTGACAGAGCTGCCCCCGCTGTCCAGGATGGTGCTGCTGGAGAGTCCAGGCCTGGACTTCGGCAGCTGTGAGTCCTTGAGCAAACCCTTGACCCTTATGGAACAGTCTCCCTTTTAGTGTAGTGGCCACAAGACTCCTTAGTGGCTCAGTTGGTAAAGAATCGGCCTGCAAGGCAGAAGACCCGGGTTCCATCCCTGAGTTGAGAAGATTCCCCTGGGGAAGGGAATGGGAACCCACTCCAGTAATCTTGCCTGGGAAATCTCATGGACAGAGAAGTCTGGCGGGCTACAGTTCATGGGGTAACAAAGAGTCGGACACAACTGAGGGACTAAACCACCACCGCAAGGCACCCTGGGAGGCTGACCTGAGACCTGCAAGGGATGGGGGGACATGGGTACCCACCAGGGTCTCCCATCTCCAACTTTCCCTCATCGGAGTAGACTCTAGGAAACTGGTCTCCAGCGTCTGGAGTTAAAGATTCAAGTCAGAGAGTCTTGGAGACGGGAGGCCCTGGAGAGCTCCTTTGAGTACAGAAACCCTGCTCCCAGCTTCCAGGGAGGTGGTGGGCACCTCCAGCCAAAGAAATGCCCCAGCCCACTTGACAGTTAATGAAGAGCCTGAGCTGAGTGCTGACTCCCGGAGCCTTCTGGGAACTTCCTATTACAGCCTGACTCCACTGAGTGCCATCCCAAGGCTGGCAGCAAGTCAGCGGCTCCGGGCCGGACGGGCCTTGGGCACGGGCGCCCCTGCTGAGGAGCTCGCAGGAAACTCCTCCGTAGCACCGGTGCCTCGGCGTCCAGCAGAGGCCGGTCGCCCCTCACCCCTGCGCCGCCTCGCTCTCCCGACCCCGCGCCGCTGGAGGGCACTCACCGCCGCCGCTCCCGCCGCTCCCGAGTCGGGCTCGTCCCCGGAGAAGGAGCTGCTATTCCGGAGCCGCGAGCGCCTCTTCTTCAGCAGGTCCGCGTCGCGCACGTGCGAGAAGGAGCCGTGCGCGCGGGGCGGAGGCACCGGCCCGGCCTCCGCGTTGACCGACGGCCGCCGCAGCCTCACGCCGCCCGCGGCACCCGGCGCCCCCACCCCGTTCACCAGCCCCTCTGCCGGGGGCACGGGCGCCCGGGCTCCGGGGCCGTCGGCCGGGGCCTCGGCGGAGCGCGCCTCCTGGGCGGCTACGGCCCCGCGGTCCTTGGTGGCCGCCTCAGGGGCCGCCCCGTCCACGCGGGTCGCGGCCTCCTGGGGCTGCTGGGGCGCCTCGGCCCGGTGCTCGCGCAGCCGCTGAGCCAGGCCCCCGGTGTCCAGGTCGTCGGGCGGGCTCGGCTGGGCGCTGGCCACGCGGTACGTGCCCGCGCCGCCGCCGCCCTCCAGCTGCACCAGCTGCAGCTCCTGCCCCGTGCAGAAGGCGCGGATCTGGCACAGGTACGTCATGACAATCAGCTTGTCGGGCACCGACAGCAGCACCATGTCCGCCGGCTCCAGCAGCCGCGACACGCCCAGGGCCGCGAAGCCATCGAAGGCCTAGGGAGCATGCAGGAGGGTTACCCAGCGACGCGGCCGCCCCGCCCCGGCCCGCCGCGGGGGTCCCGGCGACTGGCACGCCCGGCTTTGCCCGCAGCGCCCTCGCCCTCCTATTGGGAGAAATCTAGCAACAGGATCCGCCCCCGTGTTACCCAGCAACAGCACACCAAAAGGGTGGTTTCAGGGAAAACCATCTGGTGGAAATATGCTTTAAAAAAAAAAAAACTAAACTCAGGAAAACGAACAGTTTTAAGACCAAAAGGGTAATAAGTGGCAGAACTCCCAAAAGCCAGTGCTGGGGCCCTGAAGCCCACAGATTATTATTCTACACACAGAGGAGGATCCCAGAGCTCAGCTTGGGCCTGGCCGGACCCTCCTTCCCTCCAAGCACCAGCCCTGCCCCTTCTCACCTGCTTGTTGTTCTGTTTGATGTTCAGGGGGTCAAGGGAGGCAAAGTCTCTGCAGGGAGAGCGCTGATCAGAGGCTGGATTCCCGCCACCCTCCCCTCCTCCGCAGGCTTCCCCATTCACTGCCACCCTCTCCGGCCGCTCACATTTTGTCTGGGTAGAATCGGTGCAGGATGGCACAGAAGGCCAAACCGTTGCGCCAGGACGTGGTGAAGTTGGTGATGCGCACGCCGCGGTAGCCGGCGGTGACTTCCTGGCACCACTCTAGCAGGGACTGGCTGAAGCTGACCTGGGCAGGTGGTGCCTGGGGACACAGGGATGGGCTCAGGGAATGTGGACGTGGGACCTGCCCCCTCTGTCCCTTGGGCACAAAACAGCTCCAGCTCTGGGTCTGCAGGAGTCACCGCACACCACTGGCCAGGGCTTTAGCATCAGGCAAAGAGGTTTCCAGCTCCAGGGTTATCTATCAAGGTCACCTAAAAGGTCAGTGGCCCCCAGGCAAGAACAGAAGTCACGAGCAGCCACACCTCCAGGTCAGCCCAGAAGATCAGCTTTGGGGGGGGGGGGGGGTCCTACTCCATGCAGCCCAGGGGAGACAGGGTCGGGGAGCCAGGGCATCCTGAGAGGGGAGGGGGCAAGGGGCTCCTGGAAGCTGAGCCCCTGTCCCACCCCACCCCAGTCGGCCAGGTGGGTCCATGCAGAGCCGCCGTTCGCTCAGCCCAGGTTAGTGGGAAGCAGCAGACTGGGCCCTCGGCGGCCCCCATCCCTACCTGGCTGCCCGGCAGCCTCCTGTCCTCTTCAGGCTCCTCTGGGGAAGAGGCCCCGGAGGGCCCGGACACCCCAGCCCCTGCCCCACTGGCCACCTGCACCTCCATCAGGCTGGCCTCTGGGAGGTTTCCCTCAGCTTCTTTTCCCTTCTCGGCTCCTGAGACCCCAGCCTCTGCTTCCTGGGCCTCAAAAATACCAGATGGGTTCTCTGAAGCCCCTGAAACTTCCATCTCTCCTTCCTTGGCCCCCCAAACCCCAGACTTGGCCTCTGAAACTCCCCAATTCCCAGTCTCCACCTCCTGGCCCCTTGAAACTGTAGTTTCTGCCTCTGCTCCCTGGGATCCTAAAACTTCATGCTTTATGACTGGGACCCCTACAGCCTCATATTTGAAGGTCTCCCCAGGTCCAGTCTCTGCCTCCTGAACCCCGGAAGTCCGAACTTTTCCCTTCTCAGCCTCTAAAACTGTAGTTCCTGTCTGTTGACTCCCTAGTGCCTCAGCCTCTGCCATTCCAGCTTCTGACCCCGAGGACCCTGAATCTCCCACCTCTGTCTCCTGAGTCCCCAGTGTCTCAGTCTCCATCTCTGGGGCCCCTAAGTCCCCTACCTCTGTCTCCTGAGTCCTCGGGGTCTCAGTCTCCATCTCTGGGGCCCCTGAGCCCCCTACCTCTGTCTCCTGGGTCCTCAGGGTCTCAGTCTCCATCTCTGGGGCCCCTAAGTCCCCTACCTCTGTCTCCTGGGTCCTCAGGGTCTCAGTCTCCATCTCTGGGGCCCCTAAGTCCCCTACCTCTGTCTCCTGAGTCCTCAGGGTCTCAGTCTCCATCTCTGGGGCCCCTAAGTCCCCTACCTCTGTCTCCTGGGTCCTCAATGTCTCAGTCTCCATCTCTGGGGCCCCTGAGCCCCCTACCTCTGTCTCCTGGGTCTCCAATGTCTCAGTCTCCATCTCTGGGGCCCTTGAACTCCCAGCTTCGATCTCCTGAATCTCCAGTATCTCAGCTTCTGCTACCTCAGTCTCTGTCCCTGGGACCCCTGAACCCCCTACCTCTGTCTCCTGGCTCCCTGTTATCTTGGATTTTATCTCTGAGACCCCTGAACACCCCACTTCTGTGTCCTGGGCTCCAAGTATTTCAGACGCTGCTATCTCAGCTTCTCTTCTCAGTATCCCTGAGCACCCAGATATCTCCTGGGTCCCTAATATCTCAGTTTCCAACATCCTAGTCTTTGTCTCCAGAATTCCTGAACCCCCAGCCTCTGTTTCCTGGGTCCCCAATGCCTTACACTCTGCCATCCCACCCTCTGTACCTGAGGCCCCTGAAATGCTTACCCCTGTTTTCTGGGTCCCTAGATCCTCAGACCCTGCCATCTCAGCAGCCTCTGACTCCAGGACCCCTAATCTCACTGCCTCTGTCTCCTGGGTCCCCAATGTCTTCGCTTCTGCTGCCTCAGACACTATCTCTGGGGACCCTGAGATCTCCTGGGTCCCCAATAACTCTGACTCTACCACCCCAGTCTCTGTTCCCAGGACCCTCGAATCCCCAGTTTCTACCTCCCAGACCCTCAGATCCCTGGATACCACCCCTTGTTCAGCTGCTGGTGGGGCCCCCTGGTACAGGCTCACCTGGGGCCCAGCGCTTGCTGCTCCAGCAGAGGGTCCCTGCTCCAGGCCTGTCCCCCCAACACCAGGGTCTCTGCCCCTCACCTCTGCACACTCTCTCTCCTGGCCTACAGCAGCCCTGGCCGCCTTGAGGTCACCCAGATGCCCGGAATGCCCTGCAGACTCTGCTGGCATTGGGCTCAGGACTGTGGGAGCTTCATCCCTGGTCTTGACCCCTGTCCTCCCCTGAGAGCCCCTTGGAGGAGCCTCGGGACTCCCCTTCAATCTTGCCTCAGATGTCACCTCTGTGGCCTCTGGTCCGTTAGTGTCCACAGGTTTCACCTTTGACCTCTGCTCTACATCCACATGACAGATTTCTAAACTCTCTTCAGCCTCCCCAGCTCTGACCGCTGACCTCTTGCTGTTCACCTCTCTGACTCCTGACCCAGGCTCAGTGTCCACCCCACTAGCCTCTGCCCTGTCTCCAGTGCCCCCCTCCTCAGCCTTGGGTTTCTGCCCTTCCAAAGAGTTGCTGGAGTCTCTGTTCTCAATGCTTGGGCCCAGCCCGGCTCCCTGGGCCTCTGTCCCTTCCTGAGGGCTTGCCCAAGCCTGGGTCTCCACAGCAGAATCCACTCCTGCTGGAGGAGCCCCGGAGGCTTTGGGGGCCTCATCCTCTCCTTGGTGGACTGGGGGCCAGGGGGCATCAGAGCCTTTCCGGAGCCTAGGGGCGGGAGTGGGGACCACGTCCTGGCCTGGCTGTCTTGAGGACCTGAGGAGAGAGCAGAAAAGGATGCACTGCAAGAGCTCATTTGTCACCCCTCCCCTCAGCCCCCCTCCCCGCCTGTCAGACTCCTGGGACCCTGGAAAGGCAGGTTGGCACGGAATGTACAACTTCTGAAGAGCAGATGGGGGAGAAGGGCTGGAGCTGATTCCAAAGCTCACCTTGTCTCCGGAGGGGTTCCCGGGGGCCTTGGGGCCTTGAGCCCCACCTGGCCCCCTGCTACAGTAGCTGGTTCTGAGCCCTGGCCCCGGGAGGCCCTGGCTGGGGGTGCAGGGGCACTCACAGGGGCTGGGCTGGTATCCTCAGCACTAGAAGGGCTGGCAGCTGCAGGGAGGAGGAAGGGAGAGGATGCTGAGGCCTCGGACCTGGGACCGGAAGTCACAGCCCCCCTACCCCAGGCCTACCCCAACCCCAGCCTGGGCCTCACCTGCCTGCCGGGGCTGCAATCGGCCCTCTTCCTCCTCCTCACAAAGCGTCTTCAGCTCCCGAGGGGTCTCTGGGGGAAGGGTGTTGGGGACAAGGTCAGCGCCAGGAAGGGCCCTGCAGGTCTTACCCTCCCCACTTCCCCCAACTAGAATGCTGGGCCTACCTGGAAAATGCCCCAGCCTCAGGGCACCGCCCCGGCCTAGGAGAAGAGACAGGCCCACAGATGCAGAGAAAAAGAGAGAGAGATGGACAGACGAAAAAAAAGCCTTAACAAGCAAAAGAGAGGGACGAGGTTGTATGGTGAACGGTTGTTGAGCCCAGGCTGCAGCCCCCTCTGTGCTTTTGGCCCAGCTGTCTCTGGGCAGGTTTGTGGGCAGGTGCACACCCAGGGCGAGGAGAGGGTCAGGGGCACGGAGTGGGGGGGTCACTGGGAACCCACCTTGCAGGACACTCAGGGCTGCTGGGCAGGCTGGGAGCCCTGGCAGCCGTGAGCTCCCTCCACTGACCCTGCCCCAAAACAGCAAGAGGATTTTTGGCCTGGGTGATCCCCACCCCCACGTCTTGGTGATCTCAACCTCCAGCTGGCTGCCCACCTGGCTGGGGGCCACGTGCCCGCGCCTCCGGGACCCCTGGACCATTGGCCTCCTCCTCGTCACTCTCGGCAAAGTCATCCAAGTTGCCCACGTCGCTAGGTTTCATGCTCATGAGGCTCGCAAGGCTCTGCATGTCATCATCCCTGCGGATTGGAGACCAGGGGTGAGGGCTGGCATCAGAGGTTGTGGACTAGGACCCAGGAGGGCGGGCAGGCACTCACGTGGCGCGGCCCTCCCGCAGCAGCACCCCGGACAGAGTGAGGCTTAGCTCGGCCTGTACCACCTTCACTGACTTGGGCTTCAGCCGCAGCCGCAGCGGGACCTGGGTAGGCACGGGCCCCGCGTGGCGGGCCAGGTCCACCTCGGCCGTGGCCAGCACCTTCCGTTGCCCCTTGGACTCCTGGGGGCAGGGGAAGGAGCATCAGTGCTGCCCCGGAGTCCCCGAGACCCCAGGCTCCCGCCCACCCTGGCCACTCACATTTTCAATGATGAACGTCCACTCTTTGGCCTCATACTGATCCACGTGGGGGTCCTGGGGAAGAGGGGCACCAGTGAGTACAGGGGCTGCCGGGTTGGGGGCAGGGCAGGGAGGACAGCCTGCGCTAGTTCAGGAGGTGTTTGTTTGGGGCTTTCGGACAGGCTGGTCCCTCCTGGCAGATATGCTCCCCAGCTCCTCCTGATCCCAGCTTTCCCTCATGTGGTGGGTAAATGCCACCTCCTCCAAGGAGACTTCCTGGGCCACTCAGGCTGAGTAGGCCCCCTGCCATGATTCTTGGTCTCACCCCTCTGTTCTTTTCTATTTGGATGGATAACCCACCTCCCATGGGCCCTGGGGTTGCAATCGCCCGCTCATTGCCCCTCTGCACAGGAGGGCTGGAGACTCACCCGGTAGAGGGTCACAGAGATGTCCACATTCTCAGGTACCATCCACACCACGGTGCCCCGGTATGGGTTCTGGATGCCTGGCTGCCAGCTGTGGGCCTACAAGGAGCCGTCTGAGTCCTCCCTCCATCCTAACGCTCCCCCTCACGCCTTGTCCTCATCTCCAACCTTGACCCCATCTTTTTCTCTCTTCGATGGATTCTGATCTGAACCCGACTCCAGTCCCCCAACAGCCCTCCACCAGGCGCCCCACGCCCCCAAATGGCCCCACCCCCCCAAATGGCCCCACCCCCAATCAGGACCCCCAGTTGACATCCACCCCACCTTGGAGCAGATCCGTCGGTTCCGCCGGGTCCACACTACCACCAGCTTATCCGGTTGCCTGGGAGGCAAGGGGCGGGGGAGAGGGGGCCACTCAGTCAGGCCCACCCAGCCTCTCCATCTCATCTAGTCTTCCTTCTGCCCACATCCCCCTCCCCCAGGACAGGGGCCGGACAGCCCCCTTATCTGGGGCCACAAGGAGCAGGGTGGGGCAGCTGAGGCAGGGTGAGGCCTGGGCCAGAGGGCAAAGGCCTGTGGGTTGACAAGGATTATGAAGAAAGTCATATAGAGAGACAGGCACACACAGGGACAAAGACAGCAATCCAACAAGGACCTGCAAGACACACAGACTCTGAGACAGCGAATATTTGTAGAGTGCACACTATAACCCCAGCCCACACCAAGGAGAGGCAAGACCCTGCTGGAGTAGGAAATGGGTCGTGTGAGGGTCTGGAGAAGGTAGGCTCCAGGCAGAGGGGATGGCAAGTGCCAGGGTCCGAGGATGGGGGTAGGTGTAGGGTCGGGTAGGGGGGCAGAGGCTGGGAAACAGAGAGGTATAGGGTCAGCTTGTCATTCGATACCCTCCCAGGACCTTCCATGCCCAGCCCTTCACTTTGCAGGGACCCCTATTCCCACAAGGAACATCAGGGAGGACGTCCAGAAGGTGACATCTACGCTGAACAGCATAAGCTGGGGCAGAGGCAAAGAGATGCGGGGAGATAGAGACAAAGCCAGAGGAGAGAGTCGCCAGGCACAGGGCTGGGCCTAGGAGGGAGGGGCCGAGTGCTGCCCAAGAGGGTGGGGAGGGCTCAGGGGTCATCAGGCAGAGGGGGCAACATAAGAGCCCTCCATGCCTGCGTCCAGTCCTATGCCAGGACGCTCAGGTTCACCCAGCTCACAGCCCCTCTGGAGGCCGAGCCAGGATACCTGGTTCTCCTGTCATCTTCCGGGGGATGCCGAGACCAGAGCGGTTAGGGGCCGGGCAAGGGCACACACCTGAGCCCAGTGCCCCTCCTGGACCCTACAGTGCAGGCGATGGCTAAGGGCAGCCATGGGGCCTTCCCAGAAAGGGGAAGCCGACTGTGGGAGCCTGGGGAGGGCGGGGCCTGGCCCGGCAGCCTGACTCAGGCGGGGCACACCCT
This sequence comes from Cervus elaphus, assembly GCF_910594005.1. Classification (NCBI taxonomy): domain Eukaryota; kingdom Metazoa; phylum Chordata; class Mammalia; order Artiodactyla; family Cervidae; genus Cervus; species Cervus elaphus. The sequence continues at coordinate 7,166,296 of NC_057816.1, forward strand.
CCTGGGGAGCTGTGACCTGGGCAGGGGCAGCTTCCTAGCCGGGGCTCCAGGCAAGAAAGTCCAGGAGGCCCTGCCCGCCCCCTGTGACTCAGACACGTTGACACTGCCCACACCCTCACCCAGCTCTCTCCGACCATACCCAGGATCCCCCAGGCTTCACCCAGGATGCTGGGGCAGAAGGCAGAAGCCACAGGTCAGAGTTCAAGTCCCAGCCTGGTGCTGTGTTACCCCAGCCAGCTCCTGGGCCTTTCTGAATGGTGTGAACCAACCACCCTCTGGCTGGCCGGGTCAAGATCAGAGATATGACAACTGCCCAGGGGATCCCAGGCCTCCTGCTTACTCCCCTCCTTTTGGACCCTCTGGTCCCTTCCTGTCCCTCCTCTTGGGAGCCTAAATTTAGCCCCGCCTGGCGGGTGAGGCCCCCACAGCTGTGCTCTAATCCAGCCAAGGGAAGCTGACACCAAGGAGCACATATATTTAGGGTGTGACGCAGGGGCCCGGGCAGCTGCGGGTGGGGGCGTGTGAACCAGATGCCCCCAGGCCCTTTGGTAGTCAGGTCAGGGTCCTGCATCCCCTGACACATCTCCCCTCACCCCACCACCTTGCCTTCTCCAGGCTCTCTCCTCTGGGACCCACAACCTCCTAAACCCTCGGGCCCCTTTAAGCTGCTGCCTGCCTCCCTCCTCATCACACCCAGCGCTCAGTTTCCCCTTTTAAGGATATTATGGAGATGAGTCCAGCCGCCCAGGGCCCACTCCAGCTGAAGGGGCGGGTGGTTCCTCTGGTTCAACAAACAGGCAGGGGAGGAGGGGGCACCATCTTTGTTCTGAGCTGGACTGAGGTCATTGAGTTGGTTGTCCCAGGCCCTCCACCCACGGACCTGAAAACTTGCCCCCTTTTCTGATGCTCCACCTTGAACCACCCCTCTGGCCAGAAATATGAGGCCTCCCTTTTCCCAGCTCTGAGAGCAGCTGAGGAAAGTGTGGGCCCACACAGATCCTCAGGCCTGGATGTCCTGACCTCCACTCCCCAAAGGCTGCCCACAGCCCCCCAACTCTGGGGACCCCCCAGAGTTGCCAGGGCCCTTCTCTGTGTCTGGGTCCCCCGGGGAGTAGGCGGTCTCTTTGGCCACTGGACGGAGGTCAGGGTTCTCAGGCCCCCGGATGGGGTCCCAGCCAGTTTGGGGAGTCCCCCAAGGCTTCCCTCCCACTCACCATTTCTTGGTGCACTCCACCACCAGTTCGTGGTAACAGGCCACAAACTGGAATTTGGCGGCCCGCTTGCCCACGCGCTGCAAGCGCTTCCACACCGAGGTCATGGCCCCGCCGCCTCCGCCGCCCGCTCCTCAGACCCGGGACTCCCGCTAGTCCGCGACCGCTGGCCCGGCCCAGGTCCCCATGGCCTCCGGGATCCTATCCGCGCCGCCCGCCCCGTCCGTGCGGAGGGGTCCGAGGCGCGGGACCGGGGGCCACTCTTTCCGCCGCCGCCGCCGCGGGGGCCCGCCGGTGATCTGGCCTCCTCGGCGGGGTCGTCTGGGGCGCGTCGGGTCGCTGGAGCGCTGAGCGGCGAGCGCGCGGTTTCCTGGAGCCGCACCCCCGTCGGAAGGCGGGCGGGGCTCCGGCGGGAGGCGGGGGCCGGGGCGGGAGCGCGGGGGCGGGGCGGCCCGGCTTCCGGGGCCTCGCGCGGGAGGGAGAGCGGGGTCGAGGGGGACGCCTAGACCGCAGCGTCCGCCTGTTGCGAGCCGAGGCGGTGTGGAGGCGCGGGCGGGGTAAGGGGGCGCGTGGGCTGGGGCAGGGGGCCACCAGCAATTGGTGCCGCCCGCGAGAGCGCTGCCCGGCCCCCTCCCTTCCTGCCCGCAGCCCTACGAGGTACGTACCTGTGGCCCCATTTTACAGGCTGGGGAAATAGAGACCAGAAAGGAGAAGAGACGTGAAGGGTCTCAGTGCGCTGAGCCAGAGCCAGCTGGCTTCAACTGGGGAGACAGACTCCTGCTGCCACCCACGTGTTAACCAGAGGGGGATGGAGCAAGGTCAGGGGCCAACCCCGGTCGCCCTAAGATGAGCAGCACCCACTTGCCAGCCTCCAGACCTGGCTCTCTAGCTGTCAAGTGGGAAGGCAGTCCCAACACCCCACAAGCAGCTGACCTCCAACAAGTGTGTGACATTGGGCAAAGTACCAACGCCCTGAGCCTCAGTTTTTACCTCTGCAAAATAGGGATAATTATAGTTGCACCGTTTACACCACCATTGAGAATGAAACCTTGGAAAGCATTTAGTGTGGAACCTGGCTGATTTTTGCCAGGTCTTACTAGATGATATCCGTTATGGTGGAGTTATGTGTGTTTACTCTCCCTCCCCTGGAAAGCCTGCCGCGGGGCGTTAACCGCTGTGTTCACACCTAGATTAGAGCCCTTATCGCCAGCCCGCCTGCTGGGTCATGAACCGCTGCAGATGTCAGGCCCAGAGTTAGAACAGCCGTAGAGCAGCACCCTGGCCTGTTCCCTCTGTCAGTGCAAACGCTCTGCTAGGTTTGTGAACCGACAGAAGACTGGTCCTTGATAAATCCTCGGTTTGAACAGGACGTCTGACTGCCCGGAGTGTCAGCTGAGTTCTGTCCAGGGCGCAAGTGACTGTGCAGTGGATGTGGGGACAGGCAGCCAGCCGGTAAGCCTAACCGCGCAACTTCAGGGTCCTCTCCTCTTCGTTTCAGGAAGTTGTGGGGTATTGTGTGCGCGAAAGCCTTAGCACCCACCACTCGCAAATATGCAGACTTATCTGGGGAATGAGGGGAAGAACCTGACACCCCGGTTTAGCTGCTAGACCCAGCCTCGTGGCTCTCCACTGTAAAAGAAAGCCTTTTACGTACAACTCTAAAGGTCTAGAGGGGGAGCCAGGCAGAGAATGGGGGTGTTTGGCCGCTGGGAGTATGTCTCAGGCATTGAAACCCAGAGCCCCATCACCCCTCCAGGGATTGCCTGGACTCGGGCACTGGGGCTCCATCCCTTTCTGCCTCTGCAACTCTTTCCTCCCGCCCATTGGTCACTCGTTCCCAGCCCTTCCAGGACGCGCTTTCCCCTTTTACGCCCAGGGCCCCTCGGCCCGGCCCGCCTGCCCGGGCCCACCCATTTCCTGTGCCGCCTCAACTCCGCCCCCACTTGGGGTGGAAAGTTTCTCTCCTCGAGATGGGCGGCTGCTTCTCCTTCCTTCCCGGCCGGCCAGGAAAGCCCGAAGCGAGTGGGTAGACTGGTTGGGCTCCAGGCCTCCAGCCAGAGAGGGGAAGTGACTCGCCCTCAGTCACACAACCGCGAGACCACGCCGGGCCAGCTTGGAACGATCGGCAGGCAACTCTGCCCGGGGAGCGAGGTTTCGCACCCGGCCGCCGCTGAGCCTCTTCCAACTCGGGGTCTCGGGCGCCACCCGCTGGCAGAGCGCGGGGCAGCACCTGTCAGAATCACCGCTATCTTCCCGCCCCAGAGCTAAGCAGTCAGAACACACCAATGCTGAGACAGTATTTATTTATCTATGAGCCAAAGAGGCTGACCCCTAAACTTAAATATCCAGCACGGATTCTTGGCCCTCTTGACCTTGGATGGTGCAGGAATGGGTCCTGGAGAGCCCCTGTCTAGGGCAGTGGAACCCAGGGGCCAGAGGTGGGATGCCCCTGAGCCAGCAGCTGCCAACAGCAGTGAAGGTGAAGAGACAGGAGCCAGGCCACTCAATCCCAGTCCCAGAGGTGCCAAGGAAAGTGCTTTGGACCCCACTGCCAGACTGAAGGTCGGCCACGCTGGAGGTCCCACAGGTGGGACAAGTGGAGGTCCAGTGCCATGGGCAGAGGCTATATAGCCCAGGTACCCGCCCCAGTGCCAACTAACCCAAGACATGAGAGGGTAGGTAGCTTTGCCTTCATGGGGCCCAGACCTTGCCCTCCTGTGAGGTGAGGTGGTGTGGGGAAAGCAGGCACTATAGTCTGAGTACTCGCTGAGGGGTGTTTCTGAGCCTTTTTCGTGGGTGCATGCCCCCACCCTCCCAGCTCTCAGAGGCTGATATGGAAAGCATCCTGTAGCCACTGGTCCCGGACATTGTGTGTCTGGGGCACAGTGAGGGGTGGTGGGTCTGGGGGCAGGCTAGCATCTGGAGGCTCCTCGTCATCAGACAGGCCAGCGTCGGGTGGGTAGGAGCTGTCTGAGTGCAGAGAGGATGACAGGTCCTGGCACAGGCTCAAGTCTTGGCACAGGTGCTTATAGTCCTGGATCGACTCGTACAGGCCCCACAGCTGGCACAGCAGGGACATGTCCAGCTGCCGCAGGCCCACCTGCAAAAGACTGAAAGTGGGCTGGGGTTGGAGTGCCAGCCGCCCCTCCGCCCAAGCCAATCTTCCCAAGCACAGGTTTCTGTGGACAGCTTTCAATCTTTAGGCAAGTCAGTAACCCCTATCTGCAAGACAGGGACAAGACAGCAGAATGGAAAGAAATAACACTAGTAAAGCATTTAACTAGTAAAGCATGGTAACTATTGCCAATAAACATAGCTATAATTATTACCATACCCCCTCTGACCCAGCTGGCTTCTTTCTGTCGTTCCTCTAGACCCAGACCGCGCCTTGCCTGTGGACCCCGCCCCGCCCGCGTCTGGACTCCCTAGCTTGGTGGCTGCCCTGTCGCCCCCCAATGCCCAGCTGACCGAGGCCCAGCTACTCACCATCTCCTTGCGCAGCGCCGCTAGCGCCGAGTCGAGGTTGATGGGGCGACGCGGGCCAGGATGACCCGCGGCAGTTCCCGCGTTGGCGGCGCCGGTGGCTTGGCGGGGCCCGTCCGGGACGCGGGCGGCTCGGCTCAGCTCATCGTGGATGCGGCTGCGCTGACTGTAGACGCGCTCCAGCTCCCTCCACGAGCCCCCGCTCGCGTTGAGAAGACCGCTGAGGCCGCGCGGTAACGGCGGGAGACCAGCCAGGGCGCAGCCCGCGCCGCCCGGCGCCTCGGCAGAGGGCAGCCCATTCATGGCCGGGCGGGTACCAGAGGATGATGCCGCCTCCTTTTCTCCAACGCTCCGCCCGGGCCGCCACCCGCAGGCCCCGCACCCCGTGGCCCCGCCAGCAGAGCCCAGCCGCCGCCCGCAGGCCGCGCTTTGTTCCCACCCGGACTCCTCCGACTCCGCCCCTGCCCCACCCCCGCGTGGGCGGGGCCTGTCTTAAAAGGGCAACGGCTCTGTGCGACCACGTTGCCCCAGGAGACCAGAGAAAAGGGCATTGGCCACTGATAGAAGGGAAGCAGGTAAAAAGAAGGGAAGAAAAAAAGCGGAGGGTGCGGTTCCTCCCCCTCCCCAACAGTTTGTTTATTCTGGCCAATTACAACTCTCAAGGAAAAGGATCTAAAAGGGATGGGGTGTGGTCAGGAGACAGGTTAAGACCATCCTTGATCCCTACCTGACTACATCTGTCAGTATCTGAGTACCTGGTCTGGGCCTGAGGTGGGACAGGATGATGGTGTCTGGATGCTTGGGGGAAGAAAGGGAAGCTACCGAAGGGACTGGAACCCCAAATCTCTCTCAAGGGTGGGGAATAGCGCTGGATGGCTGGGGAGGTTCCAGGATTCCTTCAGAGATCCACGCCTCCTGTTTCTGCTTTTGAGGACGTTGGGGCCTCCTCACCAGAAAAAACAATAGCACATAGTCCTCTGCTACCTCATCCTTTGAGTGGGGACACTGAGCAGAAACAAGCCCCACTCATTTCTCAGGGCATCAAGGAGACCAGACTGTGATAGCATGAAAGACCAAAAGTAGGGAAAAGACGAGTGGAGCTGGGACTTGCATGCACACTCAGAACCAAAAAAAGAACAAACCACACAAGAGGAACAGCTGTTTTTCTACAGGGTTTTTCTCAGGAGGGGTTTTTAGTGTTGCAGCTGCTGCAGACTGCGCAGGGCTTCAGCACACGCCCGGATAAGGCTACACAGCTGGATGCTAGTCTCCAGGGAGGTGCTAGAGCCCAGCTCAGCTGAGGCCCAGGTCAGCTTCTGCAGGAGAGCCTCCTGTGTGCAGGCCACCACATCTGCATTTGGAAGCACAGCAGGAGGGGGTGGCCCCTGGACTGCCTTAAGCCCTGCTGCAGCTCCCTCACAGTGTTCCGGACGGGGTACTGGGGGCTGAGGGGCAGGCCGAGAGCTCAAGGGGGGCTCCGACGCAGAGGCGAGCTGGTGCTCCCGAGCTTGGGAGAGGGCAGCCTGGGCATTCAGAGCTAAAAAAGGAGAAAGTCAGTGGAATGATCAGGATATACCTGGCCCCACCTCAGCCCTGAGACACTTCCCTACCCTTTACTGTTCTGCTCTCTGTACTTGAGACGTATTCCCTGCCCCAGTATAAGGGAACACATCCATTTTTTTTTTTTCTTATCAGAGGTATTTCCGCCCTTGCTTAAAGAGCATAAGGCCTTCTCTCATCAGAACTATGCCTAATAAGCTCAGGCTCTGGTGTCTGGCACACAGTAGGTGCTTAGTGCTCTTACTGAATGAATGGTCCTTTCTAGGAGAAAGGAGAACGCAACTCACCCTTGCCCCACCCACAAATACCACTGTCACCTCCCAAGTACTGTTCCTGAGCCTCTATCACCACAGTTCTTAATCAAGCACCCTCGACCCCTCACCCGGGTTATCTTTATCCACGTCTGAGTCGAGCTCCTGACAAGCCACGCAGTAGATTTTCCGCTGTTTGTCTTGGAGGAGGATCGTCTAGGGGCCAGAAAGCACAGGGAGCAGGGGTGAGACGGGCGATGGGGTTCAGAGGGAAGAGATGGGGAAAGGGCCGTGTGGCCTGGTCCACGGCCCCAGCCTGGATCCCACGTCCCGAGTATCTCCTCACCCCGCAGTCAGCGCAGGTCTCGCCCAGCATGCGGTAACCACGCAGCAGGTAGTCGCCCATGAGCCGGGAGATGCGATCCTGTCGCTCCCGCCGCGCTTGCAGCACCTTCGTCTCCGCTTCGGTCGGGGGCTCCCAAGAGAAGTCGTCGACTTCTGGGGGAAGAGAGGCACAAGGGGCCGGAAGGTCTTGCTGAAGCAAGGTGCTGCCCGAACCGCGAAGCCACAGGCCCCCGCAATCCATGTCCTCACCAGCGCCGTTTAGGGCCATGTTGCCGTTGTCGCCGCTAGACTCACCGGAAGTGACGCACAAGCAGCGCGCCTTCCGCTTGCCCCGCCCGTCCCTGTCGGGCCGAGAGTGAGGGCGGAAATGACGCTCTCTCTGCTCCTCCGACGTCGCGATGCCCAGAGTGGGGCGTGTCTGCCGCAGTCTGGACCCTATCCCACTGGCACGTCTCGGTGGGATTCTGTGGACAAAAACTTTTCGACTGGCTGGGCGTCAGGAGGGGCGTCTCCGTGATAATGCCGCTCAGGTCTCAGGACCCGGAAGTGACAGCGCAGGGTCGCTCTTCCCGCCGCAGTTGGAGGGGATCGCTTGGCTTGAGAAATCTCCCTGGTGTTTCCCTTTCCGCACTGGCAGGATCCGGGACAGGCGGGGCAGTTGGCATCATCACAACACCACTCTTGATAATAACAAACGGCTCCTTCCGCGTGCGTGGAGCCTCCTCGGGCCTCAGTCTTTCGCCATTCAACTGGCAAAGCAGGCCAGGAAACGAAAGTTCTCCCCGTCAGTTGTTCAGTCGCCAAGTCGTGTCCGACTCTTTAGGACCCCAGGGACTGCAGCACGCTAGGCTTCCCTGTCCTTCACTATCTCCCAGAGTTTATTGAAACTCATGTCCATTGAGTCGGTGATGCCGTCCAACCATCTCATGCTCTGTTGCCCGCTTCTCCTTTTGCCTTCAATCTTTTCCCAGCGTCAGGGTCTTTTCCAATGAGTCGACTTTTCGCATCAGGTGGACGAAGTATTGGAGCTTCAGCATCAGTTCTTCCAGTGAATATTCAGGGTTGATCTTAGGATTAACTGGTTTGATCTCCTTGCTGTCCAAAGGATCACAGTTCAAAAGCATCAATTCTTCCGGGCTTAGCGTTTTTTATGGTCCAACTCTCATATCCCTACGTGACTATGGGAAAACCATAGCTTTGACTATACGGACCTTTGTCTGCAAAGTCTATACCTTTCAGCTTATTTCAAGACCCCTCCCCTTCTTCATGTTTGGTGTTCCAGTGTGCCCACCCCATTACCCCCTCCATCCTCATCCAAAGGCCTGGGACTGATGCACAGTCAGCACCTAAGCAGGTTTTTTATTTTGTTGAAGTTGGCATGCTCAAAAAGCCAGCTGATGGAGGCGAGGGTCGGGTGGTGTGGTGGTGGCAATAGCTGGGCTGGGCATGTGCTGTTTCGGTCCCAGCCGCATGCTGGAGAGTGGGGATGAGGGGTTTGTTATGCATGCCTGTGACCCTCATGGGGGTTCCCAGGTGGTGAAGTGGTAAAGAATCTTCAGGCAACACGGGGAGAGTGGATTCGATGCCTGCTGCTGCTGCTGCTAAGTCACTTCAGTCATGTCCGACTCTGTGCGACCCCATAGACGGCAGCCCACCAGGCTCCCCCGTCCCTGGGATTCTCCAGACAAGAACACTGGAGTGGGTTGCCATCTCCTTCTCCAATGCATGAAGGTGAAAGTGAAGTTGCTCAGTCGTGTCCGACTCTTAGCAACACCATGGACTGTATAGCCTACCAGGCCCCTCCGTCCATGGGAGTTTCCAGGCAAGAGTACTGGAGTGGGGTGCCATTGCCTTCTCCGGGCATTGATCCCTAAGTGGGGTAAATCTCTTAAAGGAGTAAATGACAATCCACTCCAGGATTCTTGCCTGAAAAATCTCACAGACAGAAGAGCCTGGTAAACTACAGCCTGTGGGGTCACAGACAGTCAGACATGACAGAGCACATACATGACCGTTATGCTCTTCTTTTTTTTTTTTTTTTTTTATGCTCTTCTTGAGTGGGTTGCTGTTAAAATCACTCGGGCTTCCTAAACATTGGCCCCAGTGGGGTTTTTTGTTTGTTTTCTCCCTCTCTTTTTTACCCCATACACATTCTCTCCCTTGGTAGGTTTGGAGAAGCCAGGTGGAGCAGGCAGCAGTCCCCCCGACGTGCAGCCTGCAGCGCCTCAAAGGCTGTATTCCGGGGAAGTGGAGGCACTAGGACCTAGACCCCCACAGTGGCTTCAGCAGTCTGTCTCTGACTGGCAGAACATGCTTCCACAGCTTTACCTGCAGCTAGAGTGCCCTCCTTGTGGCCCCATCTTCCTCCTACATAGACTCCCTGGACCATCCATTTTTGGACACTTGCTGCCTCCTGCTTCCTTGGACAGCCCTGGGCCCTGAGTCGCTCTGTCCAGCTACCAGCAGGCTCTTGGGCAGCAGTGTACCTGACTCAGGGCCCAACACCAGGTTGGTTCTGCCAAACTGACTAGAGGGGCTCTTGGACTCTAGCTTATATGTGCAGTCCCTCCAGGTCCTTACTATCTTCAGCTCCCAGCTCCTTCTCACCCCCAGATTCCTCAATGCATCCTTCTGTGTCATCATAATGACCAATAGCCACTTAACAGCTTATCCTACCTGGCCTCAACTAAGACCCTTACATTCATCCTCCCATTTACTCCCTTTCATTTATTTCTCATGACGACTCCTCTCTCCTGGGTGGGGTTGGGGAGTGGAAAGGTAACATCTCACAGAAATTCAGTACAGTTATGGACAAAAAACATAGATGAATCACTAGAACTTTGCTGGCTTACTTGGGAGATGAGGGGTAGGGCAAGTGATACTTGTTAAGATAGAATGGCAACAGCTGGGCCATCTTACAGCTTAGCTCTTTCTACAGTCTACCATGCCAATCTTAAATCCATTCCGAGATGACAATAAAAGGTCTGAGTTCCTCCATCCCCACCCCGCACCCCGCAGTGGGTCCTGGCTGCTATAAGGGAGCTTTGTCCCTCTTAGGGGAATTTCCTTGAGACAGACAAACTCCCATAGGAAACTACAGATGCGGCAGTGATTACTGCTTGGGCTCGTATTAAGTTTATAGTACTGCTACAGGTGACACAAAGAAATCTAGATAAATTCTTGTGATCAGCTCCAGCTAGAAAACTCTCCTAGTCCTTCTATTATAACAAGGCAGAAATAACATGTTATTATGACAGTGGGACGAAATACCGCCTATTAAGGCAGTCTCCTTTAAAAGAAAAATCACAGCTGTCAAGCCCAAGTCCTGACATCTATAGAGCACTCTTGCCAACAACAGCAGAAGTCATATTCTTAAGTATACTTGGAACATTCTCCAGGATAGACTGTAGGTTAGACCATAAAACAAGTCTCAATACACTTATTTTAAAAATTTATTTGCTTATCCAGCTGAATTAGGTCTTAGTTGTGGCCCTCAGACTCTCAGTTGTGGGGCGGCTTAGTTGCTCTCAGCATGTGGGACCTTAGTCCCACGACCAGGGATCAAACCTGAGTCCTCTGCACTGTAAGGCAGACTCTCACCCACTGGACCACCAGGGAAGTCCCTGAATACACTAAAAAGGTTAAAAATCATACAAACTCTGTTCTCAGACCACACTGGAATGAAATTAGCAATCCATAACAGAAGGTAATTTGGAAAATCCACAAATATGTGGACATTAACACCCTCTTGAATAACTAATGGGTCATAGAAGCAATCACACGGAAAGTTAGAAACTACTTTGAGATTAATGAAAACACAGCACACCAAAACTTGTGAGATGGAGCCACAGCAGTGCTTAAAGGTAAATTTACAGTTGTATGTTACTTTTTTTCTTCTTTTTTTCTTTTGGCTGCACTGTGGAGCTCATATGATCTTAGTTCTCCGACCCAGGATTGAACGTCAAACCCGAGGCTTCAGCAATGAGAGCAGCAAGTCCTAACCACTGGACCACAAGGGAAATCCCTGTATATTCTTATATTTAAAGAAAAAAAGTCTCAAATCAGTAATGTGACCTACAACCTTAAAAAACTAGAAAAAGTAGAGCAAACTAAATCCAAAGAAAACAGAAGGAAAGCTAGAATAAAGATTAGAGAAAATCAACTCACCTACAATTTAGTTCTTTAGAACAGGAGTTCCTGACTCCCTGTCCACGGATTGGTACCAGTCCCTGGCCTGTTATAAACCGGGCTGCGTGGCCAAAGGTGAGCAGCGGGCGAGCCAGCGAAGCTTCATCTGTACTTACAGTGGCTCCCCATCACTCCCATTACTGCCTGAGCTCCGACTCCTGAGAGATCACTGGCAGTATGACATTCTCATAGGAGCGCGATCTAGGATCTAGGATCTAGGCTGCTCACTCCTTATGAGAATCTAGTGCCTGACGATCTGAAGTGGAGCTGAAGTTGTGATGCTAGCACTGGGGATCAGCTGCAAATACAGATTATCATTAGCACAATAAATGTAATGCTCTTAAATCATCCCCAAACCACCTCACCTGCCCCCAGCTGTGGAAAAATTGTCTTCCACAAAACTGGTTTCTGGTGCCAGAAAGGTTGGGGACCACTGCTTTAGAAGATCAACAAAATTGCCAAACCTATAGCGAGAGTGACCAACTCAAGACCAGGTCAGCCAAATGGTGTGAACCTTGCAGCTCCAGCTGGAATGCAGTGTGGCTGTGGTTGCTGAGTCAAGGAGTCCCCAGACGTGAAACAGATAATGTCACAATCCTGCTGCCTGTAGAGGGCTTTGGACAGCAGTGTTCTCAGGCAACTGTGGAAACAAGTCATGGCTGATCAAACCATCTAGATCACTTATGCAGATACCCCTGCTGGGGACCCATTCTCTGATGAGACTGACGGGAATCAAGCTGTGGATTGAGCCCACAATGCCCAAATTGTCTCCACTTCTGCCCGGGCCCATCGTCATACCAGATACAGCAGCACGTCCACCATCACAGAGTGGACACAAAGTATAGGACTCTGCCTCTGATGCAGAGGTCACCACTTCATGCCAGATTTGTGATTCCAGCCAAATCTCTTCGTCCTGCAAAGAGGGAGGCTACAGTGTATGTGGCATTGTCCCTGCCCACTCCTGACAGATTGAAGGCACAGGACCTTTGACTCCTTCTTGGGGCTGTGGATGGTGTTTCATACTTTTTCAGTTTACAGTGGTACTGTTTCAGATCAATCAGTCAAGTCAGGTCACACCATTGTGGTTCTCGAGACTAATCCGTGTAATGTTCTTGGCTTTCTGGACCAATTGAAGTCTAAACCCTTCATCTCAAAAGCCACCCAACAATGGGCTGATAGTTTAGGTATCTGGCGGTCCTTCCATTCTCCGTAATCATCCACAAGCATGGAGTACTGTTGAGTGTTGAAACAGCTCCTTAGAAATTAGATCAGAGATTTCTGGCTCTTCCTCCTGGCCCACATAACTCAGTACAGCAGTTAAGTCACTAAGGGACCATCTCCTCTAGGCCATGTCCTTCATAATGATCAAGATGAGAGGGGTGGGGTTTATATAGACCAGATTTGGCATTTAAGGGCTCACCATTCACCATTCCTGGACATAATGATTCTTTCCTTCCCTTAACAGCAACTCCAGGTCAGCAGGGTTGGTGAACGCTGGGTTACAGCCCAGTCAGAAAGGGGCCTTGAGACTTCCCTGGTGGTCCAGTGCTTAAGAATCCACCTTCCAGTGTGGTTCGATACCTGGTCTGGGAACTAAGATCACACATGCAACTAAGTTCACACGTTGCAACTACAGAATCTGCACACTGCAACTACAGAGAAGCCTGCGCACTACAATGAAGAGCCCGCATGCTGTAATGAAGACCTCATGTGCCTTAACTGAGACCCAGTGTGGCCAAAAAATACATTTTAAAAACTAAAAATAAATAAATGAAAGGAGGGGACTGAGGGGATTCTCACTATATTATGGTTCAACCACCTGGACTCTCTAGTTTGACACGGGTCTAGATCATGAGAATCCCTAGAGGGCTTGGTGCACACACTTCTCTCTCTCTTTGAGTCCCCCTGACAGTGGCCCATATGTGGAGTGGTAGACATAGTGAGTCCCTGTATATTTTATAAAAATGTCCCCAAACAAACAAACAAACAAACAAAAGTCCCAGTCCTTCTTGCACCCAGTCATTCCAGATGAAAAGTATAGCCAGGAGAGACTGCAAAAAAGGTGACTTTCTAACTAGTGGAACAGAGTACATTGACTTTGTGGCAGTGGAGGGAGAAGAGCAGGCTTGGCACCTGGGGATGGGGACACCTCAGACCCTGGGAGAAATGTGGGAAAGAAAGACACTAACATTCTTGTCTCTCTAAACCACCTGGAACCTTCTTCACTGAGGATAACATCTTGGTCAAACTCTTTCAAGTGGCTTAAATTTAACTGACTGTTAGGTCTTCCATGCGCCACTAGACAGTTCTGAACTTGACTTGGCTGCCATTCTGCTTAACTTTACCAAGAGACTGGAAAGAGCAGGAGGTAGCCTCAGCTCTTCTTGTTGTTCAGTTGCTAAGTCATGTCCAACTCTTTGCCACCCCATGGACTGCAGCACGCCAGGTTTCCCTGTCCTTCACTATCTCCTGGAGTTTGCTCAAACTCATGTCCATCTCGTCCTCTGTCTCCCTCTTCTCCTCCTGCCCTCAAGTACTTCCCACATAAAATACCTGTCAGCACTATCACCTCCAGATAAAGTCCCCAGGCCCAATCCTGTAGCCATCACCACTCAGTCATGCCATCGAGTGGATAAATGCCATCTGGCCGGTGGCCTAGACAAACAGGACTAACTGCCCTGAGCCAAGCCTTCCAAAAGAAAAGCCTATACTCAGTTATTTGAATTGGGCTGGGAGTCCTAAGGCCCACCAACCTGAGGGGAGACCCTGTCAGCTGGGACCCCCTAACTGACGTAGGTCCAACTGGGGGCACTGTGTTTCTCCCCAGAAGTACCATGTGTGCCCTTGAGACTATATGACTGATGTGCCCCTCTCTAGAAAACAGTGATCTGAAATTTCTCCTTGACTTTAGCCTACTTGCAAATTAAATGTGAGCCTGCCACAGGTTCTTGCTTGCTGACAGAAGACAGAAGACTCCTGGGGGTCAGAGACAAAGGACTGTCTCACTCATGACTGAAAGCATTAATCCAGGTACAGAGGATATATATATATATCCCCCCCAATACTTATTCAGGCTTCCCTGGTGGCTCAGATAGTAAAGAGTTGGTCTGCAATGCAGGAGACCTGGGCTCAATCCCTGGGTCACTAAGATCCCCTGGAGAAGGAAATGGCAACCCACTTCAGAATTCTTGCCTGGAGAATCCTATGGACAGAGGAGCCTAGTAGGCTATAGTCCATGGGATTACAAAGAGTTAGACATGACTGAGCGACTAACACTCAATACTTATTTATTTGGCTGCGCCAGGTCTTAGTTGCAGCATTCAGGATCTTCAGTCTTCACGGGGGCACGCGGGAATCCTAGTTGCAGCATGTGGGATCTAGTTCCCTGACCAGGGATTGAACCTGGGCCCCCTGCCTTGGGAGTGTGGAGTCTTAGCCACTGGACCACCAGCGAAGTCCTCCAGAAGATATATTAATTGCACAGATTCTGGCCTGCAGGGAAGAAGTTCGGAAGAAATCTATCATCCATAGCAACCTTCGTCAGTGAACTGAGAGAGACTGTCCTGAAGGCCTTCTGGGCCGAGGTGGAAAGGGTAATGCAAAGAACTAAGGAGCGAGCCACCTGGCTTTCTGAGGTAGATCTATTGTTTTCTGGGTTTGTTCAGCTGGGAGGCATGGCTGAGGTCAGAAGTGCAAGTTGGCTTTATCCTGCTGCTTGCAGTCCTATTGATAGTAGCTTTAATTAAATGCTGTATGTGACAAATGGAACAAACTTGGTCCTAGCTTCTGTCAATCAGATTTGCCAAGAGAGTGGTGAACTCGTGGGAAAATTCACCAAAAGCTAAGACAGTGTAGAAATGGGGGGTGGATATTATTGTAAGACAATTCTCCAGGGATCCTTTTGAGTTTCTGCACGTTTTGCAAGAGAGGCACTGACTGCCTTTGTCCTGGACTCTCTTCTTAAGGATGTTGTGAACAGCCATGTAAGACTGAGATAGACGTTCCCTCTAGAGCAAAGGGCATCCATTAGAAAAGATCTGGGAGGATTTCCCTGGTGATCAAGTGGTTAAGAACCCACCTTGCAGTGCTGAGGACTCAGACTCAATCCCTGGTCAGGGAACTAAGATCCCACATGCCATGGAGCAGCTAAGCTCACGCCACACAGCTACTGAGCCTGCGCACTCCGGAGCCCACATGCCACAACTAGAGAGTCTATGTGCCCCAATGGAAGATACCACATGATACAGGGAAGATACCACATGATACATTGAAGATCCTGCGTACTGCAACTAAGACCCAACATAACCAAATACATAAAAATACAGAAACAAACAAGAATTGTTAAAAAAAAAAAAAGAAAAAGACATAGGTCCTTAAGTTTAGGGCCTGCTCCCATACCACAATCCACTGTGTGCAGGCATCTACCCATGCCACTGGTGCCACCCCACAGGACTTGGGGACCAGAGGACTGATGTCAATATTCTGATGATCGTGCTATTTACTATGCCATGAATAACAAGGTCCTTTGTCTCTGACCCAGGAATCTCTTGTCTTCTGCCAGCATTCACGAATCTGTGGCAGGCTCCCTTGTGTTTGCAGGTAGGGTAGAACCTCAGACCCATCACAGTCCTTGACACGAAGAAATCACATGGGTCTCAGGAGCGCTGGTGGTAAAGCCAATCAGAGCAGTCACGTGGGCAGCCCAGCTGTCTGGGAAGCAGTGGGACCCTTCCCTATCCTCTCGTGGCCGAGCCCGGCATTTGTCCATGCCTGTGGCACAGTGGACATGGCAATAGTTAGGCCTGACCCTGCGTGACAGCACACCCCACGAGGGCACATCCACACACAGCTCAGTTACAAGCACTCCTTGACTGCCGCATTTGGTGGGTCAGGTTCTCATGGCAACAGGTGGCCTATGTTCTGTAGCCATGGCTCTGAGCATTGTAACTGGCGTTATTGTATCATCAGGCTAATAGGCATCCAAAAGGCGTCAACTTTTCTTATTGTTTTTCACTGCAATGTGAGTTGGCCTGACGTTTCTGGGAAACAAGAAAGGGCTAGATGATACAGTAATAAAACTAATAATACTCGGACTTTCCTGGTGGTCCAGGGATTAAGAATCCACCTGCCAATGCAGGGGACATGGATTTGACCCCTGTTCCAGGAAGATCCAGGGCTTCCCAGTGGCGCTAGTGGTAAAAGAACCTGCCTGCCAATGCAGGAGAAGTAAGAGACGTGGGATCGATCCCTGGGTCGGGAAGATCCTCTGGAAGAGGGCATGGCAACCCACTCCAGTATTCTTGCCTGGAGAATCCCGTGGACAGAGGAGCCTGGCAGGCTACAGTTCAAGGGGTTGCACAGAGTCAGACACGACTGAAGTGACTTAGCACACACCCACACCAGGAAGATCCCACATGCTACGGGGCAACTAAGCTTGTGTATCACAACTACTGAGCCCAAGCTCTAGAGCCTGTGCTCCACAACAAGAGAAACCCCTGCAGTGAGAAGTCCAAGCACCACAAGAAAGAGTAGCTCCAGCTCACTTCAACTAACAAAAATCCAAGTGCAGCAATGAAGACCCAGTGCAGCAAAAAAGAAAGAAATAATAAATAAATAAATATGTAAATATATATATAATTTAATTGAGTTAAGATGAATGAAATAGCCTAATAAAAATAATAATACTCAACTTTTGGTGTATTTTTTTTTCAAACACAACAGAAACTTTATTTCCACAATCCATGTGAAATTTCTGAACCTGTGCCCATGAGGCAAGACAAGTCCTTTTCTCTCAGGCTTGTTAACTGACATGTAAATAAACACAAATGCAAGTCCAGCTTACACACTGTTGACAAGTAACTCCTAGTCCCTGTTTTAGTATCATCATCACAGGGGATGCTCAAAGGGCAGTCAGTGTCAGCAGCCCCTCAGAGGAACTTTCGGTGTATTTTATCTTGGGGCCAGGCACTGCACTAAGAGCTTGAATTACCCACTCCTTTAAGCTTCAGGACAGCGCTGTGAGTTGTGTCCTATCATCATCCCCAGAGTGCAAATGGAGAAGCTGAAGCCTAGACTGGTTAAGAGATTTTGCCACAGTCACCCTGCTGGGAGGGGGCAGGGCTGGGCCTCCACCCAGGCCTTGCAAGTCTACGGTCAGATTCTCACCAGTGGACTTTTCCTGGGTTCGGAAGGTGGAGACAAGGGGTGGGGATGAAGATCCTCTGGCTGATCAAGCATGAAGACTGGTTCATTTCATTTTCCAGTCCCATCGCTCATGCTCTTCATCACCATGGGGACACATCAGAGGGACTCAGGGACAGCCACTCCACATCACTTGGAGAGAGATCCTTCAGGGCAGAACTGTCCCCTCCAGGCCTCTGAAATTTCCAACCATCACCTTTAGAACCTACCACCCCTAGAGCCGTTTCTTTCTTTAGAGCCTAGAAGCTTCCCAAAGACATTCACAACTCAGAGAGGTGTCACAGAGCCTGACACACAGTCAGCTCTCTTTCAAAGGTCTTCTCCCCGTCCTCCCAGGCAGCCCATTTTGGACTCCAGTATGTGTGCTCAGCTGCTCAGTCATGTCCAACTCTTTGCGACCCCATGGACTGCAGCCCAGAGGCTCCTCTGTCCATGGGATTTTCCCAGCAAGCCTATTTTGGACCCCAGGCCCAGATAATAATGAAAAAAGTTAACATAGGGACTTCCCTGGTGGTCCAGTGGTTGAAACTCCACGTTCCCAATGCAGGGGGTCCAGGTTGGATTCTTAGTCAGGGAACTAGATCCCATATGCTGCAACTAAGAGTTTTCATGCCAAAAATAAAAAAGATCCCACGTGCCGCAACTAAGACCTAGCGCAGCCAAATTTTAAAAATGAATATCTTTTTAAAAAGATAGAAAGAAAAGAAAAAAGAGGTAACCTATACTGAGGACTTACGTGTGGCCAGCATCCACCAAGGGTTTCGTGAATGTCAGCTGCTTTACTTCCTTGTCTGAAAATGATGAAGGAGGCATGGAAAAGATGAAGAATTTTCCCAATGCTCACAGCAGGTATTCCAGAAAACTACCACTGTGTTATGCTGCCTCCTGAAGCCTAACTTCCGTTACACAGGCTGGGGCCACCCCGTCCAGCCAATGCCCCTAAGGAAGCATCAGGAACTCTAGGGTTGAGTCCTGGCATGTCCGACTCTGTGACTCTGGACTGCAGCCCATCAGGCTGCACTGTCCATGGGATTCTCCAGGGAAGAATACTGGAGTGGGTTGCCATACCCTCCTCCAGGGGATCTTCCCGACCCAGGGTTCAAACCCACATCTCTTGTGTCTCCTGCATTGGCAGGTGGGTTCTTTACCACTAGTGCCATCTGGGAAGACCCAGTAACGTAACCGTAGCCAAGTCCCTGCCGTCTCTGGGCCTCAAGAACCCCTCTGCACAAAGGTGCCCTTCCCTGATGTTGAGACAGACAGACCATTCCTCGGGCTGCCATCCCGGGACTCTTCCTTGCCCGGTTCCAGCAAAGCCCCGTATTGCCCTCAGGGCCCCTGCCCTCCTATTTTTAAACTATCTGTGGGACTCCTCTCCTTCCTCCTCCCAGGAACACCACGTGGGTTTTGGATCAGGCCAGCCTACATTCAATCCCCACATCTTACTCACCAGACGAATCGAGTCTAATTGTTTCATCTTTTACAGCCTCATTGTCTCAGTCCATTCAATCAGTCAACAAACTTCAGTGCCCTCTGAGTGCCAGGTCACGGGCTAAGATCTGGAGGCGAGGTTGTGCTTCCTGGGAGGGCGGTGAGATGGACAATAAGTAATCAAACCCATAGAGAAGAATGCTTCAGGCTGTGACGAGGACCAGCAGGAGATAAACAGGGGATGTGACTCAAAGGGCTGGGGGTAGCTGTTTTAGAGAAATGCATCCTGGAGGCAGGAACTAGAGACATGAAGGACTAGGCCCACGGGGAGGCACAGAGGACCTTGCAGGCCAGGTGAGCAGAGGGAAGCTGAGGTTTTATAAGCTGAGAAGGAGCATGGTTGGAATTAGTTGTTTTTTTTTTTTTTTTTTTCGGTCACACCTTGCATTGTGTAGGATGTTAGTTCCCTGACCAGGGATTAAACCCGACCTACTGTAGTGGAAGTGCAGAGTCTTCACCAGTGGACTGCCAGGGAAGCCCACTGAAAATCAGGTGTGTTTTTTTTGGCTGTGCTGTGTCTTCACTGCAGCTAGCGGGCTTCCCACTGCAGTGGCTTCTCTTGTTGTGGAGCAGGGCTTTAACTGCGTGGGCTTTAGTAGTTGTGGCTCCTGGGCTCCAGAGCACAGGCTCAATAACTGTGGCCCACTGGCTTAGCTGCTCAGTGGCACCTGGACTCTTGCCAGGCCACGGATTGAACCTGTGTCCCCTGCATTGGCAAGCAGGTGGATCCTTTTTTTTTTTTTCCAGTCTGGATAAGCTAGGAAGCCCACCAGACTCCTCTGCCCATGGGATTTTTTTCAGGTAAGAATACTACAGTGCGGGCAGGTGGATTCTTAACCACTGGATCAGCAGGGAAGTCCTGGAATCAGGTTTTAAAAGGTGAGTGGTGTACCAGATGGAGGAGGAATGGGCAGGAACGGTGGTGTGGAGATCCATTAGGTGGCCGAAGTGATCTGGACTGAGCACAGAGGTCATGGTCTCCTTGGACTTACAGAAGAACTTCCATCTAGGAGGTATGCTGGTTGGTTCTAGGAAGCTGGGGTGCCTGGGTGTGGTGACACAGGAGATGCAGAGAGAAAAGGCGGACAAGCTACAGACACTACCTGGTTGGACCATTGCAGTGAGCCCTGCAGATCCACTCTTCGTCTGCGTCCGCCAGGCCTCATGCCCCAAGGCCAACCCTGCCTGCTCTGTGGCCTCCCCAGCCCCGCTGCCTGCAGGCTTCCTTTGGGGTTCAGCCCCTGGGAGGCTGGGCTGGACAGGAGGAATATGATTTCCAGAGCTCCCTCCCTGCTGGCTGCAGGAAGACAGGTACAGCCAGTGTCCATGGAAGGCCGAGGCTCCCAAGGGCAGGCTCCCCGCCCGCCCCCCCCCGCCCCTGCCACCTCTCTTCAGCTCCAGATTCTGCGGCTCCAGGCTTCAATTAATGTTCATCACCCACGTGAGGGTGTCCATCGCTTCTGGCTGGGCCCCTGATGAGCTTAAGTGAAAGTGAAAGTCGCTCAGTTGTGTCCGACTCTTTGTGACCCCATGGACTATACAGTCCATGGAATTCTCCAGGCCAGAATACTGTAGTGGATAGCCTTTCCCTTCTCCAGGGGATCTTCCCAACCCAGGAATCGAACCAGGGTCTCCTGCATTGCAGGCAGATTCTTTACCAACTGAGCCATCAGGGAAGCCCTGATGAGCTTAAGGAGCCTGGTAATGACAGTAAGTGAATGTATGGAGCACTCACTGCGTGCCAAGCACGGGGCTGGGTGCTGGCCCTCATGGCTCCCAGTCACTCAGGCCCTCAGCGGTCCCTGAACAGAGGCTGCCTTACCTCCATCCTTCTGTCAGCAGCATTAGCCACCCTTGGCCATGCTCTCCTCCCAAAACACTTGCTTCTCTGGGCTCTCTGACATCATACTCCCGGTCTTCTTCCCTCAGCTTCCTCCAGCTGCTCCTTCTGAGTCACTTCAGACTC
Organism: Cervus elaphus; assembly: GCF_910594005.1. NCBI lineage: Eukaryota > Metazoa > Chordata > Mammalia > Artiodactyla > Cervidae > Cervus > Cervus elaphus. The sequence continues at coordinate 7,186,992 of NC_057816.1, forward strand.
TGCCTGCTCCCTCTGACCTGGGTGGTGACCTCCCTGGTTCTCCCTGACCCTCTCCTCCCCAGCAGAGGCCCTCCTTTCCCGGGGCTGTAAATGACTGTGTGTGCTGAGGACACCGAGCCCACGTCTCCAGGGCAGGCATCCTGGCTGAGCTGCACATATCTGGATTGAGACGTCTCTACTTGGATGACACAAGCATCTCAAACGCTCAGTCATGTCCAACTCTTTGCGAGCCCATGGACTGTAGCCTACCAGGCTCCTCCATCCATAGGATTTTCCAGGCAAGAATACTGGAACGGGTTGCCATTTCCTTCTCCAGGGGATCTTCCCGACCCAGGGATCGAACCCCGGTCTCCCGCATTGTAGGCAGATGCTTTACCGTCTGAGCCACCAGGGAGGCTCTATCTCAAACTCAGCAAGTTGCAAACAAAACCCACACTCCTTTGGGGGTCTCTCTCTCCCCGGCCACCTTCCTCACCCACCTGGGGGGCTCAGGCAGACACCTGGGAAGCATTCACACTACCTGCCTCTCCGGTACCCTCCACTTCACCTAGTCTCTAGATTCCACCCCCAAACACATCTCTACCGCGTCCAGGTTGTATTGTCTGTCCTGGGAAGATGGCAAGAACACCCTTCTTACTCTGATACAGTTCCACTGCGATGAAAATAAAACTCAGACTCCTCACTGCGGCCTCCCGCCTCCGCCTCCGGATGCTCTCTCTCTCTGCCTCCCCACCCTGTTGCTCCGTTGGCCCTGTCTCAGCTCCTGGAAGAAATGAATCTCTTTCCTACCCCCTGCCCCTGCATGACAGTGTCAACTGTCCCCTCCGCGATTCCCCTCAATCCCTCAGGCCTCCTACAGCCTTCCCCCCACGCAGGGCAGACCGCACACCCGTTAACTCCTGCTCCTCCTCCAGCTCTTGGTTTAAAAGTCCCTTTGTCAGAAGGGCTTCCTGGACCTCAGGTCTCACCACTGCTCTTGTTCCCAGCTCCTTCCTCTTCTCTGTCTTAGCACCAACCTCTGGCACAGCCTCAGTCAGGTGTGAATTGATCTGTTGCGTTTCTGTCTCCTCCAGGACAGAAGCTCCAGGAAAGCAGCAATTGGTTCTATCTGTTAACAGGTGCATGTTGGGGACTTCCCTGGTCCAGTGGTTAAGACTCCATGCTCCCCATGTGTGGGTCCTGAGTTTGATCCCTGGTCAGGGAACTAGACTCCACATGCCGCAACTAAAATTTCGCATGCTGCAAGTAGAACCCAGCGAAGCCTAATTAATTAATTAATTTTATAAAAAGAGCACGCAAGAGGTTCCTAGTTTGTTGAATGACTAGATCTCCATTTCACAGGTGAGAAAACTGAGGCTCAGTGAGATGAGGACTCTAACCCTGGTCTGCTTGTAATGTGTTCCAAGGTGAGTCACACCCTGCTGTGGTGGAGGAGGGTCAGGTTCAGATGAGTATGAGGGAAAAATGATTGGAAAATGCTTAGCCCTATGCCTGGCAGGTGGTGAGCATCAGTACCGCTCCGGCCTCAGTGTGAGACCAGAGACCCCCTCCAGGGAGTGTGGGGGCGGTCCGTACTTACACACCCTCCTCTCTCTCCTGGGGACACGGGACTGCCCCCATCTTACTCCTCCAACACCTCTCTATCTGAACAGGACCTGAGCCCACTGAGCAATTTGGGCAGGGGTCCACTAAAAAGTCTCCCTCAGTCACCCCAAATAAGCCCACCCTCAAAGTCAAAGCCATGAGTCCCTTACACAGCTGTATCTCGTCATGTACCTGAACGCCCTTTCCCTCAGACTGCAACCCCTGTTCCCCTCGGAGAGAGGGTGTCACCCTGTCTTGGCTGTGACCTGCTCCGGAGGTACCCTGGTCACACTCACCCCCTGCTGAGTTCTGTGGGTCAGAGACTGAATCCGGGGGTCTTCCCTGGCCAGGCCCCCGGTGATATGGCCTGGGCACCAGGCCACTGCAGCCCTCGAGGGCCTCCCTTCCAGACCATTGGGCAGGCCTGGCTCCTCTCCAGCCTTGACCCAACTCAGGGCCCTTCCCCAGTCCCTGCCAGCCCCTGCCCTGGGGCCCTCAGGCATCACCCCCCTCCTCCCGGCTGTTAGCCTGGGAAGGGGGCCAGGCCCTGAGCTCAGACCTTGGCGATTCCAGAGTGTCTGAGGCCCAGAGCCAGCCCAGCCAGCCCGGCCAGACAAGGCAAAGGGGCGGGGGCAGGGTGGGCACCGGGAAGCCATTTACTGGGGGTTGGCAGGCAAGTTGGATTTCAAACTTTGCTCTGTCTACTCTTCTTCAGGGCCCCATGAACTTCTTCCTGGGACCCCACTGAGGCCCTGGTGAAGGGGTACCCCCTCCTTGAGTCTTAGTGGGCAGGGGTGGACCGGTACTCATGAGAAGTGACTGAGGGGTGGTGAGACCCCGCATGTGCAAGGGAGGCTGGGCCAGGGCTGGGAGCCCTGGGTTCCAGCACCACCTGGCCTCCCACCAGCCGCGCGACCCCCGGGCCCGGCCCATCTTCCTCCCCCAGCCTCGGTTTCCCACTTGGATGCTGCGGGGCGGAGGTGGGCGCGGGCCTCCCGGCCCCGCCCGGAGGAATCCGGCGGGGCGGCCAGCGGTCCCAGGTGAGGGCTAGCTGGAGCGGGCCCAGCGCGGCGGCGGCGGGTTCCGGCGGGCCGGGCATCTGGGGCGGGGACCGCCCCCCCCCCCCCCCCCAGCCTCCACCCGCCCGCACACCCTCGCTCCCCCAGGCGGCAGCGACGACGCTTTAAACAGAAAAAAAACTGTCTCCCTGGCCCGGGGCCAGCGTCCCAGCCCCCCTCGCCGCCGCCGCGCCGCGCTCCAGCCAGGGAAAACAACTGCTCACTTCTCCCTGCGTCCGCCCCGCGCGCTCCCTGCTTCCCGGCGGCCGCGGGAGCCCAGCCCGGCCGGGGGAGGCGCGGAGCGGGCCGGCCGCCCGGCCTTCCTCTCCCCTCGCTCCTCCTCTCCGCCTCAACTTGCTCCGGCCTCCTCGCTCCGGCCTCACGTTGGGGCCTCCGCAGGCCCCCGGCCCGGGCTCGTGGCTGGGCTCCTTCCCGGGGTGGTGGAAGTTTCTGGGCTCCCCGCGGTCCAGCCTCCATCTCTCTGCCTCTCACTGGGCCCGCGCCCGCGCCTGCAGTCCCCTCCCCGCGCGCTTCCTCCCATCCTGTCCCTCGCTGCCCTCTCTGAGCCTCTCCCGGGGCTCCCGGCTTGCTTATCCCCCTCGGGCGTCGGGACCATCGCCCCCGCCCGGGCGCGCCCCCCGGGTCCTGCGGCCCCGGATGCCCGGGCCCCGTGGGGCTGCTGGCGGCCTGGCCCCTGAGATGCGCGGGGCGGGGGCGGCGGGGCTGCTGGCGCTGCTGCTGCTGCTGCTGGGCCCGGACGGCGGGGCCGAGGGGGGGCCGGCAGGCGAGAGGGGCGCTGGCGGGGGCGGGGCGCTGGCCCGCGAGCGCTTCAAGGTGGTCTTTGCGCCGGTGATCTGCAAGCGGACCTGTCTCAAGGGCCAGTGTCGGGACAGTTGTCAGAAGGGCTCCAACATGACGCTCATCGGAGAGAACGGCCACAGCACCGACACGCTCACGGGCTCCGGCTTCCGCGTGGGTGAGGGCCGGGGGCGCGGGCGGGGGGCGCGGGGAAGGCCAGCTCCGGGAGCCCACGCAGGAGACATGGCTGCAGAGGCCTTGTGACCCTGGCGACCGTGGGTTCAGAGAGCCCAGCCGGAGGGCCGCCGGCCCCAGAGGCTTCAGGGGGCTTGAGAGGCTGGAGTGCTGGGGCCGGAGTGGGGAGGGCTGCGTGGAAGCCTGAACTTCACAGCTTCGGGTTGGGGTTGAGGCCTAAGGTGTGGGGTCATGCTGGCGCCCTGGACGGCACAGGCTTCTAGGAAAGTGCTGGGTTCTGAGAGGGAGTCGAGGTCGACAGGCAGGGGCTTTTGCGGGGATGCAAGCTGATGCAGGTCTCAGAGAAGGGTTAAGTATTCCCCCTAGAAACAGACTCTCTGGAAGAAACAGGAAAAGTCTTTAAAAAATGTCTCAAGTAGGGCCTGCCAGCGGTAGACACCTGCATTCCCTGGGAGGAGGAGCCAGGCTCAGGCTGGGAGTGAGGGAATTAGTTACTGGCGAGGTCTTAGAGGGGAGGGGCGTTGAGGCCTAACAAGTGGGGAGCAGGCCTGGCGGCAGGGGCTGGCTTGGGTCCTCGGTCTCTCCTTTTCCTGATGCCCCATCTGTGCTTCCCCCAGAAGCTCTGAACAGTTCCGCCTCAGAGTCTCCCCTCAACCCCCCAACCCCTGAAAACTCCCCCATTATACCTGGAGCCCACCCCTCTCCCAACATCGCTCTTCAAAGGGCCAGGCCTGTGGCTCAGCGCTCCTCCTCCAGGGCCCTGTGGGCCAGGCTGGGGGAGGTGTCCCAGCAGTAATTACCCTCCCGGACAGGGTAATTAGGCCAGGCCCAGGATGGCACCAGCCAAACAGCCCCTCTTACACACTCCGATACTCACATAGCCACTACAGATCTGAGGCACCCCACAGATGCGGTTCACAGTTCTCATAAGATGTGTGTGTGGGTCTGTGTGTGCACGCGTGCTTGCACATGCATACATGCAGGGGTATGCCCGGGCTTTGGGCTGGCACACGGGGCTCAGCACAGGTTTCTTTGTGTTATCTTGGGTGCATGTCTGCAGTGACTATGGGAGTGTTTATGTAAGCCTGTGTTGGTGTCAGAATCAGTCTGTGCATGTGTGTGTGTGATGAGATGACTATGCATGTGAGTGTCCCTGGGCCCAGCCTCCCAAGCCCCCTGGCCATCCTGCCCAGGCTGCTGTCTCCATCTGTGCTGCCCACATCCCTCAGGCTCGGTGCCCAGGCCACAGTGGGCGGGTGTCACTGGGAGGTCACCCTCACCGCTGTGGGTGACTCACTGGGAGGCAGGAAGGAGAGGATCCTGCCTCCCCTAGCCCAGGACACACCCCTTCTGCCCTGAGAGTCTGGCCCCCAGAGGCCGGGCAGGATGGGCTGGGCTGGGCTGGGCTGCTCGTAGCCAGGCCCCGGTGACCTTGCATGTGGGCCGTCCCTCCAAGGCCCTCCAGGTGTCCAGGGGGCAGCACCCCCACCTCCCCATCCTGGGAAGTGAGGGCAGTCCTGGGGGAGGGGCCGGAGAGGGGCTGGGCTTGGTGCAGAGCGCAGGTCCCCAAGGCTGGATTTCAGATGTGAGTGTGTGACAGACAGACAGACATCCCATCAGCTCCCTGATTCACTCCTTCATTCATTCCCCCAGCACCTCCTCTGGCACTCAGCTGAGGCAGAGGGCGGGTGGGATGTGAGGAAAGGCTCTCCTCCTGGGGGAGGGGCTGGAAGGATATGATGTGAATATGCACAGATGGGGACTAGGCTCTGAGTGGGCAGAAATGGCATGGGTCAAGGCAGGGAAGCAGAAGACGTGGCATGCTTGTAGGAAACAGGAGATGAGTCCTGGAGCGTAGGATGCATATGGAAAGAGCAGACGGGATGGGCCGAAAGAAGGTTCCTTCTGGGCCATGGAGAGCAGGCAGGGAAGCTAGCTGGGAGCAGGGCTGTGGCTGTGCCGGAACTTTGCCTGAGGCAAGTTTTCTCTGGGGGTGCTTGGGATGTGGACAGGCAGGGGAGGGGCAGGGGGCATGGGGAGGAGGGAAGATGGATTATGAGACATTACAGAGGCCGGAACTGGAGCCTCAGAGCTCAGTTATGAATGACTGGGCAGGCAGGGATCCCAGTGGTGGTTCAAGGCCAAGAAGAGGTGGGGAGGCAGAATGCTGATTTCTGACAGGGTCCCCTGGGTGGAGTTGCTTAAGAGAGGTCCCAGGGAGGCACAGCTCAAGTTGGCAGCAGTGAGGTGCGGGCCCTGGGATGGCTGAACAGAGGAAGGGAGAGCCCAGAGAGGGCTGAGTCAGGGAAAGGATTGAGGGGCAAGGGGAAGGAAGCACCAGATAGAGACTGAATGTCCAGGAAAGGCCCAAGGGGAGGGAAAGGCTAGTCCACCACCATCATCATCAGCTGCTACTGCTTATTAAACGCCCTCTGTGTACTAGGCAGTGTGCAGAGTTTTGGACAGGCCTTGCTTCATTTAATAGATGGGACTGCCCTACAGAGGAGGACACTGAGGCCTGGGAGGCCTCTGAAGTGACAGACCACTGAAGTCTGTCACTCAGGGTCACGCAGCTGGCACAGGGTCTCCTAGCTAGGATGTAAGTTCAAGATGCCAGTGGCCCCTAGGGTATAAGGATGTTGGGGGACCTAGAGGGTAGCGTGTGTGTGTGTTTGATGTGTTACTAAGGCCAGCTTCCCAGGGAGAACAGAACCAGTGGGTGGCTTGGAAGTAGGGAGGAGGGAGGGAAGAGACAGGATGTGGGTGAGAGACTGGGTCTGGATGCTGGCCACAGGGGTCTGCCTGGGCCCTGACCCACCTCTCCTCCCCAGTGGTGTGCCCCCTGCCCTGTATGAACGGCGGCCAGTGTTCCTCGCGAAACCAGTGCCTGTGTCCCCCGGACTTCACGGGTCGCTTCTGCCAGGTGCCGGCTGGAGGAGCTGGCGGAGGCGCTGGCGGCTCAGGCCCCGGGCTTGGCCGGGCCGGGGCCCTGTCCACGGGCGCGCTGCCGCCCCTGGCTCCAGAGGGCGAGTCTGTGGCCAGCAAGCACGCCATGTACGCGGTCCAGGTGATCGCCGATCCGCCAGGGCCCGGGGAGGGGCCCCCTGCCCAGCATGCGACCTTCCTGGTGCCCCTCGGGCCAGGACAGATCTCAGCGGAAGGTACCAGGCAATGGGCATACCCCGGGAGGCCGAGGTGGGCGGGCACTGGAGTGGGTGGGCAGGACCCGGGCGGGGGCCAGCCCTGGAGGAGCTCCTCGCCACCACCTGCCACCAGGCGCTGCGGGGCAGCCCTGAAGCCGCCGTGCCCCGCCCCCCAGTGCAGGCCCCGCCCCCCGTGGTGAACGTGCGCGTCCACCACCCGCCCGAGGCCTCAGTCCAAGTGCACCGCATCGAAGGGCCCAACGCCGAGGGCCCTGCCCCCTCCCAGCACCTGCTGCCGCACCCCAAGCCCCCTCATCCCCGGCCACCCACCCAGAAGCCCCTGGGCCGCTGCTTCCAGGACACGCTGCCCAAGCAGCCCGTGAGTGAACCCACAGACGCTGCTCAGGGCCGCCCTGTTCCAGTCCACCGGGTTTGCTCAAAACTGGGTGGGTCCTGCAGGTTGAGTCGGGGGAGGAGGAAAAGGGGCCGAGGAGGGAGGCCAGGTGGGGGCTGGGCAGCCTGTGACCCCTGTCCACGCTCCTCTCCCTAGTGTGGCAGCAACCCCCTCCCGGGCCTCACCAAGCAGGAAGACTGCTGTGGGAGCATCGGCACCGCTTGGGGCCAGAGCAAGTGCCACAAGTGCCCCCAGCTGCAGTGTGAGTGCCCTGGCTCGGTGAGATCTCTGCCCCTCCCCACGGGGCACACCCTCCCCCAGCCCCTCCCAGCCCCGCAGCCTGAGCCTCTCACTTCCCACCCGGTTCCCCGAAGTACCCCACTCCCCTCCTCAGTGCCGTCCCTTCCCTCTCTGCAGCCCCCGAGTCCTCTCCTGCCATGCTGTCCTCTCTCCACAGACACAGGGGTGCAGAAGCCAGGGCCTGTTCGTGGGGAGGTGGGCGCTGACTGTCCCCAGGGCTACAAGAGGCTCAACAGCACGCACTGCCAGGGTACGGGCCAGTTGTCACTTGGAGGGGGGGGCGGGTAGAACCATGAGGTTTCTGGAGCAGGTCGCTGTCACCCAGCCTGGAGGGCCCAAACTCTCACTTGTTACCGCAGACATCAACGAGTGCGCGATGCCAGGCATGTGTCGCCATGGCGACTGCCTCAACAACCCTGGCTCCTATCGCTGTGTCTGCCCACCTGGCCATAGCTTGGGCCCCTCCCGCACACAATGCATTGGTGAGACTCGGGGGTCCTTGGAGGTCATGAAGCACGGGTGGGAGGGTAAGGCTCCAAACAGAGGTCACAGAGGTCAGAGTGGGGTCAACAGTTGACTGCTGGAGGAGGAGCAAGATCTAGAGCAGATGGGGTCAGGGATCAGTGGCTTCAAGGAATTGCATGAGATCTGGAATAACAGGTCACATAGCGTCATGGGTTATGAGGAGGCAGAGTCATATGAGACCAGGGGCTTGATGAGTGGGAGGGATAAAGTCTAGAACAGCTAGAATCAGGGATCAATGGGTTCAGTGGTCACAGAAGTTTCAAGTATTACATGAGATCAGAATAATACAGGTTTCAGGGATCAAATGAATTCAGGGTCATGTGGGGTCAGGGACCACACGAGAATCAAGGCCTCCTGTGCCAGAGAGGTGAGGTCTGGAGCAGCTGGGAAGAGGGACGTGGGCAGCATTCAGGCCCAGATGTCCATGCCCATCACTGGCCACTGCAGCGGACAAGCCGGAGGAGAAGAGCCTGTGTTTCCGCCTGGTGAGCCCTGAACACCAGTGCCAGCACCCCCTGACCACACGTCTCACCCGCCAACTCTGCTGCTGCAGCGTCGGCAAGGCCTGGGGTGCCAGGTGCCAGCGCTGCCCAGCTGATGGCACTGGTGAGCCAGGGGCCTTTGGGGCCGGGGGGCTGTCTGTGAGCCTGCCTCTCCAGGAAGGGCTCACTTGCCTGCCCCTTGCTCTGGCCACAGCTGCCTTCAAGGAGATCTGCCCAGCTGGGAAGGGGTACCACATCCTCACCTCCCACCAGACGCTCACCATTCAGGGCGAAAGTGACTTTTCCCTTTTCCTGCACCCCGATGGGCCACCCAAGCCCCAGCAGCTGCCCGAGAGCCCCAGCCGGGCACCACCACCTGAGGACACAGAGGAAGAAAGAGGTCTGGCCCGATCCCTCCTGTTTCCTGACAGTTGCAGAACCCCTAGGTCTGACACCTTGACCCTTGACCCACAGTTAGGACCTGAGTCTAACCTCTAACTCCTAATCCCAGACTAGCATTGACCCCTGGAACTGACACTCTGACCCCTAACCAGTGTTGTAACTAAGCCCAGGATGTCACCCCTGATCCATGGGATTTGATCATTTATTGCCCTCCAGGTTCAATCCTCTGAAACCAGGACACCTTTGATTTCCAGATCAGGGCACTAATGCAGCTCAAATGCTGCCTCTAGATCTGACCCTCTGACCCCTGATCCAGGGATTTGACCCTTGCTATAACCTCCCAAGCTGAGGACCTTGTCCAGCCATCGCTTCACTGACTTGTGATGAAAACATCCCCAGACATCAGGATCTAACCCTTGATGCTTGGCCCAGAGACATGGTCGTTGAACTCTTAGGGACTCTGACCACACATGCCCAACTGCCAATCCCAGACTTGACTCCCTTCTCCCAGCCCAACACTTAATGCCCCGTCTTCTTCCCTTGTAGGGGTGAGCACAGACTCAGTGAGTATGAGAACCCAGGTGGGAGGGGCAGGGAGGCCAAGGAGACACAGAGGGTTCATGCTGCTGTCGCCCGCAGCCAGTGATTGAAGAGCAGTCAGCGCAGCAGAGCCACCCGACTGTCACCATATCTCCTGCCCGGCCTTACCCGGGTGAGCTGGGCTCTGTAGGCACCAGTCCTCAAGGACTGTCACTGCCGGGGAAGTTCACAGCTTAGGCACCAGGGGGCGGTGCAGCTGGGTGTGAAGTTGCCGGCTCGGTGACCTGCGGGGAGAGGGGCGGCTCTCTCAGCCTCCTCACCCGCTAATGGTCGTCTGCTGCTGCCCGCAGAGCTGATCTCCTGGCCCCCGCCGCCCCAGTTCCTGCCCGACTTGCCCCCGTCCCGCAGTGCGGTGGAAATCGCCCCTACTCAAGTCACAGGTAAGACCCGCCCACCTAGGTCACGCCCCAGGTAAGCCACGCCCCCAACTTAGGGTTTCTCCTCTTTCACCCCTTCAGCTCGACCCTGGGCTGGGGGCTGGGGAAGCCTCGGGGTGCAGCACTCTGAGACGCCACTCTGCCCTCAACTGATCCGAGTGGTGGTGGTCAGGCCAGTCTGAAGGCATTTACAGTCAATATTTATGGAGCACCTACTGTGTGCAGGCACTGTTTAAGTGCTGGGGACATAATAGTAAACAAAACAGACAAAAATTCCCGGTCCTTGTGGAGTAGACAGACAGCAAACAGATCAATGAGTCCAAATCTAGTGTGTCTCATAAAGTGAAAGTGAAGTCGCTCAGTCGTGTCTGACTCTTTGGCCCCATGGACTGTAGCCTACCAAGCTCCTCCCTCCATGGGATTCTCCAGGGAAGAGTACTGGAGTGGGTTGCCATTTCCTTCTTCTGGGGATCTTCCCAACCCAGGGATTGAACCCGGGTCTCCCGCATTCCAGTCAGACACTTTAACCTCTGAGCCACAGTATGTCTCATAAGGGTTATGCAAAAGTAAATCAAAGAAGGAAGGAAGTCTGGGTATTGTGATCATGTGTAGAATGGCGATGAGAGAAGGCTTTCTGAACAGAGCTTTTAAGAGTGTTAGAAATTAACGATGAAATATGGGAAAGAAATGGGCTAGCAGGTTGGGGAAAAGGACATTCCGGTCTGGGCAGAGGTTTGGGCAAAGGCATGGAAACATGAAACCTTGGTTTCATGGAGAAGAGAGACACCACACACAGATCAGTGTTTCTGAACTAGGAGAGGGCCAGCTCAGGGAGCTTTAAGAGGCTTGGATTTGATCCCAAAGGCTGTGGGAAGTGTCTGCATGGTTTGGGGCATCATAATAATTGCTAGCTATGGCTGAACAGTTGCCCTGGGCCAGGCACTGACTGGAGAGTTTTACATACTAAATACCATTTACTTTCCTTGTACTCTGTGAAGTGGGCACGGTTAGCCTCACTTTCCAGATGAGAAAACTGAGGCTAAGAGAGGTTCAGTAGCTCATCCCAGGTCACACAGTTGAGCCGGATTCAAGCCCATGGCTGTTTGGACTCCAGCTGCAAGGAAGCCACCAACCCAATTGAAAACTGGAGCCTAGATAAGCTCCTGGTGGAAGGTGGCAGCCCAGGAAATCTGCCCAGGCTGGGATAACCCAGTGACAGCCTGGGGGCTGTGGGAATGTGGAGAAAGAGGCACTTGGGGAGACTTATCAGAGGACGGGGTGTTAAGGAGCCTAGGGAGAGGCACTCTAAGCAGAGAGAACAGCCTGCAAGAGCCCACTGGCCAGGTGTGTTTGGGAGGGAGTGGGGTTCAACCTGAGGCCAGGGCTGCCTGTGGCTTCCTGGGGCAGGGCTCAGGGGAAGGGCCCCTAGGAGAAAGAGGTGGGAGGCAGGGAGTACTGTGAATCCTAGGAAAGAAGGTAAGGAGGCTTCCTGGGTCTGATCACCTGTGTCAGTCAGGGTTCCCAGGAAACCAGCTCCTGCCTGCCTTGGGAGGGGGAGAAAAACTTCTGGAATGGGGGTGGGGGGGGCAGGCAGGTCCCTAAGGCAAGGGGTGTTGGTTCGCTGGTCTAGAGGATATTGGTGTGACTGAGGCTGCAGGGTTTGAGATGTTGAGGTGACTGGAGTCAGAGTATAGTAAGTGAGGAGAGAAGTATGAAGGGTCCTGGACTGGGGAGATGGGGATGCCGGGGACCTGGGATCATGGTTTGGGGCTACTTGGGGTTGTGATGTCACGGTATTTGTGATGGAGGTGTAGGGAATCCTAGGATGAGAGGGTAATGGCTGTACAGAGATCTGAAATCAGTGCGACCAGGCTCAGGTATCGGCGTCGAAAGTGATGGGGTGTCCAGTTCTTCCCTGCGAACGTGGCAGAAAGCGAATGCTCCCTTCCTGCCCGCTCTGACCTGCCGCCCTTCCCCCGGGCGCCCCCCTCAGAGACGGACGAGTGCCGACTGAACCAGAACATCTGTGGCCACGGAGAGTGCGTCCCGGGGCCCTCGGACTATTCCTGCCATTGCAATCCCGGCTACCGGTCGCATCCGCAGCACCGCTACTGCGTGGGTGAGCGTGGCGAGGGGGTGGCGCGGGGGCGGCCCTGGCTCCGGACCGTCCTCTGACATCTCCCCACCCGCGCGCTCTTCTCAGACGTGAACGAGTGCGAGGCAGAGCCGTGCGGCGCCGGGCGGGGCATCTGCATGAACACCGGAGGTTCCTACAACTGCCATTGCAACCGCGGCTACCGCCTGCACGTCGGCGCCGGGGGGCGCTCGTGTGTGGGTGAGCACGGAGTGGCCGGGGGCGGGCCCGGGGCTCGGCGGACCCGGGGGGCTCTCCTCATTGCGTGTCATCCCCTCCGCCACTTTGCACTCCCCTCGCGCCCCCTTCCTCCCGCTTAGACCTGAACGAGTGCGCCAAGCCCCACCTGTGCGGCGACGGCGGCTTCTGCATCAACTTTCCGGGACACTACAAGTGCAACTGCTACCCCGGCTACCGGCTCAAAGCCTCCCGACCTCCCGTGTGCGAAGGTGGGGAAGACCCATCCGGACCGGCGCGGGTCCTCAGTGGTGCCTCGGCCTGGGGTGGGGGCGGAGGGCCTCACTCCCGTCTCTGCCCAGCCCTGGGCCTCTCGGAGGTTTCGGTCTGGAACCCAGAGGGCCCGCTTCCCCTGGTCGATCCGTGACAGAGGGAGGCCCTGCGGAGGCCCCTGAGCATCTGGCCGGCAACGTTGTCCCCAAACAAGTCTTCTTCCTCCCTCCTGCGCAGACATCGACGAGTGCCGAGACCCTAGCACCTGCCCGGATAGCAAATGCGAGAACAAACCTGGGAGCTTCAAGTGCATTGCCTGTCTGCCCGGCTACCGCAGCCAGGGGGGCGGGGCCTGCCGCGGTGCGCGCGGGGCTGGGGTCCGGGTGGGGGCTGGGCCCTTTGGGAGTTGCCCCGGTGATGGGGCTGGGCTATTGGCGTGGGAGTTCCAGAACCCGGCTTTCCCCGCGTAGGGGCGGGGGAACCCCCCCGCCCCCATCCTGGAAGGAGGGTCTCCCATCCCCTCACAGGACCTCGTCCAGTGGGGCCGGGTCCGAGGCAAGCCTTCTCCGCCGCAGATGTGAACGAGTGCGCCGAGGGCAACCCCTGCTCTCCAGGCTGGTGCGAGAACCTTCCGGGTTCCTTCCGCTGCACGTGCGCCCAAGGCTATGCGCCGGCGCCCGACGGCCGCAGTTGCCTGGGTGAGCTACGGCCCTCCCCGCCCTGCCTCCCGCCACCTACTCGAGAGTCGAGGTTGGGGACCGGGTCACCCCATCTGTTGGACGGGAGACAGTTAATTCACAGACACCTTCCCTTCACTGACCCACTCACTTTCTCCGCAACCTGGCGGAGGAGGGGGCCGCGGAATTTCTAGGTAGGAAGGATCTTAGGAGGCAAGGCTTGAAGCTGCGTTTACAAAGCACAGTTACTTGAATACGGAGTGGGAGAGATATAAAAGAAAGGGGGTGTCAGTAGTCCCCTCCCTCCCCTCCGACAATAATGTTTCTTATGCATCAGGAGATGGGCTGAGGGATGGGAGTCAGAGAAACTGGAGAACCGTAGACACCGACTGTAGAGCGCAGGACTGTCGGCCTCAGTGGAGTCTGGGTGTTTCTGGGAAACCTCAGTGGGACTGGGAGAAGGCGAGGCCTGAGTTGTCTTAAAGGATCAACAGGAGTTAGCCAAGCAAAGATAAGAGAGAGGGAAGAGCGTGCCAGGCTCTGTGAACACCAGCACAGAGTGTCTAGGGAAAGTAAGGTGTAAGTAGCGGGTGGGGTCGAGGCTGGCTGGTGAGGGGCAGGCCCCCACCGCCTGAAGAGCCCACTTAAGCCCTGCCCAGGGCTTCACCCTGAACTTCACCCTGAAGTTATTAGGAGGTACCTGAAGCATTTTAAGGGGAAGAATGACAACATTTGCTATTTGTTCTAGAAAGTTCCCTGATGCCCATTGTGGAGAGGGACTGGAGGTCTGGTGGAGACTCAGGACAGAGACAGTGGCAGATGTGATAATAGTGGCCTCAAAGATGGTCATGAGACTATGTGATATTAGAGAAATATTAAAACAAGTTATCTGGGCTTGTTAACTGGATGTCAAGGTGAAGGAGAGAGAAGTAAAGGGTCTCCAGGTTTCTAGTTTGGGTGACTCATTGGGTGCTGCTCACTGGGATAGGGTCCCTGGGGGTGAGGCGTGTTTGAGAAGGAAGACATTAAGTTTCACGTTGGACAGTTGAGTGTGTGGTCCCTGTGGGTCTCTCAGAGGGTGATGCCCACAGAAGGCAGGCGGTATAGATTGGAAGCCTTGGGCCAGACACACCCACTTGCGACTGTGGGCTGTGGAGCCTTGGGGTGCATATTAGGGGGAGCTGTGGAGCCTCCAGGTGCACATTAGAGGGCGCTGTGGAGCCCTGAGGTGCACACTAGGGGGCGCTGTGGAGCCCTGGGGTGCAGTCAAGGAGGTTGAGTCCCGTGAGGGGAGCATTGTGGACACTGCCAGGTCGGCAGAAGGCAGGGGATAGGAGCGGGAGATGGGGGAGCAGGGGTCATGGGGGGCCCAGGGAGCACTAGCTGAGAAGCTGGGGAGGGCAGGCATCGAGGGCAGAGGAGGATGCGCTAAATGCAGTAGAGAGGTCCTTGTAACTAAGAACTCACTGGGGAGACAAGAAGGCGGCCTTGGCAGGGTAGCTTCTGTGGCCTGAGGAGAGGCCAGAAGACGGAGGCAGCAGGTGAGGAAGAGTGAGTGGGGTGGAGGCTGTGGGCTGAGGAGAACGGCAAAGTTTGGACCTGCTGAAGGGCACGGGAGCTCCCTAGGCCTCCCTCGTGTCAAGGCCTGAGAGGAGGAGGAGAGGGCGGTGCGGCCACGCCGAGGATCTGGCCCAGCTGGAGGCCACCCGGAGTGGAGCGGCCGCTGGTGCTCCGCGTGGTGGCCGGCCTCAGCCCCACTCAGCACCCGGCACGCTGAGAAGCAGGCTAGGGCTCTGACTTTGCCAGAGCAGAGAGGAGGCAGGAGAGGTGTTCAGGGGCCCTTGGGGAGAGGAGGCGGAGGAGGGGACCGGAGACCAGCATCGGAGGCAGTGGAAAGGGAGCGGGCGTGGAGATGGCGGGGGAAGCTCCCAGCCGCTCGTACTGAGAGCGAGGGGCTGGCGTTGAAGTGGAGGTCGCGGACACTGAGGGAGGGAGGACTGTTGGATCGGAGGCTGGGCCTGGCTGGCCAGATGGATGTTGAAAACGCCCAGGATGGAGAGGAAAGGAGAGGGAAAGGGAGAAGCGCTAGGAAGGTGGGTGCTGATGGCAACAGAGAGGTGGGAGGCTGGTGTGGGGCTCAGGTATCCTTCAGGAAGTGCGTGGTTTGGAAGGAGTCTGGGGTGTGGGCGACTACCAGCTCCCACCAGAAAGGACTGCACAGAAGCGTGCCGCACAAGCGGAAGAAATTATTCCAGGAAAACAAAGATATAGGGGAGCTTACTTACAGAGGGGAGGGGAAGGGCGAGAGCAGCGGATGGGGAGGACTGTTTGGTGAGAATGGACAAGGCATGGGAGGCCTGAGCTCTTTGGAGCCAGAGATGGCCCAGGGTTCCTGCCCGCACCTGGCCTGGTCATTAGGGCACGGTGTGCCACACAGGGTCAGGGTGCTGAGGGGCCCATGCTTGTCCCCAGCTCCACCTGCCTCAGCTCTGGTGCTCCAGGACGTGGGCAGGAGTGGGAAGAGGGGAGCAGAGACCCAGGACCACCCCATCTTAGCCCTCTGATGGCCCCTGTGCCCCACAGACGTGGACGAGTGTGAGGCTGGGGACGTGTGCGACAATGGCATCTGTGCCAACACGCCAGGCTCCTTCCAGTGTCAGTGCCTCTCTGGCTACCATCTGTCAAGGGACCGGAGCCGCTGCGAGGGTGAGGGGAGGCCTCAAGCTGGGGGGCTGGCCTGTTCCTCCCTGCCCCAGACCTTCACTGCACAGGCCCCAACCCCAGGGGCTACCTGTGAACAAGGCTACCACTCCCATGGCCAGCCCCCATCCAGATCCAAGATGGGCCATGGTGGGTGGGCCTTAGCCAGGGCTCTTCGGAAACCTTGGCAGCCTTAGGTCGTGTGAGTGGGCTTTATCCCTGAGATTCTCCACCCCTTTGATTCTCTACAGACATCAATGAGTGTGACTTCCCTGCAGCCTGCATTGGGGGTGATTGCATCAACACCAATGGCTCCTATCGATGTCTCTGTCCCCAGGGGCATCGGCTGGTAGGCGGCCGGAAATGCCAAGGTATGGGGGGATTGGCTGAGAACTCCCAAGGAGCAATGGCAGTAAGCAGTCATCTCCTAGACACAGTGTTGATCTGTCTTTGCATCCATCCATCCATCCACTCATTCATCCTACTCTTTCACAGAAAATAATAATAACAGTAATAATGACAGTAATTAGATGATGCTTATTACTATATGCCAACTCACCCCTCAATGCATTCATCCAACAAGAGTTTACTGAGCACCTAATATTTGCCAGGTTCTATGCTATATGCTATGGCACCCCACTCCAGTACTCTTGCCTGGAAAATCCCATGGACGGAGGAGCCTGGTAGGCTGCAGTCCATGGGGTCGCTAAGAGTCGGACACAACTGAGAGACTTCACTTTCACTTTTCACTTTCATGCACTGGAGAAGGAAATGGCAACCCACTCCAGTGTTCTTGCCTGGAGAACCCCAGGGACGGGGGAGCCTGGTGGCTGCCGTCTATGGGGTCGCACAGAGTCGGACACGACTGAAGCGACTTAGCAGCAGTAGCAGCATGCTATATGCTAGATACTGAGCAGTAACCCAGGGCTCCTTGCTAGGAAGACAGTCTCCCCTAGCACGGAGCCCTGGGTAAATTGATTCTTACAATTCAGAGCGCTCAGTGCCAAAAGAGGTCTGGGCTAGTGATTAATTACAACAGAGAAGTGACAGTTGTATTGGAACTTGAACTATAAACAGGCTTCCCTAAAGCATAAGTAGATTCCCTAAGCAGAGAAAAGCAAAGGATGGTATTTACCAGGCCCAAAGAAGAGTATTTGCAAAGCACAGAGATCTGGAAGCAGAGCTAGTTGTGTTTTTAGGGTGAGTAGATACCTGTGGCCTAGACATAGAGCTGAGGGTGTTACTGGTTTAGAGCAAAGGGTGATGAGACAAAGATACTGGAAGACTAAACTGAAAGTCCCAGATGCTGAGCTGAGAGCCAGGGCTTCATTCTGTTAGGGTTTTTGAAGAACAATGCACTGAATGTGTACACATCTACCCACATGCACAGACCTACACGAGTGGCTTTCCTGTTGTGTGTGCTTTGAAGTCAAAGTGGAAATTCAGGTTCTCGGCTTGTGTGAGGCCCTTGAGGCCCACCCCCAGGGAGAGAGGGTCTGGTTTCCCTCTGAGTGATTCTTTCTGCTCTTCTCCTCCTTGAAGACATAGATGAGTGCAGCCAGGACCCAGGCCTGTGCCTTCCCCATGGGGTCTGTGAGAACCTGCAGGGCTCCTACGTTTGCATCTGTGATGAGGGCTTCACACCCACCCAGGACCAACACGGCTGTGAGGGTGAGTGCCCTCTCGACTCCCTCTTCAATCTAGATGCTGCAGTTGGGGCTCAGAGTTGTACCTGGTCCCACCCTCCGGAATATGAGGAACAGGAAGAAATTTCTTTTGCCTGGGAGAGCCCGGCGGGACCAGCTCTGTCAGGTGGCCCCTGAATGCCACACTGAGGGTGGAGCTTGGCTTTCATGTGGCAGTTACAGGGAGCCAGGCGATGGGGGGGCACAGAGGGAAGAGGTTGGTGGGCAGTGTGGACAGGCAAAGACATGGTGCCGGACCCTGAGCTGCTCTCCCCTCCCCTCAGAGGTGGAGCAGCCCCACCACAAGAAGGAGTGCTACCTTAACTTCGATGACACCGTGTTCTGTGACAGTGTTCTGGCCACCAATGTCACCCAGCAGGAGTGCTGCTGCTCGCTGGGGGCTGGCTGGGGAGACCATTGTGAGATCTACCCCTGCCCAGTCTACAGCTCAGGTCAGGAGCCTGGCGGGGCCTTTTCCCTTTCCTGAACCTCAGTTTCTTCATTTGGGATCGGATTGGGGAAGAGGGCCCCTTCCTGAGTTGGTGGGAAATGAGGTGAGAGCTCCGGCCCTAGGGCCAGCACGCACGTGCTCAATCCTGCTCCTTTCCTTCCCCACGGCCACTGTCTTCCCGTAGCTGAGTTCCACAGCCTCTGCCCAGACGGGAAGGGCTATACCCAGGACAACAACATTGTCAACTATGGCATCCCAGCCCACCGTGGTAAGCCCCAACATGGCTCCGCCCACCTGGCTCGCCCCGCTCCGCCCTCTGGTTTGGACCGCCCCCATCCCTCCAGTGCTTGCTTGTCAATTGCGGGTACTGGTGTAAGGCCCGCCCACTCTCTCACCGACTGCCCCGCCCCTCTGCCAAGCCCCGCCCCTCTGCCAAGCCCCGCCCCACCACCTTAAGTAGGACTTGGGAAAAGCCGTAGCAGACTTTTCAGCCCTTCCACGGTAAGCGCCACCCCCACGTCCTCTGCTACGGGGCCTCAGAGGCCCGGCAGGTAGAGGGTGCAGGCGCCCACGGCCTGTCGCTCTGCAGACATCGATGAATGCATATTGTTTGGGGCGGAGATCTGCAAGGAGGGCAAGTGCGTGAACACGCAGCCCGGCTACGAGTGCTATTGCCAGCACGGCTTCTACTACGACTCGAACCTGCTGGAATGCGTGGGTGAGTGCAGCTGCCCCTGTGGCCGTGGGAAAGCAGCCAGGAGACACGCACAACCACCCGACTCCAGGCCTGTGCCTACCACTCGCGCTTTTCCTCCCCTCAGACGTGGACGAGTGTTTGGACGAGTCTAATTGCCGGAACGGAGTGTGTGAGAACACGCGCGGTGGCTACCGCTGTGCCTGCACTCCCCCAGCCGAGTACAGCCCGGTGCAGCGCCAATGTCTGAGCCCAGAAGAGATGGGTGAGGCCCGGGTCGGCCCTCTGGGGAAAGAGGGAGGGAAGCTAGCCGAGCCAAGCTGTGACTTCCACCCCCACCCATCCACTTGCTGCCCGCAGACGTGGACGAGTGCCAGGACCCCACAGCCTGCCGCCCTGGCCGCTGCGTCAACCTGCCTGGCTCCTACCGCTGCGAGTGCCGCCCGCCCTGGGTACCCGGACCCTCAGGCCGCGACTGCCAGCGCCCCGAGAGCCCGGCCGGTGAGGGCGAGGGTCATCTTGGGCTCTCCAGAGCCCTGTGTGCCGCGTGGAGGCCCGGGGCCGCCGTTCCCACGAGGGTGGATTGGAGCGGGGGAGGGCGGTCCCTGCTTTGGGCTCCTCCCTGACGCCGGGTCCTCCTCCGCAGAGCGTGCCCCGGAGCGGCGGGACGTGTGTTGGGGCCAGCGCGGAGACGACGGCATGTGTGCAGGCCCCCTGGCCGGGCCCGCCCTCACCTTCGATGACTGCTGCTGTCGCCAGGGTCGAGGCTGGGGAGCCCAGTGCCGTCCGTGCCCGCCGCGCGGCGCTGGTGAGCATGCCCGAGAGGGGTTGGCCGGGACGGAGTTTGGGGGCGGGAGCCGAGGGGAATCAAGGCCATTGACTGCTGACCGCCCCCTGCCCCTCTCAGGGTCCCAGTGCCCGACGTCGCAGAGTGAAAGTAATTCTTTCTGGGACACGAGCCCCCTGCTGCTGGGGAAGCCCGCCAGAGGTGAGTGTAGCTGGAGGGACAGGCGGGTCCGCGGCCATCACCGGGGGCAGTGTTGACGTCTCATTCTCTCCGCCCGCGCAGAAGAGGACAGCTCGGAGGAGGATTCGGACGAGTGTCGCTGTGTGAGCGGCCGCTGTGTGCCGCGGCCGGGCGGTGCAGTGTGCGAGTGTCCCGGCGGCTTCCAGCTGGACGCGTCCCGCGCGCGCTGCGTCGGTGAGCCGCGCCGAGGGGGCGGGGCCAGAGGGCAAGTGGGCGGGGCGGGGCGGGGTTGGGCCCTGCAGAAGCCCGGCTCGGACCAGAAACCAACGGGTAGCACAGCTCTGGCGCCCTCGTGAAGTCCTCACTTGTCACCCTCACTTCCAGACATCGATGAGTGCCGAGAGCTGAACCAGCGCGGCTTACTATGCAAGACCGAGCGCTGCGTGAACACGAGCGGTTCCTACCGCTGCGTCTGCAAAGCTGGCTTCGCGCGCAGCCGCACGCATGGAGCCTGCGTGCCCCAGCGCCGCCGCTGACACCACCCTCCGCCTGGACCTTCGCAATCACCGAGGGGTTTCCGCCCAACACTTGGGGCGAGCTCGGCTTCTCGCTGTTGCCCCGACTTGGGGCTCGGACCCAGGGACCCTTCGGGCCCGTAGACCCCTTCCCCGCGCCCCATGTTCCAAGGGCGCCCCTGCCGGTTCCGCCTGGCTCACAGGCAGACGTTGGGTGTCTCTGGCGCTGCCGGCCTTCCTTCCAGAGGGCATTTCCCAGAAACTGATAAATCAGATCGTTTCTCTTTACTCTTGGTTTTCGAAGTAAATTGATGTTCATGTCCGTGATGGGCGCAGACTCCAAAGGGCAGCGCCAGACTCCAGCCTCCTTGGAGGCGCTGGACTGAGCCCAGCACAACAGGTGTGAAATAGAATTTATTGTGGCTCTGATTATGTACATGTGAGATATGCCTGGCCAGGGTGACCGGGCTCGCATGGTTTGTACAATAAATACATCTGTGGGGCCTCCGAGGCTGGGAAGGGCCCACACTCGCGGTTCAGTCCAGCTTCCGGGTTCCCAGCTTCATGGGGCCCTTGGCTGCCTTTTTCTCAGCGCGTTTTGCCTCCATCTCCCGTCTTCGCTCCTCGCGCTTCTTCCGGGCTAGCTCTGCCTTCGCCTGTCCTGGGAACAAGAAGGGGACGGCTGAAGGTGTCAGGACAACCTGGGTCTCAGCTTCCCTTCCCATGCCTGCCCTGGTGGAGGGTAGGCCCAGGCCATCAGCCGGCTGGTAAACACTTACGGCTCTCAGTCTCCAGGCCTTCCCAGTTGTCATCACCCCAGGAGTCTCGCCTTGACTGAAAAGGGAGGTGTGGGCTGCAGTGGAGGCCTACTCAGCTGAGGACCCCAGGTCTGCACCCTCCCACTGGACAGGCACCAAGTACCTGCGCCCCAGCCTCCCGATGCACTGACAGGGCAGCAAAAGGGTCGCCTTTGTCACTAGGCTCCGGTCCACCCCAGTTATACTCGCTGGCCAGCCGTGTGCCCTCAGGGGGTGGCTCCGGGGGGCTTGGCTCCTGCCAGTCTTGCTCCCACGAGCCCTCGGCTTCCCAGCTGCTCCAGTCTGACTCCTGGGATCTGTGGCCAGGGTTGCTGGCCTGCAGAAGAGAAGGAGACAGTGCTAGAGAAGGGGAGGGAGGAGCAGGGGCCAGCCCGCCCCCCATACACACCCTCTGTCCCACCAGCTCACCTGCCCAGGCTGGCTGGCTTGGTTCCCAGTCCTCCAGTCATCGCGCTGAGCCAACACAGATTCGGCCTCCTGCTGCAGGGTGGGGAGGAAAGCACGACCATAGAGCCCTCTTGCTCCACCCGAAAGGCCAAGGAAGCCCCCCAGTCTCTGCCCAGCTATGGGCTCCACCCTTTCTTCTTTTGTCTTCCATCTCATTTTCTCCTCAGCCCTGTGTCCCATCAATAAACTGAACACACTGAACCAGGCCTGTTGTCACTCCTCTGTGAGGTGGGGAATGAGATCCTGAGTTCCACACCCCTGCCTGTGGCCTCAGGGGCAGAGACTGCTGGTGACTGGAGCTCTGCCCGCATTCTCTTTAGGACAGCCCCACTCCGGCCTCAGCCCATCCTGAGCCCACCCTCAGGGAGGACAGGTTGGTTGTAGGCCTGGGGGTAACCTCTCTCTGCTAATCACAGGGCAAGGTGAGCCCCAGAACAGCCATAGGAGGGATGGGGAGGGGAGCGAGGAAGAGAAGTGGGCAGACCCAACCACCACCACCTTGGCCTCTCATTTCTAGAGCTGAGATGGGGCTCAGCTGTCGGCTCTGACCCACAATGGCTGCTCCGTGACTCCTGCTTAGGATACTTGCAGATGAGGACAGATCTGACTCCAGCCAAGCCCACGTGAGCTCCCTGAATGGCAGTCTGTGACCTTGAAGCTGGGTCCCCCTGAGGGAGTTCTCCTCAGCCCCACTCACCTCCAGGCTGCCCCAGTCTTCATCATCCCATCTGTCTGCAGCACTGCTGTCCTCTTCGGTGTCCTTGCTCTCCTCTTGTGTCTCCCATTGGCCTGAGGTCGTAGGCACGGCAGGGACGGGGGTAGGAGCCGGGGCAGGAAGTCCTGGGGAGCAGAGGCTCGCTGAGTTCCCGCCCACTGAGCCCCAGGAAGGTCTCAGCCCAGGGCAGAGGTTGCTGGGGCTGGGGGCGTCCCCATCAGCATCCGGGGGGGGGGGGGGGGGACTCCAAGCCCTCTCAGTCCAGGACACTCACCCTCAGGCGCGGGTCTCTGGGGGACATTGGTCTCAGCCGGGGCAGCTGTGGGATGTGCCCGGATCAGCTTAGAGGTGAGCGAGGAGACCCCCGTCACGGCCCAGCCTGCCCAGCTGGCTGCGGCTCCTCCCATCCCGGGGCTGGAGGCTGCGTGGACATCCTTCTCTGGGCAGGGACAGGAAAGACAGGTACAGACACCTCAGGCCTCCATGGGGAGGGTGATAGGAAGGCACTAACAGAAACAGAGCAACCTAGAGTGGGCGCCGTCCTCCCCCAGGCCTGCACTCTCCCAACTGTGAAGTGGGAGGTGGGAAGAGTGCTTTACAGTCTGTCCCCTGGGGCTCTTCAGACACTCCAGTGAGGCAGACGGGGGCCACAACAGGCCACAGTCAAGAAAGTGGCAAGAGGAACAGGGAACATGAGCGTGGGCCACTCACCCACTTCGGCCAGCTGTGTGGGGTCCTCTGACACAGACTCCAGTTTGGACAGGAAGCTTCGAATGGCCTTGAAGGCCTGTGGGGCAGCAAGGGGCAGAGCTGGGGCCTCCGAGGTTCCTGTGAGCCTGCCAGGCCGGCTGGAGCCCAGGTACCCCCAGAGACCCAGCCCCAGGGCCCAGCCCCAGCGACGCCTCACCTGGTCTCGCACAGATTTCTCAGGATCCACGGTGAGGCCGCAGAGCACAGGCAGGATCTTGTGGGCGCAGTCGTTCATCGAGTAGAGGTTGTGGGTGGCGGCGAAGCCCAAAACGCCCGCGACCCGGGACGGTGCAAACGGGTCCTTTGTGGCCCGGCTAAAGGCGGAGGTGAGGACCCTGTGTCTGGTCTGGGGCAGGAAGAGGGCTCCTGAGTATAGGGTCCATCCTGGGGCCCAGAACTGCCACAACAGAGGCCAACCACAGGGCCTCCAGAGTCTAACAAGTGTGAGTTAAACACTAACGACAACCCTGGATCTTGGCTTGTCCTTCCAGATCACCAGCCCATGGCTCAAAGTGACAGAGGCCAGAAGAAGCTGCCCCGGCGCTGGGCCACGCCTCCCTTCCTGCCTGCCCTGCTGACCCATTCAGTCATTCCTGCTAAGTGCCTGGAGGCTGCAGTGTCTGCATTCACAGACCCTGGCTGAAGGGAGGGGACGTGAGCCCTAGGGATGCAAGCCCGAGGGGGTAAGCAGACCTAGGATCTGTTCCAGGAGCCACCTACCGGCTGTGCGACCTGGCACAACTTACTCTGTCCCTCAGACAGGGGGACTGGAGCACCCAGGGCCTGGGTCTGTGTGTGTGTGTGTAGGGGGGGTGACAGCCCCCACACCAGGGGACCTGGCCCTGGGGGCTGTGGCTGTGACGCTGACAGAACTCCTGCCACGTGTGCGGGGCACTCACACTGGCACTGAGGTAGGAGCCGATCTTGCCCAGGCACACCGTGGTGTTGCAGCGGATGGGGCCCTGCTCGTCCTTGGCCTGCAGCCGCGCAAAGTGCTTCATCAACTCCACGTTGAGGTTGGTCTCATTCAGCTTTGGGGCCAGGAGCAGCATGGACTGCAGGGCGGGAGACAGCAAAAGTGGGGGCCGGAGCGGGCAGGGTGCCACACATGGGGGAGGCCTTTTGGGAGGGCACCAGTGACCCTGGGTGCTAAGGAGACCCGCCAGAGCCCTCCCCAACCTGGTCCTGGGCCTTACCCAGAAGGCTTCGGAAGGGGAACCCCTGTCTGCACTCCTGTCTCCGTGAATGTCTGCTGAACTCAGAACTGTGTCTGTTGAACTCAGGACTCTTGGCCATGCCCACCCTCTTCCCACCACCACCTGCAGTGCTATACCCACAGCCAGGACCCACATGCAGAACAGTGCCTGCCCCTCCCATACCCTGCTTGACCCACAGACCAAAACCAAGGCCTCTGTGTCCTCTGATGAGCCCCCTCTGAGCCTTAGAAAACCAGGGGTGGCCCCTGTGGGCATGCCCACACCCACCTTGACCGTCTGCTCCCGGATGGCAGGGTTGGTGTCCAGGAAACCGTGCACAACGTGGGGAAAGATCTGGGTGTTGACTGTTGGCTCATCAAGGTACTGGATGAACTGCTCCATCTGCGGCCCGGTTGGGGCATGAGAACACGGTGAGGCCTTCCACCCCTCACCAGAGCCAGGGGACCACCCTTGGCATGGTTTCTCTACCCAGCAGGCACTGGCTGGCCAGGGAGTCTCCTGAACCCCCCACTGTGCCTCTGGTCTCAGGCCCAAATGGAATGGAGAGGGTGCTGGGGGCGAGGGAGGGGGCTGAGAAGAGCCAGGGACTGGGTGCCGGAGAGCCGAGCCTCTGGTCCTGCTCATCAGGTGGAATGGTCATACCCCATCTTGGAACCTCCCGACCTTTTCTATTAAAAGGGTATAACCACTGTCTAGAGGAGCGCTGGGAGGAGGCTGGTGTGTCTGGAGTTGGAGAAGGACTGATGATACCTGGATACCTAGTGCACCAGTGGCCCCCCATCCCCAGTCCCATCAACCCTGTCTGATGCTCCCAACTGCCCAGGGGTTGGCAAGAGAGACGCTATCCCCCCTCAAGAGAAAATCAACCCTGAATATTCATTGGAAGGACTGATCCTGAAGCTCCAATACTTTGGCCACCTAATGTGAAGCGCCGACTCACTGGAAAAGACCCTAATGCTGGGAAAGATTGAGGGCAGGAGGAAAAGTGGGTGGCAGAGAATGAGATGGTTGGATGGCATCACTGACTCAATGGACATGAGTTTGAACAAACTCTGTGAGATAGTGAAGAACAGGGAAGTCTGGCATGCCGCAGTCCATAGGGTCACAGAGCTGGATGTGACTTAGTGACTAAACAACAGAACAACAGGCTCAACCCGGGAGAATGGGCGGCACAGGGAGAAGTGTTTGAGCCATGCAGCCTGGGTGGGGGGAGTTCCCTAAGCTTCCAATGAGCCCGGTAAGTATCTTGACTTCCTGAGAGCATAGCCTCTGCTCCCTCACCTGTGTGTATGTTTCGAGGAGGGGTTTCTGGGGTCCCCATGCAGCCAAAGCAAGGGCTTGAGTTATCTGCCTGGGGCTGGAGGTGAGGCAGGGACCTCCCCTGCAGCCAGGGTGAGGTCTGGGTGGAGCAGAAGCGGGCAGGCTCTCCCCACGGCCCCTACCTGCTGCAGGAGGCGAATGCGCATGGCCCGGTCGGTTGAGGAGAACATTTTGACCACGACAGGGATGATCTTCTGCTGATACTCCTCAGCATTGAGGAACTTACCCACCTGAGAAGGAGCAGGAAGAGGGGCTCAGCCACGTCCACACGAGTGGGATGACGTCCCCGGGCTCAGTGAACTTCCTTGGTCTCCCTGCTGATTTCTCGAAGTGGGAACAGGGTGATGGTGGTGGGATGAGGCGGGCATTTCCTCAGCAGCCCCTCTGCCCAGACTCCACGTCAAGTTAGCCCTACCCTTACCCTTTCTGGGTCAGGCCTCTCTTAGGAGGCTCGCAAAAGCTCTGGGCCTTTCCCTGTAATCAGGCACTAGATCCCACGTGCACACAGGATTCTGCCCATAACTTCTGGGGGTTCCCAGCTACACAGGATGTACTTGCTGTCTTCCCCACCTCCCCTCACGCCAGGTTCCTTTGGGGAAGGGGTTCTCCCACTGAGCAGGGAATGGCAGGTGCCCAGGTACTGACAGGCTGGGATCTGAGGAGGGAGAGAGGATCCAGCCCCAAGAAGCCAAGACGGCTGAGTGCTGAGTGGTCAGGAGGGAGGAAGGAAAGCAAGGCGGTGAGCAGCTGACCCCTGGGCCCTGGGAACCAGAGTGCCCGGGTCAGACCAGGGAGGCTGTCCTGAGGAAATGGAGGAAGGGCTGTAGGTTCTGAAGCAAAGGGTCTTTGGAAAAAGAATTTTGGAGGCACAGATTTTCCCGTCACCAAGGACAGGAAGTCTCTGTCTCCCTGACAGCTGGTCACGTGGCCATGGCCTGCTGAACCGCCGATGTCAGAGATCCTCAAGTGGGCTTGGGTCCCCCTGACCAGACTCCCCTCACAGGACGCTGGCAAGGCTGGCCCGCCCCAGCCACGGCCCTCTCTTCTGCCTTTCAGACCACCCAGCCAGTCTCTGGGCCCCACAGGTCCTGAGGCTCCAGGCCCCGCTCACCTTGAATAGGGGCGTGAGGACCACGGCCCCCGCGTTGCCAAACTCAAAGGCAGTCAGCAGCTGGGGCAGCACCTTGTGCCGGCAGAAATCCTCGGGGAACGAGTCCAGGCTTTTGCTCAGCTCTTGGAAGAACTTTTGCTTCTCAGCTGGCTCTTTGATCTGGGGGAGAGTGGGCAGGAGGCAGGGAACAAGAAATCATCCTGGTCACGGTCCCTTCAGCCAAGGGCCAGGACATGGGGTTACCTCCAACCAGAAGGAAAAAAAGCCTGCAGAGCCAGACTGCCTGGGTTCAAAGCCCAACTCTCCCATTTATTAGCCATGTGACTTTAGGTGGCTTTAAGTGGTAAGAATGTTCCTGCCAATGCAGGAGATGTGGGTTTGATCCCTGGGTTGGGAAGGTCCCCTGGAGAAAGAAATGGAAACCTGCTCCAGTATTCATGCCTGGAAAATCCCATGGACAGAGGAGCCTGGCGGTCTACAGTCCATCAGACATGACTGAGTGACTAACAGTTTCACTTTCACTAGAGAGTGTTAAGACTGAGCAACTAAACAACAACATGACCTTAGGCAAGTTCCCCAAACTGTAAAATGGAGTAATAACTGTACTGCCTCACAACTGTTCTGAGGATTCAACCAGAAAATGCACATAAAAGCTGCTAGCACAGCGCCTGCCATGCTGGAGGCGCCCAGCATGCCTGCCACCTGACCTGCTGCTGTGAAAGCGGCCACTAGGGGATCAAGCCCTTTATCAGTATTGCCTTAGCTCCTCAGGACCACAGAGGACACCACTAACCCACGCGTACCATTAAACACACGGCACAAGAAAACAGGGAATAAGGGCTTACTCTGCCGCCTGGCCCTGTTGGGTTGGGCTCACCGGCAGCTCTGCGGTAGAGACCGTGGCAGGCTGTCGGAAGGCAGGGATGAGGTGCATCTACCCCCAGATCTGGTCCTCTCACTGAGCCGACACAGCCCACACTGTCAGCTCAACGGTCTCCCTCCATCCTTCTAACCTGCCCGAGGCTGTCCTATCCACAACTCACATTTCCTGAGCACAGACCACATAGCCAGGCAGGGTTATATTCTAAAACCATTACACAGATGAAATAATCCAAGGAAGCTGAGGCACAGAAGGGGCAAGGAGCTTGTCCAAAGTCACACAGGTAAGCCGCAGTCAAGGAAGGGTGTGGGGACTTCTCTGGTGGTCCGGTGGTTAAGAATCCACCTTACAATGCAGGGGATGCGGGTTCGATCCCTGGTTAGGGAACTGAAATCCCACATGCTGTGGAGCAACTGAGCTCACGTACAACTAGAGAGTCCGTGCTCTTCAACAGAAGATCCTGCATGATGCAATGAAGATCCTGTATATCACAACAAGACTGAACACAGCCAAATAAAACAGATAAATAAATAAATACAAAGGTGTGGCCCAGTGGTGTGGCACTTCTGCTGTGTTGTGCCCTGTGAAGAAGTGCTGTCATTCCCCCATTTACAAAGGAGGCGGCTTGAGGCTCAAGGTCACCAGGCAAGAGAGGCCGGGTGTGCATTACAACCCCGTCCGGTGTGCTTTCAAAGTTCCTGTGCTCTTGGTTGGACCCTCATGGCCACAGCCACTGCCTGGCCCAGAAGTGACCTCTAACTCGGGTTGGGGAGGACCTGGTTGAGCTGGAGCAGCTCAGTCTGGCGTGGGAGGCAGGCTTGGTGCTCTGACACAGGGTTTGGGGAGCACAGTTCCAAAGAGAGGCCAAGCCACATCCAAGGTTGCCCCCGACAGAGTCACAGCTGGCGTCCTCCACCGCTCTGCTCTCTGATGGGAAGGGGGGCCTCTGGGCACGGCCCTCCCACATTCTCCTCGGGACCCTCCAGAAATAGCCTGTTTCCTATGGGGCGCACACCAAGGAGAAGGGCAGCCTGGCAGAGCCAGCCGTGTGGGAACGCCATGTAATGGAGCTCCTGCTGCCCCACACTGCCCAGGGGGCGGCAAGGCTCAACTTCTCCAGCACCTTTTCCTTCAGCGCAGGTTCCCATCCTTTGACGGCCCCCCAGCCCCATCTGAGTCAAGACTCCACAGAGCAAGGAGGGCCATGGAAGCCCTGTCACTCCTCCCATTCCAGACTCTCATCACCTCTCTATGCCCCACACAAGGCCAGGTCAGGGGGCAGAGCCTCCCTTCTGCATTCCCTACAACAACCCTGTGGTTCAGCAGACACCGCCATTATCCTCACCACACAGATACGGAAACTGAGGTTCAGGGAGGTTAAGCTGAGGGCTCCCTCCTCACAAAGAGGTTCCCTCTGCCTGGAACTTTCTTCCCCAGTTAGCATCCCCATGACTCCCACCTTCACACCCTCAGGTCACAGCTCAACGTCACCCTTGAGAGAACCCTTCCCTAGGCATCATCCTCACTTTTTCCCTTCCCGGCACTTGTCTGCATTCAGCAAGCACATTTCCTCATTTACATGTTTTCTGTCCCTTTTCCCCAGTGAAAGTCCCCAAGGGTGGACACCTGGATCATTCACTCCATGCTAGAGCCTTGAGGGCAGGGGTCTGGGTCTGACTCTTCCTCCCCACCCTGCAGTCAACATCAGGGCCAGGGCTGGAATGTCTGTGTGTAGTTAACAGAGTGCCAGGAGTACTCACAAAGCACCCACTATGTGCCAGACCCTGTACTGTGCACTTCAGACTCACTGACTCCTCACCCTCCTCCTCTGAAGTAGGTACTATTAATAAGACTGAACTTCAGCCGAGGAAAGTCACATATAAATAATAACTAGAGGGACTTCCCTGATGGTCCAGTGGCTAAGACTCTGAGCTCCGAATGCAGGTGGCCAGAGTTTGATCCCTGGTCAGGGAGCTAGATCCCACATGCCACAGCTAAAGATCTGGCATGCCACAATGAAGATGGAAGATCCTGCAAGATACAACTGAGACCCAGCCCAGCCAAATAAATAGATAGGTAAGTATTTTAAATAAGCAATAGTTGGAGGCAGGGTATGAACCCAAAGAGCCTAGCTCCATCATCTGTGCTTGTCTCCAAGGGTCTAATTATCAGGGAGCCTGTAAAGTGGGGAGGTGCACAGAGGTGAGGAATGTAGGGCCAGAGCCCAGGGTGGGGCAAGGGGCTCACCTGAATCTCTTCCAGGAAGAGGTTGGTCTCCACGAAGCGGTTGTTCATGAAGCCACCGGGCGCCCGGCAGTTCTGCAGGAAGCGGGCTGGGTTGGGACGCACCTTGGGGTTGGCTCCGACCAGTTCGCAGTAATGGGGCACCAGTGATTTGGGGATCTGCGGGAGAAGAGTCAGGGTCAGGGCAGTGGCTGGTTGGCTGGGGGAGAGGGGCTGGGGTGCGGGTGGGGTCGGACACTCACCTTCCCAGGGTTTCGCAGGGCTGCCGCTCGAAGTAGGGGCCCATTGAAGACTTCCCAGATGAGGCAGCCCAAACGCCACATGTCAGCTGACCTGAGACAGTGACCAGAGCTGCTCAAGGCTCTGCCACCTGCCAGCATAGGCCTCCAACCTACCCTGGGCACCAGGCACTCACTGCATGGCAAACCCTGGGCTGTGTTCCTTAGCTGATCATCCCATCAGCCTCAAGAAGCAGGTTTCATTAGCCCCCATTGACAGATCAGGAAACTGAGGCTCAGAGAAGCAAGGACATCCATCCCAGGTGACATAACATTCAAATTCAGAACCACCTAACCCCAAAGCCTGTGTTTATCCTGCCCTTCCTCCCTGAGGATCCTGGGAGCCAGGAGTGGGCTCCACCCTGAGGACCCTGGTTCCCTCCCCAGCCAAGCAGCAGGGAATGGAGGGAGTGCCAGCTAGTCCAGGGGTCCTGAGGCTACAAGAGGCTTCCAGAATAGGGCAGGATGGGGCATACTCCCCCTAGGCACCCACCATTTCTCTCTGACCGCTCTGCCACTACCATCAGCCAACTCCGGGGGATCATACTGCTCAAGCTCAGGGATCCCCTTGCGGGGAGGTCCCCCACCATTGCCCTGGGCTGAATACATGTAGTCCAGGCCCCCAAGCTTCCATTCGCCAGCGCGGTCCACGAACACAGCGGCCATGCAGACATTGTTGTGGATGAGGCTGCAGTCGTTGACCAGGAAACTGAGGGCTTTCTAAGGGCAGAAGGATCCATCACAGCCCAGGAGCTGCAGCCCCCACCCTGCTCTCATCCCCACTGCCCCCTCATCTCACCACAATCTGGTGTAGCCCCCAGGAGAGCTCCAGCTCCTTCAGGCCACCGGCCTCCACTCGCGCCTTGAGGTATACTCCCAGCGGGGTCACAGCCTCTGTCACTACGTGGAGGCATTTGTCTGTCTGAAGAAGGGAACACGGGGTATCAGGGAGGGATGGGGGGAGAGGAAGAAGCGATGAAAGACATGATAGAGATAGGGGCAGAGAAGGGGAAGTCAAATCTGGGGGGTGAGGCGCTGGCGCAGAAGGGCTGGAAATCCACAGGAAGACAGAAGACAGGACTGGGAGAAAGTGAGGGACAGAGGTTGGATAGACTGAGCAGCTGGTAGGTACCTCCAGCCCATCGATGTAGGCAAGGATATTGGGGTGCCGGAGAGTTTTGAGGCGCTTGAAGGCAGCTTTGGCCACCTGGGTCTGCTCTTCGGCACCCGGCTTCACGTCATACACGAAGATGGACACCGGGCTCCCTGTGGCCTGGGGGAGGGCAGAGGGGCCTCACGTTGCTGACCACTCCACCTCCGAGATAGTCCCCGGAGTTGGTTCAGTGCCGGAAGAGAAGGGCCGCCGGCCGGGTCTCTCCCCAAGTCAGCCCTTAGAGACTGAACCCGGCCCACGTAACCCTGGTTGGGTCCGCCTGTGGGTCCCTCGGCCCTTCCTCCCGCCACGTCGACACTGCCCGTCCCCCTCCCTCGGCCCGTAGTCCTAAGAGGCTCCACAGCCACGTCAGGCGGGCGCGACGCGGCGGAGCCGGCGGCGCTGGCTAGGCGAGACCGAGGTCGGCCGCGGCCTGCAGAGTGGGGCCGCTCTCACCTTCTTGCGGCCGCGGTGCAGGATCCAGGGTCCCGGCGGGCTGCCCTCGGGGGGTTCCGGGCTGAGCTCGAACGGGAAATCCCGGACCGGGTCCCGGGCAAAGAACCACATCGTCCCCGCCGCCGCGGCGGCCTCGGGTGCCTCAGCTCCGGGTCCTCCGGCAGCCCGAGCCGGGGCGGGGCGGGGCGAGGGCGGGGCATAACCGGATGGGGCGGGGCTTTTGATCGGTGGGCGTGGTCGGTGGGTGGAGTAGGAGTCGGAGGGTGGCCGGCAGCCTGGAGACCAACCTTTGGCGCAACTGGTCGGGCGCAGCCAGTTACCACCTCTGCCGTCCTCGCAGGTCACCTAAACTCTCAGCCCCTCTGTGTCCTTATATCTAGAATGTGGATGGTAACAGAGTCCACCTCCCAGCGTTATATAAGGATGAAAGCCTGAGAAGAGACAGAGGATAGGGAAACCGAGGCAAGGAAGCAGAGATAGACAAATGGAAAAGGAAGTCGATAGACAGATATGAAAGGATGCAGTGTTCAGTGGGGAAAAAACCTGGGGAGGGCGACTGTCCCCAAGCCAGACTCTCGCACTCACCTGCCCGTGGGCACCTCTAGGATCCAGTGAGGCATCGTGTCGGTGGAATGATGGAGTGACCAGGAGAGAGAGGCACAAGGAAGCAGAACCTCTGAAAAGGAGCGTGGTTGGGGAGCAGACAGTGAAGCAAAGGTCCTGGGAAGGTCTAGGAGCCCTGAGACAAGGGAGGGAGCCTGGGGAGGGAAAAGACAGTGAACCTAGGAAAGGAGAAGGGTAGAGGAGGAACAGCCCAGCAAGTCCAGAAGAAGCCAGGGGGTCAAGAGGGCCCCCTGCTCCCTTGAGCCCAGCAGACTTGGCTCTCTGTCTCTAGGACCAGCATTGCATCCAGGTCCTCCAGTGTCTGTGCAGAGAGGGTCTGTCAGCAGCTCAAATGCCTTTCACACTGATGGAGACCTGGCCCCTTAGCTGGACCCGAAGCCACACCCTATGGAGCTTGGATGAGAGTTCTGAGACTGATTATGAAATGTCTGGTTGGGATGCCCTTGGGAGCAGATTCAAGGGGAAGGGATGCCCAAGTCAGTAGTTGTTGTTGCTCAGTTACTAAGTCATGTCCAACTCTTTGCGACCCTGTGGACTATAGCCTGCCTGGCTCCTCTGTCCATGGAATTCTCCAGGCAAGAATACTGGAGTGGGTTGCCATCTCTTCTCCAGGGGATCTTCCCAACCCAGGGATTGAACCCAGGTCTCCTGCATTTCGTGCAGATTCTTTACCCTCTGAGCCACCAGGGACACACCCCTTAAAGTCAGTAGATCAAAAAAAAAAAAAAAAAACCTGATAAAAATTAGTCACTTAGTCATGTACGACTTTGTGAATCCATGGACTATAGCCCACCAGCCTCCACTGTCTATGGAATTCTCCAGGCAAGAGTACTGGAGTGGACTGCCATTTCCTGGGTTCAAATCCTGGCCCAGCCCCCATCACTGCCTGTGGGAACTCACATTATCTGGGAGCCTCAGTTCCCCCATCTGTAAACTGGGGTGCCTTACCTGACACAGAGCAGCTGCTCAGCAGAGACTTGTCCCTTTTCTCATCCAAATACTTGTGCAGGGCACTCAGAGGAAGGATCACACAATGCTGGCCGCTTGGGGCAGAACAGAAATATTAACTAGAGATTCTTCTGACTTCCTTGGGAAGATGGTGACAACATTGTGAATGTGGACTTGGCAATGTTGGGGGTGGGGAGCATCTTGTCATGAAAAAGGAGCAAGTAGGGGGCTTGAATACCAGAATACAGAGTCTGGAACTTTGCCCTACTGAAGCCTGAACTGTGTTTGTGGAATGATGGAGTGTAGCAGGCTGGGGTGGAGTGATGCTTTGGGGTGGAGATCACGGTTGGAGAGGAGGGTTTAACAACACAGGGGTCCGGTGGTGGGGTTTAGTTAGTGGCACATTCTTTTAGCACCTGCCAAACATTAGTCCTGTGCCATGCATGGGGCCTCACCTAGAGAGGAAACCAGAGCAGGAAGGGCAGGGTCACTGAGCTGGGGTCGGGGGGTGAGCATCTGGAAGTCCCAGTGCACAGAAGGACAGTGAGGAGATACAACAGGACAGACAGGGGACACCAGGAAGAGTTACAAAAGAAGAGCCAGATAAAGGATTGGCCTCCCAGATTCTATAACTCTGCTTCTCCAGCAGAGCTTGGCACACAGAGGCTAGCAGCCTAGGCAGGGAGCAGCCTGTCCTCACAGTGGGACCCCTCCGTTTCAAAATGGGGATAATACCAGCTCCTCATTACTGCCCTATGAGGGGGATCAATGTTGTTCCCATCTTACAGATGAGGAAACTGAGGCTCTGAAGGCTCACGCAGTAGAAAGTAGCAGGGCCTGAGTGTTGCTGGCTGCCTCCCTCACCTGCCAGGATGAGTGCAAGCAGCCCTTCAAGCTCGGCCATGACCCAGGGAAGTCCCAGGGCAGGCAGGCCTGGGGTTCAGGGGCACACCAGGAGGCCAGTTGCTCCAGAGGAGACACGGTAGGATGTCAAGCAGGAGCATCTTTAGGCAGATGCCTGTTTGAATCCCGTTTCTGTGGGAACTTGAACCAGTCACTTCACTCCTTTTCCTCAGATGTAAAATGAAGACTCTAAAAGTATATTAAGTGTTTGCCATTGGGGTTAGTGAAGTATTTGGTGCCATACACTGGGAAGGGAAATGGAAAACCTTGAAAAGCAAGCTATAAATAACACGTGTGATGTGGATGCAAGATAAAGAGGGGTGATTGGACTTCCCTGGTGGTCAAGTGGTTAAAACTCCGTGTTTCAACTTTGGGAGCCACAGGTTCCATCCTCTGGGTAACTAAGATCCTCCATGCTGCCAGTGTGACCCCACCCCCCAAAAGGGGGTGATTGAAAAGGCTCAATGAAGGAAGTGATCTATTACCCAGAGATCTTCAAGAGATGACATGGGAAATGAAAACAGCCCATTTAGGTGGAAAATAAAACTCTCAGAAGCAGTGCTTCTGACAAGGTAGAACATTTAAGTCTTGGTGAAGACAGGAAGCTGGTCTTCATGATCAGTGTTAGGACAGTATTTGCAGTCTTACAATATGTTAAGGTAATGAAATGATTTTCTTTTCCCCAGGAAATTGATGCTTCTTTATTCCAGCTGTAATTTTTTGGTTACTATTAGGTAAGGAACGTTCCTCTCCTCTCATGAAGAGAAACACTTTTCAGTCCCTAAGTTGATAAGAAGCAGTAAAAATCCTTTGATTTTGTGTGTTCAAGTAACATTCTGACCCTAGAGCATCAAGAGTTGGGGTGAGTAACAATTCAGGATTTCAGGCACTACTGGTGGGAAATAATTGGCACAGCTGTCGTGAAGGAAGAATTGGCAATTCTTAAACAATTTGTTAAACAATTTGCCCAGTCATTCCACTTCTAGAAATATATCCTACACAGATGCTTATACAGGTATGCAAAGATTTATAACAAAGCTATGTAATCCTTAGAGCTTGGATTATCAAGCCAGATTGCCTGTATCCTAACTCTGCTGCTTAAGAGCTGTGTGACTTTGGGCAAGTTAATTACTCTCCTTGTTCCTCGGTTTTCTCATCTGTCAAATGAGTGGAATAGTAGTATCAAGTTCATAGGTGTGGGAAGCTGAATAATGCCCACTCAAAGATATCCACATCCTGATCCCTGGAACCCATGAATATGTTCCCTATACAGTCAAAGGGACTTTCGTGTTTTGATTAAGTTAAGGGCCTTGAGATGGCGAGAGTATACTGGATTATCTGGGCCGGCCTGATGTAGTTACAAGGGTCCTTGTAAGAGGGAGGCAGGAGGATCACAGCGAGCAGTAGGATCAAGAGGGTGGAGTGATGGGAAGAAGGGGTCATGAGCCAAGGAAGGCAGGTGGCCTCCAGAAGCTGAAAAAGACAAGGAAACAGATTCTTTTCTGCAGCCTTCACAAGGACACAGCCCTGCCCACACCTTCATTTTAGATTTCTGACATCCAGACTATAAGGTAATAAATGTGTGTTATTTTAAGCCATGAAGGTTGTGGCAATTCATTACAGCAGCCATAGGAGCTAATACACTAGCATGTTGTGAGGATTCCTGAGTTAATATGTGTAACTGCTGCAGCTCAATAAATGATAGCTCTTCTGTGGAGCTATCACAGGGCTGTTTGTAGTCATGGAAAACTGGAATAATCCAAATGTCCATCAGGAATGGAGTGATTCACAACTCCATACATACTATAGAACCACAATAGTTGGTAAGAAAGAGGCTGCTCTACAGGTACTGACATGGAGAAATGATGATTGTGGTAGAGATATTACAGCTGTTTTGAGTGCTCGCTGCCCAGCAGGCACTGAGCTAGGAGCTCTCCCTGCAGGATCTCGTCTGATCTTTGTAACAATGTAGGGGATCTGTGCCAATCAGAGAAAAAAAAATGATTTGAGCAGGGAAAGTCTAATATAAAGAATCATTAACTGTTTATATTAGACTTAAAGGCTAATATAAGAATTATTTGGGCTTCCCTGGTAGCTCAGCTGGTTAAGAATCTGCTTGCAATGCAGGAGACCCCAGTTTGACTCCTAGGTTGGGAAGACCTGCTGGAGAAGGGATAGGCTACCCACTCCAGTAATTTTGGGCTTCCCTGGTGGCTCAGCTGGTAAAGAATCTGCCTGCAATTTGATCTTAATAATGTTGTAGGGGATCTGTGCCAGAGAAAAACCACAAATGATTTGAACAGGAAAAGTCTAATATAAAGAATTATTAACTGTTATATTAGACATATTAAAGTATAATATAAGAATTATTTACATTTTTATAAATATATTTATTTAAAATAAATATATTTATTTAAAAATATATCAAATAAAAATATTTAAATAAATATATTTATAATATTTATATTTATTTATATTTTTATAAATATATATAATTTATACTGTGTGACCCCATGGACTATACAATCCATGGAATTCTCTGGGCTAGAATACTGCAGTAGACTTTCTCTTCTCCAGGGGATCTTCCCAACCCAGAGATCAAACCCAGGTCTCACACATTGCAGGTGGATTCTTTACCAGCTGAGCCACAAGGGAAGCCCATATAAGACTTATATTAAAGTCTAATAGAAGAATTATCTACAGGGGGTTGGGGTAACCAGGAACTGACTAGTAAGAAGCAAAGAGAGCTCTAAAGGGCACAGCAATAGCGAACATAAGTAGCAGCTCCCATCCCCAGGCCTGGGCTGAGATCCAGACCTGTTAGAGAGGGAATGACTGGGGCTCATTGGATAGTAGAGAAGTTACTCAAATTCTGTGCACGCCCCGTGAAACTTGCTGGAAAACCACCCCCTACAATGCTGGGAATTGAGTCTCCCTAGAGGCGTTCCACTCCTCCCAGGTTGCGGGCTAAAGGCTGCTGACCACCTGCACTGCAGAGACCCGGTGCTGCAAAAGCTGCCTCAGGAAGCTGAGCTGGGGAGGCTGGGCCCCCCCTGCGGAAGTCCGCCGAGATGCCCATCAAAACCCGGAAGTAAAACCTTTTCCTCAAGCAGTGTCTGTTAGCGCCGTCTACTGGCAAAATTTAACATTCTGCCATCTGGCAAAGGAAAAAAAATGTGAAAAGCCTGGATTCATATTCATAGAGAAGGCAAACATGATAAATTTGGAGCTGAGAGTTAATAAATTAATAACTGGAACGGAATTATTAGTTTGAGTTTTACAAGTAAGGAAATTGAGGCTCCAGCGAAGGGAAACGGCACAACCAGTGCTAGGATTTGCTTTGCTCTTGTTGTTCAGTGGCTGAGTCGTGTCTGACTCTTTGCAACCCCAAGGACTGTATCCCACAAGGCTTCTCTGTTCTCCGCTATCTCCCAGAGTTTGCTCAAATTCATATCCATTGAGTGGATGATGCTGCCTAACCACCTCATCCTCTGCTACCCTCTTTTCCTTTTGCCTTCAAACTTTCTCAGTATTAGGGTCTTTTCCAATGAGTTGGCTCTCTGTATCAGGTGGCCAAAGTATTGGAGCTTCAACATCAGCAACAGTCCTTCCAATGAATATTGCTTTGTTCTACAAAGTGATTAAAAAGCAGGTTGCAAAATTATCCACGTTATGTCATTGTGGTGATAACTCAATTAACCTTAAACGTGCACAGACTTACTCTCCAGCATGAGGGAATGTATACTGAATGCCAGTGGTTTCCTCTAGGACACAAGGATTACAGGGAGTCCTCCCATATATTCTTAGGTTGACAGTAGGAAATCGCTGTCTTTATCCAAAAATAGTGAAATATTGGCAAATTTATAAGTGCAACATAATATTTATTTCTGAGATGTGATGTTTGAAGTTTTCACAATGCGTGAATTCCTTTTGTAAACAGGAAATTATGTATATATGTATATGTACATGTATACTTACATACATATGTGTATACATATAATTTCACTGTACATGTATAATTATATATTTTTCATTATAAAAACATATAATGTGAAAGTGAAAGTCGCTCAGTTGTGTCTGACTCTCTGCGACTCCATGGACTATATAGTCCAAGGAATTCTCCATGCCAGAGTACTGGAGTGGGTAGCCTTTCCCTTCTCCAGGGGATCTTCCCCACCCAAGGGTGGAGCCCAGGTCTCCCACATTGCAGGTGGATTCTTTAGCAGCTGATGTAAAGGTACATATTACGCATACATGTAGGTTTTGGAAAGTCTCCCCTCCAACTGTCTCTCTCTCTTTTCTTTTTTTTTAATTTTAAAAATTTATTTATTTATTTAGTTTTGGTTGCACTGGGCCTTCATTCCTGTGCTTGAGCTTCCTCTAGTTGTGGCGAGCGGGGGCTACTCTTTGTTGTGGTGTGCGGACTTCTCATTGAACTGGTTTCTCTTGTAGTGGAGCACAGGCTCTAGGGCGCGGGCTTCAGTAGCTGTGCTGCATGGGCTTAGTTGCTCCACAGACATGTAGGATTTTCCCAGACCAGGGATTGAACCCATGTCCCCTGCATTGGCAGACAGATTGCTATTTGCTGCACCACCAGGGAAGTCCAACTGACTTTGCCAGTAGTAGTATCTTCCCCTACAACACAATAGAAACTTCAACTAATGGAGATCCAAAGACTTCAGAGGTAACTATTTCCTGTTCAACTCACTGCAAGATCCCAAGAGCTACTTGCTGATGGTTCATGCTTTGTTTCTTGATGACTTACCACAGGATAAAACTATCAGTTGTGTTTTTTTTACTTATTTTATGAGATTTAAGTCATGAAACAGAAGGAAAAAATTCTGTTAAACAATGGTGGGTTTTTTGTGGCAGTTACCCAAATGTCATTTTAGAAAGTATTTCAATTGTGCTTTGTATTAAGTCTAAAAATTGATAATTAAAGAAAGCATTTAGGGACTTCCCTGGTGGTTCAGTGGTTAAGACTCCATGCTTCTACTGCAGGAGGCATAGGTTTGATCAGTGAATGGGGAACTAAAGATCCCACATACCATGTGGCATAGCCTAAAAAAAAAAGTTAATTTACTCACTCAGAAGAAGAAGAAATATCTCATATCAATAACTTAAACTTCTATCTTAAAACATCAGAAAAAGAAGAGAAAACTAAGCCTACAGCAAGTGGAAGGAAGGAAATAATAAAGATAAATGGAAATTGGGAGTAGGGAGTGGGAAAATTGATTGAAGGTGGTCAAAAGTACAAATTTCCAGCTATAAAATTAATAAGCTATGGGGAGATACTGTGGAGCATGGTGACTATAGTTTATAATACTGTATAGCATGTTTGAAAGTAGGTAAGAAAATGGATCTTGAAAATTCTTGTCACAAGAAAAAAATGGTTTGCAATCCCAAAGAAAAAGAAATGCAAGAAGGTAAATTGGTTGTCTGAGCAGTATTTCCAAATAGCTGATACCACTGTAAAGGCAGAGTATGAAGAGGAACTAAGTGCCTGTTGATGAGGGTGAAAGAGGAGAATGAAAAAGCTTCCATGAAACTCAATATTAAAAAAACAAAGATCATGGCATTCAGTCCCATCATTTTGTGGCAAATGGAGTAAAAGTGAAAGCAGTAACAAATGTTCTTTTCTTGGGCACCAAAATCATTGGGGACAGTGATTCCAGCAATGAAATTAAAAGACGCCTGCTCCTTGGAAGGGAAGTGATGACAAACCTAAAAAGCATATTGAAAAGCAGAGACATCACTTTGCTGACAAAGGTCTGTATAGTCAAAACTGTGGTTTTTCCAACAGTCATGTACAGATGTGAGAGTTGGACCATAAAGAAGGCTGAGCAGCAAAGAATTGATGCTTTCAAATTGTGGGGCTGGAAGAGATGCTTGAGAGTCCCTTGGACAGCAAAGGAGATAAAACCAGTCAATCCTAAAGGAAATCAACTCTGAATATTCATTAGAAGGACTGATGCTGAAGCTGAAGCTCCAATACTTTGGTCACCTGATGTGGAGGGTCAATTCATTGGAAAAGACCCTGATCCTGGGAAGGATTGAAGGCAGGAGGAGAAGGGAGCAGCAGAGAATGAGATGGATGGCATCACCAACTCAATGGACATGAATTTGAGCAAATTCCAGGAGATAGTGGAGGATAGAGGAACCTGATGCGCTAGAGTTCATGGAGTCACAGAGTCAGACACGACTTAGCAACTGAATAACAATGGTAATGAATGATAACTGAACTATTGTGGTGATCATTTTGCTATGTATATATAATTATTATGTTGTACATCGGAAACAAAAAAAATTAAGTCTATTTCTCAATAAAACTAGAAAAAGATTTTAAATTTTTAAATTTTTTTTTTAAAAAGTGGAAACTAATGAAATAGAAAACAGAAAAACAAAAGAGAAAAATTAATGAAACCAAAATCTAGTTCTTTGAAAATATCAGTAAACTTGAAAAACCTTTAGCTGGGTTTACTAAGAAAAAAAAAAAAAGATTCAAATTAACAGAATCAAAAGTGAAAAAAGGGACTGTATTAAGTAATTTATGTTAATAGACTAGATAACTTAAGTGAAATGGACAAATTTTTAGATGATACAAACTCCCAAAATTGACTCAAGAAGAGATGTGTGCATGCGTGCTAAGTTGCTTCAGTTGTGTCCAACTCTGCGACCCTATGGACCATAGCCCACCAGGCTCCTCTGTCCACGGGATTCTCCAGGCAAGAATACTGGGTTGCCATCCTCCTCCAGGGGATCTTCCTGACCCAGAGATTGAACCCGAATCTCTTATGTCTTTCCTGCATTGGCAGGTGGGTTCTTTACCATTAGTGCCACCTGGGGAGCCCCCAAGACAAAATAAACAATGTGAATAGATCTATAACAAGTAGAGATTGAATTAGTAATCAAAACAAAACCAATTCCCTGGCAGTCCAGTGGGTAGGATTCCACACTTTCACTGCTGAGGGCCCAGGTTCAGTCCTGATCAGGGGACTAAGATCCCACAAGCTGCCTGCGTGGTGTGGTCAGAAAAAAAACAAAAAAAAGAAACACTGCACACACAGAAAAGTCCAGGCCCAGATGATTTCATTGGTAACTTTCACCAAGCATTTAAAAAAGAATATCAATTCTCCACAAATACACAGTCCCAACCAGAATTCCATAGGGCTTCTTTGCAGAAATTAACAAGCTGATTTTAAAATTCACATGTGATTGCAAGGGATTCAAAGCAGCCAAAACAATCCTGGAAAAGTATGAAGTTGGAGGATTCACTCTTCCTGATTTCAGAACTTACTCCAAGGCAATAGTAAGCAAGAAAGTGTGGTACTGTCATAAGGATAAACATACAGAGAAATGGAATAGAATTAAGAGTTCTGAGAAACCTTGACTGTGGTGGTGGTTACACAGGTAATTTGTCAGAGCTCATCAATCTACATCTTTAAAAGACATGAATTTTATTGTATATAAACATAGAGTTGAGTTTAAAAAAAAAAAATGCCCCCTGGTTCAAAGTAGAAACCAAAATACAATGTTCAGCATTTCACCCAGCCAGAGGGGTTTTACATTTACCCATAATAGACTGTGGTGTATGACAAAGTGCCAATGTAGCTGCTTTTGGCTTATCTGATGATGTTTGTCTGTAGATAAAATTGTTTCCCAACTGCTTCTTGTGGGAGACTTGGAAGGAGTCCTTGGTTTGAGGTGCGGAAAATGGAACCAGGAAGTGAGAACAGGCGATCATGGAGGCCCCTCAGTCAGGTGATGGAGCTTGACTCTGGGAGAAAACGAGGTGGGTGGCATGATCAGATTTGCACATTAGAAGCATCTATCAGGCCACAGCCTGGGAAAGGACTGGAAGGAGTAAAATTATCATGTAGAGAACTCTCAGGAAGTGTTGTAGATATGCACTGCAGGGAGCTGATGGCTGGACTGGGGCAGAGGCAGTGGGCAGTGGGAGGCATGGGTGATGCTGAAGCTAGGCACGAGGTGGAGAGTCAGGAGGAAGAAGGGAATCTGGGGTAGGGAGCAGGAGAGGGGAGAGTCACACAGGAGGAGACAGGCCTCAGGACCACATGGGGCAGAGAGGTGGGGTACTTTGTGAGCGGGGTGATGGTGTTGTAGCCACATGTTCGGGAAACAAACTCACTCAGAAGGACAATGCAGATAGTGGAGTGCAGTTTATTACACCAGTGGGCCCAAGACAGAGTCTCCTCTTAGCCAAGGACCCCGACCAGTTTTTATGAAAACCTTATGTACCCTAAGTGTATGTACCCAAACCCACTTCCCCAAATTCCCTGAAACTAGTCTGAACAAAGGAAAACAAAGATACAATCAAAGTTAACAAGTGATTCACATGCCTTAAGCCTAAGTAGTTAACAGTGGACAATTATCAATAGGCCTGTGGTCACACCTCAGTAAGCATAATGAAATTTATGATTCTATTAGGTTACACAGATAATTAGGGTATTCTTTCAGGTGACGGAGAGTCTAGGTACGAGCCCTGGGGCTCTTCCATCTGGGGGGTCTGGTTTTCCAGTTGGTATGTCGTTTCCATAGATACTGGGCATATTGCTCAAAGTCCACAGTACGGCCCAAGATGGAGTCCTGCTTTCTTTTTTTTTCACTGTTCAAGCTTTATTTATTTAGTTGGTGTAACACTTAGTTGACTGCATTATTTATGTAATTTTTCCCTTTTACATTACAAGGCAGTGTACACTATTCTGATTCACACAGTACGCAAGATTCTTTAGAACAGTTATGCACGTGGCATGCAATACTGGATTTATACATTGGATCCCAGGATGTGATTCACTGGAGGGAAAAAAGTTGGACTAGGCACCTTGGCTAAAGGAACCAGAGGTTATATAACACAGTAAATACACATCTGGTTTGAAGGGCAACTTCAGCATCTGCAACATGGGCAGTGGTACCTCTTGAGGAAGTTGAATTATTTGACAAACCAATTTAGGACCACACAAGGTAAGTGCCATCCAGCATCAGGATACAGCTGCAAGGTTTTATGAACCATTCCTATTTCTAACATTAGGAAATTGATTTTTTTCCTAGGCTGTCTTAACATTACTGTTTTAATCACAGGTCAGATATAAAGGACAATATGAGTTACAACCTCCAACTAAAATCCTGTGTAGCCTAGACAGTGAAGTGCTACATTAGAAGACTTTAAAACTGCAGTTCTTTCTGGATCCCCCAAAGTGTATCTGCACTCTTCTTCAAACAGGCCTCTTCCTCATGAGTCAGAGTCACTTTCACAACGTCTGAGATTCCATTCTGTCCCAAGATGCAAGGAACACTAAGGAAGACATCTTCTTTTATTCCATAGAGACCCTTAATCATGGTGGAAATCGGATGCACCCGCCTAAGATTCTTCATTATACTTTCTGCCAAATCGGCCACTGACAGTCCAATGGACCAGGATGGGTAGCCTTTCAGTTTGATCACCTCATAAGCACTGTCAACCACCTGTTTGTGAACCGCTTTCCACTGTTCCTTATCTGCATCAGTGCCTAATTCAGGGTGTAAATTCTTCAGGGAGACACCAGCAACATTCACTCCACTCCATACAGGCACACTAGAGTCGCCATGCTTCCCAAGGATCCACCCATGGCAGCTTAATGTGTGAACTCCCAGCCTCTCCCCCATAAGATAACAGAACCGAGCTGAATCCAGATTGCAACCACTTCCAATAACATGGTTTTTGGGAAAGCCGCTTATCTTCCAAGCCACATAGGTCAAAATATCGACTGGGTTGGAAACAACAAGCAACTTGCAATTTGGGCTGTGTTTTACAATGTTAGGAATGATGAATTTAAAGATGTTCACGTTACGCTGGACCAAATTAAGACGGCTCTCTCCCTCTTGCTGACGTGCCCCAGCTGTGATAATAACCAGCCTGGAGTTTGCTGTCACATTATAGTCTTTGCCAGAGACAATTTTTGGTGTTTTAAGGAAAAGACTGCCATGTTGAAGATCCATCATCTCTCCCTTCAGTTTATCTTCCATGACGTCAACAAGAGCAATTTCATCTGCCAAGTCCTTCATTAAGATACTGATGGCACAGGCCATGCCAACAGCACCAGCCCCAACAACTGTCATCTTATTCTGGGGGACATGTTCTTCCTTAAGAAGATTCTGAATCAGTTGATCCTTGAGAGTTGCCATCTTGGACTTAGAACCTAAAGGAACCGGGAGTGACCGTCGAACGGGCGGGTGTCGGAGGCGCGCGGCGTGGGATCCGGACTTGGCGGCAGCGGCTCAGGTACCGGAGTCCTGCTTTCAAGATGGAGCCTGTTCTGTCTTTCTCCTCCTTCAATGGCAGACAGCTCTGAGGACTGACTGCCCCAGAAATTGGGGCAATGTAGGATGCCAAGAGCTTCATCCTTGGGAGAGTCCCATCTGGAGATTCCTCAAATGGCCCAAAGGAACCAGAAGCAACTTGTGAGGACTCAGGGTGCAGAATGTGGGGCAGAGGCAGTTTCTAAAAAGCAACAACTGAATCCAGACAATATCTTCAGATGCTGAGAAATGAGGGCTACCGAAAGTGCCATACTAGCTCAACTAGCTGTGAAAGCAGACAGTGAAATAAAGATATTTCAGACAAAGGCTCTAAGTATTTACTGCTCAGAAATCCTTGCTGAGAGAACTTCCAGAAG
Organism: Cervus elaphus; assembly: GCF_910594005.1. NCBI lineage: Eukaryota > Metazoa > Chordata > Mammalia > Artiodactyla > Cervidae > Cervus > Cervus elaphus. Next base: position 7,231,660 of record NC_057816.1, read on the forward strand.
CACCTTAGGAAGAAGGACCTTGGGACTTCCCTGGTGGTCCAGTGGCTAAGACTCCATGCTCCTAAGGCAGGGTTCCTGGGTTCAATCCCTGGTCAGAGAACTAGATCCCACAAGCCACAACTCAGAGTTTGCATGCCACAACTAGTGCAGACCTCTTGCAGCCAAATAAATATTTTAAAAGAAAAGAAAAAGGACCTTGAGCCCAGAAGGAAGAAAGAGGATCCAAGAAAGCAATGGCGAGCTGAGCAGCTGGGGCACAAGTGGGCCAGTGTGAATAATCAGTGTCCTGGGTACAAATGTATGAAGTGAAGTGAAAGTTGCTCAGTTGTGTCCAACTCTTTGTGACCCCCATGGACTACAGTCCATGGAATTCTCCAGACCAGAATACTGGAGTGGGTAGCTGTTCCCATTCTCCAGGGGATCTTCCCAACACAGGGATCAAACCCAGGTCTCCTGCATTACAGGCAGATTCTTTTATTTATTTATTTTTTGTCTTTTTAAAGTTATTTTTGAAAAAAAATAAAATTATTTTTGTTGTTGTTGTTGCAGGTGGATTCTTTACCATCTGAGCCACAAGGGAGGCCCAAGAATACTGGAGTGGGTAGCCTACTCCAGCAGATCCCTTCTCCAGCAGATCTTCCCAACCCAGGAATTGAACCGGTCTCTCCTGCATCACAGGCAGATTCTTTACCAGTTGAGCTACCAGGGAAGCCCTTGTATGAGTGACACCAAAAGACTAGAAATAATGTGAAAGTCTTGGAAAGTAAAAGTATTAGTTGCTCAGTCGTGCCCATGTCTTTTTGATCCCATGGACTGTAGCCCACCTAGCCCCTCTGTCCATGGAGTTCTTTTTGTTTTTTTACAGTCCAGGTCTTCATTTTTACACCCATCAGGCCATGAATTCACAGGGAATGGACTCCAACAGTTCGGGTTCCTTTCCATTGGTCCTCACGAAGTGTGCTTCTCTGGGTGGAGCAGGCTGGCGCTTCAGCTGAACCCAAGTCCCTTTCTCTTTGGCTTCCTTCTTTTTCTGATCGTTTACCTTCACACGTTTTAGGAAGCTATCTCGGCTCTTAGAGTGCTCAATGTGCTCGATACGCACATTAATTCTCTTGGCAAGAATCTTGCCTTTAACTTGTTTGCTTACAATGATGCCAACAGTAGGCTGTAACATTGTAGACTCTCCCAGTTTTGCCATGGTAACATTTGTGGGGCATTCCTTTTTGAACAGTACCCATTCCCTTGATGTCTACAATATCACCCTTGTAGATTCACATGTATGTGACCAAAGGAACAACAACTCCATGTTTTCTAAAAGGCCTAGAGAACATGTAGCGGGTGCCTCCCCTCTTACCCTTTGTGTTGGTCATTTTGGCAAATTACTGGAAGATGGCGGTTCTGGCCAAAAAGCCATGGAATTCTCCAGGCAAGAATAGCAGAGTGGGTTGCCATTCTCTTCTCCAGGGGATCTTCCCAACCCAGGGATCAAACCCGGGTCTCCTGCACTGCAGGCAGATTCTTTACCATCTGAGCCACCAAGGAAGCCCTGAAGCTTTGGAAGGAGAAGAAAAAAGAAATCAAGAGAAAGTGAATGTTGGGGAGGCCCAAGAAAAGATCTAGAGTGGGGATTGGGGTGGGGCGGTCCGCACAGCTCCGGGGTGACATAGAGTAGGTTGGGAATCACGATCACCTGGAATTGAGGATATAACTCCACAGACAGACTTTCAGCCTCCTGCCTTGGCTCTCCCTTGGGGTGACCTTCCCCCTGTCCTTGCACGAGTGAGTCCCAATATTTTGTCAAGATCTAACTCAGATGCCTGCTTCTCCAGGAAGCCTACCCTCCTCCCAGCCCCGAGGCTCCTGGCCTGACCCTAAGGGCCTGTGCACCCGATGTCCGGGAGCATATCAGGGCTGATGGCATTAGGGCCCGTGCCTACTCTGTCACCAGGCCCAGGCCCAGCTGGCTGGCAAATGTGTGCTGAGAATGTGAGTTGGGTGAGTGCCAGGCTGCCTGGGTTCAAACCTCAGTGCGGTGACTACTGATGGTGTGTGGATGATTGTTATGAGTGAGTGAGTGCAGGCAGGATGGGACCGTCTAGAAGGGCAACAGGATGAAGGGATCGCATTGTCTGCAGGTGGCCTGGCTCCACGTGGGCGGAAATGGGTGCAGCTCGAGCCACCTGTTTGACTGTCAGTTGCTTGGGCCAGGGAATGCCTGGTTCCCAGTAACACCATTTCAGCACTGGCCTGGGAACCTGCCAGCTTCTACCACCACCCTCACCCTCCCCCAGCATCACTTCTCTGGGGAAAGTGGTCCAGGTCAGGTGAGGGTGAGGCACCCCTCATCCCCCTCTGCTCTACATGCTCGCATCTTCCTTCCCAAGTTTGTTGGCCCCCTACCACCCTGCACCCCCACTGCCATTATCCCAGGTTCTAGGCAGAGCCCTTGTGAATCCACCTTCCCTGGTGGCTCAGATGGTAATGAATCTGCCTGCAACACCGGAGACCGCGGTTCAATCCCTGGGTTGGGAAGATCCCCTGGAGAAGGAAAAGGCAACCCACTCCAGTATTCTTGCCTGGAAAATCCCATGGACAGAGGAGCCTGGCAGGCTACAGTCCACAGGGTCGCAAAGAGTCGGACATGACTGAGTGACTAATGCCCTTTAGGGGCACTTGGGCTGCCAGGAGGGCTGGTGTGGTTTCTTTCCCTGGTGGGAAAAAGAAGGGATGACCACACTGCTGGATATTGGCAGTGTCCGCATTACAGGTCTGTGACGCTGAATCCCAGTGGTGCCTTCCGAGTTCCCAACCCTGGTCACAGGCGCTGAGGTGGGCTAGGGAGGAGGGTGGCTTCCAGGGAAGAATCTTAGGCTGAGGAACTAAGGCCAGGCAGCTGGTCTGGCCAGGGCAAGTCATCCCAGTTCATCTCATGGAGTTTGGGGCTTTAAATGCCATCTGCATCCCTCACCACAGCTGGGAACCTCCCTTTCGCCCAGCCCGGATGTCTAACAGACTCCTTAAACAGCTCTCCGTGTCCCCAGCTAGCTCAGCAACTCCACCCTTCCAGACCAGAAGCCAGGGTAACCCCAGTGCTTCCTCTCCCATCCCACGAAGACCACCAGCAGGGGACTGGGGCTCCAATCACCTGGCATTGCCACCTCTGCTGCCCCTCCCCCAGCCACAGGCCACCAGCCTCTCTTGCTGGGTCCTAAGGCAGCTGATGTCCCCTGCAAGCCCCTGTTCTCCAGCCCCCAGAGAGATGTTTAGAGAAGGTAAGGCAGGTCACCTGACTCCACTGCTCAAGACCCTCCAACAGTTCCCACTTCACTCAGCAAGAAGGCAGACTCCTGCCTTAGGCCTGCAAGTCCAGGACCACCCATTCTGTTTCCACTCTGCCCACTCTCAGGCTTGGCAGGACTGCCGTCCAAAGCTGAGCACTCCCGGCTCAACCAAATCTGATCCATGATTCCATTTGTTCCAGATTGTTCCAAACTGTTGTGTTGAGTTCAGTAATGAGTCTCTTTCCCTCGATGTTGAATTAGTTGCTGATGTTGTAATGTTGTAGGAGTGTGTTGGTTTGATGTGTTTCTCGGTTAAAAAAAAAGTCATTATATCTTGCTGTACTATTTTTGCAATTTTTCTGTAAGTCTAAACGCATTATAAAACAAAAAGGTTATGAAGGTAAAAAAGAAAGGAGATTTGCTGGTGGCCCCATGGTTAGGACCCCACGCTCCCAATGCCAGGAGCCTGGGTTCAAGCCCTGATGGGGGAACTGAGATCCCACAAGCTGCATGGTGCAGCAAAAAATAAAGAGTCACTGTCCAAAAATTGCTTAATTTTTTAAGAGCTGCTCTGGCAAGTCTGCAACACCAGGGGCTGTGACATGCACACGTGCACATGCACAACTGTTCAGGACGGCGTGGCCCTCCTGTTTTAGTGGAGTGAGCCAGAGCATGGTCCTGGGTCGGTGCCCAGGTAGGGCTGGATGGGAACCAGGACACAGGCTCCAGGAGGCTGCGGATCACGTGGGATCGGGGCTCCAGGCAAGACAGCCCAGACGAGGGCTAAGGGAGGGGGCTGAACTTTGAAGGAGTGGGATTCACCCTAGAGATTGGTGGGGACGAGAGTATTCTAGAAAGGGGGAAAGGCATGAGGGAAGGCCAGAGACAGGACAGGAGAGGATGTGTGCGCGTGTTCCTGTAGGGGACGGAAAGACTGCTGGTCAAGTGGGATGTGGGTATGGGTATCAGAGGTTGGGTGGAGGCCAGTGAGGTGGGCACAGCTGGAATCCGCAAGGGAACCCTAACAGGGAGTCAGTGAAAGCAGAGGAGCAAGGAGCAGAGATGGGCCTGGAACATACCCTGTCAGCCCAGCCTTGGGGACGTGACAAGGAGGGCTCAAGACAGTCCACTGTTTCTCTTTGCATCCCCAGCATCTTGTCAGTGTTTGGTACACAACAAGTGAGCAAGAAATGCTAGTTCACATGTGTGCACTTTATTTTACAGTTTATCAATGTACAATAAACTGCAAGTAACTAAAGTATATAATTTGATAACTTCTGACATAAATGTACATCCTTGAAACCCACAATCTAGGCAATGAACATCTTCATTACTCCCAAGGTTTCCTTTGTAACTCCTAGTCAGCTATTTTATTTTTTTAATTATTTCTTTTATTTTTTTCGGTTGCACTGGGTTTTTGTTGCTATGTGAGGGCCTTCTCTAGCTGCATAAGTGGGGGCTACTCTTCGCTGTGGTGCACAGGCTTCTCACTGCAGTGGCTTCTCTTGTTACGGAGCACAGGCTCTAGGCTCACGGGCTTTAGGAGTTGCAGCACCTGGATTCAGTAGTTGTAGCACATGGGCTTAGTTGCTCAGCAGCATGTGGGATCTTCCTGAACCAGAGATTGAAACTGTGTCCCCTGCATTGGCAGGCAGATTCTTATCCACTGTAACACCAGGGAATTTCTTGGCTGTTATTTTAGATTAGTTTTTATTTTTGAAAAATTTTGTATAAATGGAACTGGACTGTATGTACTTTTTTTTTTATTGACAGCATCGTGCACCTTGTAGGATCTTAGTTTCCCAACCAGGGATTGAAACTGCACCCTTGGCAGTGAAAGGTCCTAACCAGTGAACTGCCAGGGAATTCCCTGTATGTATTTTTAAAAAACTGGCTTCTTCCTCACAATGTAATTATTTTGAAATTTCTCCACGTTACTGTACACATTAGTGATTTGTTGAAGATTTAAAACTTCTACTCTGAAAAGACAGGCTTCCCTCGTAGCTCAGTTGGTAAAGAATCTGCCTGCAATGCAGGAGACCTGGGTTTGATTTCTGGGTCAGGGAGATCCCCTGGAGAAGGAAATGGCAACCCACTTCAGTATTCTTGCCTGGAAAATTCCATGGACAGAGGAGCACAGCCGGCTCCAGTCCATGGAGTTCCAAGAGTCGGACACAACTTAGCAACTAAACCACCACCACTCTGAAAAGACAGTTACAAAAAAATGAAAAGTCAAGGCACATACTGAGAGAAAATATATTCAAAACATACATTAACAAAAAACTTGAACCTGATAAATGTAAAAGCTCTTAGAACTCGGCAATAAAAAGATAAACATCCCAATAACAACACTGGCAAAGAAAATTGAATAGACACTACACCTAAGAAGGTATATAAGCGGCAAGTAAGCACATGAGAAGACCCTAAACATCATCGGTTGTGCTGTCATTCAGTGCTAACTCATGTCCAACTCTTTGGACCCCATGGACCGCAGCACCCCAGGCTCCTGTGTCCTCCACTGTCTCGCAGAATTTGTTCCAATTCATGCGCATTGAGTCGGTGATGCTATCCAACCATTTCATCCTCTGTCGTCCCCTTCTCCTCCTGCTTCAATCTTTCCCAGCATCAGAGTCTTTTCCAATGAGCCAGTTCTTTGCATCGGGTAGCCAGAGTATTGGAGCTTCAGCTTCAGCGTCAGTCCTTCCAATGAATATTCAGGAGTGATTTCCTTTAGGATTGACTGATTTGATTTCCTTTCAGTCCAGGGGACTCTCAAGAATCTTCTCCAGCACCACAGTTCAAAACCACCAACTCTTTGGTGTCAGCCTTCTTTATGGTCCAACTCTCACATCTGTACACAACTACTGGAAAAACCCTAGCTTTGACTATATGTTCTTTGTTGGCAAAATGATGTCTCTGCATTTTAATATGTTGTCTAGGTTTGTCATAGCATTCCTTCCAATGAGCAAGAGTCAGAATACAGGTTAAAATCACAATGAGATATCACTACATATTCACTAGAATAGCTAAAGTTTAAAGATATGATCATACCATATGATGGTGAATATGGAGCAACTGGAACTTTCATACACTATTGGTGAAGATGCAAAACAATAAACCACTTTGGCAAATAGTTTGGAAATTTCTTAAACACTACTTATATACCTACCATACAACATACCAAGAAAAAGGAAAGTTTATATCCACAGAGACTTGTATGCAATGTTCATAACATCTTTAGTCATAATTAGAAAAAATGGGAAAAGACTCCAATTACAATATCCTTGCAATGGAATACTGTTGCTGTTGTTCAGGGGCTCCATCATGTCCAACTCTTTGCAACCCCATGAACTGCTACACGCCAGGCTTCACTGTCCTTCACCATCTCCTGGAGCTTGCTCAAACTCATGTCCATGGAGTCAGTGATGCCACCCAACCATCTCATCCTCTTTCGTCCCCTTCTCCTCCTGTCTTCAGTCTTTCCCAGCATCAGGGTCTTTTCAAATGAGTTGGCTCTTTGCATCAGGTGGCCAAAGTATTGAAGCTTCAGCTTCAGCATCAGTCCTTCCAGTGAATATTCAGGAATGATTTCCTTTAGGATTAACTGGTTGGATCTCCTTGCAGTCCAAGGGACTCTCAAGAGTCTTCTCCAGCACCACAGTTTAAAAACATCAATTCTGGAGAAGGAAATGGCAACCCACTCCAGTATTCTTGCCTGGAAAAGTCCATGGACAGAGGAACCTGGCGGGCTGCAGTCCATGGGGTGGAGGGAGATGGGTTGGTAGCAGTAAACTGGTAGAACTAAAAAAAAAAAAAGCATCAATTCTTCGGTGCTCCGCCTTCTTTATGGTCCAACTGTCACATCCATACGTGACTACTGGGAAAACAATAGCTTTGACTATACATATCTTTGTCGGCAAGGTAATGTCTCTGCTTTTAAATACACTGTCTAGGTTTGTCATAGCTTTTCTTCCAAGGACCAAGCGTCTTTTAATTTCATGGCTGCAGTCACCATCTGCAGTGATTTTGGAGCCAAGCAAAAGAAAATCTGTCATTGTTTCCATTGTTTCCCCATCTATTTGCCATGAAGTGATGGGACTAGATGCCATAATCTTCATTTTTTGAATGTAGAGTTTTAAGCCAGATTTTTCACTTTCCTCTTTCACTTTCATCAAGAGGCTCTTTGGTTCCTCTTCAATTCCTGCCATAATGGTGGTGTCATCTGCATGTCTGAGGTTATTGATATTCTCCCGGCAATCTTGATTCCGCCTTGTGCTTCATCCAGTCCAGCATTTCACGTGATGTACTCTGTACTTAAGTTAAATAAGCAGGGTGACAATATATAGCCTTGACATACTACTTTTCCAATTTTGAACCAGTCTGTAGTTCCATGTCTGGTTCAAACTGTTGCTTCTTGACCTGCATACAGGTTTCTCAGGAGGCAGGAAAGGTGGTCTGGTATTCCCATCTCTTTAAGAATCTTCCATAGTTTGTTGTGAGCCACACAGTCAAAGGCTTTAGCATAATCAATGAAGCAAAAGTAAGTATTTTTCTGGAATTCTCTTGCTTTTTCTGTGATCCAGTGGATGTTGGCAATTTGATCTCTGGTTCCTCTGCGTTTTCTAAATCCAGCTTGTACATCTGGAAGTTCTCGGTTCACATACTGTTGAAGCCTAGCTTGAAGGATTTTTGAGCATTGCCTTGTGAAATGAGGCACATGTGAAATGAGTACAATTGTGTACTTGTTTGAACATTCTTCAGCATTGCCCTTCTTAGGGATTGGAATGAAAACTGACGTTTTTCAGTCCTGTGACCCCTGCTGAGTTTTCCAAATTTGCTGGCATATTGAGTGCAGCACTTAAACAGCATCATCTTTTAGGATTTGAAATAGCTCAGCTGGAATTCCATCACCTCCACGAGCTTTGTTCTTAGCGATGTTTCCTAAGGCCCATCTGACTTCACACTCTTGGATGTCTGGCTCTAGGTGAGTGATCACACCATCGTGGTGATCTGGGTCATGAAGATCTTTTTTGTATAGTTCTCTGTATGTTCTTGCTTCCCTGGTGGCTCAGAGGTAAAGCCTCTGCCTGCAATGCGGGAGATCAGGTTTGATCCCTGGGTCAGGAAGATCCCCTGGAGAAGGAAATGGCAACCCACTCCAGTACTCTTGCCTGGAGAATTCCATGGGCTACAATCCATGGGGTCGCAAAGAGTCGGACATAACTGAGCGACTTCACTCTCACTTTCTTATCTCTCCTTGCTATTCTTTGGAACTCTGCATTCAGATGTGTATATCTTTCCTTTTCTCCTTTGCTTTTCACTTCTCTTCCTTTCTCAGCTATTTGTAAGGCCTCCTCAGACAACCATTTTGCCTTTCTGCATTTCTTTTTCTTGCGGATAGTTTTGATCACCACACCCTGTACAATGTCCTGAATTTTCGGTCATAGTTCTTCAGGCACTCTATCAGATCTAATCCCTTGAATCTATTTGTCACTTCCACTGTATAATCGTAAGGGAGTTGATTTAGGTCATACCTGAATGGTCAGCAATAAAAATAATTTGTTGAACAAACAAGGGTAGCATTAAGAAACACTCCACAGAGAGGGTTGCAATACTGTTATAGTCCACTAGATGGTGGCAAAGCACATTCATTTCCAGTTTCATAAATTGGCATCTCCTGTGGCTATCCTTCCTTACCATAGCAGGTAGACAGGACATAATCTCCATTTAACCAGCAGGAAAGCAAGGACCTGGAAAGGGCACATGACATCCCAGTTTGCCAACTTGTCAGAGCCAGCCAAGAACCAGGATCTGACTCATGTCTCCTAGATTTTCAGAGCTTCTGAATCAGCAACCCAGCTAGATACTCCCATTTTTCACTTTCCCCATACCCTGCCCTCTCTCCAAGTCTCATTCTCCTAGTTGCACCCTTTTACTGAGGTCAGAAATCTATTTCCCAAGTCCAAACCAACTAGCCCTGGGCCTGGGAGACTTCAGGACAAGTTTGGAGAGGTTACGAAATGGTGGAGCTATCTCACTTGGACCCATGTTTGTTAGGCACCCACAGAACTACTGGAATTATCAGGATAATGAAATCCCAAAAAGTCCAGTGTGAAAGCCCTTTGTACAGCTGAAGGGGGCTATAAAGGACTTGCCTGGGGTTCATTTATATTATTGAGACCTAGCCCCTTGACTTGGACATAGACTTCAGAGAAGTTTTATGTTGGCCTCCTTCTGCATTCTCTTTTTGTGCCAAGGAGGAAATGACTTTCGGCCTGCTTCTCTGGCCCTCCTTTTTTTTTTTTTTTTTTTGCGCAAGCCCCATGCCCACCCGGCCGCCGCCTCACCTATGCCAGCCCTCCGTTTTCTCTGGCCCTTCTTATTGCTGACCCTGGCACTGACAGTTCCTGATCCTGGCCAATTTTGAGCCTAAGCAGTGCCAGGAACCATGTAGCCCCTGGTGAATCCCTAGCCACTCCTTCTCCTTTGCCCTCCAGGGAAGTCCTTCCAGGGAGTCCTCCAGTTCTGGAAGAACAAAGACTTCTCCATAAAGTACTGGAATGGCATCAATTCAGAATAGGCACTTAACCAAGTCCACGGACCACCGTGGAGACTAGATTGCTGCTGACCCACTGGACAGTTCTTTTTTTAATTCAAGTATATTTGGTTTACAATGTTGTGCTTCAGGTGAACACCAAGTGAAGATTATATATATGTGTGTATATATATATGTATATAAATTGCATATACATTATATACTTTTTCAGATTCTTTTCCATTACAGGTTATTACAAGATATTGACTAGCTCCCTGTGCTATATATGCTAGGTCCTTGTTACATATAGTTGGACAGTTGATTCTTTTAAAAAAAAAATTATTTTTGGTTGTGCTGAGTCTTCATTGCTACCTGCGGGCTTTCTCTAGTTGCAGCCAGCAGGGGCTACTGTTCTTTGAGGTGCATGAGCTGCTTCTTACAGTGGGCTCTAGGTGCACGGGCTTCTGCAGTTGTGACTCTTGGGCTCCAGAGTGCAGGCTGTTACTCTCCACAGCATGTGGAATCTTCCTGCACCAGGGATTGAACCCGTGTCTCCTGCATTGGCCGACGAATTTGTATCCACTGCACCACCAGGGAAGTCCCTGGACAATTACGTGAGGAACTCGTACACTTATGTAGACCATAGAGCTGAAGTGTTGGAGGCTAGGGTTCAAATTCCAGCCCTGCCGCCTTGCCAGTGTCCCAGTCAGAGCTTGCTTCCCCATTTGCAACACATAACTTGAGTTCAGAAATACAGGACAGAGATTCATTTGGTAAAGCCCCTGCCCACTTCAGTATCCTTGCCTGGAGAATTCCATGGCCAGAGAAGCCTGATGGGCTAGTGGAGTCGGAAACAACTGACACTGCCCTCCACTGGGCTGAGGGTATAGCCAAGGCTGGGAGACCTGTGTTAGGTACAGCATCTTCTTCAGACCTAAGTCTGAAGACCTAGGTTTCACTGGCCAGGTTTACTGGATGGAGCCTTTTACCTACTCATGCAGGGAATACAATCTGAAGAGCTAGGACATTTTAGGGATTTAGAGAATGGGTGGAACCATGAGGGTATTTCATTTGCAAATAAAGGATTATCTGCTGGTATACAGGCCATTTTTGGCCACCTGATATGAAAAGCCAACTCACTGGAAAAGACCCTGATACTGGGAAAAAATGAAGGTAGAAGGGGAGAGAGAATGAGATGGTTGGATGGCATCACGGACTCAATGGATATGAGTTTGAGCACACTCTGGGAAACGGTGAGGAACAGAGAAGCCTGGCATGCTGCAGTCCACAGGGTTGCAAAAAATTGGACATGACTTGGTAACTGAGCATACAGATCATTCCACAGGACACCAGACCACATAACCAACTTGTAGCTTGGGAATTGACAACTGAAAAAGACTGTCCGAGTCACCCATTGTCAGCTCTTAGATTGGCCTTACTTTTGATAGAATCAACGGTAACACCTTTCTCCCCATGTTCCCCAGTTGTTTCCTCTTCATCCCAGCCCAGCTCACAGGCAACTGCTCAACAGCAGAAAGTAGGCTTCTTTAAACAAGTCTTTCAGGTCACTCACCCGTTTCACCCCTTTCTTCCCTAGATTCCTGCTCTTCCTGGAGATCAGACTGCATGACAGAACCATATACTTATACAGGAACCAGGCAGAACACCCACAAAACACCCATCTTCTATTCATGAACAGAAGTTTAGTGTATATGTAAATAAATCACACCAAGGAAGTTTTTTCAATTTTTATTAATATGTATAATCAAGTTTTCAAAATAGACTTCTCCAAACACGAATTGCATGAGGAATACCTGCAAATTACAGGCAAAATTACATTACATTCCCATGTAAACACAAAGGCAGAGTTTGACGCTATTATCTTCCACCTCCCCTAACTCTAGGGCCTAGCACCTGAAAGATGAGGAAAAAGTAAAGAGTCTGGAGAGTAAAAGTTAAAGTCAAGCAAAGATGCCACAGGGATTTGAACCCCGTCCTGGAAACCAGGAGTGCCAACCACCAGCATCTTTTGCTTTTTTTTTTAAGATAAGAAAAGGCAAAAAAGCAAAACCTGAGAAAACAAAAAAGATTTTGTTTTCTCAGGAAAAGAAAAACCTTTATAAATAGCCCTACTGAAGAGCACTGGAGAATCTGCTTCAGCTAAGATGCTAGCTTGGTCAAGTCTGCTATGTTCACCTGAAAAAGTCTTAGCAGAGAATTTTTGCAATCCCACCCAATAGCCCTCTCAACTGCCAAAGTACCTTTCAGTTTGTAAGTGTACTCTCCCACCCAATATGACAGTTCTACTTAGATGCTGTTTCTCCACTTACTGGTTGAAATGTTTTTTTAAAGTCATTGGATAATAATGCCACACATTTAAAACACTTTAAGAGCTTTTTAGTTGTGGTCTAAATATCATTACCTGTTCGCAGGTAAATTAATGGTCTTTTCTAGTAATGCAACCCACCGGAAGACCTTGGCACCAATTACCTTAAAAGCGATTTTGGATCATGCCCACAAGGATCCAAGCTACCAGCAGCATCGAGGTGAGGGGTGAAGGGTCTGCGCTAGGCCAAAGGCACAGGGTGGCGATGTGGCAGAGAAGTCACTTGTGGGGAGACCTTGCTTTTTAACAGGCTTCTGGAAAAGCTAGGGAAAAGTGGTTGCCCGCTTTCCCCCTTTCCCTCCCCTTCAAGCATCACTTGAGGTTCGGCTTCATTAAGAGCTGCTATGAAAACAGCTAAATATTAGGACAAGCACAGGGATATATATACAAGGCACTCAAGCATTCCTTTGAATGCTCGCTCCCCCAAAGAAAGAGGTTCAATGCATTGTCTGCCAAGGGGGCTGAGTCAAGTCCTCATTTCTAACAGAAGATGGGGTTGAGGCCGACACCATTTTGATTGACCTTAGTTAATAGCGCTTTGTTGTCTCTCTTGCCACAGGAAGGCTCCATGGTTGTCCTACTTTAAGCCTTTGGTGCCTTTAGTGAGGGGTACCTGAAAAATCTTAAAAAAAAGGCTTAGCGCCCACCTCACCCCTCCACCCCCAGGCCAACAAACAACTTGCTCATGCTGTTGACTCCAGCGTAAAGCTGAAAGGTCATTTAACACTAAATTGTTTACTCATAACAGATCTGACTTGGTATGTAGATATAGAAAAAGCTTGTTCACCTGTTGTCCTCATTTTGTCCACTGGTGAAATCAACTGGAAGCTCCTTCTATAGTCTGAAGAATACCATCTGAAAGAACTAGTGGTTCCCAATCCCCACATTTAAAATGCAATGTTTGGTTTATGATTTTAAAAGTAAATAAGCTATTTTTCCTTACTGGGTCTGGCTTCTCTGGCCTTTCGCATACGTCTGTTGTTTTGAATGTTCCTGTATATAAAATTAAGACCAGGGGAGGAGAGAGAAACACCCGAACAAAGACAAATGCACTAAGACCACTGAACTGTTGGTAAACATTTCCACTTGCCAGTGAAATTTCCTGAAGACTGCTGCTCGTGTGGAATTATTTCTTGTCACTGATTTTAAAGTTGCATCTGGAAAAGACTAAAGGCTTCAGTGCCCTCCCCACCCCCTTACCAGAAGTGAACAAAATGCATTTTACCTAAAAAAAAGCACAGCAAAAGGGACTCTGCTCCAATCACAAACATGAATGCTTTAAAAGCTGAAGAAATTTCCTCACACTCAGCCTTTTATCACTCAGCTGGATTTTCCTTTAACAATCACTACTCCAAGCATTGGGGGAAACACAACTTTGACTCATACTCCAGTCGTTTCACAGTGCATTCTAATAGCAGCGGATCAGAACAGTACTGTATTACTTGCGAACAGAACAGACAGACCTGAGGTCAAGACAACTGCATTCTGTGTAGTCTGTAAAAAAAAAAAGCTAGAACAAGTAAGCCCCACCCTCTCCTCCTCCCTTCCCTCCAAAATCAGGGGGAAAAATGTTTATACTTAAATATGCCGATAAACTCACTGCAAGGTCTGACACACTCCCTAGGAGAACAGAAGGCAGAGCCAAGCGTATATATGCAAGTCAAAATCCTGAAAAGCTTCACGAAGGATGAAATGAAGCCTCTGCAAAGGAAAATTCTTTAAAAAAAAAAAAAAACAAAAACCCCAACCCTCCCTCCACCAGGTATCTAAAAAGGCCAATAGTGTGAACACTGGCTAACACCAGATGAGATGACTGTAAGTAAAGTTAACATGCAAACTGCGTATCTGGACAGTATATTCCATTGCTCTAGTTTAACCACTAGACAGACTCCTGACTTTCTGTAAACATTGTAGGTGTTAAATTACCTGTTCTTCTGATCATAATCTCCCACCTGTCTAAGAGGTATTTATTCCTTATTTAGAGGGCCTCTATTGCCATGTGCCTGGAATTATTAAATGCTCATCACTTTTACGAAGGACAAAATTTTTTCCTGCCTTAAGTTAAATTCGTTCTTCTGCTCAATTTCCTGATCTTGTCCATTAAAGAGTGTTCGCAGACAAAGTTTCTGAAAGATGAGAAGAAACCCCCCAGATTGCCCCAACACTAACTACAGACAAACAATGTTTTATTTAAATAAGGAGACAGCTTCCTAAAAACATACATTCTCTAAAAATAAAAGTATTTTATTTTGAATGATTTAATGGTTTTCTGCACAATACACATAACATTTAAATTTTAGCAAGATTAACAAAATCTGAATTCTTAGCAGTACAATACTATCCCTTAAATAGGGTTGTCCGATTCAAGGCTAAACAAATGTTCTTAGTTTTATAAACATTATCTTTGCTAATCTCAAGAGGCTTTAAGGAATTACTTGCCTCTTGAGTGAAATGTGCTGTCCCATCATTGAAGCCCACAGGAACGGTGTCCTGTCTAATTTTAAAAGGCTGGATGGGACGATGCCTCACAATCCTGGAATCCCTTAGGTAAGGAACCTAGGACTTCCACAGCTCTTCACAAAGGTAAGCACTTATTCCTAACATGCAATACTGCAGATGCAAGTTAAACTTATCTGTTAACAGCTGCCTGCTGTTTTCTGCTCCCAGATGAAATGAAGCAACTCTTCTGATAATGAAGAAAAACCTGTCTGAGGCAAACGAAAGATTGGCAAACAGCACAGCCTCTTCCTCCTCTCAATTCACTTGATCCCACTCTTTGACTTATTTCAGCTTCTTTTTTTCCAGGATTAATATGTAGCACTATTTTCATTTCATTTCGCTTTTTTAATTCTGCTTTTGTAAAAGCAGTATTGAGATGGACATTTGATCTTCACTTTATCATTATTTTTCATCATTATTTTTTCATCAATTCATTATTTTTGTGGATACAGCTTGATAAGCCATAACTTTATAGTAGATTCCATTAACTTTAAATTGGTAGTTTTTCATTTGCTTTTTTTTTTTTTTGCATGTGCAGACAATGTGTTCATCAGTAGTAAGGATCTCAGGGTTATGCTTTTTCCCCAATGTAGGTATGAAATACAATCTTTTCTGCCTTTACTTATCATTCACCAAGGAGCTGTTCCCCTCTCCATCTAGGCCATCAGATTGCCAGGCTGGTTATGACTCAGAAGATGTTATCTGAAAAAAGTCTACAGAAAAAAAAGGTTTCCCCTCCCTCATCAACAAAAGCCCACCCCCTTATCAGTTATGATTTACAATACTTAGATGTAAATTCAAAATACAATTTACAATAATTTTGAAGCATATCTTAACAAACTTTTCCTATGCTAAAAAAGAAAAATAAACCGAACAATCTTGCTTATATACAGCCGAAAAAAGAATCTTACTTGATAATACAAAAGCTACCATCAGAAGAAATCCCTTCAGGATCATTAAGCCACTTCCTTTGCTCTGAAGCTCCTATAGTAGTATTAAGTTTTATTAAATCACCTGAAAAAAATTCCAAGAGAGAACCACACACTACTATATCCAAACAACTTTACCATTTAAAAAAAATTCCCCAAGTTTTTACCTAAGTCAGCGCAGAGGGCCAGACCAACCCCCAGTCATTTTCCTTTCCCAAACCCTACTCTTAAAATGGAGTGAATCTTCATGAACTTCCCCATCTGTTAAACTTAAAAACTGGGGCAAAACGGAACCAGAGGATTGCGAGTTACTTGCCAACTTGGAAGTTGAGATTTCTTTAGTTTTTCCATCTTAAGTATTTAAGTTCTCTGGCATGTTCATCTGTAATCAAAAACTAAACAATTACCTAAACCCCCCCCCCCCCTCCAATCATCACAAGCCGCTGCCAACTACAAATTGCCAAAATTTGCCCCTCCCCTTTAATAAAGGTATCTTAAAAGTCGTTATTTGAAAACTTAACTTCAACATTTGGCCTAGTCAAGCTCTTCTGAAGTTCTCCTGAGTTGACTGAATATGAACCAAAGCTGCACTGTGCTGTACATTTCAGGTTCACTGGGAATACTCTTCCAAGGAAAAAAGCTGCTCCAATCCCTGAAGGTGTTGGTGCCAAACAGCGTAGCAGTACAATCCTTCTCTAACTCAGTTTGTCAATAGTACTATAGAATCTGTGGAAAATCTTAGAAAAAAACAGTTTCTCCCCCACCCTCTTCCCTGTTCACACCACCCCAAAATACTTCAGTAAAAATAACCAGTTATGTACTTTAAAAATATTTAATTAAGGGGTGGGAAAAAAAGAATAAACTACCAGCCACTTCTCCAATGGACAGCTGCGCCACAGACCTCAAAGTGAAAGCTGCTTGTGCTAGAGTTTCTATAAACTGTAAACCTGCGGTGTTCTGATTATCCTGATACTGGATTTTCTTTTCGCCTGTTACCTTGAGTCATTTGCCTTTGGAATTCTAGACAGACCTAAAGGGAAAAGAACTCAAAACATATTTTGCTGCCCCCCCCAAAAAACTTCCCCCCGCCAAGAATTATATACCGAAACTACATATTTAGAAAACTCAAAATACAGGATGAGGAAAGAAAAGTAGACCCTCTACTCACAAAACTGAAATGCTTCATTACCCCCAAACTGAATATAAAACCTGTTTACAAAGCTTGCTGAAGTTGTCTCACAGTTGTTCTATCAAATTCAGGATATCCCTCATTGGTTAAAAACAAAAACACTTGCCATCTACCATTCCTCCGGGCCTTGAAGTCTGCCCTCAAAAGCTCCAGACAAGATGCATGAGAAAATAGGCCTGAAAAAGAGAAACCTACGACACCCGAAAACCGGCCTATATCCCCGTAATAAAACCCTTTACGCTTAAGTACACAACTCCCCCATTACTATTAGGAAATTTGAGATATTACCAGAGTTACAGGAGAAAAAAAAAAACCCATGATAGTGCCGACCTCACGGTTTTTACCACACCACTGGCTCTCCCTGCAGGGCTCGCACACTGGGCTGCTGCTCTAGGATCCTCTATCTATCCTCCATTCAGCCTGCTCGCCGCCTCCGCGTGGTTGCCAAGCCAAGCTGCGCCGCACGCTAGCTTCATCACCACACCGCACTGGCTTCCTCCTTCCTGGAATCCTCTCCTAGCTTCACCTCCAAATCGTTAGGGCTCGCTCCTTCTTCCTAGCTTCCTTCACCAAGACGCACTGGCTCCGGCTTCTCTTTCCTATCTTCACGAACTGCCGCTGGCTCCTCAGTCCTAGATTTCACCGAACACTGGCTCCTGGAATCCTGTCTGCCGCTCCTGTCTTCCTAGCTTCACTGAATCCACTTCTGTGTAGCACCTGCGTCAGCTGTTAATTAGCGCCTAGTCCTCAGGATTTAAACATTCATCTTAGCTCAAAGTCCAATAACTCGATGGTTATTCTTGCTCTTCAGTTTAATTCACTTATAAAGTCCTTTAGATTTGCCAAAAGAAACTACGCTACCGCATTTAAGGCCTTTCAAATTTTTAACTCTTCCAAACACATTCTTAGCTTTTAAGTTACTTCAGTCCCTTTTATTAACTTTTTGCTGAGATTTTAAACTGCCTTTCCTTCTAGTTTCCGGATATTCTTCTAAGTTGGTCCTGGTCTACAGTAGTTTTAAAAAACCCTCATCTTCTGAGATCTAACTTCTGCACCACCAGAATTAAGTTGATGGGCTTTTACAATAGATTATTAATGGTATAAAAATTTCTCTTAGTTTTTGTTCCTGTAATTTATCCAACATTATTGACTTTGAATTATCTTCTAAATTTTTGGACGTCTATCTTGTATGTCTGCGTCCAATAGCTTGCTTTTCATTCTATCTTAAGCACTCGCCCGTATTTTCAATTTTCTCCTAGATTTGTCTTTTTCTTCTGCCTACTTCCTAGGCTCAGGTTTTGTCTTCTAAAACGTGTATCTCTATCTTCTCTAGTTTTCTTTTCACCTTCCTGTACTTCTGTCTTCCTCATTTTCCACTTCAACTTTCCAATTTTCTTTCCTACCATTCCTAATATTTCCGTCAACTTTAGCCAAACAAAGCCTTAAGATCAAGAAGGCTTCATGACGCCATTTTTACTGCGCCGTGAATTTGAAGGCATTATTTCTGAAACCACCTTCAGTTAAATCTTAAGATGGCCTTTATAATATTTTAATCATCTACAACTCAACCTTTAAAAACGTTTAGGTTCGATTTACGTAACCCAACGTTTTAATGTTAAGGTAAAAGGTTGCCCTTCAACTTAAGGCTTTTTAAAAAAAAAAAAAATCCAAACTTTGCAGTCCTACCTCAGTCATTCTCTTAAAAATTTTTCACTCCATGAAAAAATTTCAGCTCTTAACCTCCATCAGGTTCTAAGATTCTTTTTTCTTCCCTCTTCCTTTCTCCAACTACTCTTTAAAGTCTTCATGTTTTCCCTAAAACTTATGGACTTAATGCAAAGCAATATCTCCGTATTCTCACTACTTACAATCCCTAAAGAAATACACTAATTCCTATCTTTTATGATAGAAAAACTTATCTGCGGACTCCTCAAGCAGCATCTCCTTCTTTAAAGCCGCCTCTGCGCTGGCTGCCTCAATGCCTGTCGCTCAGTCCGCAGCGGTGTATTTATAGAACAAGACAGCTCACACCTCGGTATTCAATACCCCTCCGCCGCCTTTGTGAGGCAAGCAAAAATAGTTCCTCTGAAGAGGTAAAAATAGAATCTCATTTACAAGACTTTCTGGATTTTTCCTAACAGTTTATGCAAGTTGCTTGCAAGCCCTGTACCCAGATATTTAGAACTTATTAGCAAGTAGATTTGAGCTGAAAATTTGGGCAAAAACAATGAGAATCACATTTAAATAAACATCGAATAGCTCATAAAAACTAAGCGCCGTTACATGGTAATGTTTCTAGTAGCTTTTAAAATACTTTTCGTGTTTCCTTGGAGTACATTGGGTACAAGTCAGTGGTTTTGGAAGGAAGGTTAAACTGAGTTTCCTGACAGCCTTCCTTCCCATTAGATAACCGAACTTCAGCCTCACAACTACAGACCGCAGCCATTTTAGAAGTAAAGTTTTGGGAGTTCCCCCCTACCCCTCCCCCCAAAAAAAACGGTCCCAGGTCCTGCGAGGTGGTTTTGAGGTTTATACCTCACCCGGCTCATTTGGCCTCTTATTCGTAAAATATAGTTACTCTGGGTTATCCACTTAAGAATTCTACTAATTGTAGAAATCCACTTCCGGAAAATATCTCAACAGTCACCGTTTACTGTTGTCCCTGCAATAGTGCTGGACCCATGTTAAAGGCTTAGATTCAAATCAAGGAATTAGGGTGGGCTTGTGTTACTTGGCATGCTTCAGGCTTTTGTTGTTGATTTTGTATTTACTAAATACCAGCTAGACCCCTACACTTTTGGTTGCCTGTTTAGACATAGCCTGGACTTTTTGTTCTTTTCCAAACGTGTGCTGTATCCGGAAAAGCCAACGGTTTCACCGTCAAAGACAGAACAACCTTCGGCTACCACTCGGGAAAGGACCGTGTTCTAAAATGTTTGTGAGCCTTTACTTAAGGGTTTACCAGGTTTTTTCCCCCCACAAATTTTGTATTATCTCCGGTTTGATTCCCTTAAGACTTTTTAAAGCAAAGCCCAGAAAGAATCTTTTTTCCAAACTCAAAGCCTTTTCTGCAGGTTAACCAGTAGTCCACTTTTAAAACACGTCCTGTGTCCTACCAAAAGGGAAATCAGAGGGAAGCACCGGGAAAGGAGTACTGTTGCGTCTCTAATGTTTGAAGAGAAGCCTCAATTCTCCCGACTGCGAGGGGTACCTGTCTCTCGGGCAAGGGCTGAGGATTTAGAAAACACAATGGCGCCGGTGGCTTCCAGACACGCCCTCCACGCAGCTAAAGCCACTGCGGCGACAAAAAACTAGGGAGAGGCCGAGCGGGATAGGTACAACCTCCAGAACCCTCGGTCACTGAGTCCGCGGTGGGGGTGGGGGTGCGGGTGGGGCTCGATCCCCACACCCCACGCCGGCACGGCGCAGGGATATGCTGGCCGTGAGCCGCCTCCCTTTGTGAGGCGTCGGCTCGCGGGCGGTGCTGCCGGTTCTAACCGGCTCCAACCGGTCCCGGCCGCCTCCGGGGGCGGGGGCGGTTGACGCAGAGCGCCACTGCGCGCGCGCGCCCCGCCACCAAGGCAGATGCCTCGCCTAGGGAAGTGTGTGGGGGAGGGTGGCAGCTGTCCCTGATCGGGGTTTATTGGCTGCCCCTCCAACTTTTCACCACTTTTGGGCTCCTCTTCTTTTCCGGGGGATGTTGCCTTCATTTTCAGCCCGGAAGGGCCTTTCCTTCACGTCCTTCATCTTTTGTCATTCCCTCATTACCGCAAAGTCATCCATTAACTAAAAATTCTGGCACATCATCCTTCCTCTTTAATTGTTTATTGTAACAGCCATTGAGTGTTTGTACGTCATCAAATCTTGTTAATCTAGATTGCTTGAAACAGAAGGGGTCTCAGAGATTGACCTAACACAGCTGCCTGTTTTTGTTTTTTTGGAAGGGGGTGTTCGTTTTGTTTTTGAGGATAGTGGTGGTGAGATAAAGTGGAGCGCTCCAGGGCACATGGTGATTTAAAACCTAGACCCCCCCCCCCAAAAAAAAAAAAAAAAAAACCTAGACCCCAGGACAGGGTGACACCCACTCTCTGGCCCTCTCTCACCTCCAGGGTTTTTAATTCTAGAATGTGTGCAGATGTTTAGGCAGTACATTCCAAAAGAGGTAAATGGAGTCTATTGGCACGGTATAGGTTAGGATGGCTTCTTAAAGTCTCTAATCTGTATTTTTTTAAAACCCCTTTGGTTCCTACAAAGAGCACTGGTTGTGGAATGGTGAGGGAGCAGGCCTGGGGGCCTTTAGCAAGTGAGGGTTCTGTACCCTGTGCTAACCTCATAACTTTACCCACTCCCCCCCCCACCCCCAATAAAGCAGGGTTAGTTTAAGAGGCTGCATTAAAGTGATGTTAGTGTAGCTGTACTTGTTTAAGCAATCTTCCTCCTTGTAACAGTGGAATATTACTGAGATGCCGATGGTTCCCCTCAGACGCAGTTTTGATATTTGCTCAGGGACTGGAAAATTTTTAGTAGATTTTTAGGATTGGAAGGAGGAAAAAGTGAGTTGGGTCACCTCATTTTACAAGTGGAGGTTTGGGGGCCTGGGGAGTTTGGGATTTGCTTAAAATAAGACGCAGCTAATTAGTACCAGTAGTTATTCTTGAATCCAAGCATTCCAACCTCGTGGCACCTGCCTTTCTCTTCCACTCCCTCTTAGCACTAACCCCCCTTCTCCAAGGGCTTCTGTCAATCTCCTTGACTGCCCTTCTCTAGGTCTTGGTAGGGATGGGAGACCTAGGCCCCCGTCTTGTCTGGGATCTCTCTCCCACTCTGGAGCCACTGAAATAAGAGCCCTGAAGTGCTTTAAGTAGTTGTCAGCATAGCTAACTAGTCATTTCCATTCTCCTTACACATAGATGTAGCATTTTCCTTATACTGTGAGAATGGCTGTGTTGTATTTGGCTAATTCCCCCGAATTTGGGGAAAGAGATTTGAATGAAGCTCAGCAGTCAGGAAACTTCGGTGGGAGGTATGGCTTGCCAAAAAGACAATTCTTACTTTTTTTTTCCCAGTTGGTAAGTAAAAAATATTTTAGAGGTTATGAACACTGATCCCCTTTTTACTATTTACGCCTGAAGGTTTACTGCCCTCATCTTTCCTAGCTTTTGCTTCACAAAATTAGAGGTCTCCAAAATACTCTAATTCCTTCTTCTTGACATGGTGAGTCTCTTTTTTTCTGTAAGATAATTTAAACAAGATGGCCTAGATTTGCCATTTTCTTTGGTGAGAAGATAATACATTTGATTATGAGCCTTTCTCCAATTCTTTTGAACCAAGGTTCTCTTTAACACAAAACTACATTTTCTTCAAGGCATTTTTTCTCTGGCCCTCGTTCATGTTCCTTTTACTTCATAACATTGTAAGGCAGCTGGTCTCAAAACCCTGTTTATTCCCCTCTACCTCGTTCTGAAACCTGGTCTTTATTTGGGCCTAACGGCACAGGTATAAGAGGGCTAATCCATTTTAGCTGATGGGTCACCTTGTGCTCCCACCACACCTTCAAAATGCCCAGGCTAAAAATAGGAGGCTCTTGGTTCTGGTTTCTGGCAATTACTGTCCTGACAGCGTGTGACCTTGGGTACTAACCCAAATAACTTCTCAGTGGTAATTTTCTTATGTGTAAAATGTGGAGATTCGAGGAAAGAAATGATGATGCGGTTTCTATGAAATGCAGTAAACAAAGAGATGAGAAGGGAACATGGAAGATTTTAGGCCTCCTGGCTGTAGCTCCAAGGAGGTGGGGCACTGAAAAGGACTGACAAATTTAGCACAAATTTAGAATCAGGCCTCTAGAGCTTCTGTCACCTAATCCTCCAGAATCACGTCAGGTCAGAAACCTCCAAAGAATGCTAGAATCTGCTCCACCTCCTCTTTCTAATAAGGCCAGTGGGGCTTAGTCAAGGGGCTTAATCAAGAGAAGTTTCTGAGGCCTTTTCTTTCTGGGTCTAAGGTTCAGAGACCAGTCTGAGTGAGTCTTCAGGGATACCTGGTAACCCCCCACACCTCTTTTCTTTATTTCCTCTAAGCTTGTGCTATTTAGCTAATCCTTTGTTGCCAGAGACAGTTTTGGAAATGCTGATCAGCAATAAAGTAAAGTGAAGTCACTCAGTCGTGTCCGACTCTTCCTGACTCCATGGACTGTAACCTACCAGGCTCCTCCGTCCACGGAATTTTCCAGGCAAGAGTACTGGAGTGGGTTGTCATTTCCTTCTCCAGGGGATCTTTCTGACTGAGGGATTGAACCCGGATCTCCCACATTGTAGGCAGACACTTTACCATCTGAGCCACCAAGGAAGTCCAGTCAACAATAAAAGACAAGGGGAATCCCCACCCAACCCCCACCCCGGAGAACAACTTTCTCGTTTTCTAAAGACTCAAGAAATTTGCAGTTCCCAGCTCCCTCCTGCTGCCCACCTTCCCCAAGCTGATCTCGGGAATGATGACTGCGCAAAAGTTTGGCTCCCTCCTCTCTGCACAGCAGCCAACTCCCACTGTAGGAAAAACCCACAGAGATGATGCAGCTCAGAGCTCCATTATGCAAAAGAGAGGTCATTGTTTTCTAGGGGATTTTGGACAGCTAAAAATGTACCCAGAGAAAATCTAAAATCAACCACTGAAATCCACCAGACACGGTTACCTCACAGAGAACTGTGGGCATTTCTAGCAAAAACAAGTTACAGAAACTAAAAATGGCTGTGTCATCGGCCTTCCCCAAACTATTGTTGGGAAGAGGCAGCCTGAGCCTCTCTCTCTCAGGCACTGAAGATCACTAGGCTGAAGAGTAAAGGAAACATTCTCCTCCTATCTTCCCTAGAAAAGCAGCCATCTTAAAGGAACAAAATTGTGACGTTTGCAGAGATGTGACTTGACACACAGACTGTCATACAGGGTGATGAAGTAAGAAAGAGAAATACGGTGGAACCTAGAAAAATGGTATAGATGATCTTATTTGCAAAGCAGAAATAGAGACACAAATGTAGAGAACAAACGTATGGATACCAAGGGAAAAAGAGGGGTGAGAGGGTGGGATGGACTGGGAGTTTGGATTGCCATATATACGCTATTACACTATGTGCAAAATGGATACCTAATAAACTCTTGTATGACATAGGAAACTTCTCACAGCTCAGTGGTGAACTAACTACATGGGAAGGAAATCCAAAAAAGAGGGCGTATATGTATATAAACATGTAGCTGATTCACTTTGCTGTACAGCAGAAACTAACACACCTTTGTAAAGCAATTATACTTCAATAAAAATTAATAAAAAAGAACCCAGGGACTCCCCTGGTGGTTCAGTGGCTAAGACTCTGTGCTCCCAATGCAGGGGGCTTAGGTTTGCTTCCTGATCAGGGAACTAGATCCCACATGCTACAACTAAGACCCAGCACAGCCAGATAAATAAATAATTTAAACAAGAAAGAAAAGAATCCATCTTTAAGTGTAGGACGCAGTGGAAGAATTCTGTGTGGATAGAATTCTCTTTCTGGGGGAGAATATAGGCGAAAGTATCTTGAAAAAGAGGTTTCTCGTCTCCAGTCCAAGAACTCCATGCTGCTCGTTCCCTTCTTTAGTTTATTTGCCACATGATGTTCTTGGCCCTGGGCCCTGCAGCCTATTTGTGGATCTTTCCGGAAGGCCAGTCGGTAGCATCATGGGATGTAGGAGGACAGAATGACAACAAGAGGCAGAAGGCAGCTCTATTTCAGCCTGTTTATCCCCAGCTTAAGGGCCCTTCACCGGCTTCACCCAGCACTTTCAGACCTTCCTTTCCTAGGCTGTGCGCTCTCCCTGTGGCCTCTGCTCTTGTCCTGGCTAGCCTTGAGTGGAGACGGTTTGACCCCCTCCCTAGGCGGAGATCAGGGTCTCCCAGCTTTCTTCAATCCCTTCATTGTGCCTGGTGCACCTGCAGGACAGGAAATCCAGTGGCAGCTTTCTTTTCTGTAATATTTATTGAGCACTGTGCCACACGCATGCCATGGACGGTCTCTTTTCAGTTCTTACGATCACCGTGTGAGGGAGATGCTCTTGTTAACCCCTTGGATGGATGAGAAAACTGAGGCCAAGGCTGCCTCTCTTGGCATCACTAGTGCCTGGCACACACTAGAAGCTCAGAATGTGTCTATTAAATAATAATTAAATGAATACATTGGAATAGTATTTATTTTGAAAGTGCAAGTGAAGTCGCTCAGTCGTGTCTGACTCTTTGCAACCCTATGGACTGTAGCCCATCAGGCCCTTCTGTCCATGGGATTTTCCAGGCAAGAATACTGTAGGGGATTGCCATTTTCTTCTCCAGGGGATCTTCCTGACCCAGGGATCGAATTCAGGTCTCCCACATTGCAGGCAGACTCTTTTCCCTCTGAGCCACCAGGGAATCCTTAAATTAAAAAAACAGAAGAGTGAAACAAACACACACAGTAGACTCCCAGTAAGTGCAGAGTGACTGGTAACCCAGCCAGGGAGGGGCTGTGAAAGGCCCCCATCCAGGAATGTCCAGTCCAGAGACACTTGTGTAAAGTGAACTCAATGGTTCTCTGAAGTTTCCAGCACCTTGTTGCACTGTGTAGGTATTGGAGGGTGGTGGTGAGGAAGAAGGCAGTGATTAGGCAAAAGCTGATGTGCTTTGATAGGAACAAAATGCTTTCAGATGTGACATAAACATGACCACCCAGCAGGCTGGAGTGAAATGGCACTGAGCTGTACTCGGTAAGAAACTGCAGAACTTCTAGACAAAATGATCCACAGCAGCGGGGGAAGGGGGGCACCGGAAGGCTGCCTTCAGTGTCCATGGAGCTCTGGCCTCCAGAGTGGAGGGCAGGTCTCACTATCGCTTCACTGGAGGACTCACTGTGGGAGGCGCTGTATCGAGCCCTGACCTGTGCTGGGGGGCACTCTGGTTACTACCCTCTGAGGCCTGAGAGTGGACCTTCCAAAATAGCCTGGAGGGACTGTGAAGCTTCCCAGTGGGCAGTATGCATGTATTCAGTCACCCACTGAGGTCCAGATGGATGCAGTGTTAGCATCACGCACCCAGCACAAGGCTAGAAAACACTCCTCCCCTCCTACACACACACTCACACACACACACGCAGGTGTCCATTCTTTCTCCATACAGCTGTGGCCCACATCCAGCAGAGACCAGCCTCATGGAATAGGGGTAGAGGTCACACAGCTCTAGGAACCTTGCCTACGTGCCTCTGTGCATGCTCGGTTGCTCAATCATGTATTCCTCAGCACATGCCAGATAAAAACAGAAGCCTGCAGCATGGGTCTTTTTCCAGGGCTGATGTAATAGTAGAGGCTTGAAGCAATTGAGGAGGAATGGACCTTAAAGCCCTTTAGGTGATGGGAACTCACTAGAAAGCAAGAGGAGCAGCTGGGGAGACAGGAGCGAGGTCTGGGAGGACTTGAGTTACCTGGAGAGGGAGTTGGGACTTAGCTGTTTGGACAGAAGGATGGCTTTTGAGCTGGGAGAGGCCCTGGCTTTGGGTGGTATTGTGTAGCTGCTCTTTGCAAGGTGGCTGAGCTGGGAGAGGCGACAGAGTGGAGGCCACCAGTGTCCATTGTCCCAGCCTGGGCCAGACGTCATGGAGGCCTGGCGTGGGGTGGGTGGTAGCATGGGACAGGAGAAACAAGACAGGTATAGGTCTGCAGAGGCTCTCTGGGCTCCCCACACTGGCCTCCTCCTCAGCACCCCAGCCCTTTCCAGACTCATGTTCTTTCCTCTTTGTTTTTGGCCACACTGTGTGGCATATGGGATCTTAGTTTTCCATCCAGGAATGGAATCTATGCTCCCTACGGTGGAAATGCAGTAACCATTGGACCTCCAGGGAAGTCCCCCCACTTTTTTAAGCATTCGTATTCATTTTTATTTATTTATTTTTGTGGGGGACCGAACCCAGGTCTCCCACATTGCAGGCAGATTCCTTACCAGCTGAGCCACCAAGAATACTGGAATGGGTAGCCTATCCCTTCTCCAGGGGATCTTCTTGACCCAGGAATAGAACCAAGGTTTTCTGCATTGCAGGCGGATTCTTTACCAGCTGAGCTATCAGGGAAGACCAGGCACTCAATAGATGTTTATTAAAAGAAAGATTCTTTAAATTCTATAGTGCTTTACAATTTTCAAAAGTCTCACACAGGATTTTTCCTGGTGGTCCAGTGGCTAAGACTCCGAGTTCCTGATGCAGGGGGGCTGGGTTTGATCTTTGGTTACAGAACTAAATCCTGCATGCTGCAACTAACAGCTCTCACAAGCCACAGCTAAGACCTGACACAGCTAAATAAATAATTTTTTAACAATTTCACACATGTGACCTCATATAATCCCATAATAACCCTTTCCCCCCACCTTTGTATTGTCCCTCCCCCTTCCCTCTCCCCACTGGTAACCACTAGTTTGTTTTTATATCTGTGAGTCCAGACGCCTGTTCCTTACTCTCAGTGACACATCTGCCTGGAATGCCCCTCCCCCTCTCTTCAGATGACACTCATGCTCACCCTGCCTAGACGTCACTCCTGGGAAAGGGCCTCTCTGACCAGCACATTCAAAGTCATCCTGTATCACCTCCGCACAGTAACTCTGTCACAACACAGCCTATATTGTCCTGCTTGAGTATGTGTTTGGTAACACGTCCCCCTCTCTCCTCAGAGGGTCAAAGGGCCTCCAGGGTTTGCAGCCTGGTTGGCAGGGAGGACGGGGTGCCACTGCTGGAGGCTGAAAGGGGGACAGAGGAGCCTCAGGCTCATTCTTCATAGATACAGGAGAGATGGGTCTGTGCCATCCTTCCTACAAGCCCCGGCCATGGACAAAGCGGGGGAACTCCACAGAGATGTCCCTTGGCTTTTTTTGAAAACTTGTTTCTCTTAGGCCAGAGCTCATTCTGACCCCTGCATTCCCAGCTGCTGCTGCTGGGGAACAGCTAACCTGAGATGGTGCGCAGCTTAGAATCCAGAGGAGGGAAGTGGGGGAGGGGAGAAGGAAGAGAGAACTTCCTGTGTCTTCCCCACTCCCCACAGACATCACTTCTGCTTGTGAGTTCCAGAAATGGAGAAACAAAATATTCCCCCCAAGAAGTCAGAGCATCCAGATAATTTCTGGGGAGCAGAAGTGGTGCACCCCCAATACTTAGGTGCCCCTGGGCTTGTTTCAGCCCTGCTGCCCTGTACTCCAGGGGCGTGGGGCGGGTGAGCGGGGGTGGGGAGCATGCCCAACACAGTGACTGGACTCAAGAACCATAAAATGGTGGTAGAAGCTGTCATTCCTCTCCTTTTGCCTTCCCCCGAAGCAGGAATCCTGGGGCTCCTGGGAACATCGGTTGGGGGCCAGCCCTGGCATCTCATGGCAGCACAACGCCCAGCATGACTGCAGTTCTGACACGTCCACGCCTGATGGGCCTTTGGTGTCAGAGTCTCAGGCTGCTTCAGGCCTCTGCAGCCTGCAGCCTGCGAAAACCGGAGAACTTTAGACACGGCAGGGCCTGGGAAGAGGGTGGAGCCAAGAACAGCGATGGGAAAAGTATATGGGTGGAAATTTCCATGACTCTTCTGCCAAAGCAAAGGCTTCAGCTGA
Source organism: Cervus elaphus (assembly GCF_910594005.1). Classification (NCBI taxonomy): domain Eukaryota; kingdom Metazoa; phylum Chordata; class Mammalia; order Artiodactyla; family Cervidae; genus Cervus; species Cervus elaphus. The sequence goes on from NC_057816.1 coordinate 7,260,108, forward strand.
GGCCCAAGACAGAGACAGACCTGGAAGCTAGAAACCATCGAGGTCACAAAGGGTCACTCTTACTCATTCTCCCAGATCTTTGTCACCAGCTGCCCCACCCTGAACCTAGGCCATAAAACTCAATTAGTTGTATCTCCTCTATTCCAGCCCCACTTGATATCAGTCTCCTAATTTCATGAGACATCCCACCACCTCTCCCTCAAGGACATGGACAACCTCCCAGCCAGTGGAAGCCCCTGCTTTAGGAGCTACATCGAGGCTCCCTGCCTCCTGCAGGAAGCCCTCCCTGCTGAATGGCCCATCCGTCCTGTGGTCACCCATGGCCATCATTGTTCAGTTACTTCCCCAGCACTCTTGTGATCATGCCCTTTGCTCAGTGACTCATCTGTTACCCTCAGCTATGGTCTGTGACTTTTATTGTTGTTTGTCACTTATCCTTGAAAACACAGTCCAAGTCTTCCTATAGCCCTGCCTCAGCTCAAAATAGTGGTGCACACAGCTTGTGCAGCATCCACACAGACCATCCCGTGTGTCCTCCAGCTGGTGAGACTCTTGAGAGGCTCACCCCAGGTTCCAGCTGCTGGTCCCCAGGATCCACCCCCAGCCCAAGCTGGCACTTCCCCAGCAGGAGTCCAGCAGGAATATTTACAGGCTTGACCTCTCTCCCCACTCCACCCCTGCCCCGGTCAGAATCCTAGAGAGGATGAATGATGGGGACTCAGCCTGGGGTCCTGGCCACAGCCTTCCCTGGGGCCTGTGCGGCCATGCCCACCAGCCCTCAGCCCCAACCCAGCAACAAGGGTGTCCTGGAGCCAAGCAGGGGTCTCCTCCCTGTTCTTCCACTCAGTCGAAAGTCACCTTCCCTCAGTCCCCCAGAAGGCCATGGATCTCAACCCCCTTTGCACCCCATCTGGTTCTATAACTATTTGACCTTTATAGAGGGGTCATGGAGAGAGTGGCCTTGAGAGTCCCATACACTTGGTCTCAGCCTGGCTACCCCCTTGCTGGCTGTGCCCTGTGATGTGGCAAGTAAGTTAACCTCTCTGAATCAAGTTTATTCCTCAGTGAAATAGGGGTGATCTGTGTAGTACCCCCTTCTCAGAGTTGTGAGGATGTCCGGAGCTTAGTAAAGTGCCTGGCTCAAATGATGCACCCTGAATATGGTGGCTGTCACCACCTTCCTTCCCCCCATTCCTGTACTAAGTAAGCAGCCCCCTCCCAACCTCCCAGGTCTGACTGGAGCCAAGCATATCTCAGGAAGGGGTTAAACACTGCAATGATTTCATCCTTGCCTTGGAGGAGGAAGGAGGCAGAAAAGATAACAAAATCAGGCCAGAGACTGGGTGGAATTTTCCAGTGCTCATAAACAGGGCCATCTGGGTTGCTAACTGTGGTCACCATGGAAACGGTCACGTGTGCCTGCCTTCTGGTTATTCCATCCTGGCTCCAGGCCGATGACACAAGCTCCAGGCCTCTTCATTGGCTGCCACATTCTCTTGCCACCAAAATCTAGCAGGAGATTGGCCAAGTGCAGTTACTGGGCTGGAGTTAGACCTTCCCATGCCACTGCTGGAACCTGCTGGAAGCTGTTGTTTTGAACCAGAGGAAGATGGAAAGTAGGCTGCCAGAGATGTTGCCATAGCAACTGCTTTCCTTTCTGCTCTCCTAGGAGTTAACAGTTGACTTTGTAGTTGAAGTACTTTTCCAAAGGCTTAAGAAGTGGCAGCCATTTTACACTCACTTAAGCATCTTTGGAGGGGAATACTCTCATCGTCCACAGTAGTCAAGGAATTTCTGAGCCTCTACTTATGGCTTTGGTTACCAGTCCACCCCTGCTTTCTTTTTACGAAATGGGGTATTCATTCAGGACATTCTATCCTCTAGGGCTGGAGTAAGTTTGCAAATGGGCTTCCCTGGTGGCTCAGTGCTAAAGAATCCACCTGCTAATGCAGGAGATGCAGGTTTGATTCTTGGTCCAGGAGGATCCCTTGGAGAATGAGATGGCAACGCACTCCTGTGTTCTTGTCTGGGAAATCTCATGGTTGGAGGAGCCTGGTAGGTTACAGTCCATGGGGTCACAAAGAGTCAGACACGACTTAGTGACTTTTTTTTTTTTTAAGTTTGCAAATGCTCACTGTAAACTGTAAAGCTCTACGCAGTCACTGTGTGTCTTTAACTGACCAGCGTTGACATTAGTGTAGGGTGGAACAACCCTATGAAGTGGAGTTGGGGGCCCTACTGACTTGTTTAGCAAAGCCCAGAGCCCTGGGACCCAGGGGCCCCTTGGAAATCCACTTACTGTTCTGTCACTGGGACCATCAGCAGTTCACATAGCTCCCCAGGGACTCCCTTTCTCTTTCTGTAAAAGAATTCCTCTGTAGAGGAGCTTGGAAGGCCCATTCCAGCTCTGACATTTCATGAATCTAAGTTAAAGGCCTGCCTGCTTGTGGCAGTGAAAAGGAAAAAAGAGGAATGAGTTTTTCTCTTTCTCTTTCCTGAGAACAAAGTAGATAAAGAGAAGCGTGAGCAGGCCTGAACATTCCTAGTTTGTTTTTTCTTTTTACTTTAATTGCTCGTAACTCTACATGTCTACAACTAAGTTTGCTTTTCTGCTCCATAACTCTGCAGGAGCTATAATTCAGTTTTCCTTTGACTCCATGCTAAATACATCCTGTATCTGGTGTTTACCCTTACAACACCCTTCCCCTTGTAGTTACATATCAGAAAAGAGGCTGCAGAGTCACTGAGCTACCAGACTCAATTATTAGATTACTGACGCCAGACTACGACTGTCTTTGAAAGAATTCAAGGGGAAGAAATCAAGATCTTATCACCTTTGTTCCTCATCACCGAATCCTAACTTTGAGCCCTTGCCTTATATAAGCCCCTAGACTCCTTATGGGGTGGGGAGGGGGCACAGTTCTTGAGGCATGAACCCTACTGTGTTCCCCTCTCTACCAACTGAGAATTAAAGCCACCTTTCTATTTCCTCCAAATTCTGTCTGTTTTTAATTCGGCTTCAATGGGTAGAGAAAGCCAAGATTTTGGCCAGCAACGTGCTCGCCACAATAAATCTGTGGACCTCATCATCCCCACAGGAGGTAAAAATATAGGCAACTGCCACACACCGAGCACTTTTCTCTGTGGCAGGCACTGCTCATGCACTAGTTCAATCTTCACTGCAGCCTTAGAAGGGAGGATCGTTATTACAGTTCCCACTCATTTTACAGATGAGGAAACTGAGGCCCTGAGAAGTTAGGTAGACCCAAGGTCATACAATAGCAGGTGGCCAGATTTAAAGCCTGGTGGTTTGGCAGCAAGTCCATGTAGCTATCTTTCCAGGCACCAGCTGAAATGAAGACAAAGACAACATGAGTCAATCAAAGAAGGTAAAACACTGAGTGGAGGGGACACTGGCATAGGAATCAAAAGTCCTGGGTTCAACTGTGGACTCTGCCATTAGGTCATTCTCTGTTGTGTAACCTCCAGCAAGTCACTTGTGCTCTCTTGGCCTCAGTTTTCCCATCTGGAAAAATATGAGGTCAAACCAGATCTCTGAGGATTCCTTGAGAAATTGACCAAGAGGAGACAGATGACAGCCTTCCCAAGACACAGAGCAAACAAGTACAGCTCCAATGGCCTGTCCACTAGCTGAGACCTCAACTTTTGAAAAACACAAGGTTTGGAAGGGATTGGTTGAAGCTGAAACCCACTGACCAGTACTAGTCCATGGTAGTGTCTGCTGTGATTTTTGCATTAAGCAAAATACATTCTGTTTTGATTGGCCTTTATCAGATATCCAGCCTTTCCTGCATCTTTGATTTGATAAAGTCCTTTTTCTAATGAAACGATGATGATAGCAGATGGTAGCTATTTTGTTGTCACGTTCTTATTTGGGGAAAGTTGGCTAATTGACAAAAGGCTAACCTTATGTCAACATATCCAAATTGTTTTGGCTACACTGGGTCTTTGTTGCTGTGTTCAGGCTTTCTCTAGTTATGGCAAGCAGGGGCTGGCTACTCTCTAGTTGCAGTGCTTGGGCTTCTCTTGTTCCTGGGTACAAGCTCTAGGGCTCTCGGGCTTCAGTTGTTGCAGCAAGGGGGCTCAGTAGTTGTGGCGCACAGGATTAGTTGCCCCACAGCATGTGGGATCTTCCTGGGCCAGGGATTGAACTGGTGTCCCCTGCGGTGCAAGACGGAATCTTAACCACTGGACCACAGAAAAGCCCAACGGATCCAATTTTTAAAATTTGTTTTCAGCTTATTGTTTTTTTGGTGCACCACACAGCTTACAGGATCTCAGTTCCCTGACCAGAGATCGAACCTAGGTGGGCCATGGCAGTGAAAGCCCAGAACTTAAACCACTAGACCACCAGGGAACTCCCTAAACATGTTTTATTATGGAAAATTTCAAACATGCAAAAAACTAATATGAAGAGTTTAAAGAATCCCTGGGTTAGGCAGCTTCAAAATTACTAACTGCTTGCCAATAAATGTGCCCTGGGTTAGTCTAGAACAAATCACAGGCATCAAATAAATTCATATGTAAAAAATAAAAAAGATCTTTTAATATAACCAGATGAGCATTTTCACACTTTAAAAAATAGTGTACTTTTTAAATATTAGTCTTCAAATATATAATTTATCTCTCTCTTTTTTGCAGTTTGTTAGTTCAATTAGACATTGTACAGAAGGCAGTGATTCAAGACCATCCCCAAGAAAAAGAAATGCAAAAAGGCAAAATGGTTGTCTGAGGAGGCCTTACAAATAGCTGTGAAAAGAAGAGAAGCTAAAGGCAAAGGAGAAAAGGAAAGATATTCTCATTTGAATGCACAGTTCCAAAGAATAGCAAGGAGAGATAAGAAATCCTTCCTCAGTGATCAATGCAAAGAAATAGAGGAAAACAACAGAATGGGAAAGACTAGAGATCTCTTTAAGAAAATTAGAGATACCAAGGGAACATTTCATGCAAAGATGGGCACAATAAAGGACAGAAATGGCATGGACCTAACAGAAGCAGAAGATATTAAGAAGAGGTGGCAAGAATACACAGAAAAACTATACAAAAAAGATCTTCATCACTAGATAATCACGATGGTGTGATCACCACCTAGAGCCAGACATCCTGGAATGCGAAGTCAAGTGGGCCTTAGGAAGTATCACTATGAACAAAGCTAGTGGAGGTGATGGAATTCCAGTTGAGCTATTTCAAATCCGAAAAGATGATGCTGTGAAAGTGTTGCACTCAATATGCCAGCCAATTTGGAAAACTCAGCAGTGGCCACAGGACTGGAAAAGGTCAGTTTTCATTCCAATCCCTAAGAAAGGCAATGCCAAAGAATGTTCAAACTCCCACACAATTGCATTCATCTCACACGCTAGCAAAGTAATGCTCAAAATTCTCCAAGCCAGGCTTCAACAGTATGTGAACCGTGAATTTCCAGATGTTCAAGCTGGATTTAGAAAAGGCAGAGGAACCAGAGATCAAATTGCCATCTGTTGGATCATCGAAAAGACAAGAGAGTTCCAGAAAAACATCTATTTCTGCTTTATTGACTATGCCAAACCCTTTGACTGTGTGGATCACACGCAGAAACTGTGGAAAATTCTTAAAGAGATGGGAATACTAGACCACCTGACCTGCCTCCTGAGAAATCTGTATGCAGGTCAAGAAGCAACAGTTAGAACTGGACATGGAACAACAGACTGGTTCAAAATCGGGAAAGGAGTATGTCAAGGCTGTATATTGTCACCCTGCTTATTTAACTTATATGCAGAGTACATCATATAAAATGTCAGGCTGGATGAAGCACAAGCTGGAATCAAGATTGCCGGGAGAAATATCAATAATCTCAGACATTCAGATGACACCACACTTATGGCAGAAAGTGAAGAACTAAAGAGCCTCTTGATGAAAGCGAAAGAGGAAAGTCAAAAGTTGGCTTAAAACTCAACATTCAGAAAACTAAGATCATAGCATCTGGTCCCATCACTTGATGGCAAATAGATGGGGAAACAATGGAAACAGTGACAGACTTTATTTTCTTGGGCTCCAAAATCACTGCACATGGTGACTGCAGCCATGAAATTAAGAGATGCTTGCTCTTTGGAAGAAAAGTTATGACCAACCTAGACAGCATATTAAAAAACAGAGACATTACTTTACTAACAAAGGTCCATCTAGTCAAAGCTATGGTTTTTCCAGTATTCATGTATGGATGTGAAAGTTGAACTATAAAGAAAGCTGAGCACCAAAGAACTGATGCTTTTGAACTGTGGTGTTGAAGATTCTTGAGATTCCCTTGGACTGCAAGGAGATCCAACCAGTCCATCCTAAAGGAACTCAGTCCTGAATATTCGTTGGAAGGACTGATACTGAAGCTGAAACTCCAATACTTTGGCCACCTGATGCGAAGAACTGACTCATTGGAAAAGACCCTGATGCTGGGAAAGATTGAAGGCGGGAGGAGAAGGAGACAACAGAGCATGAGCTGGTTGGATGGCATCACTGACTCAATGGACATGAGTTTGAGTAGGCTCTGGGAGTTGGTGATGGACAGGGAGGCCTGGCATGCTGCAGTCCATGGGATCAAAAAGGGTCAGGCACAACTGAGTGATGAACTGAATTGAACTGAGTTCAATTAAGATCTTAACAGAGTCCAAACATTTCCTTTGATTATGTCTCTTAATACCCACATTATACATCTGCTTATGGCATAAATTGGGGTCTACTTCTCTCTACTGATGAGTATGGATTTCAAGGGTCATGGTAAGGACTGTGTCAGAGATTTGGGCCAACTATTTCAAGGAGGGAAAGCCCTAATTCTTGTTATGCAAGCTTGTTGTCTGATTTGTTCAACTTGTCAAATTTATGCACTACATAGAAAGCCTTTAAAAACTCATTAAAGTCAATGCTTCCATCTTTGTTTAAGTCCATCCTTTCAGCGAGCTCATCAAACTGGGAATCATCAATATGGTCTCTTAAGAGTCTCTTATAGTCTACAGGTTTCCCTTCCCCACTTTTTTTTCCTCTTGTAGTTTATTTGCTGAGGAATCTAGGTTGTTGGTCCTTGGAATTTTCCACATTGTAGATTTTGCTGACTATACCCCTGTGGTATGGTGAGACATATTCTTCCATCTCTTCTGCAGTTTTTATAAAGAGGGGATTAGATCTTGATCCAATTTGGGTTCCTTTTTTTTTTTTTTTAAACAGGAATATTTTATCGATACTGGTAGCAATATTGTTGTTGAAAACATCCAATTTGAAAATAAAATTATTGACCATGTAAGCCCAAAAACTGGGAGCCACACTGTTTGGAAAGGAATTGTGTCCCTCCATCCTTCTTTGATTCGAGGCCTCACCCCACCCCACCCCACCCCCGCCCGGGTCTAGCCAGAGCCCCAGAAAACCCCTTTGTCCACCCTGCAGCACTGCATGCGCTGAGTCGTTCTTGGCACCCAGCTCACTGCTGATGCTGCAATGCTCTGTGAACAAGGCCTTTAGCTCGAAACGCTGCTATTGAGAGCATCCCCATCTGAAAGCCTATGTGAGAAACTTCTTATATATTAACCACCCACAAAAAGTTTGCTTTCCCTAAGGAACTGGAAAACTCTTCATAGACAAGATAAATCATGTAGTATATACTGTTCCCTTTGAGCTTCCTCAGGAAGCTCAAAGCCATAACTGAGGCACAAATTTGGCAATGATAAAGGACTCTATGGCCTTTACCCTGCTCTTTTAAACCTGCCTGAACTTTCTCTGCCTGATTTTTCAGTCTAGCTACCTACCTATCTCAGGCTCACTGTATATTTAAAAGCTGACTCCAATCCTTTGTGTAGAAAGTAGGTACAAAGAGAAAAATTTGAATATTTATTTATCTGTTTGGTGGTGCCGGGTCTTAGTTGTGACACTCAGGATCTACGATCCTTATTGTGGCATGTGGGGTCTTTAGTTGTGGCATGTGAGGTCTCAGTTGCGGCGTGTGGGCTCTAGTTCCCTGACTAGGGATCGAACCCAGGCCTCCTGCATTGTGCAGTGTGCAGAATGGGAGTGCAGCATCTTAGCTACTGGATCACCAGGGAAGTCACCAAGATAAATTTAAAAATTAGTATCAGAACAGGATTTGGTTTTCCTGACTTGTAGCTTCATTCTTTTTATGATTCTAGAACAGAACTTCATTCATTCAACAAATACCCTCTACGCAAGGCACAACTAGTGGAAATAAGGCAGATGAAAGACAAGGTTTCTACCTTCATGGAGCTTATTTTCTAGCAGAGGAGTGAGGCAACAATCCCAGTGAGTAGCAGCAGTGTAAGTGTTCTGAAAAAGGTAAAGTGATGGGATAAAGGGAACCAGAGGAGGGGACCAGTTTTAGATAGGGTAGACCAGGAAGGTGACATCTGAGCAACAAGTAAAAGGATCAGAATGAACTGGCCTTGAGCAGAGATCGAGGAATTTCAGCCATAAGGAAGAACAGGGGTGGACAGAGGAAGTCAGGCTCACAGAGATGTAGCTCTGGGAGATGGGCTGTTCCCCAATGGGGAGAGGGGATTCCTTCCCCTCACCCCTGGGGAAGTCTCCCAGCGTGGCCTTCTGAAGCTCCAGTACTTTGGCCACCTGATGCAAACAGCGGACTCATTGGACAAGACACTGACCCTCATACTGGGAAAAACTGAAGGCAGGAGGAGAAGGGGACGATAGAGGATGAGATGGTTGGATGGCACCATGGACTCAATGCATATGAATTTGAGTAAACTCCAGGAGATGGTGAAGGACAGAGAAGCCTGGCATACTGCAGTCCATGGAGTCACAAAGAGTCAGACATGACTGAGCGACTAAACAGTGACATGGCCATCTGCCCTCGGCCAATGAATGTGAAATATACAGCCGTCCTCCCTGATCCTAGATTCCAACCACCACCTGTGTGAAAACACTCGCTCACCTCCTTGTTTGTGGGTGGGGGCCCCAGGTCTTTTGACCTGTGGGCTTCAGCTCAGACAGGCAACCCCTGCAATCCTGGCTTCCTGTACCACACGTTTGTCAGGATACCTGCTCTAGGGTCTGTGCTTCAAGGCAAGACCCGGTTTCGCCTGGACAGCCTACCCCAGAATGCAGAGCTAGAAGCTGTGGGGATTTCTCAAAGCTCAGGATTCAGCTTTCACCGGGCGTTGGTGCATCAGTCATCACTAAACACCTTGGTCAAGTCCAAACCAGAAGAGGCTCTGCCTTCTCTGGGTTAAGGAAGTGGAGGTCTGGTGGGTGCTGAGGAAGGGGGAGGCTGGGGGCTACTAGAGCAAAGAAGAGGGGCTTAACTCAGAGGGCAGAGCTAGGAGGGCTTCCAGGGGGAAACGATCCACACACTTGGAAGAATCCTGGAACATCAACCGGAAGGCTGGGTTTTATCAGGGCTAAATTAATCCTCATTATTTAAACCAGTGCCCAGCCTCTGCCACATAGTAGGTGCTTTGTAAATATCTGTGGTGTGAATGAATGGGCGGGGGTTGTTAAGATCTTTCTTAGCAGTAATAGCTAGTGAGCTCCTTATTACTGGGAGGAACCTGCTGGCCCTGTTGGATGGCCACTGGTCTGGGGTCTCGCCTTAGGAAGTGGTGAGACCTAGGAGAACCTTCTATCCCGGGGCGGTGTGAGGTTAATTTTGAATAACCTGGGGTGGGGAAGTCAAGTCCAACAAAGCAATCTACACGGAGACTGCTGGCTCAATCCCCTAGACCTCTCTGCGTCCTCTCTGTGAACCCTCGTTCACACAGTCAAGCCTCCCGGGCCGCCAGACCTGAGAAGCGCCCGCCCCTGCGCCTCCCCCACGCGGAGCTCAGGGCGGCGGAGCTGACACAGCTGCGGCTGTGCTCGCCAGCTCGGTTCCGGGAGACGAGGCGGGGCCGCGGGGGCCGCAGTTGGAGCACGCGCGCGTCACTGCAGTCCAGTGAGCTCAGCCTGCTGCCGCCACCCGACCCCTTGGGGGAGGAGGGGTGGAAAGGGGAGGAAGGGAGGAGAGGAGGAGGGGAGAGGGGAGGAGGAGGAGAGGAGGAGGGATGGGAGAGGAGGAGCGGTGAGGGAGGAAACGGAGAGGAGGAGGGGAGGGGGAGAGGAGGAGGGGGGAAGAAGGGGAAGAGGAGGGGGAGGAGGGGGACAGAGGGGAGGAGGAGAGGAGGGGGAGAGGAGGGGGAGGAGGAGAGAAGGGGAGAGGAGGGAGAGGGGGGACAGAGGATAGGAGGGGGACAGATGGGAGGAGGGGACAGAGGGGAGGAGGAGAGGAGGGGGAGAGGAGGGGGAGGAGGAGGACAGACAGGAGGAGGGAGCGCAGGCACCAGCCTGGTACGCAGTTCCGGATACCGCCCCCCCAACCTCGGTCGGGCAGAGCCCCAGAGCACCACACCCCTCCTTCCTTGCAACGCTGTCCCCCCTCCACCCCGCCTAGAGTCTCTTGACACCCGATTCCCATAGAGGCCGAGTGACCTGCCTATCCATCCTCAGCCCTGTGCAGTTCCCCAGCCCCAAAGCCTTTTCGCTGCAAGTGACAGGCCCCGCGTGCGCGCCGGCGAGCGCACACGTTTGGGTCCCCCGTCTGAGGGAGGTCTGACAGTGAGGCTGAGTGGAGCTGGTGGTGGAGGCTCCCAGAGAAGGCATTCCAGGGGGGGCTGCTCTGTAGCTGCGTATGGGGCTGGCTCCAGCGTTCCCCAAGGGGAGAAGAGGGGTTTCGGGAGAGGGCAGTGCGGGTGCAAAGGTACAGGGTCGTTTCCCAATCTGTAAGGCCAAGGTGCAGAGACCCTGGGAAGAGAAGAGGCTTGGGCTCCTCCCACCCCACCCAACCTCGGGATCTCTGGGCGGGGAGAGACACACAGTCCGCAGATTAGCCAGGCCCTGACCCCACCAGATCCTCATCGGTGGCTACCCCCGTGACTGTCCCAATAAACCTCCACTGGAGGGCTTCTAGGCATCCCTGGTGGTGGTGGCGGCAGCCCTAAGTCGTGTCCAACTCTTTGCGACCCCTTGGACTGTAGCCCTCCAGGCTCCTCTGTCCCTGGGATTTCCCAGGCAAGAATATTAGAGTGGGTTGTCAGGGGATCTTCTCCAGGAGATCTTTCCCAAGGATGGAACCCACAGACCCACATCTTCTCCATTGCAGGTGGATTCTTAACCTCTGAGCCTCCGGAAAATCTATTGTCATCTCTAACCTGCCTTCGTGCAAGCTGGGCCTGAGACAGGCACCAGCGGGGTGGGCCCCCTCTGAACGGCATGGTCCCCTCGCCTCTGTTCCCTGGTCTGCCACTTGCAGGTGGCCCCATGTCTGGGGCCAGGCCGGTGTCTGAGTTGGCTGGGAAGGAGGGACTTATGGGGAGGGAACTCCTGGGTCCCGGTGGGCCTGGGCCTTTGAGAACTGCTTTTCCTATTGGCTTGGCCCATCTTGGTGTCTGCACAGTGTCAGGCGGGTACTGTGGTCCTGGATCCAAAGGCGCAGTAACGCAATTGGGGCAGGAGCACAGGGCCAAAGGGTTCTCGAAGGACCCTATAGCTGGGCCTCATTCTGGGGAGTCCAGGAAGGCCCCAGGGTGAGGCAGGGCCGCCCTCTGTCAGCCTGAGGTCGCCTGCTTCCTCACTTGAGCCTCACCTGCTGAGTCGGCCTCCTCCACATCCCCCTTCCCTGCACCTACAAGCGGCCTCCTCCCCAGGCCAGGGCCTTTCCCTGGTACCGCCTACCTCCTCCCCAGAGCCCCAGGTCATCTGCCTTCAGGAAACTTGATGAACTAGTCTTTGGTCCTGTCCCACCCCAGCCTTCCTGAGTAAAACCTGGCTTCTCTGGGTTTATTCTCCTTGTGTTCCTGGCTCACCCAATTGCCCCCCTACCCCAGTCCTGGTGAATTCTAGTTTGTCCTTGAGTCTCAGCTCAACCCTGCGGCCTCCTTGAAGACATGAGTGTGAGAGCCCTGCAGGGCTCCCTGACCTTAGGCAGAGGGCTGACTGGTTCCTGCTCTCTCAAGACAGGAGCGCCAGTGGCCCCAGAACCAGAGTAGCCTAGAGTGCTGCCACTAAGTGTGGACAGTTCACTCTCCACCCAGTGCAGACCAATAGCTCCGCGAAAACTTGGGATCCACAGAGATTCGCAGCAACACTGCAGTTAAGAAAAAACATTCAAAATTTGGAAAGGCAAAAGGATGACTGTCAGCTCCAACTCGGTGTTAAGTAGACTGCTAAGCTGTAAATAACTCCAGCAGGTAGAGAAGATGACCCCCAAGGTAACAGTGACCCCTGTAGGCCATTAGCCAGTTTGTATGTAACCCAGCAATCTTACTCCAGCACTTTTTCTTTTGGTGCCTCTCAATACTTCTGTCTTGCCAGTTCTCTTTGAACTAGCTCTTCCGCCATATGGGTATCTTCCTTAAGGCGTTAAGTAATCTTTGACACATACCCTATATTGAGATTCATGCTTTTAACTTTGAAAATTATATGCTGTGACTCATCCAGAAACTGTCTCACTAAGATGTCCAACTGGACTCAGCTGCCAGGGCCAATTAAACTTTGTTGAAGTGTCTCATGGGCTCACCTGAAATGATGCCTCTCCCACCTCAGGCTTCCTGATTCCATCCTGTGATGTATTTATATTATTTATTTAGAAATACCCACCACTTTATTGTTACAAAATTTAAACAGTGCTGTCAAAGCCCCTTGGACCATTGTGTCCCTTTCAACTTGTCCTAAAGTTGACAACTGTTTATATATATGATATAGATATATAAATACATATATATACATCATATATATAACACATATATATCAGTGTGAAGAATATATATATACTCTAGTTTGTGTATATATAGACATACATATATTAATGTGCTGTATATATATATATACACACACATATATATGTATATATAGCTATACAAATATGTATACACCCGATTTGATATATGTGTATATCATATGTACATATATACAAATGTAATATCATTTTAGTGCCTGGAGATTTTCTTCTATAAAAGGTATTATTCTGAAGAAATTATTTTGCAGCTTGCTTTTTCTCAAAAATAGAATTGAAAATCTCTTTTGGCACATAAAACCTACCTTATTCTTTTTAAGTGCAAACATGGCAACACAAACCATAAAATACCTAGGAATACAGTTAAGAAGTATGTGACATTTCATGTAGAATGTTATTAAAGATGTTGTTTTCTAACAAAACAAAAGGTTGTAATATTTACAACCTTGTGATATTGATAATTTTATAAACGATGAAATGTATGAAGCAAAAAGTAAAAGTACACACATACCCCCTACCCAAGGCAACAACACTGTTTTTTCCCAGGTTTCTTGTCTACCTTCCTAAGCATATTTCTAGAACTTGCTTTTTGGGATTGAGGCGATTTCCTTCCAGGGAGTTGAAGACATCTATAAATAGTTGTGATGCGCGTGGGCCTGCCAACGCTGTAACTGAGGCACCCAGCGCATTGGGAACCTGCGTCAGGGAGATAGTCATGGTCACGAGCTTGGAAGAGGCTTCTGAGAGTGGGTGGTGCTTTAATTAGGCCAGGAAGGATGAGCTGGTAGATAAGCTGGGCAGGACACTGCAGGCAGGGAACTTGGTTTGGAGGTAGGAAAATCATTTCTAAAGAGCAGAACCAAGGCCCACAGAGGCTAGGGGAGGGGTGAGGGGACGGGGAGCCACGGTCAGAACCACCAGACTGTGACTCAAGTTCTAGCCCCAAGGAACCAGCAAGGTCCAGTTTGTGAATCTCCTGTGCCCCGTAGAGCGGGGGCCACGGAGGAGCCCCTCTTTGCTGCACAGAGGGGATGTCTGAACCCTGAAGGCCTTCCCAGTGTGCCGGCGCTGGGGACGGGCAGTCACAGAGATGAGAGGGAGCTAGCAGGTAAGGCAGCCTGGCCTCCCCTGCCTCTCCCATCTCATCAGTTGGCAATGGATGTATCTCTTCTGAGTTACGAGTCCCAGTTCTGACCCGAGAGTCCCCCGGGGGGGCTCCCACTGCCCTCTGAGGACCCGGTGGCTGTGGTGCGGCTGGCAGCCTGGGCAGGGGACATCGAGGCCAAGCCGTCACTCCCTCAGCCTCTCCACAGCCTTGGGAAGCACAGGCCCAGAGACAACTCGGTGAGGAAGTAGAAGCAGCCAGCCTAGAGTTCACTTGTCCTGCCCCACGGCAGGTCAGGTCTAGGACTGGTCTTTTTTCTCCCCTCAAGAGACATGCCCTCATCCCGTTATTACTTGCCTGACATTGCACACCTGAGGTGTGTCAGCACTAGTGCACTAGGCCCACATCAAGGTCTCCCAGACCTTCTTCAGTTTCACCTGAAACTTCCGCACCAGCTTAAGAGGGGCTAAGCAAAAAGGGTATTTATTGTATTACATTATTGAAAAGTGCAGAGGTGGTCTCTGCCTGGGGCAGAGCTGGCCCCAGCTCTCTCCAAGGCTCCCCACTGTGAGGCTCTGGTATCCTCCAAGTGGCTTCCTTCTCAGACCAGCCTTCTCACATCACTTAGCTAAAGTGGTTTGTATTGTACAGTAGGAACAGGAAATGCTTGTTAAACTTGCTGAACAAGGATTAAAAGATGGACGGTTCACTGTGATTTCCTCCTGCTGTGGAATGCTATACCTGGAAGGACGCTAAAGGAGGTATTTCAAAGTTATCCAAATACTGGATTCATCAGACGCCAGGAGACTGGAAGGGAGAAGCTGATGTCAGACTTCTTTGGTGGTCGAGGGGTTAAGAATCTGCCTGCCAATGCAGAGAACATGGGTTTAATCCCTGGTCCAGGAAGATTCCCCATGCTTTGGGGCAACTAAGGCCATTCATCCCCACTACTGAGCCTGAGCTCAGAGCGCCCGTGCTTGGCAACAAGAGAAACACCACGAGAAGCTCGCACACGGCAACTAGAGAGTAGCCCCTGCTCACCACAACTAGAGCAAGCCCGCGAGCAGCAGCAAAGACCCAGAGCAGTCAATAAATCAATAAATGAAAAGCTGGTATCAAGGTCAAAGCAAAATAGAGTCAGACCAGGCCAGAAGAAATGCAGAGGGGCATCAGGGGACAAGGAGAGGGGCCCCAGAAGTCTGGGTGTTGAAGTTCAGTGTGAGTTTAGGAGATGAAGGCTGAAATGGGAGGAAGCAGCAAGCAGCCTCTCTGCCCAGCTCAGCCCTCAGCCCTCACTAGAGATGGGGACAGAGTAGCCTCGACTCGTTTCCCAAGCTCTGTAACTGAAGGGCTAGTAGCACACAGACCCAATGTGTGGCCAACAGGGGGCTTTTCTGCAGCTTGCTCTGTTCATTGGCCTCGTGTTTGTATCATGTTTCTGGTTCTAGTGTGTTCATTTTCCTGCTGAGCCCTGCTGAAACATAAATGTAGGGAGTTCCCTGGTGATCCAGTGGCTAACACTCTGCTCCCAATGCAGGGGGCCTGGATTTGATGCCTGGTCAGGGAACTAGATCTCACCTGCCGCAATGAAGAGTTCCCACGCCACAACAAAAAGACGAAGATCAAAGATCCCGAGTGACAAAACTAAGACCTGGTGCAGCCAAATAAATAAATAAAGTAAATATTTTAAAAAGAGAAATTTCAAAAAAAAAAAAGAGAAATTTCCATTGTACCCTGAGGTTCCCTGTGTCCCCATGCTGTCAATCCACCCACTACCACCCAGCCAGGCAACCACAGGTCTGCTTTCTGTTACTTCAGATTAGCTGCGACTTTTTAGAATTTCTATAAATAAGATCATAAAAAGTAGGCAAGTCTTTTGTGTCTGGCTTGTTTTTCAATATTTTTGAGATTCATCCATGTTGTTACATGTGTCAGTAGTTCTCTCCTTTTTATTGCTGAGTAATATTCCATTGTATGGACATATGGAAATTTGTTTATATATTCATCTGTGATGGATATTTAGGATGTCTGTTTGGAGGTTTTTATGAATAAGACCACTCTGAACATTCTTTGTGTGTATGTCTTTGTGTGGATATATGGGTTTTCTTATTTTTGGATATATGTTTTCATTGCTAAGTCATATGGTAATTATATGTTTAACTATAAGAAACTGCAAAATCATTCTCCATTGTATTATTTTACAGTCTCACCAGCAGAGCACGAGAGTTTTTGTTGCTTCACATGTTTGCCTGTGCTTGGTATTGTTCCAGCTTTTTTTCAGAGGGGGGGCTGCAAAATGCAGCTTGTGGGATCTCATTTCCCCATCAGGCATTCTACCTGGGCCAAGGTAGTAAAAGCCAGGAATCCTAACCATTAGGCCACCAAGGAACTCCTAACTTCTCCTGATTCTGCCATTTGTTGCTAGATCCAGCTGAGCCTGAAGATGGAGGTTGCCTTTCGTCTTTTATGAAGGCCTAGTTGCTGCCCTTTTTCGGCAGTGTACCTTTGGAAAGCTAGTTATTTCCTCTGTAATTTTTTTTTAAATCAATAAAACTATACCAACAATGAGATAGCTCTTTGCATCAGGTGGCCAAAGTATTGGAGCTTCAGCTCCAGCATCAGTCCTTCCAGTGAATATTCAAGGTTGATCCTCTAGGATTGACTGGTTTGATCTCCTTGCTGTCCAAGGGACTCTCAAGAGCCGATTCATTGGAAAAGACTCTGGTGCTGCAAAGATTGAGGGCAGGAGGAGAAGGAGACGACAGAGGATGAGATGGTTGGATGGCATCGTTGACTCAATGGACATGAGTTTGAGCAAACTCTGGGAGACAGTGAAGGACAGGGAAGCCTGGTGTGCTGCAGTTCATAGGTTTGTGAAGAGTCAGACACGACTTAGTGACTGAACAACAATACCAATAATAGCTACACTATGGGTTTCTTTGGGGGGGTGGTGAAAGCACAGAAGTAAAGCATCAGTACTTGGCACGTAGCAGGTGATCAATAAACATCTTTCTGTTTTCTCATGTACCTTGTCCAGTATCTTATAATAACCCCTGTATTTATGCTGCATTTTAACTGTATTTATATAGTGCATTTTTTTCTAATTAATAGGCAGGACAAAGGTTAATATTTCTAATAAAAAACTAAAAGACTGAGGACGAGTGCAGTGACTCACTGAAGGTGAACCAGTCTCTCACACAGCGAGACTGTGACAGTGGACAGGCCAGGTCCTCCTGCGGTTGGTTGTGGCTTGCCCAAACGTGACCTCATCACCCCCTGGTGAAGTGTGCCAGGCTGCTTGTCCTACACTAAGGCCTCTGCAGTTGTACCTTTGGAATTCTGCTTTTTAATTTCTCCCTGTTTCGAGTCTGGCAGCCAATTGCCCACCTGTAGCAATCCTGCTACTCATGATAATTTGTTGTTTCTTAGTGGCTCTGGCAGGCTTCCCTGGTAGCTCTGCTGGTAAAGAACCTGCCTGCAAAATGCAGGAGACCCCGATTCGATTCCTGGGTTGGGAAGAACCCCTGGAGGAAGCAAGGCAAGCCACTCCAGTATACTTGCCTGGAGAATCCCCATGGTCAGAGGTGCCTGGCAGGCTACAGTCCATGGGGTCGCAAAGAGTCAGACACGACTGAGCTACTAAGTGCATGCACACACACGCACACGCACACACAGACACAGTGGCTCTGGCTTTGGAGGAGATCAGATCCTACTTGATACAAATATATGTAAAACAGAAATCAGGAAGCTGTGAAGTGGGGATTCCAAGAGCTATGTTCTTGCTTATTTTATTTTTACTTTATTTGGCTACACCACACAACTTGCAGGATCTTAGTTCCCCGACCAGAGATTGAACCCAGCCTATAGCAATGAAAGCAGTGAGTCCTAACTTCTGGTTGTTGTTATTGTTTAGTCACTCAGTCGTGTCCAACTCTGCAACCCTATGGATTGCAGCACGCCAGGCTTCCCTGTCCTTCACTATCTGCTGGAGTTTGCTTAAACTCATGTCCATTGAGTAATGCCATCCAACCATCTCATCCTTGTCATCCCCTTCTCCTCCTGCCCTCAGTCTTTCTCAGCATCAGGGTCTTTTCCAATAAGTGGGCTCTTCACATCAGTTGGCCAAAGGATTGGCGTTTCAGTGTCAGCATCAGTCCTTCCAATGAATATTCAGAGTTGATTTCCTTTAGGATCGACTGGTTTGACCTCCTCCCTCTCCAAGGGACTCTCAAGAGTCTTCTCCAGCACTACAACTCAAAGGCGTCAATTCTTTGACGCTCAGCCTTCTTTATGGTCCAACTCTCACATCCCTACATGACTACTGGAAAAACCATAACTTTGACTATATGGGCCTTTATCGGCAAAGTGATGTCTGCTTTTTAATATGCTTACTTCTGGACCACCAGGGAATTCCCTATTAATTTTAACTGCTCAGAGGCCTTCAAGACTCCCTTTTGGGATGCAGGAAGCCCACTACTGGGTATGTAGTACTCTGCCCACCTGCCTGGTCCAAGCACAATCTTACCAACAGCAGTGGACCAGTCAATGCCTACTGAATAAATGGTCTAAAAGTTCTGAGAAAGGGTCAGCTTTGATGTTGCCCCTAATAACACCACCAAAGGGCTCTCTCCAAGGTCATTAGGGATTCTAGTCTCTAAACCCAGTGGACAATTTTCAATGACTGTGGGCTATGGAGAAGAAAGGAACTGAGGAGAAGGCCAGGGTCTTCAGCCTGAGCAGTAGGAATAACAGAACCATCATCAACCACAGCAGGAGATTTTGAAGACAAAAATCAGCAGCTCTGTTTTGGAGTTAGGAAAGAGAGGTCTAGCGGGAGGTACAACTTTGGGAGTTAGGAGCACATTACACCCATTTAAAACCAGGAGACCAAGAGGAATGTGCATCAGGGGAGGGAGTGTAAATGAAAAAGAACAGAGCCTGAGGAGCTATAACATTTAGAATTTGGGAAGTGACAAAAAATCAGAAAGGAGGCTGAGAAAGAGCTGCCAATGTGGTGAAAGGGAAGCAAAGGACATGTTTTTGGAGGAGGGAGACATCATCTGTGTCAGATTCCATTATTAACGCCCCTCCCCAAGACTGACATGCTGGAGAGCTCATGTATAGCCCACTGGAGCTCCCAGCTTAAACCAGGACCACAGCTGGTTTGACATCATGAACATCCAGCCCAGCTAAGCCTTCAGACTGACTGCGGCCCCAGAAGACAGCTGACTGCAACCACGAGAGACTCCAAGAGAGAGAAGGAGTGTTGGGGAAAGCCTTCACTGTAGTTTCCACAGGAAGGAATGGGCAAGGAAGAATGGCTGGGTTTAGGATTGGTTACTCTGAATAATTTCATCAGGCTCTGAGTCACAGGGCCTGTCTGATGCCTGGCCTTGAGGTGATTAGGATATATGGACGGTGGCCTAGAGTGTGAGAGCCATATAAAGGAAGTGGTTGTGGGTATGGGCTCTGGATTGGTTAGTTTATATCTCCTGGGATTGGCTAATCTTGGGAGGAGCAGTTCCTTCAGGGTCAGCACGGCCCCAGATGTTAAAGCATCAGAACACAGAAAATAAAATACATGAAAAATAGTGACCAACAGAATATGACAGAAGTGATGGTGTATCACTTTCAAGATCAGGTTATAAAGATACTGTGTCTTTCTTCAGCGTGTCCTCCTTTTCTCTTTCACACCATTTGCTTCAGGAAAGTCAGTTACCATGTTGTGAGCAGCCCTACGGATAGGCCCAGGGAGCCAGGGACTGAGGCCTCTTGCCAACAGCCATGTGTGTGTACCATCTTGGATGCAGATCCTCTCACCCTGCTAAAGCCTTCAGAGAACTGCAGGCCCAGCTAACAATTTGATTGCAGACTCTTAAGAGACCTTCAGCTGAAACCACCCTGCTAAGTCACTCCCAGATTCCTGACCTAGAAATACCAGTATGATAATATTTGTTGTTTTAAGCCATTGATATAACTTGATGCAGTAACAGATAACTAATATGTGCAGTAATAGCCTCATTTTATGGATAAATGTAAAGCTCAAAGGGACAAGGTAACCAGTTCAAGGTCATGGAATGAACAAAAGACAGAACTGACTTGTACTCAGAGCAGGTATCAGTATATAGTATATTGCATATAGTATATTGCCAACAAATATTTGTTGAATTGGCTCAGTCATTTTTTTTCCTGTTATCAAATTAGCTTAAGGAATTCCCTGGCAGCCCAATGGTTAGGACTTCATGCTTTCACTGGCATGGCTTGGGTTCATTCCCTAAATGGGGAACTAGGATCCTGCAAGATATGTGGCACAGCCAAAAAAAAAAAAAAATTAGCTTAAAGTTGAGGTACAATAGTTATCAGTTAAAACCAACTGTTATAAACATAATTAAAGAGTCTGCCTAATTAAGTGTTATGGATCCCAGAAACATCTGCTTTTCATTAGGTGACTTGCTGACTCAAGTAAAGGCAAAGACAAAGGCAAAGGCCTTGTTGTTGCCCAGAACCCAAACAGTCTTATTTTGGGGGAATTCCAAGATAGAAAAGAAAAAACAGGGTGTGAATCTGTCAGGGTTCAATCAGGAGAAAGAAAACACACAGCGACTTGAACAGGGAAGATTTAATATAAAGAATTAACTACAATGGGAGTAAGAAAAACTCTAAAGAAAAAGAGCAGATACAAGCAGCAGCCACTACCCCCAGGGCTGAAGTAGGTGCCCAAGGAAGAAGTTCCCCACTGCAGGGCTAAAATTCACACTTGGTTGGACAGGGTATGGTTCAAGCTTATGGAATAACAGAGAAATTGCTTCTATGTTACAAGGAAAGGATTTGCTGGAAATCTGCCCTCTAAGGTACTAGGGAAAGCTGTTCATGGGGAAGTGTCTCAGGAGAAGGATTCAATTATATAACTGCTGGAAGCAGGGGAAGCTGCTGGTTTCTGGGGGCTGCTGACTGCTGGGCACTGTAGGAGCCTGGTACCTGCCATCCGCCACCCATTATGCAGGAACATGCCAAGTGAGCAGACCAGAAAGGAAAGCTCCTTTCTTTGGCAATATGTGTCCATTGCCCTCTACTGACAAAGCTTGACATTATGCCAGCTGTCAAAGGAAAGATATTTAAAGGCCCAGATCTGTTTTTGGAGAGCAGACAACGAAGGATAAATTTGGGGCTGAGAGGCAAGAAATTGATAACAGCCATAATTTCATTTAAACAGCCACAGAAATTCTACAGCTCAGGTACATTTTGCTCAAGGTGTGAGACCAGTAGAAAAACACACAAAATAACTGTGGTAACTTAATTTTTTTAATTAAACACAGTATAAGCACATAACATACAAAATTTATAATACCAGATATTTCAAAGATAAAATTTAGAAATACACATTTAAAAATAGAGATCTTTAATTATTAAACATTTCTTTCATTATCTGTTACTCCTTTGACTTGGAACCAGAAAACTGACACCTTTTTTTCTGCACCAAGATATTAATGTCTAGTCTCATATTTTGAGGTTTGGTGTGTAGGGCTGAATTCAATCTTGTATCCTTTAACTGGGAGCAAAATTTAGTTTTACTCAATTTCATGTCAGAAAATAGCTGTTCACAGACACAGGTGCTTCGAAACATGGACAGAATCTTTGCACAATGGTTTCTATATCTAGGGGAACTCTTGCTAAGGTATCTGTAGAATTCTGGTATCCCAATGTCATCATATTTAGTCTTCAGTACTGTATCACACTGCAGTTCAATAACTTCCATTTGTAATTCTTCGTTAAAGATAGAAATGTTAATTAAGAAAGGTGAGCTAAACAATGTGAGCTCATTTTCATAATGTTTGAAATCAAAAGAATCTTTTTGGGGATGCAATCTTCAACTCTACAATTTGGGGGATGTAGATTAAACCATAACTTTCACTTCTATAAACTAATCTCAGTGTGAGCCAGATTGTTTACTGCCAAATGAGTATCCCAAGGAATACTCTTTGCTGTTTACTAGGAAAGAGCAAACTATCACACATTTGTGTAACTACTTGGTGAACATCTTTGCAGAAAAGTATTCAAAATGCTTAGATGGTTTGAATGTCACCCAAAAAGGCAAGACCTCTGATCCAATCTTCACTGGTGAGCTGGGGAAGGGATTTGCCCTTGGATGCCATGAACAAATCTATCTCCATATTACTGATTCAAAAAATCTCTTCAATACCGTGCCAGACTAAGTCACCTTACCTTTGTATAGTAAACGAGATTATCATATTGTATATCCAAGTCCTCAAGCAAAGCACTGAATTTTCTATGACTGGAGCCATGAGAGTGTATCCAGTTTACTGTATTTATGACTACATCCATGACATGTCCTAGTTTTAAGTTCTTAGTATAAAACAATTCCTGGGGAATAATGCAGTGAATGGATTTAAGTTCTGCATCCTTGCAAAAACATTTTGACCTTGCATTAAAGTTTTACAGCAAGTCCAGTGTTATCACAGACCATCACAGGGGCACCATCTGTGATCACACTTACTAATTTTGACTAGTCAACATCAAACTTTTTGAGACTTTTCTAAACATGCAAAAATAAGTCATCTTCAGATGCTGACTAAGTCATAAGTACCATGTCCAAAAGTTCTTCAGTAATGTCAAAATTCTCAACACTGCAGATAAATATAATTAACTGGCTCATGTTATTTATGTATGTGCTATCATCAACTGCAATACAAAATGTCATAAATGATTTATTTCACTTTTTCTCACAACTTATCCTGTAAGTTCTCAGCCGTATCTTTTACTCGTTGAGCAATAGTGTTTCCATGTAGAAGGTACCTTTGCAAATGCTTATTTCTGTTCAGGTCACATGATTTCAGCTGCACTGGGTAGACAATCTTTTATAAACTCACCATCTGTGAAAGGTTTTGATGCCTGGGCAATTTTTTCACTTATGCAACTGCACTTCACAGCAGCATCACTTATTTTATTTGTATTTGATGACAAATGCTGTAGAAAGTTTAGTCTTTTTTTTAGTTCATGAAGTTTTTCATCATGCATCTTTTCTGCATGCCAGTCAAAATTCTTACTACGGTTTGTTTCATAATGGTGTCTTAAGTTGTATTCTTTTGACACAAGGTTTGGTTGCATATTAAACACATGGGGCTATTCTTTACTTCCAAAAAAATAGGCTCCTTCCCACTTTTCTTGAAACATGCAATGCTCTGGATCCGTCTTTCATTTTCCCACTTTTGACAGAGATACAAAAAGAGAGTTCATTTTTCTTTTCTCTGAGAGAAGCAGCAGCACAAACCTGTTGATAAATGGTAACTGACACCGTTTTGAGGAGTAACAGGGAGGAGGAGGGACTGTGGTAAACTGGAGAGTCTTCCAAAGGGAGCAGCCCTTAGGTAGGGCAGACTGTTGGTATTTGATAACACAGGTTATTGTCACCAGATCTTCCCAATTTTTGAGGCCAGATATTGCATTTTATCACAAAATGAGCTGGCTCATTTAGATATTGTAAATTAAAACAAAAAATGTTAGACGCTGTGCAGGGCAAACAAAATAAATCTAAGGGTCACAAACACCCTCTGGGCACCAGTCTCGGGCCTCTGTAGCTCCAGTCACCTTCTAGCATGCGGCCCACCACTTCCAGGGTAGTCAGGGCTTCTACCCACACTGGCCCAGGGAGGCTTCATCCTGAGGAGAAATCTGCCAGAAGCACACCCTTAGCCTCAGGAGTGAGGCCCTCCAGGGAGGCTACATGGGACAAGGAAGGAAAGGGAGAGTCAAGAGTATTCTCTTAGGAAGCCACAGAATTGGCAAAGGGCGGATGGCTCGGGGATACTCTGTTATCTTTGCCTAGATCTGGGCAACAGTCTCCAGGCCGGTCACTTCAAGAGTGTGCAGCTCCCGGCCACAGATAAACAGCTTCACCTTGGCGACTGAAAGGATAGAGAATAGTGAGGTCAGGAGCTGGGCGAGGTACGCGGAGGAGTATGGGAATCCAGGACAGTTCGCGGCTCTTAAGGGTGTTTGTGGACCGGACAGCATCCTAGAGAGCTATAGAAGGGGCACGTGCCGGGCAAGCCAGGCCTCCTGAGACCCAGGGTGAGGCACTGCTTGCCCGTTCCTCTGAGCTCTGAAGACTTCAGTCTCTCAGGTTTCATGTTTCAGTTCTACCTAGATCTTACCTGGGACACTGTCTCGAAACGCCGCAGTAACCGTGGAAACGGAATCCAACGTCTGCAGAGCAAGAGCACGAACGCACTCGCCACTAGGGGCGCATTGCGTCACTGCCTCATGCCTTCCACTGAGGCCACACCCCCATCCTCTTCGCCACGCCCCCCGCGATCCACGCAGGCGCGGGCATAGTCCTGGGCGCCCCACGGCTTTTAGAGGGCGTGAGTCCTCCGTTTTCGGTCCAGCCCTGAGGAGCTGGAAAATTCGCACCCTGCCGGGCTGTGGAATGTCGCAGATGATGGGATCTTAACCACTGGACCACCAGGGAAGTCCCCAAGTTAACATTTTTATAAAATATTCAGAATAGTGTTTGGCACAGAATAGATAAATAGCATCGTGAGTTAGACGTGTAATTCAAACGTTTGTCTCAGAATTCTTCAAATGCATCTCCTTATTCGAGTCCCACAGGTCGGAGGAGCAGACATATCACAGCCCAACCCTTTTTCCAACCTTGTTTGTAGCCCACTAGTCTCCCAGACTCCGGCAAATTGAACCCAGTGCTTTTCTACCTCCAGGGCCCTGCCGCCTTGCTTCCTACTTGGAAAGCTCTCCTTTCACCTGTTGAGTTTCTTCCCATCCTTGGAGGCCAGTGGCTGAGAGAAAGGTGGTTGTTTCTTTGCTTCAGACACAGACCCAAGGCCTGCCTAATCATGCTATCATGGTGTGATCTGTGGTTGAGGGCTAGTTTGTGGAGCTCCTGCTGCCCCCAGCAGCCTCCCACAGCAGCTCTAGATGAGGAGAGGGAGAGACACCCGGCCAGGGGGTGGGTCAGACTTCTTGGTCTTTTGCCTTTTCAGGGATAGGGAATTAGGAACCTAAAAGGCTAGACTGCTCTCTGGAGGGAGGAGGCCCCTGGAGAGGCCTGCCTGGCCTTACCCCTGGCCCAAAGCAGGACGTGGAGGGCTTCCCCTCGGAGGTGCTGGGTTTGATGCCCATCACCCACATCAGTGAGGTAATGGGGACCATGCTGGCCAAGGGCGGCTCCCTCCTGGCCCCTAGGGAAGGGCCTCTGAAGTTTGGGAGCCAAACAGCTCCAAGCAGCCTGCATTCGTGTCCCCATATTACAGACAAGCTCAAGGGGCCTCTGAGCTAGGGAGAGATGCTGGAATTGTAACTGAGGGAGCACAGTGACTGGATCCTTGGAACCAGGCTCTGCCCTGAAAGGGGTGGGGGTGGGAACCCACAGAGGGATCAGCAGTGGAAGACAGGCTCTGAGTACCTTCAGGGAGGGGTGTTTATAGAGACCCACCAGGAGTAGCCAAGCAGTGTGTGGGAAAGCTGCTGGTGTCCACTTCCTTCCTGTTTCACTAGTGGGGCCACTGGCTCTTCTGCTTGGTGGGAGCATATATCCTAACCCAGCTCCAGCAGGCGGCAACTTAAACTCTGGAAGTGGGTGTGGTGCTCAAGACGGGGTGGGCTTTACTCCTAGGCCAACTGTCCCCATGGTCTCCTGTGAGTATGGCTGAGCCCCTGCCCTGTACCCTGCCCGGTGGCCTTGGGCCCTACAGAGCTGGCCCAGAGATGGGCCTGAAGGACAGTGCCCGTGAGTGGTAGGGCTCTAGAGTGGTAGACCGGCTGTGGGGCCCCCACCAGTCTCTTCCACTTCAGATCCCTCTCTTCACCCAGACATGGCAGCTTTGGGTTCTCACAGACCTGAGTTCAAATCCCACTGCAGTTTCCCTGGTAGCTCAGTGGTAAATGTGCCATTGCAGGAGATGCTGGAGACATGGGTTCGATCCCTGGGTTGGGAAGACCCCCTGGAGAAGAGCATGGCAACCCTCTCCAGTATTCTTGCCTGGAGAATTCTCTGGACAGAGGAGCCTGGCGGTACAGTCCATAGGGTCACAGAGGGTCAGACATGATTGACCGTGCACGCACACATGCAAATTAAGCAATGTTAGCCCTGATTTTCTCAGCAACCCTGCAAGGCAGGTATTACTAACTCCATTTTAGAAATGGGGAACCTGACTCTCACAGGCTAGGTTGGACTCAGAGACCTAGGTTCTTTTCGCCATGTGTTGGTTCCCCTCTGGCATTAACTCTGGTGCCTGTGTGCCTTTGCTCATGCATGCGCATAAGCCTGTCAGCCCCCACCAGGCTGATCTGTCCAGGCGCAGCAGGTCCCACAGCTTCTTTTTGTCCTTGCGGCTGCCAAGCTTCATATAGATGGGCACCTTGGTGGACATGGAGACCTCACCACCCAGGCCTGGACAGTCTGCTCGTGGGATCATGGCTTTCTCTGTCTCCTCTCACCACCCTCAAGAAACACCATCTCCAAAGAGGGATTTTCTGTCACCAGAACTTGCCAAGGGGCTGAGGCGCTGCAGGTGATGGGCAAAGCAGCCACAGCTCTTATTCAGGAGGCCCAAGCCAAGGCCCCTTATTAAGGAATTCTTTTAACCAAGGCTGGCTGGCCCGCACCCTTCTCTGTTTCCTAGTCCTGCCCCCTCACCCCACCCCAGGCTTGTAGCCTGGGTCTCCCTCAGGTTTGTCCAGGTGTGGGAGCCCAGCTTCCTGGGAGGAACTGTCCCATCATGTGACCGGAGTTGGGCTGAGAAGACCTATGGGGGCCTGGTGTTCAAACTGGGCTCCGAGAGCCCTGTGTCCCAGGCCAACTTGGCATGCCTCCCTTCCTGCTTCCAGGTGTTCTTTGTGGGATGCGTGTTGTTAACAGGAGAGATTATCGCAGTGATGGGCAGGGGCTCCCTCGGGAATCACAGGGTTTGACTGTGGCAGCCAGGCAGCCCAGGCAGCCCTGTTCCAAGGTGCAGACTGTCAGCATCAGGTCCAGCAAAATGGGTTGTGATCCTCTTGACTTGGAAGGTGGGAAGGGAAGCTGGCCAAAGTTAAGGGAGGGGCAGAGGGAAACTCAGAGGCTGAGAGACAAGACACCCACTGTCAGCTTGTGTGGGGCCTTGCCTAGGACTGCAGCCGCCCCTGTTGGGTCCTGAGCTGGGGTCTCCTGGGGTCCTGCCTCCAGTCCCAGGTGCCTGGAGAGTGCAGGCTCAGGGCCACTCAGGCTCCTCTTGCATTTTCTGCAACGAGGCCTGTTTGTTGGCCTCTCTTCCCGCTCCCCAGGGCCACTCCATGACCTGCCCACTTTGGCCAGGCCTCCTCCTTTTAGACTTTGTCCACCCAGCCCTTCCTGGTCCTCACAGGCAGAGAGGAAGGCAGTGGTGAGTTGATCCCAGGAGCCCTGGGTGGACAAAGCCAGGTGGGGAGCACACCCTGTTAAGTGTGGCCTCTAGATGGGCCCCCTAGCCTTGGGCTTTGCAGCCCCTAAGCTGTCCTCCCCTTCCCACGTCCACCCACCATGTGTTGCCCGGGTGGAGGGGGGCTGCAACCTGTAGAGCCCTTGAGCTCCAGCCACCTTCTGCGTCTGCTCATCTCATCCAGGCCCCTCCAGGGGGTGAGAGGCTGAGCGGGGCTGGAGGGCTCCTGGGAGAGGCCCTGCGTGCCCCACCCCAACACCTATCCTTGGGGACCATGATGCCTGATGGGGTGGGAAGGGCCTGGAGTGTGGAGCTGGAAAGAAGCAGGGACGCTGCAGGGACTCGAACCCCGGCCCAGCAGTGCCAGGCGTGCCACCACCAGCGCCTTTTGCTTTTTCCTGCTCATTTTCTCACAGACTCAAAGGTGAAAAGCAAAACCTGGACGCGGCCATGAGCCGCGTCCAGGAAAAGAAACACCTGCGGCGGCTCCATGCCCCCCACCCCCCCAGGCTCACTCCTTGCCAGACACCCCTTTCACAGACAGAGCCAGGGGACACGTGTCCCCTCAGCTTCAGAGAGATGTGTCTCCTGTCGTGCTGCGCTGCACAGCCACGGGAGCGCGTGACATCCGACGGGCAGGCCCACCCACGAGTCACAGTCCTGATGCTTCTAGGACAGTGCCAGCGGTGACAGGATGTGTATGGGTACAGAAACCTCCGAGACCCTGAGACACTTGAGAGGTCACCTCTGCGTGGTAGGGCTGGGATGGGTGAGGGGAAAGGAATTTTATTTTTGTTTTATAGCTTTTCCATGGCTTGAATTTTTAACTCTATACAGATTACTTTTATAATTAAAGCCAAAAATCTTAAATCTTTCATCACAACACGAAATCTAAGAGCCAGGGGAAACTTTGAGCACGCTGGCCTAGCACCAATGCCAATGGTCCTGCAGGTCTGCTGTGCCCTGGCTGCCTGGGGTCAGAGACATGCCCACCTCCTCGCCTGCTGTCCTCCGTCTCAGCCATCGTCAGCTGTGGAATCCCTCCTGGGAACTGCCTTGACTGGAAGACGAAGTCGGAAGCACAGGGTCCCCACCAGTCTCTCCTCTCACCGACTCAGCGGGGCCTGCGTTCTGGGGCCCAGAGGTACGAGGGGCTCACTGTGGACCCTGGCCAGTAACTGCCCCCAGCTCTCCCTCCCAGCCCCCTGCCCTTAGCACCCACTGCTCCCAGGCCAGGCTCTGCCTCCCCTGGGCCCACGACCGGTCCAGTGGGTGCACCCCTCCCAGGTCTGTAATCTTCATCCAGAAATTCTGCCCCGGTCTCTCCCAGGGGGAGGGCTCCTGGATCCCTGCTGTCAGCCCCAAGGAGCTCAGAAGCCCCTTCCTTGGCAAAGTCCATATGAAAGGCTGAGAAACTCAGAGGACTGAAACCTGCGCAGGGCCACACACACATTAGGCTGAGAAGTGTGAGCAGGGCCGACCCCATTCTCACACATCCCTCACTCTAAGGTCTAGGGCCCACTGGGTGGGCTCAAAACCAGGCCTATGGGCCGAGCCTCCATCCCCTCGCCCACATCCCTCATGTCCCTGTCCCTCTTTTTAGCCCATTTCCCCTCACAGCCTTCCTTCAGCTTCACCCCCCAAACACGCAACAAAAGGCAGCACTTACTTATTGCAGCAGGAGAGAGAGACGTGCATGGCCATCTAAGTCCCAACCTGATGATGAAGCAACAAAGCTCTGACCTTAAAAGGCCCCAGAAATGGGGGTAGTCAAAACACACTGCAAGATGAGCAAAGAGTTAATTTGACACGTTAGTGACAAGGCCCTTACTGCTTGTACTTTGGGAAACCCAGAGGGTGATCTACACAGGGAAACATGCCACTGGCTAAAAGGGTGAAAATTAAAGTGGCTTCAAGAAACCACCACACACTCATAGTCAATGAGCAAATATAAGCGCGTCACTGGCCACTGAGAACCATCTGGAGGGCACAGGGCAGTGAGCGAGGAGGACTAGGCAAGTGCTTCTTCCCTTTGGCCAGTGGGGAGTGCAAGGCCATGAGGAATTTGCCCAAAGACGTTTGTGACAGTCATCTGTCATCACAGAATGCTGGACCCCAGTTGCTATGGCCCACAAGGCAGCAGTGACAGTCTCCCACCTGGAATGCCCAGGGGCCTCAATTAGAACAGGTGCATGGTTTCAGCAGGGTAACTGTGCCCACAACATAACCTGAAGTGGAAAAAACAAAGAGCTACCAATTTAACGATGTAAAATGAACAATGTAAAAATAGTTTCAAATTTCAGTTGAAAATAACTCTCCACACGTAGTTCAGTCAAATGCAAATGAGACATGGCCAGGCGGGGGTGGGGTGGGATGAAGGGCTGCCCTGTCTACATGAGACAAAGTGAATTCCAAGCAGGCAGCAGTCAAACAGGCAGATCTTGATGTTCCAATGATGCTGCAGCAAAACACAGAAAACAGAGCTGCTGAGCCATCTTGGGGGGAGTGGGGAGAACCAGAAGAGGTGCTGAGAATGTAACCACACTCCTCACCTACAAAAAGACATAGTGGATTTGGACCAGACCAAAAAACACGCAAAGGGACTGATCCAGAATGTGGAACGTATCAGAGAATACCTTCTTGAGTGCCGTGGAACATTTATAAAAATACTTTAAGCAATGAACAAAGGGAGCCATAGATTCAAAAAAGCAGTAGTGTTTAGAACTACTTCTGGTCACTTCTTCAAGTAACCGTTCAGTAAACCAGAGGCTGATTATCATAGTTTAAAAAAAAAAAAAAGTGTACCATGAAGGCAGGGCCAGTCATTGTGTTTACCTGTGTTCCTGGGGACCAGCTCAGGGTCTGGCCATGGAGATGAGCGTTAGAAGTCAAAACTCGAAGGAGGCGACAGCAGTTCACTGCTTCTCTTTGCTGAATTCCCTCTCCATGTGTCTGCCAGGCCCCAGGCACCAACTGGTATGGGTACATCCTCCTGGGTGGCATCAGTAGCCTCTCTTAGACAGGCCCCACACCTCAGTAGTTGAGGACCCTGTCCAAGGTCACAGGGATGACAGAGCCGCAGGGCTGGAGCAGGACCTCAGGCCACAGCCACCCTGTGCCATTCTCCACCTCTTTCTTTCCGTTGTTAAAAGTATGTGAATCTGAACATGAATGAATGAGGTATGCAAGGCTCTAGAAAGAAAGTAACAGAACAAAATCCAAGGAAAGCCAGAGAGAAGAATGAAATAAAAGCAGAAATTTATGAATTACAAAATGAAAGCAGTAGAACTACTTATTTTATCTAAAGTTGCTTCTTCGAAAAGATCAATAAAATGAAAGTTCTTAAAAGACTAACCAAAAAAAAAAAAAGACTATTCAAGAAAAAGAAAAACCAGCAATAAGAACATAGTGAAGGACTTCCCTGGTGGTCCAGTGGTTTGGAGTCCACCTGTAGGGGACACAGGTGTGATCCCTGGTCCAGGAAGATTCCACATGCCACAGGACAACTCAGCCTGTGCTCCACAACTACCAGCCCTACAGCTGGTGTTCCACAAGAGAAGCCACCAACAATGAGAATTCTGTGCATGGCAACTAGAGTAGCCCTTGCTTACCACAACTAGAGACAGCCCGTGCACAACAAAGGAGACTCAGCACAGTCAACAATACATTGATTTAAAACAAAGAACAAAGTGAAGAAAACTACTCATAAGGATATTAAAATGTAAATAAAGTGTAAAAGGATATTGCACACTAATACATATGAACGTAATTTTTTTAGAAAATAAACCTGACCTCCAACTAATTAAAAAAAAAAAAAAAACCTGAAAAGTTTATGATCAGATAGAAATATTGACTAGTCCAGTTGACTCAGTTTTCAAAGAACCACTCAACCTCCGGAAAGAAGTGGCAGAACACCCCACGCTGTGCGAGAAGGCTGGGAACTTTCCATCGCTTCTGTCGGAAGGGGCAGGGGGTGGCACCACCCCTTACCTCCCAGCACCCGCACCACATGCACACCTCACTTCAGCTTCACAACATGCACACCTCACTTCAGCTTCACACCGTTTGAGAGCAATGCACTGTTTTTCTACCCATTCTGAGGAAATTGGCTTTAAGAATTTAAGGAATTTGGCCAAAAGCATATGCCTATAAGCAGCAAAGTAGGGAACAGGGAGGGATCAGCTGTCAGGGCTGAGCTCAAACCACTTGCCCTGAAGTTATGTCTGCCTTTCCTGAGATCCCGACACCTGCTTGCCTGGCAAGGCCCCAAGTCAAAGTCGACCCTCTGGTTCATTTCTGTCAACAAAATAGAGCTCCAGGCCTGGAAAAGTTTGTTTCAGAAGTCATAGGAGGGCTTACTATCCCAACTAATTCTTAATCATTAGAAAATGAAAGGAGAAAAACCTGATGCTCCATCTCAAAAGATGCAGAAAAGACGTTAATAAATCCCTATCACTGATTTAAAAAAAACCAGAAGCTTCCTCATACTCTACTAACAAATGATCCCAGTGCATCTAGCAGTGAGCCCACTGACATCACTATGGACGGATAGCACTCCTCATTCACTTACTTCTCATTTAAGGTTCGCACTTTTTTCTCTCTAAACACTTGTGGTCTCACAGAAGACACTTTTCCCAAACTTTAATTCACATATCTTTTTGCCACACCTGAATACAGCAGTCCTATTTCTCCCCCTTAAATCAACTTTTAAAATATAAATTAACTTATTTCAAAACACAGTATCAAGAAAGTAGAGTTGCAACCCACAGAATGGGAGAAAACATGAGGAAATCATGTATCAGATAAGGGTATTGCTTCCAGAATATATAAAGAACTCACAGCTCAATGATGAGAACAAATACCCAATTAAAAAAATGGCAAAGAAGATACACACATGGCTAACACATTAAAAATGTGCTTGACATTATCAGTCATCACAGAAAGGCAAATCAAAATTATGAGATACCACCATCGTGTTCACTTGGACGAAAGGTAAGAATAAGTGTTGGCAAGAATGTAGAAAAACTGGAACCCTCATTAATTACTGATGCGAATGTAAAACAGCACAGCTCCACTGAAAATACTTTGGTTAAACATAGGTATATTCCAGAGAACTTAACACTTGTGTTTGCACAAGAACTTGTACACAAATGTTCACAGAACCATTACTTCTAATTGCAAAAATAGTGGAACAATTCAAATGTCCAACTGATGAATGGATAAACAAATATGGTATATCCATACCATGAAATATTACTCAGCCACAAAAAGAAGTATTATTGCCTGCCACAAGATGAATGAACCTTGAAAACACCATGCTAAATAAGACAGACACAAAAAGACAAACATCATATGATTCCACTTACACAAGGTATCAAGAAAAGGCAAATTCAGAGTATAATAAAGGAACTAGGGATGGGGGGGTCGGGGTTGGAAGATGGGAGATTGTAGGGGTAGAGAGCTTCTGTTTGAGATAATGAAAAGTAATGGAACATTAGTGTATGTGAACTAATGTGAACACACAGCACATTCACAACATACTGAACATACTAAAACCCACTTAATCATACACCTTGAAAGCATGAATTTTATGATACTGTGAATATTTCAGTTAAAAAAGGAAACTTTGTATTACCACAAGTGGAAAACAAGGAATTTTCAAGTACATGTTAAAAAAAATACATAAACATTGAAATTTAAAATGTGTATCAGCAGATCACCCCAACTCTCTTGAGCACCACCAGCAGAACAATCACTCCCTTGGGCAACTTGGTGTGGGCTGCCTGCGCTGCCTCCTTCATTTGCTAATGGCTGGTTCAGAAGGGAACAGGATCTCAATGTAATTATAGCCAATGCAAACAAGACAGGAGAGAAGCATGAAAACAGAATAAATCATATGGATAATATAATGATTAAAGGTGACGTTACTTGGAAACCACTTTGAACAGTGCTCACTCCATGGCAGGCCAGCACCAAGCGCAAAGCTTACACTGCTCCATTAGTCCTCATCCCACTTCTTCACAGATATGATTATCACTCCCCTCCCTGTACAGATGGGAAAACCGAGGCAGAGAGATGGTCACACAGAAATGAGGCAGGCCCAGCATGAAAGTAGGGTCATGTAACTTGAACATCCACACTTTTAGCCAAGATGCTATACTGCATCTCAGGTGGCTCTAGTAATGAAGTTCAATGTGTTTATTTATAAAATACAGAAAACCAAAAAAAAAAAAATACAGAAAACCAGTCTTACCATATACTACCATAGTCCGAAATTTTAATAGAAAAATGCATTGAACCACAATACAGGATGCTATTAGGAACATACTTCATAAACGTGCTTAATTTGAATGAAGTCTAAAATTCCCAAGAGACGTGAAAATCATCCTATCCTGAATTAACAGGGAGGCCAGTTCCTAAACGGGAAGTTTCAGTAACATGTATATAAATGCAATTCAACTCTAAAGCTAAATACTTAAAACATTGGGTTGGCACAAGGAAAGATACTAGTGGAGCAGACTGAAGAGTTCATGAACAGATTCAAAGTATTTACCCCATAATTAACAAATCAGTAGAGAGCGCAATTACTTAGTATAACCATTTTTAAAGATCTAAATTAGATTCTTACCTCATACTGTACACCACAATTTCTAGATGGAGTAAAACGTTAAATGTCAAAAATGATACCACAAAAGAACCAGAAAAAGGACTTTCCTGGCAGGTCAGTGGTTATGACTCTGCATTTCCACTGCAGGGGTCTGGATTCGAGCCAAGATCCCACAGGCTGTGCAGCGACACCAAAGTACATAACCTTAATGATAAAATCAGATTTGATTACACAATTTAAAACCAACAGCAAGATCCAAGATGTAAACTTAAAAAGCAAACTACAAACCTGAAGAACATTTTGTAGTTATCTACAGTAAATGTCCTCAATGTAAAAAAGGATTCTTAGGAAGCGATGAAAATAAAAGTGAAGCGCAAAGCAGATGCAGAGATCAACTAACACACACAGATAGTGTATATTCAGCCCTACAGTGTCAAAATGTTCAAATTAAAACACTAAGGCACTGCTTAAACTGCCAACCAGCCAAGAAAAAGGGCAGGGCCATGCCGAGGTGTGCTGGCCTTTCAGGAAGGCACTCAGAAACGTGAGACCAACGCCTTCATACTGGCCATGCCCACTGAGCCAGTAATGTCACCAGTAAGAAATTCCCCTAAGGAAACAATCAGATTTCTGCACAACGATATCTTCCAAGACAAAGAAAAGCATCCTGGTGTATTTCAACAGCAAATGAGAAAAAATCATAATCAGGAAACAGAATTGTGTTTGGTTGAAAAACAAACACATACACATTACCTCCGAAGAGACGCAGGCCACCACTGACGCACAGGTGAAATAGTAAAATAACTGAAGGGAAGGCCTGCTGTCTCACCTCCAGTCACCTTCAGTTCGCCCCAGTATAGACACCGCAAGTCTGGTACAGGAGGGGTGGGCCAACCCTGAGGAAGGGCTGGGCTGGGGAGGATGGTCCGTGAGGGGACAAACAGGCCACCGAGGCAGACCCCAAGTCAACTGCTGTGTGCCCAACAGGACAATGTGTATGTGGATGGTGGGACACTAAAGCAATGGTAAATTCTAAATTGTGTAACCACTCTGATAAGGCAGAAAAGCATGCAAGACATTTTGTAAACAGTCTGTCAGGTGTGGACGGGAGAAAAAGGCAGTTCAGAGTCAGGCACTGCTTACCAGGACAAGATTCCCCTTAGACATTCTGGGTACACAGATCATCCTAGCTGACAGGAGTCAGCCACACAGGGACAGGGGTTCAGAATCCAAACCCTCCAGCTGAACTACGTGACCTCCTAGAATATGCCCAATTCATTCTTCACGCTGGGTCTGCAGAAAGGTATTGGCATTGTTGGCAGTATGTTTTGGAGTATTTCATCTGTTTTGGAGTATTTCATCTGTACGTCCACTGAACAGGACATTGTCAGATCAATAGTGACAAGCAAGTGACATGGAAGTGCTGTGATGTGGGTGGTCATGAGGATGCGGGTTGGGGGCTCTCTGGAAGCAGGTTAGGATGCCCAGACACACAATAAGAAAATGGCTAAAATGACCATACAAATGTACGAGAGTAAACATTACAGAGTCATGAAAATATTAAAGTAATTACAGACAGATTAAGATCAGTCTAGTGAACCACAGCTTTCCACATCCTATAGACCCAAATCAAATAACTGGAGTAAACGGGAGTACATGCCTTATCCTAGCACAGGGACACAACAGCATGAGGACATCATACAGAAGAAAAAGTAAATATGCAAGAATCACTGGGAAAATTTGGGGGAGTGAAATAATGAGGTAGGCCTATCTTTACCATATAATGAAGCACAGAACTACAATATTTAAAACTGGAGCTGGAACATGGACAGATAAATAGTGAACAGGTACATAAATCAGTAAGTCATGTAGGGATGATAGGCTGATTATCAGTCACTCATTATGACAAGATTAAGTCCAGATGGAGCTAAGGTTCAAATAAAAATAAAACCTTAAAAGAACTGAGCAAAACACAAGGTTTAACAAAAAATAATCTTGAGCTGGATTAGTCTCTCTGAACTACTCATAAAATCCAGAAGCCATAAAAGGAAACTCATAAAAAAGCTTAAATATATTTAAAACTCTTGGAACACCAAAAACTCTAGAAGCATAAAATTTAAAGGTAAATGACAAACAGCATTTGCAGCACAAATAAAAAGGGTGATTAACATCTCTAGTATGTTAAGAGCTCTTCTTTACCAGCTAAGTCACAAGGGAAGCCCTAAGAGCTCTTTTTTTTTTTTTTGCTCTGCTATGCCTGAGAGCTCTTAAAAATCCCTAAATACACACCCCAATAGAAATGCAAATCAAAACTGCAATGAAATAACTGTTTTTACTTTTCATAGACAAATAACCGAGTTCAAGAACAGTGTCGGTAAAGGTGTAGGGAATGGTCAACCAGAACAGCCTTCCTGGAGTGTAAGCTGATGGCTCCCTCATGTTTGGAAAGGAACTACGGGCCAGAATTTCCCTCAAAAGAAATGTACTGCACAGATGTAGCTGCCATGCACATAAAAACACATAGAA
Source organism: Cervus elaphus (assembly GCF_910594005.1). Taxonomy (NCBI): domain Eukaryota; kingdom Metazoa; phylum Chordata; class Mammalia; order Artiodactyla; family Cervidae; genus Cervus; species Cervus elaphus. The sequence goes on from NC_057816.1 coordinate 7,296,554, forward strand.
ACTGATACTCAGTATAGATTTACATACAGTAAAAGTTTCTGGAAACAACCTTGGTTGTTCCTCAAAAGGGGACTGGATAATTCAAACATGGACCTGCACACAGATACTGGAGTGCCCAAGGCAGACAATACAGGTACACAGTGAGTTCCTCAATGCACCGTTATCTGAACCACCCACAGTGCAACATAGGGCCTGTGGTTTATCAGGACCTCACAGCAAAATACACACAAGAACTCTCCAGGAAACTCCAGCAACTAACTGGCCACACCACCAGTCTCTACAGGAAGGGAGGCCAGGGGTTGGAGGAAAAAACATCACGGTAACTCCTATGGGGTTTGGATTTTAACATGTGCAGGTTTTACTTTGAACATTTTTTACACCTTTAAGTTGAATTAGAGGAGTCTTTGCTCTTAGGGTCAGCTCAGGTCAGAGGCAGGGCCTGGATCTGACACCCAGACGGCGGGTCACATAGTTGTCACATCGACAGAAGAGTAAGGGGGACAGTGCAGCGATCACCCCAGAAGCTGCAGGGAGAGAACAAGGCTGTGGGGACTGACCCTGAAGTCCTCGTGACCCCATGGGGAGAGTGAGAGACAGGGATCCACACCCGTGTTCCTGGCATCGGGTGGCCTCTTTGAGGACGGCGAGCATGTACTTAAACCAGAAAGCAGCCAAGGCAGTGCTGAGAAGACAGACGGAGCAGACTGTGCCCCACCCTGAACACTTCTTTCCCGAGGACAGAAATGCCTACAGACAGGGGCCAGACAGGTTTCAACAGACCAAACACATAAGGTGATTTTGCAAATGTCACAACTGCTTTTCTAGAAGAGTTTGTTTTTCAACCCGCTTAGGGGAAGAACACTAGAAAAGATTGAGGTTTGTCAGGCCTGTCTTTGTTTTGTGCTAAAAAGTCGGACACCATCTTAAGTCAGAAACTGATATGAACAAGCAGTTTCAACTGAATTTCACAGCACATCAGGAGAAGACCAGCATAATTCTACTTGGGCAGCAGAAACTCTCAACCCACCTCACAAGACTCTGAGCCCCAGACCTGGACAGCACCAGGGCAGGAGAGCTGGGTACAGGGCGTTTGGAGCAGGTGTGCCTGGAGCTCATGCTTCCTGCAGGCATCATGACCTGAGGGCTGGCATAGCACAGGCACAAAGAGGTATTTATAAGATGCTCACTGCAGCACTGTATGGCCAGAAAGCCCTGGAAATCACCTTAAAAACTTATCAACAGGAAAATGGTTAAAATGACTATACCAACATGTGCAAGATTAAATAAATATTAGAGTCATGAAAATAATAAAGATGCTGCAGAACAGTCATACCGCATGTTTGCAATTGAGCAGATGATAATAGGATAAATTGCTGTATGTCCACGGAGGGGAAATGTCTGAAGGCCAATAAATGAAGTTTCCATTAATAACTATTCTTGGGAGAACAACTACAGAGAAACGTCTATCTTCTATGTTTTTAACATAGCATTTAAAATTTAAATGCAAAACTAGTGATTTATAAAGGGATTAATATAAATTCTGCCACAAACATACACTCCACAGTCCCATCCATTACTACAGTACATAGTATAGTAACATTAGCCATGAACTTACCTAATCTTCCAAGTTTTGGTCCCTTCGAGAGTTGCTGCAATGCAGAGACAAGTGGAGAACAAACCTCAGGGGGACACGGAGAGTGTTTGGCTGGGCACTCTCAGCAGCCTCACGACATGAATAATTCAAAAAATTATACCTCAAGAACATTACAAATGATTATATGTCTTGGATTCAGGCACCTCCATCAGTTTCAAGCCCACAAATATAAACCCACAGATGACAAGAGTCCACTGTACCCATTAAAGTCTCAGTGGGTCACTGTGAATACATGACAGATCAAAGACAGCAACTGGCAGAAATTTCAGAGCTTGCTATTCAGACTGTCAAAGAGGATATGGACATATACACTCATACTCAGGGAAGAGAATTTGTACACCTACTCTGGAGAACAGGGCAGAATTGAGTATACAATGTCTGACATTTTGGTACCTACTCTGAGAAACATTCATGTGTATGCACACAGGGTGTGTAGGACAATGATCACATAGCATCCAAAAGGACTGGAAATAGCGTAAATATCCACCAGTAGCAGAAGGTCTAAATAACTCACGGAACATCCAAGTAAAGGACTAGTACCCAGCAGGTTAATACAAGGCTGGCAGTTCAACACGTACTCATGGGAATCTCCCTACTGCCAAATGAAAAAAGCAAGTCAATGATGATATATGCTATAAAACAGTATTTTCCCACTTACATAGGTTTTTTAATATTAGATGTGGATAAAAATGTATAGAAAAAAGTCTAGCAGGAAACAGCACTCAAGGTGGGGTTGGTTGGGGTCAGGGGGTGGTGTATTGGTAGTGACAACCTATTCAGTCAAGCATTAATTCTGTATAAGAGAGCATCCACCTACCACTTATCCAATTACACTGACCAGAATAAAAAACAACGGGAAAAATGGAATCATTAACTGTGTCCATATCACATGAGAGACTCCAAACCAACTACACACAAGGTAAAGGATGAATCGCAATATCATTAAATGAGAAAAATTCCAGAAGCTTATATGCTTTTTCTATAAAGTTAAAAACTACTAAAATGGAAATTATAATTCATTAGGTAAGTTTTTTTCTTTTTCCAAAGTTATATGAGAAAAGAATAAGTAAAAGAGAAACTTAGTATTCAGGATCATAACTACTTTGGCTTAGAGGGAGACAGGAAGGGAAATGACCAGAACCACATAGGTGGCAAAAGTTACTGTCTAACAGTCCTAGTTTGTCCACTAGAAGATTCAAAAATGTTTGCCACAGTATTAAAACATCAAGGAACCAAATAAAAGACAGCCATAGTTTATGTCTTGAACCAAAGATTAACCCAGTTCTGTGTGCTCAAGTTCCAACAAAGAGAAGGAATATTCTTCTTGCCTTAAGGAGTATCACATCTTCCACTTATTAGATTTTTTTTTTTCACTTATTAGATTTTATAATGAACACTAAGTTATTAAAATCCAAAGCATTTGATTAGAAACAAAAACTAGAGACTAAAAATTTGAGTAGATTCAGGCAGATAATTACAAACAGCTAATATTGACAGACCTGGGACAAAGAGTGATGACAGTATGCACGTGAAGTCTGATAATCAACTTCATCAGTGTAACTAGTTTAGATACACCAAGTAGGCTGGACACATAAATCCTTAAATGGAGAAGAGAATTTACTCTAAGGGGGGAGTACATACATGTTTAGCCACTAAAGAAAAAGTAATCAGAAGCAAACCCAACAGTCTTGTTATTATTAGTCTTATTACATCAATCTTTAAAATGTCTTCGTATAATACTTTCTAAGCACAATAAAAGGAAAAAATGAGAGTAAGTTTGATAATCATTGGCAAAAGCTTCCCTTCCCAACTATACAAGGAATTCATGACCTCCATAAAAATCAATATAGAAATTTTATATGGTAAATGGTTAAAGAAAAAATACAGATGGTAAATCAAGTGGTAAAATAGACTAAACAGTAATTACAGAAATACAGGCTGACTACTTAAGTACTTTTTAAATAAAGTAGCAATACTTTGTAACAATCAACATGGCAACAGTTTCTTGGACATGACACCAAAAGCAGAAGTAACAAAAGTAAAAACAGATAAATTGAATTACATCAAAATTGGAACTTCTGTGCATCAAAACACACAACAGTGAAAAGGCAACCTATGGAAAATAAAAACATATTTGTAAACCATGTATCTGAGAAGGGGTTAATATCCAGAATATGTAAATAACTCCCATAAATCAACAACAAAAAACAAATAAACCATTTTTCAAATGGGTGAAAGTGAAAAGACATTTCTCCAAAGATACAGAATTGGCCAAACAGCATATGAAAAGATGCTCAACACCACTATTAGGGAAGTGTAAATCAAAATGACAATGAAATATCACTTCACACCCATTAAGATGGCTACACTAAAAAGTGTTGGTGAGGATATGAAATCTTGTAAATTGTCCATAGGAGTACAAAATCGTGCAGCTGCTACTGTAGATAGTATGAAAGTTCTCCCAAAACTTAAAATCCTATGGGGCAACAATACCCCTTCTGGGTATATATCCAAAAGAATTGAAAGCAGTGTCTCAAAAAGGCATTTGTACACCCATGTTCACAACAAAATTATTCACAAAAGTAGAAGCAACCCAATGTTCAAGGATGAGATGTTCAATAGATATGTCCAATGGATCAACAAGTTGTGATATATATAAACAATGGAATATTCTTCTAAAAAGGGAAAAAACCTTGACACATGGTACAATATAGATGAACCTAGTAGACATTATGCTACATAAAATAAGCCAGTCACTAAATGCAAGTATTGTATGATTCCACTTAATATGAGGCACCCAGAGTTCTCATAGAAACAGAAGCAGAATGGTGGTTGCCCAGGGTTTGGAAGAAGAGAATGAGTTTAATGGGTACAGTTTCAATTTTGCCAAATGAGAAAGTTCTGGAGATTATCTGAACGCTACTCAACTGTACAGTAGAATGGTTAAGATGGTGAAATACATGTTATGCATATGCTACCACTCGTTTTTTAGAAAGTAACAATAAAATAGATAAACAGTAGCAATAAAATAGAAAAACCTGATGCTAGCAATTATGAAGGGAAATGGATATTTTCACAAGAGAAGTATAAGGTATCTGGAGAGTATCTAAAAGTCTGTGACAAAAGTTAGAAAACCATGCATGTTCAGTGACCAGGCTGTGCCACCCTAGAAAACAGGTATGTATATACATATATATCTTTTTTTCTACCAATACATATTTACATATTTTCACAAAACTTACAACTTAAGAAACTGGCTCAACGTCTTATAGCATATGCACAATAGGATAAAGTAATGCAACTGTTCATTCCTGGTATTTTCTTGAGGTCATGAACCCCCTCAGCAAGCTTATGCTTTCCATGGAAAAACCGTTTCAGAGCACTCACAGGCTTCTAGAAGAGTCCTCCATGGGATTTCTGTGGGAGAATTAATGCCCCTGAGAAAAAGCACTTCCAACACATTTGTGGACTCTGGTGATATAGGGAAATCTGCATGGAAACAAACTTAAGGTGGAAAACCAGAACAGTCCAAAACATGCACACGGATTACACTACATGAAAGGCCCAGAGAAGGTGGGTAACTAGTGGGAACCAGAAGGAAGAGGCTGGACCTGAGGCTGACCATGAAGGAGGCGAAGGAATCACCACACGCACTCAATGAGGAGTGACCATGTGCCAAATACAGACATCCACTCCCCCACCTCACACAGGAGGAAAACCAGCCCCGCAAGGCTCAGAAACTGCTCCATCAGAAAGCTCCCGTCAGGAGTAGATCCGCATGTCTGTCTGCACCGGAACCGCCCCCACCCGGGGTGCCAGTTGGGCTCAGTTAACACAACAGCTGCCTGCCCCTCATGTCTTCAGTGAACCGGCCAGTTGTGACAAGTCTCCCAGCTGACAGCACTCTCTGCCACTCCATCATCCGGCCACAGGGAAGCAGCAAGCCCGAGGGCTCTGGGCGGGCACCAAGCCTCCCCTTGTATACACACACACCCCCCCAGCCCTGACTGCTAATAAACTCCAGTTGGATTGAATGTTTAAATGTAAAAAAAATGAAACCACACAATTGTCACAAAATAACAGAGATTAATACTTTTTTTTTTTTTTTTTCAGAGATTAATACTTACATCCTTTGGGGCTGCGAGAGATCTAAACATAACACAAGTACAGAAACCACATGAAGAGTGACAGACTCATAAAAACTAACTTTTGTATGATTGAAAAACAAATGAAAAGGCAATCTACAAACTGAAAAATATTTGCATCAAACAGAATGAAGCATTATAAATACCTAAGTGCTTTTACAAAACAGTAGAAAAATGAGCCATTTCGAAGTAGAAAGTCACACATGGATGAACATACAACACTGCAGATGTCGAAACACACAGATGTTCAGTGTCACTAGCAGGGCTCACCACACAAAAAAAGCTGCCTGGATCCAAAAGGGGAGCAAAGGTTTTTAGTGTGAAACCACCTCGTTTGAGAAAAAGTGGGGACAGCAAGGTTTACCTCAAGATTGAGGATGCTATTTACAAAACCCCTCCCAGGAGGGCAATTTAGCAACATGAACTTAGATGTAAGAAGTCTGACAAAGGCAATTCATGTGTAGAAATATATTCATGTATCCCAAAGAAATACTATCAGATATGATAAAGTTTGAGCTAGAAGGAAGGTCTAGCATTACTTACCAAGAAAAATTGGAAAGTAACTTACATGTCTAAATGAGTATTTAAATTGATAAAGTCACACAATGAACATTATGTCACCACAAAGATGCCTAAGTGAAAAGAGCTGCACAACATAATCTACAATATAATTTCACTTTTGTGTAAAAAGATATATATCCTATACACAGGAAAAAAAACAAACCTCTAAAAGCAAAGAGACCAATAACAACTGTCAGTAAGATTACTGAGGGTTTTGTTTTTATCAATTTTCTTATTTGTAAACTTTACAATAAACCCCTTTTACAACATGAGAACTAACAGTTATTTAAAATAAAAGAAAGGGATGTTGGTGCAGTGCTGAGGGCCCCTGGAAGGTAGAGCTTTCAACAAAAGGTGTCCTACTTGGGAGACCAGGGGGTGGAAGGGGCTGGCTGCCCTCACCCAGAGGAAGGTCAAGGCCACACTCCCTAAACACAGCTTTCTTATTTTTGGTTATTTTGCTATCTTCCTCTTGTCATTTCCAGACTGCATCTGTACATTTTTGCATGTTAAACATTTAAAACTTACCACAAATATCCAAAGCCTGTCTTGGAATTTAATATCAGCACTGCACAATATCAAGTACTGCTCAAGGCCAGAGGTTAACATTTCCTCCAGAAACTTAAGTACGAAGAGGTTAGCCCTGGCATAAGAGGTTCGAGTCCCTTCATGGCCACAACCAGTATACTGGACAAACCAAGGGCAGCCAACAGAGTGACGTGGGGGTGAGGAACCCTTTCGCTAACACAGGCCATTTCCAAAGTTCTCAGGGTGTGCAGCCTGGGCCCACAAAGGAGCCTCAACCAACACTTCCTCTCCGGCTGTTTCTTTTTGAAAGAACTTTCAAATTCACCTCTTGCTATTTTTATACTCCATTACTTTTAGCTGCACCAGATCTCCATTTTCTACCTAAATGCCACAAGCCCACTCACTGAATTTCATTGTACCATCTGAGAGTTCAGAGGGAAGGCTGAATTCAGATCTATGTATGAGGATGCAACCAATCAGCAGGGATCACCAACACCATCAACAATATCTATGACCTATCCCATCCGTGAACAAAGGAGGGTGAAGAACAGGCAGGGCCCTGGGACAAGGCAGAGGCCAGGAGGGCGTGGGCACAGCCCCCAGCTGCCTGCTCTGCTCCTATACTATTAGGCCCACTTCAGAGTCCCTTTCCCAAGACAAACATTCACACCCCTGTGGAGAAACCCTTCATCAGCCCACCAGTTGCTGGCTAACAGTACCCAGAGGCACTCATAGCAGCTACCCTTGAGTTTGGTAATCACTGTATAAAAACAAAAGGAAAAATAAGCTCTGGAAAAAAGGCAAGGCAGGTAGAAAAGAACTGAGCAAAAACAAGGGCAAGGTAGGAAAGGAAGCCCAGACTGTTCTGGGGAAATCAAGGAACAGGGTGCCGAGCAGGGGAAAGATCCTTCAAACTGCACAGCAGTGCCCACTCTTGACAGGGCCATGAGCCTCGGGCAGGCGGGCACCGAATTCCAGTGTCTGCAGCAAACACACGAGGGCAGAGGCCGCACCCAGCTGCTCTCCCAGCCCCCCACTGTGGTCACAGCACAGCCTGTCCCTTTCCCCTTCCCACTCCCTTCGCCACAAAAGTCTTCTCAGCAGAGGCTGAGAAGTGGTGGTTTCTACTCCAAGTTCATCTCCTGTAAAGCAAAACCTTAGGGCCCCAATGAAGAGAGTAACAGCAGCACTGCTGGGCTCTCCCCGCCCAGGACACAGTGTCAGCTTAGTCACAACACACACCCTGGATTCCAAGCTGCTTAGCACAGCACTTCTGCAACTTTAGTAAAATGAGAAGTGTGTGCTTAAACCCAAATCCCAGACACATTCCAGCCTCCCAAAGACCACAAGTATGTCAAGCATATATTACATGTCCTTTCCACTTGTTAGGCTGCTTACAGTCATCAAGAGAGATCCCCTTTTTAACAGTACCATTTGGAAATACAATTGGGTAAAATTCCAAGAAGTTAGGAAATAGTCCCCCCACCCTGACAATGACCTTCGTTGGCCTGTAGTTTGTCATCACATTTTGCACAACCATCACACACTCCCAGTCAGCCGAGTCCATCCCCAACTGCCATTGGGGATGCAGGCCATTCAGGACCTACCAGTTCTGTTGAGGTTACCACACCAAGCTCAATGACCTCAGTCTGGAGTTACATTAGTGAATCTAGGCCTAAATCTACAGTACAAAGGTACATTTCACTTCATGATATACAGACAAGATCAGGGTTGAAAAAATATAGCAATACAAATAATTCTAATGAGTTTAGAACTCAAACCTTTATTCACGCTGTAAAGGGGAAGAAAAGTGTTAGTAGTCATATACATGATGCAACAAGGACTGGTTCTTACCATACAGCGCAACATAAAAGAACCCGTTCCATCTGTTTTTACAGTTTCAATTTCACAACAGCTTATTTCCCCATACACGCATGACTAATACTCTTTAAATTCCAATGACAGTAACTGTATCACATGCCCAAGTTACAGGTTAAGAACAGAACTATCACGTCAACATACTTGTAAACATTAAAATGAAAGAACCCAGAAAAATTCCGGTCATAAGTACTGAGGATCTAAAATTCTCAAAACGAAATGGGAAAAGGGACAGGATAAAAAGTCACTCGTATTACTTTATCACAAAGGATTGATACTTCCCTAAATTTTTACAAACATACATAATCCAGGCAAGAAACCCACCCCCAGTTTTGCATTTCCCTACCCGATTTTGGTTGTTTTCCCTCTAGTACTCCTTCACTTAACACAAACATTCAAACTAAAGATGGAATAAACTATTAACTGGAACTTTAGCAAGGGTACATAGATTGTTTGCTACCAAATATTACAGTATTTAGAGAGTGATCATGATTTAAGTTCTCCTTGTTACAACGAGGATGGAAAGAAAGCGCTTTGGCTATTACTACTCACTACAAAGAAAAGACAAGATGTTTATAAGGTAGGAAGTAATATACAAAATTCCTTTAGAAATTGTTTTCACTTTGCTCAAACTTTCAACTGCAAAATACCAAGTGAACAAAAATGTTACAAACCCAGAAAAGGGCATCTAAGCATCTTAAGTGCGTACCAAAATCTCAAAATACTTTAAAAGCCCGTAATTTGGGTATTGCAAGTCTTTTCTGAAACTAGTCCCTGAACATTGCACATCTTCAGATAACACTTAAGCTTGCAAAGCAGTGAAAGATGTTTATCTGCTGATGCAAGTCCCTGACACCAATCTCTCGAGACTGATATCCAGGTTTCAGTTAGCTTTTCAGTCTTCCCCTTCTCGTAGCAAAGCAAAACAATTTTGCTTTGGAAAAATCCTTCCCCACGCTTAGCAGAAACTTCAAGTAACAATTTAACTAGCATTAGCAAGGCAGCATTTTCTTTGCCTTTGAGCTCTATTCCCCAGAGCTCTGCCTACTGATCTTTTCTCCAGAGAATTCCCTTCAACCCACATTCCCTACCACTCCCACCCTCTACAAGCCACACCTAATCACAACCTTTTCTTCACCTCACCCTTCCCAGCATCAGGCTGTTTTCCACCCCACAACCCCTCACCTCAGGGCCCTCCCATTTGAACACTGAGATTACTCTAAAATCTGATCAAGTAAGTTAAGAAGCATACAGAGCAAGATGAACAGAAGACTACTATCGGTATCCTGACTATTCTCTTCTGGTGACAGAAGTGACCAAACTAAAACCTGCCATTTCTATCACAATCTGGACATGACCATCTCGCGCCCTCCCACCTACCACAGCACAATGACCACGACCGCCCCCCGCGACCCCCCGACTTCGCCAGTTGGCTTCATTTAAGTATTTGCCTAATGCATTTCAATCTGGAACGCTTTCCCAACACACACATCATGTATCACACTAAAAATTCCTCCAACAAAAGCACAGGCAGGCAGGCGGGTTGATGAGGGTCACTGGGATCCATCTGCAAGCTCCATCTACAAGGCATCATCTGTGTTGTGGCATCAGCGTTAAAATGTTCTACAGCTTAAGAGTCTTCTGGAAACAAGGTTCGTAGCACACTAGTATGACAGGAGACTCAATTTAGAAGATGGCAGCATCCGAAACCTCCAACCCAGAAGACGTGCCTGCTGACATTCACGTGCCCAGAGATCGTTGCTCCCGGATCAAACACTCAAAGCAACACATCTGCTGACGGCCCCGGATCCATCTGCTTTGGCATTTTAAAGACTGCCCCCGCATAAGCTCATGAACACCTTAAAGGATGGCCTCCTGAATACAGGGCTTCCTGAGCAAGGCCTGGAAACATGCCACTGGAGAACTTCCTCCTCCTAAGCCTCTGGAAATTCACTCTGCAGACAGCAATTTAGGCGGGCTCTTTCCTCCAGGGTCTCCCCTCCTGCACCGCTACGACTCACACTGGCCAGGGGCTCCATTTCTCCTGGTGCCATCAGATCGCCATGATGAACACTACAGTAACAAACCACCGTCTATGAGGCATTTTCGTAGCTTTCAGATGGTACCGTCGCTGCGGGCCCACCCAAGGGTGCACATTCAATCCCCACCCTCTCCACTAGCAAGCAACACCACCCCACCCACCCAGAGTCTCAGCAGAGGCTGTCTCTCCTCTTCAGGGTTACCAAAATACCAGCTCCGATGGCAACAACTTGCCCAGCTTACCAGATTACCAGAAGCAATGTTTTAAGTGAATGGGTAACCTCGAGAGTGTGAAGGGGAGGGGGGAGGTGGGCAGTGAGCTCACAGAAGAGGTTAGCGTGGAACCTAGAGGAAAAGTCCAAAGGGGAGCACTGCCACCTGGAAAATAAAGTGAGGGTCAATTTTGTCCGCCTACAGCCCCCTCCTGCCAGACATACCAGTAACCGCTTGGATCAGTACCTTACCTCCTCACTCACTCCCTAGACCACCCTCACATCCAGACCTGGGTTTCACCAGGCTGGGCCTGGCTGGACCCTGTCCCGGGCCGAGCCAGACTTACATACCGCCCTGGGCCAGAGCTGTCAGCCCCACGAAGCTAAGTGCAGCTTCCACCACACGAGGCCTCATCCCCAGGAGGGCTCACAACCCTTTGTCTGGAAAAAAAGGGGACTGCTGGTATTGACAAGTTCAAGTCATGCCCTCCCTGCCCACCTGCCACCCTGCACTCCACTGCCTGCCTTCCAGCTCCTTCTCAAAGCACTAACTGACCAATTCTGCCTCCAGCTAGGGAGGCAAGACCCTCAACCTCCTCCACCTGTCTCAGCCTTCCTCCTCCTACACAAACCAGGGCACTGGGGGCCTGCTCAGCCTACGCATGAGCGGTGCCCACCCAAAGGTCAAGTTCCCCTTCTCCAGCAGACAGCTGCGACAGATAGGCCTGGAGGGTCGTCCTCCCCCTGGGTTTCTGCGGGCCCTTTCAAAACAGCTCTCCCCAGCACAATTTCCCCAAGATCTACTCCCCATGTCAACCTTCCTTCTCTTGGCACCCCAAGTCCCCCAACCTCATCTAACTCTGCCATCTCTCTCAACTGTCTCCTAAGACCCTGAACTGGCCAACTCCGCCCCCCACAACGACACCCAGAACCCCGGCCCTCCCTGTGGCTAACTCCTGCTGGACAGGCCACAACTTTTGCTTTTATAGCCCTGGGCCGCGTCACTGGGGTACCGCTCAACGGGACGATTCCTCCACTGCCACCAGAAAAAAGTCCCTCCCCGACCCTGGCCAAGTAGACGACTCGGGGCGGCTCCCAGTCTCCCGGGTGTCCAGGTCTCGAATTCCCCGATTATCCCCACTCCTCTAAGCAAGTGCTTCCTGAGATCGACTACAGCTCTCAAGGTCACCTTGGGGGGAGGCGGATTCCAACCGGGACGGGGGTGGGGAGAGAAATACCCTTTTCAGCCGGTGATGGAGCCGAGGGTGGGGAGGCTCCCTGTTCCTTGAGAGGGGGGTGCGGGTGGGGAGTGGATGAGGTGGGTTGGGGCTGCTCTCTGGAAGCGAAGAGACCTGCTGGGGGTCGCCTCAGGTCACCCCCGCCCAGCAGAAGCCCGAAAGAAGCGCCGGCAGAGCGTCTGGAAAATTCCAGGCGGCGGCGGCGGAGGGATCTCTGCAGAGGGCGCATCACTCCCTGGAGGCGGGGGTGGGGGGGGGGTGGAGCGGCAGCGCGTGACTCCTCGGGCGTCGGCTGGGCCTCGTGAGCGCCGGTGACGTCAGCGCTGAGGCCTGCGGGTGGGAGCGGGGCGGGGGAGGGGCAGCCCGCGAACCGCCGGGCTGGAGCCAGGGCTCCGCCTGCGGGGGTTGTGGACCATGAGCACGTCTCCACCGGGGCGGCTCTTAGAGAACCTCTCCCGCAGCTGCGCTCAGCGTCTCTGGTTAAGAAACCTTGCTGTGATTTTTAAAAAGTTGATTAAAAAGTTAAGCCCCCATGTTGCTGCTTGGTAGCTTGAGGGGCGTGTGTCATCGCTTTGTTATTGTTACCAGGGGCCTGGAGGCTTGAAGTATTTCATCAGAAAAGTTGTGACTGTTGGATTAGGGTACTTTATGATTATTCATTCTCTATTAACTGGGAAAAGGTAGTTGCGAGGTAATGAAAAGCAAGATCTTGTTTGTGCAGAAAACAAAACGAGTAATTGTATTGCAACAAGACTAAAAGGATGTAGATACTTAACCCTCTTTCCTTTGGGGTTGGGAGGTGAGGAAAAAGGAGATTTAGTTTGTCGAGGCCACTCTACAACCTGTGATGGGCCTCAGGGAGTCTGCCTGATGATTGTGGGGGGCACTTCCCGGTGACTGCCTGCGGGGAGCAGGCCCTCAATGTGGCTCTCCCAAAGTGGAAGCAAAAGCAACCCCGTGAACTCCTGTCCCCTCCACCGAGGCCTGGCAGCGCCTGTGGGACTGTTGAGCATTTGGAAAGGGTCGCTGGCATCTCCCTTGCCCGTGTAGGGGTCAGAGTAAGGAGGAGTCGCAGCCCCACACCCCCACGGGGCCTCCTGTCAGCCCTGCCGCATGGGATGGAAGGACAGTGGTCAGGAGTAACTAGAGCTCATAAGGGCCTCTTGGACCAACTCCAGCCAGGAAGTCTTCTCCCAGGATAACCACCCACACCGCAAACAAACCCGCCTGTGACAACAGGCTCCCTTGGCAGCAAGGGGAAACTGGGGAAGGAGGTTTTTTTTTTCCCCTCAGCCTCTGCAAGATGGCATCTGCAGCTGCTAGGCGGGGGCTGGGGCCAGCTGCTGCACCCTTCCTGGTTCTCGGAAAACTGCTGTCCCAGAAGGCTGAGTATGTGGCAAGCCCAGGCTTGTTCACAGGGCAGCTCAGCTACTCTCTCCAGCCAGGGAAAGATTATGGAAGCTCACTTTTCCCCAAGGTCTGGCTCATCTGTCTTGTCCTGACATTTCCAGGGGTGGGTTGGGGAGACTGGACCTCAAAGAACAGTGTGGAAAAAAGGGAATTGCATGTTAGAATGTTCTAGAAAGGCTGAGAGGTGTGTATAATACCAAGCACGTACCTTCTTTGCTGAGTCACAGTACCAGGCTGTGGACTCAGCTCTATATTTATCTACAAGGTGCCTGAGAGGATGTAGTCACTGCTATGTGTCTGCTTAATGTCTCAGCTTACAGCTTTCTGTGTGTGTTAGTCTCTCAGTCATGTCCGACTCATTGTGACCCCATAAACCCCTGCCAGGCTTCTCTGTCCATGGAATTCTCTAGGCGAGAATAGTGGAGTGGATTGCCTTGCCCTTCTCCAGGTGCTGCTCTTTACCTGGTCTAATAACTTTTCTCATTCACACATATTTCCAAATTCCAGAACCAAACTGTCTTAGATTTTATTTTTCAGGAGAGCAGGAGTACATGGAAGGAGCCACACAGAAAGCATTAGGATCCTACAAATCTGAGGACTCCAGCACAAAAGGAACTAACAACGTCCTCTGTGCCCTTATGTCTGGAGGAGCCCAGCTCCATTTTCAAGGACAAAATGACAGAGTTGCAGTGGGTCCTGGTTTCACTTTCTCCCGGCCATGGACTTTTCCACAGCTAGTTTTCTTTGGAAATGGGATGTGTGACGTGTTTGAGCTCAGATGAGGGTAGAAAACCACACAGGGACCGCTCTGTCCTGCCTTAAGGGGCCAAGGCAGTGCTCGCAGTAAGGTGGACAAATGTGGGACTTGGGTTCTGCCTCTCTCTCTGCAAATAAGGCTAAAAATACTTCCATCTTGACAGAGGAGGAGGGGCAAGGCAGCCGGTGTGTCAGCAGATTTCTGTAGTTCAAAACAAGCTGTTCCAGGAAACAGCAGTAAACAAGATGACCTTGGATCCCTGGGTGGGGCTGGGTAGTGATGGGTCCGCCACACCCGGGTGGGTGGCTGAAGCCTGCTGCTTTTGGCCAGCCAACTTAGGAGCTTAGGGTTGGAGGGGAAAGGAGGTTAGGAAGGACCCTTTGGGCAACCGGTGTTGCCCACGATTTCAGGGTCAAAGTCCAGGCTCCAAGTCTTGTCTTTTCGCACAGCCAGGGTCGCCTTCCCCACTTGTTCCACAGCCAGCTCAGCTGGATTGTTAACACGTACACACCAGCCAGAGGAAGGACCCAGGAGGGGTGACCCAGGAGGGGTGAGGGACCTCCCTGGTGGTCCAGTGGTTAGAACGCCTCTCTTCCACCACAGGGGGAACGAGTGCCATCTCTGGTTAGGCAACCAAGATCCCCTAAGGGGTGAAGTGTGGCCAAAAAAGGAGAAGAAAGAGGGGTGAGAAAGGGGTGGTACTTCAGGTTCAAGATGGGGACAAGGATGACAGTATTGCTGCAACCACTAGAGAAAGTGCTAGAACCCTGCCCCCCACCCCCACAGGTCCAGTTCCAGAGCCATGGCCTCCTGGGTCATCTTTGGCTCACCAGTCACAAGAGACCCACGGCTGGGGCCTTTTCCCTCTAAGCCCTGAGGCCCCTGGTTCCAGGGCCTGAGTGAGGAACTGCACAGTCACCGCGTGCTGGCCCAGAGCCCTTTCTGCCCTGGCCCGCCTCACTGCAGCCCAGCAGGAACAGCAACCGGGAACTCCCTGCCCAGCCCGCCCCGGCCTCTCCTGTCCTGGCAGGAAACGGGGCCTCAGCCTGGGCTCCAGCCTGCTCCCCACACCCCCTTGCAGTGTGACCCTGGCAGACCCTCACATGCTCACAGTGCACTTTCCTGTTCTCACTTCATGATTCTGATGAATACTGTCCTGCCTGAAAGTACTTCACCCAGTGGTCGCCTGGCCCAGTCCACACTCAGCTCCTCCTGGCTTCTGCTGGGGTCACCTTCTCATTGATTCCCCACTACCCTACCGCTTCCCTTGTGGCTCAGATGGTAAAGAATCTGCCTGCAATGCAGAAGACCTGAATTCCATCCCTGGGTGGGGAAGATTCCCCTGGAGAAGGAAATGGCAACCCACTCTAGTATTCTTGCCTGGAGAGTCCCATGGACAGAAGTACAGTCTATGGGGTAGCAAAGAGTTGGACACAACTGAGTGACGAACACCTTCACCCTACCCTACTCCACCCCCACTGGGACTTGAGCTCCTCAGGGAAGGGGTTTCTCTCTGTTTTGTCGTCCACTGGGCCCGGCAGTCTCTGAAAGGGCCCTGCCATGGAACAGACCTCCAGGAATGTGTTGACCAAACGATTTATGCTGGTTTGGTTTTGTTATTTTGTCACTCAGCATGCAGGATCTTACTTCCCTGACCAGGGATTGAACCTGTGTCCCCTGCAGTGAAAGCACAGAGTCTTACCCACTGGACTGACCGGGAAGTCCCTAACAATTATGTTTTGTAAAGGTCACTTTACAAAAGGAGGAGATGGTCGGATGGCATCACCGACTCAACGGACATGACTTTGAACAAACAAACTCTGGGAGATTGTGAAAGACAGGCCTGGCGGGCTGCAGACCACGAGGTTGCAAGGAGTCGAGCGTGACTTAGCAACTGAACGACGGAAGTTCGCTGTCTGCTGTGAGGCTGTCAGTAAATATCTGTGATGTTTCTGGACGGATGGAAGGAAGGAAATGAGTTCCCAGGTCAGCAGCAGGCCCACCAACTCGATTACAGGTCCAGCCCTGGACTCCCAGGTCTTGAGAGGAGGAGAAAGGAGAGGGGTTGCTCCCTGTGGCCCCCAGCCCAGCAGTTCACACGAAGGGTGGCCCTGGTCACTGCCGGGCAGCTCCAGCCAGGCCTCCCAGGCGGTGCCGGTAGTAAAGAACCCACCTGCTAATGCAGGAGACACGAGAGGCAGGTTTGATCCCTGGGTCGGGAAGATCCCCTGGAGGCATCAGACATGACTGAAGTGATTCAGCAGGCAAGCTCTTTTTTTTTATGGCTTCCCTTGTGGCTCAGCTGGTAAAGAATCTGCCTGCAATGTGGGAGTCTGGGTTTGATCCCTGGGTTGGGAAGGTCCCCTGGAGAAGGGAACAGCTACCCACTCCAGTATTCTGGCCTGGAGAGGTCCATGGACAGAGGAGCCTGGCAGACTATAGTCCATGGGGTCACAAAGAGTCATACACAACTGAGCGACTTTCATTTTCACTTTCTGGGTGGCTAAGAAACGGGAGGGTGGGGGTGGGTGGGTGCTCTCAGGCCAGTGCTGGTGGGAGGCATTCCAGAGAGAGGGTGCCAGGGGTGGATACTCCCCAACCCTGGTGTACAAGGCGGAGGAGGAGATGGGCCAGCCCATCTGCAGTTCACACTCTTAAGTTTTTGAATCCATGTGTGTAAAAAAGTGGGAGGGAAGCAAGGAGGGGATCCTAAGTTAGAAGAGGGCTTCTCACACGTGTGACCCATGCCTCCTCTGGGGGGCCCAGGGCACGTAAGTTCTGGGTTCCTGAAGACCTTTCCTGGCCACTGCCAGGCAGCTCCAACCAGGAGCACCCCCCTGTTCCTAAGGCCAGGCTTGGGCCTCAGGCCATGCCTCCAGGAAATAACTTTGTCCATGTGTTTCCTGCATCCGGATGTTTGGGACTTCCTGCCACGTAAAGGGCATCAAGCCCTTGGTGCCCCAGCCCTCCTACCCGCCCCCCCATCCCTGAGCCTTGCCCACACTGGCCTCCTGCCTGCAGCTCACCCTGCCCTTCTCCTGCCAGCTCTTTTACAGGTTCATGGTCCTGGTGTCCTGAATCCCTGCCTCTAAGTGCTGACCAGATTGAGTTGTCCCCTCCACCCTACCCTGAGTGGTTGTGTCCTCACCCCCAGCCCCCAGCAGAGGAAAGGCCTGTGAAATGAGGGACCTGGTCCCACAAGCATTGCCCCCCTTGACCATTGTTGCCCCACTAGTGGCTCCCAGACGTCCTCACCAGCCCCCCTGTTGCAGACTGTCAGCTACAAATTGGTATTTGCCAAGAGCCTTACCAATAACTGAACAACAAGGGCATTTGCCATCTGCCTCTGTGGAGACTGAACCCTGAGCTGCTGCAGCTATTGACCTTCAACACCCTCTGAGGGAGTTCCGGGTGGAGTGAGGCAATCTGTACCCTGGTAGGGCAGGTCTTTAGATAATTGGATATTTTCAGGAACTGATTTCATGATCCCAATCCTGCATCTCCTCATATCTAGAAAAGCACTAAATCCCTTCATGATGACAGCAGATGCTTGTGAATAGCAGAAAACCTCTTGTAAAGTAAGTGCTTGATTGCATGGAACTCCCCCTTCACCAAATCTTACATATTGACCTTCCCCCACAGCCTCTCTTTTGGAGAAGGCAATGGCAACGTACTCCAGTATTCTTGCCTGGAGAATCCCATGGACAGAGGAGCCTGGAGGGTTATAGTCCATGGGGTCGCAAAGAGTCGGACATGACTGAGCGACACACACACACACACACACACACACACACACACACACTCACTCACTCACTCACTCACTCACTCACTCACTCACTGCCTTTTTGGAGCAGCCTCTCAGAGCTGTCTGAGGTGCTGCCTCCCAGGCTGCAGTCCTCATTTTGCCCCAAATAAAACTTAACTCGCAGCTCCCAAGTTGTGCATCATTTTTAGTCGACAAGACTAAGTCAGTCCCAGCTTTTGTAGGCTCCATCCACCCTTTGGCCTGGGTCCACCTTGCCAGCCTCATGCCAAGCCCCACCCACCAGGTGTCCACCTCTGGGTGAGGGGCTGGGCAGTGCTGACACCCACCACCTCGCATGTCTGTGCCTGCACAGCCCCCCTTCCCCTCCCCCAGGCCCACCTGCAGCCCCCACTGCCAGAGCTCCTTAGGCTGCGTCCCCACGGACGGGACTGTCTTCAGGCCTGAGCCCGTCTCCCCCCCACCCCCCACCCCCTGCAGTGACCCCTCTGGAGCACTGGTTGTTCAGATGCTCCTTGACCCTCTGAAGGAGACTTTTCTGTTCTGACTCCCTTTGGCCACCTGAGTGGCATCCAAGAGAGAGGGGAGGAGAGAGAGAGACACAGAGAGAGAGAGAGGCATGTGTGGTGCTGGGGCTTCTCCGGGCAGAGGAACCCCTCCAAGTGGTCCATCTGCCCCTGGAGGCTGCTGACCTTGATGCTGGGAGGGAGGCCTGTGCTTACCGACCCAGAGAGTCAGCTGTCACCACTTCCCCCTCCTCCCCAAACGCCAAGGTCAAAGGGGCAGGGGACACAGAGGTCCTGGGAAGAGCTGGAGCTATTATTATTTTCCCACTTGCAAATTATACCTATGACAAGTAGCTCAAAATAGCTGAGGGCGCAGTACAGTGGGGGAGGGAGGTGCTGAGAGATGGGCGGGACTGCTGGGAAGCAGGGTTGGGGGAGGGCTGGGGCCTGGGACAGTCAGCTCCTGTTCGCAAGGTGGGAGCAGGACTAAGGGACGTGAGAAGCCCCAGGGTGTGCCCACCCCACTTCCTGGATTCCATGGTTATAAATATTTTGACTCTGTTTTCATCACACACACACACATACACAAAATCCCAAAGCAGAATCTGTTTTCATCACACACACACACACACACACACACACACACATGCACAATCCCAAAGCAGAATCTGTTTTCATCACACACACACAGAGTCCTAAAGGAGAATCTGTTTTCATCACACACACACATAATCCCAAAGCAGAATCTGTTTTCATCACACAGACACACACACAAACACGCACTCCCAAAGCAGAATCTGTTCTTGGGATGTAGATCCTGATCTTTGAAAAATGTGGTCCCTCACCAACCTAGACAGCATATTAAGAAGCAAGCAGAAATATTACTTTACCAATAAAGGTCCATCTAGTCAAGGCTATGGTTTTTCCAGTAGTCATGTATGGATGTGAGAGTTGGACTATAAAGAAAGCTGAGCTGAAGAATTGATATTTTTGAACTGTGGTGTTGGGGAAGACTCTTAAGAGTCCCTTGGACTGCAAGGAGATCCAACCAGTCCATCCTAAAGGAGATCAGTCCTGAGTGTTCATTGGAAGGCCTGATGCTGAAGCTGAAACTCCAATACTTTGGCCACCTGATGCGAAGAGCTGACTCATCTGAAAAGACCCTGATGCTAGGAAAGATTGAAGGCGGGAGAAGGGGACGACAGAGGATGAGATGGTTGAATGGCATCACTGACTCAATGGACATGAGTTTGAGTAAACTCCAGGAGTTGGTGATGGACAGGGAGGCCTGGTGTGCTGCAGTCCATGGGGTCGCAAAGAGTGGGACATGACTGAGCGACTGAACTGAACACTTAACTGTGGTCCACAGGGAGAAGCCCTGTATCTGGTGCTGTTGGAGGCCCAGAACCCCTGATCGTGGACCAGAGGAAGGTGACGGCGGTCAGGAGCCAGGGAAGCGGCAGGCATGCAGCGCCAGACCAGAGGACCGCAGAGCCGCTCCGGGTTCCTGGCTGCGTAGGATCCAGGCAGGAAGTGCGGGCTCCGCCTCTGCCGCTGAGCTGGAAAGGAAAGGGCGGGCTCAACTGCCCCCTGCTGGCCACAGCCGGACCAGCAACCTACAGGCAGCCGCTCCAGCTCCCCTGGCGACTGCATATGGAGGCCTGGTCAGAGCCCGCGGAGAGGAGGCAAACCCATTGACACATGCAGCACAAAGGCGTGGGTGGGGTGCTGTGCCAGGAAGGATGGCGCGGTAGACAGAATAAGGACCCCTAGGATGTTCGCATCCTAACCCCGGAGCCTGTGAATGTTAGGTTACATGGCGAAGGGGAATTCAAATTGCTAACCAGTAGACTTTAATAAGGAAATTATCCTAGATTATCCGCCTTCAGTTCAGTTCAGTCGCTCAGTCGTGTCCGACTCTTTGCGACCCTATGGACCTCAGCACACCAAGCTTCCCTGTCCATCACCAACTCCTGGAGCTTGCTCAAACTCATGTCCATCCAGTTGGTGATGCCATCCAACTGTCTCATCCTCTGTCGTCCCCTTCTCCTGCCTTCAATCTTTCCCAGCATCAGAGTCTTTTCCAATCAATCAGTTCTTCCCATCAGGTGGTCAAAGTGTTGCAGCTTCAGCATCAGTCCTTCCAATGAATATTCACGACTGATTATCCGCCTTGGCCCAGTGTAATCGTGAGGAAGAGGAAGGCAGAAGAGCCAGAGAGAAACATGGAGAGAGAAGGCAGAGAGCAGTGCTATTAGGACCCCACTGCCCTTCACTGGCTTTGAGGATGAAGGGGCCACTGAGCCCAGGAAACAGATTTATTCTCCCTTGGAGCTTCCAGAAGGAATGTGGCCCTGCCGACATGGATCTCAGCTCGGTGAGACTTCAGTTCAGACTGACTTTGGGAACTGTGAGATCACGAATGTGGGTTGTTTTATTTGTATTTATTTGGCCGTGCCACATGGCTCGTGGTTTCTTCAGTCCTCCACCAGGGATTGAACCCCAGGGCCTCAGTGATAGCAGTGAGTCCTAACCACTGGACCACCAGGCAATTCCCTGTGGGTTGTTTTATTTACTTTTTATTAAGTATTTTAATTGATTTTTAGAAAATATTTATTTGGCTGTGCCAGGAGTCAGTTGCAGCACGTGAGATCTTTGATCTTCCTTGCAGCACCTGAGATCTTAGCTCCCAACTAGGGATTGAACCTGTGCCCCCTGAATTGGGAGCATGGAGTCTTAACCACTGGACTGCCAGGTAAGTCTTCTTCATGCATATTTAATAAAAAGCAAATATGCAGCCTATAATCATCTCCCAGGCTGTAATTAACACACTCTCATTATTTCATAACATAAACCACCCCAAAGTTTACTGGAAATGGCTTTTATTATAATAAGTCACATGATGAGATGGTTGGATGGCATCACCGGCTCAATGGACACGAGTTTTCGCAAACTCCAGGAGATAGTGAAGGACAGGGAAGCCTGGAGTGCTGCAGTACACGACTTAGCGACAGAACAACAATAACAAAGTTTGCTGGAAATTGATTTTAATAAGTCACATGATACAAAAGGATAGGAATATTCAAAGGGCACTTAGTGAAACACTGCTTTGTCCCACAAAGGGCAGACAGAAAAAGTTAAGGCACAGTGGTTGCTCAGAAAACAGGAAGAAGAGGCTGAAGAGTCAAAACAAGTAATCTGTGTACACACACACACCCATCACATCCCTCAGGCCCCTCAATCTATCAGATAAGAATTCACCTGGCATCAAAACAGTGAGTGGGAGCAGATAACCGGAGGGCTAGGAGCCAGAGGGGCTGGGAGCCAGTGAGGTCTCCAGGAGAGATGAGATGTCCTCTAGCTGGGAGACACCCGTTCATTATGACAGATACCAAAGTCCCTACTGCTGGAGGGCAAGCCCCCCTGGAAACATCTGGAGTTCAAGAGCCAACAAAGGGAGGAGGTGAGTGGGCTCTGACATCCGGAGACAGGAGGTTCACATTCGCGTCCCCACATTCTCCACCGGGAAGGGAAGACAAAGAAAACCCTGTGTCGGGCTGGATCTGCCTCCTTCCTGTGGAAAGTCCCCGGAAGCGCCCCTGACGGTGGTGGTGGTGGGGTGACCACCCAGAAGGAGCCCAAGGCTGAGAGGCCAGCTCTTCTGGGAGGAGGCAGGAGGTCGTGGGAAGAGCTCCACCCAGGCCACATCCACCTCCCTACAAAGTCCCCGAGAAAGAAGAGACCCCTCCCAGCCAGGGACTTCCCGAGCAAGAGCCTGGGGCTGGATGAAACCACAGGACCATCCTGGAAGGAGCGCCAGCAGCTCCAAGATGGCGGGGGCACCCTCGTGAGTCGCCTGAATTCACACGCTTCATGGGACCAAAGCAGATCATAAAAAAGATCAAAACTGAAACTGGAAGCCCCCAGGGGGTTTGGGAGCTCCTCCGGGTGTGGAGTGTGGGCCCGTGGGCCACCTCCCAGCACAGTGACACCACCAAAGATCAGCAAGCAGACTTTCCTTCTGGTCAGGGTCTCCTGCTCACAAGGGAGACTAGCAGGAGGGGCACAGGGGACCCTCCAGTTCCATCCAGCTGGAGAGGGCTCTGTGGGGGCTTCACTGTCTGTGGAGGCCCCCTACCCTCTTCCCGCAGGGCCGTGTCCCAGCCTGGCCACATGAGCTGGAGTGTGGGGATGTGGCCCCCAACGTCCAGGGAAAAAACCAAAGACACACACTCTCCTCTGCAGTGTCCTGAGCCCTACTGCTCAGCCACCTGCCACCAGAGGGACTTCAGAGCGGGGGATACTCTGTCTTGAGAGGGGCACAAAGGCAAGCCCCTGGGTGGGAGGGGGCGGCCAGGGCCTGGTCAGACTGGTTCAGAGACAGCAGCGGAGCCCGGAGTCCAGGGGACGGCAGGCAGGCTGTGAGAGGGAGCCTGCGGCAGCCCCCAGCCAGCTCTGCACACCCCAGCCCGGCCCAGAAGTGACTTGTCGACACGCAGAGGCCGCCCTCCCCGCCCCCCGCCCCGGCATTCGCCTTCGGGCAGCACGATGCCCCCACGCCCTCCTGCCTGCACGCCCTCAGCCCTGCTCCAGGCTGTCGGCGGGCTGCACCACGGTGTAGCTCCCCTGGCCCACAGAGAGCTGCCGGCTGAAGAAGGATGTGCTGCGTTTCGGTTTCACCCGCTTGATCGTCTCGCCTGTTGGGGGAACAAGAAGGATGCACTGAGGAGGACCCCCCAGGGAAGGGCCTGGCCCCAGGGGAGCCCCTTCTGGACCCTGTCCAGGCTGAGCTCCCCTCTTCACTCCCACCAGCTTCGTGAGCCTCAGCCCCACCCCCAACCCTCCCATAGTGAGAGGATCAGGGGCAGGGTCTCCTAAATCAGGTCACCAGGGTTTCCATTTGATGCTGGGCCTGCTGTGGTGTCCAAACCTGTTCGAAAAGAGACTGGAGAGGGGTACAAACGTCCAGCTAATAAAGAACTCACAGGGATGTCATAGATAGCATAAGGAATATGGTCCGTAATACTATAATAACTCTGTATGGTGACAGATGATAACCAGACTTAGGAGGATCACTTCGTAACATATAAAACTATTGAATTACTATGTCAAAATCACTATATATATGAATATATAGTATGTCAACTGTAATTCAATTCTGGAGTAGGAAAGGGCAGCCCACTCCAGTATTCTTGCCTGGAAGATTCCATGGTCAGAGGAGCCTGGCGGGGTATAGTCCATGGGGTCGCAAAGAGTCAGACATGACTGAACACACACATAATTCAATTACAAAAAAGAAGAAACAACAGAGCAAAGTCACAAAATACCTATAATACATACCAGTGCCTGAAAATGATCCTCGATGAGATTAAACAGACTTTTTCTGGGGGAAGAGGGAGCGGGTGGCGCTTGTGGAATTTTAGTTCCCCAACCTGGGATTGAACCTGGCAGTAGAAGCCTGGAATCCTAATCAGTGGACTGCCAGGAAAGTCCCTAAAAAGACTTCTTAAAAGTTAAAAATTTCAAGCCAGGTGATCAAGGTCAACATCAAAAGTCAAAATCATGTTGACAGTGCACCTTTGGTATAATGTGGTAAAAATGGCACATTACTTCTGTGATCTTCCTCCCCCAAACCCTTAACTCTTGTCTAATAATGAGAAAAATAGAAGATTCCAGTAAAGGGGCATCCTACAATATGCCTGACCAGTACTCCTCAAGATTTTAAAGTTATCAAAAACCAGGAAGGTCTGAGAAACTTGTCACAGCCAAGAGGAGCCTAAGGAGACACGACAACCACATGAAGTGTGGTATTCTGGATGGGACCCTGCATCTGAAAAAGGATGTTAGGTAAGGTTAACACTAAGGACTTCTGTTAATTTACTGTATCATGTCGGTTCATTAATTCTAACAAACATACCGTATTAACATAATATGTTAATTTTCAAAAGCAAGTGACAGAAGAAAAATAGGCAACAGAAATAAATGGTAATGCATGAAGAAACTGTATGTGATCAATCATGTAAAAACGACCTCACTTCACCAGCATCCGAAGGCCAACTCTGACGAGCTCACTGCCCTCAGGAAGATAACACCTGTGGTGGGTGAGGATGGAGAGGCAGGTGCCTCCTTCTCTCCTGGGTGGGTACAGTGGGCGCACACTTTGACCTGGCAACCCCATTTCTAGTAATCTATCCTGAGGAAACAGTTATAGATTCCAGGTAAGGATTTGGCTACCAGGTAAGGTATGCTGTTTATAGTAGCTGATGAGCTACAAATACAGTTGGCCCTTAGACAACAGGCGGGTTGAGATGCTAACCCTCTGTGCAGTCAAAAATCTGGTATAACTTCTAGCTGGCCCTTCACAGAACTGTGGTCTCATCCACCAGTTCAATCAACTGCAGATCATGTGTGTTGTGTGTGTGAGTCGCTCAGTCATGTCTGACTCTTTGCGACCCTATGGATGGTAGCCTGCCAGCTTCCTCTGTCCACGGGATTCTCCAGGCAAGAATACTGAAGTGGGTTGTCATTCTCTTCTATAGGGGATCTTCCCGACCCAGGGATCAAAACTGTGTCTCCTGCATCGCAGGCAGATTCTTTACCACTGAGCCAATAGGGAAAGCGTGCATTAGGGCACCTATGTCATCTTTACCAGCTGCACTGATTTCACAGGGTATGTATCCATCCTTCCCACACCCACACCTTTAGTAGCAGACACTAGTAGTTTCTGGTTTTTCACAGGATATGCCTGTGGACACAGCAGTGAGGGGCTCTTGCTGCCGGGGCCCCAGAGGGAGGCCTCCGACTCTCCATCAAGTGATGGGACGCGTGCACCCCGCCCCTGCCCCCCCCCAGGTCCTGCTGGCTGGAGGCTAACTCTCTGCGTCTGGAACGGCCCCCACCTCCGGAGCGCCCCGCGGTCTGCACGTGCACACGTGTAGGTGTGTGTGCACAGCGCGGTGTCACTCACCCTCCTCCACGTAGTCGATGGTGGAGAGGTGCTGGATGCGGCTGCACACCACACTGCCCTGCCTCCGCAGCGGGGCGCGCTGGGGAGGGGGCGGCGAGGAGCCGGAGGCCGAGGCGGGGCCGGCCTCGTGGGAGGCCGCGGGCTCCGCAGCCTGGCTCAGCTCGATGCAGTACTCGATGAGGCTGCTCATCAGCTCGGCCTGGGGAGGAGAGGGGCCGGCGTGAGGCCTGGGGGGCTCTCTATTACCTGCTGCAGAGGGAGAGGATCCAGACCCACATGGCCTACCCGCTGGTGGGGGAGGCCGATGAGGAAACAAATACCTTTTACACGAGAAAAGAAGGGGAGTCTGTTCTGTGGGCCAGGGGAGGCACCCCATTTGGGTTGACTTCAGGGGTCAGATTGTTGTTGTTTAGTTGTGTAGTTGTGTCCAACTCTTGTGACCCCATGGACTGTAGCCCTCTAGGCTCCTCTGTCCATGGGATTTCTCAGGCAAGAATACTGGAGTGGGTTGCCATTTCCTCCTCCAGGGGATCTTCCCGAAAAAAAGAAAGGAGAGTGAAAAAGCTGGCTTGAAACTCATCATTAAAAAAATAAGATCATGGCATCCGGTCCCATCACATCATGGCAAACAGATGGGGAAAAAGTGGAAGCAGTGACAGATTTTATTTTCTTGGGCTCCAAAATTATTGCGGATGGTGATAGCAGCCATGAAATTAAGATGCTTGCTCCTTGGAAGGAAAGCTATGACGAACCCAGACAGTGTATTAAAAAGCAGAGACATCACTTTGCTCACAAAAGTCTGTATAGTCAAAGCAAAGGTTTTTCCAGTAGTCATGTATGGATGTGAGAGTCGGATCATAAAGAAGGACCATAAAAAAATTGATGCTTTCAAACTGTGGTGTTGGAAGAGACTCTTGAGAGTCCCTTGGACTGCAAGGAGATCAAACAAGTCTATCCTAAAGGAAATCAATCTTGAATATTCATTGAAAGGACTGATGCTGAAGCTCTAATACTCTGGCCACCTGGTATGAAGAACTGACTTGGAAAAGACCCTGATGCTGGGGAAGATTGAGGGCCAAATGAGAAGGGGGTGGTAGCAGATGGGGTGTTTAGATAGCATCACCGACTCAGTGGACATGAATCTCAGCAAACTCCAGGAGATAGTGAAGGATAGGGGAGCCTGGCTTGCTGGCTGAGTCGTGAGGTCAGCTGGGTGGGGTAGGAGGTTCCCCTGAACACATTCCTCAAGCCTTCTCATCAGGCTTGAAACATTATACACGTTGCCATAAAAGGTGACGTGACCAGATGTTAGCGGGCAGGGTCTGGGCACCTTAGGGCGGGGACGGCCAGGGCTGGCAGATCCAGAGACAGAAAGTTGCCAGCAGGTGGCGTTGCCTAGGCAGGGCGTGTTCAGGGAGCGGGACACAGCAAGGACTGGGGTAGACGCAGGCGGTCGGTGACTGCCCACCCGATGGGGCGACCCGACGCTGCTCCAGAGCAACATAAGCCACCCTGAGGAGGGCAAGCAGGGCAGGAAACCACGGGAGGTCCGGGCCCCACACTGGCATCTCCTCCCTGAGGGAGCTGCCCGGAGCTGAGCACAACAGGGCCGTCCTCTGAGATCCTCCAACACCGCCTGACACTCCTGAGGCTGGGGGAGGCTGCCATTACACCTCAGCCGCCTCCGACAAAATGAAATGTCCATTCAGGATAAGACTCAGCAAGCTAGAAATGGAAGAGAACTTCCTTAACCTGATGAAGGGCGTCTACAGAACACACAGCCAACACCACGCTTACTTAGAGCAAGACTGGAGGCTTTCCCCTCAGGCCCAGGATGTCCGGTCACCCCGACTCACCAGATGAGACCAGTGCTGCCTGGCAAGACCAGGGAGAGGCACGTGGCCAGCAAAGTTAGAACACAACTGCCCCCTTCACAGACAACGTCTAACGGTCCAGAGACAATCCCAAAGGAGCCTCAAAAAACCTGCTTTCAACAAGTGAGTGAGTTTCACAGGGTTACAGGATATGAGGAAAACAAAATTAACTGTGTTTCTATACACCACAGCCAACAACTGGAAATTGAAACTAAAAAACAGTACCATCTCTGGTATCACCAAAAAAAAAGGGGAGGGGGATAAATCTAATAAAAGGTATATAAGATATGTATGCTGAAAACCACAGAATGTTAGTGAAAGAAATCAAAGACAAATAAATGGAGATATAAAATAAATGGACCGGGGGCTTCCCTGGTGGTTAGTGGTAAAGAATACCCCTGCCAATGCAGGAGACATGGGTTCGATCCCTGATTCTGGAAGATCTCACACGCCAAGGAGCAACTAAGCTGGTGTGCCACAACTACTGAGCCTGTGTCTGGAGCCCACGTGCCACAACTACTGAAGCCTGCGTGTCTTAGAGCCTGTGCTCCACAACAAGAGACGCTACCGCGATGAGAAGCTCTATGCCGAAACTTTGAAGCAGCCACCGCTTGCCACAACTAGAGAAAAGCCTGTGCAGCAATGAAGACCCAGTACAAAGTGTGTTCGACTCTTTGCGACCCCATGGGCAGTAGCCAGTCAGGCTCCTCTGTCTATGGAATTCTCCAGGCAAGAATACTGCAATGGGTTGCCATTCCCTTCGTCTGGGGGATCTTCCCGACCCAGGGATCAAACCCAGGTCTCCTGCATTGCAGGCAGATTCTTTACTGTCTGAGCCACCAGAAAAGCCAAAGGTAAATAAATAAAATAAATAAAATAATTTTTAAATGTCATTTAAAATAAATGGACTAGAAGATTTAAAAACATCTTTTCAAAAGACATTTTTAAGAAGATAAGAAGTTGTAGACAAAGTTATAGACTTTGTCAAGTTATTAGACAAAACATTTGTAAAATATTAATCTGATAAGGGACTGGTATGCAGAACATATAATGAACTCCTATAGCTCACTAAGAAGACAAGCCAATTTAGAGATTTTCCTGGTGACATGAGGGATCAGAATCCGCCTGCCAATGCAGGGGACACAAGTTCAATCCCTGGTCCGGAAAGATTCCACATGATGCAGAGCAACTAAGCCCGTGCGCTGCAACGATGGAGCGTATGTGCCGTGACCACTGCAGCCCTCAGCGCCCAGAGCCCTTGTTGCTCTGCGACAAGAGAAGCCATCGCAAGAAGCAGCCAGAGCACTGCAATGAAGAGTAGCCCCCGCTTGCTGCAACTAGAGAAAGCCTGCACAAAAAGCAATAAATACCCAGCACGGTCAAAAATAAAACACATAAATAAAATTATTTTACAAATTTCCCGATTTCAACCAAGTGGACAAATGATTTGAACAGACATTCCATCAAAGACCTACAGGTAACAAATAAACACACAGAAGGATAATCAACATCCCAAGTCGTAATGAAAATGCAGACAACGACCACGCTGACTTGCCACTACTGTACAGTCATTATAATGGCAAACAAACAAGCAAACACGGACACCACAGGTGCTGAGCAGGATGCGGAGACCTGGACCCTCGGACATGGCTGGAGGGACTGTAGGATGGCACAGTCACTTTGGAAAACAGTTTGGTAGCTTCCAGTAAGGCTGATCATATGTTTATGATACAATCCAGGAATCCCACTCCTAGGTATTTACACAAGAGAACTGAAGGCATACGCCCACCCCACACCCTGTACACAAATGTCTAGAGCAGCTTTATTCACAAAGTCCCAAACTGGAAATATCCTTCAGTGGGT
Source organism: Cervus elaphus (assembly GCF_910594005.1). NCBI lineage: Eukaryota > Metazoa > Chordata > Mammalia > Artiodactyla > Cervidae > Cervus > Cervus elaphus. The sequence goes on from NC_057816.1 coordinate 7,325,950, forward strand.
AAATAGCTAACCTGTAGTACATCCACCCAATGGACCACTATTCAACAGTCAAAAGGAAAAGACCAGTACACCGTGAAATGCGGATCATCTCAGCAGCGTGCATCTTAGTGAAAGTGGCCAGGCTCAAAAGGCTGCATAGAGTATGTATACATACTATAGGGTTGGATTGCTATTTGTTTATCTATCTACCAGTCGACAGACATTTGTGTGGTTTTCAGTTCTTTGGTTATGATACACAAAACTGTATGAACATCTTAGTGTAAATCTGTGTGTAGACATATGCCTCTTTCTCCTGGGTAAATTCGATAAGTGTGTTTATATGACATTCTGGAGAAAGCAAAACTCTAGGTATAGCCAAGAGGAGGTATCCGATAGCAAGTGAAGAGATGAGTCTGAAATCATACATACATATCTCATCATCTGAAGAGATATGTATAAAACAATAAAAAAAAAAAGAGAAAACCCCAAAGAAAAATTGGCAGACTTCAACAAACAGGACATCTAGATGGTGGATATATATGTAAGAGGTGCTCAACCTCATTTGTGTGTGTGTGTGTGTGGGGGAGGGATGCCAACTAAAATCATGTGGAGATTTGGGGGTGATGGAAATAATGCCAATAAAAAATGGGCAAAAGATGTGAAGAGACATTTCACTTCTAAGAAGATACGTGGACAGCAAATAAGCAGCTCTGTAGCTTGCCTGTGGTGGCGGTGGCTATGTGAACATGTTAAAACTCACCTCTCAAAACGGGTGCATTTTATTGTAAATTATATCTCAATAAAGTTGAATAAAAAGTAAAGAAAAGAAGCACAAGGAGATATCCCTCCTCAACCACCAGAGTGGCTGAAGGGACAAGATGACGATACTATAACTCTTGGAGCCGCCAGCACATGGCTAGTCAGCTCCGGGGCGTGAAGCTGGGCATGTGCACAGAGGACACACGCAGCATCTTCTGCCACAGGCCAGAACTGGACACCCAAGGGCCTGTCAGCAATGGGACGGGAAAGTCAAGAGGGGCAAACTCACACACGGGAACGCCTAGTGCAAGTGGGAGACCACAGCACTGGCACCTACAGTGGGATGGAGCTCCCAGATACAGGGCTGAGCGCGAGACTGGGCAGAACAGAAGGCGCCATGGGGACCCTCTGCCATAAAGTTCGAAGCCAGGCACAACGACTCTGGGGTGACACCAGTCAGGATGCGGGGGTCCCTTGGTGGGGGGCACGGCTGGGAGGGGGATCGAGGAGGGGTTTTTCTTAATCTGAACGGTGTTACATGGGTTTCTATTTTTATTTTTTGGTTTCTTTTTTAAATATATAATTTATTTATTTTTGGCTGCACTGGGTCTTCGCTGCTGCTCGGACTTTTCCCTAGCTGTGGTGAACGGGAGCTACGCTCCAGGCACCGGCTTCTCATCGCGGCGGCTTCTCTCATTGCAGAGTGTGGGCTCAGCAGTTGTGGCATACGGGCTCTTAGATGCTCCTCAGCTTGTGGAATCTTCCTGGACCAGGGACTGAACCTGTGTCCCCTGCCCTGGCAGGCAGATTCCTACCCATTGTACCACCAGGGAAGTCTGTTACATGGGTTTCTTTTGGGAAATTTGTTGAGCTATATACACTTAGGAGTTGGGCACTTTTCTGTATGTATATTGTAATTCAATGACATGGAGACTTCTCTGGTGGTCCAGTGGTTAAGAATCTGTCTTGCAATGCAGGGGACACAGGTTCGATCCCTGGTCAGGAACTAAGATTCCACATGCTGCGGAGCAACTAAGCCTGTGCACTGCAACTACTGAGGCTGTGTGCTCCAGAGCCCACGTGCCACAACTAGAGAATTCGTGCGCTGCGACGAAAGATCCCGCATGACGCGACAAAGATCACGCGTGCCGCCACTAAGACCCAATGGAGCCAATAAACAGGTATTTTTTTAAAAGAAAAGGATGTTTGAGATTTAAAAAACAAAAAACTGTGCTAAAGAAATAGAACATTTAGATTAAAAAAGAGAGACCTGGGTAATTCCCTGGTGTTCCAGTGGTTGGGACTGTACTTTCACCACTCAGACCCCAAGTCTGATCCCTGGTCAGGGAACTAGAATTCCACAGGCTCCAGTGTGACCAAAAAAAAAGTCTAGGCCAGTGATAAGGCAGGGGCAGAGGGAGCAGAGTGGCCAGGAAGGTTTAGAGGCTCGAGGCAGAGAGGCAGGAGGGGCTGGGTGCTTTCACAGACGGGGAGTCCCTGGAGCGCATCTCTGCTCCGGGAGGGGAGCACCAAGGCACTTAGCTCTGGAAGGGCCCTCGGCCGTGACCAGGGTGGGAGGAGAAGGGACAGGGGTGGAGCTTGGGGTGGGAAGACAGGGTGCTGAGTGCACAAGAGTGAAACAAAGTCACGCTGGTCACACAGCTCTGGGCAGCCCTCCACCAACCACTGCCCCAGCTGCCCCACCACCTGACTGGCCTTCTGCACCCTCTTGGGTGGCTCCTGGTCAGCAGGAGTCAGCTCCCTGGTGTCCAGGCCCTCAGCAGCCCTCTCACCTCTTTGCTAGCCAGTCTGAGACCTCCGATAGCCTGGGGCCCCCTAAGTCCACCGTCTCCACCCCAACCCCCGCCGGGGTGTGGGCAGCACCCACCCCTACCTGCTTGGAGTAGATCTTGAGGAGCTTGTTGACTGGTGTGCCCTCGTTGTCCCCGTCGAACTCCAGCCACAGCACAGACTCCTCCTCCTCGGGGGAGGTATGGTCCCAGGACAGCTCCTGGAAGCGCAGGCCCAGCAGGACGTGCTGGCCAGCGGAAGACAGAGCTTGGACTCCTCTGGGCAGAGGCCCGCTGCCCTGCCCCATCCCCGAGGGCATCACCAAGAGCAGACACCTGGCCAGGCTATATTTACCTCCAAGGCTGAGCCTAAACTTAGGTGTGAGTTTCTCTCAGGAGTGGAATCCCTGCTTCCATCAGACCCTCAAGGAGGGCTGTGGTCCAGGAACTGAGACCTCTAACCCACAGCCCTTCTCACCAGCAGGTCAAGCTCTGAGAGCTGGGATGGGGGGGAGGGGAGACCCTCCTCCCCCAGAGATCAGCTGGGTGGCATCTTGGCAGGAGGTGCAGCTGGGCCCGGCATGTCGGGGAGCAGGTGCCCAGGAAGGGCTGGGGTCCCTCTCTGGGGACCACCGGAAGTCTCCCCAAAACTTGTCGGCTAGCATGGGAGGGACTCCTGCCCAGGTGCATAGAAGCCCCTGGGGCGGACTGCCAACATCACTTCTACACAGGCTGAGACAACCAGCGGAGACAGCTAGCGCCAAAAGCAGGAGGCGGAGCAGGACTCTGACAGCCGGGAGGGTTCCCAGTCGTGGGGTTTTTCCAGAAAACCACCAGTCTCCAGCCACTGGTCAGGCACAGCAGCCAGGCCCTGCCAGATGCTCTCCACTAGCTGCAGCCCCTTCCCCCTAGTCACCCCCTTCCCCTGCAGGCTGGGCAGGAAAGCTGACCCACAGTAGGCTCAGCGAAGCCCCCAGAACGACAGTGGAAGACGCAGAGACATCCAAGGGAGGGAGGCCAGAGAGGCTGCCCACCCTGCCCCGAGGCCAACCACAGGCTCAAGGGAATCAGGAAGGCCTGGGTAAGGACCCCCCTCCCCTCCTCTCCACTGAGGCCCCCGCTTCAGGTCCCCCCTGGAGGAGCAGGACCTACCTTCTCCCTGCAGTCGATGACATGCACGCCATCCAGGCTGATGGCCACAGACACTGGCTTGCGCCCGCCCCGGTGCAAAAAGCCCTGGGCTGGCTTGTCAATCTCGCCGTGGAAGAAGGCACACCTGGGGAGGGAAACTGGGGTTAGTCTGTCCCCTCCAGCACCAAGAACAAGGCCAGGGTCGGGGTTCACCCACCAGTAAGTATACTGGCCAGGCCCTGTCCCAGGCACCTGAGAAGCTTACGCTGTTTGGGTGACTAAAGGTTAAGTGGAAACCCAGCCCAGGGAGGGAGAAACGGAGCGGGTGGGCCAGAGGGAGGCTTTGTGGAGGTGGTGGCCTCTGATCAGGCAGGACAGGAGGGCTGGAATAGACAGGACAGGAGGGGAACTGGGTGGTACAGAGCGAGCTGGGCCCCACAGGCAGAAGGCAGAGCATGAACACAGGTGTGAGACAGAGTGAGTGATGTTCCAGGAATGGCCAGGAGCCCGAGAGCTCAGAGCCTGGGGGCTGAGGCTGCTGGAGGCTGGGAGAGCCTGGGGGCTGAGGCTGCCCACCATCCCCCCATGGGCTGCTCAGGCAGGGAAGCCACTTCAGGACTTGACACTGAGAAAGGGCAAGGGGCCAGGGGCCTTGGGACACCCAGGCACTGAGCTGCCACCCTCTCCTTCCTGCCCCGCCATGGTCTGTCACACTTGTGCCCTGGGCCCTCACCCCTGGCTAAGCTGGTGAAAGCAAAGGTGTTAGTCACTTCAGTCGTGTCCAACTCATTGAGACCCTGTGGACTGCAGCCTGCCAGGCTCCTCTGTCCATGGGATTCTCCAGGCAAGAATACTGGAGTGGGTTGCCATGCCCTCCTCCAGGGGATCTTTCCAACCTAGGGATCGAACCTGGGTCTCTGGCAAAGCCAAAGCCATAGTTAAATCCTGCAGCCCCAGGAGGGGACTGGAGACAAGCCCGCTCCGCCTTCAGTTCTGAGCTTGGGGAGGGCTCCCCTTCTGGGCAGACTCCTGATTCCACTGAGGACCGGAGGAGTGGCCACTTGCCCACCCGCACCTCAACTCCTCACTCGATCAGGTCCTCCCTGTCCGCACACGCACCTCTCGCTCATCATGGTAGTAGAAGATTTTCTCTGCCCGCCCCCACAGCGGCTCCACCCCTGGGCTCCATCTCATAGGGAGGCTCCCGAGAGAGCTGGTTCCGCGTACTGTCACTGATTCTTTTTCTCTCGCTCCTCCACCCGCTGCCACCTCCACGATGCGGGAGCCAAGGTCAATGATTGGCCCCAAGGGGCCACATTGAACTCGACCTTGCAGAAGCAGCACCTGAAGCTTGGTCATTCTTCCTCCTCACCCTTCCCTTCACCCGGCTGGCAGAGACCCTCCTGCTGGGCTGGCTGGCATCCTCTGCCTGGTCCAAACTCACTTCTGTGGCCATTTCTTGGGGCTCCTGGTTTCAGACAGCGCCCGCATTCTGATGACTCATTCACTACCTGACTCTCTTCTCAGAAACCCAAGGGCTCGCCTGGAAGTGCCACTTGAAGGTCTGGCAAGCATCTCAAAATCAACACATCCAAAGACAAGCCCCCAGTCTGCCTTGACCTGTTCCCCTTCCCGCCCCACACCATCCTGTCTCAGCTGGTGTCACCACCCCCCAGCTGCTCAGGCAGAAATCTGGAGTCCCCTCAGCCTGCTCCCCTTCACCTCTTCTCCTGCACACCTAACGAGCTCCTTCCACTCCACCCTCAACACCTCTGGAACCCGACCACCTCTGGAATCCGACCACCTCTGGAATCTCCCCTCCTGTGGCACCACCACCCGGCCTGAGCCTTGGCACTCTTTGGAGTGTGGCCACTGTACTCACGGACATCCTGCCTGCCCATGGTCTGTTCTCTGCTTCTACTGTTGTCTCTCTTGCCCCTAGAATGGCCTTTTCATGGGCAGGAACGGTGGTCTCTTCTGCTCACCTAGGGGTCTCTAGCACCTCGAGAGTGCTGGCACCCAGTAGGTACCCAAGAGCTAAGGGCTAAAAGTGCCTGTGTGAACGAGAGCTGGCGGAAGGGGAGGTGGCAGGTCCAAGGGCCACGTGACTGTAGCAGGAGGGAGGAAAGGACCTGCCCGGTGTCCGAGCTCGTGACAGGAGAGCGGGAGGAAGTGTCCAGCCCGGGACCCGTGGAGCCTGAGGTGCTGGCATCTAGACGCACCTCAAGGACAGAGCTCAGTGGGATTGCAGATGGGTTCACGGGCCGGGGAGGGACACAGCGCCCGGGGCTGTGGCCACACTTGGGAGCCGCTCACCCGTAGAAGGGCAGCTCGTGGCACTTGAGGAGGTAGGCGCGGTAGTGGGGGCTCAGCGAGGCCTCACACTCGCTGTCGGCTCCCTCCTGCACCTGGCGGTAGGCGTTCAGCAGGCCCTGCTCGCCCATGCCGGTCTTGGCCCCACGGCCCCGGAGAGCAGCGAAGAGCCTGTGGCCCCGCTTGCAGAGGTGGGCAGGGAGGAAGGAGTCCAGCTTCTCCCTGTAGAGGAAGGGAGATGGGGCTGGGCTGAGGATGGCTCCATGCCTGCAGGCAGGGAAGAAGGTGCAGTCATGGGGTGCAGGAAGCATGGGGGGGGGTGCCTGGACATAAGCCCCCAGACAGCCCACTGCCCCCATCCCTGCAGCTGCCTGGTTGGTGAGAGGCCTGAAGGCAAAGCCAGGAGACAAGATGAGAGCTGAAACCAGGCCCATCCCAGAACCAGACGGTGACCAGAGGGCCTTGGGGCCAAGTCTGTGTCACCGAGTCCGGAGGGTCTGGATTCCTAAGCCAGCAATTTTACAATCAAAAGATAGTGTAAATGACCTAGAGCCATTGATGTTTTGTTCTGCTAAATAGAGATGTTAAAAAAAAATCACCATCAGCACAGGCTCATGAATGAAAGGGCATTTTCAATCACACAGACTCAGAGTCCTGGTGTGACGGCGCCGTGTCTCCCCCTCAGAGCCCTGTGACTGTGGCTGGGCGCCGGCCCTCCCGGTGGACCGCAGCTGGGGCCCTGGGTATGAGCGCCTCTCCAGGCCCGTTTCTCCACGTTTCAATGACAGGGATCCCTACTCATACAGATGGGTGCTGACATGTGCTTGGCATATGGCAGGTGCTCATACAGATGGGTGCTGACATGTGCTTGGCATATGGCAGGTGCCGAACAAACACAGTTGAGGTCGTCACTTTCACTGAAGAGGGGAGGAGGCTTCTGGATGAGCAAGACTCCAGGCCACGGGGAGGGGTGGCCGGCCCTGTGGCCCTGACACAGAAAGGAATGTGATGCAGGGAGAGGCCTGGCTGCAGAGCAGCAGGAGAAGGGGCATCCAGGGGGCTGTCCCCCGACTTCTCAGGACTACCATTTTCATCATCTGTCCCCCCACATCTCTCCCTTGTGGCTTGGAAATCCGGCCTCCTACCCTCAGTCCATGGGGTCTGTGCAGGCTCATGGCGGGTCCAAGGGAGGATCTGGACCTCAGCCAATCAGTGCCCTGGCCACTCTGTCTCCTTTGGGTGGACCTGGGCCCAGCCGTCATCATCAGATGAGTCTCAGGACTCTGGTCACGTGAGGGATGAGGTCTCTTCTTGCCAACGTGCAACTACTGTGGCCACCTGGCCACTGTGTGGCAAGAGCTTGCCTGAGCGCAGGCTGGCCCGGAGGACACAGGGCTGGGCAAGGAGAGCGAGGACCGGGTCTGGTGGGCGGGGAAGACCCAATCAGAGCCCCTGAACCTCAGTCACCCTCTGCTGTCTCAGTCACTCGGTCAAGTTCGCCTCTTTACAACCCCATGGACTGTAACCCGCCAGGCTCTTCTGTCCACGGGAGTCTCCAGGCAAGAACACTGGAGTAGGTTGCCATTTCCTTCTCCAGGGGATCTTCCTGACCCAGGGATCGAACCCAGGTCTCATGCATCTCCTGCATGGCAGGTGGATTCTTTACCCATCGAGCCACCTGGGAAGCCCTCAGTCACCATGGACCCATCCATTTCCTGACAAAGTCCCTCAAGTCCAAACAGTCTGAGCTGGGTCTGCTGTCACCTGCAATAGGACCAGACATGCCCATCACAAAAGCCAGGAT